>NW_027507718.1:247963596-249186096 GCF_037356315.1 Lithobates pipiens
TGGGCACTGATGAGCTGGTGCCAGCTCGCCATGATCGGGACTGAAGTCCCTCTCACGGCTGCCAGTGATCGGCTTTTTTTTTCTCCTCGCGCTGTCAGCCCGAGGAGGAAAAATAGCCGATTACAGGCTCTGTTGTTATCACATGATCAGTTGTCATTGGCTGACAGCTGATCATGTGGTAAGGGGTCGGGATCGACCCCTTACTCCGATCTGTGATCAGGCGAGTCTCATATACTCGCTGATCACAGAGCGCGCCGCGCGCGCCCCCCAGCGTCAATAGACGTCGTCGACGTCCGCGCTGTAGCCGTCATTCGGCTATAGCGCGGATCTCTAGCGGTTAAAAACAGTAAATTCAAATGTGTGCGGTTTCATTTAACAAAAGAGTGCTTCATTAAAAATAAGTGAGCCTTTATTCAAACATTTACTGCAGTTAAATCTTCCTGGTGCATATTTTAATTACAGCAGTTGAGTCACCTGCAGTGAATGTTTTGTGAATGTCACATATAAATATGTGCTTTAGCCCTTGTTCAAATTTACTGCGGTTTAGAAATCGTATGACTTCATCTGAAAGCACACAATTTCAAAGCACATGTCAGTGCATCTTCAGCTTCGACTTGGAAGACATCTGTACGGCTTCATGCACAGATGTCTATGCAAGTCACACACGAAATTGCCAAAAGTAGTGCAGGAACTACTTTTTCAAATTAATGCGGCACCGCAAAGTCGGCGCCACACCTATTTGAACAGTGCGATTGCCTGCAATAGAGTGCGACTTTTCATGCGATTTTACCTGTCAAATCTCATGATAAGTTGCTCCAATGTGAAAGGGCTAAAAGTGTACTGGCCTTGAAAAAGTATTCATACCCCTTGAAAGTTGCCACATTTAGTCATGTTACAACCAAAAACTTATTTTATTGTGATTTTCTGTGATAAAACAACACAAAATGGCAAAGTAGAAGGAAAATGATAATGGTTTTCAATTTTTTTTTACAAATAAATATCTGAAAAGTGTGGCATGCATTTGTATTCAGCCCCCGTGAGTCAATACTTTGTAGAACCACTTTTCACTGCAATTACAGCTGCAAGTCTTTTTGGGGATGTTTCCACCAGATTTACACATCTAGAGAGTGACATTTTTGCCCATTCTTCTTTGCAAAATAGCTCAAGCTCTGTCAGATTGGATGAGGAGTAGGGGTGAGCTTCGAGTTCGAGTCAAACCCATGTTCGTCTCGAACATTGGCTGTTCGACCGCTCGTCGAATTGCGAACGTTATGGGCCATTCGCACAAAATTCAAGTGTCGCATCACGGCCCATAATTCACAGTGGCATCGCAGTGTATTGCTGGCTGATGATTGGCCAAGCATGCACTATGACCCACATGCTTGGCCAATCACAGCGCCCTCTGTACAGCGAGCCGTAATTGGCCAAAGCCAGGGTGGCTTTGGCCAATTATGGCTCAGGGGGTTTAGTACATGTCCCACACTATATAAGGCCGCCTGGAAGTCGGCCTTGTGTAGTGTGTTCCGGTGTGCTGATAGAGAGAGAGAGATTGACAGTGTCATTTCATTTCAGTTAGATAGAGCAGGCAGGAGGCGAGTCATTAAGCTGCAGTGAGTGTATTGTGTATATATATGCATCCTAGGTGTTGTGTATATATATATATATGTTGAGCCGCAACATGCCGAAGACTTGGTAGAGTGGATGACCAAGCCGTCCTCATCCTCCTTATCCTCTCTCCCCCAGGCTCAGGGTACGTTGTCTGGCAAAGCAGCTGCCAATGCGGCCTCTTCCCTCGGCTCAATGGCATCAGTCACTCCTCCTTCCCTAGCCCCACCATGTCCTCCTGAGGAGTCCCCCGAACTGTTTGAGCACAGTGTTGGGTACATGCTTCAGGAGGATGCCCAGCATTTTGAAGGTTCTGTATATGATATCCAGCTAGAAGAAGGTAGTAGTGTGAGCCCAGAGAGAGGGGATGCCCAAGAAGGACAGCAATCTGGCAGTCATGTTCCACTAGCTGCAGCATACTGCCAGGTTTGCTCCAGTGATGAGGAGGGAGGGGATGATGAGGTCACTGATTCCACGTGGGTGCCTGATAGGAGAGAGGAGGAGAAGGCACATCTCCAATGAGGCAGGATGCCCTCCGGGGGCCAGCTTAAGGGCATCACACCGACTGCATCACACCACAGAGCTCCGCATGTGCAGGGCGCTGCCTCTGCGCGTTATTCCAAAAGTTCTTTGGTGTGGGCCTTTTTTGAGACGAGTGCATCAGATCGCACCACTGCTATTTGCAACATATGTCTCAAGCGTATCTCGTGTGGCCAAAATATCAGCCGCTTGGGCACCACATGCTTGACCAGACATATGTTGACCTGCCATGCAGTTCATTGGCAAGAGTACCTAAAAGACCCACACCAAAGAACAAAGCGGACCTCTCCTTGCTCCTCATCAGCTGAGATCTCCAACCCCACTATACCTTCAGTCCTCTCTGAAACCTGCACTGAGAGGAATGAAGGTGTAGGTGTAGAATTAGGTGTGTCACAGCCAAGTCGGATTGACCAACGTCCGATTGTACCAGGCAAATTTCCCTGCCCCAGCTGCTGCACTGCTGAAAGAAGTTCACTCCCAGCCATCCACATGCCCAGCGGTTGAATGCTAGCTTGGCTAAATTGCTAGCACTTTAACTGCTGCCTTTTCAGTTGGTAGACTCTGCCCCCTTCCGTGAGTTTGTGGAATGTGCGGTTCTTCAGTGGCAGGTTCCCAAACGCCACTTTTTCACATGGAAGGCGATTTCTGCTCTCTACCAGCATGTGGAAGGCAATGTCTTGGCCTCGTTGGACAGGGCGGTCAGCAGTAAGGTGCATATTACAGCTGGCTCATGGTCCAGCAGGCATGGACAGGGATGTTACCTATCTTTCACGGCGCATTGGGCGACTCTGCTGGCAGCTGGGAAGGATGCAGGACAAGGTGCAGTAGTGTTGGAGGTTGTTCTGTCACCACGCCTCCAAAATGCTACTACTGGTGATTCTGACACACCTCTCTCCTCCACCCCCTCCTCTTCTTCTTCCTCCATGACCTCTTCCTGTGCTTTGTCCTCGGAACCAGAGGTGCTCTGTAGATGTTCAAGGGGCTACACAAGTACACAGGCAAAAAGGTGCCATGCGGTGCTTGCGCTGGTGTGCTTCGGGGACAGGAGCCACACTGGGGCAGAGATTCTGTCAGCTCTGCAGGGGCAGGCTGAGCGGTGGTTGACGACATGCCAGCTTAAGCCAGGAATGGTGGTTTGCGACAATGGCACCAACCTCCTCTCCACCCTCTGACAGGGACAACTGACCCATGTGCCCTGTTTGGCTCACATCCTTAATTTGGTGGTGCAGCGGTTCTTGGGCAGGTACCCGGGCTTACAAGATGTCCTGAGGCAGGCCAGGAAAGTCTGTGTGCATTTCCGCCGGTCATATAATTCCAGTGCTTGGCTGGCTGACCTCCAAAAGGAATTTAACCTGCCCAAGAACCGCCTAATCTGTAACATGCCCACCAGGTGGAACTCAACGTTGGCCATGCTGCAGTGGCTGCACATGCAACAGAGGGGCATCAATGAGTACCTGTGTAACTATGGCACCAGAATAGGGTCAGGGGAGCTTGTTTTTTTTTTTCACAGGCCAGTGGGACATGATCAGGGATGCATGCACTGTCCTGTCACCATTTGAGGAGGCCACAAGGATGGTGAGCAGTGACAGTGCATGCATTAGTGACTAAGGATGAGCCAACACCCCCCGGTTCGGTTCGCACCAGAACTTGCGAACAGACCTAAACTTCGTGTGAACTTTAGAACCCTATTAAAGTCTATGGGACTCAAACGTTAAAAATCTAAAGTGCTAATTTTAAAGGCTAATATGCAAGTTACTGTCCTAAAAAGTGTTTGGGGATTTTTTTTTCAGGAGCAGTGATTTTAATAATGCTTAAAGTGAAACAATAAAAGTGTAATATTCCTTTAAATTTCATACCTGGGGGTGTCTATAGTATGCCTGTAAAGGGGTGCATGTTTCCTATGCTTAGAACTGTCCCTGCACAAAGTGTCATTTCTGCAGGAAAAAAGTAATTTAAAATCACTCGCGGCTCCCGTAATACAGAGAACAGCCATTGAAAGTCATTGATAAAAATAAAAAAAAAGCGTGGGGTTCCCCCAAATTCAATTACCAGGCCCTTCAGGTCTGGTATGAATATTAAGGGGAACCCCACGTCAAATTTAAAAAAAAAATGACGTGGAGTTCCCCCTAAAAATCCATACCAGACCCTTTATCCGACCATGCAACCTGGCAGGCCGCAGGAAAAGGGGGGGATGAGAGAGCGCCCCCCCTCCTGAACCATACCAGGCCACATGCCCTCAACATTGGGAGGATGCTTTGGGGGTCACAGACCCCTCAAAGCACCTTGTCCTCATGTTGATGAGGACAAGGGCCTCATCCCAACAACCCGGTGGTTGTGGGGGTCTGTGGGCGGGGGGCTTATCAGAATCTGGAAGCCTCCTTTAACAAGGGGCCCCTCAGATCTCAGCCCCCCTGTTTGAAATGGTAAGGGGGTACAAAAGTACCCCTACCATTTCACAAAGAAAGTGTAAAAGAATGTTAAAGAAAAACACACTTTTGAAAAAGTCCATTATTAAAAAAAAGATTCCAGCGGTGGTAATCCACTCTTGCTATCCAGCGACGGATGATCATCTCTCTGGAGTCCAGCGATGGCTGATCTAATCCAGCGACGGGTGATCTCTCCGTCCAGCGCAGTGCAGTCCATCCATCCTCTGTCTTCACTGGCGGAGACACTGCGGGGATCCCGGCAGCCTGACATTTCTTACATGAGGAGGGCGGGGCTACCCGTCAAATGACCCCACCCCCCACTTCCCCAATGATGTGTGGGTGACCCCGCCCCCCCCTGATGTAACAGAAGCCTGAAAAAACGTCAGTTTTTAAAACTTTTTTTTGCATTGATACATGTCCCCTGGGGATCATTACTGGCTGGCAACCCTCCTTCATCCAGGTTACAAGGGTAAGGTTGTGGACCTTATCTTGCCATCGCAGAGGATGAAACATCTTCAGGAGGCCTTGCAGAAAGGTCTGTACAACGCGTTCCCAGAGACTGGGAGGTTACAAATTCCTGTTCCTGGACAATGTGTTGCTGAGGCTTCAGTCAGTCAAAAAAGGAGCAGTGGAGAAGGTGGCCATCTGACCGATGCATTCAGAATTTTTTTTAGCCTGCAGCCCCAAGGTATGATCGGTTCCAGCAACCATCGCCAGCATCTGTTTTACATGGCGCAGGAATACCTAGGTAACAATGTCAACTATTGCCACAGAATTGGATTTAGTTCTGGACTTTGATTGGGCCATTCCAACACATGAATATGCTTTGATCTAAACCATTCTATTGTAGCTCTGCCTGTATGTTTATTGCCGTTGTCCCACTGGAAAGTGAATCTCTTCCCCAGGCTCAAGTCTTCTGTAAACTCTTATGCCGTGTACACGCGATCGGAAATTCGGGCAGCCAAAGACCGATGAGAGCTTTTGGTCGGAAAATGTGATTGTGTGTATGCTCCATCGGACTTTTGTTGGCTGAATTTCGGCCAGCAAAAGATTGAGAACATGTTCTCAATTTTTTTGGTTGGAAAAACTTCCTATCCGAAAATGCGTTTGTGTCTATGCAATTCTGATGCACAAAAACTCAGATTCAACTATGAGACGGAAGCTATTGGCTACTGGCTATTGAACTTCCTTTTTCTAGTACGTCACCGCGTTCCTGACGGTCGAAATTTGGTGTGACCGTGTGTATGCAAGACAGCTTGAGGGAAATCCCGTTGGAATTCCATCGGGAAAACCATCAGAGCTTTTTCCGACCAAAATTCCGATCGTGTGTACGCGGCATTACAGGTTTTCTTCTAATGCCGTGTACACACGATTGGATTTTCCATCAGAAAAATCTTGGATGGTTTTTCCGACGGAATTCCGCTCAAGCTTGGCTTGCATACACATGGTCACACAAAAGTTCTCTGAACTTTTGACAATCAAGAACGTGGTGACGTAGAACACTACGACGAGCCAAGAAAATTAAGTTCAATGCTTCCGAGCTTGCGTCAAATTTTTTCCGAGCATACGTAGGAATTTTGCGCGTCAGAATTGGTACAGATGATCAGAATTTCCGAACTGAACTTTTTACGACCGAAAAATTGAGAACATGCTCTCAATCTTTTGCTGGCGGGAATTCCGCCAGCAAAAGTCCAATGGAGCATACACACAGTCGGAATTTCCGACCAAAAGCTCACATCGGTCTTGCCCTGTATTTGGCTCCTTATATCTTGCCATTAAATATAACCAGCTTCCCTGTCCCTTCTGAAGAAAAGCAACCCCACAACATAATGCTGCCACCACGTTTCACGTTGGGGATGGTGTGTTCAGGGTGGTGTGTAGTGTTGGTTTTCCGCCACATATAGCGTTTTGCTTTTAGGCCAAAAAGTTCAAAAAGTTTTGCTTCTGACCAGAGCACTTCCTTCCGCATGTTCGCTGTTTCCCCCACATGGCTTCCTGCAAACAGGACATCTTATGGCTTTCTTTCAACAATGGCTTTCTTCTTGCCACTCTTCCATAAAGGCCAGGTTTGTGGAGTGCACTAATAATAGTTGTCCTCTAGACAGATTCTCCCACCTAAGCTGTGGATCTCTGAAGCTCCTCCAGAGTTAAAATGGGCCTCTTGGCTGCTTCTTTGATTAATGCTCTCCTTGCCTGGCCTGTCAGTTTAGGTGGACAACTATGTCTTGGTAGGTTTTCAGTTGTGCCACGCTCTTACCATTTTCAGATGATGGCTTGAACAGTGCTCTGTGAGATGTTCAAGGCTTGAAATATTTTTTTATAACCTCACCCTGCTTTAAACTTCTCTACAACTTTACCCCTGACCTGTCTGGTGTGTTCCTTGGCCTTCATTGTGTAGTTTGTTCACTAAGGATCTCTAACAAATCTCTGAGGGCTTCGCAGAACAGCTGTATTTATACTGAGATTATGTATATATAACAATCAGCTCCACCCCTAACTTTCCTAAAGTGCTAAGTGCAAATTAACAAATACACAATACTGTGAGAAAAAAGGCCTGCTAATAGTGTACAGCTGCTGGCACTTATTGATATATTGATTCAGAGAATAGGTGCAGGAACTCCTCCCTTACAAGTCACCCCTTGACTCCGCCCCTACCCACCTCTGATCACCGTTCCTTGGTTCCATCCCCTAACCAACCTCTCAGTACCACCCCTTTTAGAGAATACAGAACCAAATAAAATGTTGTGGTGCTAAGTATTCTGTATAGAATTTGTTAATGATAACAAGAAAAGGCAGTAAAATAGATCTAGCAACAATGCACATCCCTGCGACAATAGATCTATCCCAGCAACAATGAACTCCCAACAGCCAGCAACATTAGACCCCTCCCTCAACAGTAGATCCCTATCAGTAACAACTGATCAGCTGCAACATAAGACACACCCCCCAGATATAATATATCCCCCGCCAGCAACAATAGATCTCCCCAGCAACAATAGACCCCTCTGTAAAGATAGATCCCCTCCAGCAACAATAGATACCCCAGTAGCAAGCATTAATGGTACCGGCAATGAGCCAGTACACCGATCAGTCATTGATTGGAAAGCAATCCGGGAGGATGTCATATGATGTCCGCCCCGGATTGACAAGAGGCCAATGCTGGCAACATTTGGCCATAGGCCAGGTGGGAAACGGTTATCTGCTGGATAGAAAGTTCAGATCTCTAGGCAGATCTCTGAACTAGATGGACAGAGCAAGAAATTGGTAAGACATCAGGTAAGACAACTCTCATATATGTACAGGAGTTGGACAAAAATATCGAAACACCAGGTAAAAGAACGAAATTATTATCTGATATGGTGTTGGACTGTCTTTGGCATCCAAAACAGCCTGAATTCTACTGAGAATTGAAAAATATAAGTCTTGGCTCGTGGATAATGAAATCTGACACTACCAGCAAGCATTAACCGCCTCACGCCGATATACTTCGGCAGAAGGGCTCGTACAGGCAGAATCACATACCTGTACATTGCCCTTTGAGAGGCGGCCAGTGGGCATGCACGCACCTGCAGCAAGCTCCGTGAGTGGGGTCGCGGGGTCCTGCGGACTCGATCGCCGTGAGGATACCCACGATCGCCTCACGGGGAGGAAGAACGAGGAGATGCTAATGTAAGCAAGCATCTCCCCATTCTGCCTAGTGACAGTGTCACTGATCTCTGCTCCCTGTATTCGGGAGCAGAGATCAGCGGCATATCACATGTAGCCACACCCCCCCACAGTTAGAAACATGCCCCAGAACACACTTAACCCCTACACTGCCCCCTAGTGGTTAACCCCTTCACTGCCAGTGTCATTTAAACAGAAATCAGTGAATTTGTATAGCACTGATTGCTGTATAAATGACAATGGTCCCAAAAATGTGTCAAAAATGTCCGTTGTGTCCACCATAATGTCGCAGTCACGATAAAAATCGAAGATCGCCGCCATTACTAGTAAAAAAAAATGAATTAATAAAAATGGCATAAAACTATACCTTATTTTGTAAACGCTATAACTTTTGTGCAAACCAATCAATAAACGCTTATTGCGATTTTTTTAAACAAAAATATGTAGAAGAATATGTATCGGCCTAAACTGAGGAAAAAAGTTTTTTATATTTTATATATTTATATATTTTTGGGATATATATATATATATATATATATATATATATATATATTATATATATATACGTTCCTGCTGAAAAAAAGCCCTGAGTATTAGTGAATTCACCTCACTATACAAAGAATAAATAAATATATATATATATACAAAGTGCAGCGCTAATATTGTAGTGACTCTGATATCAACAAAATCGTGCAAATAAAATTACAAAAAATACAATCAACATAATCTCATGTTAAATAAAGTTCTGTTATGAAAAGAAATATATGTGACTTCTTGAGTGCTGTAAACTTACGTTTGTATCATTCACCCCACCGTGCTTCTCTTATAGATAATGCTTGATTGTGCACCCTCCACCAGCTGTTATACCTGTTCACCTCAAGAACAAGTCAGATAGACTGAGAAATAAATCTTTACTCCCACTCCTCTATGGACCCTCTGTCGATCGGCGGTTCACCATCAGCCCTTCTCTGCTTCAATCTCCGTAATTTCTCAATGAATACAGAGAGACTTTCTCCTACATAGAGCTCCGCTCCTTAGACTTTCCTTCACTTCTGTGAAAAACACTCTGGTTTCATGCACTCAAAGAAACAGAATACATAGTGCTCTCTGCTTAAAAATTTATTATAAAGCCCCACTAAAAAAGACACTTACAGGATCATAAAATCAACCTTGCATTTGTGCAATACAAAAAGCATCCACTTACTCACTACCATGGCTGCGCAAGGTCACGGGCTCGGCTCCTCCCCTCTGAACACGTATCAACCTCTGATTGGTCTTCCTGGATCGCTGGGCTGTGCAGGGGGTAGGAGCGGCTGGCTCAGCCTCTCAGCGGCTCACTGAGAGGCTGAGTCAGCTGTCGGTCCAGAGATCTGGGTGGATCTTGAATGTAAAGTCAGCATCCTTCCCCAGCCTGGGCATGATGTCAGCCGACAGCAGGCTTTAGCCTGCTTTTAGTTGATAACAGGTCACAAGAGTGCAGAAATAAGTGCATCCATAGGAGAAGTACAGCCAAAAAAATCTTTGGCCATTCTTCGTCTTTAAATTGTATACAATATGATTTTAAGGCTGATATCTCATTCTATATGAAAAGTGTAACCATGCCCCCTTAGGAGCAGCTGAATTTTTGAGTCTCCCCTCACATGCACAGTCAGGCAAACAGGCAACAGGTATTTTTCAGCACTTGCTCAGACTTCAAGAATCAGTCCAGGGTAGTTGGTTTTGTCTTTAATTTATTAGGATATGAACTTTGATGGGGAGGAGATGCCCAGAACTGTACCTTGAATGCAAAATGAGGGCTTAAAGCTGTCTTCTGGCTGCTAAATATCACTATGCTGTCCCCTTTACGATAAACAGATCATCTCAACTCTTAGAAAAAATGTTCCAAACTCTGAATGCAGATGCTCTCTTTCTTGTAGAAAATATGCTAGCTTTCTAAAAACAAAAGGTGTAGGGTATCTGTACTGGCTGTAAGTGGCTCAAAGCTGTCCCTTTGGTAGTAAGCTGCCTGAGTATTGCACTTGGCTGCTTCTCCTCTGTCAGGCTCTGGGATGTAGACATTGAAGTTACTCACTTAGTCCCTTAGGTGAATCCTGAGGCTCAAGCGACTTCTGCACAGACCTCCTGCTGAACAGGTTCAAACCTTGCCTTTTAGGATGGCTTCAGCTAAGCCTAGTTGAGGCTGGAAGGGGATGAGACTTCATCTGCTTCTGGTCTCTCTCTCTTCCTCTGACTACTTCCTATTGCCTAGGGGCAGAGCCCACCAGCGCAGGGGTTCCCTCCAGGCAACTGGACCTTGGACTCTGCTCCCCACATGGTCAGGCTCCAGATTATTTATGGTATCTCTCTCCACCTTCTGGGGCATCCCCACCCAGGGATTGGAGGAGACGCCATAAATATTCAGGCCTAATCTCTTCTCCTCCACCCTCTAAGTTCTTGAACCCTCCAGCAGTTTCAGAAGCCAGGGGGAGATAACAGAGACTCAGTCGTTGGAGCTAACTGCCAGCTAAACAAATTAACCCAGGCTCCTCTGCCTACAGAGGAGCCCAACTAAATTGTCCTACACTGTACACAGAGGGTGCTACAATAGCTTAAAGGATAAGGTCACTTTTGGAACATGTTACACATGTTCCACTCGTTTTTTGGGTAGAACATGTAACATGATCCAGCATCTGCAGTCCACCCATCCCTGTGGACAGGCCCGGAGTGGCCATAGGGCACACCGGGCATGTGCCCGGTGGGCTGAGGGCCGCCGGGCCGCATGTCATCTTCTCCTCATTCTCATCCGCCGTTCATAATAAAAGCATGCTGTGGTCAGTCTCTCTTATGCTGCGTACACACGACCGGACTTTCTGGCAGACTAGGTCCGATGTTCATCCCGACGGACTTTCAGCTGAGTTCTGACGGACTTTTCCGAATTTTAGTCCGTCGGAATTGAGTCTGTCGGATAGATTTGAAACATTTTCTATTTCTAGGTCCGTCGATTTATATTTTTGGAAAAACAACCGGACTAGCCCCCAGAAGGGGTTAAAAGCGCCCAATTAGCTCTGCTTTCAAATCGCTTTTAAGGCTCTTGGAAAGCTGTACCCAATTATTTGAATGGGCTGGGGCGGTGGAGGATCAGTGTATACATCGCTCCCACACCGCCCCAAAGATGCTGCTTGCAGGACTTTTTTTCCCGTCCTGCAAACACACCGTTCCATTGTGAAAGCACAGAAGAGGCAGTTTACAGGCGCTTTACAGGCTCTATTTTTTAGCACAAAAATGTCTGTAAAGTGCCTCAGTATGAAAGGGGCTGGTTCACACTGCTGCGATACGGGAACCCTGCAAATCCACTAGGGGTTCCCAAATTGGACCTGACCCACACGTCAGTTCACACTGCCATATGCGAACTGCTGGGGAGTGCCATACAATGGTAACAACACCCCTATTTCTACTCGCATATCGCACTGCAATGTGACAGTTTGGACATGAATCAGATCACACAGGTGTGAACACCCATGCCATCTGATTCTGGTGCGGAACAAAAAAGGGTCCTGTGCGTGTTTGGGCCAAATGCGGTGCGATATCAGCCATACTATCTGTATGGGCCGGTTCACACTGGTGCGCTGTGCGAGATCACATGTGGTTTGCAAAGCACATGCGATGTCCGTGCAATGTGATTTCAGCCATACAGACAGCACTCAGACCAAACACGCACAGGACCCTTTTTTGATCCACACCAGAATCGGATCGCATGGGTGTTCACACCTGTATGATCCTATTCATGTCTAAACTGTCAGTTTGCAGTGCGATATGCGAGCTGAAATGGGGGTGTTGTTAACATTGTATGACACTCCCCAGCAGTTCACATATGGCAGTGTGAACTGCCATGCGATTCGGGTGCGATGCGGATGTTCCCGCATCGCAGTAGTGTGAACCGGTCCTATGGTTGAAATCACACTGCACGGACATCGCATTTGATTTGCACTGCAGTGTGGTGCGAATTATATGTAATCTTGCACAGCACACCAGTGTGAACCGACCCTCACACCCAGACCGCCCTGTGGTAGGGTTAGAGCACCGCTCGTTTTAGCGGCACTTTACCGACGCTGCAGCGCCACTTTGTGGCCGGTAGCGGGGCACTTTTAACCCCAAAGAAGGGGTTATGAAGGGGTTAAAAGCATGTATTACCATATATTTACATAATTCCAAATGATTGACAAGTTACAGTGACTGAAGCAGGCTAAATATAACTAAAATACATTGAGTTGCCATTATTTGTGATTTGTTTTTTTTTAAAAATGGGCTTCTCAGCTTAGAATACCTGGGCCTATTTTTTGTCCCAGTCCGGGCCTGCCTGTGGATCTTTTCCCCGCACCCGCTGTCACTATTTGAAAATAGGCAGGGCCCTGCCCACATGGCTGTGTCATTCATTCACAGTTTACTGTGAATAAATCAGGGCAAGGGGAAGACAGCGCACTTCAGTGTCCTCGCTCTCAAGGGACAGCCCTGGATGGATGGTGGTCCCCTCAGGGTGCAGGGTCGCAGGACATGTTTCAAGGACTCCTCCTCTTCTTCAGGTGAAGAGATGTGGTGGCTGCATTAGTTTACTTTTTATGGCTTTTTCATATTTTTTCACCTGGTGATCCAGCCAGTAAGTTTGTTATTTTTCAACTTCCTTTAGCAGACCAAGCTTTACAGACAAAGTAGAAGTTAGAGTGTTCAGGCAAACCATTTACCACTGAGAGGGGTGCTTACGATGATCAGCTTATAATCATTTATGTAAAACCTTTATCCTAAATGGAAAAACCGGCGCAATAACTGCTTATAAAGTGTTTATTGGAGTTCAGCTACAATTTGTTAGTCAAGGCCATCTGAGGCCCGGTTCACACCGCTGCGGGGGGAGATCCGGATGTGATTCGCACAGCAAATCACATCCGATCTCCGTAGCGATGCGAGTTCAGCCATACAGATAGTATGGCTGAATTCGCATCGCTCCCGCAGCAAACTCGCACGGGACCCTTTTTTGGGTCCGCAACAGAATCGGATCGCATGGGGGTTCACACCATGCGATCCGATTCCTGTGCGAGTCGGCAGATCGCACTGCGATATGCCGACGGATCTGGGGGTGTCATTAACATAACATTGACACTCCCAGCCGTCCGCATAGGGCAGTGTGAACTGCCGGCGGGAGGTGTGCGATGCGGGTAAACGCCGCGGATTCGCGGCGTTCCCGCATCGCTATAGTGTGAACCCGGCCTAAATCTGCTAGTCTAGCACTACGCTCTCCCCAGATTGACAATGCTGCCGTCCAAAAGTGCCTGCTTTACTACTTCATCCAGAATGCAGACACCCTAACAAGAAGTAAGTTATTGGCTGGATCACCGAGTAAAATAAAGGGTAAAAAATAAAACTGAAATTTAAAGCAGTCACAACATCTAAGGATTGGTTAGCTGCAAAATACTACATTTTTGTCTTTGGATTTAATACTGCTTTAAGGCAGGAAATAATGTGAAAGAATTTAAGGTTCTGCATACAGTTTTCAGCGCTATATAATCATAGCTCCCAACTGTCCCTGATTTCGAGGGACCGTCCCTAATTTGGGACAAAATTCCTCTGTCCCTCTTTCCTTCTCATTTGTTCCTCATTTTGGTCTGTATATAGTTCTAAGTAAAATGCACCTTTTATCTTTCAAAGGGTGTTTTCCAGCGCTAAATCTTTCAGTCAATTTCTAAATTGCTGCATTTTTAAATGTCAAAAGCCAATATAAAGCAATAGTAGTGATAAAAAAAAAGTACCTGTAGGTTTAAAATGGTTGTAAACCCTTACAACCAACTTTGACCTATAAGTAAGCCTAGATTAAGGCTTACCTGTAGGTCCAAGAAATATTTCCTAAACCTACACGGTTTAGGAGATATTTGCCGAAAGACAGGCACCGCTGTCTATGGCGCATGTGCCATAGACAGTGGCGCTCAGGCGCACTGAGCGCGCCACGGTCAACGGCGATATGCCGCGAGTGGCGGCTCCCGTGCGCATGTGCGGGAGTGACGTCATCGCGGCTTCGCCGAATGACTACGGCGGGGAAGCGAGACCCACCGAGAAGATGGATGCGCCGGACTACAGGGGAGGGCGGTGACTTCGCTGGCTCCTGTGTCAGGTAAGTGACACATAATGGACTACTATGCGATGCATAGTAGTCCATTATGCTTTACCTTTGCAGGGAATGAAAGAGGAAGTAAACCCATCAGGGTTTACTTCCTCTTTAAAGGGGTTGTAAACCCGCATGGTTTTTCACCTTAATGCATTCTATGGATCCATGGCAGCATACCTGTGATAGAGCTCTGCCTCTACTCCTCCTTCAGGACTAGTGAATAGCATAAATTAAAGGGCACAGCCTCTCCCCCAACATTCTTCATAATATAGAATACTGATGGTGAGAGTTTATGCTGCCATGGATAGGCACCAGGAAAGGAAAATTATGGCAACTATGATACAATTTTCCGTTTTCCTGGTGCCTCCATGGCTGCATACCTGTGATAAATAACTAGCTCACATGGGTGGGTTTTAATGCTTTAATGAAAAAATAAACCTTAATTAGACATAGCGGCATGAAGCGCTTTTCTCCTGAACTCTACTGTTGTAAGATCCCCGGGATCAATACGATAATGTTTGAGGAACATGTGCCAGGAAGACCAAGTGGCGGCCCTGCATACCGTTTCAAAAGAAACATTTGCCCTCGCTGCCCAAGATGCTGATACCGCTCTCATTGAATGAGCATTCACTTGAGCCGGAGGATCCAAGTTCTTCACCCTGTAAGCTTTCTGTATTAATTTGATGACCCAAGAGGCCAAGGTTCTGGGGGAAGCCTCCCTTCCTCTATTCTTGCCCCATGGGATGATGAGAAGTCTGTCGGAGTTCCAAAAACTTGCTGTGACTTCCAAGTAGGCCCTGAGAACTTTGGAGAGATCTAACTCATGACAGCAGCTTGATTCTGGGTCAGAGAAGACTGGTAATGCCCATGGTTCTGATAGATTTGCAGTTGAAGTGACCTTGGGTGTGAACCCTTGGAGAGGGTGAAGTTCTACTCTGTCTAGAGATAAGGAAATGTGTTCATCTTCCACTCCCAGGGAGTGAAGCTCCGAAATCCTCCTGCCGGATGTCACCAGTTTCAGAGATATGAGGGGAAAATGGAGACTGTTGGGGGAGGGGCTATGCCCTTTAATTTATGCTATTCACTAGTCCTGAAGGAGGAATAGAGGCGGAGCTCTATCACAGGTATGCTGCCATGGAAGCACCAGGAAATTATCCTGCTTGTCTATGATGAAATACATATACCCATGTACCCTCACTTAAAAGCAGGAAATATTTTTACTGTTTTTCGGAATACTATGGCTAATAACTTTTTGGCAAAAAAAAAAAAACATAGTATTGAAGCTGAATTTCATAAGCCTGCAATAAAAATTTACGAACAAAATGTTAAATATTACCAAAAATAAACTTGAGGTCAAAAAGGTGCTGATAATGTACAGTATGTTCTGATTTTGTAACCAAGCTTCTCATGCTTTGCGTGATTGTTACACTGAAATAGCCACATAGCTCTTCTGCTTATGACACCTGGATTTTTGCCATCACATTGCTCCCAGTTAGATAAGCTTGCTGTATATTTGACTGATGTGGGTTGTGTAAGCTGTTATTCAATGAAGTGACAGCAGTAAGTTAAAGGTGAGTCTGGTTACCTGTACTGCCCTGTAGATTCCTCGCCTCTTCTAGGCAAAGATAAGTATTTTAATATGACAGGACTGTGACTCAGCTGTTTGGGATTTCCATATATGTTGTAGCTTCCTATACCCACAACAATACCCTTTCACATACTGATCTAAATTGTTGTCTAATGCAATTAAACAGCTTTAAAAAGAATATTTCACTTTGCCCTACTTGGATACACAGGTCACATAAAAATAAAAATAAAAAAAATAAATAAAAAGACAAATGCACACTATTTAACCACTTTCAGACCGGACCATTTTGCTGGTAAATGACCAGAGGTCTTTTTACACTTTGGCACTGCGCTGCTTTAACTGGTAATTGCGCGGTCATGCAATGTTGTACCCAAACAAAATTTGCGTCCTTTTCTTCCCACAAATAGAGCTTTCTTTTGATGGTATTTGATTGCCTCTGCGATTTTTATTTTTTGCGATATAAACGTAAAAAGACCGCAAATTTTGAAAAAAAATGATATTTTCTACTTTTTGTTATTAGAAAAATCCAATAAACTCAATTTTAGTCATACATTTAGGCCAAAATGTATTCAGCCACATGTCTTTGGTAAAAAAAAAGTCAATAATTGTATATTTATTGGTTTGCGCAAAAGTTGTCACATCTACAAACTAAGGTACGTTTTCTGGAATTTACGCAGCTTTTAGTTTACGACTGCCTATCTCATTTCTTGAGGTGCTAAAATGGCAGGGCAGTACAAAACCCCCCCAAATGACCCCATTTTGGAAAGTAGACCCCCTAAGGAAATTGATAAGAGGCATGTTGAGCCCATTGAATATTTTATTTTTTTGCCTCAAGCGATTGAATAATGACAAAAAAAAAAATTTTTTTTTTTTTTTACACAAAGTTGTCACTAAATGATATATTGCTCACACATGCTATGGGCGTATGTAAAATGACACCCCAAAATAAATTCTGCTGCTTCTCCTGAGTATGGGGATACCACATATGTGGGACTTTTTGGGAGCCTAGCCGCGTACGGGGCCCCGAAAACCAAGCACCGCCTTCAGGCTTTCTAAGGGCGTAAATTTTTGAGTTCACTTCTCACTACCTATTACAGTTTTGAAGGCCATAAAATGCCAAGATGGCACAAAACCCCCACAAATGACCCCATTTTAGAAAGTAGACACCCCAAGCTATTTGCTGAGAGGCATGTTGAGTTCATGGAATATTTTATATTTTGCCACAAGTTGCGGGAAAATTACAAACTTTTTTTTTTTTTTTTTTTTTTTAACAAAGTTGTCACTAAATGATATATTGCTCATGCATGCCATGGGCATATGTGAAATGACACCCCAAAATAAATTCTGCTGCTTCTCCTGAGTACGGGGATACCACATATGTGGGACTTTTTGGGAGCCTAGCCGCGTACGGGGCCCCGAAAACCAAGCACCGCCTTCAGGCTTTCTAAGGGCGTAATTTTTTGATTTCACTCCTCACTACCTATTACAGTTTTGAAGGCCATAAAATGCCAAGATGGCACAAAACCCCCACAAATGACCCCATTTTAGAAAGTAGACACCCCAAGCTATTTGCTGAGAGGCATGTTGAGTCCATGGAATATTTTATATTTTGCCACAAGTTGCGGGAAAATTACAAACTTTTTTTTTTTTTTTTCACAAAGTTGTCACTAAATGATATATTGCTCACGCATGCCATGGGCATATGTGAAATGACACCCCAAAATAAATTCTGCTGCTTCTCCTGAGTACGGGGATACCACATATGTGGGACTTTTTGGGAGCCTAGCCGCGTACGGGGCCCCAAAAACCAAGCACCGCCTTCAGGCTTTCTAAGGGCGTTACAGTTTTGAAGGCCATAAAATGCCAAGATGGCACAAACCCCCCCCCCCAAATGACCCCATTTTAGAAAGTAGACACCCCTAAATTTAGGGGTACACTAGTGAGACTAGGTAATAAATGGCGGGTGCCCTGAAACTATAAAAAAATAACTAACCAACCAGCGTCACCTGTAACAGTTATATGGTGATCACTGGTGAAAGGGTTAACTAGGGGGCAATCAGGGGGCTTTATGCGGTAGTATATGGGGGTCCCTGGCGCTATAAAAAGCTGCGGCGAACCTAAATACCTACCTGCCTAACTAGCGTCACCTGTGACACTAATACAGCGATCAGAAAAACGATCGCTTATTAGGCTGGGTTCACACTGGAGCGATGCGGGAACGCCACGAATGCGCGGCGGGTTCCCGCATCGCATGCCTCCCGGCGGCAGTTCACACTGCCCTATGCGAACTGCTGGGAGTGTCAGTGAAATGTTAATGACACCCCCAGATCAGTTCGCATATCGCAGTGCGATCTGCAAACTTGGATCGCATGGTGTGAACACCCATGCGATCCGATTCTGCTGCGGACCAAAAAAAGGGTCCCGTGCGAGTTTGCGGCGGGTGCGGCGGGTGCGACACGAATTCAGCCATACTATCTGTATAGCTGAACTCGAATCGCACAGAGATCGGATGTGATTTGCACTGCAGTGCGGTGCGAATCACATCCGTTCTCATAAACCGCTGCAATGTGAACCCAGCCTTAGTGACACTGGCGACGGGGGGTGATCACGGGGTTAAACCTTTATTGGGGGGGTTAGGGGGGTACCTTAGAACTAAAGGGGGCTAACCCTAACTGCCCTAACAGTTATTAGTCACAAATGACACCTGCCGGGTGATCAGGGGGTTAAACCTTTATTAGGTAATAAATGGCGGGTGCCCTGAAACTATAAAAAAATAACTAACCAACCAGCGTCACCTGTAACAGTTATATGGTGATCACTGGTGAAAGGGTTAACTAGGGGGCAATCAGGGGGCTTTATGCGGTAGTATATGGGGGTCCCTAGCGCTATAAAAAGCTGCGGCGAACCTAAATACCTACCTGCCTAACTAGCGTCACCTGTGACACTAATACGGCGATCAGAAAAATGATCGCTTATTAGGCTGGGTTCACACTGGAGCGATGCGGAAACGCCGCGAATCCGCGGCGGGTTCCCGCATCGCATGCCTCCCGGCGGCAGTTCACACTGCCCTATGCGAACTGCTGGGAGTGTCAGTGAAATGTTACTGACACCCCCAGATCAGTTCGCATATCGCAGTGCGATCTGCAAACTCGGATCGCATGGTGTGAACACCCATGCGATCCGATTCTGCTGCGGGCCAAAAAAAGGGTCCCGTGCGAATTTGCGGCGGGTGCGGCGGGTGTGGCGGGTGCGGCGGGTGCGGCGAATGGCTGAACTCGAATCGCACAGAGATCGGATGTGATTTGCACTGCAGTGCGGTGCGAATCACATTCGTTCTCATAAACCGCTGCAATGTGAACCCAGCCTTAGTGACACTGGCGACGGGGGGTGATCACGGGGTTAAACCTTTATTGGGGGGGTTAGGGGGGTACATTAGAACTAAAGGGGGCTAACCCTAACTGCCCTAACAGTTATTACAGTCACAAATGACACCAATGCAAAAAAAAAAAAAAAAAAAAAAAAAATGACATTGGTGTCACTGTGACTGGGGGGCAGGGGTAATTGGGGGGGTGATCGGGGGGTAAAGGGGGGGTGTGAGTGTGCCTGGCATGTTCTACTGTGTGTGGGATGTGTTGGTGCAACTCACTGATCCGCTCTCCTCCGTGTCGGAACGAAAAATACCGACACGGAGGAGAGAATACATCACTTCCTCTCCTGTGTTTACATTACAGGAGAGGAAGTGATGTCACCGGGGATTTCCATTCGTCGGGAGCGATCGCGAGGGGGTGGCCATGAATGAATGGCCGTCCCCTCGTCCGGGATCGCTCCCGAACGAAAACCGACCGCCGCAGGCACCGGGCGGGGGCCCGATCGGGCCCCCGACCCGCGGGAGGCAAAGCACGTACATGTACGTGCTTATGCCTGCCCGTGCCATTCTGATGACGTACATCGGCGTGAGGCGGTCGGCAAGTGGTTAAATTGATTGTAAAGTAATTAAAAAAAAAAAAAAAAAAAAAAAGCATGATACACAGTGCCTTGAAAAAGTATTCATCCCCCTTGAAGTTTTCCACATTTTGTCAGGTTACAACCAAAAATGTAAATATTATTTTATTTATCGTATTATTGGGATTTTCTGTGACAGACCAACACAAAGTGGCACAGAATTGTGAAATGGAAAGAAAATGATAAATGGTTTTCAACGTTTTTTTACAAATATGTGAAAAGTGTGGCGTGCATTTGTATTCAGCCCCCCTGAGTCAATACTTTGTAGAACCACCTTTTGCTGCAATTACAACTGCAAGTCTTTTTGGGTATGTCTCTACCAGCTTTGTACATTCTGTTTTACGAACTAGCTGAAGATCTGTCAGATTGGATGGAGAGCATCTGTGAACAGCAATTTTCAAGTCTTGCCACAGATTCTCAATTGGAGTTTGACTGGGCCATCCTAACACATGAACATGCTTTGATCTAAACCATTCCATTGTAACTCTGGCTGTATGTTTAGGGTCATTGTCCTGCTGGAAGGTGAACCTCCACCCCAGTCTCAAGTCTTTTGTAGAATCTGACAGATTTTCTTCTAAGATTGCCCTGTATTTGCCTCCATCCATCTTCTCATCAACTCTGACTAGCTTCCCTGTCTCTGCTGAAGAAAAGCATCCCCACAACATGATGCTGCCACCACCATGTTTCATGGTGGGGATGGTGTGTTCAGGGTGATGTGCAGTGTTAGTTTTCCACCACACGTAGCATTTTGCCTTTAGGCCAAAAAGTTAAATTTTGGTCTCATCTGACCAGGGAACCTTCTTCCAAATGTTTCCAAACATGTCTTCTTGCAATCTGCAAATGGCACTTCTTATAGCTTTCTTTTGACAATGGCTTTCTTCTTGCCATGCTTCCATAAAGGCCAGATTTGTGGAATACATGACTAATTGTTGTCCTGTGGACAGATTCCACCACCTGAACTGTGGATCTTTGCAGCTCCTCTAGAGTTACCATGGACTCCTTGGCTGTTTCTCCGATTAATGCTCTCCTTGCCCGGACTGTCAGCTTAGGTGGACGGCCATGTCTTCTTGGTAGGTTTGCAGTTGTGCCATACTCTTTCCATTTTCAGATGATGAATTGAACAGTGCTCCGTGAGATGTTCAAAGCTTGAGATATTTTTTATAACCAAACCCTGGTTTAAACTTATCCACAACTTTATCCCTGTATGTTGGCACTGATGGGCACTGACATTCGGCTGTGATGGGCACTGAAAGGTGGCTGTGATGGGCACTTACAGGTGGCTGTCATGGGCAGTGACAAGCGGCACTGATTGGCACTGACAGGTGGCATTGAAGGGCAGCACTGATGGTGAGATACTGACAGGTGTTACTGCTGGACACTGGCACTGTGATGGGCATTGATTGGCACTGTGGTGGGCAATGACAGACTTTACTATTGGGGCACTGCTGGCAGCTGTTGGGCACTGATTGGCAGCTAATGTGCACATCTGATAGGGGCTGTGCTGATAATCGATGTGCTAATTATCAGCACAGACCCCCCCCTGACAGGGAGAGCTGCCGATCGGCTCTCCCTGTCAGCACGAACCGAGGAATGCAGTTTACTGGTACTTCCTGGTTCACGCAATGATCAGCTGTGATTGGTTCAACCTGGGGCCATACCCCCTTGTGGCGAATTGAGATCTTGTATTGATTATAGGGGTCTCAATCGTTTCACACTTAAGAATGCCTATCCGATTCCATTGATTATGGAGTTATTTGACCTCCTCAAGGGAACAATGTTTGATTTGAGAGGGGCATAAAGTCTCATGAGGATTAAGGAGGGCGACAAGTGGAAAACTGCTTTAATACCAGAACAGGTCATTAGGAATACCTCGTAATGCCTATTGGCCTTTGTAACACCCCGGCAGTTTTCCACGAATTTATTAACGATGTCCTCCCGATTTGTTGCAGTTAGGTGTGGTGGTTTATCTCAATGATATCCTCATTATTTTCAAGTCCCTAGAGAGCCACAACACAGATGTCTGTTGTGTGCTTCAGAAACAAAGAGAGAACAATCTCTATTGTAAATTGGAGAAGTGCGAATTCATCGTAAACAGGTTAAATTCCTGGGTTATGTCATTTCCACCGCTGGTTTTTCGATGGACCCAGAGAAACTTTCAGCAGTCCTACAATGGCCCCGATCCATGGGTTTATGTTCTCTGCAGTGTTTTCTTGGTTTTGCCAACTATTATCGGAAGTTTATTCGTAACTTCTCACCTCTGGTCAAGCCCCTGACTGATATGACCAGAAAGGACGGTAACCCACAGAATTGGTCTCCGGAGTCCATTAAGACCTTTGAGAGTCTCAAGGCTGCCTTTGTTTCTGCTCCTGTGTTGGCACATCCTGATCCTACGTTACCTTTTATCCTTGGGGTTGATGCTTCTGAGACTGGAGTTGGCGTCTTTCTGTCTCAATGTCCTACCTCTGAGAGTGCTATGCATCCTTGTGGCTACTTTTCCAAGAAATTGTCACCTGCGGAGTGCAATTACGAGATTGGTGACAGAGAGCTGTTAGCGATCATTTTAGCCCTGAAAGAATGGAGACATCTCCTCGAAGGTACCACTATGTCGGTTCTCAGTCTTACTGACCATAAGAATCTCACATTTTTGTCTGAGTCTTAACCCCACTCTCCCATGTAAGGGTTGAAGCTTTGTCACAACAATTTTCCTCCATTTCCAAGATGGAGTCGGTTCTGGTTCCTTTGATTCCTCTTGATCGTATTCTGGCTACGGATTGCACCGGTCTCACTTCTCCTTTGGGTAACAAAATTTTTCCTGCTCAGGCCCATGCTAGACCTGAGAAACCTTGTGACTACAGCTTTGTCCCAGAGAGTCTCCGTACTGCTGTGCTCCACACTTACCATTCTCCCAAGGCTGCTGGCCACCCTGGGAAGAATCAAATCTTTTGAGCCATTTCCCAACAATTCTGGTGGCCTAGTCCACGTGCTGATGTAAGCGCCTTCGTAGCTGCCTGTTCTGTGTGTGCTCAGTGTAAGACTCCTACAACCCATACCTAATGGAGAGAGGTCCTGGACCCACCTGTCTATGGATTTCATTGTGGAGTTACCCAACTCCCAGGGCAACACAGTTATCCTGATGGTGGTTGACCGGTACTCGAAAACATCTCATTGTATTCCACTTAAGAAGTTGCCCACTTCTAAGGAACTGGCTTCCATTTTTGCTCGGGAGATCTTTCGCTTACATGGGCTACCCAAGGTGATTGTCTTGGACAGGGGTAGTCAGTTTGTGTCCCGGTTCTGGCGAGCCTTTTGTGCACAGTTGGGATCCTCTGCGTATCACCCGCAGTCTAATGGGGCAGCAGAACGAGCCAATCAGCCCTTGGAGCAATTCCTACGTTGCTAAATTTCTGACCATCATAACAACTGGTCAGACCTCTTACCGCGGGCAGATTTTGCTCACAATAGTGCCTTGAATTCTGCTTCCGGATTATCTCAGTTTATGGCGAACTATGGTTTCCAACCTTCCATGTTGCCTGACTCTTTTGTTCCGCAGAGTATTCCTGTGTTCTCAGTGGTCTTCGTTCCACCTGGGCACAAGTCCAGAAGGCCTTGTGACATGCTAATGATAGCTACAGACTCCATGCTGACCGCAGATGCCTGCCTGCGCATTCCTACCAGGTTGGGGACAGGGTCTGGCTGTCATCTTGCAAACTCCGACTTGGTGTTCTCTGAAGTTTTGCACCTCGCTTTATTAGGCCTTTCCGTATTCTTCGTAGGATTAAGCCAGTGGCTTGCGCATTGGACCTTCCTTCTAATATGTGTATCTCAAATGTATTTCATGTCTCCTTATTAAAACCTTTGGTCTGCAACCACCTCAGTGCCATGTCCTCACCATGTTCAAGTTGAGAACCATGAGGAGTATGAAGTACAGTCCATTGTTGAATCCCGTAGGTTCCGTGGTACAGTTCCTGGTGCATTGGAAAGTGTTCAGGGGGAAAGGGGAAAGGGAGGAACACTCTTGGGTCCCACCCTCGAACGTACATGCCCCTGTCCTCCTCCGTGATTTTCCCCTCAAGCCTGGTTGTCCTCTGAAGGGGAGGGGTCGTTGTTGAGGAGGGGGTACTGTCAGGGCTGGGCCCAGCCCTTCTCTGAGCTGGCCGTTCAGCTGTCGGCTAATTGCCAGCTCCTATCTCTCCACAGTGACTCAGCTGTTGATGATCCTGCTCGTCGGCCCTACCAACTTAAACTGTCCAATCCAGGTGCCCAATCTCTGCCTTTGCCTTGGTCACATCTCTAGAGACGCTCTCCTGTGTTCCTGTTAAAGACTTGCTTGACTGACATTCTTTCTGCCTCCCTGACGTTTTGGCTTGTCTGACTATCCGTTCCGGTTCCTGAACTCTGGCTATGTTTTGACTACGTTTACTCTGCTTACCTTTTTTTATTATTATTAAACAAGTGTGATTTAACTGTACATCTGTCTCAATCTGATTCATGGTTTCTGACAGTAGGAGGAGTTTTCATTCTACTCTGACTGGACAGTGCTCATTGGCCCTGTGCTGATCAAATGCACCTTCCCAAAAAAATAAAAACTCTTTAGCAATACACACCAAACTGAGCATGTGCAGAGTGACTCCAAAGGCTCTATACTATCAGCAGATGGATTAGGGACAGTGGAAAAAGGAGGATCGGAGAAGACATGATCATACAGCCTTTTTATATAATGCACAGGATCAACCCTTTAGCTTCCACAGTGAGTTTAACAAGCATGCTTTACTACATATACAGACTGATTTTACTGTTGTGGGTTTAATAACCCTATAAGAGCATGTAGACTGCCAAAAAATTTGTTATGCCCCATACACACGAGCGGATTATCCATCTGAAAAAATTTGGATGGATTTTCCGACAGAATTCCGCTCAAGCTTGACTTACATACACACGTTCTCACAAGTTCTCTGAACTTTCGACCGTCAAGAATGCGGTGACGTACAACACTATGACGAGCCGAGAAAATTAAGTTCAATGCTTCCGAGCATGCGTCAAATTGTTTCCGTGCATGAGTAGGAATTTTGCACGTCAGAATTTGTACAGACGATCAGAAATTTCCGATCAGAACTTTTTCCGACCGAAAAATAGAGAACCTGCTCTCAATCTTTTGCTGGATGTAATTCTGCCAGCAAAAGTCTGATGGAGCATACACACAGTCGGAATTTCTGACCAAAAGCTCACATCCGACTTTTGCTGGCAGGATTTCTGATCATGTGTATGAAATTTTAGTTTTAATTTCATTCTGGTTTTTTTTTGTGCTTTTCAGGCCATTCGTTATGATCGCAATTCGTAAATTCAAAAAAAAGGATAGTAAATTCTAAAAAAAACGTAAATTCGAAAAAAAACTGATGCTCGGAAATGAAAAACATTGTAAATTCTAAAACACGAAAAAACATGGAACAAATTAATAATAAATAATAATAATAACACGTTTAATTATTATTATAGTAATGTATTATTATTAATTTGTTATGTTCCTTTCGTTTAGGTACGGTATTGGTTATTTCAGATAATTCGTAACTTTGGATAAATTCATATTGGTTACGTTCACTAACAGCCAGATTTGAAAGGAAATTCCAACACCTAAAATGTAATAGCTAGTAATAGTTAAGGTATTATTAGTTAATTTTTTCGAATTTTGGGGTTTTCAAATTTCAATTTTTTTTTTAACTTTCGGATATTTTTATTTTTATTTTTTTGCATTTCGGATTTTTTTTTAACCACTTAAGCCCCGGACCATTTTGCTGGCCCACGACCAGAGCACTTTTTGCGATTTGGCACTGCTTTGTTTAACTGACAATTGTGCGGCCGTGCGACATGGCTCCCAAACAAAATTGACGTCTTTTTTTCCCCCACAAATAGAGCTTTCATTGGTGGTATTTGATCACCTCTGCGGTTTTTATTTTTTGCACTATAAACAAAAAAAAGCGACAATTTTGAAAAAAAACACATTATTTTTAGTTTTTTGCTATAACAAATATCCCCCAATAATATATAAAAAACATTTTTTTCCTCAGTTTAGGCCGATATGTATTCTTCTACATATTTTTGGTAAACAAAAATCGCAATAAGCGTTTATTGATTGTTTTGTGCAAAAGTTATAGCGTCTACAAAATAGGGGATAGTTTTATGACATTTTTATTCTTTTTTTTTTTTTTTTTTACTACTAATGGCAGCAATCAGTGATTTTTATTGTGACTTCAACATAATGGCGGACACGTCGTACAATTTTGGCGTGATTTTGAGACCATTCACATTTATACAGCGATCAGTGTGATTAAAATTGCATTGATTACTGTGTAAATGTGACTGGCAGTGAATGGGTTAACACTAGGTGGCACTGTAGGGGTTAAATGTGTCCTAGGGATGTGTTCTAACTGCAGGGGGGTTGGGCTAGCTGTGACACATCATTGACACTGTCACTAGGCAGAACGGGAAGATGCTTGTTTACATTAGCATCTCCCAGTTCTTCCTCTCCGTGCGACGATCCTGGGTATCCCTGCGAACATCACGGAGCTCCCGGTCGGCGTGCACGTGATGGCACGGCGGCAAATTCAAAAGGATATACAGGTACACCCATTTGCCCAGCCGTGCCATTCTACCGACGTACATCAGTGTGCACCGGTCGGGAACCAGTTAAATTCAGAATTTCCGATTTTTTTCCTGTTTATGATTTCTTTCGAATTTAACAATTTTTTCGAAATGACAAATATTCGCATTTACAAATATTCGGCAAAGTTAGTTAAAGGGTTTTCGTTAATTTGGTTATTTCTGAATGAAAGAATTTGTCAAAATTCATTAAAAAATAACTTTACTAACTAGCGTTATTATACTGCAAGCTTACATGTAGATAAAAATCGCAAAGCAGGTTTTACTACCACGTTAGAATGAATCTATCACAATATTTAGTCAGTGTTTTCTTTTTAATATAATAATCCTAATCTTTTGTTACTTAGACATTTAAAACATGGTACTTCCTAAAGATTATGTTTACATAGCATGCTAGACTTTCTTGTAAAAAAAAGCTCAGCACAGCCTGTTCACTTTTGAAATGCATGTATTTAACTGAAAATCCATATTGCTCCATATAAAATAACAGAGGGAAAAGGTGCATTCTTTCTCTAAACGATTTAGTTGTGCACATAAATAGACCTGATAAGCAATAGACTTTACTATAGGTAGACTGTTAACAGCCTGCTAATAAAGTGGTTAAAGATCAGGTTGAAATGTATTGATTGCTGATAAATATGAAATATCCATACTGATTAGTTCATATTTACCTAAAGATTTGTTTACACGGGTTTATCAGACAGTGTTTTAGATTGTGTTCATACCTATGTGAATTGGATGTGGGTACCCTCGTATCCAATTCTCATGACAGGAGATTGTGACCGTTGCAGCTGCGGAGCGGCTTGCACTGGAACGTTTTTGGCTCTGCGTCTTTGGCTCCGTTTCACGGCCAAGTTCAGGCAAAATTTTGGCGACGATTTGGCCCAGAGCTTTGTCAGACATTCTGTTTGTCTGACAAAGCTCTGGGATTTTCCTTGCAGCTGGTTTCCATTTCTGCTCCCAATATTTGTGTTTGTTGCCTATAGCCCCATGTTCATCTTGCTATATATTATCAATGTGTAATACATTTTGAATATTGTTTACCATCAAACTGTTTGTGGCCCGGTTTAAAGTCCCAATCTGAGGAATTCATGTTTTGACTATATGTATCAGGGATGTGGTCCACAATCAGTTTAAGCAATTCATTGCGGTAGAGGGTCTCTTGCCATTGCTTCAGTTGGCTTAAGTGCGCATGTACCGATGACGTCGGCACATGCAAATACAGGGATATCTCCTAAACTGTGCAGGTTTAGGAGATATCCAGTGCAGCTACAGGTAAGCCTGATGCCACGTACACACGACCAGACTTTCCGGCAGAAAAGGTCTGACGGGATCATTCTGTCAGATATTCCGATCGTGTGGGGGCTTCATCTGACTTTTTTCTTCAAAAATTCTGATGGACCTAGAAATAGAATATGTTTCAAATCTCTCCGACGGAATCAATTCCTACCTGGAAAACCATTCGTCTGTATGCTGGTCCGACAGACCAAATACGACGCAAGGGCAGCTATTGGCTACTGGCTATTGAACTTCCTTTTCTAGTGCCGTCGTAACTCATCACGTTCAAAACGAACTGACTTTCGTGTATAGGCAAGTCCATTCAGTCGGAACTCCGTCAGAACGCCGTCAGGAAGACCGTCTGACCTTTTTTGCCTGAAAGTTCGGTCGTGTGTATGTGGCATAATTATAAGCTTGTCTGTAGTTTAAAGTGGTTGTAAAGGGTTTATTCATAAGAGCAAGACTACGCATGCTCAGAAACAAAAGAATACGTACAAAACTATTCAACACATTACATCACTTCTGAATTTGAATTCTGTCGTATGGTGAGTAATCTCTTCACTTTCGATATGAGACTATCATGCAACAAAAAACGGACAAACGGTCACCCGAAAATCTGATCGTGTGTACAAGGCTTTACAGTCTGATTGGTAAACAAGAGTATGCCTGCAGCAGACTGATGATTATCTCGGCTTAGGCAAAGTTCCCTGCTCAAAAGCTGCACAGTGTGTTTGGGGCTGCGCAACTGCCCCTGCCTGCCTGTCAAATTAGGAGGTGTGCCTGTGCCCATACAGCTGATGCATCCCCATAGAGCCCCCTAGTGTTAACCCCTTTACTGCCAGTGATATATTTACAGTAATCAATGCATTTTTATAGCATTGATCACTGTATTAAAGCCAATGGTCCCAAAAAATTGTCAAAATTGTCCAATGTGTCCGCCATAATGTCACAGTTCCGATCAAAATCACAGATTTCCGCCATTACTAGTAAAAAAAAAATAATAATAATAAAAATGCCATAAAAATATCCCCTATTTTGTAGATGCTATAACTTTTGCACAAACCAATTAATATACGCTTATTGCTATTTTTTTTAACCAAAAATATGAAGAAGAATGCATATCGGCCTAAACTGAGGAAAATTTTTTTTTTTTTTTTTTATATATGTTTGGGGGGTATTTATTATAGCAAAAAAAGTAAAAAATAATCCTTTTTTTTCAAAATTGACGATCTTTTTTTGTTTATGGTGCAAAAAATAAAAACCGCGGAGATGATCAAATACCAGCAAAAGAACGCTCTACTTGTGAGAAAAAAAGGACGTCAATTTTGTTTGGGTGCAATGCAGCACTATCACGCAATTGTCAGTTAAAGCGACACAGTGCCAAAACGCAAATAGTGCTCTGATCAGGAAGGGGATAAAATCTTCCAGGGCTGAAACGGTTAATGGGGCACTCTTCTCATTGATATAAACAGTGAGGCACTATTCCTCCCATTAAAATCAATGAACAGGCACTGATGCCTGAACATTTTCTACTCCTACTGGCCACAGTCTGGCCCCCCTAAAGCCAGAAGGCCCTTTGCTTAGAAAGTTTGGAGACCCCTGCCATAGAGTAACATAAGCAGCAGCATAAATAAAGGGCTCATTCACACTATACAGGCCACAGCACTGTCAGGATTCATGCTACCAGCCACAAGACGGCCATACAGTGTACATCAGGGTGTAATTCTCTGCCTGTATGTCACAAGTACAGCGTACAGCCCACTGTCATCAGTCTGTGAAAATTGATAACAAGCTGAAATATGTAGCAGCTGTACACAAATAAATGCACATTTGCGTGGTACTTACATAAAGGGAAGTATTATTCCTGTATTTATGCGGTTTTGCCTTCTTGCGGCCACATGCATAAAGCCTCAGGTACAGTTTGCTTACACAGACTTGTATAGTTACTTAAATATCCACTTTATTTTTATTTTTTTTAAATATAAATTAGTGGGAATTCTTTAGCAGTCCCACTATTGCTATTCGTTTTTTTATTTATTAATCATCATCATCTTTTTTATTATTCCGTGTTTTTTGGCTCTGTGTAACTTCTGCATACTTTCGGCTATTAAAGCCATTCAACTTTTAAAATGTTCAGCTCTTTCAGCTGATGATGGGACGTCTTCTTTTTTTCTACTATTTATACTTTTTAAAATATTAAGCTTTTTAACACTTTTTTTTTTACATTAAAGTCACCATTGACAGTAAATATAATCTTGCAAATACCTATAATCTGTATAGTTACTTACACTATATTGCCAAAAGTATTGGGACACCTGCCTTTGTGGATAAAATATATATATATATATATATATATATATATATATATATATATATTTATTTATATATTTATTCATTTTGCTATTTTTAAGATAATAGTTTAACTGCCTCAGGCACTGAAAGGGGTCAGTTCATACCCGCACACATGAAATAAATAAAATCGATGGTGCTGCGTCTTGGCTAAGACATAGACCTGAAAGATAATTCATCATTTGCGGTCCCAATACTTTGTACCGTTTCCATTCTAATGGTGTTCTTGGATTCTATTTCCTGCTTTGCTGCAGATAAGGAAGCCTTTTTTTTTTTTTACTATAGGCCCATTCTTTATGTAGAGTATGCTACCAAGAAACAAGCATTGTGAACACCATTGATCTTCATTATTACATACACATGTGGTTGCCTCATAACCGTAAAGTAAGAGGCCATCTTTACTAAAGTGTGTTGCACAGAAGAGAAGAAATCATTTTTTTTGCACTTTGCACATTGCGTTTGTTGCGCGGAAGAGGGGAAATCATTTTTGCACTTTGCATATTGCATATATTTGCACAATTTTCTGTACTTTAAAGACAAGTCACTTTATATCTACACTCAGTTGGACTGTAAATGACTGTAGTCATTTATTTATTTGGGACTGTAGTCATTTATTTATTTGGGAATTTTTTCACATGTACCTTTAGCATTTACTTTATACTATACTGCTTTGGATAATCTTTAACATATATTGACCAGGTAGTTCGAGTTTGATTTTAGCTTTATCATTTAACAGCACAGCACCATCTATTTCATGCCTTTAGGGATGTCTTGCTTAACATTTAAGCATATCTTATTATAATGATAAACCTTCACAGGTTGTGTCAAGGCCATTTGTTAGCAAATGAATAGCTGTAATGAACAATCCCATTTAACCACTTTCAGACCGGACCAATTTGCTGGTCAAAGACCAGACCACTTTTTGCGATTCGGCACTGCGTCGCTTTAACTGACAATTGCGCGGTCGTGCGACGTGGCTCCCAAACAAAATTGACGTCCTTTTTTTCCCACAAATAGAGCTTTCTTTTGGTGGTATTTGATCACCCATGCGGTTTTTATTTTTTGCGCTATAAACAAAAATAGAGCGACAATTTTGAAAAAAACGCATTATTTTTTACTTTTTGTTATAATAAATATCCCCCAAAAATATATAAAAAAACATTTTTTTCCCTCAATTTAGGCCGATACGTATTCTTCTACATATTTTTGGTAAAAAAAATCGCAATAAGCGATTATTGATTGGTTTGCGCAAAAGTTATAGCGTTTACAAAATAGGGATAGTTTTATAGCATTTTTATTAATAATTTTTTATTATTTTTTTTACTAGTAATGGCGGCGATCAGCGATTTTTATTGTGACTGCGACATTGTCGGGGACTAATCGGACATTTTTGACACATTTTTGGGACCATTGTCATTTATACAGTAATCACTGCTATATAAATGCAGTGATTCCTGTGTAAATGACACTGGCAGTGAAAGGGTTAACCAGTGGGTGGCAGTGTAGGGGTTAAGTGTTCCTAGGGGTGTGTTACTAACTGTGGGGGGGTTGGGCTTTCATTTAGTGTACACTGATCTCTGCTCCAATCACATGGAGCAGAGATCAGCGTCACTAGTTGCTAGGCAGAATGGAAAAATGTTGTTTACACAGCATTTCCTCCATTCGGCCGCTCCGTGAGACGATCGCGGGGATGCCTGTGGCGATCGAGTCCGCGGGTCCCGCGACTGGACTCACGGGGGTCCCGACCAGCGCGGGAGCGCGCCGCCGGCGGCGCGCTCCCGATGGCAGGACGGCATCGAATATTGGACGTACCTGTACGCCAATATGCCTGCCCGTGCCATTCTGTCGACGTACATCCTCGTGCGCTGGTCGGGAAGTGGTTAAAAAAGGTCTAATTTTTTGGTTGTCCATTTGAATTTAAAGTGGATCCCTGACAATAGTAGCAGCCTATTTATATATACTATATTGTCAAAAGTATTGGGACACCTGCCTTTACACCCCTATGAACTTTAATGGCATCCCGGTCTTAGTCCATAGAGTTCAATATTGAGTTGGCCCATCCTTTGCAGCTATAACAGCTTCAACTCTTCTGGGGAGGCTTTCCACAAGGTTTAGGAGTGTGTCTATGGGAATGTTTGACCATTCTTCCAGAAGCACATTTGTGCGGTCAGGCAATGATGTGGACGAGAAGGCCTAGATCGCAGTCTCCACTCTAATTCATCCCAAAGGTGTTCTATCGGGTTGAGGTCAGGACTCGGTGCAAGCCAGTCAAGTTTCTCCACCACAAACTCTCTCGTCCATGTCTTTAAGGACCTTGCTTTATGCACTGTTCCAAATAATTTGGTAGAGGGGGATTATTGTGTGGGTTTTTTTTTTTCAGTGGTCAGGCTTGGCCCCTTAGTTTCAGTGAAGGGAATTCTTAAGGTGTCAGCATACCAAGACATTTTGGACAATTTTATACTCACAACTTTGTGGGAACAGTTTGGGGATGGCCCCTTCCTGTTCCAACATGACTGCGCACCAGTGCACAAAGCAAGGTCCAGAAACACATGGATTGTTTGGAGTGAGTATGGGGTGGAGGAACTTGACTGTCCTGACTTCAACCTGATAGAACACCTTTGGCATGAATTAGAGCAGAGACTGCGAGCCAGGCCTTCTTATCCAATGTCATTGCCTGACCTCACAAATGCACTTCTGGAAGAATGTTCAAACATTCCCAAGACACACGCCTAACCTTGTGCCTTCCCAGGAGAGTTGAAGCTGCAAAGGGAGGGCCAACTCAATACTGAACCCTACGGACTAAGACTGGGATGCCATTAAAGTTCATGTACATGTAAAGGCAGGCATCACAATACTTTTGACAATATATTATATGTAAATAGGCTGACAGACTGCTTCTATTGTCAGGGATCCACTTTAAAGACAAATGGACAACCAAAAAATGAGTCGCTTTTTTAGATGCGATTATTCATTATAGATGTTCATTTGCTAACAAATGGCCTTGACACAACCCGTGATGCTTTATCATTATAATAAGATATGCTTAAATGTTAAGCAAGCCATCCCTAAACACAAGTTATAACATGGCTATTGTATAGTGTTTGTTATTCTTAATCAGGTGGAGAACCTTGCTTCATTGTTTCAGAAGAAGCAGGTTTTTGTCCCATCTCCTGCAATACACAGGAAACTGGGACCACGGGAGACTTCCATCTTCTGTGTTCACTGAATTTACAAATCTCTTATCAAGATATTTTTCCCAGAACATACATCCTGTTCCCACTAGACCTCGTTTCCCATTTTTAATAAAAGATGTGTACTTACAAAATAGAGTTTGCTCACTTCAAATAGATTTCAAAATATTTTAAGTAAGCATGATTTTATAATATGCGCATCATAGCTTTTATTATAAAACCATACTTACCATTAACAGAGGTGTTGTTTCTTTATTGCTGCCAAAGGCTGAAGGAAAAGTACCATGAATATTTTTATTATACAGTTTGACAGTTACTTGCCAATAAATAAAGTATCAGCTGAAAATCTTGTGTTTGCAATGTGATTTTATAAGAATATGTGTGAGAATATGTGTGAGCAAGGCAAGAAATGTTGGTTTTGTGAGTTGAGACAAGGTGGAGAAGGATAAAGTTGGCCATACACAAGGAGATCTAACATATTCCTCCATCCATGCTGTAAAGTGCAGATGGACGAATCCCCGACGGCAACTTTTGCATTCTGACAGCAGGTACCAGCGACTATCAGAATACTGGAACAGCGGTTGCATCTGATTGGAGGTAGCTGCTCTTGGTTTGACAATTTTCTGTCTGGTTCCTTCAATTTTTCAATAGAAGGATGTCAGGCAGGAGTATGGCGACAGGGCCACCCATGTAGCAAACTGCAGCTGGATCATCAGGAATTAGCCACAATTCATACAGTGTACAGCCAGCTTAAAGCCCAGCTCCAGACAATCTGGAAATTCTTTTACTCATCTGCTCCCTTGTGCTCCACACTGTCCCTCAGTGGCATCCCTTTGAATATAGGGCTATGGACCTTGTAATGGTCCTAATAACATCAGGACCACTGGAGCATGGGGAAGATTACATTGTGGGGACTGGCCTAGCAGCACGTAGGAGCCGAGGTTCCCTTAGATCTAAATGAACAGTTACCGGTAACCCCCCCGGCAAAGGAAAATTTTCAAGTTTCCTGGAGTGGGACTTTAACTTTTTTGTGGTGGGACCTTTTGTGAGAGTAAGTTGGGCTGACATGCAGAGTGGAAGATGGTTCATATATTACTTACAGATGTATCAGTGGTACTGCATGGCTGGTACTTCACATTGGGGTCAAACATGATTCCAAATTAGTTTGCTTGTGTTCTTTGGTAATACAGCTGTTTGCTTACTGTAGATGGAGCTAAAAAAAAGAAAAAATACAAATATTTATAAGGAACTAATAAGAAAAATTCAGATATTGGTATTTCTACTCTGTCTAAATACAACTATAAAAATGTAAAATATTTGAAACTTGAATATTTTTATGCAACATATTTTAAAATACATTACAAATATTAGACCCAAAAAAACTTCAGATCATCATGACATATATATGTATATGATAGAAAGCATATAATACACTAGAAAAACATAAAAAGAACATCCAACTATACAATCTCTTAATCTAAAGACAATACAATAAATACAATAGTATACATTGAAGTCTCAGTGATGTCACCAGTGCTTGCAAGAAGTGGCCTTAAACCATGATCTGAGGTAAATTGTCATCAAAACAGTAATAGAGGGAAACGCTTTCATTGGGAACATTTGATTTTCCCTCTCCCTTGGAAAGATTGGAGAGATTCTCTCTCACTAAAACCAGAGTTAAGTTGTCATTAGAATAATAATAACAGGGAGATCTTGGGCACATTGGATTTCCCTCACCTTGGAGAGATTTTCTCTCACTAAAACCGGGGTCTGAGGTAAATTGACTTTTGAGCGGTAATAGAGGGAAAATCTCCTACTGGGCACACATGATTTCCCTCACCTTGAAGAGAATTCCTCTCACTGAAATTCTAGCAGGGTCTGGGGTAAATTGTCATTGGAATAGTAACAAAGGGGAAATATTTGAAGCATTCAGGTGGTAGGTTAGAGACACAAGATGAAAAATGATTTGCTCAATTAATTTCTATCCTGGGCAGCAGTTTCCTAGGCCTTCTTGTTATGGCTAAATTCTGGTCAGTTTTGACAGGCAAAGCACAAATTCTGGGTAAAGCTAAAGAAGCTTGTCTCCCCGGCACCACATATTACTACTGGCATATTGAGGATTGATTTTAAAGCAGTTCGCTTAATATAGTAGTGCAATTGATGAAGTTATTGATTTTAAATTTCTTCTTGCCATCAGAGTTGGCAAACACATCTGACCTATTTACAAATTTACAGACTGCACACCTACCACAGGGATACATATCCTTCATGGCTGGCAGATCAGACAGACAGTTAGGCGTGGTTGATATTTGATATTCAGAGTGATTGAGGCTATCCTTAAGATTTTGGGATCGCAGAGCAGTCATTAAAGGGCAATCCCCAACAATTTCACCAAGAATAGGCGATCCAGACAAAATATGCCAAGTATACTTTTTACCTGGTCCCACTGTGCCCCATATTTTGTGATTATTCTAATGGGTGCCTGTCATTGAGTTTTAGGTCTTATACTTTTCGTTTGGCAAAGAGAACTCCTCTATCCACTTGTATAGCTCTTTTTTTAGCCCTTCTAATGCATTTGTGCGAGTACCACCTTTCCCTGAACCTACCATATAATTCCCTTGCCTCAATCCCAAAGTCCTCTTCCTGTGAGCAGTTCCATTTAATTCTAAGGAACTGGCCCACTGGCATTCCTTGGATGAGTGATCGAGGATGATGGCTAGTGGCTTGTAGCAGCATAGTGGCTGCTGTCTGCTTGCAATAGGTTTTAGTTGTGATCTTACCATCTTTCACTCCTATGGTTAAATCCAGGAAAGGTAGGGTTTGTTGATAAGAGAAGGTGAGTTTAATGTTTCTATTATTGAAGTTCAGTTAATTAATAAACTGAATCAGTTTTTGGTGTGTACCCCCCATATTATAGGCACATAATCAATGTACCTCAGCCACAAATGGCTGTGGCTAAGGTACAGTGGTGATGAATAAACCACTTCCTCCTCCCAGAGACCAAGATGGAGACAGGCATATGAGGGGGCCCATGATGCACCCATCAACGTCCCCCTTATTTGTTGATAATCAGCACCCAAAAATTGGAAACAATTATGTTCCAACAAAAAATTCAAGATGTTAATAAGAAAGGAAGGTCTTAGATCCGAGAAGTGGAAACTTCTTCTCAAGGAAATGTTGTACTGCCTTTAATCCCCAATTGCTATAAAAATGCACTGATTACTGCGTAAATGTCACTGATAGGGAAGGGGTTAACACTAGGGGGCGATGAAGGGTTTAAATGTGTTCCCTAGTTAGTGTTTCTAACTGTATGGGGATAGGACTGACTTGGGAAGGAGACATATCACTGTTCCGACTTACTAGGAACAAACAATATATCTCCTCTCCCCTGACAGAACAAAGAATTGTGTGTTTACACTCAAATCCCTGTGCTGGCTCTCGTACCCGCGATTGCGGCTGGCCGGCGGTGATCACATCCACCAGCCACGCGCATCGGCTCCCCCGCCGTGCCGCTCTTAAAGGGAACAATGTACCTATATGTTGTTTTGAGCAGCCGTTCCATTCTGCCAACGTATAATGGTGTGAGCCAGTTGGCAAGTGGTTAAATATAGTGGCTGCATTCATTACATTTTTTCATTTTTTTCCTTTATTTCGCCTGGTGATCCAGCCAGTATCACACTTCCTGTCTTTGGGTGTTGCCACTCTGGATGGAGAAGTACAGAACCAACTTTGGACAGCAGCATTGTCAGTCTGGGGAGAGGGTTGTGTTACATGGACTTTACAAGCAATTAAAGTAGATCTTCAGCTAACAATGATTAAGCTGTTACATAAATAGTTTTTTTCCTACTGGGATATAAGTTTTAAATAGATGAATAAACGCTTACCCTTGTAAGCACCCAGCGATAAATGGTTTATCTCAACTTTCTGATACTTGGTCTGTAACAGGGATCTGAAAAATAACAGACTTACTGGCTCAATCACCAGATTAAAATAAAGGTAAAAAAGCCTCAAAAGCTAAGGTAGCCACCACATCTAAAGCCTAGTACACATGGGCAGAATGTTGGGTGACCATGTGTGTGGCAGTCAGTCTGACAGAAGCTGGCCAAACATGCTGGAAAACCAGAAATCGACTGGCTATAGATCAGCGCTCTCAGCCAATGGCTAAAAGTGCTGACCGGAGTATTCTGGCAGGGGGGAGGGAGCTGTCCCCCTGTCAGGTCCCAATAGAATAATAGAACAGCAGGGGAGATCGCTGTACTAACATCAAACAGGTAAGCTGCAGTATATTACAAGCATGCTTTTGAGTTTAGGTACACTTTAAATCTGTCCCCAAGAGACCTGCCAAGCTAAAAGCAGTGCTAATGCTGTACTTTGATCCGCCATAAAGAAAAAGAAGGGTTGGGTCCTACAGGCATGCAGGTCTTGTAACAATCTAGAATATCTACATGTGAGGTTAAATGCAACTGCAATTTGTACTATAATACACAATTTGTAAAATTTGTACTGTGGCACAAAAAGATTTAAAATGTTCTCTGCATTCAGAATAAGTATTACATATGGTTGGTTAAATCTATGTTTCTATTACTACAGTGTTAATATGCACACTGCGCACAACATTGCTCAGTGCAGAGGCATAACTAGAACCTTCAGGACCCAGGTGCAAGAAACTATGAAGTGCCCCCCTAAACGCATGTAAACAGACTTACCAGTGATCGGCAACCCTTTCCTCCCATGCTGTGTCTTTGTAAGGAAAGGAGAGCTGTTGATCATCAGTGCCTTGATTATCAGTGCTGCCTATCGGTGCCCATCAGTGACACCTATCAGTGCTAATCGATGCCGCTTATCAGTGCCCATCAGTGCCACCTATTAGTGCTCATCAATGCTGCCTATTAGTTCCAATCAGTGCTGCCTATCAGTGCTGCCTATCAGTGCTCATAAATGCTGCCTATCAGTGCTTATCAGTGGCGCCTGTCAGTGCTGTCTATCAGTGCCACTTATCAGTGCTCATCAATGCCACTTATCAGTGCCACCTACCAGCACCGCCTATCAGTGCCCATCAATGCTACCTATGAGTGTCAATCAGTGCCGCCTATTAGTGTTCATCAATGCTGTCTATCAGTGCTCATCAGTGCCACCTATCAAAGCTCATCAATGCCGCTTATCAGTGCTCATAAGCAGGTCTCTGAGCTGAGAGCCTCTCTCCCATACAGCCCAGAGCCTGCACTGACAGTTCCCCCTCCCTCCTCCCTCACAGGGATAGAAAAGGAGGGAGCCGATCTGCTCCTTCTCCTCCCTCCCCTCTCCTCCTGTGTGTGCATCACAGGAAGTGTGAAGCCTGAAATGTGAAGCCCAGCAGATTACTTCAGCTGCTTAACTTCACACTTCCCGTGGTGCATTTAAGAGGAGAGGGATGGGAGAAGGAGCAGATTGGCTCTCTACTCTCCCAACCATGTGAGGGAGAGGGAACTGTCAGTGCAGGATCTTGGCTGTATGAGAGAGATGCTCTCAGCTCAGAGCCCTGCGGCTAGAAACCCCATTGTAGCCCCCGACAGTGGCGGAGCGCCAGTGCGAGTGCCTGGTGTGAACCTTGCAACCTTGGTAGTTCCAACACCGGCTCGGTGGTTAGCACTCTTGCCTTGCAGCACTAGGGTTTCTGGTTTGTACAGGACTTGACCTGTATTAGGTTTGAATGTTCCTTGTGTGCTTGTTGAATTTCCTCACCCACTCCAAATATATGTTGGTAGGTTAATGGGATCCTACTTAGATTGGCCGCAGTGTGTTAGGTTGAAATCTTAGACTTTACAGTGGAATTCTAGCTTAACCATAACTACTCTTATAACTGTATCCTCCACCCTTCTAACACCTATGCTTGCTAACCTGTGTAAGAAAGCCGTTCACATGATCCCCTGTGTCAGCCAGAATTGTTGCTGAGCAGAGGAGGGAGCGCTGACAATGGACGGGCCATTGAAGCCTATGGGTGACATCACTGCTTTAGGTTTTATTAGTCGTTGTCCGAATGCTCTCTCCTTTCCACTGCAGTGTCACTGGCTAACACAGAGGAGGTTCCGTGACCACACCAGAGGCAGAGGGGGCTGAGAATAGCTAAGTATACACATCTTTCTTACACAGGTTAGTAAGCATATGTGTTAGGAGTGTTTTTAGGAATAGTTAGGGTTTAGCAGCAATTCCACTTTAAGTGCATTGAGGGCAAGGACTGATCTAAATGTACAATGTGTAAATCAGACCTGGACAAATTGTGGCCCCAGTGCCATATCCAACCTTTTGGCTGGCCCTCAATGTCTCCATTGTCAGAATTTACCAAAACCTTGCAGTGCAAGGGCCTGCTTGATTGCATACAAATTGAAACTCCTAAGCCTTGACCTCATATTATATTGTTTTGGTAAATGTGAAGGAAAAAAATCAGCAGAAAATCTGATAGTGTTTATGGGGCTTTAGCTTCCTTCTGATCAAACACTGCACCCCAAGTAAAAAATACCATGGCATGTGAACAGCCCTCTCCAACTCTTATTTTACAGTTCAGGTGTGTGGCCAGGGGGCCGTAAAACCATGGTCCAAAGAGCCATTTTTAACACCCCTCGACTATCTGTCTGAAACAGACCTATTTCATGAACAGTTGTACTTATTATACCTAGCGACAGGTGTTTGTTTTCTATATATTTACCTTCTTATGGACCTTCCCAGGTCCAAAATTAATATTGAGGAGAATTAAGTTTGGCCCTCCACAACACGTGGCCCCTTGAACAAATGAATTGCCCACCCCTGGTGTGAATTTTTGGTGCTATATGAATACAGTGCCAGTAATAAATAACAAAATACTGGAGAGGCTTGGTATATTTATCTTGGTTAAACAGAAACATTTTCATAGCCCAGACCTGGTTCTCTGAGTTCTAAGATCTCTAATATAGCAGCAATGTCTTGTCAGGTTATGTAGTTAGTTAAATAGTAACCAATGTACAAATCAAATTGATCAAATTGCTATGGAGAAACCTCAACAAATAACTGAAGCTTTCTCAAAATGTTAAATTGGAAATAATGAGGAAACCTGATATATAATATCTTTCTGGAATAAATAAATGGCTACAATACTGGGTAGGTAGTAACTGTATGAATATTACTTGAAATTGCATCATAAAAAAAAAAACAGTGAAAAATATTGTGTTAGTTCGATAACAGTTCTGCTATTTTCAATATGATAATGTTGTTTAGGGAGACTGTAAATTCTCTAACTTTTAAAGCTGAACTCATCATAAAACTAACACAAATAGCAGAAATACTGCTATTGTTGAATAAGAATTATTAATTGTAAATTGTAATTTTATATGTCTTTTTGTAGATGATTATGCTTCCAATATATTTTTTCCACGGTAGCTGTGTTAAAAAAAAAAAAAAAACAGTACTGTAGGTACGTGCATGCTACAGTTGCTATGTCATTACCTGCTAGGTGACTGCTTTTAGAAACTTAATAAAATGCATGCAGGTAAAAAAAACCTTCAGCCTTCAAAACCACTTTAACACTGTCTGTGGTGCTCTGGAAGAATGGAAGTTGTATAAAAATTGTCGCTCACAGATCGCAGTAAACGGCCAATCACATCGGCCGTTTACAGCGCGATCGGCGTGCCCAATGAGAGATGATCTTAAATGTAAACATATGAGATCATCTCTCATCGCCGGCTCTCCCTCCTCACACAGACAGCATGTAAGGAGGGAGAGATTAGCGGCTGTAGCGGCCGTAAGTGCCATCTGTCCCCAGTTCTATTTGCCCCAGTGCCACCTGTCAGTGCCATTTGCTCCAATGCCTCCTGTCAGTGCCATCTGTCATCAGTGCCACGTATAATGCCATCTGTGATCAGTGCCACATCAGTGCCATATAACTGTCACGTGTCATCAGTGCCACATATTAATGCCAGCTGTCATAAGTGCCACCTGTCAGTGTCACGTGCCATCTGTTACCAATGCCACATATCAGTGCCATCTGTCATCAGTGTCACATGTCAGTGTCACGTATTAGTGCCATCTGTCATCAGTGCCACGTATTAGTGCCATCGGTCATCAGTGCCACATATTAGTGCCATCTGTCAGTGCCACATATTAGTGCCACATATTAGTGCCATCTGTCATCAGTGTCACGTGTTAGTGGCATCTGTCATCAGTGACACATCAATGCCACGTATCAGTGGAATCTGTCATCAGTGCCACATCAGTGTCACTGTCCTGGTGCTCCAGGGCCTTCAAAAGTGTAATAGGTAGTCAACAAGTTAGATAATTTATTAGTTCATTTATTAGTTAGTGTAATTTATGCTCCTAGAACACGTGATGGCGCTCCCTGCATGTTGGGTCTCTCTAAGTGGCCAGGCTGTGGAAAAGTCCCACACATGTGGTATCATAATACTCAGGAGAAGTAGCAGAATTTATTTTGGGGCGTCATCTGTGGTATACACATGCCGTGTGAGAGAAATAACCTATTACAATTTTGTGAAAAATTAAAAAATTAAAAATAAATCTTAATTTTGCAAAGAATTATGGGAAAGAAATAACACCAAAAACCTCACCATGCCTCTTACTAAATAACTTGGAATGTCTGCTTTCAAAAAAGGGGTCATTTGGGGGGTATTTGTATTTTCCTGGCTTGTTCGGGTCACAAGAAGCGAGATAGGCCACCAGTACATCAGATGTGATAAATTTTGTATGATTCGCACCACAGCTTGTAGACTCTCTAACTTTCACAAAGACCAAATAATATCCACTAATGTGGATTATTTTTACCAAAGATATGTAGCAGTATAGATTGTGGCCAAAATTCATGAAAAAAATAATAATTTGCAACATTTTATCACAGAAACAAAGAAAAATGCATTTTTGTTTCCAAAATTTTCGGTCTTTTTTCATTTATAGCGCAAAAAATAAAAAACCCAGAGGTGATCAAATACCACCAAAAGAAAGCTCTATTTGTGGGGAAAAAATGACAAAAAATCATTTGGATACAGTGTTACATGACTGAGTAACTGTCATTCAAAGTGTGAGAGCACTGAAAGCTGAAAATTGGTCTGGTCACGAGGGGTGTTTAAGTGCTCAGTTGTCAAGTGGTTAATTTGATTGATAACAGATTATATTGTACACTTGTATAATTTACCTTTGAATACATAATAAAATATTTTGACAAGGAAAAATTGTTGCTCACACATTCATTATTTTTAAAGAAATGTTGGCTCTGTCATTGATAAAGATAAAAGTGGCTAAACAAATTACAATCTAATGATGGTCATCTTTAAATCTCCCCTTAATGCTAAGGTTAATAAATGTAATTTTCAAGAAATTTCAACCTCTTTCAACCAAGATTCGATAACAAATAAGATCAAATAGATTCAAGGTAAGTTATCAAGTGTTTTATGTTTAGATGTCTGTGTATAGACAAGAATGATAAATTGCCTTTAACCATTTAAACAATTTTACAATCAAAAACAGGTTTAAAAATTAAGGAAAAGAAGAGAAATATCATAAAGAGGGATGCGGAGAACAATAAAAAGCTGACTGTACCCTGTTATCATGCTATCAAAAAAAAAATTGTCCGCCATTTTAGTTTAAAAACCAGGGTGCACTTTATGCATGTAAAATACGTCTAGATTAACATTATAAACTGATTTTATGCAATGAAAGATTAACACTGATGGTCAATAAGTAATATTTTATTGGGAGGACCTCCCATGTGGTCCATAGTACCACTACCGTATATACTCGAGTATAGGCCGACCCGAGTATAAGCCGAGGCCCCCAATTTACCCCCAAAAAACTGGGAAACCTATTGACTCGTGTATAAGCCGAGGGTGAGATATGCCTGTCCATCCCTGTGTGTGTGTCCATCCATCCATCCATCCCTGTGTGTGTGTGTGTCCATCCATCCATTCATCCCTGTGTGTGTGTGTCCATCCATCCATCCATCCCTGTGTGTGTGTCCGTCCATCCATCCATCCATCCATCCCTGTGTGTGTGTCCATCCATGTGTGTGTGTGTGTGTGTGTGTGTGTGTGTGTGTGTGTGTGTGTGTGTGGCCTTGTGTGTCCAGCCTACCTGTGTCCCCAGCCTCCGTCCGGTCCCGAGCCTCCGTCCGGTCCCGTCCCGTCCCGAGCCGAGCCTCCGTCCGGTCCGGTCCCGTCCCGTCCCGAGACTCCGTCCGGTCCCGTCCCGTCCCGAGCCGAGCCGAGCCGAGCCTCCGTCCGGTCCCGTCCCAGGATCACCGCTCTTCGTCGGCGCCCATTTTCCTGTTCAAATGCCGCGCCTCCCTGTCTGTGATAGGCGGAACACAATTTCCCAGCAGTCTGTGTTCCGCCTATCACGGCCATCCTTTCATCCTCGTCCGTAGTACGAGGATGAGCGGATGTCCGTGATAGGCGGAACACAGGCTGCTGGGAAATTCAGTGTTCCGCCTATCACAGGCGAAGGCGGAGCCGGAGGCGCGGCTTTTGAATTAGAATAGAATGGCCGCTGTCTGTCTGCTCGACACGCTGATCGAGCGGGCAGACAGCGATGACTCGAGTATAAGCCGAGGGGGGCACTTTCAGCCTCAAAAAAGAGGCTGAAAATCTCGGCTTATACTCGAGTATATACGGTAATTATGATTATTTTCATTAAAGTGTAAGTCAAGCCCAAATCTTCATGTTGTGGATAGGGAGGGGGAAAGGTATGAACTCTGCCAGGTATTAACTGCTATCTGGGGCTCCATTAAAGAGACATATCCTCACGTCCTGCCTGGCTGATAACATTTAACCAGATAGGAAGTGAGGGGAACTCTCCAACTGCAACCCAGACAAAAATAAATAAAAAATGCTTTCTTTTTTTTGTAGAGTATGGGAAGGCTGAGATCTTTTTTTGTCTGTGATCCTGTTGCAGGTTTTAGACCCCTTTCACACTGAGGCGCTTTCAGGCATTTTAGCGCTAAAAATAGCACCTGTAAAGCTACTGAAAAGCGCCGCTCAAGCCACGCCAGTGTGAAAGCCAGAGTGCTTTCAGGATGGGAAACGGGAAAAAAAGTCCTGCAAGCAGCATCTTTGGGGCGGTTTGGGAGCGGTGTATACAATGCTTCCAAAATGCCCTGCCCATTGAAATGAATGCCGCAAAACTGACACTTTTCACCCTTTCTTCGGCTGCCAGCGGGGGTTAAAAGAGCCCCACTAGGGGCCGAAAAGCCCCACTGAAATGATGGTAAAGCGCTGCTAAACTAGCGTCTCTTTACCGCTAACGCACCCAGACACCAGTGTGAAAGTAGCCTTAAGCCCCATACTCACTATCGGATTTTCTGCTGATTTTTTTTCCTTCAGATTTACCAAAACCACATAATATGAGGTCAAATTGCAGTAAGGTACCAGTAAAAACCAGACAGGAGTTCTAAATCTTTCCCATTCAGTTCAAAAATAGAAAGTAACAAAAAAAAGATTTTGGCTTGACATATACTTGAGCTTCCATTCACACCTATGGAAGTGTTCATATGTGCTTTTTTTTTTTAGCACATTTGTGTTTGTTTTTGGAGTTTAATAAGGCTGGGCTCACACTAGTGCGAATTGAATGTGGGTTTCTACGCATCCAATTCGCATGACAGGGGGTTTGCTCTCAATGGAGCCGGTTCACACATCTCCATGGCGGCTATGGAGCGAATTCACAGGTGTCCTGTGCGTCTCCATTTCAGGTCCGAATTTAGGCAGAAATTCAGGCTTGATTCTTCCCCAAAACTGAGAACAGGGTCGCACTGCCTAAATGTTTTTGCATTTGTATGCAAACTTCTGGGTGGGAGGAGAAGAGGAGAGCAAATATGCACGCAAAATGCTTGTGTTGCACGTTTCCTTTGAAGTCTATGAGGCCATAACACACACAGCTCTAAAAAGAAGCCCCCTGTACATTTCTGAGCTTTGAGTGGAGAGCTTCCAGTGACTGAGCAAAGAGATGTGTAAAGCTTGCATTGAAAAGAATAGGTTTCCTACTGTTGAGTGTTAAGTAGGCTCGTGCACACTATAAGAAAAATAAGAAGAAAATCCGGAGAACATTTTTGTCCGACAAATGACCATACAATTTTCTGATAGTGTATACACAACTTCCGACCTTCCAAATGAAAAAAAAAGGGACAAATTTCAAAAATTTTCTCGAACAGGAGTATAATGAACGATTTTTTGTTTAATGTGTATCGTTTTCTTATGCTTTTCATATTAAATTTTTTTTTTCTCAAAAGCGAAAGACGGCCCATGATCTTAAACAGCAAAAAAAGTAACTTTGTCGTACGAGAATTCTCATACAATATTACCTTACTCGGTTCTGACTTTCTGTGAAACAACAAGGAAAATGGGACGTTTCACCCTAGTTTCTTATAGTGTGTACCCCACAAATACACTGTCAAAGGGGCTTAAAGCAGTTGTATACTCGCCTAGAAATTTTTAATTTTATTTTTTAAAACAAAAAAAACTGTAAGCCAAAGGCATAATGAGCTAGTATGCAACGCATTGTGAAAATACTTACCTTAGAACGAGGCATCGGCATTTGATCCCGGTCCACGCTGAGGGAGCTGACATGTTCCCTCTGCATTTCTTGCGGGTTCGCGGCTCTGGCACTGTGAGTGGCCGAAGCCACAATTACTGGAGCATGCGTACGGGAGTTTTCTTCACGGCAAAGTCTGGCAGCGTCTGCTGGACCTTCGACCAAGCCTTTCACATCGCATGCGCCGCTGACGTCAGTGGCTGCATGCAAAGTGAATATCTCCTAAACCTTACAGGTTTAGGAGATATTAATTTTACCTACAGGTAAGCCTTATTATAGGCTTACCTGTAGGTAAAAATAAAAAATAAAGGCTATATACAACCACTTTAACAACAATTAACAATTTTAAGTAATTTACGTATGAGGTGCAGTCTACTGTGAGATCCATTTACGTTCTTGAAACTACTGGTGTGGTTACCTAGAAATATTCTATAAATTCAAGATATATATAAAATTTTAATTTAAAAATGTAAGATATATATATTTAAGATTATAGATATATATATATATATAAGAAAATTTGCCCATGAGTGATTCTCAGCATTCATTCAAGTAAGTTCAAAGTCTGTTGCGTGCAAAGAACAAAGACAGGTGACACAACAATTGTATAAAAGCTGTATGCAGGCTGCAGTCACAGTTACAAAACATGCAATGGCACCACGTGTGTCAGAGGAATACAGGCCGTGTGCTCCACCCCTTTTGAACTTCAAGACCTGTCAATGGATTGTTGCTGTCTTGTATCAGTGTTGTATTTGTAAAACATGTGCACTATCAGGTTACACAAGTTCAGTCACCCTTAATCCAGATTTCTTTGCTAAAAAATGTGGTTGGTTTACATTGTCCTTTAAAATGCAAATTGTTAAGGCAAGGTTTCCTGTGTTGGATTCTGCTACACCCATCATTGCTTTCAGGAACTGGGAGACCACTTTTGTAACCTCCAGGAGGTGCCTAACCTTTTTAAGGGCAAGGGACACTTAAGTGACTTGGTAACCTGTCACAGGTCACAATGAGTGGAGCCGGCAGATGACAGGTGTGTGTCCACTCTGCATATGCAGAGTATAGACAGACACAGCCCACTCTCCTCTATGGGCCCTCCGATCCGATCTGCCCAGATGGAGGGGGATCGGTTTGGAGGTAGGTGGGTCATTCATACAATTTTGCCAAGGACCGGGGGGGGGGGGGGGGGGGTTGTTGGGTGTTTCAGGGTTGGTGGGATTTCGGCAGCGAGTGATTTGTCAGTTGAATAGCTGGTTTTAGCACTTCTATCATCCCAATAAAATGCTTGAAATGTATTTCTATTATTACATTGTAATAATAGACCCCCCCTCCCTTAGTATAGACCCACCTCCCTCAGTACGGACCTCCCCTTCTACTAACTATAGACCCCCTCACACAGTACGGGCCCCCTCTCTACTAACTAAAGACCCCCTCCCTCAGTCCGGCCCCCTCTCCACTATGTATAAGACCCCTCCTTCAGTATGGACCCCCCTCCACTAACTATAGGCCCCCTCCCTCAGTACGAACCCCCCTCCACTAACTATAGGACCCCTCCCTCAGTACAGACCCCCCTCCACTAACTATAGGCCCCCTCCTTGAGTAAGGACCCCTCCCACTAACTATAGACCCCCTCCCTCAGTACGGACCCCCCTCCACTAACTATAGGCCCCCTCCCTCAATACGGACCCCCCTCCACTAACTATAGGTCCCCTCCCTGAGTACGGGCCCCTCCCACTAACTATAGACCCCCTCCCTCAGTACGGACCTCCCTCTCCACTAAGTATAGGCCTCCTCCCTCAGTACAGACTCCCCCACTAACTATAGGCCCCCTCCCTCAGTATGGACCCCCCACTAACTATAGGCCCCCTCCCTCAGAACGGACCCCCCTCTCCACTAAGTATAGGCCTCCTCCCTCAGTACAGACCCCCTCCACTAACTATAGGCCCCTCCCACTAACTATAGACCCCCTCCCTCAGTACGGACCCCCCTCCACTAACTATAGGCCCCCTCCCTGAGTAAGGGCCCCTCCCACTAACTATAGACCCCCTCCCTCAGTACGGACCCCCCTTCACTAACTATTGGTCCCCTCCCTCAGTAGAGACCCCCCTCCACTAACTATAGGCCCCCTCCCTGAGTACTGGCATCTCCGACTAACTATAGACCCCCTCCCTCAGTACGGACCTCCCTCTCCAATAAGTATAGGCCTCCTCCCTCAGTACAGTCTCCCTCACTAATTATAGGCCCCCTCCCTCAGTACGGACTCCCCACTAACTATAGGCCCCCTCCCTCAGTACGGACCCCCCTCTCCACTAAGTATAGGCCTTCTCCCTCAGTACAGACCCCCCTCCACTAACTATAGGCCCCCTCCCTGAGTATGGGCCCCTCCCACTAACTATAGACCCCCTCCCTCAGTACGGACCTCCCTCTCCACTAAGTATAGGCCTCCTCCCTCAGTACAGACTCCCTCACTAACTATAGGCCCTCTCCCTCAGTACAAACCCCCCCACTAACTATAGGCCCCCTTCCTCAGCATGGACCCCCCTCTCCACTAAGTATAGCCTCCTCCCTCAGTACAGACCCCCCTCCACTAACTATAGGCCCCCTCCCTGAGTACGGGCCCCTCCCACTAACTATAGACCCCCTCCCTCAGTACGGACCTCCCTCTCCACTAAGTATAGGCCTCCTTCCTCAGTACAGACTCCCCCACTAACTATAGGCCCCCTCCCTCGGTACGGACCCCCCACTAACTATAGGCCCCCTCCCTCAGAACGGACCCCCCTCTCCACTAAGTATAGGCCTCCTCCCTCAGTACGAACCCCCCCACTAACTATAGATCCCCTCCCTCAGTACGGACCCCCTCTCCACTAAGTATATACCCCCTCAGTAAAGACCCCCCTCAGTACAGACTTCCCCCCTCAGCATAGACCTCACACTAAAGGGGGGTCATCAATATAGACCCCCTGACTAAGTATAGACCCCTTCAGTACTGACCCCCCTCCCTCATTATAGACCCCCCTAAGTACAGACCCCCCCCCCACAGTACAGATTCCCCACTAAGTAGAGAACACCCCACAGCTGGGGGGACAATTTTTACCCTTTTCCTGATCACTATCCCCGCCCCTCCTCTGTCCATCTACATACACATAATATAAGCTTAGAATAGATCTCAGACCAGCGCCAGGAATGCACAGCGGTGTCCCTCTTCCCACTCCGTGTACTTGTAAATAGCCAAGGAGGGGGAGGCGGCTTGGGCCTGCTCTGCAGTATGAGGCAGGGAGACGTCCAGGGGCAGAGCTGCAGAGATGGTAACCATGACTGACTGCAGTGCTGGTGGTTTATTGTGGATTTGGGGCTGCCCCCGCTGACAGCCTCATCCGGCATGGTGGTGAGCATTAGGAGCCGAGGAGGAGAAACCACTAACCTACCTGATTCCTAAACTGACCTACCTGACCACTAATAAACCTGATTCCTAAACTGACCTACCTGACCACTAATCAACCTGATTCCCAAACTGACCTACCTGACCACTAATCTACTCGATTCCTAAACTGACCTACCTGACCACTAATCAACCTGATTCCTAAACTGACCTACCTGGCCACTAATCAACCTGATTCCTAAACTGACCTACCTGACCACTAATCAACCTGGTTCCTAAACTGACCTACCTGACCACTAATCTACCTGATTCCTAAACTGACCTACCTGACCACTAATCTACCTGAATCCTATACTGACAACTACACTAACCTCTGCACTGACCTACCTGATTCCAACATAGACCACTACACTACACACTACACCGACCACTACACTACACACTGACCTACCTGATTCCTATACTGACCACTACACTATACTACTACACAAGACACTACACTAACCACTACACTATACAATACACTGACCACTACACACCACACTGACCTATCTCATTCCTATACTTACCCTTATATTAACCTACCTGATTCCTACATCGACCACTACACTACACACTGACCACTACACTGACCTACCTGATTACTATACTGACCACTACACTATACAATGCACTACACAATACACTATACACTGACCACTACACTACACACCACACTACACCGACCACTACACTACACATAAACCACTACACTACACACACACCACTACACTACACACCACACCACACTAACCTACCTGATTCCTATACTGACCACTGCACAATACACTACTACACAAACTACACTTTCCACTGACCACTACACAATACACTATACTACTACACAATACTCTATACACTACCCACTACCGACAGACCAATACACTACATACTGACCGCTACACAATACTCTATCCACAGACCAATACACTGACTACCCACGCACACACAATAACATTACCCACCACACACACACACTATTAGAGGTCGACTGATATGGGTTTTTCTCTGGCCGATGCCGATATTTAGAAATCGGGTTGGCCGATGGCTGATATATGATGCCAATTTTTGCTGCCGATAGTCTAGGCTGATTTTTATTTATTTTGGCAGGTGGCACTGCCAGATGGCACTGGGTGGCACTGCCAGATGACACTGGCAAGTGGCACAGGTTGGCACTGATTGGCAGGTGGCACTGGCAGGTGGTACTGGATGGCACTGGCAGATGCCACTGATTGGCACAGGCAGGTGGCGCTGGTTGACACTGGCAGGTGGCACTGGCAAGTGGCACTGGTAGGTGGCACTGGATGGCACTAGTCAGCACTGGCAGGTGGCATTGCCAGATGGCACTGGCACATGGCAAAGGCAGGTGGCACTGCATGGCACTTGTTGGCACTGATTGGCAGGTGGCACTGGCAGATGGCACTAATTGGCACTGGCAGGTGGTACTGGTTGGCATTGGCAGGTGGCACTGGCAGGTTTCATAGCCAATAGTGTAACTGTGTGAAACTGAATGCTCTCTGCAGCGCTGTGGCTGGTGTTGGATAGCCGGGTTCTGCCCCCCCTGGGTCCTGCCCACCCCCGACAACTAACCTCAATTTTGACAGCTCCTCTCTCTCTCCATACAGTTTCACACACCGCGGCCCATCTCTGACAACAGAATGTGGAGAAGGGAGGAGGAACCCCACTATACACTACCCACAACACTATAAATTACACTGACTCTCTCCCCAGACCATATCTACCTGGAATGAAGGTGCCTGGGACCCGGGACAGACCTGCCAATTGCGGGAATGTCCCGGGCAATCCGGGACACGTGGGCACCCTATTCATAGAGGTGAATGGAGGGTCTGATTGGGTTGGACCATTAGTGTGAAAGGTCTAAGGCTGCTTTCACACTGAAGTGCTGTGGTTTACCCACACCGTGGGGGCAGAGCAGTGCATCCGTGGATTTCCTGCGGGTTAGCTGCACCTTGACATAGACTTCTATTATATCCTGCAGGTGCAGTACACTTTCTGAAAGCGCATCAAAATTTGGCAGGTAAGAACAGAAGTTTATGGCTCAGTGTAGGTAACCCACAGGGGCACTGATCAGTTTGAAAGAAACCCAGTAACCACTGCAGAACAGATATGCCCATATATATACTGGGATTTTAGTTTTAAACTTACCTTTAATAACAGTCTTTCATTCGGTTATCGCCAGCTATTGCAGGCAGAGTGCACTTGGTATCACTCCGCCTGTGACAGGAGGCATCACTATACAGGAAGCATTGGTTTATGTTGCTCTGCTCCACAGCCTTGCTACCTCTACCACCAGCTTGCTACATCTACCACCAGCTTACTATCTCTACCACCTACCTATACCACCCCCAATCTAGGCTTGCCATCCCTGAGCATGAGTTTGCTGATCACATCAGAGGGCTCTGTGGGACACATGTGGCTCCCGGGCCACTGGTAGGGCACCCCTGCTGTATATAATGATACATTATTATTAATACATGATTAATGCTGAACTGCAGCAAACAGTTACGCACTGAGTTGGAAGCTTATATTTGTGAATGCTTTTACAAGTATGCTATACAAGTATGTTAAAGCTGGATCTTGGAAAAGCAAATGTTGTCCAAATATAAGAGGCATGTGCATTATTTATTATTATTATACAGGATTTATAGAGCAGCAACAGTTTGCGCAGCACTTTACAACATAATGACAGACAATACAGTTAAAATACAGTTCAATACAGGAGGAATTAGAGGGCCCTACTCGTTAGAGCTTACAATCTAGGAGGGAGGGATCAAAATAATTGAATCTTGATGTGTTTTGTGTATTTCCTTGAGATTTGTGCAGTAATCAGTAGGAAAATTTGCCTTTGTGCAGGAGCCTCATGTAAAAAAAAGGCTGGGCACTGCTGCTCTCTCTGCTTGTGCAGGGTGATTGGTCTTTTATCTGCCTCTCCTATAGTTTGTTGCAGGCAGCCAGTAAAAGGTGGGCCTGCTGAGTCTTTCCCCCAATTACGCTTTTGCACATGTGGCACTACTTCTGCAAGAGCCACTGGTTATGTGGGGATATTTCCAGCGATCACAGCATGCATAGACAGGCACACTGCATTTTCAGCATTCTTCCTTAGGCTCTATAATCAGTCTAGTGGGCTTTCTTTTTGGGTTTTCATTGGGAACAGGAACTGGGATAGGGATGGTGAGCATGGGTTACCCAAAAACTGTAGAACTTGAGAACTTTCTAGGCTTTTGGTTGCTCTGTACAACAATGCAGGCTGTATTGCAGAACCCCAGGCTGCACTGTATTCTCCTGGCTGACTTTTACAACTCCTGGTTGTACTGAGCATGTTTTAGCGGTATGGAACACTCCTGGCTGTCTTGCACAACTCCTGGCTGCGGTGTACTTGCTTGGGATTTAAACCACCCCACAGTCACTTCTCCTCTGTATAGCAGGATCCAGTACTCACTCAGACCCCAGAAAGGTTGGGCTTCGTACATAAACTCTCCTTTAGCTCTGCTCATTCCATAGATCAGGCTCTTTGATAGGCCCCCAGCTAAGCCTAGCTGGGACCTAGAAGTCTTCAATAGGCTCCTCTGACTTCCTCTCTGTCTCTCTTTCTCTCCCTTCCCCATGGACAGAGCTCCTGAACAGGGGTTTCCTCCAGAAGGCTGGACCCTGGAACTCTGCACCTTGCTGCCAGACCTCAGAATATTTATGGGCTTTTCCTCCACCTACTGGGCACACCTCCTGTGGCAGAGACTTTTCATTCTAAAGTTCTACAACCAAGTCTGTGGCAGAGACTTTTCATTCTAAAGTTCTACAATCAAGTCCGTGGCAGAGACTTTGCTCCCGGAGAGTGGGTGGTGTAGATAGGCAGGAATTGGGTGGTATGTGTATAGTCTGCTGATTTAAACTGTTCTTATATGACAAAGTTAAATGTGTTTCAAATTTCCTTCCCTTTTTTGGAATTTAGGGTTAATTGTAGTAAATTATTTCTCAGTATCAGTTTGGCTGGACTGCATTGTGTTCTGCTTGGCCATAGGTGTGGGTATCACCTTTGGTAGGCATTGGAACGCAGTCCGGTTGGACGCATTGGGTGTCTATCTTTCTTGGAACCAATTAGTGGGTGCGTTGTCCCGCTGTGTATTCTGGGAAAGGATACTTAAGGTGCTGAGGTCACGTGATTTGGGGGTTCCGCTCCAGAGAATTCTTTCTGACTACCTGGTCCTGGTCCTCCTGACTAGCCCCCAGAGGCCCTCCGTTTTTGGGTCTCAGGCTGGCTAGCCCGGGGCACAGTGACTGGAAGGAGGGTTCCAAGGTGGTCCGGTGCTGTCTCAGTTTTGGAGAGGCCCAGCAACTGAAAACGTAACCAGGGGAGGACTCTTCAGAAGAGGGCCACGCACAAGGCTGGCTGCTCAGCAAGAGCCTGGAAGCTAAGCTGGAAAGGACACCAGGTGAAACCACACTCATAAGGTATTGCCGGACCGGCTGCAAGATGCTGGTACCGTATGAGAGTTCTCTAATTTCATCCTTCAGTTACAACCAAGTCTGTGGCAGAGACTTTTCATTCTAAAGTTCTACAACCAAGTCTGTGGCAGAGATTTTTCATTCTAAAGTTCTACAACCAAATCTGTGGCAGAGACTTTTCATTCTAAAGTTCTACAATCAAGTCTATGGCAGAGACTTTGCTTTATCTGAATCACCTGTCGGTTGCTAAATTCACCAAAAGGGGATTTATCCGATAGTTGTAATATCCAGTTGTGAATGGTTATTCCCTGGTTTGCATAGAGAGAGACATTCAACTGTCAGCAGTTCCAAGAGTACCTGAGTTTTCCTACCCATACCCTCTATTGCTTACTGAGAGACTGTGTTCTGTGTTCAACATTTTGCAAATAAAAATCCCTAAAGTGGATCCAGTGTCAGTCTCTGCAGTTCATTGGGCCATCTACCTCGGGAAACCCCTAGACGCACACGAGGTCAAGAAGGTAACGGTAAGCCCAAAAAATAACCAGCAGCTCCTTCGGAGGTCAGTGCTACATACACAAATGTTTTTCACTACATTTCTATTTTAAATTGGGTTTTTTACAATGTAAGGGTTCACATATATTTTAACAGACATTAACACAAATTGCCAAGTATCATCATGTATCTAAAGTCTAAAGTCAAAAAATGTTTTTGTATGGATGTGTTTAAGGTTTAGAACCCCTGAGATGTCTCCAGCGCCCACCGATGCGACTTTGGCACACAGCATCCTGCATCTTTATCAACCCCTGAAGAGAGACTGAACTCACGAAACATGTTGGGTCACCATAAATGCGATGACACACCTACTATGGATTATTTGATGACTGCATGAGTACCGATACTTTTGCAAATACTCGGTATTGGCACCGACATAGATACCGATACTAGTATCGGTGAAACCTTACTTTTAACCTACTAGGCCTCCGGGAAGAGGTGCTGCAGGCCTCAGGCCTAGTTGTAGCAAGCAATCAGAGTGTGATTAGGGACTTATTCAGAGTGGGTTCTTACCTCTCAAAAGAAGAAGATGTGACATGACTTTAACACAGTAACTTTAAGTTTGTGCAGGAGGAAACAAGTCTGTGCAGGAGGAAACAAGTTTGGGCAGGAGGTGAAAGAGTTCTAAGACCATCATTTTTTCATGGTCAAAAGTGATTTCTTCATCCTTCACACGGTGATGGATGGGGAATTCTTAGAAGAGATAGTATGCGGAAGTTAAGCAGAGGCGGAGCAACAGTCTGCATGGAGATGCAGGAGGAGATTCATACTCAGTTTATATGAACATCTAATCTTTTGGCTCTAACTTTGTGCTGTTGTGCTTAAATCTTCAAAATATGATGTCAATGATAGATTCTATGGGCATCTCATATCCCTATTCCCTATCCAAGTTGTACCCCCCAATAAAACAACAAAAACAAAACCAGCAAAAGACTGTTCATTGTCACTGGAAGTGTTGTATGAAGTCTGGCAGTGGGGTGAATTGGTGGATTGTTTGTTACTAGAGGCAACAACATCGCTACAGTTATTATTTAGAATTTTGGGATTTTTGGATTTTCATTCTTTCTAATTTTCGGATTTTCCTTTCTTATTTTCGGATTTTTGACATTTCAAATCTTCGAATTTCCGAACTCATGAATTTTCAAGTTTACGAATTCCGAATCTTCGAATTTACGAACTTTTGAATTTTTCGAATTTGCGATTTTCCGAAAAAACTAAGAACGAATGAAACGAAAACTAATAAATTTTTCGGCAGTACACAGGTCTACTGCTCAGGTATTCATTGTTCCAGAGAAGGAGATTTTGTGACACAGTGGTGAGAGGCCTTTGGCTGTTATCTTTGCTATACTTCTGCTTAAAGAGACAGCACCACCAGTGATCCATTCTGAGGAGCATTTCCTGTTTTCCCATTGGAATTACAAAAACTTTTTTTTGTTTTGTTTTAATAAAGTCAACGTTTTTACGTTTTCAAGAATAACATAGAAAAAAATAAAGACCATTTACAAAAGGCAGAGAAAGTCACAAAAAATTGTACTCCACCTCTAAACCTTCAAACAAAAACTCTGTTAAAAATTGCTCCAACATAGTCTTGGGCCCAAATACCGGCCACCGACGGTTATACCAATGGCCAGTGAGAGGGTGATAGGGAGGGACTGGAGTTTGCAGCCCCTTGTGTTAAATATTTAGAGCACCCCTTCAAGTCAGGGCCTAGAAGGTATAGACTTTGCCCCCTTAAACAAAGTTTTGTGGTTTTTGTAATATTCTGTTCACAAACTGTGTTTAGTGAAACTGTTATTTGCCTCTGCTTGCCATTGTTTGTTATTTTGTTCCTGTTATTTGCTCTGTTGGTCGTGTTGCTCAAATAAATAGTCTTTCCTTCATCCTTGGTGTGTCAGAGGCTGCAGCCTGAAGGGTGGTCTTCACTGGAAACAGAGGGAACCCATACATCAGTGGCTCCTTTGAAGGTAAGCCCTGCACTTGGGATAATTTATATAACCTGCTTTCTTGCAGGAGGAACGTTTTCTAAGACAATACCTACTTCAACCACCCTATGCCACCGCAACCTGCCCTATGCCACCGCAACCTGCCCTATGCCACCGCAACCTGCCCTATGCCACAGAAACCTGCCCTATGCCACCGCAACCTGCCCTATGCCATCACATCCTGCCCTATGCAACCCCAACCTGCTCTAAACCACCCCAGCCTGCCCTATGCCACCGCAACCTGCCCTATACCATCCCAACCTGCTGTATATCACCGCAACCTGCCCTATACCACCCCAACCTGCCCTATACCACCCCAACCTGACCTATGCCACAGCAACCTGACCTATGCCACAGCAACCAGCTCTATACCACCCCAGCCTGCACTGTGCCACCCCAACCGGCCCTATGCCACTGCAGCCTTCCCCTTGCCACCCCAACCTGTCCTATGCCACCGCAATCTGCCCTATGTCACCCCAACCTGCCCTATGCCACCTCAACCTGCTCTATACCACCCTAGCCTGCCCTATGCCACCACAACCTGCCCTATGCCACAGCAACCTGCTCTATACCACCCCCGCCTGCCCTATGCCACCGCAGCCTGTCCTATGCCACCCCAGCATAACCTGTTTTCTTGCAGGAGGAACAGGTTATGTTTCCAAAATAATTCCTGTAATGCAATCCCAACCAAGCTTCATGGTTCGGCAGCACTGGTCCTTCCTCTCCCTCCATATCTGTAATACTATTGGCCCAGTAATTAAGAGTTATTAACCAATAATAATGGATATAAAGGGGGCACCAGGAAGATTGATAAGAAAAAGCATTCCAGCACACGTAGAATACCTCTGTTGAAGGAAGAGTGGCTGAAATGCCATAGGAAGTTTGATATCTGAAGCACACTGACCTACAGGCAGGATAAGCAGTACTGTCTGAATATATTGCCAGCTGGTCAGCATAATGCATCCCTTTTTGACAAAAACGAAAACAGTCAAGCCTTCTGTTTAACCAGTGTCATATTATGTTGTGTGAAAGACTGATTATATTTTAAAATCATTGCCAGTCTTTTACTGAGGTCAAGAGTTTTCTTCGCTGCATGATCATTTATTAGCATTTGATATGAAGCCAACTTTATAATTGCTCCTATATCCAGTGCGCACAGCTTGCAAAACGGGATCAGGTGTTCTTATTTCTGTCCAAAATGCACTAAAATGTTCAAAAATATAGTCACTAAAGAAAATCTCTAAACTGTGTTTTAACCACTTAAAGACCAAGCCTCTTTCTGAGATTTGCTGTTTACAAGTTTAAAACAGTTTTTTTTTGCTAGAAAATTACTTAGAACCATCAAGCATTATACATTTTTTCTAACACCCTAGAGAATATAATGGCGGTCGTTGCAATACTTTCTAGCCCAATTTATTTTTTTTATATTGTGAAAGATAATGTTATGCAGAGTAAATTGATACCCAACATGTTAAGCTTCAAAATTGCTCCCACTTGTGGAATGGTGACAAAATTTTACCCTTAAAAATCTCCATAGGCGACGTTTAAAAAATTCTACAGGTTGCATGTTTTAAGCTACAGAGGAGGTCTACAATTATTGCTCTATTTCTACCAATCGCAGCGATACCTCACATGTGTGGTTTGAATACCGTTTTCATATGCAGGCACTAGTCATGTATGCGTTTGCTTCTGCACACGAGCTTGTCGGGACGGGGAGCATTTAAAAACTTTTTTTTTCTTATTTATTTTACCTTTTTTTTGCATTTTTGCACTGCTCCTTTTATTCGTATTACAAGCAATGTAAAAATCCCTTGTAATAGAAAAAAGCATGATAGAACCTCTTAAATGAGATCTGGGGTCAAAAATCCTCAGATCTCATATTTACATTAAAATTCTATTAAAAAAATGAAAAAAGTGTCCCTTTAAGAGCTATGGGTGGAAGTGACGTTTTGATGTCGCTTCCGCCCTGCAGTGATATGAAGACGGGTGGTGGCCATCTTCCACTCACTCGTCTCCATACCCAGCAAGGGGACATACACCATCACCTCCACCGCTGCCGATGGCTCCGGTAAGCGGCGGAGGGCACCAGATTGCGGCGGGAGGGGGGGCTCCTCTCCTGCCACTGATAAAAGTGATCTTGTGGCGACTCCACTGCAGAGACCACTTTTATCTTGTAGCGGACCGCCCGCCGAAAAGGAGGATACCGGGGTTATGGCAGCTAGCTAATAACTAAAGCCGCGTACACGCGGGCGGACTGTATGGCCTACTTAGTCCGTCGAAACACATTTCAGCAGACAGTCCGCTCGTGTGTGGGCTTCAGCGGACTTTTTCAGCGTGCAGTCTGGCGTACTAAGTATTTCGGAATTTCCGAAATACTGTCCGTCATACTTTGGTTTCAGCGGACAATCCGCTCGTCAGTAGGCTAGTTCGACGGACTAAGAATGGCGCATGCTCAGAAAGGATTTACATGGCGAAAGGTTGCATTGCTGTGTATTGGACTTCCTATTTCTAGTCCCGTCGTACGTGCTGTACACGTCATCGCGCAAGCTTTCGACGGACTGTTTGTGCATCCGTGTGTGGTCAAGTCCGTTCATTCGAAAGTATGACGGACTGTCCGTCGGATTGTATGACGGACTAAGTAGGCCATACAATCCGCCCGTGTGTACGCGGCTTAATAGCTAATAATGGTTAAATATATTATTTTTTTCCCAATGGCAATCGATACGTATAAATGTATTTGTTTATATCTTCTTGTATTTTCTGAATCTTTCCTGCTTTGTTCCAAATGTCCTACTATCTGACTAGGAGCTTTTAAAAAAAATGTTTAATGCTCCTTAAATAAAATTGTATATTTTTTTCTATTTTTGTCATTGTACTTTTGCACCTTTAAAATACCAAAACCCTTTATCTTTGATATACATAAATAGGACCCTCAGAGGGTCTAAAAAGTTTTTACTTTGCCTCTGAGGCTCCTATTTATGTCTGCTGATCAGCGCTGCTCACTCCTTTGATTATATCTTCTGTCCTCATTTGTCTATGAGTTTTGAACAGCAGCAGCCTCAGCTATATTTAATTTTTCTTTTTGACTTTTGACTTGGCCTCTGGTCTGTGTGCCTGGATTTTTGTTTTTATGCTTATGTATATGATGTGGTGCTAAATGACTTTCAGATGCCCAGCAAAAATCTTTCTCCATTGTTTGTCAGTAGCCATTGTTACTTATTTGGGTCCGGCTTTTCACTTTTCATTTGCATCACTTGTAGGCATTGATATTTACATTTTAGAAGTTATTGATAATGACATATAAATTCCTATCAATCATTTTAGTTTGTCTCACGTGCCATTTGTACAAGAACAGGTGGAAAACTCTAGGATCTTCTATCTCTTCTAAAATATATAGAGGAAAGCTTACATTTCTGAGTGCCCTCCAAGTATTTTATCAGTTCATTATCTGTATTATGTTTCAGACCCACACTAGGAGCCTTTAACTGCCATGAACAAGTATGGGCTTCTAGTGTGGTGATGTACAGTTAAAGCGACTCTGTCACTGCCCAAAAAAAAATAGCATAATTTAGGGGCCTCACGAAAAGTGAAGAGGACATCTCCCTTCCCTTTATTCTTGTTGACAGACCAGCACGTTTTGGTAGGATGCCCTTTCTTGGAATCCATCTGGGGGTTACTTTGACGAAAGGACCTCCAAATACTTTGTGTATGACCAGAAATTTACCACCCTTCTCAGTAGATGGAATACTGCACAATCTGGAAAAAAAGGTCACAGTCCCAGGCTTTAAGTCAAATTGCTCTTCTGGCAGAGTTAAGAGTGATAGCCCTCGCTGTAGCCTTGACAGATTCTACTACGACACAAGCCAGACATGGCAGTTATGCCACTTAAATAATAACTAGAGGTAAAGCCTCCTTAATCTGGCCCTAAGGGGTATTAGATGAAAGAAGATTGCCTAATCTTCCAAACCACACATCCGGATTTCTAGCCCGGCAGGTGGATGCCAAGGCCGGACCTTGAGAAAAACTAGAAACATCTCAAACTCTGGTTAATAGAAATTCAGTTTTTCCTATCTATCTGCTCATTAGCATAACTTTCAATTGCCTCACTTCCTTCATTCTCCGAGCTCACTTACCCTGAGGAGCATGGAGAATACTCCTCAACATCTGAAAATTCCTTTGGAGCTCACATTTCTCACACACAATTTTGTTATAAGAGTCTATGAGCTTGGAACTACAGTTTCTGAGGCTTTGTAGGATGCTCTTCAGGATTATCCTATGAAAACATGCAGAGAAAAAATAGGGCAAAAAAGGAGACATGCAAATCAGCCTATACCCCCTTTTCACAACCCCACCTTCTCACCTCAGATGAAGAAGGCTTAGTCCCAGACAAGGATGTATTGCCTTTCACCTCTGGGACAGTACCCTTGGTGTTCACAGCACACCCCTCCTCTGTGTCAGGGCATCCTGTGTGCTGGGGTAATGCTATTCCCTGCAGGGCAAATGTTCACATTAGGGCCAAAACAAGCCAAAAGTGCCATCTTAGAAAACCTCCAGCATCTGAGGTGTACCTGTAGGTTATGGCCACAGGGGAACTCCGCCTCCCAGAAATACATAGGAATACATAGGAAAACTCCTGGAGGCAGCAGTCCAGTTGGAGGGGAACAACTCACATGCACACCCCTACCTCCTGTTCAAAGCTCAGAAGCACAAGAGAGTCAGACCCAAACCACAGCTCCCACCACCGGGAGCTATGCCGTCATGCCATCTTGGGACTCCCCACATGGACAGCCATTCCAGAACACTTTTGAGTTGCTAAACAGAGGCTACTGGATCCACAATATGCTTGGAGAGCAAGATCTAGGAAAGAACTGGACACTCTCAGATGAGAGGTAACAAATACGTTACCCACCTAGGAGAAAACAAGAAATGATGCAATGTGCCTTCTCTGAGGGTCAGAAACACAATAAAAACTGAGGACGAGAGGGTGGGAGGGGCCTTTTAAATGTTTGCATGATTGTGTTTCCTGTAGAGGATGGAGCCGATTATCCCTCATGTAGCTGTCACATAGCTGTCCTGGAAGACACTTTGGAAAAAAGTTTTTGGTAGAAAAGACTTTGTATGTCTCTGCTACCACAAACCTTTTTACCCTTTCACAAAGCATATATTTTTTATTTATTTTTTACAATGCCAGTGGCACATGCAGTTTAGTAGTACATTTTCAGCATCTGTAATATGCCAAAGAATGAAGCCTAGTGTTGGGATAATACAAAGCTATTTGCATAGATGTGGGATATGCATTGATTGCCCTATGGTCAATAAAAGAGGACATCAGCAGTGGAGGAAGCATCAGTGAAGATGGTGGAGGGGATGTACAGAGGTGAGGGAATATACAAAACTAACATAGATAGACCAGGGCAGTGGTAAGTTTGCCATAATGTGCAGGTATATTGTGCATTTGGTTGCAGATGCTTCTTCACTAATTCCTATGCTGTTTAATTATTGATATCAAGCTGAAAATACCATACTCCACAATATTAGGTAAAAGTAGCACAAATGATAGAACTGTATATATATATATATTTCTATATACAGTTCTATCATTTGTGCTACTTTTACCTAATATTGTGGAGTATGGCATTTTCAGCTTGATATATATATATATATATATATATATATACACACACACACATGCATACATATATATATATATATATATATATATACACACACACATGCATACATATATATATATATATATATATATATATATATATACATACATATTTATATATACACATACATACAGTATATGTATATATATATATATATTAGATTCAACCAGTTCATCTAAAATAAACTGTCTGCAGTAAGTTTCCATAAACTGCTTCATATTATTTCCAGCTTTTTAATTATTATGTAATGTAATGTAAATTGTCAACCTGCCACAAGGTAAAAAAATCATAAACCTTTATTTTTAGTATGTAAAAGGTGAGTCAGATGTATTCATACTTTTAAAGCATATGGGTCATATGAGTTCACATCTTGAACTTTCAGTAAAAGATTATGTATAATTCTGAAACATTTCCTGCATGGGCTTAGAGAAGGTAACCAAAGCATGTCATTTTTGAGCTTTAGAAACAGAGCAATCGCGTGCACTCTATAATATACATGGAGCAAAATCTCTCTCTGGGAAAAATTGGTTATATAACAGGCCATTAGTAACAATTTTATTCAATAATTCTACAGGTAGATGCTTTTATCCACAAGGCCCAGGAACAACGTTTTTCTGAGTATGAAAGAGCATGTGACTCACTCTATGTAAAAGTGTTGTCATTGGCACAGGGGTGTATTATCCAGAAAATAGTGCCTATGACAAGCACTGAAGTTGTGCCTTACGCCGCGTACACACGACAGGACTTTCCATCAGAATAAACTCTGACGGTTTTTTCAACGGAGTTCCGACCGAATGGACTTGCCTACACAGGATCACACAGAAGTCCGTTTCTTTTCGAACGCGATGATGTATGATGGGACTAGAAAAGGAAGTTCAATTGTCAGTAGCCAATAGCTGCCCTTGCGTCGTATTTAGTCCATCGGACTAGCATACGGGCGAATGGTTTTCCCGTTAGGAATTGATTCCGTCGGAAAGATTTAAAGCATGTTCTATTTCTAGGTCCGTCAGAATTTTTGAAGAAAAAAAGTCAGATGAAGCCCACACACGATCGGAATATCCGATGAAATGATTATGTCGGACCTTTTCTGCCGGAAAGTCCGGTCGTGTGTGCACGCCATTAGTCCAAACATCTGACACACATAGTGGGTTTTAGATAACTTTACCACAAAATCAACTCAAAAATTCAAATCAAGCTGGTTTTAATTAACAGTTCACTAACCCAGCGCTATAAGTGCAGTCTAATCCACCTTAGTGGCATTACAGTGACAGTGTAGTCACACCAACTTTCAGCCCATTGCCTTAACATTACTCACATTGCTGTGAGAATCATATTGCCACTCTCACTGTCTCTGTACATTGGCAGCCCTCTTCACATTGCAGTGTACCCCCATATCAACAGCCCGTTCATATCAAAGTTCCTCCTTTAGATCAGGAGCCCTCCTTTACATCAGTGTTGCCTCTTCAGATTGTAGCCCCCCCCCTTTACATCATGATCCCCATCAAATCAGAGCTCCTTTACATCTGGAGCCTCTTCATATCAGAGTTCTCAGATCGTCACATTAGAGTCCCTCACATTGGTGTCTTCAGAGCCCTTTCACATTAATGTCCTCAGAGCCACTTCACATTAGTGTCCTTAGAGTCATTCACAGTAGTGTCCTCAGAGCCCCCTCACATTAGTGTCCTTAGAATCCCTCACATTAGTGTCCTCAGAGCCCCCCTCACATTAATGTTCTCAAAGCTCAGAGTTGCCACTTCACATGTTAGCCCCCCTCCCATTTACATCAGGATTTGATCATATCAGAGCTCCTTTACATCTGGAGCCCCTTCATATCAGAGTTCTCAGATCGTCACATCAGAGTCCCTCACATTGGTGTCTTCAGAGCCCTTTCACATTAATGTCCTCAGAGCCACTTCACATTAGTGTCCTTAGAGTCACTCACAGTAGTGTCCTCAGAGCCCCCTCACATTAGTGTCCTTAGAATCCCTCACATTAGTGTTCTCAGAGCCCTCCTCACATTAATGTTCTCAAAGCTCAGAGTTGCCTCTTCACATGGTAGCCCCCCTGCCATTTACATCAGGATTTGATCATATCAGAGCTCCTTTACATCTGGAGCCCCTTCATATCAGAGTTCTCAGATAGTCACATCAGAGCCCCTTCACACTGGTGTCCTTAGAGTCCCTCACATTGGTGTCGTCAGAGCCTCCTTACATTAGTGTCCTTAGAGTCACTGACATCGGTTTCATCAGAGACCCCTCACATTAGTGTCCTCGGAGCCCCTTTACACCAGTGTCCTCAAAGCCCCCCTGAAGCTGCCACTTCTCCTGACTTTTGGAATGTGAAAGGACTACCTATCTGCAGAAGACCCACTCCTCTGAACCAGTGGTGGTCCGTACATTAAGGGCACACGGGCACCGCTCCCTCTCTCCAGCCACCCCCCTCTAGCACCAACAGATAGCTTCATGCATTGCCTCAAAAAAGGTGACCCAGCTGTGTTAGAAAAGTGAATTAATATTCGCTTTCCTAACACTAAACTGCTCTCCGTCAATCAAGTGCTTGGGTGGGTTACCCCTCACCTGATTCACCTCACCGGGCTGAAACGACAGGCGCTGTGATTGGATGCCAGGCGTCCAATCATAGCAGAGGACGGGAAGAGAGGAAGAGAAGATGGGAGAAGACATCGAGGAGCTGTCCCACCGAGACAGGTAAGTGCAGACGGTGGGAATGGCGGGGGGCTCACTGGCAGCATTTGATATGGCACAGTGGGGGCAATTGATGGGCACAGTGGTGACAATTGATTGGCACAGTGGTGGCAATTGATAGGCATAGTGGGAGCAATTGATGGGCACAGTGGCTGCGTTTGATGGGGCACAGTGGGAGCAATTGATGGGGCACAGAGGGAGCAATTGATGGGCACATGGGTGGCAATTGATGGACACAGTGGTGGCAATTGATGGGCACAGTGGCTGCATTTTATGGAGCACAGTGACTGCTTTTGATGGCACAGTGGCAACAATTGATGGGCACGGTGGCTGCGTTTGATGGCACAGTGGCTGCGTTTTATGGGCACAGTGGCAGCAATTGATGAGCACAGTGGCTGCATTTTATGGGGCACAGTGGCTGCATTTGATGGCACAGTGGCAGCAATTGATGGGCACAGTGGCTGCGTTTGATGGCACAGTGGCTGCATTTGATGGGCACAGTGGCAGCGTTTGATGGGCATAGTGAGTCTGCAATTGATGGGGTTTTTTTCCTGAATTTTTCAGTTTGTTTGCCCCCAAAAAAAATTTTGAGCACCAGCTGCCAATGCTTTGAACCCTGCCCCTTAAACCACTGCCTCCAATCAGGTAAGGCTACACCCCTACTGAAACACTGACCTAGCTGACCGTTCCTTGACCTTGACTGTTCCTCCCTTAGTCATGCAGCCCCTCTGTCCATTTTCTTTTGCAGGTCTCACTATAAAGTGAATATGTAGGTTTTCCTCTGAAGAGCAAACAATTATGTTATGGTTTAAACAACAGTAAAGGAGTACCTTTGAAAAGCCTTATCAGCTTTAGATGTTTTAGAGCAGGGGTGTCCAACCTGTGGCCCAAGGGGGCTACATGCGTCTGAAGACAGCTATGAACATGGTCCAATACAAAATCGTAAACTTACTTAAAAATGTTGATTTTTTTAAATAATTTTTTTTGGTACAAATGCGTGTACACCTTATAGTGAACACATGCGGGCAAAGAAAAAAATGACAGTGTCTCTTTACTGGACTTTTATACGTTTTATCTTCCCCAAAAAAAAAATATCCCACTCTTCACAATCACGCCTTATTCATGTCATCAGTTTTCATCAGCACCTATATTCAAGAGCAACTTTTTTCAACAATGAAGCAAACAAAGGCCAAAATTAGAACCAAAATATGTGATCAGCACCTTGAGAATTTATTGAGAATTGCTACTAAATCCAGATATTGATGTCTTCGTTTATCAAAAACAGTGTCAAATATCGCACTATTTTTATGTTGCCCTCTTTTATTTTTATAATAAAAAATATAAAAACAAATAAATATGTTTTATACCTTATCTATATCAGTGATCTTTAACTTGTGAGCTGCCTGACTTTTTCTGCTCATCAGCTATCCTTATTGTTAGTGTATTTTATGTGTGGCAGTTCCTCTTCTTCCAATGTTCTTCCCAGGAAGATCAAAAGGTTGGACAGCCCCGTTTTAGAGTTTAACGTTTCCTAGTTATGTAAGCTAGAAATTTGTTAGATGATAGGTTTATGGGACCTTCTTGTGGAAGTTTACAGTATTACATATTACAAAAGCAAAGTGAAAGAAAACGTGATATAAAAATGGAGGTTGCCTTTTTATGAAAATTCTTGCATTTGGCTTACATAACCATCCTGGTCCTGTTTGTTCCAACACTTGCTAGCAGATCCCTTCTCAACAGTATCTGCATAGTTCTGGTGCTGAGGATGGACATGGTAAGTCAATAGCAGTAAACAGAGTCATTCCAGGTAAGTAAGCCTCTGAACCACAACTTTCCTATTTCATAGCAGCATACATATGGGTAATGCCCCGTACACACGAGCGGACTTTTCGACATCCAAACTCCGACGGACTGAGTCCGGCGGACTATCCGATCGTGTGTGGGCTGCAACGGACTTTAGCGAAGCTAAAGTCTGACGGACTTTAGAAATGAAGCATGCTTTAAATTTTCCCGACGGAACTCCGCCGGACCCGGTCCCCTTTGAAAAATCCGCTCGTGTGTGTGCTACTCCGACGGACTAAAACCGACGCTAGGGCAGCTATTGGCTACTGTCTATGAACTTCCTACGTCGAATCCAGTCGTACGTCATCACGTTCGACTCCGTCGGAGTTTGGTGTGATGGTGTGTGGTCAAGTCCGTTCGGTCGAAAAGTCCGCCAGAACTCCGTCGGAACTCCGGCGGAACTCCGGCGGAACTCCTTTGGAGGTCTGTCAGACTTAATTCCTCTCGTGTGTACGGGGCATAAGGCTCCTTATCCAAAGTCCCATCAGATCTCATATCATTACATTCATAAAGATGAAGTAACTCCTTCCTTGTGGTAAATCCAAGACTGTTTCCACCAGGTTGCCTCACCTGTGCTAGGTCCACTGAAGGTGTAAGGAAGGAACGTTAGCATTTATGGGCTCATATGATCCCTATGCTTCAGCCTTATGAAACTATGTAAGGGGGCAACATTGGTAGGCACAGTATGTTTTATAGGTGAAAGAGGTGATGTCTGACGTGTGGATTGCCTGCTTAGCCCTGTCAGGCCATATTCTTGTTCAAGAAGGATATCAAGAGAAAGGAGTGTAATGTTCAGAACAAGGCCTCCTAAAGAAAAGTCCCTATGGTGCTTTTCATCTATTTCATTTTAATCATTCTTTAGCAAGCATTACATTATTATTATTATTATTCAGGATTTATATAGCACCAACAATTTACGTAGCGCTTTATAATTACATAGTCTAATCCAGCCACAATAGCCTATTACTCACTTTTTTTTTCAAATTTTGTTTCCGGAATAGGGTGGTGCCATCTTACATAGTTACATAGTTAGTAAGGTTGAATAAATACACCAGTCCATCCAGTTCAACCTGAGTGAGTGTCTACAATTGTCCCTATCCCTGTGCATTGCACACTCACAACAGTCCTCAAGGAGCCCACAATCCAAGGTCCCCATTCATATACTAGGGCCAATTTGGGACAGAAGCCAATTAACCTACCTGCAGGTCTTTGGAGTGTGGGAGGAGGCTGGGGTGCCTGGAGGAAACCCACGCAGGCACAAGGAGAGCATGCAAACTCCAGGCAGGTAGTGTTGTGGTTGGGATTCAAACCAGCGACCCTTTTACTGCTAGGTGTGAGTGCTAACCACTACACCACTGTGCCACCCTTCAGTATGATTTTCTGAGTCCATGTAGAATATAATTTCCGCCCTTTCATGCTTCCCTTCACCGTAATCCTGTCAATGCACAATCTGACATTACTGCGGTAACCAAGCACTGCCACTCATAGCTGACCTGTTACATACTTTTTGTGTTTTATATTTACCCGTTCTGGATATATGTTTGCCTGCTGCAGCTGATCATCACTGTAGGATGCAGAAGGTTTACTCTCCACATGACGTCAGACGGACACATGGGGGGTTCCAGAATGCTAGGAAACACTCTGCGGTCTTGCGCAATTTAATAGCTGTGCCGTTCGGAAAGGAAATCCCATTTGTGGCACCCTGTCAATAGATGGACTGCACACAGAGCGTGCCGTGAATCAAGGGAAGGGAAGCGCATGCGCTGGTGACGTCATTAAACAAAACAGGATGGATTATATTACAACTAGGGATGAGCCGAAACACCCCAGTTCGGTTCGAACATGCAGAACATGCGAACATGCAAAAAGTTTGTTCGAACACCGTTCTATGTCTATGGACATGAACGTGAAAAATCAAAAGTGATAATTTTAAAGGCTTATATGCCATATAAAGTGTTATTGTTATTGCCATAAAAAGTGTTTGGGGACCCGGGGGACATGTATCGATGCAAAAAAAAGTTTTAAAAACTGGCTTTTTTCAGGAGTAGTGATTTTAATAATGCTTAAAGTGAAACAAGAAAATTAAAATATTCCTTTAACCGCTTCAGCCTTGGAATATTTTACCTCCTTCCTGACCACAGCACTTTTTCTATTCGGCACTGCGTCGCTTTAACTGACAATTGCATGGTCGTGCGACGTTGCACCCAAACAAAATTGACGTCCATTTTTCCCCACAAATAGAGCTTTGTGGCATTTGATCACCTCTGCGGTTTTTATCTTGTGCGCTATAAACAAAAAAGAGCGACAATTTAGAAAAAAAAAGGCCCTTTGGGTCTGGTATGGATGTTAAGGGGAACTCTGCATTCAAAAAATTTTTTTTTTTAATGGCGTGGGGGGCCCCCAGGCACTATATACTCTAAACAGAAGTATATATACTATATAGCCTGTCCTATATACTCTGCAGAAAATTGGGCCTTAGGTGTTGGTGGTAACAGAACACTGTAAGCCCTCACAGTTACTCTTGGTGAGCGCAGGAACGGGCCCTGCTGTGAAAAACATTATCAAAAATTGCAATTACATGCCCCTGTTAATCAGGGGCAGAAAAACTGGACCTTTGGTGGTGGTGCCACAACACTGTAAGAACTCACAGCTACATGCATCCTTGATCAGTAGCTGTGAGTACCCCTGATCAGTAGCCACTGGCGTGGTGAAAAGAAGCCAAGCTCCCCTGACCTTGTCCTGGTGCCATACCTGCTCAAGAACTGCTGCACCCCCAAATTCAGGATGTGTGGCAAACATGGAACATGGGTCAAGTGTCCCTGTCAGAGGGCGGAGAGAAGGTTGGTGCCATTGGCGCATACAACCATTCCTGGCTGAAGCTGGCTTGGCGTCAACCACCTCTGAGCCTGCCCCTGCAGAGCTGACAGAATATCTGCCTCAGTGTGGCTCCTGTCCCTTAAGCAGACCAACTCAAGCACCGCATGGTATCTTTTTGCCTCAACGCTTGCGTAGCCTCTTGAACACTTACGGAGCACCACTGGTTCAGAGGACAAATCTACAGAAGAGGCCATAGAGGAAGAAGAACAGGAGGGGGTGGAGGAGAAAGCTGTGGCAGAATCACCACTAGCATTTTGGAGGCATGGTGGCAGAATAAGCTCCAACAATATTGAACCCTGTCCTGCATCCTTGCCAGCTGCCAGCAGAGTTACTCAGTGCGCCGTGAAGGAAAGGTAACGTCCCTGCCCATGCCTGCTAGACCATGAGTCAGTGGTAATATTCACCTTACTGCTGACCGCCCTGTCCAACAAGGCCAAAACATTGCCTTCCACATGCCGGTAGAGAGCCAGAATGGCCTTCAGTGAAAAGAAATGTCATTTTGGAACCTACCACTGAGGTATAGTACATTCCACAAATTCACAAAAAGGGGCAGAGTCTACCAGCTGAAAAGGCAGCAGTTGCAGTGCTAGCAATTTGGCCAGGCTAGCATTCAGATGCTTAACATGTGGATGGCTGGGACCAAATTCCTTTTTACGGTTTAGCAACTGGGGTAAGGGGAATTTGCCTGCTAAAATCAGATGGTGGTGTGCTGATAACAGATAGGCTGTAAGTACTTGGGACACCTATTGCTATATCTTCATTCTTCTCAGTGCAGGTTTTTGAGAGGACTAGAGGTATAATGGGGTTGGAGATTCCAGATGAGGAGCAAGGAGAAGTCTGCCTTTTTCTTTGATGTGGGTCTTTCAAGTGCTGTTGCCAATGGACTGCATGGGAGGTCTTCATATGTCTGGTCAAGCATGTGGTGCCCAAGTGGCTGCTGTTTTGGCCACGCTTGATCCGCTCCAGACATAGTTTGCAAACAGCAATGCTACGATCTGCTGCACACGTGTCAAAAAAGGCCCACACCAAGGAACTTTTCAAAATCAGCAGGGACTCAGCAGTGCCTGCACCTGCAGAGCTCTGCGGTGTGATGCAGTAGGGTGCCCGTCTTTAAGCTGCCCCCTAGAGGACATCCTGCCTCATTGGAGTTGTGCCACCTCCTCCTCTCTTCTATCAGGCACCCAAGTAGAGTCAGTGATCTCATCATCCCCTCCATGATCGTCACTGGAGCAAACTTGGCAGTATGCTGCAGCTGGGGGAACACGACTGTCAGTTTTTTGTCCTTCTTGGTCATCCCCTCTCTCTAGGCTCACCTTACTCCGTTCCTCAACCTGGGAACCAACATCAGAGCCTTCAAATCGCTGCACATTCTCCAGCAGCATGTCACCAACACCGTGGTCGCATAATTCGGGGGTCTCCTCCATGCATGATGGTGGGGCTACGGAAGGAGTGACTGCACTATGGCTGCACTGTATTGTGCACTGTGTACACCACCAGAAAAGTAGTAGCAACTGCACTACGGCTGCACTGTATTATGCACTGTGTATACCACCAGAAGTGCAGTAGCAACTACACTACGGCTGCACTGTATTGTGTACTGTGTATACCACCAGAAAAAGTAGTAGCAACTGCACTACGGTTGCACTGTATTGTGCAATGTGTACACCACCAGAGAAGTAGTAGCAACTGCACTATGGACGCATTGTATTGTGTACATCACCTAAAGTGTAGTAGTAACTGCACTACGGCTGCACTGTATTGTGTAATGTGTACACCATCATAAAAGTTGTAGCAACTACACTACAGCTGCACTGTATTGCGTACTGTGTACACCACCAGAAAAGTAGTAGCAACTGCACTATGGCTGCACTGTATTGTGTACTGTGTACACCACCAGAAGTGTAGTAGCAATTGCACTACAGCTTCACTGTATTGTGTACTGTGTACACCACCAGAAGTATAGTAGCAATTGCACTATGGCTGTACTGTATTGTGTACTGTGTACACCACCAGAAGTGTAGTAGCAATTGCACTACGGCTTCACTGTATTGTGTACTGTGTACACAATTACACCACGGAAGGAATGGTAGATATAGGCTACTGAATGCAGAGTGCTACTGAATGCAGAGTGTATTTCACACTTGACGCTATACCGGAAGTAACGATCAAAGGATCGCGATCTTTCGCTGGTGAGATTCAGTTCACGTATGCTGTGTCCGCTGAGACCACATTACACCAGTACTTGCTGCTGCAAGTGGATGACTCTAGGCTTCATTGATTTGAGCTTATGTGAGTGCAATGTTTGAAGCTGTTTTAATAGAATAAACCTTTTACAACAATACTGCACTATTGGAGCACTTTGTTTCATTATACATGGAGAGTCCATGATATCGGGTGACACACGTCTGGATATCGGTGGATAGGAGGACTGACCTTTGTGGCACAGCATGCACCTCACATCTGTCTTGGCTGTCCACTCATTTGACAAACTCCCATCTCAGCAGCCACTGAGAATAGTCATGTGGAGGAACAAGAAAGTGCCAAGGGCTGTCATGCAGTGCTCATCACAGCAGCTACCCAAGCATGAAAAAATTAAGTAGTTAAATGATAGCAGTATAAAAAAGCAGCACACAAAAGGCACTTTTTAAAAACTGTTAACATCCCCCTTTACAGGTTTACACATAGCTCTAGGCATTCAGGAATGTTTTCATAATTACTACAGATGTCACATGAGTTTTGAAGCCTCTACTTTGATTTCACTTGGTGTCCATCATTCATGCTTTTTAACAATGTTGAGCATCCAAGCCACAAAACAAAGATATCAAACACAATGAACACTTTGAACTACAAAGGTAGAAAAATGAATATTATTCTGATCGGCCACCAGAAACTTACTTTAAACTAGCCATATGGAAAATAAAGTGGAATTTTCCATGGAGTTTTTTTAAAGACTAGGAAAGTAAAACCTTACACTTTTTTTTGTTGTTGTCCCATGGAGTAGAGTCAGTCCACATGATTTGAAAATGTATTTCTACTTACAGTATGCAGCCACATCAGGTTAACACCTATTTTATATATATATTATATTATATCAAATTCCGTAAATTCAAACATGGTTACATTTTATGTACATTTTAAATCTACCCCGATATTTGCATATTTTATCTGGGGTTATATACCACCTTGTAAGGCATTTGTAGTTCATCTCAGCTGTGTTAGTGTCTACTGTGGAGCTGTGTACCAGTCTCAATATTTTTCCTAGTTTTTGTTTGTTCGTCGTGTTCCTAAGGCCGCGTACACACGCAGGGACTGTTCGCCCAACTTTGTCCGCTGAACAGTGTTTCGGCAAACAGTCCGCTCGTGTGTGGGCTTTCAGCGGACAGTTTCAGCGAACAGTCCGCTGAACAAGGTTTTTCGGAAATTCCGAAAAACTGTCCGCTGAAACCTTGTTTCAGCGAACAGTCCCCTCGTGTGTAGGCTTGTTCGTCAAACTAAGTTCCGCGCATGCTCAGAAAGGATTTACACGCCGAAAGTTATAATGCAGTGTATAGGACGTCGTATTTTTCGTCCCGTCGTACGTGCCGTTCACGTCATCGCGCACGGTTTCAGCAAACTGTTCGTCCGTCGTGTGTGGCCATGTCCGTCCATGCTAATTTTGAGTGGACTGTTTGCCGAAACTGTTTGACGGACAAAGTTGGGCGAACAGTCCCCGCGTGTGTACGCGGCCTAATTCTTTTTCTCATTATGTTATGTATGGCAGGACCTCCATTTCCATTTAAATTTTATAAATCTGTGATATATTATTTTTTGTGTTTGATGCTATACTCAGCCGTTCCAGCGGCCTTAAATCTTCTACTGATCTTATTGGTTGTGACAAAGATGTAACAAAGTGCTTCATCTGGAGGTACCGCCATTCATTAATCACCATCAAATCTGTCTTGTGTTTTAATTCTTGAAATGTGCGTATTTTGCACTTTTCTATTATGTCCTTTAATTGTGCATTTTCATTTTTTACCCAAGCTACTACGTGCCATTGCTTCAGTTTGCTTCAGTGCGCATGTGCCGATGATGATGGCACATTAACCACTTTCAGACCGGACCATTTTGCTGGTCAATGACCAGAGGTCTTTTTACAATTTGGCACTGCGCTGCTTTAACTGGTAATTGTGCGGTCATGCAATGTTGTACCCAAACAAAATTTGCGTCCTTTTCTTCCCACAAATAGAGCTTTCTTTTGATGGTATTTGATTGCCTCTGCGATTTTTATTTTTTGCGATATAAACATAAAAAGACCGCAAATTTTGAAAAAAAATGATATTTTCTACTTTTTGTTATTAGAAAAATCCAATAAACTCAATTTTAGTCATACATTTAGGCCAAAATGTATTCAGCCACATGTCTTTGGTAAAAAAAAAGTCAATAACTGTATATTTATTGGTTTGCGCAAAAGTTGTCACATCTACAAACTAAGGTACGTTTTCTGGAATTTACGCAGCTTTTAGTTTACGACTGCCTATCTCATTTCTTGAGGTGCTAAAATGGCAGGGCAGTACAAAACCCCCCCAAATGACCCCATTTTGGAAAGTAGACCCCCTAAGGAAATTGATAAGAGGCATGTTGAGCCCATTGAATATTTTATTTTTTTGCCTCAAGCGATTGAATAATGACAAAAAAATATATATTTTTTTTTTTACACAAAGTTGTCACTAAATGATATATTGCTCACACATGCTATGGGCATATGTGAAATGACACCCCAAAATAAATTCTGCTGCTTCTCCTGAGTACGGGGATACCACATATGTGGGACTTTTTGGGAGCCTAGCCGCGTACGGGGCCCTGAAAACCAAGCACCGCCTTCAGGCTTTCTAAGGGCGTAAATTTTTGATTTCACTTCTCACTACCTATTACAGTTTTGAAGGCCATAAAATGCCAAGATGGCACAAAACCCCCACAAATGACCCCATTTTAGAAAGTAGACACCCCAAGCTATTTGTTGAGAGGCATGTTGAGTCCATGGAATATTTTATATTTTGCCACAAGTTGCGGGAAAATTACAAACTTTTATTTTTATTTTTATTTTTTCACAAAGTTGTCACTAAATTATATATTGCTCACACATGCTATGGGCATATGTGAAATGACACCCCAAAATAAATTCTGCTGCTTCTCCTAAGTACGGGGATACCACATATGTGGGACTTTTTGGGAGCCTAGCCGCGTACGGGGCCCCGAAAACCAAGCACCGCCTTCAGGCTTTCTAAGGGCGTAAATTTTTGATTTCACTTCTCACTACCTATTACAGTTTTGAAGGCCATAAAATGCCAAGATGGCACAAAACCCCCACAAATGACCCCATTTTAGAAAGTAGACACCCCAAGCTATTTGCTGAGAGGCATGTTGAGTCCATGGAATATTTTATATTTGGCCACAAGTTGCGGGAAAATTACAAACTTTAATTTTGTTTTATTTTTTTTTCACAAAGTTGCCACTAAATGATATATTGCTCACACATGCCATGTGCATATGTGAAATGACACCCCAAAATAAATTCTGCTGCTTCTCCTGAGTACGGGGATACCACATGTGTGGGATTTTTTGGGAGCCTAGCCGCGTACGGGGCCCCGAAAGCCAAGAACCGCCTTCAGGTTTTCTAAGGGCGTAAATATTTGACTTCACTCCTCACTACCTATTAAAGTTTTGAAGGCCATAAAATGCCAAGGTGGCACAAAACCCCCACAAATGACCCCATTTTAGAAAGTAGACACCCCAAGCTATTTGCTGAGAGGCATGTTGAGTCCATGTAATATTTAATATTTGGCACAAGTTGCGGGAAAATTACAAACTTTTATTTTTTTTTATTTTTTTTTCACAAAGTTGTCACTAAATGATATATTGCTCACACATGCTATGGGCATATGTGAAATGACACCCCAAAATAAGTTCTGCTGCTTCTCCTGAGTATGGGGATACCACATATGTGGGACTTTTTGGGAGCCTAGCCGCGTACGGGGCCCCGAAAACCAAGCACCGCCTTCAGGCTTTCTAAGGGCGTAAATTTTTGACTTCACTCCTCACTACCTATTACAGTTTTGAAGGCCATAAAATGCCAAGATGGCACAAACCCCCCCCCCAAATGACCCCATTTTGGAAAGTAGACACCCCTAAATTTAGGGGTACACTAGTGAGACTCACAGGTAAAAAAGCACCTAGGCTGTCAGCGACTGTATCAAAACGCTACAAGAAAAACTGTTAGCGATCGCAGGGATCAGGCCTGACTCTGCGAACGCTGCAGTTATGCGTGTTGTGTTTTGTAAGTGACAGTGATCGATCGATACTGCACTTGGGTGGGCTGGTCTGGGCTTGGCGGAGGGGCTAAACGCAGGTGCTAGCAGGTATCTGGGCTGATCCCGCTAACAATGCGTTTTGGGAAACCTAAACTGCTGGCGACGCTAATATAGATCTGATCAGATACTATATTACTAAGGGAGGTGTATGCTTTGTGCGTGGGTGTTAGCGGTACTGGCACTAACCTGACGCTGCCTGGGGCGACGCAGACCTTATCTGACCCTCAAACTTATATCACCCGCCGGGTGATCAGGGGGTTAAACCTTTATTAGGTAATAAATGGCGGGTGCCCTGAAACTATAAAAAAATAACTAACCAACCAGCGTCACCTGTAACAGTTATATGGTGAAAGGGTTAACTAGGGGGCAATCAGGGGGCTTTATGCGGTAGTATATGGGGGTCCCTGGCGCTATAAAAAGCTGCAGCGAACCTAAATACCTACCTGCCTAACTAGCGTCACCTGTGACACTAATACAGCGATCAGAAAAACGATCGCTTATTAGGCTGGGTTCACACTGGAGCGATGCGGGAACGCCACGAATCCGCGGCGGGTTCCCTCATCGCATGCCTCCCGGCGGCAGTTCACACTGCCCTATGCGAACTGCTGGGAGTGTCAGTGAAATGTTAATGACACCCCCAGATCAGTTCGCATATCGCAGTGCGATCTGCAAACTCGGATCGCATGGTGTGAACACCCATGCGATCCGATTCTGCTGCGGACCAAAAAAAGGGTCCCGTGCGAGTTTGCGGCGGGTGCGACGCGAATTCAGCCATACTATCTGTATGGCTGAACTCGAATCGCACAGAGATCGGATGTGATTTGCACTGCAGTGCGGTGCGAATCACATCCGTTCTCATAAACCGCTGCAATGTGAACCCAGCCTTAGTGACACTGGCGACGGGGGGTGATCACGGGGTTAAACCTTTATTGGGGGGGTTAGGGGGGTACCTTATACCTTAGAACTAAAGGGGGCTAACCCTAACTGCCCTAACAGTTATTACAGTCACAAATGACACCCGCCGGGTGATCAGGGGGTTAAACCTTTATTAGGTAATAAATGGCGGGTGCCCTGAAACTATAAAAAAATAACTAACCAACCAGCGTCACCTGTAACAGTTATATGGTGATCACTGGTGAAAGGGTTAACTAGGGGGCAATCAGGGGGCTTTATGCGGTAGTATATGGGGGTCTCTGGCGCTATAAAAAGCTGCGGCGAACCTAAATACCTACCTGCCTAACTAGCGTCACCTGTGACACTAATACAGCGATCAGAAAAATGATCGCTTATTAGGCTGGGTTCACACTGGAGCGATGCAGGAACGCCACGAATCCGCGGCGGGTTCCCGCATCGCATGCCTCCCGGCGGCAGTTCACACTGCCCTATGCGAACTGCTGGGAGTGTCAGTGAAATGTTAATGACACCCCCAGATCAGTTCGCATATCGCAGTGCGATCTGCAAACTCGGATCGCATGGTGTGAACACCCATGCGATCCGATTCTGCTGCGGACCAAAAAAAGGGTCCCGTGCGAATTTGCGGCGGGTGCGGCGGGCGCGACGCAAATTCAGCCATACTATCTGTATGGCTGAACTCGAATCGCACAGAGATCGGATGTGATTTGCACTGCAGTGCGGTGCGAATCACATCCGTTCTCATAAACCGCTGCAATGTGAACCCAGCCTTAGTGACACTGGCGACGGGGGGTGATCACGGGGTTAAACCTTTATTGGGGGGGTTAGGGGGGTACCTTAGAACTAAAGGGAGCTAACCCTAACTGCCCTAACAGTTATTACAGTCACAAATGACACCAATGCAAAAAAAAAAATGCAATTGGTGTCACTGTGACTGGGGGGGCAGGGGTAATTGGGGGGGTGATCGGGGGGTGAAGGGGGGGTGTGAGTGTGCCTGGCATGTTCTACTGTGTAGTGTCGTGTTGGTGCAACTCACCGATCCTCTCTCCTCGGTGCCGGAACGAAAAATACCAACACGGAGGAGAGATTACATCACTTCCTCTGCCTGTGTTTACATTACAGGAGAGGAAGTGATGTCACGGAGCATTTCCATTCGTCGGGAGCGATCGCGAGGGGGTGGCCATGAATGAATGGCCGCCCCCTCATCTCGGATCGCTCCCGAACGAATACCGACCGCCGCAGGCACCGGGGGGGGGCCCGATCGGGCCCCCCACCCGCGGGAAGGCAGGGACGTATATATACGCCCATATGCCTGCCCGTGCCATTCTGTCGACGTATATCGTCGTGCGGCGGTCGGCAAGTGGTTAAAATAGAGGAGATATCTCTTAAACCATGCAGGTTTAGGAGATATCCAGTGTAGCTACAGGTAAGCCTAATTGTAGGCTTACCTGTAGCAAAAAGTGGTTTTAAAATGTTTACAACCACTTTAATACCGAGAATGAAACTTTCCATATCCTATTCTGCCAGATAAACTTAGTTATTATATTTTTTATTGTCTTGAGGTAGAGAAATGGGCAACATTTGAAATTTGTACATAATTTTTGGTACAATTTCCATCTTTATGGTATTTATTCATCCTATCCATGAGAGGGACCTTGTTGGTATTTTTTTTATTTCCGTTTTTATTTCATTTAATAGTGGGATATAGTGTACCTATCAAATACCTATAGTGTACACCCCCATCAAATCATTCTCTGCAGCTATTACCTTTTGTACCACCACCCCCTCCCTTTAGAATGTAAGCTCTATGAGCAGGGCCCTCCTGTACCTTTTGTATTGTACTGTAATTGTGTTGTCCCCCCTATACATTGTAAAGCGCTGCGTAAACTGTTGGCGCTGTATAAATCGTGAATAATAATAATAATACCTGGTATATTTTTCCTAGGGATGATGTTAATCTTATTCCTAAGTATTTCATTTTGTCTTCCATGTAAATTGAAATTCTGGCCCGTAGGCACCGTTTTTCCAGTTTATTTATATTTATGTTTAAGATCTCTGATTTAGAAAGATTTATTTTTAAGTTTGATAATTCTCCATAATATTTCAGGGTCCTCATTAAATTGGGCATTGTAATCCTTGGTTTATAAATATAAAATAATACATCATCAGCGTAGCCTGCTACTTTGTGTTCCTCCTCTCCTATCCTTATACCTCATATATCTGGGTTGTTCCTTATTGTTGCCAGCAGGGGTTCTAGTTATAGTACAAATAATAGGGTCTGCGCACGCCTATGGCTAGGTATCAGTACATATTCTTACACATCAAACCTCTAATAAAAATGAACAAAATACCAAAAACGTGTATTAAAAATACCAATAAGGGGACACTGGTGCTAGTGTTCAAAAAAGCATAAATGTTCAGAAGTGTCCTTAAGGCAATAATTCATTCAAAAGTTACCTTAATGGATGTGCTTGAAAGTCTAATAAATGTGCTCAACTCAATTCCTGCAGAAAAGGGTGCTTTGCAAATAGTACTCTTCAGTGGTTCCACACCTAGCCCTCATGGGCTGTAACTCACCAGATCCTTAGACCCAGGGTTTAGGTGGGTCTAAAAGCACTTTGGTTAATTCCCAAGGTGTATATATAGGGTATACCCAACTCCCTTATATAGCCCCTTCCCTGTCTTTGCAGCTCACAAATGGAAAATCAAACACAAGATCACTGTGCAACTCATTTATTATGATAAAGCTTAAACAAATGTAAAAAGCTTCCACTCACGTGCAGCAGTGGCCAAGTCAGCACCCAGCACTGCTGGGATGCGCGCCACTTTACCAAATTGCCATAGTGGCGTTTGGTGGCTTCTAGAGAGATAACACTTCTGGATTCTGCTGAGTGCAGGCTTGGGCACTGCTACATGTAAGTGGAACCTTTTTACCTTTGTTTACGTTTTATCATAATAAACGGATTGCAGAATGAACTTGTGTTTGGTTTTCTGTTCCTGAGCTGCCAGCTGAGACAGAGAAGAAGACAATAAAGGAAGCTGGCTATACCGATTCCCTGACTTAGAATTTTAAGCACATCCATTAAGGTCACTTTTTAATGAATTATTGCCTTAGCCCTTGTACACACGGTCGATAGGAATGTGTCCTATCGGACCGTTTTGACGGTATTCCGACTGTGTGTGGTCTCCATCGGACTGTTTCCGTCGGAATATCCGACGGACCAACTTTTCCAACTTGCCGGTAAAACTTTCCGACAAAATGCTCTGATCGGACATACTCCGATCATGTGTAGCCTACTCCGACGGACAAAGTGCCACGCATGCTCAGATTAAATTCCTAGACCCGAGCTATTGGCTACTAGCCTGAACGTAGTCCCGTCGTAACAAAATAACGTCATCACGTTATGTACAATCGGATTTTCTGACAACTTTGTCCGGCCATGTGTATGCAACATCACTTCCAGACCTCTTCCGGAAATTAATCCGTCGGAATTACTCCGACGGATTTGGTTGTCGGAATCTCCGACCGTGTGTACAAGGGCTTAAGGACATTTATGGTTTTTGAACACTAGGATCAGTGTCACTTTGTTGGTATTTTTAACATGTTTTGGTTCACTTTTTATTAGACGTTTGATGTGCAAGGATATGTACTGATACCTAGCACTCATCCATTGTGGTAATTTTGGTGTAGCAAGGTCCTGGGTCCCCTTTGGGTTAGGGACAGCTGACATCCTTCTGTGTAGAGTGGGTTACAAGGCATGGTGGGTATAATGCAAGGTAGATTCATGGGTGCCAGACACTTCTTGAATACAAAGAGATTTATTTTCTCTTGAACAGAACTGTGGGAGAGAGGGTTTAGGGCCAGGACACCCTTTAGTAGTTGCAATGGTAATTAACAGACTCTGAGACTTCTATAGATAGACAGCCATGCAGGGAAAGGCACCCAGCAGGACACCACGTCTGCATATGTAGTATTGCTGTCTCCTATGGCAACAGTCTTGTAACAGTTTCGAACAAAAGTTGTAACAATCTTCTGTACTTCTACAATCACTTCTTGTAGATCTTCACTCCACTGAGCTCCACTGAACAGAAAAAGAAATGTCCGGACGCCATGTAGCAACACACAGGCAGGATGTCTGGCAAAATAGTCGCCTAGTTATAAAAATAAAAGTGGGAAATCCCTGTGAAAAAATACATCATGTCTGAGTGTGACCCTAGAAAGGGGAAACCAGCTGGTAATTGCAAGTAGCAATGGCAAAGATTGCTTGAGATTAGGACGGTTATGTAAGGGAGGCAAGATACAAAATGGGATATATGGCAGGGGAACCAACATGTCTTTTAGTTCTGGAAGGCAAGTAAGTGCATATGGTGTGACAGCCCCATAATATCAGCACTATTGCTGAGAAATTTGTGAGTATGCAATTTGTTAATCCAGATCCGTTTGCTCAAATATGATATGCTGTGTGCTGTACTTAATGGCTAAAGATACAGTTCTTCTGAGAGAAAAAAGACTTGCTAACTGTACTGGCGTATATGATGTAGAATCACTCTATTCCTCGATCCCCCAAACCTGCAGAATACAGGCAGTTGAGGCCTTGCTCAACTTACATCATCCACAACTTGGTCCACAGAACGCTTGGTTTGTCCAATAATTATTTACAATTCTCTGCACAGAATTACCAACAAATAAGGGGTACCTCAATGGGGGCAGCTTGGGTACCAGCTTATGCCATTTAGGCCTTTGGGAAGAAGTGGATGTTTTTGCCTCGTCGAGGTACCAGGACCATGTACATACATGGTTAAGGTACATTGACGACGTACTGATGGTATGGAAAGGTGATATAGAAGACCTTCACAAATTTGTGGATCAGCTTAACAACAATAAACGTAACATACATCTGACCTACACCTTTGAATGTACCCAGATTTCTTTTCTTGACTTATGGATAGCTATAAAAGAGGGACAACTATGTACATGTACGTTTTGTAAAGAGACCGCAGCCAATACCATCTTAAAGGGGTTCTGCACTCATAATACAACATTTGCCCATTCTGTTGCCTCTAGTTAATATATCTCATAATGCCACCTGTTTTTTTTTTTTGATTCACCTACCTTTTGTAATCTTCAGTAGTTTATTTTAAACCCCTGCGGCGATGGGCGGTCTCTTGCGGGGATCAGCGTAATTTCCTGTTGAAGCCCGCACTGTCTCCTGGGATCTCGTTCGTGTAATCCCAGGAGACATTGCGGCTAATGCACCCGACATCTCGCGAGATTTCGGGTGCTACAGCCGACATCTCGCGTGATTTTGGTAATTACAGCCGAGATCTCGCGAGATGTCGGCTGTAATTACCGAAATCACGCGAGATGTCGGCTGTAGCACCCGAAATCTCGCGAGATGTCGGCTGTAGCACCCGAAATCTCGCGAGATGTCGGGTGCATTAGCCGCAATGTCTCCTGGGATTACACGAACGAGATCCCAGGAGACAGTGCGGGCTTCAACAGGAAATTACGCTGATCCCCGCAAGAGACCGCCCATCGCCGCAGGGGTTTAAAATAAACTACTGAAGATTACAAAAGGTAGGTGAATCAAAAAAAAAAAACAGGTGGCATTATGAGATATATTAACTAGAGGCAACAGAATGGGCAAATGTTGTATTATGAGTGCAGAACCCCTTTAAGAGCAGATAGCCACCATCCTCCTTGGTTAAAGAATGGGATCCCAGTGGGCCAGTTTTTAATGATAGAAAGAAACTGCACTAAAACAAGCGAATTCAGGAAGGAGGAAGCTGATATGTATGGGAGGTTCCATTAGCGTGGTTATTCCCATGGCCAAATCTGTAAGGCTAAAAAGAAGGTAGCAGGTCGAAGTGTAGAGAGGCTTCTCTCCATAGAGACCAGTAACAAAAGTAAAGGACCAACAAATTCAAGCCCGGTGGGAATAATACCTGCATTTGGAGCACAGTGGAACACAGTGCAAAGTATCTTGGAAAGACACTGGGGCATTCTGTTAAATAGTCCTGGCTTGGTGGACCAACTCCCAAGATATGGGCATATGCTGATACAATCAGAATTTATCAAGGAACCAAGCACCAACTGGCTGTCAACATACCCAGGAACTAATGGGATGTTTCCCTGTAACAAATTCAGGTATGCCCCTTTGTGGCTAGAACCAATACTTTCCAAGACACACTAGGACAAAACAGTTATGAAATCAGAGATCTAATTACCGTATTTATTGGCGTATAACACACACTTTTTCCCCTTAAAAGCAGGGGAAAATTGCGGGTGCGTGTTATACGCCGATTCCCGCAGTTCTGAGCCTCTGGGTGGCTTTCAGTCGCCTTTGGCTCTTCAAGGAGGCTTTCGGCCGCCTTCGGCCATTATCGGTGGCTTTTGGCCACCTTCGGCCATTATTGGCGGCTTTCGGCCTCCTTCGGCCATTCTCTGCAGCTTTCGGCCGCCTTTGGCTCTTCTCAGTGGCTGCCGGTCACCTTCGACCGTTCTTGGCAGCTTTTGGCCACCTTTGGCTGTTCTCGGCCGCCTTCGGCCGTTCTCTGCCGCTTTTGCCCGCCTTCGGCTCTTCTCGGCAGCTTCCGGCTGCCTTCGGCCATTCTCGGCGGCCAAAAGCTACCGAGAAGAGCCGAAGGTGGCCGGAGGCCGCCGAGAACTACCGCGCGCCGCCGAGATACATATCCGGCTCTGTATGTCGGTGGCGGGATTTTTAAAAAATAAAAAAGAGGCAAATAAAACGGACTAGGCTGCAATGGTGGACAGGGCTGCATAAGGCTGCAATGGTGGACAAGGCTGCATGACAAGGCTGCAATAGTGGACAAGGCTGCATAAGGCTGCATGACAAGGCTGCAATGGTGGACAAGGCTGCATGACAAGGCTGCAATGGTGGACAAGGCTGCAGATGACACTGATAAGGCTGCATTGATGAGCATTTAAATGTAGGTTTTTTTTTTTCCTTAAACTTCCCTCCTAAAAGTTTTTTTCCTTAAAATTCCCTCCTAAACTTGGGGTACGTGTTATACGCCGGCACGTGTTATACGCCGATAAATACGGTAATTGCTCCACAATGAGATTGATTTACAGGATTACCTGCCCCTGCCCGAAAATCTATATAGGGAAAACCAAAAGATCTTTAAATGTCAGAATAGGCGAACACTTGAGAGAGTTTAATGAAAAAGACCCCAAGGAACCCCTATCAAACATTTTTCTTGATGCCACGGAGGATGTACAGTAGGCATGAAGGTTAAGGGGATCTAAGTCCTTAAATTACCCACTAGGAGAGGTGACTTTAACCGTATACTCCTCCAAAAAGAAAAATGGTGCATATACAGGTTATAGTCCCTTGTGCCAGGGAACCTGAATACAGAGTTAAATCTCCAGGTCTTCCTGGAAAGTTGATTAAATTCTTGCTATGCTTCTGTAATAGGCCCCCTTAAGCTATTTTTGGACCATAAATGGTTTATAATGTGCTTTATTGGTTCTCCTGTCTCTACCCATGTGACAATAAAAGAAAATATATTTTATTATTCAGTTTTTGTGATTTTACTGTCAATTAAAACTATAATGTCATCACTCACCTTCCCTTTCCCCTTTCTTTCTATAAGTAGCTAAGAATGGAACAGATAATTAACTGAGAGTCTATTTTCTTATTGTTTATATAAACCCCCATTGGCTAGTATTGGTGATTTCCATTAAACAACTGAAAACATGATAAATGTCCCTTTAAATGTTTTATGGATGGGCGGTACCATCACGAAGAAATCACTGTTATAAGGTAATGATGGTTACCGGCCTATCACAATCCTGACAAAGCTACATCTATGGTCACTAGTGACTGGATGCTCCCGTACTGGTCTGATTTCATCTGAACACGTAGAACTTCTACCACCGAGGCCGCACGTACCTTCACCTGCCTGTATTACATCCCTGGGACCCTGGCTCATCCAGGACATATACCCCAGTACAGTTAGCAGGTCTTTTTTCTCTCAGGTGAACTCTATCTTCAGGTGTTAAGTACAGCACACAGAATACCATATTTGAGCAGCCAGATCTGCATTAACAAACTGCATGATCCCAGATTTGTCACTAATAGTGCTGATATTATGGGGCTGTCACACCATATCATATGACCTTACTTGCCTTTCAGAATGGAAAGACACGTTGGTTCCCCCGCCATATATCCCATTTTGTATTTCACCTCCTTTACATCCCGAACCCAATCTCAGCCAATTTTTTCCATTGGTACTAGAAATTACCAGCGGGTTTCCCCTCTTTGGGGCATCACTCAGACATTATGTGTTTCTTTACAGGGCTTTCCCACTTTTATTTTTAGAACTAGGCGATTATTTTGCCAGACATCCTGCCTGTGTGTTGCTACATGGTGTCCAGATGTTTCTTTTTCATGTGTGTCTATGTTGTCGTGCTTTGTGTATGTGCTTGTTTGGTGTCCACACCCTATGTACTCACTGTAATATAGATGTGGAAACGTGCTGTTGTGAAGCTGTGCTATCATCCTTTTTGGTTTATACTTTACATTGTGCCATATTTTGTCTATCAATAAATTCGATTTTTTTAGATACACTCTAGTATGATCCAATTGTTACTACAGTAACCCCTTTTTCCTGGTGCTTTACACCTGGACCTGTTTTCTGCATTACGTTTTGGTTACGGTAACAATGCCTGATGTGGTGAGTGATCTATGAGTGACCCCTATATTATAGTGAATTAATTCCCAGACATACCCATTCCTCTATTCAGTTTATATGCACACGTCATTAGCGAGAGTTTATGGGTGAATCTGTGGCGCAGTGACTAGAATAATTTGTTAATAAATTATTAACACCTCTCTTCTTGTGAATGCTGTGCTAATACGATGGACAATGTTCACTCAACGATTGCAGCTAGAGCAAGTCAATAGGAGCTGATCTCTGATCTGCAGGAAATGAAGCTGACTGCCACTTTCCTTGGGGTGGGGCAGCAGTGAATATTGTGAACTCCTCAGCCCATGCCATGTTATGATCTGTGACAATAAGAAAAACCTTGTGTTTGCATTCCTGGGTGGTTGATCTGATCCAAACAGGGTTGGTGTAGAATTTCCTTTAAGGTTTGGTCCCTGTTTGATAATAGCTGGACAAAGCTATAAGTAAGTGGCAGCAGACAAAGTAACAATGATAGATGCCTTCTGAGACAGAAATATTTCCAATTTGATCATCAGACAGCAAACAGCAGCAGGGAAGCTAAAACATGCAAGCCTGAACCGAATCTTCATTCTGTGAGTTACCCGCTGCCATCACTTTCATCCCCAGCATCCACGGAATCATTGCTGGGGAGATTTCATGGGGGATCCCCGCTCACTCCTATGGAAGACTATCTCTCCTCTCCGGCGGCGCGTGGGGCTGCCCCATCTATCCAGACTAATCCCACTGATATCCCTGCCCTGCTAGAGACATTCTCCCAAATGCTATCCAGAGGCCTTGCTCAGAACGCATCTCATATTACCTCAATTATTCAAGCTGACCTACAGCAACTTGGGGCCAGGATTGAGGCAATAGAACTTAAAACTGACCAGACTGTTGCCAGAACCATACAAAATACTGACAGGATCTCTGAACTACAGGAGCAGCTGGACACCGCTTACTCTAAATTAGATGACCTCGAAAACAGGAATCGCCGATATAATTTTAGGCTCCGAGGCCTACCTGAATCTTTTAAAGAAACAGACGAGGTGGTACGCGCCTTTATTTCGTCACTATTACCTGATCTGCCTGACCATCGTCTAGAGCTAGATCGCGCTCACCGAGCACTTCAACCCCCTCGCCAAGATGGCCTACCTAGAGACATTGTGGTCAAACCCCACTTCTTTAAAACTAAGGAAGAAGTCATGCGCAAGGCCAGAGAAACTGAAAATCTATCCTTCCAGGGCCATCCAATCCAAATCTTCTCGGATCTATCCCCATACACGATCCAGCTGCGGAGATCCTTGAAACCACTCTTACAAATTTTAACACAAAACTCCATAGCTTATCGCTGGGCTTTCCCGTTCAGACTGCATTTCACTTATTCCAATAAATAATATGGCTTCTCCAACTTCACCGATGGCGAACGCCTGCTTCTTCAATTGGGCCTCATCTCTCAATCTCCTGTTGACCCTGCGGATCCCAAGTCTTCCAGCTCTGCGAAGAGGCCTCCCCCTGCAAGCCCCGACAAGCCCCTCTGGCAAAAGCAGAAGGCGAAACGTCCCAAGGATGGACGCCCAACTTGAAAGACAGACTTTGAATATGTCGACATTGATTACCGTTTTATGCTAATAACTCTTTGTTTTAGATTCCATGGTTACAGCGCGTATTTTGCGCATTCTCCTTTTTCTCCCCCTTTTTTTGCAAGGGTACATTTCTTCTCAGACAGGTGCGATCCGCACTACCACGGACTTCCTACATGACTTTTGAAATTTTTTTTATGCCTGTTTTGTGTTTTAGCTATTGGTTTCCTCCTTTTACGTCTTATCCCTAGATGGGTTTTGATACTACGAGCGACGGCTCTTCTCCACGTGGCTTTCGATAGCTATCGCAAGCTTACGGCTCTCCCACTTGTGATTGTTTTCCCATTCTTGTTCTACAGTTTTTTTTTTATTATTTGCTTGGTTTTTCATATTTTTTTATTAAGCGGGTTTTAAGATGCCCCTCATTTCATTTGAAGGGGCATTGGGCCTTAGGTGGGTCCCGGTCGGGGTGGTTTGCACTGCGCCCCCTCCAGTCTCCGAGTGACGGGCCTTTTCTTCCCCTCACTCAGAGGCTCCCACACTTTTCCCTTTTTGGGACTTTTTCCCGAGACTAGGCTTCTCGGGCCTTACATGCAGGGGACTGACGTGTGTCATCCTCCCCTGCAGATTGTTTCATGTATTGTATGTGTTTTATCTGTTTTTGTTCTCTCAAAGATATCCATAGCTTTCAGGTGGTTAAGATGTCTTTTGCTCTCTCTCTGCAGGATCAGTCAACTCCTCCCTTACCCCTTTTTTCCTCCCCTCTTCTCCCGGGTCTACCAGGGCTCCTCCAAGCCGACAGCATCACTTCCTTTTGCTGAGGCATTCCTAAGCCAGGATGATTCCTCTCTTCGCAAGGATATGGTAAGAGATCCCTATATAACGTACTGGCTATTCCCTCTGACTCGCTATGCCTGATCAAACACCCCCCCCTTCCTTCTGTATAGCAACACATAATGTGCAGGGGATGAACTCTCCCATCAAAAGGAGAAAACTATTTCAATTATACCAAGCCCAAAAGATTGATGTAATTCTCATGCAGGAAACTCACTTCAAATCCACGTTTAATCCCTCCTTCCTACATAGTAGATTTCCCCTCTTCTTCCTGGCTAACGCCAAAAACAAAACTAAAGGGGTCGCAATATGCATATCTAAGTACCTTAGATTCACCGCTACGGACATATTTAGAGACAAGGAAGGCAGGTTTGTTTTGGTTAAAGGATCCCTGGAAGGAAATATCTACTCATTTGTGTCGTACTATGCCCCTAATAAGGGACAATCAGCTTTCTTTCACTCCATGATGTCCACGTTGGACCCTCTACTAGAGGGTAAGGTAATAATGGGGGGTGATACTAACATCCCATTTGACCATTCCCTGGATAAAACAGGAAAAGGGTCAGCTCGCAACAGAAAACCTCCTAAACAGAGCACTAAGATAGCGGCTACCCTACACTCGAGAGGCTTAGTGGACATATGGAGAGAAAAAAACCCCACTTGTAAAGACTTCACACATTACTCAGCCCCCCACCAGGTACATGCCAGGATTGATCACATTTTTGTGCAATCACACACTATTCCATTGGCTTTAAAATCGGAAATCAGGGACACATCACTATCTGACCATTCGCTTGTACTACTTCACGTTCAGTCCACCCACAACCTCAGCAATAGATTCACGTGGCGACTTAACGAAGGTCTCCTTAGTGACCCAGCTCATAGTGCAGACATCTCCACTGCCATAAAGGAATACTTCTCCCTTAATAAGGATCCCTATACAGCCCCAGAAGTTGTCTGGGCTGCACATAAAGCTGTGATCAGGGGGAGAATCATCCAAATATCGTCCCAACTGAAAAGAGGGAGGAAGGCTCACGTAGACTCTCTATCCAAGGAATTCCGATTACTAAGCAAAGCTCATAAACGTACCCCCACTAGAGAATCCCTGGAAGCCCTGCAAGCAGCTAGGACTGCGCTCAATTTGGCTCTCACCACCGAGGCTGAGAAACACTTAAGATGGTCCGGGGCCAGGTTTTATTATCAGAAAGACAAGATAGGTTCTAAACTTGCAGCCAAATTATCCCCGAGGCCTCGTCCTTCGGCGTTCCCGAAAATTAGAGATCAGGACGGAATTCTAACACAGAATCCCCTCCGCATCATGTCATCCTTTCATAAATTTTACTCCTCCCTATATAAAGATGATGAGGATAATCCACAACCCTCCGTGGATCAATTCTTGGATACTGTCTCCCTCCCAAAATTGTCACCAGACCATGCGAACCTACTAGAGGACCCAATTTCGGTCACTGAAGTACTAGAGGTGATCAAACATCTTAAAAGTAATTCTGCCCCAGGTCCTGATGGCTTCTCGGTGGGATATTATAAAAAATTTGCCCCGGTCCTTGCCCCCTTTTTGGTCGATTTCTTCAACTCCATCCGGTCCGGCTCTCCCTTGGATAAAGCCCTGAACTTAGCCTATGTTTCTGTCATTCCTAAACCTGGCAAGGACGCATCCTTGGTGCAAAATTATCGCCCAATTTCGCTTATCAACAATGACCTAAAAATCTTAACTAAGGTGCTTTCTAATAGGATCTCATCATTTATTTCACGATATATTCATAAGGATCAGGTGGGCTTTATCCCGGGGAGACAAGGTCCAGACCAAATCAGGCGAGCAGTGGATATCATTTCTATTCTTAACTCACATTGGGATGGCGGAACCCCACAGGACGGCTTTTTGTTGTCCATTGACTTGCAAAAGGCTTTTGATACGCTGACGTGGCCCTTTCTGTTTCGAGTCCTAGAGAAATGGGGCTTTGGTCCCCTTTTTCTGGGGACTCTCAAAGCCTTGTACTCTACCCCAAGCGCACAAGTCCGTCTACAAGGCTGTTACTCAGAGACGTTTGACATCAAAAAAGGCACCAGACAGGGGTGCCCACTATCACCCCTGCTGTTCGCCATTGCTATAGAGACTCTAGCTATTGCCATTAGAACTCACCCTGACATTAAAGGAGTCCGTTGTGGTCCGCAAGAACACAAATGTGCTTTATTCGCGGATGATCTCCTCCTCTTTTTAACTTCCCCACTGATCTCCACACCTAATGTTTTTGCCCTCTTGGAAGCATTTGGACTAGCCTCGGGTCTAAAAATGAATGCATCAAAATCCCTAGCACTCAATGTCTCAGTTCCCCTGCCTATAGTAAATACACTACAGAATCATTTCCCTTTTACATGGTGTCTCGATTCCTTACCTTATCTGGGCATCTACCTAACATCTAATATGAACACTCTCTACTCGGCCAATTATCCTTCTGCCCTTGCAAAATTATCTGCAGATTTACTAACCTGGTCCCATCTCGGTCTCTCCTGGCTAGGTCGTATCTTTGCGGTCAAGATGACCCTCCTTCCCCGTATCCTGTATCTGTTTAGATCCCTTCCTCTCTCCGTAAAGAAAGCCCAACTCCAACCACTTCAATCTAAAATTCTCCAATTCATCTGGGGTTCCAAGGGTTGCAGAGGATCAAAACAATTATTGTATAGACTCAAAAAGCAGAGGGGCTTAGCGCTACCGAACATTTGGTGGTATTACCAAGCAGCACAATTAACCCAGATCTCTATGGTTTATTCCCGGGGCCCCAAACCTGATTGGGTTGCGATTGAAAGACTGGCTGCCCCCTATTACACCATTGACTATCTCATCTGGGCTCCGCCTAGAAGCCGACCCCCTATCATGTCTCCCACCCTCTCCCATTCGCTAGCCCTATGTGATCGATTACATAAAAACCCTGCATTGATCTCCAAATTAAGGCCGTTAACGCATGTTTTTCACAATCCAGACTTCCCGCCGGGTATGAATATCCTGGCCTTTAGTTGGTGGCTCAACAAAGGACTACTCAGGATTGGCAATTTTTTTAACGCTTCAGGCCCTATCTCACTTTCTTTCTGCCTGAAAAAACTCGAGATGCCCCTAACCGAACGATTTAGATACTCCCAACTAATCCATTTCTTGCACTCCAAATGGCCCGATAGACCAAATCCTCCTACTATCACGACATACGAGTCATGGTGTTCAGACATAGCGAGTCAAAGGGGAGGGATCTCTACGATTTATACAGCTCTAGCTTCTGTTACGGCCAAACCTACCTATGCATTGGCCTGGGAAAATGATCTCAATATTTCATGGGATAGTGACCTATGGTACTCCTGTTTCCAAAGATCTTTCACTGGGATCCTCAACGTGTCCCTGATTGAAGCTAGCCTTAAACTTGTCACTAGGTGGTACAGGGTTCCCGCCCGACTGGCACAGATCTTTCCGGAGGCGTCTCCTCTTTGTTTCCGTGGCTGCGGACATATAGGTTCATTGCTCCACACCTGGTGGACTTGCCCACATATCAGGGGCCTTTGGAACAGAGTATTTGCCCTAATTCGCAAGCTGATATCGCTTCCGGTTCCCCAAAATCCGGAAGTGGCATTGCTTAACCGCAAAGTGGACAAAGCCAATAAATCATCTCAGAAACTTATATTTTTTATCCTTTTAGGCACCAAAATCACAATAGCAGCCCACTGGAAACAACATACAGTCCCATTCGGGGCAGTTAAACGAAAGATCTCCTGGATTATGGCGCAAGAGAAGTTGGTCAGTCGTATGCAGGATAAGGCCTCCTTCTTTGAGAAAGTGTGGGAACCCTGGGCCACATTCCACAAAATCCCCCTAGTTCCGGGGTTATAACTTGAATTTTTATACGGTAACTTGAATTATCCTTTTGCTTGGACACCCTGGTAGACCCCCCCCCCACCCCCCCTTGATCCCCCTTCACCTTCCTCCTTCCCCCTCTCCTACACCCCCCCCTTTTTTTTATTTTTGGATTGATCTAGGATGAGCTTGGAGCGGACTGATCCCATTCTCTCCATGATACCTGCTCAGTTGCCTGTTCTATTTTCCCACCTGATAGTTTATAAGGCCTTACACTCCCTCATAGATGGTACAGGGTGTAAAGGTTACTATAGTTATTGTTGGTTATAGTTGTTGTGCACAGACTGCGCCCGGTGCAGCTCTGGCTTCCCGGGCTTGCTTAAGGTACTCAGTCTTCCGTGCTACTAGTTTATTAATAATTAGTCCTTCATTATGTTTTAACTAGTCCAGTCTCTGTTGGCCTATCCAGGTCGGGGCGGGGTGGGGGGGTCTCCTACCACAGCAAGTACCCTTTTCGGGGTGGTGGGGGACCTTCTGTCACTCTTCCCTAGACCGCTCGCAATAGGGTGTAGGTGTGAGATGCACCCCTAATAACATCACCGAACAGTGACGACTTCTTATTTAAGTTAACGCTAACGGGCCATCTTTCCTGGATAGCTGAGTCCCGTGCCCATTAGATTCCCTCAAAGTTTTTCTTGTTAGGGCGATTTAGTCTCCTGATGTGTCTACATAGATCCTGACTGAAGCTTAATACATGTTTTATTCTGTTAGCTTTGGATCTTGCAGTGTGTATTACCGATTTTTACCAATAACATGTGCCTTTTTCGTAATGGTCATTGTCATTTAACAACCATCTACTGTAGTATTGCTTGATGATGTAAGGCTGACATGTCATGTCTTGTTGTTCTTTCAGTTTGCATAAAATCAATAAAAATATTGAAACTAAAACATGCAAGCCTAGAAGAGGGAATATCATAGGAACAGGAAGAGCACACATCCACCCTCAGAGTACCAAACATGGCTCTTTGAAACACAGAAAAACAGTGACAGAAAAAGGACCTTTTTTTAACTTTTTTTTTGTCTGAGTATAGATCTATGTTTGTCCCAAGCTTGTTTGAATCCACTTAATGTTGATTGACTCTCTACCTCTGCCGGAAGTCTATTCCAAGCATAACAGTGTTGCCAACCGCCCGTTAATTTACAGGCAGCCCGTAAATTTTAGCCCGTTTTCGGGCTGCCCGTAAATGTCCGTTATGGGCAGTGTTGCCTGTAAAAATATGGCTGCGTACACTCTGGTCCATTTTCTGCTGAGTGGCGCATGCGCAGTGACGTAATGGCACCGCCCAGTGCCATTTTTGAAAAGAAATGCAAGGCACTCGGGTGGCGGTCTCGGCGGCACTGTCTGAATGCCTCTCCACTCGCCACAGCAGAGGAGGACAGGATGCCCAAGGGGGTAATATAAAGTGGGACAGAGGAGTACACTACACTACACTACCATGGGGGGTGAACAATGGGCAAAGGAGGATACTACACTGCTGTGGGGGGTGAACAGTGGGCAGAGGAGAGTACTACACTACTGTGGGGAGTGAACTGTGGGCAGAGGAGGATACTACATTGCTGTGGGGGGTGAACAGTGGGCAGAGAAGGACACTACATTACCGTGGTGGGTGGACAGAGGGCATAAGAGGATACTACACTACCGTGGGGGATGAACAGTGGGCAGAGGAGGATACTACACTACTGTGGGGGGTGAACAGTGGACAGAGGACGATACTAGACTACCGTGGGGGTGAGAGGTGGGCAGAGAAGGATACTTCACTGCCGTGGAGGGTGATCAGTTGGCATAGGAGGTTACTACACTACCGTGGGGGGTGAACAGTGGGCAGGGGAAGATACTACACTACCGTGGGGGTGAAAGGTGGGCAAAGGTGGATACTACACTACTATGGGGGGTGAAGTGGGCAGAGGAGGACACTACACTACTGCGGGGGTGAAGTGGGCAGAGGAGGACACTACACTACTGTGTGGGGCAGTGTTGCCAAACGTCTGTTAATTTACGGACAGCCCCTAAATTTCAGCCCATTTTCAGGCTGCCTGTAAATTCCATTACGGGTAGTGGCACCCATTAAAAATATGGCTGTCTGCAGCCTTTGACCATCTCTTGTACCATGTCCGCATCCTCTGACCATCTTCTGTACCATGTCCGCAGCCGCTGACCATCTTCTGTACCATGTCCACAGCCGCTGACCATCTTCTGTACCATGTCCACAGCCGCTGACCATCTTCTGTACCATGTCCACAGCCGCTGACCATCTTCTGTACCATGTCCACAGCCGCTGACCATCTCTTGTATCCTGTCCGCAGCCTCTGACCATCTCCTGAATCATGTCTGCAGCTTCTTTTTTTTTTTTTTTTTTATTCTTTATTTAAATTTTTCATTTAAGTTGCGTACAAAACATAATCAAGTATTATAAAAGAAAACCATAGGACCAAAATACATTCATGCCCTTAAATTTTTCACATTATCCTGGTTTTCTTTCTTTACTTCTCGAGTTCTTCTAAAATATTTCCCTCCCACCCCTCTCCCCACCCCTACCGACCCATTACCTCGTTAAAAATCATAGATTGTCTAAAGATTTTCCAGTATTTCCATTTCACATGGAATCTCTTTCTTTCTCTTTCTTCCTCCATTCCCAGCCCTTCAATACTATACATTTCCTCAACTTTTCCTAGCCATTCCTTTACTTTGGGTGCTTCTATTTCTTTCCATTTTTTCGGAATCAGGCTTTTTGCCACGTTTATTAATGAGCTTGTGAGGGAATTCCTATACTCCTTAATTGGGGTATCTACTGCATGGAATAGGCATAACCATGGGTTCTCAGGTAACTGTATTTTAGCTATTACTTCTATATATCTTATTATTTCTCTCCAATATTCTTTAATCTTGGGACAATCCCACCATATATGGGCCAAACTTCCCGTTTGTCCACAATTCCTCCAACATTTCCCAGATTGTCCCTCCTGGTACTTTGCCATTATATCTGGGGTCCTATACCATCTTACTAAAATTTTATAATTTGTTTCTATCATCTTACTATTTTCCGTGGATCTGTGCACCATCTTCAATATTTTTTCTATATATTGGTTTTCACCCCGTGCTCCTATCTCTTCTTCCCATTTTTGAATGAAAGTTGGTACCTCCGCTTCACATTCCCGTCTCAAGACCTTATAAAGCTGGACAATACCTGCTCTTGGGGATTTCCCCTCACATATCCGCTCCAAGGCAGTCAAATTTTCTCCATCTCTAAGCGGTTGTGGTAGTCTTGAGACGAAATGTCTAAGCTGCAGGTATCGCCACTCATTCAAATCCATCCAATCATTTTCTTTCTGTAATATTGCTAGTGTTTTCAATTTCCCCTCTTTAATTATGTGTCGTAATTGCATATTATCTTGTTTTATCCATTTCCCTCCTATTGTACTTTTACCAGGTGCAAAAAAATCATTATCTTTTAAATAAATTAAAGGGGAATTATATTTCCACTTATTATGTTTGTGTATTCCCTCCCATACTCTAAACACATTTTTTGTAACCAAAGGTGTTGTCTTCCCTAGTGATCTATATTTTAAAGGAGTCCAGATTTCTCTACCTAAATTTGTGCCTGATAAACTGTGTTCTATTTTTCCCCATCTTTTTTTACTTTCTAATTTTGCCCATTCCGCCACCCGTGTTAACACTGCTGCTTCGTAATATTTTCTAAAGTCTGGGACATTCAGACCCCCCTCGTCTTTTCCCTTTTGCAAAGTCTTCAGTGGGATTCTAGGTTTCTTGTTATTCCAGATAAATTTAGAAATTAAAGAATTTATCATTTTAAAATATAGGGGGGGGATATATATTGGTAATAGCTGAAATTTATAAAGGATTTTAGGTTGAATAATCATTTTTAAGGCATTAATTCTTCCTAACCATGACAGGGGCTTTGTTCTCATTCTCCTTATTTCTTCTCTCAATTCTTCTAGAAGGGGGATATAGTTTATTAGGTACATTTTTTCTATTGATGCAGTCAGTTTAATCCCTAAATATTTAATTTCCTTTTGCCATAGAAATGGGAATTCTCTCTTAATGTCAAGTTCTTCTCTCGGATTTATATTTACGTTTAAGATTTCTGACTTGCTTGGGTTGATTTTAAAGTTAGATAATTCTCCGTATTCCTGTAAAGCCTTTAACAAGTTTGGCATGGAGATTCGTGGGCTGGATACATAAAACAGAATATCATCCGCGAATGCGGCTGTCTTATGTATTTCCCCCTCTATCTCAACCCCCTTTATATCTGGGTTTCTCCTTATCGTCTCCAGGAGTGGCTCCAATGCCAGAACGAACAATAGGGGGGACAGCGGACACCCCTGTCTAGTCCCATTGTTCATTCTGAAGGCTGTTGATAGTACCCCATTAACTCTTACCACTGCCTTGGGGCTGTTATATAGTGCCTTTATCCACTTCAAAATTTTGGGACCAAACCCCATTCCCCTTAGGGTACCCATCATGAATCCCCAGTCTACTCGGTCAAAAGCTTTCTCAGCATCTATTGATAGGAGTAGACTGGGGATTCTACTCTCCTTCATCCTCTGAAGCAGTAATAATGACCTTACTCCATTATCTTTTCCTTCTCGCCCCTCAATGAATCCCACCTGATCTGCATGGACTAAGCTAGGCATTAACTTCTTTATTCTAGCGGCCAATATTTTTGCGAACAATTTAATGTCCGTATTGAGTAGTGAGATCGGTCTATAGTTTGAGCATATTGTATTCTCTTTTCCCTCTTTCAATATCGTGGAGATTGTCGCAGTGGAGGCCTCCTCGCTCAGTCCATATTTTGTACCTAGTCCATTATAATATGCACATAAAATTGGGGCTAGTATGTCTCCAAACTTTTTTAGATATTCTATTGTATAGCCATCAGGCCCTGGACTCTTTCCTCCTTTGGTCTCTTTTATTGCCTGTATTACTTCTTGGACTGAGATTGGATTCTCCAATTCCTGCGCCAATTCCCCCGGTATTCTAGGGATATTTGCTTGAAATATATAGTCTTTGATTTTTCCCCTTCTCTTCATCTCTTGCTTTTCTGTCTCTTTTTTTCTCACGGAATATAACTGCCCATAATATTCTCTAAAAACTTCTGCTATTTCCTTAGTTTTATAGACCGACTCTCCCTCTTTATTTAATATTTTCTCTATATAATTCTTCGATCTTTTTTTCCTCAATATCTTTGCTAAGATCTTACTATTTTTAATGCCGCTATAATATCTCTCTTTATTAAACCTATTATATATCGTCCTCATTTCCTGTTCCATTAATTCCCCGAGTTCCTCTCTTTTCATAGCCAGTTTATGTAATAGGTCCACTACCTGTCCACTTTCCCTGCCATTTGCCTTTTTATGTTCTTGCTCTAATCCATGGATTTCCTCCCTCAACTCTCTACTCTTTTTAATACCTTCTCTCTTCCTATTTGTACCTAGTGAAATATATATCCCTCTTATATAAGCTTTATGTGTCTCCCAAATAATATTTTCCATATTCTCTTCATTTAAATTAGTGGTAAAAAAAAACTCCAATTCCTTTCTAATTATTTCCTCTCCCTTCTCGTCCAACAGTTCCCTATTCAATTTCCAGGAAAAAGGAGATTTCTGAAATCCTGGGATTTTGATCTTCAGGCATATTGGAGAATGATCAGACAATGTTCTAATTCCTATATCTGTGGATATCACCTCGTCCAGAACCCTATGTTCCACTAACCAGTAGTCGATCCTTGTGTACGTCCCGTGTACCGGGGAATAGAACGAGTAGTCTCGTATCCTTGGGTGCATAGTTCTCCACACATCCATAAGCTGGTACTGATATAGCCTGTGTTTTATTATTCTCCTCTGCTCCTTCCCAATCCCCTGCACACGGGACGAACTATCCATTTGCGGATTCATACAAAAGTTCATATCTCCAGCTATAATTACTCTTCCTCTTTTAAAATCCCATAATTTCTCCAATATTCCTTTCAGAAAAACCGTTGGACTTCTATTTGGGCAGTATATGTTAGCGAGGGTATAGTCTACTCCCCATAGTTTCCCCTTCAGAAAGAGGAATCTACCCTCCGGGTCGACTAATCTTTCTTCTATTTTATAGTATACCTCCCGTCCTATACCGATAGCTACCCCTTTTGAGTTCCTTGAGTAAGAATCTCCATAAAACCACACCGGGAACCTAGGGGAGTATATTCTAATCTTGCTTTCGTATGATAGATGGGTTTCCTGTAAGAACACTATACCCGCTTCATATTGTTCTATTTCTTTCAGAATTTTAAACCGCTTTGCTGATTCATTTAGCCCCCTAACGTTATATGACAAACAATTAACTATAGACATAGCTTTTAGTCAGGCTGGTTTCTCCTCTTTTCTCACTTAACGAGGTTCTCTGCTGTCGGGTCTTCTTTCTCCCCCCACCCCTCCCACCCCCCCCTCCCAACCTCCTCCCAACCCTCCCAGACCCCTCTTTGGTCCTTGTACCTATATCCAGAATATATCCCCATCCTGGAATATGTACCTCACCCCTTGGGGTGAAGCTCCAAGCCCGGCATTCCGTGTCCCTCCACTCCCCCCCCGGCCTTGAAGGCCCGGTAGACATAGGGGGGGAGAGGAGGGAGCAGATAGTCCAGGGAGGCTCTTCCCGTTTTCACCCATACCCACATTAACTTTTATTTACTTTACCTCTCCCATCTCGTTTCTTTTGTAATAAATTACACCAGCCCCCCCTCCCCCCCTCTCCCCCTACCCCCCCCCCCCCTTACATTAAGCTCTCTGCCCTATTCCCTCTTCAATTAGTCTTTCTTCTCTTTCCGATCGCTTAGGTATACTAATGGTTGGAATCTGTAACTCTGTACAAAAGTCCTGTACTTCTTCCGGAAATTTCAATCTAACCGTCTTTCCGTCCCTATGTACTATCAATGCTGCAGGAAACCCCCAACTATATTTAATATTAGCTTGTCTTAAATGTTCTAGTAATGGTTTTAATTGTCTTCTTCTGGATAATGTTTCACTTGACAAGTCCGCAAATACTTGCAAAGTTGTTTGCTCGTATTGCAACGGGTGTCTCTCTCTGAGGTTCCTCCATATTTTCTCCTTATCTGTATACCGATGGAATTTAACAATGACATCTCGTGGGGTCTCCTCCTTCATTCCTAGAGGCTTTCTAATTCTATGTACTCTATCGATCTTTAACTCCTCGTCCTCTTCTCGTCCTAGTAGGGGGTTAAATATTTTCCTTATTTTTTCTTCCAGTTTCTCTCCATTTTGCTCTGGGAGGGCTCTTATCCTTAGATTTTGGCGTCTATTTTGATTTTCCTGTGCTTCCATTTTATAGAAGGTATTTCTTTGGTTTATTTGCAGTGCTTTCACTTGCGATTTTAATTCTGCGATTTCTTGTGTTTGTTTCTCAGTTCTCTCCTCAGCCTCTTCTACTCTCCGCAGCAAATGGCCCAGATCCATCCGGACATTTGTAATCTCACTCTTAATTAAACTTTCCATCCTTTCAAACATTGCCATCATCTCGATCTTCGTGGGCATTTGAGCTATACTTCGCTGTTCTTCCCCGTCCCCCTCGTAAGTTTCCATCTCTCTCTCTGTTTGTGTTTCTTCTCTTGTTTTATCTCCTTGGGCTCCTTTTAACTTAGCCATTTCCTTTTTTGCGTTTTTGGTTGGCAAGGATGTTTTTTTTTCTACATCTGGGCTTTTTTGGTTACCCTCTTTAGTTGTCAAGTATTTTTGTATTGAACTAGCGGTTACACTAGTATTTAAACTCTCCCTCGGGGTTTTAGATTCTGTTGTTTTATGTGATCTTCCCCTCATCATGTATCTTGTTCACTTGTCTTGTTTGACAAAATAGTTGTCCTGTATAGAGGGGAGTACCTCTCGGTTCCAATCTTTGCTTTTATTGATTTGAATGGAGGGGCAAGGGGAGAGAAGAATATCCTGCCGTTTCACCTCTCAGGCACCCTAGTTTAGATGGAATACTTCTCTTCACTTTTGCTTTAAGAATGGAAAATTCTGCGACTTGATGGATTTTTTTTTTTTACTTTTTTTTTCTTTTTTTTATTAGGGCACCTGTAAAGATCCTGTAAAGGAACAATAAAAAAAACCAAACGTACCCTTCGTCCCTTTTTTCCGATCTCTATATAGCGTAAGAGGGGCGGGAGCACACGTAGAGAGAGAGGAAAAAAAAAAAAAAAAGAGAACGCATAAGGAACAAAAAAAAAAAAAAAAAAAAAAAAAGGGGAATGTCCTTATACTTTTGCAGCTCTATTTCTACTTGATCCAATTGTCTAATCAGCTGCTATCCACCACATAATGGAAAGTTACTCTCCAGAAAATATCGCTCCAAGCTTATCGCATAGTTAAATCGCAGAGTTCATCATTTAATTTGCAGCTTAGTTCATAACATAGTTCATAACCTTTTCAGTCAGTACTAAGCTGTATCAATACTTAGTCCTTAAGTGAGCTTAAAACTCAGTACTAGTTTCAACTATCAGTTTAGTAGTTTCCAGTACTTCCAGCATTTAATCAATTGAGCCACTCCTGGATTCATAGTTTTCAGACAAAATCATTGCTCCATCAAGACCTCTCTTATGTCTCCAGTCACTTAACCCTTTCAGGCCCCCTAGTTTAGATGGAATTGAAAATTCTGCAACTTGGTGGATTTTTTTTTTTTTTGTATTTTATTTTGCTGGGGCACCTATGAAAATCCTATAAAGAACCTATGAAAAACGTACCATTCATCCCTCTTTCCCGGTCTCTGTATAACGTAAGAGAGGCGGGAAGATACGAAGGAAAAAAAAAAAAAACGCAGAGGGGGGGGAGGATTCGGGGGGAAGAAAAAAAAGGAATGTCCTTATGCTTTTTCAGCTCTATATTAGCTTAACCCAATTATCTAATCAGCTGCTATCCACCACAGGAAGGAAAGTTACTCTCCAGTAGATATCGCTCCGAACTTATCGCATAGTTAAATCGCAGAGTTCATCACTTAATTTGCAGCTTAGTTCATAGCATAGTTCATAACCTTTTCAGTCAGTACTAAGCTGTATCAATACTTAGTCCTTAAGTGAGCTTAAAACTCAGTACTAGTTTCAACTATCAGTTTAGCAGTTTCCAGTAATTCCAGCATTTAATCAATTGAGCCACTCCTAGGGTTATTAGGCAATCATTGACATTTAAACAAGTCCTCTCATTGGTACGTTCTTACAAACATTTCAATTCCGTAGCTCTCATAGATTCATAGGTTTCAAAAAGAATCATTGCTCCATCAAGACCTCTCTTATGTCTCCAGTCAGTTAAATTTTAGCCAGTCCCAGCTGCTGCATCTCTCCCTCAGTTAGTCATCAAATCTCTTTAGCTTCCACAGCAAACACAGTTCAAACACAGTTCACGATGCAACAGCGCTGGATAACCTAGGGGCTCTGGAGGGTAGTATGCAGAGCATAATATACAGAGGACACAAAGGCAGAGATAAGAGGGGGGGCGTATGGAGGAGACAGAGGGGAGGCCAGCAACCAACAGTCACTCGTGGGGTCTCAGGATCAGGTGTTTTCTCTTGCAGCCATTTTTTTGATTGAACCAGGGATATCTCTCACTTACCCCTGTTCAGTTTCCTGCATCCTTTACTGCTGTCCACCCCGATCTATCAATCGCTCCTCCTTGGTCTCCTGATCCAATATCATGGGGAATAGGCATCTGCGGGGGTCACCATGTGCTGTCCTCTAACACGGTGTTCTATCCCACTTCACCAGCATCTGCATCAGACTTGCTGCCATGGATCTCCTGCCTCCCCTTCCGTCCTCACAGACACCGCCTCGGGCTCCTCCCCCAGCTTTCCCACATCACATCCTCCCCCAGCTGAGCCCAATGTCTGCAGCTTCTGACCAGCTCCTGTATCATGCCTGCAGCCTCTGACCATCTCCTGTATCATGTCTGCAGTCTCTAACCATCTCTTGTATCACGGCTGCAATCTTTGACCATTTCTCTTTTATCATGCTTGCAGTCTCTGAGGCGCCGCCGGGATGGGCGACATGGAAGAAGTCAGACATGTGTGGACTGTGGAGAGGAGACTATAGGAGACTATAGGATAAAACCAGAGCCACCAAGTCGAAGCCGCCTGACCGAGCCCTGCATGGTGAACCTGAAAGGAGGTCAGTGACAGCGCCGGCATGCCAGTCTGAGGTGGGGGTCACTGATGTAAGGGGGGAGTGAATCCAAAAATGTAAGGGGGCACTGATATAAATGTTCCCCCTTATATCAGTAACCCCCCTTTACCTTAGCATATTCACTCTGCGGAAGGTGGTCTCTGGTCACTAGAGCTTACCCCACAGAGTTTCCGCCATTCCCCATTACATCAGAGTCTGCAGGATTCCCCCTTAAAGTGCAAGGGGGAACTCAGTTTGCGGAATATAAAAAATAAATATAAATTACTGTTCCACATATATAGAAATGTGTACATCAATCCACGCAGATATCCCATTACTTATTTAACTTCAATTGAATTATTTTACAGTAAATCATTCCATATCCACAGGATATTTACAATTCAATCCATTTTTTGGTCATCAAGAATATTAGGGGGGCAGTAATCTCCTGAACAGCAATATTATTAATTAAAAACAGGATGATGTTCCCAACAATGAATCCCTCCAGTTATTCAGCCTTTAAACCACAGAAGAGGATTCTCCTACACCAGCCAAATCGGAGACACATTGGCTCAAGCGCATTTCCTTGCGGTTTAGTGGTTACAATGATATTGAGGAGCCCTTGTTACAGGGCTCAAGTCCTGCGGGAACACATGGGAACAGAGTTCCTGTACTTTTTCCACAACAGGAACTCAGTTCCCGCTAGCAGCCGAGTCCTGCAAGACTTTGAAGTATGCAAGCTGTGTGGTAGGTTCTACACCAGCAGCCGCCGCCACAGCTATAGTAAGTGCCGCACACCAGGTGTGGACTGACCATTCAGGCATTGCCAGTAGGGGGCCCCATGACAGCTTCCTCTTCGATCTACCTGTTAATCACAGCTAGCTGATGGGTAGATCAGGTCCCTGCTTCCTCTTCGATCTACCTGTTAATCACAGCTAGCTGATGGGTAGATCAGGTCCCTGCTGCTAAAAGATTGTATTTAGTCTGACCTCTCGTGATGTGCTCCTCCCCGCCGACCCCTCCTGATTTTCTGTCTCCTCATCCCCCCCCACCCCCAGTCTCCTGCATACTTGCTCAGTGTGTCCCGCTTAATCCCCCCTCCTCTATCTCCAGTGCCATATGATGAGAGAACCCAGAGGAGGAGCACAGCTATTCTGCTCACAGGACATGCAGGGAAAGAGGTGAGCTGAGGGAGGAACATCAGTTTGGGGTGGTAAGCTGAGCACAATACCTGGCAAAGTTTAATGCCAGGGGGAAGTTTATGTGGAAATATGTGAAGGGTTGGAATAGCAGTGAGTGTGTGTTGGAACTCTGCAGAGTTTGCAGACCCCCAAGCTAACATACATCTCCTAAGCAGGAACACATCACTATCTCCCCAAGTATTCTGTCCAGATAATGTGCAGTTAATTTATGACCTTTCCGTTTAACCCTGTGTTATCCAAACTCTGTTCAATGAAAAGTGTAAACTCACCACATAAACACTCTATATACAAAATAAAATTCCCCAATAAAGATCAGAACATGATGTTCACATTTGCATGGAAGCACAATTGAATGAATGCTGATTATTCAGAGAATTACCATATTTATGTTTATTGAGGATTTTTTTTTTTTTTTATGTAACAGTTAAGCTTCATACACACAATACGAAAATTGGATGAAAAATAACACTTTTGAAGTGTTCGTGCATATGAGTGTATCATTTATTTATTTATTTTGGTGGGGGAGTGGATCTTGGGTGGGAGTTCCCACACTTTTTTCCCCGGGACTTGACCCCTGCCTTGTTAACAGTAAACAATAGGAGTGGCATATTAGGCCTCATGGCCCATGTGGCTCCCGATTTGGCCAGTGTATGAAGTCAAGTTGAAGCCAGGTTGCTGCTTTTCAGTCATGTTTGGGCAGAGTCAATTTCAGATCCCTGGGTCATAAAGACTATTTCAAGGGGTGAGGACTCTACCATATTAAAGTGCAATTCTTCCAGTACTACAGGACCTTAAATCGGGGTACGTGTTCTCCAATAATATTTATGGTGACCAAGTCACGTGGCTGGAGACCAGTCCTTGATTTACAAAGGCTCAATAAGCACATACTGTATACAGAACTGTTTAAGATACAGTCATAGTTACATAGTTGGTAAGGCTGAAAAAAGACACCAGACCATCCAGTGCAACCTGTGTGGGTGTGTGTGAATGTGCTTATTTTAATAGTAAAACATATATCCCTGTATGTTGTGATGATTAAGAAGCCCATTTAATCATTTTTTTTAAAACTATCTATGCCCCGTCATGTTACCACTGCCCTTTATGGTGATTATTATTAAACTGCTTCTCTTCCAATTTAAGTGAATGGCTACATGTGTTTTTTAACTCCCTTTCACTGAAAAGTTTTTCCCTATGCTAGGGTCACCAGTAAGATATTTGTGGATCAATATCATATGCCCTCTCCAGCATCTCCTGTCCAGAGAGAATAAATTCACTGCTTGTAGTTTTTCCCCATAGCTGAGGTCCTCCATTGGTGATCAAATGCCACCAAAAGAAAGCTCTATTTGTGGGCAGAAAATGATAAAAAAAATTGTTTGGGTACAGTGTTGCATAGATCACGTGACGTCACCCGCGGTCATTGATCATTTTAAAGATCGTATGAAGCTTCGTTATTGTAAGTGTGTTTTTTATGTATATTCATCATTAAAACGTTTTTCTATGGAGAGCACTATGGCCTGTCTTTCTATCCACATGGTCTGAGGAATTGTGAATACTGCTATATACCGATCCAGTGTGGGTATTCCACGAACGTGTCAGTTCATTTGACTCTGAATGGGAGAAAGCTGTGTTTTCGTTTGTGAATCGGTCGGATATTGTCGGAGAGGAGTACAGCGATTGGATGAGTTGATATTTAAGTGCATACGACCCTCTGTAATTTAAAGGGTCCATACGATGAGGTGAGCAGCCAATTTTACCATTGGTGGTGGTCCCCCCCTTGGCACTAAGTCACTTTATGCATGAACTGACTGTATACCACTGAAGATTCCTCACGTGGACTTTTTGACTCAAAAGCTATCTTTGGACTTTTTATTAATTTTAATATGTTAGTAATCATTTTATTTTAGTTAGAGCGCTGTACCATCTGTTTGATACAGTGTTGCATAACCGCGCAATTGTCATTCAAAGTGTGACAGCACTGAAAGCTGGCCTGGGCAGGAAAGAGATGAAAATGCCCTGTATTGAAGTGGTTAATATTGGTACCACACTGGCTTTTCTCCAATCAGCTGGTCGGTCCATCCATTGACTGATGGATGGACGGACGGACAGACTGACCAACCAACCTTCCGGGGGGTGGCAGGTGGTTTGCTTGCCGCCCCCCAAAAATGAAGCACCAGCCACCACTGTGTTTGATCACCTTGTCTCTCAGTTACAAAGATTGTTAAGGGATCTGATAAGGTTACAAATCCCCTTTTCATATTTTGTTTCTATTTGGGAGTAACTTTGAGAGATTCAGTGGCTGCCTTGATTGAAGTTATAGCATGAATCTAATTGCGTCCTTTTACAAGGCGTGAAGGCTGTTGTGAAATGATGCAATGCTATTAAAGACCACTAGAGGTCAGTGACACACTATTTAAAAGTAATTTATGCGGCTGGCTCTCTGCCTACAGGAACGTTCCTGTGGGTGCAAGAATCACATCTGCTTCTTATAATACATTTATCATAACTACAGGTAATGAATGGTGTTGCACTGTTAAAAGTGTATACAGTGAAATCAGAAGATGTAAAACAACATAAAATAAATGAAATTCATGAAACGAACAACGCACAATAAAAAGTGCAAAAAAGTGACTCAATCCTAAAAAACTCCCCACAATTGGTATACAGTGGTGTGAAAAAGTGTTTGCCCCCTTCCTCATTTCCTGTTCCTTTGCATGTTTGTCACACTTAAGTGTTTCGGAACATCAAACCAATTTAAACAATAGTCAAGGACAACACAAGTAAACACAAAATGCAATTTGTAAATGAAGGTGTTTATTATTAAAGGGGAAAAAAAATCCAAACCATCATGGCCCTGTGTGAAAAAGTGATTGCCCCCTAAACCTAATAACTGGTTGGGCCACCCTTAGCAGCAACAACTGCAACCAAGCGTTTGCGATAACGTGCAATGAGGCTTTTACAGCGTCCTGGAGGAATTTTGGCCCACTCATCTTTGCAGAATTGTCCTAATTCAGTTACATTAGAGGGTTTTCGAGCATGAACGGCCTTTTTAAGGTCATACCACAACATCTCAATAGGATTCAGGTCAGGACTTTGGCTAGGCCACTCCAAAGTCTTCATTTTGTTTTTCTTCAGCCATTCGGTGGTGGACTTGCTGGTGTGTTTAGGATCATTGTCCTGCTGCAGAACCTAAGTTCGTTTCAGCTTGAGTACACGAACAGATGGTCGGACATTCTCCTTCAGGATCTCTTGGTAGACAGCAGAATTCATAGTTCCTTTTATCACGGCAAGTCTTCCAGGTCCTGAAGCAGCAAAACAGCCCCAGACCATCACACTACCACCACCATATTTTACTGTTGGTATAATGTTCTTTTTATGAAATGCAGTGTTCCTTCTACGCCAGATATACTTGGACACACACCTTCCAAAGAGTTCCACTTTTGTCTCATCGGTCCACAGAATGTTGTCCCAAAAGTCTTGGGGATCATCAAGATGTGTTGTGGAGAAATTGAGACGAGCTTTGATGTTCTTTTTGCTCAGCAGTGGTTTTCTCCTTGGAACTCTGCCATGCAGGCCATTTTTGCTCAGTCTTTTCCTGATGGTGGAGGCATGAACGCTGACCTTAACTGAGGCAAGTGAGACCTGCAGTTCCTTGGACGTTGTTGTGGGGTCTTTTGTGACCTTTTGGATGAGTCGTCGCTGGGCTCTTGGGGTAATTTTGGGCGGCCGGCCACTCCTGGGAAGGTTCACCACTGTTCCATGTCTTCGCCATTTGTGGATAATGGCTCTCACTGTGGTTCGCTGGATTCCCAAAGCTTTGGAAATGGCTTTATAACCTTTTCCAGACTGATAGATCTCAATTACTTTCTTTCTCAATTGTTCCTGAATTTCTTTGGGTCTCGGCATGATGTGTAGCTTTTAAGGATCTTCTGGTGGACCTTACTGTGTCAAGCAGCTCCTATTTAAGTGATGCCTTGATTGTGAACAGGTGTGGCAATAATCAGGCCTGGGTGTGGCTAGAGAAATAGAACTCAGGTGTGGATAACCACAGTTATAGTATGTTTTAACAAGGGGGCAATCACTTTTTCACACAGGGCCATGATGGTTTGGATTTTTTTTCCCCTTTAATAATAAACACCTTCATTTACAAATTGCATTTTGTGTTTACTTGTGTTGTCCTTGACTATTGTTTAACCACTTCAGGACCGCCGTATTGCCAATGTACGTCAGCACAATGGCACAGGCAGGCAGAATCACGTACATCTACGTGATTGCCTTCCAGCGGGTGGGGGGTCCGATCGGACCCCCTCCCGCTGGTTACGGCGGTCCGATTCGGTCCAGGAGCGCTCCGTGATGAGGGGATGGCCGTTGGTTTTCGGCCACCCCCTCTGGATCGCTCCTGGCCAATGAGAAGCTTCCTCCCCTGTGTATTGTTTACACAGGAAGGAGGAAGTGATGTCATTCTCCTCGGGGCGGTCTTTTTGACCGGACTACGAGGAGAAGAGTAAAAGTAAGTGTGCACCAACACTACACTGACATGTAGGTACACACAGGCACACAAACCCCCCCCCCCCGATCGCTGCATTAGTGTCGCTAGGTAGCTAGTTATTTTTTTAGGTTCACCGCCAGGTTTTTATAGCGCTAGGTACCCCGATATACTACCCAATAATGGTTTTAACCCCCTGATTGCTGCTAGTTAACCCTTTCACCCCCTTTCACCAGCGATCACAGTATAAGTGTCACTGGTGACGCTGGTTAGCCAGTTAGTTATTTAGGTTCCCCGTCAGGTTTTTATATAGCGCCAGGGACCCCCATATACTACCTAATAAAAATTTGAACCCCCTGATTGCTCCTAGTTAACCCCTTTCACCACTGATCACCGTATAAGTGTTACGGGTGACTCTGGTTAGTTTGTTTTTTATAGCATCAGGGCACCCACCATTTATTACCCAATAAAGGTTTAACCCCCTGATCACCCGGCGGGTGATATCAATTAGGTTTTAGGGTCAGGGTCTGCGTCGCCCCAGGCAGCGCTAGGTTAGTGCCAGTACCGCTAACACCCACACGCAAAGCATACACCTCCCGTAGTGGTATAGAATCTGAACAGATCAATATCTGATCTGATCAGATCTATACTAGCGTCCCCAGCAGTTTAGGGTTCCAAAAAAACGCATTGTTAGCGGGATCAGCCCAAATACCTGCTGGCACCTGCGTTTTGCCCCTCTGCCCAGCCCACCCAAGTGCAGTATCGATCGATCACTGTCACTTACAAAACACTAAACACATAACTGCAGCGATCGCAGAGTCAGGCCTGATCCCTGCCATCGCTAACAGGTTTTTTGGTAGCATTTTATATTCAAATCCGGAAGGCAGTGCTTGGTTTTCGGGGTCCCGTACGTGGCTAGGCTCCCAAAAAGTCCCACACATGTGGTATCCCCGTACTCGGGAGAAGCAGCAGAATTTATTTTGGGGTGTAATTTGACTTCTGCCCATAGCATGTGTGAGCAATATATCATTTAGTGACAACTTTGTGCAAAAAAAAAAAAGTTTGTAATATTCCCGCAACTTTTGGCAAAATATAAAATATTCCATGGACTCAACATGCCTCTCAGTAAATAGCTTGGGGTGTCTACTTTCCAAAATGGGGTCATTTGGGGGGGTTTTGTGCTATTTTGGCATTTTATGGACTTCGAAACTGTGATAGGTAGTGAGGAGTTAAATCAAAAATTTGCACCCTTAGAAATCCTGAAGGTGGTGATTGGTTTTCGGGATGCCGTGCGCGACTAGACTCCCAAAAAGTCCCACACATGTGGTATCCCCGTACTCAGGAGAAGCAGCAGAATGTATTTTGGGGTGTCATTTCACATATGCCCATAGCATGTGTGAGCAATATATCATTTAGTGACAACTTGGTGCAAAAAAAAAAAAGTTTGTAATATTCCCGCAACTTGTGGCAAAATATAAAATATTCCATGGACTCAACATGCCTTTCAGTAAATAGCTTGGGGTGTCTACTTTCCAAAATGGGGTCATTTTGGGGGGTTTTGTGCTATTTTGGCATTTTATGGCCTTCGAAACTGTGATAGGTAGTGAGGAGTTAAATCAAAAATTTGCACCCTTAGAAATCTTGAAGGTGGTGATTGGTTTTCGGGGTGCCGTGCGCGACTAGACTCCCAAAAAGTCCCACACATGTGGTATCCCCATACTCGGAAGAAGTAGCAGAATATATTTTGGGGTGCAATTCCACATATAACCATGGCATGTGTGAGCAATATATCATTTAGTGACAACTTTTTGTAAAAAAAAAAATTTTATTTTTTTTTTGTCATTATTCAATCCCTTAGGACAAAAAAAATAAATATTCAATGGGCTCAACATACCCATCAGCAATTTCCTTGGGGTGTCTACTTTCCAAAATGGGGTCATTTGGGGGGGATTTGTACTGCCCTGCCATTTTAGCACCTCAAGAAATGAGATCGGCAGTCATAAATTAAAAGCTGTGTAAATTCCAGAAAATGTACTCTAGTTTGTAGACGCTATAACTTTTGCGCAAACCAAAAAATATACGCTTATTGACATTTTTTTTACTAAAGACATGTGGCTGAATAAATTTTGCCCTCAATGTATGACTAAAATTTAGTTTATTCGATTTTTCTTATAACAAAAAGAAGAAAATATCTTTTTTTTTTCGAAATTTTCGCTCTTTTTCCATTTATATCGCAAAAAAAAAAAATCGCAGAGGCAATCAAATACCATCAAAAGAAAGCTCTATTTGTGGGAAGAAAAGGACGCAAATTTCGTTTGGGTGCAATATTGCATGACCGCGCAATTACCAGTTAAAGCAGCGCAGTGCGAAATTGCAAAAAGACCTCTGATCCTTAAGGTATTTATTGGTCCGGAGCTGAAGTGGTTAAATTGGTTTGATGTTCCGAAACACTTAAGTGTGACAAACATGCAAAGGAACAGGAAATGAGGAAGGGGGCAAACACTGTATATGATATGTCAATCTCTGTATCATATGACACATCACATAATATGACATATCATATATACCACTTTTGGGGAGTTTTTGAGAATTGAGTCACTTTTTTGCATTTTTTATTATGCGTTGTTCGTTTCATGAATTTCATTTCTTTTATGTTGTGTTGTTTTTGTTTCTGATTTCACTTTGTACACTTTTACCAGTGCAACACCATTTTACTCGTTTACACATCACTGGTAATGGATTTACCTAGCGGTGTTTGCAACAGTTATTTCACTTCATCACCATTTTAGTGATAGCGTGGGAGTACTCTTTTATTATATCATAAATACAGACTTTCAGGTAATAATAACTCATAAACATAAAAAGTGTCCATAAGTATTTGGGGTTAAACAATATTGGAAAACATTTACACAATTTATACAGTATGTACATATATATATATATATTATATACACACACACACACACACACAGTATCTCACAAAAGTGAGTACACCCCTCACATTTTGAAACTGAGCTGCAGCACGGTGGCCAAGACCATACAGAACAGACCTCGCCATGGTCGACCAAAGAAGCTGAGTGCACATGCTAAGAGTCATATCCAGATGTTGCCTTTGGGAAATAGATGTATGAGTGCTGCCAGCATTGCTGCAGAGGTTGAAGTGGTGGTGGGGGGGGGGGGGGGGGTCAGCCTGTCAGTGCTCAGACTTTACGCTGCACACTGCATCAAATTGGTCTGCATGGCAAGGAAGCCTCTTCTAAACATGATGCACAAGAAATCCCGCAGTTTGCTGAAGACAAGCAGACTAAGGACATGGATTACTGGAACCATGTCCTGTGGTCTGATGAGACCAAGGTAAATTTATTTGGTTCAGTTGGTGTCATGTGTGTGTGGCGGCAACCAGGTGAGGAGTATAAAGACAAGTGTGTCTTGCCCACAGTCAAGCATGTTGCTGGAAGTGTCATGGTCTGGGACTGCATGAGTGCTGCCAGCACTGGGGAGCTACAGTTTATTGAGCGAACCATGAATGCCAACATGTACTGTGACATACTGAAGCAAAGCATGATACCCTCCCTTTGAAGACTGGGCAGCAGGGCAGTATTCCAACATGATAACGACCCCAAACACCCCTCCAAGCTGACCACTGCCTTGCTAAAGAAGCTCCAAAACTAAACCCTATTGAGAATCTGTGGGGCATCCTCAAATGGAAAGTGGAGGAATGCAAGGTCTCGAACATCCATCAGCTCTGTGATGTTGTCTTGGAGGAGTGGAAGAGGACTCCAGTGGCAACCTGTGGAGCTCTGGTGATGCCCAAGAGGGTTAAAGTGGTTGTAAGCCCTTTACAATCACTTTTTGCTACAGGTAAGCCTATAATTAGGCTAACCTGTAGCAACCATGGATATTGCTTAAACCTGCACGGTTTAGGAGATATCCCCTGTATTTGCATGTGCCGACGTAATCGGTATATTTGCACTGGCGCAAACTGAAGCAACGGCATGTACGTGCCGTTGCTTCAGTTAGCCTGTGCCGTTAGCGGCGGCTTCCACGTGCATGCGCGGGAGTGACGTTATCGCTGCTCTGGCCAATTACAATGCCGGAGTCCGCGATACCCTGAAGTAACTCTGGGAGCGATGTTGGACGCCGGAGCAGTGAAGGAGGACCGCTGCAGGGGCTTCGATCTCAGGTAAGTAATTCATAATGAGCTAGTAGCTCATTATGCCTTTGTCTTGCAGGTATTTTTTTTTTTTTTTAGGGTTTACAAACACTTTAAGGCAGTACTGGAAAATAATGGTGGCCACACAAAATATTGACACTTTGGGCCAAATTCTGACATTTTCACCTAGGGGTGTACTCACTTTTGTTGCCAGCGGTTTAGACATTAATGGCTGTGTGTTGAGTTATTTTGAGGGGACAGCAAATTTACACTGTTATACAATCTGTACAGTCACTGCTTTACATTGTAGCAAAGTGTAATTTCTTCAGTGTTGCCACATGAAAAGATATGATAAAATATTTACAAAAATGTGAGGGGTGTACTCACTTTTATGAGATACTGTGTGTGTACACACACACACACACACACACACACACACACACACACACTGAAGAGTACATGCTAATAGAGGGTACTTGGTACTTTTTTTAAAGTGGCAACTGCTTTAATAGGTTTACAAATACTGCTGAATAACCACTGCATCGCAGGTATTCTGCATTTCACGAATACATCCCTGAATGAATAGAACCTGTATGTGGGTAAACAGTGTTTCTGTGGCAACGAGTCAATGGCACAACACCCGAGGATAATGCTCAACAGCTTATCACCGGTAATTCTAAACTTTTGAGTTTACAGTTGTTTCAGTAAGCCTAAACTGCAAGCATGCCAACCACATCCTGAATTTTACCAGCATTAACGAATCACAGCTCTAATACTTAGCAATGTAGGGATTTGGAAACAAGAAATAAAGAACTTGAACGCAGTAAAAGTCTGCAGCTCCCATTGGCTCCTTCAACATTTCTAACACTGATCAAGGAAAAAGAAATAATAATAATTTCAAAGGACATTTTAGCACTTAAATAATCCTGACACCATGCTTGATATGGTGTCATGATTACTGAATCACATTATTTCTATTACTACCGGGGGCGTAAATAAGGGGGGTCAGGGGTATTCACTCCCCCCCCCCCCCCCAGAGCATCCTGGCAAAATGCCCAGACTGTGACCCTGCTGTTTAGCCTCAGCATAGCACAGTAGAAGCAATCAGAGTTTCAGAGTGTAGCAGCCAGCCCCCCTTCTATTGCATCCAATCCCCTCAGTTTAATAAGGAGTCCCCCTGAAAAGCATGAAATTACTGCACGGTCTCAGATGTCGGCAATTGACAGTGCACAGTTAAGGGTCCTCCTAGACTCCTCCTTGAGGTATCATATGACACAGTCAAAGGGAGACTGGGGATGCAGAAGCTTTGCTGCTTCTGTGCCGTGTTGAATCTGAGGTCTGGTAAGTGGGGAGGCATCAATTTTCTGTTTTGAGAATGAGGAAGTGAGAATTCCAGCCTTGGGGAGTTTCTTTTGATGGGGGGGGGGTTAAGGAAAGGGGGAGGGTTTGCTTTTGGAGAAGGGGGGAGTTTCTTGTAGAGAAGTTTACAGCAGGTGGTTAATGGCAGGGATTTTCTTTTGGGATGGAGTTTGATTGGATGAAGGGAGATTTTCTTCATAATTAGGAATATTTGCTGGGGGAGAGGGTGTTGGCTGAGGGAGATATTTTTGCTTTGGGGAGTCGGTTTAGAGACAGAGGGTTTAATTTTTGGGGGAATATTTGAGGGAGGTAGATATTTTACAGTGGAAACCTTTGCTTGGGGAGGGAGGGTTCTTAGGAGAAGTACAACCAAGTGGTATGCCGTCCCTTCAGAGCACATTCACCAGTGACATTGCTGGCTGCTTTCCATATGTGAATATCTCCAACACCACATGTTTAGAAGATATTCACTGTACTTACAGGTAAGCGTTATTATAGGCTTACTTGTAGTTACAAGTTCAAAAGCTGGGTTTACTACAGTTTAAGAGTGAATAAATGTCAACCATATTGACCAGGTGCAAAGGGCACCATCCTGTGGTAGGCAGTGCGCAATATTTTTTTTTAATCTCTTAAAATATTTCATAAAATCTCTTAGGATGTATTTTTTTTTAAAGGTATAAATACATCACTGAATTTTCTGCCTATCACAATATGTTGCCTCTTGCACCTGCTCAACTTGCACAGTAAGGTTAGCTAAAATCCAGTCTTGGGTCTCATTCATACATCCTACATGACCATGATGCAGCAAGTATACTGCAAATACCTGCACTCGGGATCAGATGTGCCAACCTCTGCTCAGCCTGTACACCTGAGTGATGGGCTGAAAAGAGCCAAGGCTGTCTGCTGCTGTAAACATGTATCCACATATATCTGCAGATCCAGTGGTTACCTGCAGGTAGGGATATATTTTTGCCCTTGGATAAAATCTCTCTGCACCCAGGGTCAGAAATGTCTCCCCAATAGCAGGTAATCACTGTGACCCACAGTTTGTTAGTGTGTCGCTCAGGCTCAGTCGATGTGAGGAGTAATGTAGATGATACTGAATGTGCTACAGGAGTGCCAGCGAGGGATAGCGCTCATACCAGCTCCTGTAGTCACTGAAGGGAAGAGAGAAAAAAACATCCCTGGTGCCGCATACCTACGGAGTCCTATGGTAATGTAGTAGTGATGGGAGAGACCTCAGCCTGGGTTCCCGCCAGGCCACACCCCAATGTGTTTTACTTTGTCCCCCGAAACTTAAACATGGGGACCACTGGATGTACAGATACATGTTCACAACAGTGGCTCCTTTCAGCCCATCACTCAGGTGAACAGGCTGAGCAGCTGACAAAAAGTGGAACATCTGGGATCCTGGTTGTAGATATTCATGGTATATTTGTCATTCACGGCCATTTGGAGCATATGAATGAGATCGAAAGCCTGGTCACCACGGTGAGTTTTTTTTTTAAGTTCAACCCAGCGGGCTGAACAAATAAAAACTAGGGAGCTTAGGAAGAGCTTGCTGTACTAATGAGTACACTACCACCCCACAACTGCGTGCATTGCGTTGCATTCAGTTGAATGGGGATAATTTTTGCTGTGCTGCATTGCAAAGTCTCATGGCCCCACTGCTGTCACGTGATTCAACCGTACCTCCCCCAACATAAAAGTGTAAATGATGCCTTTGAGTTTGAAAGACCCGAACCCTCCCGGAAAAAAAATCATCTACGGCACTGATTACTACATTGTAATATATAATTAAATAGTTCAGCTCACCATAATACAGAATCGGTGGGAACCCTCACCTGCCACCAGATGTAGCATGTCACCATCGCCTGCCACCAGATGCAGCGTGTCACTTGCCACTAGTGATGCACTAATACCAATACTGGTATCAGTTGACGATACTAGGCATTTTTGCGAGTATCGGTACTCACAAAAATGCTCCGATACCAAAAACTGATACTGGAAGTGACGTCAGCTGTGGGTGGGGCACCTCCCCCCCCCTACAGCAGCGGGGTTCGGAGCAATACACATCACGCCAGGATGGAGGGGAGGTGGGAAAATCCTCAACCACTTACACAGGCGGAGGAGCCAACTCCCATCACGCTCAGCACTGACTGCGCATGGTGATCGAGCAATACAAACATGCAGCAGCACAGTGGGAACAGTCCGGCCGCACTGACTTGGAGCCTTGGACCAACAGCACTGCCTGTCAAACTTGCTAATTGATTTCAATGGGGTCATTCTGCAACTGCAAGTCAAACTCACTTGCAGTAGCAGCATAGTCCAACAATGTAAAACTACCATTCAGCAATGTAAAAAAAAAAAACAAGGATGCGGCAGTAGCACCTCATGAACATCTGTCAGCTGCTGCTATACCACTCGTTGAAAAGAAATCCACCACAGATCATTCCGAGGGCAGTGTTGTGGAAATTTTAGATGTATTTATTATATGTATTGTCATAAGAGTCCTCCTGTGTTCATTCTCCCCCAGCCCGCTCTTTTAGAGCTGACTGGGGCAGACTGACGCTGGTTGAGATCCGTTAGGTAGTGGATAATATCTTGGGGTTGGAAAGAAAGGTGTTTATGGAGTGGGGGTATGTCCACCAGCAAAAGGGCCCCTGTACATTGTACAGACGATCGTCTGGGGACATATGCGTGCTCTGTAGGCATTGGCTGTGTGCGGATGTGTGCACATCGTCTCTCCTGTGTCTGATCAGCACATGGAGATAGGCGGTGCACATCTGTAGATGGCTTTCCATTCACAAGAGATGAATTATCCAAGTATACATTGTTCTCTGGAACAATCTATATATATTAAGGATTTCTATCAACTGAATTATAATCATCGTTCATTGGTTTTGTATGGTTTCCATCATTGAAAGCACTATGGTCTGTGTGCCATGCTGACTAAAAGGGGGCGTGTGCATTTTCCTCTTGTGAATACCCTCCCCTTTAATGTATGTCATTTCCTGTGATGTCATTTTCTGTAGTAAGGAAGTCCAGCCTGTTGGGGGCAGGACTTCCTGTTTGTCATTCTTTGAGAGATAATAAAAGGCGATGTTGAGCCCCCGGGGGGGGCAGAAGCATGGAACTGAGAACGTAGAAGGATGGTTGAGTCTGTTCATTGGGATGAATGTGTTGGAAGGTAACCTGAAAGCATTATATCATTAAGACGGAAATGGGTGCTTATTGAAGCACAAAGTAGGTAGTGGGGCTGTGAGCATAGCAGCCAAATTGCTACCACAGATGGCGAGCCAAGGGATTTATGGACCAAACAAAGCCCCCCTCTGCACAGGCAGAGAGGGGGAGAAGAGAACCCAGTTCAGGACATCAAAACGTTGTTGTCCTGAAAAAGGGATACGTCTTCTCTGCCTGATGCATTGGGGAGGTTCTGCTTTGTGAAAAGAACAATTTTCCATCTTTTTGAGATAATGCTGGAAGTTTGATTGTGTGTGTGTGTGTGTGAGAATGTGTGTGTGATTTGGATCAGTTTGAGTGTATGTGTTTGAAAACTGCATGTTGTGCAAGTAACTGAATGAGAAATGGATTTTTACCTATGTATGGAACATGTAGAACAGTTTTTAGCTGCAAGCTTGTGTGTGCCATGTGGCCTGGGGGAGGGGCGACCAGGCATATATTGTATCAGATACAATGGGAACTGTTGGCTATTCCCTGTGGATAATAGGAAGGTTTTGTTTTGAGATAAAAAGACCATGCAAGCATTTGCTGTGGGTGGGATTGTCTTGGTTTTTAGGGTGGCTGTTTGTATTTCTGAAATGTTTTTGTTTCTGTGAAAGCTGATGCCGGAATAAGTATTGAACTTTGTTTGAGAAAAGAAGCTATGTTTGAGCTGGCCTGGGATATATTGTGTTATATTGTGGTTTTATGTGGTGTTTTTGTTTCATTGGCTAACATGTGTTACTAAGAGTGCATTCTCAATTGTGTAGTAAGATTACATACTTTTCAGTGAAACTGTTCCTAAACTGTGTGTCTAAGTGTGCATTTTCAAGTGTGTGGGTTTGTGGGGAGAGGTTGTGGTTTTGGCGGGAAAGGACGCCATTTTGTTGGGGCCTAGCTTTTGTTGTCTGCCATGTGACCAAGCTTGGTGGCCATTTTTGAAAATCTGAGCATCTCTATAGGGGAAGGTGCAGACACCATTCCTTTGTGTGTGAAACCATGTGACATGAACCACCATCTTGTTCTTAGACCATGTGGTCTGGGCACCTCTCTCTAGGCACCATCTCCTTTAAGTGAATTCTACTTTTGTACCTTTTATGTGATTTTTCAGTTAAGCTATTGCATTTTCTGTAGTGAATTTTTGGTTTTCAGTGTAAATCTCTATTTTGCGTTTAATTTCAGTGGATGGTGAAACTAGCTTGAACTGAGGTTTTGTACACAGCAGTGTGTTATTTTTATTACAAATGTATGGAAGTTTCACAGAGGGCAATTCATTTGTTTTGTTTTTTGTTAAGTTTGTATTGTATAGTCTGCATATGAGGCGAGGCTCCCCCTCCCTTTTCCTGTAACATTGATATGTAAATGAACTTGTTTGCTGGGTTCATGCTGCAACCTTTTGGAGACACAGGAAGTTGGTGGGAGGAGCCGGGGGTCTTCTGACTCATGTTTAAAAACACAATGGAAAATAATGGCGTTTGAAAGAGAGTTTTAAATTTAAATTTCAGTTTTTTTCTAAGGTTTGTACTGTAATACAGTTTTGGGTAGAGAGCAAACAGGAGGCATCCATGTTGGTTGTTGTAATATCTAGATACAGAGAGAGAAGCAGCATTGTTCTGTAGAGTAAGCGGGAGTAATTGTGTTTTCTGTGTGGCATAATCTGGCAACGCAGTGTATGGGCGTACAAAGGAAACGTTTGTGTACGCATACACGGTGAGGGGTAGAGACTTAATTCGGGGGGTGATAACACCTCAGGTGGAGTTTCTAGTTGAGGGACTAGCTGTAGTCCATTAATCCACCGCACAAGATGGCACCTGGCGGTGGTCCCCAAAGTAGGTGCAACGGTTTCCCTGGACGCAGGGGTAAGACGATAAGCCGATTCGAATCGCCATGGGCACTAGGAGGTTCATGTAAGGGAAGGATTGGAGGCTTCCCGCAGTCAGACTGCTGCACAGTACATAAGGATCCTAGTTTTGGGGCTAAAGGCCATTAGCCCTTCAAAGATTGACATAGGTGGTCCAAGGATACTATTTTGGGTATCCCTCTGGAAGTTGATGTATCGCAACTGAGGCTTCAGAAATCTGTAAGGCTGAGTGAGCTGATGGATGTGTAGTACTGGTTTTTGTGATTTTCAAAGGAGGAACTGTGGTTATTGGTTCAAATTCTCATGCCCGTTTTAGAACTTTGTGTGGCTGGTCCATACAATATTCTGAGATGTCCTTGTGTCTTTCCTATTGTATGCATTTTTTTTTTTCTATCGCTAAGAGTGAAGGCAGAATTCCATTTGGTTGTTTTTAAATTTGTAATTTTTGATTTGGAACTATGAAATATCTCCCCCACATTTGTATCTAAGTGTTTGTCTCAGGTTTTAGTATTCTCATTGTTTGTATGTGGTAACAAGAAGATGTCTGAATCCACCGCGGCAGCCCTCTTACGTGTCGCGGGTGTTGTATTTTTAGTAAGAACGTGAAAGTAAGGGTTACAGAGGGGTTTAGTTATTATCGGTTTTGAGGAATGTCAATGACAATTTACCAATGTACACGAATGTTGTATTGTCTATGAAGGACAGAGTAATAACTTTTGTTTATAAGTATCTTTTCAGGTCCAAGGAGTTTCTGAAAGTGTATATGAAGGTAAAAGTATCATAGGCTATTTCACAGTTTACCCTGGGTGTTTTCCTCCAGTTTGTAATGAGGAAAAAGGAGGGATGAGAGAGGTGAGAATGACAAATTTTTCAAACCAATAATACTAACTACTCTAATTCTAGCCAAGTTTGTGACAGGTGACTGGGTCGTTGTAAAGAAGATTGAAGAAGGAGAAAAGGATGAGAAGTATCTTTTTATTTATATTTTTAAAGTGTATTTTCCAACTAGGTACGGAAGTGAACAGGACACATGGTGGGGTCTACTCTGAGTCTCCACTGAGCTCTAAGTGCCCCAGCAATGACAGCGGTGTATGAGATATATAGGCATATTGGTGTGAGGAGTTTTTGACAAACTAGTACAATCCAAACAGACACATGACAATAGAATTTAATGATACATTTCTAGAGGGTAAAATGTATTATAATTTTAAAAATAGCTCTGGTTCTTGCCAGTTTTGGTAACGGGATAACTAGGTAGCCCACAAGCGTGTTTCAGCTCTAGTTTGGTATTAATGTAGATGTACAGCTTATAAGGTAATTCCCCTAAGGCAAGAGGTTCATGTGTGCTGGTGAATCTCGTCCCAGCATCTTATGTCGCGGCCGATTCTGATGGCGCGAGAGACGGTGAGAATGGCAGGGGCAGCTGGAAGGGAATTGCTTGTACACGGTGGGGGCTTGAGCTTATGAAACGATTGAACAATTTCTCATCCATTGAGGATGGGATGTTTTCATGTAACTGTTGAAGCTACAAGGAAGTTCCCACAGCCCAAGGGTGGTTCCTGGGATTTTATAAGTAAAGATTGCTATACCTGGATCGGGGATACTGGTGACAAAGTTCAGGCCCATATGGATAAGGCTAAGAAACCTAAAAGGCAAAGCCAGAGCTATAGCTAGTGAAGGTTGGAATCTTCTTAAGGGTCTGGGAATCTGGGGGCATTTCATTTTTATTTTTGCAGCGGATCATATTTGAAGGAATTAGGGGTATATTTACTCATTATTTTTTTGTTTCTATTCTTCTATATTCCGTGATGAGGCGTTCCTGTTGCCTGATTGGACGCGTGACCAGAGCCCGAGCAGATGAGCCCAAGATGCCTGACCCAAGAAAAAGACAGAGGATCCCAGACCGACCAGCGACTACTACAGCTCACCATGTCATCCCTCCTGAGGAAAAGTCTACATGTCAAGCCGTGTTTTCCTTTTTATGGACTCATATGGACTGTAAGGCCAGGTGTAAGAAGAAGATCGAAAGTCATCGAGGGACACATGGGATCATATGACAAAGAGGAGGAGCTGTTGTGGAAATTTTAGATGTATTTATTATATGTATTGTCATAAGAGTCCTCCTGTGTTCATTCTCCCCCAGCCCGCTCTTTTAGAGCTGACTGGGGCAGACTGACGCTGGTTGAGATCCGTTAGGTAGTGGATAATATCTTGGGGTTGGAAAGAAAGGTGTTTATGGAGTGGGGGTATGTCCACCAGCAAAAGGGCCCCTGTACATTGTACAAACGATCGTCTGGGGACATATGCGTGCTCTGTAGGCATTGGCTGTGTGCGGATGTGTGCACAAGTAGGTAGTGGGGCTGTGAGCATAGCAGCCAAATTGCTACCACAGCAGTAAGCATTACCGCAAATGTGAAAGAAATTTGAAACATCATCCATTTCACACTCCCCACCAACCAGGTCACTCCCCAGCCACTTCCCATGTTAGCCACCTCCCTTCAACTTATATCACAGGTGACAATTTCCCAACCTGCAGATGACAGATCCTACTCCAAAAGGTATCACTCCAAGTTACTCTGCCCTCACACACCCGTGGATTGATATCCCTCCATGACCACCTCACACCCCCCTGCTGACAGACCTCGCTCCCCAGTCTTCACACACTCTCTCACCTACTGACATAAGGATGGCCGTCCCAACCCACAGAATACAATGATCAGTGTTGCTAACTATAGCTGGCAGCACCGATTGTTTTGGGAAAAACCTGACAGGCTTGTTGTACTCAAGTTGATTAAAAGATTGACTTGTGTACAACCAGCTAGCCCATACATAGATCGACTATGGCTGGTATCTGCTTAATTGGCTTCATTTCATTCCATGTACGGCCTGCTTAACCACTATGCAGTCCCTAAACATCCTTCCACAAACCTTTACATTTTTCCTTCCCACATTCCTTGATCCTCCTCACCTGTACATAGTGCCCACTGTCATACCCTCCACACTCCTCTCATATACATAGTGCTCACTGTCATATCCTCCACACTTCACTCCTATACATAGTGCTCACTTGTCATACCCTCCACACTGCTCTCCTGTACATACTGCTCACTGTCATACACTTCTCTCCTGTACATACTGCCCACTGTCAAACCTTCCATATTCCTCTCCTGTGCATACTACTCACTGTCATACACTTCTCTCCAGTATATAGTGCCCGCTGTCATACCCTCCACATTTCTCTCCTATACATACTTCTCACTCTCATACACTTCTCTCCTGTACATAGTGCCACTGTCAAACCCTCCATATTCCTCTCCTGTACATACTACTCACTATCATACACTTCTCTCCAGTATATAGTGCCCGCTGTCATACCCCACACAATCTTCTCCTGTACATACTGCCCACTGTCACACACTTATCTCCTGAACATTGTGCCCCCTTGTCATACCATCCACATTCCTCTCCTGTACATACTTCTCACTGTTGTACACTTCTCTCCTGTACATTGTGCCCGCTGTCATACCCCCACAATCCTCTCCTGTACATACTGCCCACTGTCATGCACTTCTTTCTTGTACATAGTGCCCACTGTCATACCCTCCACATTACTCTCTTGTGCATACTGCCCACTGTCATACCCTCCACACTCCTCTCCTGTACATACTGCCCACTGTCATACCCTCCACACCCCTCTCCTGTACATACTTCTCACTGTCATACACTTCTCTTCTGTGCATAATGCCCGCTGTCTTACCCTCTACACTCGTCTCCTGTACATACTGCTCAGTATCATACCCTCCACAGTGCCCACTGTTATAACCTCCACATTCCTCTCCCTCACCTGCGCATACTTCCCACTTTTATACCATCCATACTCCTCCCCTATGCCTCTTACCCACAATAACAGTTCTTTAAAATTATATTGAATATCCTCAGTTACCAGCTCTAGAATGGGCACACTTTTGTTAGTTCAACTAAAGGAAATCTTTTCAATCCTCATATTTGTTCTGCCCATTATTACTCATTTAAATTTTGTGATTACTATTGTGATGTATAGAGGAACATAGGGGATGTCAGCTACTCTAAATATATCACTGGTAAAAAAAAGTGTCCCTGAAAATATTTTTGAAATCATGGCAACTATGCACCTGGGCACTGCCCAAGGGCTGCAGGGTCAGTATGGGGCCCCATGAGAGCCTCCTGGGATCCTGTGATATTAAAGCGATAGTAAACTTTGCTAACATTACTACTTTTTAGAGGTAGGTTATGCCATAATGTACAAGTATTCACAGCATATTAGCATATTAGGGAACACTTACCTGCCAGACTGAGCCCTCCAGCGCTGTGATCAATCCAGCGGGTCCTGGGCGATTCCATCTTTACCCAGTCTTCCTTCCGGGTTCTGTGCCTTCGGTCACTTGCCTTGGCCAGGCTGCCTTGATGCCACTTCCACACATGCTCATGTGCATCTTCTGTCTCTCTCTCATCCTCCCTCCCTTACCCCTCACCTCTCTCTCATCCCCTTTCTCTCTCTCATCCTCCCTCTTTAATTTAATTTGTTATAGCAAAAAAATGTTTTATAAAAAGCCCCACCAACATCCTCAATACCAGGCCCATGATGTTCTTAATCAATTTACTTAGAATTACACCCAAAACACATTCTGCTGCTTCTCCCGAGTATTTGAGATAACCTAAAATAATATACAGTGCCTTGCAAAAGTATTCGGCCCCCTTGAACTTTTCAACCTTTTGCCACATTTCAGGCTTCAAACATAAAGATATAAAATTTAAATTTTTTGTGAAGAATCACCAACAAGTGGGACACAATTGTGAAGTGGAACGAAATCTATTGGATATTTTAAACTTTTTTAGCAAATAAAAAACTGAAAAGTGGTGCGTGCAAAATTATTCGGCCCCTTTACCTTCAGTGCAGCAAACTCACTCCAGAAGTTCAGCGAGGATCTCTGAATGATCCAATGTTGTCCTAAATGACTGATGGTGATAAATAGAATCCACCTGTGTGTAATCAAGTCTCTGTATAAATGCACCTGCTCTGTGATAGTCTCAGGGTTCTGTTGAAAGCACAGAGAGCATCATGAAGACCAAGGAACACACCAGGCAGGTCCGTAATACTGTTGTGGAGAAGTTTAAAGCCAGATTTGGATAAAAAAAGATTTCCCAAGCTTTAAACATCCCAAGGAGCACTGTGCAAGCGATCATTTTGAAATGGGAGTATCAGACCACTGCAAATCTACCAAGACCTGGCCGTCCCTCTAAACTTTCAGCTCAGACAAGGAGAATACTGATCAGAGATGCAGCCAAGAGGCCCATGATCACTCTGGATGAACTGCAGAGAACTACAGCTGAGGTGGGAGAGTCTGTCCATAGGACAACAATCAGTCGTACACTGAACAAATTTGGCCTTTATGGAAGAGTGGCAAGAAGAAAGCCATTTCTCAAAGATATCCATAAAAAGTCTTGTCTAAAGTTTGCCACAAGCCACCTGGGAGACACACCAAACATGTGGAAGAAGGTGCTCTGGTCAGATGAAACCAAAATCAAACTTTTTGCCCACAATGCAAAACGATATGTTTGGCGTAAAAGCAACACAGCTCATCACCCTCAACACACCATCCCCACCGTCAAACATGGTGGTGGCAGCATCATGGTTTGGGCCTGCTTTTCTTCAGCAGGGACAGGGAAGACGGTTAAAATTGAGGGGAAGATGGATGCAGCCAAATACAGGACCATTCTGGATGAAAACCTGTTGGAGTCTGCAAAAGATCTGAAACTGGGACGGAGATTTATCTTCCAACAAGACAATGATCCCAAACATACAGCAAAATCTACAAAGGAATGGTTCACAAATAAACGTATCCAGGTGTTAGAATGGCCAAGTCAAAGTCCAGACCTGAATCCAATCGAGAATCTGTGGAAAGAGCTGAAAACTGCTGTTCACAAATGCTCTCCATCCAACCTCACTGAGCTCGAGCTGTTTTGCAAGGAAGAATGGGCAAGAATTTCAGTCTCTCGATGTGCAAAACTGATAGAGACATACCCCAAGCGACTTGCAGCTGTAATCGCAGCAAAAGGTGGCTCTACAAAGTATTAACGCAAGGGGGCCAAATAATTTTGCACGCCCCACTTTTCATTTTTTTATTAGTTAAAAAAGTTTCAAAAATCCAATAGATTTCGTTCCACTTCACAATTGTGTCCCACTTGTTGGTGATTCTTCACAAAAAATAAAATTTGTATATCTTTATGTTTGAAGCCTGAAATGTGGCAAAAGGTTGAAAAGTTCAAGGGGGCCGAATACTTTCGCAAGGCACTGTATTTTAAATAATAGTCAGCAAGGATTCACAAAGGACCAAAGTTGCCAAACAAATCTCATTTCTTTTTATGAGGTCAGTAATACCTTGGACAGAGAGGTGGCTGTGGAGGTGGTGCACTCGGATTTTTCCGAAGCATTTGACACAGTTCCTTACACATGGCTAATATGTAAGATAAAGTCTACAGGCTTAGAAAACTGGATCTCCAGAAGATTTACCCCCCTTCCTGACCAGGTCTTTTTTCCCCCAGAAATAGAGCTTTCTTTTGGTGGCATTTGATCATCTCTGCTGTTTAAATTTTTTGCGCTATAAACAAAAAAAGACTGACAGTTTTAAATAAAAAACTTTTTTTTACTTTCTGCTATAAAATCTATACAATAAAAAAAATGTAAAAATGTAAATTCTTCATTCTGTTAGGCCAATATGTATTCTGCTACAAATTTTTGGTAAAAAAAAAAATCCCAATAAGCGTATATTGATTGGTTTGCGCAAAAATGATAGCGTTTACAAACTATGAGATATTTTTATTTATTTATTTTTCATATTGTTTGTACTAGTAATGGCAGCAATCAGTGATTTATAGTGGGCCTCTGATATTGTGGTGGACATTCTGACACTAACTGACACTTTTGGGGACCAGTGACACTAATACAGTGATCAGTGCTGACTATATGCACTGTCACTGTACTAATGACACTGACTGGGAAGGGTTTAAACATCAGGGGCGATCATAGGGGTAATTGTGTGCCTAGCCAGTGTTTTACTGTACTGTGGGGGGTGCTTTTTACCAGGGGAAAAGATGGCATTTATTCCTTGCTTTGCAGGGACACAAATTTCATCCCCTCCCTCTTGTCAGAAAGGCGATCTGCTTTGTTTACATCGTTAGTACATTATTTACAGATCACAGTTCTGTGTCTTTTCCTCATGATCGGCCGGTGTCAGCAGACATCGAGTCCGCGGTACCCATTGAGAACTGAACTGGATAATGTTGATAAATGTAAAGTTATGCACTTGGGGAATAAAGACATGCATGCATCATACATTCTATAAGGAGAACAACTGGGAAGCCAATGGTGGAGAAGGATCTGTGTGTTCGGGTAGATCACAAACTTAATAGTAGTACGCAATGCTAAGCTGCACTTTCTAAAGCTAGAAAATATTTTCTTGTATTAAGAGAGGTATGGGCTGCAGGCAATGCTTTATTTAATTCTGAGGTTAATCTCATGCCGCGGTAGAAAAGGTCCAACGGTCTTCCCGACTGACTTTTGACAGAGTTACGACGGATTTCCGAATAAACGGACGTGCCCACACACGAACGGACTAAAGTCGGTTCAAAAGTCTGTTCGTTTTGAACATGATGACGTACGATGGGACAAGAAAAGGAAGTTCAATAACCAGTAGCCAATAGCTGCCCTTGTGTCGTATTTGGCCTGTCGGACCAGCATACAAACGGTTTTCCCGATAGGAATTGAGTCCGTCAGACAGATTTGAAACATGTTCTATTTCTAGGTCCGTCTGAATTTTTTAAAGAAAAACGATCGGACTATCCCACACATGATCGAACTATCTGACGGAATGATTCCATCTGACCTATTCTGCCGGAAAGTCCGGTCGTGTGTACGCATCAGTTTTGTAATTGTAATTGTACTAAATTGTTATTTAATGGCCCCAATAGCTCCAGAGTAACATAACAGAAAGGCACACAAAAGTATATATTGTTTGTAGCTAAAGAATACGTAAATGCTGCAGTCATTCTGAGCACGTTAATGATTAGAATTTATGCATTTTCAAAGTCAAATACAGGCAAATCAGTTGAGCAAGAGACTGGTTAAGTGAAGAAAAAACATTTGCATACTAAACCTTGTTTCAGATAGGACAGTGATGGACACCTATGCAAAGCTTGGTGTATAGGGATGAGCCGAACACCGCCCGGTTTGATTCGCAGCAGAACACGCTAACATGCAAAAAAATTGTGCTAACACACGAACACCGCTAAAGCCTATGGGACGCAAACGTGAAAAATCAAAACTGCTAATTTTAAATGCTTATATGCAAGTTATTGCCATAAAAATTGTGTTTGGAGACCCAGGTCCTGTCCCACGGGACATGAATCAATGCAAAAAAAAGTTTCAAAAACTGACTTTTTGGGAGCAGTGATTTAATAATGCTTAAAGTGAAACAATAAAAATGAAATGATCCTTTACATATCATGCCTGGGAGGTGTCATTAGTACTCCTGTAAAGTAGCACATCTTTCCCATGTTTATGACAGTGCCACAGCAAAATGACATTTCTAAAGGAAAAAATGTCATTTAAAACTGCTCGCAGCTGTAATGTATTGTCGGATCCTGGCAATATAGATAAAAATACCCAAAATGTCCCCCCAAAATCCATACCAGGCCCTTCAAGTCTGATATGGATATTAAGGGGAACCCCGCACCATTTTTTTTAAATGTCGTGGGGGGGGGGGACCCCAGGCACTATATACTCTGAACAGCAGTGTATATACTATACGGCCTGCCCTTTATACTCTGCAGAAAAATTGGGCCTTAGGTGTTGGTGGTACCAGAACACTATAAGCCCTCGCAGTTACTCTTGTTGGGGGCAGGAATGGGCCCTACTGTGAAATATTATATCAAAAATTGTAATTACATGGCCCTGTTAAACAGGGGCAGAAAAATTGGGCCTTTGGTTTTGGTGGTGCCAGAACACTGTAATGCCACGTACATACGACCAGACTTTCCGGCAGAAAAGACGGTCTTGCCGACGGACTTTCCACGGAGTTACGACGGACTTCCGAACGAACGGACTTGGAAATAGTAACCTCCCAGAATCTGGAAATGCATTGCACAAACCTTTCTTCAAGGCCTCCTGAAGAGGTTTCATCCTCTGCTCCCTCTGCGAAGGCAGGATGAGTTCTGCAACCTTACCCTTGTAACGTGGATCAAGAAGGGTTGCCAGTAATAATCCCTCACCTTGATACCATGAATCCTAAGGTCCTTTCGCAGGTTTTGCAGAATCAGGGAGGCCATGCAGCGTAATTTTGCAGAGGCATTCGAATTCTGAGTCCTCTGGGTCACTAAGGTTTACATTATCTGTATCTACCGCCTCCCAGGCACGTACAACTCCTTGGGTTTCTGGGGACTGAAAACCATCCCTTGAAGACTGCTGCGGAGTGTTATCCTATACATCCATGCTGACACAATCCTCCTCCTCCTCCTCTTCTTGTTTGATTGGAGGGCCTGCAGGAATGTTATCTGAATAAAGGGGGCCTTGAGAGGAAACAAAGTCCTCCGTTTCCTCCTGCTGTTCTGCCTCAGGTGCCCTGTCCATGATTCCACAAAGCGTGTGCTCCAGCGGGCAGGCTAGAGGGACAGTGTCACTGATGCATGCATTGTCGCTGCTCACCATCCTTGTTGCCTCCCCAAATGGTGACAGGACAGTGCACACATCCTTGATCAGTAGCCACTGGGGTGGCAAGAAGAAGCCAAGGTCCCCTGACCCAGTCCTGGTGCCATACTCATACAAGTATTACATACAAGTACTCATTGATGGCCCTCTGCTGTGTGTGCAGCTGCTGCAGCTTTGCCAACGTTTAGTTCCACCTGGTGGACATGTCACAAATGAGGCGGTTGGTGGGCAGGTTGCATTCCCTTTAAAATTCAGCCACCTGAGCACTGGCATTGTTTGATCAGTGGAAATGACCACAGACTTTTCTGGCCTGCCTCAGGAGATCTTGTAAGCCTGGGTACCTGCTCAAGAAATGCTGCACCACCAAATTCAGGACGTGTGCTAAACATGGGTTAAGTGTCCCCGTCGGAGGGCGGATAGAAGGTTGGAGCCATTGTCGCATACAACCATTCCTGGCTGAAGCTAGCGTGGCGTCAACCACCTCTGAGCCTGCCCCTGCAGAGCTGACAGAATCTCTGCCCCAGTGTGGCGCCTGTCCCCTAGGCAGACCAACTCAAGCACCACATGGCATATTTTAGCCTGACTGCTTGTGTAGCCCCTTGAATGCTTACAGAGCACCGCTGGTTCAGAGGACAAATCTGCAGAAGAGGCCATAGAGAAAGAAGAGGGGGTGGAGCAGAATCACCACTAGCAGTTTGGAGGCGTGGTGGCAGAACAAGCTGCAAGAACACTGAACCCTGTCCTGCATCCTTCCCAGTTGCAAGCAGTTACCCAGTGAGCCGTGACAGAAAGGTAACTTCCCTCCCCATGCCTACTGGACCATCAGTCAGCGGTAATATGAACTTTACTGCTGCCCACCCTGTCCAACGAGGCTAAAACATTGCCTTCCACATGTCGGTAGAGAGCTGGAATGGCCTTTTGTGAAAAGAAATGGCGTTTTGGAATCTGCCACTGAGGTACAGCACATTCCACAAATTCACAAAAGGGGGCAGAGTCCACCAGCTGAAAAGGCAGCAGTTGTAGTGCTAGCAATTTGGCCAAGCTAGCATTTAGACACTTCAGCAACTGGGGTAGGGAAATTTGCCTGCTAAAATGAATTGGTGGTGTACTGCTAGCAGATTGGCTGCAAGTACAGGTTTTTGAGAGGACTGGAGGTATAGCAGGGTTGGAAATTTCAGATTAAGAGCAAGGAGAAGTCTGCCTTTTTCTTTGATGTGGATCTTTCAAGTGCTGTTCCCAATGGACTGCATGGCAGGTCATCATATGTCTGGTCAAGCATGTGGTGCCCAAGTGGCTGCTGCTCTGGCCATGCTTGATCCGCTTCAAACATAGGTTGCAAACAGCAACAGTGCGATCTGCTGCACACGTGTCGAAAAAAGGCCCACACCAAGGAACTTTAAAAAGTCAGTGGGGAGTCAGCAGCACCCGGCACCTATGGAGCCATGTATTGTAATGCAATAGGGTGGCTGCCCTTAAGCTGCCCCTAGAGGACATCCTGCCTCATTGGAGTTGTGTTCCTCCTCCTCCTCCTCTCTTCTCTTAGGCACCCAAGTACACATATATATATATATATATATATATATATATCAGTATCAGTGACCTCATCACCCCCTCCCTCCCCGTCACTGGAGCAAATTTGGCAGTATGCTGCAGCTGGGGGAACATGACTGCCAGTTTCTTGTCCTTCTGTGGCACCCTCTCTCTCTAGGGTCATGTTACTTCCTTCCTCAACCTGTGAGCCAACATTGGAGCCTTTGAATTGCTGCGTATCCTCCAGCAGCTTATAACCGACACTGTGGTCGAATAATTCTGGGGACTCCACCGTGCATGATGGTGGGGCTACAGAAGGAGTGACTGTTGATAAGGAGCCGGTGGAATAGGCCGCTTTGGCAGCTGTGTTGGAAGGCAAACTACTCTGAGCCTGGGTGACAGAGGATGAGGACGGCTTCATTATCCACTCCACCAACTCTTCTGCATGTTGTGGATCAATAACACGGCCAGCAGCAGCAAAAAATACAACTGTGCCCCACCACCACCTGCAGAGGGTACACCATGTCCACGACCACCACTGTTGACTGTAGACACAGAGGCTGCTTGCCCTCTTTTAGTAGCCTGTGAGCATCTGCCTCTCCTTGGTGGCCTTCTGGACATGATGTATTTTCTGTTTTGCAACACCACACTACACTGTATTAGATACTGTGTACACCACTTGAAGTGTATTAGAATGTGTACAATGGCTGCACTCTATTGAATACTGTGTACACCACCAGAAGTGTAGTAGAAACTGTACACACTGTATTAGATACTGTGTACACCACTTGAAGTGTATTAGAATGTGTACAATGGCTGCACTCTATTGAATACTGTGTACACCACCAGAAGTGTAGTAGAAACTGTACACACTGTATTAGATACTGTGTACACTGCCTGCACTGTATTAGCAACTGTACAACAGCTGCACTGCATTGTATACTGTGTACACCATCAGAAGTGTAGTAGAGACTGTACACACTGTATTAGATATTGTATACACAGCCTGAAGTGTATTAGAAACAGTACACCACTGAATGAACTGTAGATATATGCTACACTGGATGCAGAATGTATATATATATATATATATATATATATATATATATATATATATATATATATATATATATATATATATATATATATATACACACACACACACACACACACATATACATACATACACACACACACACACACTAGACCAGCACTCAAAACTTCCACTTGCTTTTTGCAAGTGGATTTTGAGGGCTGGCGAGCTATGGCTGCCTGGGAGGAGGGGGGGGGGGGCGAGCAGATGGGTTGTATGAGAGCCGTTACTGATTAAAATTTTCGTGTTCGATTAATTGATTTTTTTTTTATCGATTAATCGACTAATTTTGATTAATTATAATGCACATACAGATCCAACTACTTTTAGCTGATCTCCTTGCATTGCAGCTCTGCATTAGTCAGTGGTAAATGTGGTATACACTATATACAATCACCCGACACTAGTTCATTTCCACAATCCATGACTTAACTTCACAGTTCACACAAATACGTTTTAAATTCAAACTTTGGCACTTTTTTTTCACAGTAGCGTGACAATCCCTCCACCTCCGGTCTAACTAATCACTCTCACCTAATGGCATGGACCCCCGTGCAAACAGGTGGTCATGCAAGTGGGTATCAAAAGGGGGTAACATGGACCATAAACTTCTCTCACGTTTCCTTAGATCTCAGCAAGGACGCCAGGTCATGGGTAGAAAGAAAAGATCTAAGTGCTCACCACTTAAGTATAAGATGTAATTTTTGTGTTCAAACACAAACTACTCACATAAAGATGATAAAAAACACAGCATGTAAAGCTGACAATTGTGTTAGTTCCGTAGGGCAGCAGCGGGTGACGTCATGCGTAGTTCCTCCCCCTGTACACGTTACGTTCAATCAGAACTTTGATGTCACCGGACTCCTCCCCCCTTTCCTTCGTTAGCAGACGGAGGCACTTGGGGACGGGGGAAGGAGTCCGGTGACGTCGATGTCCCTGACATCACCAGATCTCCGATGGAACTCCTTGCAGACCCGGAAGCCGGCGGAGAGGTGAGTATTTTGATCGAGCAAAAAAAATTTGATCAATCAAAAAAATGAACGATTAATCGAGGAATTATTCTTTAATTTCCACAGCCCTAATATACATATATATATATATATTAATTAATACACCGCCTGAAGTGTACATTACACCACGAAATGCACTGTAGATATAGGCTACACTGGATGCAGAGTAATATATATATATATATATATATATATATATATATATATTATATATATATATATCAAATACACTGCCACAAACTGAATAACTTGCCTGCTTAATTTAACTCAAGCTATCTCTCTGTCCACGCCAACAACACTACACATGTCCGCTATGTAAGCAGCCTTATATAGTGTGGGGCGTGGACTTAGTCCCCCTGAGCCATGATTGGCCAATTATGGCTTTCTCAGCAGAGCGTGCTGTGAATGGCCAAAGCATGTAGGTCAGGTGCATGCTTTGGCCAATTATCATACAACAATGCACTGCGATCTCGCAGTGCATTATGGGGCGTTCTGCAGCAATCAAATTTTCCACGAACACCCCATAATGTTCACTGCACCCTGCCTTTGGCCAATTATGTCTCTCTCAGCAGAGCGTGCTGTGAATGACCAAAGCATGCAGGTCAGGTGCACGCTTTGGCCAATCATCATACAGCAATGCACTGCGATCTCGTAGTGCATTATGGGGCGTTCTGCGGCAATCAAATTTTCCACGAACACCCCATAATGTTCAATGTTCGGCGAACAAGCAAACACCCGATGTTCAAGACGCAATTGTTTGACCCGAACATCAAGCTCATCCCTAGTCATGTCCTTTTTCTGGAAGCCATTAAGCCATCTACACCAGAAGATGACTGGGCTCCTGTAATATGTTATGCTGCCAAGCTTTGCCACATCACAGCATTCACTGTTCTTTTTTTCTCCAGCTGAGTGTTTATGGTCAATCATCAACAGCATTGCTGGTAAACATCACTAATCCAACCCCCAAGCAGAGCTAAGGTACCCACGTGTGTCCAAAATCTTATACATTGCCAATATTATTCCAGGCCCAGATAAACTCTGCAAGTAGGCTTTGAGTGTGAAGAACTGGCATACAACTTGTCCATCATTCTATCTAATGGGGCACCTCATCTGCCAATAGACAGGTATTTCCCTGGACAATGTAATGGTGGAGTGCACTTCCTAAACTACGGCAGTCTGGGGCCATCATTGATCATTGTAAAATTCATCTAAAAAAGAAAAAAAAAAATCCATATATCTTGCAGCCTAATATTCACTTTAAGGCTGGGTTTACACTGCAGCGATGCGGGAACGCTGCGAATCCGCTGCGGGTTCCCACATCGCATGCCTCCCAGCGGCAGTTCACAGTGCCCTATGCGAACTGCTGGGAGTGTCAGTGAAACGTTAATGACACCCCCAGATCAGTTCGCATATCGCAGTGCGATCTGCAAACTCGGACAGGAATCGGATCGCATGGTGTGGACACCCATGCAATCCGATTCTTCGACCAAAAAAAGTGTCCTGTGCGAGTTTGGGTTGGATGCGATGCAAATTCAGCCGTACTATCTGTATGGCTGAACTCGCTTTGCACAGAGATCGGATGTGATTTGCACTGCAGTGCGGTGTGAATCACATCCGATCTCATCACCGCTGCAGTGTGAACCCAGCCTAAACCCCATACACACTATCAGACTTTCTGCTGATTTTTTCCTTCAGATTTACCAAAACCATATAATATGAGGTCAAACCTTAGGAGTTTCAATTTATATGCAATCAGGTAGGCCCTTCTACTACATGGTTTTGGTAAATCTGAAGACAAAAATGTGTATGGGGCTTTAAACACCAAATATGATGACAAAGTAAAACAGATAAAAAGTACAACTAGCTAAAATTTGTAAACAGTCTAACAATGTACATAAGACGAATAAAGCATCATTCTTACCACTGTGGGGCCAAGCAAAGCTCCTTGTCTTGTTAAAGGTGGTGATGACAGCTCAGGATGTGCTTTCCTAAGTACCTGAGACATCCGGTTGTCCTAACAACCTGTGCAACCTCAACTCCCTGGTGATGTCATATGTTTTCCTTCCAATGATGTGAGCTGTAAATCAGCATACATTTCACTTGGCTCCTGGACCTATTTACTCTTCATTGTGCAAATGGAATTCATGCATTAAAACCCATATAGACCAGCGAGCGCTACTGATCTTTATGTCCTATGTCTGTTAGTAGTATATAACCTATTTTGTCTAATGCAAAGACATATTAGGTGATGTTACAAACCAGGCAAATAGAGTTATCTATTAAGGGAATGAAAATGAGCTGCGCTGATGATTAATTATAAATAACAGAAACCAAAGTGCAAAATAAGTGAAATCCGTGATTTGCTCTTCCAAGTGTGTGAATCACTTTTCAGAGTCACCTGGTGATAACACCATTAAATGTTATTACAAAATTGAATACAAATAATAAAAAATTATGCAATGTTGAAAACACTAATCAAAAAAAAATGTGAATGCAAACCATATGGAAATATATAATAAATAATAAATGTAAAGTTCTGAATATAGACAAAAATCTGCCCTTTGTAATTTGTAAACCACCATTCAGAATCCGCAAAAAATAAAAATAAAATTATCACAATTATTTGCAAAAAATGTGACATGAGTGTGTGATCACGCTTCAAAATGTGTGAATCACCTTTCAAAGCCCCCACAAGTGTAAATAACACAATTGTGTTAATCACTCTTCAAACGAAATAAATCACTTCTCAGAATCTTCTCGATGCGAAAGTGACGCACAACACAAATCTGTAAACACACAAGCCTCTGACCACTCCCTCTACACAAACAGCCCCCCTCCCTTTCCTTCACAGGCCCTACTTGTAAAGGAAATCTCCCTTCCTAGTCCCAGCTCATTTTCACAAAGCTGACATGTTGCTGACACAGATGAGCACAGAACAGGCAGCTCACACGAGGGGTGCACATGCACATAATAGCCACAAGTATCAGTAAAGAGCTCAATGTCTGAGCCATTCACACAGAGAGCAGCAGAAGCTGCAAGATCTTTTCTACAGTGCACAACAGGGCTCCCCTTCACCCGCCCTGCCATCTTCTGGTCCAGGCGGCCCCATGGGCCCCAGGGCCCCTTACAGTTGTATCGGCTGTACCCCCTGGTGGCGGCCCTGGTCATGTTACAAAAGGTTGGGTGGGAGGGGGCTACAAAACAGTTGACAATGCATATACAGCACTACCCCCAAAGGAGCTGCTTGGTAGATTGGGTTGTCTGTTCTGTGTCTCAACTCCAAGAACAACCTCAGCCCCACTGAGATACCAGGTTAAGCAAATAGATAACCTAATACTGTTAAGAACACATAGATAAATGCTCTGCAAACTACTATAATTCAGTATCTGTAAGTGAACACCAGCCTAGTTAGTAATAAAGAAGCACATTATATTGTAAGGTTTTAATGTGGTAGGCATATTTGAACAGGTAGAATGTACAGATACTTCTAGGGGCCTCCCCTGATTGGTCCACTCTGCTGCCGGAAGGAGCACCTCTCTCCTCATGTGTGCTCCTGTAGTCTGGCTTGTGGTGTGTTACCACACACCTTAGTATCATCAGTGACCGAGATTGATCTCACGAGGATTCGCCTTCAAATCCACTACCACCTGTCCGGCCCCCATGGTAGGTGGCCCCTGGATGAGAGCGTTTGATTCCAACTGGGGATTAAAGGCCTAGGCTGGGTTATTGGCTACAAGCGCTATACAGCTTACTGTCTGATGAAGTTTATGTGGTGGAGGGATTGTCATGTGCGCTCCGCCACATATACATATATATATATATATATATATATATATATATATATATGCAGCTGAGAACAGAGATAATGTGATAATTTATTTAAAAAAAAGGGAAAAAAGGTATATATAATATATATATATATATATATATATATATATATATATATATATGGGTGGGCATATATACAGGTGTGAGGGGGGCTGACATATATACAGGTGTGGGGGTGGAATATATACAGATGGGGTGGGGCTGACATATACATACTGTACAGGCATGAGGGAGCTAACATACATACAGGATTGGGGGGGCTGACATATATACAGCATTGAGGGGGGGCTGAGTGCATACAGGTGAGGTGGCTGGTGTGTGGATTCGGTGGGATGGCCCGTGGTAAGCTTGGGGGGGCCCAGACCTAAAGCTGTGTATGGGGCTCAAAAATTTCTGATGGCTGCCCTGAATAGGACAGCTGAGCGGGAGCCCTATTATCCTGGGAGGACATTATATATGTAGCGGCGGCTCCTGAAGAGCATGCACTATGCGGTTTTTCTAAAATTAAAATTGCCTAAACTGCAGTTTGGTTTGGGTGTAATTATCTAAATTGGGCCTCAGCTTCAGTCTTCCTGGACTGTGAGATGTTCAGCCTGGCCACAGGGGGCACTGTCTCTTCTGGCAGGCATGGAACTGTGGTTTGGTCAGGCGCTTAAGCTACTCTCTCTCTGAGCCCGCCCAGTGGGAGTGGCGCTCTCGCTGTGCTTCTGGGAGAGGGTACATAAGATGCGGATGTCACGTGGTTTGGGGTTCCGGTCCAGTATGATGTGCTGACTACATGGTCCTGGTCCTCCTGACCAGCCCACAGGAAGGCTATGGCCTGGTGTGCGGATCCACCCGACTTTAATGCCTTGGGGCTGGTTAGCCCAAGGCAAGGAAACTAAAAGAGGATTCTGAGGTGGTTGGGTGCCGTCTCCGGTTCGGTAGAGACCCAGTGTACTTTGAGCATTCCGGGGGAAGACTCTTCAGAAGAACACCACGTATGGGTTGGTTTTCTTAGCAAGAGCCTGGAAGGGCTGAAGTAACCGAGAATGCGGTCTTGTGGATATTGCCAAGCGGGTTGAAAGATCCAGGTATCCTACAAGTTTTCTAAAGCTTAGTTTCCTACATTTCTACATGTCTGTGGCAGAGACATTATCTTGTACATTTCTACAACAATGTATGTGGCAGAGACTTGTTCCTGAGTAAGCACCAAGTTGGCTGCTAGGCCTTGTGAGAGAGGGACTGCCCAACCTGAGTGATCATCCAGCTGCGAATGGCTATTCTCTGGATGCAATCAAAGTAAGCAAGTTCTTCAATGTGTTTTTGACTTTGATACTAGGAGTACCTGAATTTCCCTTCCAACCCTCTGATCCCAAGTTGAAAGACTATTCAATTGTCCGAGGTTGGAAAATAAAATCTATTCAAGTGGATCTATTGTCAGCCTCAAGTTACTGGGCCATCTACCACAGGACATCCCCTAGACGTGCAACAAGGAGAACGAAAGGTAACGGTAAGCCCAAAAATAACCAGCAGCTCCTATACAAAAAATCCTGATCACCTCCCCAGAGTAGTACAATGCTAGCATTGTGACATGTATTTCTCTGGTCACTGAATGTTTAAAAAAACAAACAGCAAAAGAAGAAAAAAAATGTAATATAAAAGAAAAAAATTATTTACTTACTAACACCAGTCAGTGTACCTGATTATCGCCACACCAGTGATATGAAAACCCTTCTCTTCAAAGAAGCCTATCCTGCTTCTAAGACTGTTTTACTTCCTCCATCAGCTCATCTCCCCACAGCTATTACCTTTTGTATCAATTGACCCTTCCTTTTTAGATTGTAAGCTCTAACGAGCAGGGCCCTCTGATTCCTCTTGTACCAAATTGTAATGTAGCTGTAATGTCTGCCCTCATGTTGTAAAGCGCCGCGCAAACTGTTGGCGCTATATAAAACCTGAATAATAATAATAATATGATGATGCTGTACTGGACTGGAGACAGTATGTAAAAAAATGTCAAAAAATTTGGAGAAACAAAATGTTAGAAATATAAAAAAAATATTTTTTAAATGTTTGGTCTTTTTTCATTTATTTAGCAAAAAAAAAAAAATTCATATGGATACAGTGTTGCATGGCCGTGCAATTGTCATTCAGATTGTGACAGCGCTGAAAACTGAAAATTAGCCTGGGCAAGAAGGGGATAAAGTTGTCTGGTATCATTCAACTGTTAGCCCTTGTGCACACGGTTGGACATTCCGATGGAAAATGTCCGACCGGACCATGTTGTCGGATAATCCGACCGTGTGTGGGCTTCATCTGACTTTTTCCGTTGGAATGTCCGACCAACAAAGTTTGAGAGCTGGATATAAAAATGTTCCGACAACCTGATCTGATCGGACTTTGTCCGATCGTTTGTAGAAAATTCCGATCGGACAAAGTGCCACGCATGCTCAGATCAGATTCCTAGACCAAAGCTATTGGCTACTAGCCTGAACATAGTCCCGTCGTAACTAAATCGTCAAAAACGTCATAATTTTTCGACCGTGTGTATGCAACACCAGTTTCGGACAAAATCCGACGGATTTTGATGGTGGAATGTCCGACCGTGTGTACAAGGGCTAAGTGTTGTTCTCTTTAAAACTAAATTCACTTTGGTTAGTCTTCATTTATAAATTCTCTGCTTGGTCAGCAGGACCTAAATATACTTGGAAATATGCAACCAGAGCCTAAGGACAAGTAATTATTTACCAAAGATGTACATTTTTAATGATCTACATGAGCTCTGTTCTTCTGAAATCAAACAAGTAATCTTCGGTTTCCACCCCCCCCCCCCCCCAGCCCCATCTAATACTTACCCGAGCTCGATCATAATAATCGATAGTCATAATCCAGCAATGTGCATGAGTGCGGCTGCTCTCCCGGGTCTCTGCCTATTGACTGACAGCAGCGGGATTCCCCCGCTCCGCTCATTCACAGCTACCAGCCATTAAGAAGGAAACGGAGGGCGGGACCAAGCCCCACTCTGTGTGTCTTATGGACACAGATAGCAGCACAGCAGCTTGCAAAAGCACTGCACAGAGCAGGCAAGTATAAAGTATAAAATGTTTGTAATTTTAAAAAATACATTTGATATCACTTTAATCCTAGCCTACTTCTATTAATTGATCTCGAAGTTTGTTAACCCCTTCACGCCTAAGGGTAAAACAAATTTTGCAACTTTGACATGTGTTAGTAAAACAGTACATATAATCACAACTACTTAGTGCGTCCAGGTGGATTATACCTGATCTAACATTGTTTTGTTTTTTTCAGGACGATTTGGTGGTAAATGGTTACATGGTTATGGATATCTTCTGATTTTTGTTTTATTATCAAAGGGAAATTGGCCCACAATAGTAAAAAAAAAAAAAAACATTTGTTTTTAAATTTAGCTGTATATTTCTTGTTACTACCATAACCTACCACCAAAGAACAACCCAAAATACATTTTCCTGCTCTTAACGATGGCAGCAAAAACCACATATGTTATTTGTTGTTGTACCTGTAATACAGCCCAGAAACAATAGTGCCCATTTTGCTTCTTTTTTTTTTTCCTACCTAAAAAACCTATCCAAAATGTACTGATCCTGACCTTTGACCCTTACTTGACCCAACCACTAACCCTGGCACTAACTGATCACTATGGCAGCCAATCAGAGGCTACCCCATTGATCAGGTGACCCGGAATCGGGAGTTCTGGGTCCCAATTGTTAGTACGGGGCCCAGGGCTCTCAGTGACTCCCCAGTCACTGTGTGGTGTACTCCCAGCACAAAGGGAGATATGCATATATGCGGCTCTGTAGAAAAAAGCCCCTTTCCGTGAGGCCGTATATATATGTGTTGCCGGCGTAAAGGGGTTAATGTACTTGTGAAGTTCCCCACACTTTTTCTTCCTTGAATTCTGTGACACGTATTCACTATGTCCTGTGAGTAGGCACTGATGTGTCACACATTTCACAGCGCCTGCCTTCTGAACTACAGAGGTGCTGAGAGGAGTCGTTTTAGGAGGTGGAGTCAGTACAGGAATCACTGCTTGCAGCCAGTAAGGTACCATGGGATATGTAGTCCTTATAAACTAAAAATAAACAGCAGAGGAGAAACTGCAAAGCATGTAAGGAATCCAAGTTGTGTAAAGAGATGACGGCAGACAGGTAGCACCCGCAACATGAAAGAAGATTTTTGGGCAGAAAAAAAACTTGGATATACACCAAGAAGACTTTACAGTGAACAAAAGCTCAAAGAGTAGAGATTTGGCAAACAACATCATGAACTTAACACTTTTTTTTTTTTATTCCATAGCAATAAAAGTCCATAACACATGGTCGCCCTAATAACAGATCCCATTGGGGGATGCTATGGCCTGGAGAAGAACTACATGACTATACAGGTCTTCACTTTCTGCTTAACAGAATTAGTACAGAATGAGGTGATGTGGAATAGGGAATGTGCAATACAGATTACAGAACAAAGGGATTTGAAACAGGGAATGTACAGTACAGAGAATGAGGTGATGTGGAATAGGGGACGTACAGTACAGAGTATAAAGCCAGATGGTGTGGAATAAGGAACCGAAAACTTAAGGTGATGTAGAATAGTTAATGTACAGTACAGGGTACAGAATGAGGTGATGTGGAATAGGGGATGTACAGTACAGAATGAGGTGGTGTGGAATAGGGAATGTACAGTACAGAGTACAGAATAAGATGATGTGGAATAGGGAACGTACAGTAAAGGGTACAGAATGAGGTGATGTGGAATAGGGAATGTTCAGTACAGAGTACAGAATAAGATGATGTGGAATAGGGAATGTACAGTACAGAGTACAGAATGAGGTGATGTGGAATAGGGAACGTACAGTACAGAATACAGAATGAGGCGATGTGGAATAGGGAACGTACAGTACAGGGTACAGAATGAGGTGGTGTGGAATAGGGAATGTACAGTACAGAGTACAGACTGAGGTGATGTGGAATAGGGAACGTACAGTACAGGGTACAGAATGAGGTGGTGTGGAATACGGAATGTACAGTACAGAATACAGAATGAGGTGATGTGGAATAGGGAATGTACAGTACTGAGTAAAGGATGAGGTGGTGTGGAATAGAGAATGTACAGTACAGAGTACAGAATAAGATGATGTGGAATAGGGAACGTACAGTACAGGGTACAGAATGAGGTGATGTGGAATAGGGAATGTACAGTACAGAGTACAGAATGAGGTAATGTGGAATAGGGAATGTACAGTACAGATTGAGGTGGTGTGGAATAGGGAATGTACAGTACAGAGTACAGAATAAGATGATTTGGAATGGGGAATGTACAGTATAGAGTACAGAATGAGGTGATGTGGAACAGGGAATATACAATACTGTGGAACAGAAGGTTATGTTACTGGCCGCAGAACTTTTTCTTCCTCAATGGCAAGTATGCTTTAGTTAGCTTGTGACTGACCTTAGGCTGTGGCACACTGGTAGTCTGGAGGAGGATCTAAGTCACAGCCATCACTGGAAAATCAGCTACAATATCCAGTGATACCTGAGAGCAGGACGGGTCTGATAAATGGAAAAGCTGTGCTGAGCTGAGTTGTGCTGAGTTTCACAGGACACTGCTATATCCTGAAACAGGTGGTTGGACAGAGTTGAGTCCCCTGCACTATCGGCTGCTCTGGTGCCTACTTTGAAACATCAGTCCATGACCTAGACTGCCACCTTTTAGGGATGCTGGAGAACCGCAGGGGTAGAACAGCAAAGTACTTGCCATCTCACCTGCCATCCGGATGGTCAAATGCAAAAAGGAGACCCCCTTCCTTGCATTCAACCAACTGCCACAAAAGAATTACAGAAGAAGAGTGGTGCACATCACAGACCCACAGTTAAGCTGAACCCTTGTTGATGTTGTCAGTCCTTATTTTCAAGAAACTACAGTTATGACCTTGCACACACTGTTGTGCTAACTGCTGGTTTTGTCACTAGGCTTGGCCTGCAGACTTGTTACCCGTTCTGCTCCCCAAAGTGCCACACTCTACATTCTAATTGCTGTAACTGTGCACGCCCTACCATTTAACTGCTGCAACTGTGTAAATCCTAACATTCAACTGCTGCTATTGGGTCAGCCTCATTCTAAAGTACTCATCTGAAGATTCCCCCACCCCTTGCTAAAGCCAACCTCTCGGGTATTATACTTTAATGGCCAGATTAAAGAAACAGCACCTATTTCCCAACATCTTCAAAGGGCCCCAACATAGCCGGCAGAAGATTCAACTCAGACTATACTGAGATTACTTTCAGATCTGTGTTCAACTTTAAACCTTAAATTCTAAGGCCTAAATCTAGCCCCTTTGTCTGAGAGCTCTCAATTGGTATAGTTGATCTATGTTAAGTTGTTGGTAACTTGGGGTGATTTATCTCATATGGAGAGCTACAGTTTATGCCGATGGGGCATATGGGGTCACAGGAAATTCTAGAATCTGAAGGGACCTGGTGAGGCTAATTGTGTATTCATCATTGTGTTTATGCTGGTTGACTTTAACATGACAATATACTGGGATACTTTTACTACTTTAACCTACCAATATAGTCTGTTATTATTTTATAGAGTTGTGAGTCTAATTCCTGTGCCTGCTGGGGTTTACAGAAAAGTATACTGGTGATGTCAGTGAGGTTGTAGCCACACATGGGGCTGAACAAAAGCAGAGGACCCAAATCTACCAGCGATTCCTGTGGGGGTAGTGCTACAGCAGTATACAGAATGAGGTGATGTGGTGATATGGAATAGGAAAGGTACAATACAGAAATAGGTGATTTACTCTTATCAGAGAGTAAAAGAAAATCCCACATTTTGGGTTATCACCAAAGCAGGAATAGAGGGGAAATCTTCCAATGTGGACAGTGGTTCTGGTGACAACCAGGGACTTTTTCATCTTGCAGAGATTTCCTCTCACTTCTTGTTGAAGGGAAATCTCCACAATAATCTACCTGAAACGCAAAAAAATTTGCCCTCAGCTCTACTTTCACAGAATACAAGGTGTGCATTATATGCATGCATCGTATATGTGAAAAATATATGTGTATTTCCCCTCAATTTGAATGCCACACCAACACACTTTAGCACATTTATACAATACACATATGTGAATGCTCTGTGTGTTTCGGTGTGCTGTAGTGGCAAAAAAAGTGCAGGTATGTTTATTTGTGTGATGAAACTCCTTAAAGCGGAGTTCCATACAAAAATGGAACTTCCGCTTTAATCACTCCTCCCCCCCTTACATGCCACATTTGGCATGTCATTTTTTTTGGGGGGGGGGGGGGGAGTGGGGCTTCGTTAGAAGAGGGACTTCCTGTCCCACTTCCTCCTTCCGCCCAGGAACCGCCAAGGCGACTCCTCCTTTCGCCTTAGGCGGCCCCTCCCTCTAGGCAATCTCCTGGGACAGGTGACAGGTCCCAGGAGATTGCCTGTCCAGTCCGGGAGTGCAGCGTGACTCGCAAATGTGCCATGCGTGCCAGGCCGTATAGCCGAAATCTGTCACGGCCGGCTGCCCAGAGTGGCAATGGAGGCGACGGCGGAGTGCGGGGGAGAGGAGCAACGCTCCGTTCGGCCGCATTCCTGGACCGTGGAACAGGTTAGTGACAGTTTATTAAAAGTCAGCAACTACACTTTTTTTAGCTGCTGACTTTTAATAAACATAAAAAGCCTGGAATTCCACTTTAATTGCCCACTCAAAGTAAATAGGATGTGTTATAGATGAAAAAAACAAAAAGTACATCTTTTCCTTTTACCCTGTTTTGCTATCCACAGTGTTTGGGCACAGATATAACCAAAAGTTAGTAATATAAAAACTGCATTGAGACTTTATTAAAACTTAAAACAAATTAGGCACAGAGGCTGAGTTACTACCCAAAGTAACCATATTTTTTTTGTCTAACCCCTTCCACTCATCTAATACATACAAGTACGGGCAGCGTATGTGCTGGGGATGCATTCACTCCTGTGCCCCCAGCACTGCAATTGCACTATCACCAACAGTTTTTCTGGCTAAGCAGTGAAGATAGGGAGCTGGTAGGATGGGCTCCCATGACTGTCAATCACAGTGATTATATGATGGAGAAGCCCAGGAAACACCTCTGCCATTAAGAACCTGTTAAATGGGATGGAGGAGCTGGCAGTAATTTTAAGTGTATCTAAATGCAAATTCACAAATGCAGTATAAGACATTGGCGCTTACCAATACTAAAGCCAGCTATAAACGGATCAAGATTTGACTGGCTGAATTTCGATCCATTTATGGGCTGGCTGGTTTCACTGATAGATCGATTGATTTCAGTACACCCAGTCTGTCAAGTTTTTTTTCGGCTGATCCCTGCCAGCCAACAACAGTGATCATTGAATACTGCTGATGGGGAAGGTTCCCCGCACTCCCCGCGGCCAGAACACAATAGTTCTGCAGGAGGGATTCCCCCATGAACTCTGACTGTATTGATGGGAGAATTGAGACATTTTCTTCATAATGTATGACCTGTTGGTGCACTAGTTTTCTTTTTTTTCAGGCTATTTCAGGCCTGGTAATCCAACAAATAACATACTTTTTGTCTCTTTATTGTCTACACTCATTTATCCATTGTATCTATGGAAGGAGCCATTGTTGTCACAGGTTGGACTGCAGACTGTTTATTATCCCCATTGCATGGTGGATTGATGTGACTAGTAATTTAATAAAAGATAAGGTTCTTTGTCCTTTCCACTATTGACTTTAGACCAGAAGAATACATTGTAAATGTACTCTTGTGACCTTGTATAGCAAACATTTTTTTAGCTTTATTTCTCTTATAATTTTCAAATACATTGAAAGATGAAATATTATTATATGTATGTGTAACCCTGGGCCCTTGCATCTCTGCCCCGGGGGGAACATCACTATGCAGGGTATTAGGCAATTAAATTCAAATTGTCATTGTATTTTGTTTCATTATAATTATTATGAAATGATTACTAAAAAGTTTGTCATTCTATTTAGATGGCATTTATAGAAAATCGACATTGATAGCTCCTGATGAAGAGGACTTTGTCCGAGAAATGTGTTTAGCTGTAAAGACTGCTATGCGCAATCACCACAGTATCAAATCAATTGGTTTTATATACAATTGTATTTTATTGTAATTTGTTGTTATATGGACTGTATTTGTCGAATTTTAGCAAATTTTAATAAATGTTAATTTTATTTAAAAAAATATGCTGTGCCTTAAAAGTCCCACACTTTTACTATTTGAGTAGTTTCGATGCATGAAATATTATTAATTGCTTTAGGAAGCAGCTCCGATATTGAGCATGTTTCCTTTTCTCTAGTGGGTTACAAAATGTTTCTGAAGACATTTTCGTGCATTTGTATATACAACTCCATCAAAAACGAGATACAGAAAAAAAAAAAAAGGAAGCTAGACTTATAAGTCACAATGCAGCACTAGAGGCTAACACAAAGAAACATTCTGCAAAAATATTCATAACAACTCCTTTTTTGGAGAACACAAGCCTGAAGCTATGCTATACACTGCTGCCACATCCCGCCCTTGTACATTCAGAAACTCATACATTTGTAAGTGATGTCCTTCACAGAGTTATGCCTTTCTCTAACAATGCAAATAGACCACTAGAAGGATACAAACATCAAAGTTTCAGCTATAGAAACACCAAATAACATGTACAGTCAAAGGCACATTACCTATAAGCAGGCAGCCATGTTGCTAGAAAGAGGATCTCCGGAAACCTAAATGCTTCCAGGCGGCAGGATGCAAATGTTCACTACCATTAACCCTACAGTGCCCTATGGTTTCGACATAGAAGCTCAGTTATCTCTTACACTGTACAGCCAGACTAAACTTATGGTTTCCTGTTTGCTGAGAAGCGTGTATTTTTGCAGACTACAGCAAAGCAATGCACTGAGCGGGTTAAGTCCCACACCTTGAGCGGGTTAAGTGTTTAGGGCTGTCTTTTGATTACATACATCAGAGCTACAGACATGTTGGAACACTTGAGATAGTAGAGTCTGCCTACACTGATAGTGTCTAAATGACAGAACATGTAGGATCTAGTTATTTGAGACATGCATCTTTTTTGTGATAGTACTCCAAGCACAATGTACATTAGTGTAAGCCCTTGTACACGCGATCGGAGATTCCGACGGAATGTGTCCGATCGGACCGTGTTGCCGGATAATCCGACTGTGTGTGGTCTTCATCGGACTGTTTCCGTCGGAGTATCCGACTGACCAAGTTTTCCAACTTGTCGGTAAAATTTTCCGACAACATGTGTAGAGAATTCCGATCGGACAAAGTGCCACGCATGCTCAGATCAAATTCCTACACCAAAGCTATTGGCTACTAGCCTGAATGTATTCCCGTCGTAACGAAATAACGTCATCACGTTCTGAACGATCGGATTTTCCGACAACTTTGTCCGACCGTGTGTATGCAACAGTTTCGGACAAAATCCGGACAAAATCCGACGGATTTGGTTGTCGGAATGTCCGACCGTGTGTACAAGGGCTAATAGTTCTTTAAGATGGGGAAGATTCTTTGGAGGTCAGCAAGTTGGACATGCATCCCTAAACAGATCTGTGGGCCTTCAAAACCATCGGTCGCCCACATATGTTATTTTATCTGTGTGATTTGACAACAATTCACACCTTCAGCCAGGAAACTTGGATTAACACCTGTCAAAGACTTCATAGTCCTATGGCAACTGAATTAGGGAATAAAACAGAGTGGTCCCACATACTTCCACACCTCCTGTCAAGCTTGTGGACAACCATAATCTGCCCTAACATGTTACATGACACAACGCTGTATCCTGGCCTAGGTCGACAAGGCCCAGGCCTAGGGCAGCACTTTTCAGGGGGGCAGCACGAAAAGAATCCCTGCCGCCTTGCGCTACACTGTTAGTGTAGCACCAGTTTTATGGGGCATACTGGGCTGAGAGGCATGCTTCCGGTATGCAGCCGGCCGGCATTCCACAACTGTGGGGGGGGGGGCACCACTTCTAATTGACTGTCCTATCATCCTGAACCACAAAACTTCCTCACTGTGCTATGTTTTCTGCTGCACCATTGGCATGGTTTTATCTTCTTAGTACTTTCCATAAAATTTTCAGAAATGTGTGCTTCAAAGAGGACTATAGGCAACACTTTTTTTTTTCTCATTTTGGATAGAGTATGGGAGGGTTATAACCCGTTGGTTTATTTTTTACCATCACTTCCTGCCCCATAGCCATACAGGAAGTGAGAGGAAATCTATGCAAATGAAGGGAATCCATTGCCTCCCCAGACCCTGAAAACTAGTGTCCCCTCTCGAAAATTTGAGGGCGGGTCTTAAACAGCAAGGGGTGTGGCCTTCACAGGTAGAGGTGGGCCATATTTAAATTAGGGGGTAGACGAGTTTAATCAGGCCTAGTGCAGCACAAAACCTAAATGCACTACTGACATGACACCAAGGTAATAGGATTAATGTAAAAGCGTTAACTGTGTGGCTTTAAATGCTGGAATATATTCTTGCACTCATAAGAGCTGAATAAGCCCCAGTAGCTAGGATTGTCCCAGAATGTTTCAGTTTGGGCAGCATGTGGCACAATGTTATTCTTGATTTCAGTGGGGGCTGGTGCTCAAAATTTTTGGGGGGGCGCAAATGTTGAAAAAAAAAAATCATCAAATGCTGCCACTGTGCCCAATAAACGCTGCCACTGTTCCAAATGCTGCCACTGTGCCAAATGTTGCCAGTGTGCTCATCATATGCTGCCAGTGTGCCCTTGAATGCCCCCAGTGTGACCCCTGCCCACTCGCCGTCTGCCCGGCACTTACCCTGTGTCTGTGGGGCAGCGGGTGATGGCAACGAGCGAGGTCCTCCATACGTCCTCATCTCCTGATAGGTGTCCAATAACGACGCCTGTCGTTTTAGCCAATCAGGTGACAGGTAACAGACCCAAGCACCTGATTGGTGGAGAGGCAGTTTAGCGTTAAGAAAGCAAATAGTCATCCGCTTTTCTAACACAGCTGAGTGACCTGCTAGCACCCAGCATGGCGCTCACATGTCACCTTTTTTGACGTCTATTAGAGCCTATGACTCTAATCAGGTGCTTCAAAAACACCCCCTGCCACTGTAATTCAGGCGCCAGGAGTCCGAATAGAGGGTGGCAGCAGCGGCCATAGATAGATTCATGCAATGCATGAATCTATCTATTGGTGATAGAGGGGTGGCAGGAGAGAGGGGGCAGCGCCCATGCGCCCTTAATGCATGGGCCACCACTGCTTGATTTATTACCTATCTGGGTAACTGCAGTGGAATTGCAGAGTGACAGCATAATTAGGGCCAAGGGCAGAGCAGTTCTGGATAATTGCCAGACTCTGGAGGGTGTGGTGCTGTAGTTGAATGTTCTATATACAGGCAGTCCCCGGGTTACAAACAAGATAGGGACTGTAGGTTTGTTAAGTTGAATCTGTTTGTAATTTGGAACAGGTACATTTTTTAAGTGTAGCTCCAGCCAGATTTTTAAGCTTTTTGGATAACATAGGGAAGGGTTATCACCCCTGTAACATTTGTTTAGCTGTCTGTGCCCCTGTACAGAAGATTTCACCTCACTTTCTGTCCCAATGATAATTGGATTTTGAAAATTTTGGGCTGTTAGGGAAACAAGGATTGGTGATAAAGTATCAGTGGAGACACCTTTTTTCCATATTAACACTTACAGGAGAGAATTTCCCTTCCTAGAGGTAGATTTCCTCTTACTTCCTGTTATCTCCCTACGTTTGTAAGTAGGAGTCATTTGTAAGTCAGATGTTTGTAGGTAGGGGACCCCCTGTACTGTATATCCAGGGCTGCCAGACCCAAAACAATTGAATTCCTCCCTGAGGACCTCCCAAGCATTGGACACAGCAGGATTAGGGGTAAGATTTGGCTTTGCCTACCATGGGTTTGAAGTGAATCTTATGGGTTTGAATTTTTGTGCAGATTCACCCAGGAGAAATGATTTTAAACCAAATTGCACTGCATGGCCTTTGAACTATGGCCAGCAGGCTTAAAAGGGCTAATGAGTTGGCTTTAGCATTAGCCAGCCTCTTCACTATAAAAAAAAGTTGCTGTAGGGAAGGCTGACAAACGACATATTAGTAGATTAGGGTCAGTTAGGAAATTGTACTCTAATTCTGATTGCTAGCTCTTTGGGTAGCGAACCCCTTTGCTGCCAATGTGTTACTAATATTGAGTGCCTTTTTTTATCTTGGATTTTGTTTTGTCGTTGATTTATAAGGTCAGTGGTCACTGCTGCTGTCCTGTCCATAGCAAACTTTTTGTGTTGCTGCAAGGCTTCCCTGAAAACACATCAGAGATGCATTGGGAATAAACTGAGATACACGGTCAGGGGTCATGTACCATCGAGAGAACAGTTTATATGTGTTTTTGTGGGCCAGAGAGCGTTTAAAGGAGGCAAGCCAAGTATCGTTCCAAGCCACCTTGTCTTGGGTCCTGCCTAGGTCTGCTTCCCCTATCACCATATAGGAGAGCTTACCAGAACTCATGGTATTTGCAAAAGAGGTGTAGAGATCAGAAACTAGGCCTTTTGAATGAAGCCCTTTTCAACAGAGGCTTTCGAATGAAATCAGATTACCCGGGTTTTTAAGATGTGTATCGGTTATTACTTAAATTCACAATCCTAAAAATTTCAAGTCCTGAGCTACTAGCCAGCCCTTAAGAGTTACTCGCCACCGGTTGCCCCACTCAATCCCTACCCTGCCCTGCCCATTAATTCCGCCCCTAAACATGCCCTTGTAAATTATTTCATGAAAAATCACTGTTAAATGTTTTATGCAGAATTAAGTTACAAAACTAATATTAACAACAACAATTTTAACAGTATTAACATAAAGCAGATTTTATACATATTTTAATGCTATATTAATTATAGCATTAACAAAAATGAAAACCAATGAATGACACTTTCACACATTTAGGATGCAAAGAGACTTACAGCGGAGCACAGCACTAGACAGGGGAGCAGGACCTGCCAAAGTTAACTTTTCCTATTAAGCTGGTGATTGATTGCTAGGCAGTCTGAGCAACCAATCACCAGCTTGTTAATATGAAAAGTAAGCTTTGACAGCTCCTGCCCAATTCCCTCTCTGCCTCACCCCCACCTCATCTAGTTCTTTGCTGGCTCCCACTATATGTCAGGCCTTGCTAAGATAATGACAGGGTGGAGGCTGTGAGGAGAATTGGCTCCCGTTCAACCATGCCTGCCAGGGGCTGCACTATAGCATTGCTCAAAGTGTCTCATGTGGCGATTCTCTGGACAGTGGACTTTTATCTCTGTGTTTTGGGCACACCCAGGTAGTCCCACACAAAACAATTATTAGAAGGCCTTCTGTTTGTAATCAACATAGTTAAGTAAATCCTTGTAAATGTACAGGAAGTCCCACACATAAACAAGTAAAAGGATTAAGCCGGCAACGTTGTAGTCCAAATAAGGATTTTAATAGTTGGTTACAAAAGGTGACAAGCAAAACAGCTAACGCATTTCGACAACAGCATTAGTGATTGCATGAGAGCATCAGAGAGCTAGAGCAACAAGGCCAGCCATGGCAATTTCAATTCTTGGCACTTCCCTGCAGGCAAGTAAGCATTGAGTGTTCTCTGGACTCCTTCCAGTCCCCAAATAGAGGGGGTCTGGGCCTCACTAGAGGTGGCGAGGGTGGTCTCAGAATCCTCGAGTCCCTTGTCAGTTGGGGGAAGGCAGCCTGAACTAGCTAGTTTTTAGAGGCACTCTGGTGCTGGCTGGTCATGAAAGGGGATTGCAGTCCCTTTCCCGGGATCATCCTCAGGCACCATCGCCATCTCCTGTTCAGTATTCCCCTCCATGGGAACATTTTTGGAGGTACCATGTGCCTCTGGCAGATCGCACTTCTAGTCCACTGGAGTGATCCTAGCCTCCACTTCCCAGGAGGAGGACATGACCAGTCCCCTGAAGACAGCCATGACTGAAGTCTCACATGGACAAGACGCAGCCCCATGGAAGAGGATGACTCCGGCTACCACCCAAGATACAGGCTCCAAGGTTGAGAGGGTGAGGGAGTATCATATTCTTTCATGTTGGAGGACCACAGAACTCCATGGCTTAGGTGGTGCTTGTGGCCCATGAGAGCCCCTAAGTGTAGGAGTGTCCATTTTCTGAGGATGATTCCCTTTTAGTTATTTCCTTTTGGACTTCCTAAAGGCAACCCAGCCTACATGTACTTAAAAGAAGTATGGGGACATTTTTTTCCCCATAATCATACTTACCTAGGTGGATGCAGCATCTGTCGCCCGCCGCCTCTGCTCTGAAAACCGAGCTATCGAACACCGCCGATGGCTCGGTTCTCTCGGTTCCCCAAGCAGAGAGCTGCGGCATCTCAGTCAGCAGTTATCCTTCTCTGCTCCCCCCACGCTCATTGAAAGACTGAGCTGTGGAGGGGCGGGAAGCGGCTCGCTGAGAGGATGAGATAGCCATCAGTCAAGGCCCCTGACGGATCCACACTCCCAGAGTTGGGATGACTTGGTGCCTGGACTGATCTGTGTGACATCAGCAGAGAGAGGACCTCAGACTGATCTCTGCTGAAAACAGGTCAGAGGAGTGCAAAAACGAATTGCACTCCTGTGACCCTTAGGAGAAGCCCATCCAATCAAGCTCAGGTTTGACTTCTCCTTTAGGCTAGGTTCACACTGAAGCGATGCGGGAATGCCGCAAATCCGCGGTGTTTTCCCGCATCGCATGCCTCCCGCCGGCAGTTCACACTGCCCTATGCGGACTGCTGGGAGTGTCAGTGAAACCTTAATGACACCCCCAGATCAGTTCGCATATCGCAGTGCGATCTGCAAACTCGGACAGGAATCGGATCGCATGGTGTGAACACCCATGCGATCCGATTCTGCTGCAGACCAAAAAAAGGGTCCCGTGCGAGTTTGCGGCGGGTGCGATGCGAATTCAGCCATACTATCTGTATGGCTGAACTCGCATTGCACAGAGATCGGATGTTATTTGCACTGAAGTGCGGTGCGAATCACATCCGGTTCTCGCTGCCGCAGCAGTGTGAACCCAGCCTTAAAGTGGTAGTAAAGTCTGTGTTTTCAGTTGTACCTACAGGTAAGCCTAAAATAAGTAACAAACAAATGGCCCTGTCCTAGAGTTGCCACCTCATCCCTTTAAATCCGAACACATATGAATTACACAGGTTCTGAGGCTAATTAAATGCAGATAAGGCACCAAGTGAGTTTAATTACCACCTCAATCAGCCAGAGAACCTGTGCAATTCATATGTGTTCGGGTTTAAAGGGATGAGGTGGCAACCCTACCCTGTCCCCACCTATAACTGGCCTTCACAGCAAGGAGCACATGGAAGGACAAATGCATGAAAGACAAAAACAGAACATTCCATAGCTCAACTCACCAACCAATCTGCTGACCAACCAAATTAACCTGTCCAACAGTCTGTGTTAAAAACAGGGCTTTAGTTAGCACACATTTGCAAACGAATGCATAAGCCGCAAGGCCTCTTCACGTCACCCTGTGTATGCTTGCAGTCCTAACTCTAATGAATTTATGAGCGTCTCCACAGTAGGAGCACATGCATTCTAATGGATAGATGAGAAACAGGTGGGCCTGGAGGTAGCCCAATCCCCCTGAAAGGAACAGGAGCATACTGGACACACAGCCAGGGCTGCTGTTAGAAATCATGGGGCCCCATACAGCCTACCTGACAGGGCCCCCCCCCGTGCCCTGCCAATCATTAGTGGTCGAGACATTCGGCACATGCATACTTTTATCCATGTATATGTGTGGCTGTGGTTAATGCCTCCACTTATGATTGGCAGTGCACATGGATATGCTAATTGTAAGTCTTGATTACTTTTGTGTTTGGGTGGGGGGAGGCAGTAAAAATATGCAGCTGAGCCCCATTTTTACCACCCCAACCATTCCCTCTTATGCAGCAAAGGCACTACTTCTGTAGTACACCTGCAGGGTGTTTTACACAACATCCCGTCACTACTGCAGCACTATGGCAGTAGTGTCTTTGCAGCATAAAGGGGGAGTGGTTGGAAGATGGTAAAACTGTGGCTGAGCTGCACATTTTTACTGCCTCCCCTCCAAACACAAACGTAAACAAGACCAAACAGCATCTCGCTGTTCTTATGTGATTATCATCATTATCATGATGATGATCACACAGTACAGACGTTGTATGCCTCTCTGTATGTTTGTTTCTGTACCTTACAGAAAACATGAGCTTGCCCGTGCATCGGGATCCCTATGCTGCCTGCGCTCTCAACCACTTCTCTCTCGTCTCCCGCCGCTAAGATACAGCCCGTCCTCTGCACTCCTCGGTTACTAAGGGAGAAAAGGAGAATCACTCCGCCAGAGATCGGCTGTCATCAGCCGTGGCCAGCAGGAACTTTAAAAAAGTGCGGCGCTGGCTTTAGACGCCTGCACCCCGAAATTGAAAAAATAGTCTCTCTCTGCTAATCACCTCCTGGGCCCCTCTGCTGTACTGATGGGGCCCAGGTAAAATAGATTTATGTTACAGCAAGCCTAGGAGCATTATCAATGCTTTCACCTGGGCAAAGTGCTTTTACCAAAGCTGAAGAATAAAATTGTCTGGGGCCCCCCTGCTGGCCGGGTCCGGTACAGTAGGGCTGGCTGTACTGCCCTATCAGCGGCCCTGCACACAGCACATAGCACAATGGCAGTATCAAAGGTGCCCAGTGTTTCCCCTGACTAAAATAAGGCTTACCTGTAGGTACAGTGAATATCTCCTAATTGTGCACCATTTACAAGATATTCACATCTGTAGCAGCCGGTGGCATCACCGGAGTCTGCACACTGTGCTCTGCTCGAATGTGTTGTCCTTTTAGAGCGCTGTGCTCTGGCCATGACATCATAGCGGCCCGGCCATTCAAATGGCTGGAGCCCGCGAACCTGGAAAGAATACTGGGCGAAGATTGAAACCTTGTCACCGGTGACAGTGTGCCACTGGAAGGATCAATTTCACAGGTAAGTCTTTCATGATGTGCTAATATGTCATTAACTTGCAGGGTGAAATTTTTTTTTAAAAACAACTTTACTATCACTTTAAGCTAGACTCTTTGGCAAATCCAACCCATTGCACCATCAGCTGGGGTCCCCCCATAGGCTTGCGCTTGGGGTGTGCCAGATGTACCTGGGCACACCCTAATCACTCTGTGCATTTCCCCTACTGCCCTGGGTTCCCCCTGTGTTGGGCCCCCATGTCATTTACCAGCCCCTTCCTTTTTCAAATAAACACAGTAAACACACTGAAGCATAGTAAGCACAGTTTACTATGCTTCAGCGTGTTTGAGCTTTGGGGTGCACACCTTAATGCAATAGGTTTCGCACACCTATGGGTTCCCCCATACTCTCTCTAGACACAAGCCTGCTATTCCAGGGGAGCAATGTCTAGACAGTTCTTGTGTTTAACCATTTACTAAAAAAACTTAACTCCATAGATCCTGCCATGCTCCCACAACATGTCACATTTCCACTGAAGAAAAGAAACACAAAACAATGTTGCATAAATTAGTTCTAATAGAGAATGCTTACAGAGACCTGTGACCAACTTTAAGCCCTTGTACACACGGTCGGACATTCCGACAGCCAAATCTGTCGGATTTTGTCCAACGGATTTTGTTCGAAACTGTTGCATACACACAGTCGGACAAAGTTGTCAGAAAATCCGATCGTTTGTAACGTGATGACGTTATTTCGTTAGGACGGGACTATGTTCAGGCTAGTAGCCAATAGCTTTGGTCTAGGAATTTGATCTGAGCATGCGTGGCGCTTTGTCCGATCGGAATTCTCTACACATGATCGGACAAAGTTGTCGGAAAATTTTATAGCCCAGCTGGAAAAAGGATACTCCGACGGAAACAGTCCGATGGAGCCCACACTCTGTCGGATTATCTGACAACGCGGTCCTATCGGACATTGTCCATCGGAATGTCCGACCGTGTGTACAAGGGCTTAGAGTTCTATTGTCCAAGCATCCCTGAAGCAGAAGAATTCAGTTATCCTAACCTCCTGCAGGGGGTGCAGTCCTTATGCTCCCCTCTGGAAAAAGAAGCAAGATGGGGGGACAGTTGCAGATTGCACCTCTTCCATATTCCATGTCGCAGATCCACGCAATAGAACATGAATAATGTGCCTCATTGAATTGGCACTACCTACGCTGTCCCTTATTTATATCCTTATTCTCCCCAGTACCCTGAGGGACAGGTAGAAGAGTGACATCCCAGCACCTGGCAGTTCTCATACTTGGAGGTGACACCTTGTGACCAGTAGGTGAACTACATTCTACCCTTCACTATTGAATGTTCTTTTTCTTTTTTATAAATCCACTCAGTCCAAGGAGTGAAACCTTTCCACAGCGCATTGCGTATTGAATATTTTTAAATAACACTTACTGTTGATTACTTACAATGTTGACAACCCCAGCTCCACATGCTCTGTACTGTTTTCATGTCACAGCAGGGGACTAGTCAATAGGACAGCACAGGCTAAAGCTGCCCTCAGTCCATCTGTTAAGAGTCAAGAAAAGGGAGGAGCAGGGGAATGGCTTGTTGTAGGTTTCTGAATGTGTGGATGCATCCTATGTAGGAACATTGGCCAGGAGTGCACACGCAGAGGTGGCTCAATAGGACCCAGCAAGCTGATGGAGCCACCCTATAGCAGCAACTGAGGGTGTACGGGAAGTTTGGCTAACAGACATGCACCTGCACACAAGCACACCAGTGTGTATGGGCGCATGCGCGGGCGCGCACAGACGTGTGCGTGCGCACAGATGCATGTCTGGGCGCCAAGTAGTTTATTTAAATGGAACACTGACACATGAGCCTTGCTGAGTGGTCTTTCAGCTAGTACCTGTTACCTGTATCTGATCTGTTCCAGCATTCCCGTGTTTGACCCAGCTTGTACCTGAACCTTCCCGTTGACTTCTACCTGCCTTCCTGTGACCTCGGCTTGTGTTTGACCTCGTTCCTGCTTCATGCTCCTATACTGCGCTGCCTGACTGTGTACTGAACCCGGTCTGTATCCTGTCTTTGATTCTGTCTCACGTTCCGGTACCTGCTCTGTTGATGACCTCCTGGCTTATGTTCCGACCACGACTCTGCCTGCTGATCCAGCAACACGGAAGCACAGTCTTCGGTGCCCTTACAGGGATCTGCAGCTATCAGGTTTCTGCCAAGACCCATCCTGAGCCACCTGCTACATCGGCCCTCATGCCAATCTGTGTCTTTCACTCCCTGTCATCTCTACCAGGGGTGCTAGACAGGAGGTGCAAGAGAAGCCCTCTCTGCAGCGCAGTCTCCACCAGGTACGAGACAGAGGGAAAGTTCTTTCTGACAAATGAAATGCAGTGCAATTACAGACTTTGAAAAAAAAAGACATAGCAAACCTGGTATCTGGTAAGGTCTGTGGCTCTATAGGGTTTATTAACACTAGCTGCATCTTTTAAAAGAGCAAGAAAAGATTGTATCTAAACAGCCTCACATTATATCACACAACATTCACTGCACCTCCCTATTCCAATAGATAATAGATATAGAGTCAGGCTTCTGGTTGTTTATCTACAACTACAAGAGAGCAAAGTGGTTAAGAACATTTGTACCTTTTCCACACTTTAAAGCAGAACTTACCTTACTTCCACTAGCTTTTGCTGCTGTCAATCGAATTCTATGATGAGGGCAAGTCTGTGTTTATGAATGCGTGCAGCGGGGCTCGGGATTGAGCATGCATGAGCGCCCCCATAGGAAGCTGTTACTATGGGGGCACTAACTAAAGAGGAGAAGCTAGGAGCACCAACAAAGACCCCAGAAGAGGAGGATTGGGGCAGTTTTGTGCAAACAACACTGCACAGAGCAGGTAAGTATGACAAGTTTATTATAAAAAAAAAAAAAAAATTAAGGTTAAGGTTAGTGGTTGCAAATAGCAACTTCTGTGGCAACAGATGATCACTCTATATTCCCCCTAGGTGGCTCAATAAAGTCAGCATACGCATAATTCTCCCTGACAATCAGACAGCAGGCTCAGTCAGTGTAATTGGTGTTCTCTGGTACTAGGGAATGCTTGCTGCTGCGCCTCTCTCCGTCCCAGATGTAGTAGTAAGCAGCCTGTCAGCAATCAGTCCGCCTCTCAGAATGTCCTCACATCCCTTTCTCTGCCCGGTAACAATCCTCCTCCTTTTCCTTTAAAGCTCCAGTGCCTCTGGAATCTGTAGTTCTTTCTCTCTTTCTCTCAGTTTCCAAAGTATGCTTAGTCTATATAGGAACTACAGTGCCTTTCAAAAGTATTCACCCCCTTGGCATTTTTCGTGTTTTGTTGCCTCACAACCTGTAAGTAACATGGATTGTTTGAGGATTTGCATCATTTCATTTGCAGAACACACCCACAACTTTGAAGGTGTTTTTTTGTTTTTTTGTTTTATTGTGAAGCAAACAACAAATAGGACAAAATAACAGAAAAAGTCAATGTGCAGAACTATTCACCCCCCCAAAGTCAATACTTTCTAGAGCAACGTTTTGCGGCTATCACAGCTCCAAGTCGCTTTGGATAAGTCTCTATGAGCTTGCTACATCTTACCACTGGGATTTTTGCCCATTCCTCCTTGTAAAGCTGCTACAGCTTCTTCAAGTTAGGTGGTTTGCACTTGTGAACAGCAATCTTTAAGTCTGACCACAGATTTTCTATTGGATTGAGGTCTGGGCTTTGACTAGGCCATTCCAACACATTTACACGTTTCCGCTTAAACCACTCAAGTGTTGCTTTAGCAGTGTGTTTGGGGTCATTGTCCTGCTGGAAGGTGAACCTTCGTCCTAGCCTCAAATCGCACACAGAGTGGTACAGGTTTTGTTCAAGAATATCCCTGTATTTATCACCATCCATCTTTCCCTCAATTCTGACCAGTTTCCCAGTCCCGACTGCTGAAAAACATCCCCACAACATGATGCTGCCACCACCATGTTTCACTGTGGGGATGGTGTTCTTTGGGTGATGTGATGTGTTGGGTTTGCGCCAGCGTTTTCTTTGATGGCCAAAAAGTTACATTTTAGTTTCATCAGACCAGAGCACATTCCTCCATACATTTTGGGAGTCTCCCACATGCCTTTTCGCAAACTAAAAACGTGCCATTTTGTTTTTTGCTGAAAGTAATGGCTTTCTTCTGGCCACTTTGCCATAAAGCCCAACTCTATGGAGCGTACAGCTTATTGTCATCCTATGTACAGATACTCCAGTCTGTGCTGTGGAACTCTACAGCTCCTCCAGGGTTACCCTGGTCTCTGTGCTGCCTCTCTGATTAATGCCCTCCTTGCCCGGTCCCTGAGTTTTGGTGTGCAGCCGCCTCTTGGCAGGTTTGCTGTTGTGAAATGTTCTTTCCATTTGGTTATGATAGATTTGATGGTGCTCCTAGGGATCATCAAAGATTTGGATATTTTTTATAACCTAACCCTGACTTGTACTTCTCAACAACATTGTCCCTTACTTGTTTGGAGAGTTCCTTGGTCTTCATGGCAATGTTTGGTTAGTGGTGCCTCTTGCTTAGGTGTGTATTTGTAATGACAGATCATGTGACACTTAGATTGAACACAAGGTGGACATCATTTCACTAATTATGTGACTTCTGAAGGTAATTGGTTGCACCAGAGCTTTTAATGTGCTTCATAACAAAGGGGGTGAATACATACGCACATGTCAATTATCAGTTTTTTTATTTCTGAAAAAATAGTTTTATGTATATATTTTTCTAATTTCACTTCACCAACTTAGACTATTGTGTTCTGATCCATCACATATAATTCAGATTAAAAAAAAACATTAAACTAAAGGCTGTAATGTAACAAAACAGATAAAAAGCAAGGGGGAGTGAATACTTTTGCAAGGCACTATACATCTCCCACAATTATCCATTACTAAATGTATATACAATGATGCGGAGCACCTTCTATATTGAAATCAAAAATAAATAGAAATGGCACTGTGAACAATATGTGACCATATACCTCTACACCACTGTGCATCCAAATGACACAAAATTATATATCACCAGTCCGCATGCTTATAATATTTCTGTGTCTTCCACATTTCATTTTTAATCCATAAAATAACAATAATATTAATAACACAATAAGTCCCACAAATGAAATCATCCACTGCATGCTCAACACTTGGACCTAATAACATACGTTACCTAATAACATATGTTATTAAGTCTAATGCGCTTATTCCTTCCTGGGGCATAAACAAGATGGTCTTTCCATTCCAGATATCTTAATGGGTTATCGCTTTCCTTGGTGGTATTAGATGGTTTATGTCCCTTTAAATGGCCCTTGGCCTCTAATCCTCAGCTTCCAGTGGCCTCAAAGAAACACAGGTAGGGCTCTCATGGTGTAGGAATAAATGTTACATTGAAACAGAAGTTATGTGCCTTTAAAAGATTGTGCAGCCACTATCCAAACACTCAGCCAGTTTTAGTTTTGTTCTGCCCTAGGCAAGACTAAAAATGGGTGCCTGCCCCATTTAAATTTGTCCTACCCCAGCTGCTTTAAAATTGCAACAGGGTACAGATGCCACCCCCCCCCCCCCCCCCTACAAAATGCAGCACCAGGCAAACTTTGTATTCTTCCTTTATGTGAAATTCCAGGTTTTTCTGCCAGTTCCTCTGCTATTAAAAACTGACCACACAAAGCAGGAGAGCACACGATGGTCAGTTCTCTGGCTATTATGGGAACTCAGCCTGCTCTCCACCAATGATCAGACTTGTGCTCACACACCTCCTGCTGCACAGCTATTCATTGGAAAGCTCAGTGTAATGCTGTTTCTCCTCCCCCTCCAGCTCTTATGCAGCTGAGAACAGAGATAATGTGATAATTTATTTTAAAAAAAGGGAAAAAAGGTATATATAATATATATATATATATATATATATATATATATATATATATATATTTTTTTTTTATTTTTTTTTTTAATTATAGCTATTTAAAAAAATGTTTGGCCTTTCATTTCTATTCTTAACTGAATGGGTTGTTTAACAAGGTGATCGTTTACAATCACTTTAAGCCTAGTACACACCCGAATTTGCGGCGGCATCAGCCTGTTCAACAGAAGCCGGCCAACATTTGGCCCATGTGCACTTGGTCCAACAGAAGCTGGTCGAAAAAGGTCTGCCGATTGGTTCCTGATCAGCACTCTCATCCAATGACAGAGAGCTGACAGGAGTGTTTTGGCAGGGGGGACGTCCCCCTGCCAGAACACTATAGCATAGCAGAAGAGATTGCTATACTAACATTGAATAGTTAGTACAGAAACTCCTCCTAAGCTCTTCAGTTTTCTTTTGTTTATCCCCCGCCCGCAGACCCCGACAACCAACGGCCAGGGTTGTCGGGGCCTGAAGAACCCCTTGTCCTCAGCAACATGGGGACAAGGTGCTTTGGGGTGGGGGGCCGCGTACCCCCCATGTTGAGGGCACGCGGCCTGGTACAGCTCAGGAGGGGGGGCGCTCGCTCGTCCCCACCCCCTTTCCTGACCGGCCGGGTTGCGTGCTCGGATAAGGATCTGATATGGGCCTGGGGGGGGCCCTCACGCAGTTTTTTCAGTGTAGGGCTTCCCTTTAAGTCCATACCAGGTGACGGGGGCCAGCGACGTGTCAATTTAGCCGCCGTAGGCGGCGACATTGACTTCCTTTGCTAGTCCCGGCTACCTGGAGCCGCCTTCAAAATGAACAGACTTTCCTCCGTGTGTGGGCATGTCGTTCATTTCAAAAGTACGGCGGATAGTCCCGTGTGTGGGCAGGTCCACTCGTTCGGACAGTCCGGCGGACTTTTACAGCGGTTTGTCCGCCAAACTAAGTCTGCCAGATAGTCTGATCGTGTGTACGAGGCATATGATACAGAGATGGGAAAAGGACCCCTGTCCTCTGCCCTGCTGAATGAATGAATGAAATACTTGTATAGCGCACAATGCGAACTGAATCGCCTCAAGGCGCTGTGGCGAGCTTTGATCATCAGCTAGAAGAGGAAGGTCTTGAGTTTTTTTCCTAAAAGCCAGGTGATTTTCTTCCAGGCGGATGTTGATTGGTAGAGCATTCCATAGCCGAGGACCTTGGACAGCGAATCTCCGATCCCCCTTGGATTTATACCGGGCTTTGGGCACGGCAAGGAGGTTTTTGTTGGCTGATCGAAGACTGCGGTTTGGTGTGTAATGATTTAGTTTCTCCATTAGGTATTGCGGAGCTTCTCTATGCACGCATTTGTGGGTGAGGTAAAGGGTCTTGAACGTGATCCAATTTTTTACCGTTAGCCAATGTAAGCTCCTCAGCGAAGGAGCGATGGTTTCCCAGGGTTTTTTTCCTGTTATCAGCCTTGCCGCCGTGTTTTGGATCAGTTGTAATCGCGCAAGTTGATATTGTGGTAATCCAACTACCACTGCTTTGTCATTCTTTGGGATAAAAGGGATGAGTCTGCGAAGCATGCGTAGCAGATGGTGAGATCCTCTGACTACAGATCCTATTTGCGCATCCATTGACATTTGTGCGTCTAAAATAACCCTGTCCTTGGCGCTGCTGCCACCCTTCACACTACCCTACAAACTGCTGACCCTATACTCTGCCTTGCTACCCTCCCGTGCTCTGACATTTTTTTTACTGCACCCCTACATAAGACAATCTAGGTTTGGCCCCTGCGCACTAGCATTATTGCTCTGTGTGCTGGCGGGAGGATTGGAAAGATCTCTCACTGACCAGCTCTGCAATTTGAGAAGTGCTTTCACACTTCCCTTTCACTGATCCCCCCCCCCCCCCCCGGGAGATTATATATATATATATATATATATATATATATATCACTCACACGTGTCTTGCTGCACACACCTATGCCGAAGGGAGAGTGCCAGTTACATTGATTTAATATATAGATAGGGTGCTCTCACTCTGTTTTTCATGCTCGTCCGTGTCAACGTAATGTTCCTCCTGCCATCTGCTATCCCTAGTCATTAGTGTAACTTCATGTAAAATAAAATGTCACACTGCATTTACAAAGATGAATTGTTCACTGTGTAAACAGGGAAACTGGCAAATCATTAGCTTAATAAATAGATTTAGTTACCGTAGGTCTGTGTTTTCCTAAACTAGTAAATACTTTAGAGATGGAAAACTAATTGCTAACAAGTACCAAATTCAGTTGTGTTGCCGCGGTGGCTGTTTTTTTTTTTTTTTTTTATATTTGCTTTAAATCTCAAAGACTACTTCCTGCATCCTGACAACCAGTAACGCACCTACCTTAGCAGATGGCTGTCAGGGCTCAGGAGGTCTTCCTTCTTGCAACCAGGAAAATGGGGTGCTTGAATAAGTTCGTGTCAATACAAGTAATGCATAAATAGAAGAAAGAGACCTCTAGTACAGGATCAGCACATACCAGGCATTAGGATGCTTATAGTACACAGAAGATTAATTCCGGTTTGCTTTTCCTCTACTTCTCTTATTAACGTAGAAAACTTTTTTTTTTTTTAGAAAACAAATATTCCCAATACATAAATTTGCTTGGTTATGCTTTCCAAGGTATATAAACTTTGCTTCATTTTATATTCTGTTATTTTAATAATGTGTAGCTGGTAGCAGTGATTTTTAATCCATTCCTGCTTAGGTAACATAATAATCTTACAATATCAGCCAATGAAAACGTGTTCTGCCTTTTTTTTTTTTTTTTTTTAAAAAGCACATTCCACAAATTCCTGCAAATAATGAGCGCTGTGTATGCACAGTTAGTCATGAAGAGGCGTAAGTAATTACATTGGCTTGTTTTTCTAAACAATTTACTTACAGAAGCAAGGAGGACCTAACAAGTTCTGTTTTCCTATATGCCCTGGATGCCCCAACAGTGATATTTGTGTTTGTTGCGAAGCAGATTTAAAGGAGCAGTCCTTCCAAAAGTTATATATTGGTTATAAGTAGTCTGTTCACATATGGTCTCATGCACACTGGGCAAAACAAACACCCCTTTTACAGGCGTTTCGCATTTATATTTCCAGCTTGTTAACATACAGTGCCTTGAAAAAGTATTCATACCCCTTGAAATTTTCCACATTTTATGATGTTACAACCAAAAATGTAAATATATTTTATTGGGATTTTATGAAAGACCAACACAAAGTGGCACATAATTGTGAAGTGGAAAGAAAATGATAAATGGTTTTCATTTTTTTTTTTACAAATAAATATCTGAAAAGGGTGCATTTGTTTTGAGCCCCCTTTACTCTGATACCCCTAACTAAAATCTAGTGGAACCAATTGCCTTCAGAAGATGCTCTGGTCAGATGAGAACAAAATGTAACTTTTTATCCTAAAAGCAAAATGGTATTTATGTTGGAAAACTAACACTACACATCACCTTGAACACACGATCCCCACCGTAAGACATGGCAGTGGCAAGATCATGTTGTGGGGATGATTTTCTTCAGCAGGGTCAGGGAAGCTGGTCAGAGTTGATGGGAAGATGGATGGAGCCAAATACAGGGCAATCTTATGCCGCATACACATGACCAGTTTTCCCATCGGAATAACCTTTGAAGGTTTTTTCGACAGAGTTCCGCTGAAATTGTCTTGCGTACACACGATCACACCAAAGTCCGATCGGCAAGAACGAGGTGACATACAACACGTACAACAGGACTAGAAAAAGGAAGCTCAATAGTCAGCAGCCTCTGTCTCATACTTTCTTCAGAGCATGCGTCGTTTTTGGTCCGTCAGAACAGCATACAGACGAGCAGTTTTCCCGATAGGAATTGGTTCCGTCGGAAATATTTAAAACATGTTTGATTTCTAGGTCTGTCAGAATTTTCGTAAAAAAGAAAAAAGTCAGAGGAGGCATACATATGATCGGAATATACGATGAAAAGCTTCCGTCAGACTTTTTGTGTCAGACATTACACTCGTGTGTATGTGGCATTAGAATAAAACCTGTTAAGAGTTTGCAAAAGACTTGAAACTGGGGTGGAGGTTCACCTTCCAGCAGGACAACAACCCTAAACATACAACCAGAGCTACAATGGAATGGTTTAGGTCAAAGCATATTCATTTGACCTAAATCCAATTGAGAATCTGTGGTAAGACTTGAAAATTGCTGTTTGTTCTCCATCCAATCTGACAGAGCTTGAGCTATTTTCCAAAAGAAGAATGGGCATAAAATTCACTCATGTGCTAAGCTGGTAGAGACATACCCCAAAAAGACTTGCAGTTGTAATTTTAACAAAACGTGGTTCTATAAAGTATTGACTGGGGGGGGGGGGGGGGGGGGGCTGAATACAAATGCATGCCACACTTTTCACATGCTTATTTGTAAAATAAATTTTAAAACATTTATCATTTTCCTTTTACTTCACAATTATGTGCCACTTTGTGTTGGTCGATCACATAAAATCCTAATAAAATACATTTACGTTTTTGGTTGCAACATGACAAAATGTAGAGACTTTCAAGGGGTATGAATACTTTTTCAAGGCACTGTATAGGTGGAACTCTGTTTCTGTTCACCTATGGTCTCATGCACACTGAGCAGAACAAACACCACTTTTACAGGCATTTGGTGTTTAGATTTTTAGCCTGTAAACACACTTGTATATTAGCCCATGTGTTCATGCGCACATAGATATTACAGACGTTTCAGCAGAGGAGTATCTACTGGCTAAAAACATGTTTAGGAGAGAAGCATTGGGCCGTAAAGATGCATAAACGTTAATGCATTCTAATTGGCCAGAATATTTACATTTGAATACATTAACGGCTTTTACCACATTTTTAAGCAGCTTTTTAAGCAGCATTTAGAGGAGCTGAGCAAACACTCAGTGTGCATGAGGCCTAAGAGTTTTGGTTGTTTCTTTTCTCACCTTGCATGTTTCAGCACCCTCTGTCGCATTTTCCATAATATAAAATAAATAAAACCTTTAACAGGGAGACTGGGGAGCCCTGCTAACGCCCTAGCAGGTGTGCAGACCCAATCATTTATGACATATAGAGTCGAGAGGTATAAGAAACTGCCATTTGGTTTACCTTTCTAAAATCTGCTAAAAACTGAAATATTCATTTTGGGTAGACTGAACCTTTTTAAGCTCAACCACTTCCCTACCGCTCTATTGTCATATGACATCCTCGGATTCCCTGCATTGTGGAAAACGAGCGTGCACGCCCGCCACATTGCTCAGGACCCGATACGATTGGACCCAATCCAATCAATATATGCTTATTGGGTTTTGTTTTTTTTTACCAAAAATATGTAGAATACATATTGGCGTAAACTGAGGAAAAAAATAAAAAAATTTTGTGAAAAAATTGGGATATTAATTGTAGCAAAAAGGTGATAAATATTGTGTTTTTTTTGGTCAACATTGTCGCTCTTTTTTTGTTTATAGCGCAAAAAATAAAAACCACAGAGGTGATCAAATACCACCAAAAGAAAGCTCTATTTGTGGGGGAAGGGGAAAAATGATCAAAATTAATTTGGGTACAACATCCCATGACCTCACAATTCTTATTCAAGTGTGACAGCGCTGAAAGCTGAAAATTGGCCTGGGCAGGAAGGGGGTCAATGTGCCCTGTATGGAAGTGGTTAAACTGCCTCAGACATGAAATCTCCTTGGATCACAAAAGCATAAAATAAAAAAAAGGCACAATGGCATGGAAAAGACTCAAACCCGACGTGTTTCATCTACAAAGACTTCAACTGGGGTATGAGTCCACATCCTTGCACTGCACAATATATACTCAATAATTAAACATTTCCCACCAGCTGACATTTGCATCGCAGGAGCTAGGAGGTAAGGACGCAGCTCCTAGCTGGGCTGCTCAGTCGCACACGCTGCCTGCCTCTGCTCTGCCCACTGACTCCTGGACCCTGACTGTGCTAGCCCATTGTGCACAAAAGACCCCAAATTAATTTGCTACACATGCGTGTTACTATGCGGGGCCGGGGGGCTGCCTGGGGACCAATAATGAATGATGCACATGCCAGAATGGTCAGACATGGATGGAGCAACACTTTTAGAGAAAAAAATGAATACATGCAATGGAGCAGCACTGCTGGGGCCGTAAAATGGATACAACATGCATGTATATGGAGCAACAATGGGGGCAAAAAAAATTAATTTATGGCATACATGCATATTGGAACAGCACTACTGGGGTCAAAAAAATAGCATGCATGCAAGTATTCATTTTTTGCCCCAGTAGTACTTCTCCAATATGCATGCATGGATGATGTATTCTTTTTTTTGCCCGCAGGTGTGCTGCTCCACATATATGCACATGGAGTAGCACTGTACTGGTGACAAAAAATATGAATATATGCATGAATATTGGAGCAGCACTACAGGGGGGCAAAACATAAAATGCATGCATATATGGATTGAAGCAGCACTACTGAGGCAAAAAAAAAAAAACATGAACATGCATGCATATGGAGCATCACTATTGGAGGCAAAAAATAATAATAATAATAATAATACATGCATGCATATGGAGCATCACTATTGGAGGCAAAAAATAATAATAATAATAATAATACATGCATGCATATGGAGCAGCACTGGTGGTTGAATAATGAATGAAGACAAGCACTCTATGGGGGAAATGAATGCAATGAAACACCAACTATACTATCATGTTTATCTTTTCTCCTCCCACATTAAGTTGGTTCTCCCTGGATGCCCAATCACCCTACTGCATTGACCAGCCTGGCCCACCACGGCAGCCAACGCTTTGTCTGCTTCCCTCCTTAGATTAAGTAAACTGCACCAAACACAAGGTCAGCGGTCTGCCGCTACTAGCACAAATACTGCTTGCCTGCCACAACTCCTGAAGCATTCTCTTTGGATTCATTAAATTATTAATTTGGTTTCTTATTCTTCCGCTTTGTGCTGTTAGGTATTCCTGGAGTCTGGACTTCCATTCACACCATTGCTATTGACCAGCCTGTTCCATCACCAACGCCTTGCTTGCTGCCCTCCTTGGGTCACGTGAACTGCACCAAACACAAGGTCAGCTGTCTGCCGCTACACAGCTGGGACTGATAGTTATGATACTCATTAGCACATGGTAGGACATACAAATTGTATTATTCTTTAGAATAATCAGAAAGTACCTAAAATCCTACATCTGGTTAAATTTGAAATAAATATGCTTTCCCGTGAGCTGAGGTAGAAAGTGTTTTCTTGTCTCTCAAGTTAATGACAACTGATCTTGGGAACAAATTTGGGAACAAACTTTCAACTTCAAAGTTGGAAGGACTACTATCAGCAAAGAGTGGCCCAGGAAAAATTACTTAGCAAATGCTTGAAGATGTTGTTATCACAATGTATGACCACAAGGTTGAAACTGTATCCAAGCGTAAACCACTGGGTGTTTCTTCTGCTTAAAGTATGCTTAGTTTTAAATACAGAAAAGTACAGTTTGAGTTATGAAAATATTGTTTACGGCCAGTCCAGGCCTACATTTTTCTATCAGGGCTCAACATTTCAAGCCCTGAGCTACATGGCCAAAAGTTTTTGAGAATTACACAAATATACATTTTCACAGTCTACTGCTTCAGTTTTTATTATGCCAATTTGCATATACTCAAAAATGTTATGAAGATCGATCAGATCAATTGCAATTAAGTCCCTCTTTGCCTTGAAAATTAACTTAATCTCATAAAAAACATTTCCACTGAAGAAGGCTTTGGGGTGCCCAAGAAAGTCCAGCAAGCTCCAGCACCATCTCCTACAGTTGATTCAGCTGTGGGATCGGGGCACCGCCAGTGCAGAGCTTACTCAGGAATGGCAGCAGACAGGTGTGAGTAGTGCACCTGTGCACACAGTAAAGCCCCGTACACACTATCAGATTGTCTGCTGAGTTTTTCCTTCAGGTTTACCAAAACCATGTAGTAGAAGGGCCTGCCTGATTGCATACACATTGAAACTCCTAAGGTTTGACCTCATATTATATGGTTTTGGTAAATCTGAAGGAAAAACTCAGCAGACAATCTGATAGTGTGTACGGGGCTTTAGGCGAAGACTTTGAGGATGGTCTGGTGTCAAGAAGGGCAGCAAAGCCACATCTCTCCCGAAAAATCATCAGGGACAGACTGATATTCTGCAAAGGGTACAGGGATTGGACTGCTGAGGACTGGGGTAAAATGGTAAAGTCATTTTCCCTGATTAATCCCCTGCTTGTTTGGGGCATCTGGAAACCCTGTCCGGAGAAGAAAAGGTGAGCGCTACTTTCAGTCCTGTGTCATGCCAACAGTAAAGCATCTTGAGACCATTCATGTGTGGGGTGGTTTCTCAGCCAAGCAGGGCCGGTGCTGTACTATTTTGCACCCTAGGCAAGACCAGCTACTTGCGCCCCCCACCCCCCACTTCAAAAAAATAAAATAAAACTACCATTTTAAAAAACAGTAGAAAATATTAAAACATATAAATATAAAACTGCTACATTTCTTTCAGCCCAATCCAGTAAAAAAAAAAAAAAGAAGAAAACAGCCCAATCAAACAAAGAGACAGCTAAATCCAGCAAAGATACATCCCCATATAACAAAGACGGTCAAATCCAGCAAAGAGACAGCCCTATCCAAAGAGAAATCAAAATCCCGCAAAGAGACATCCCCGTATAAAAAAGACAGCCCAATCCAAAGAGACAGGTGGAGGGTAGTGTGACAGGTGATGGTGGGGGGCGCAGTGTGACCGGTGGTGGTGGGGGGCACAGTGTGACAGGTGGTGGGCCAGTGTAACAGGTGGTGGTGGGGGGCAGTGTGGCAGGTGATGGTGGGGGGGCCAGTGCGACAGGTGGTGGTGGGGGGGCCAGTGCGACAGGTGGTGGTGGGGGGGCCAGTGTGACAGGTGGTGGTGGGGGGGCCAGTGTGACAGGTGATGGTGGGGGGCAGTGTGACAGGTGATGGTGGGGGGGCCAGTGTGACAGGTGATGGTGGGGGGCAGTGGGATAGGTGATGGTGGGGGGCAGTGTGACAGGTGATGGTGGGGGGCAGTGTGACAGGTGATGGTGGGGGGCAGTGTGACAGGTATTGGTGGGGGGACAGTGTGACAGGTAATGGTGGGGGGGCAGTGTGACAGGTAATGGTGGGGGGCCAGTGTGACAGGTGAGGGGGGCAGTGTAACAGGTGGTGGTGGGGGGCAGTGTGGCAGGTGATGGTGGGGGGGCAGTGTGACAGGTGGTGGGGGGGCCAGTACGACAGGTGGTGGTGGGGGGGCCAGTGCGACAGGTGGTGGTGGGGGGGCCAGTGTGACAGGTGGTGGTGGGGGGGGGGCAGTGTGACAGGTGATGGTGGGGAGCAGTGTGACAAGTGATGGTGTGGGCAGTGAGACAGGTGATGGTGGGGGGCAGTGTGACGGGTGATGGTGGGGGCAGTGTGACGGGTAATGGTGGGGGCAGTGTGACAGGTGATGGTGTGGGCAGTGAGACAGGTGATGGTGGGGGGCAGTGTGACGGGTGATGGTGGGGGCAGTGTGACGGGTGATGGTGGGGGCAGTGTGACAGGTGATGGTGGGGGGCAGTGAGACAAGTGATGGTGGGGGGCAATGTGATGGGTGATGGTGGGGGGCAGTGTGACAGGTGATGTTGGGTGGGCCAGTGTGACAGGTAATGGGGGGGGCCAGTGTGACAGGTGATGGTAGGGGGCAGTGTGATGGGTGATGGTGGGGGGCAGTATGACAGGTGACGGTGGGGGGGCCAGTGTAACAGATGGTGGTGGGGGCAGTGTGGCAGGTGATGGTGGGGGGGCAGTGTGACAGGTGACGTGGGGGGGCCAGTGTGACAGGTGACCTGGGGGGGCCAGTGTAACAGGTGGTGGTGGAGGGGCAGTGTGACAGGTGGTGGTGGGGGGCCAGTGTGACAGGTGATGGTGGGGGGGCCAGTGTGACAGGTGACGGTGGGGGGGCCAGTGTAACAGGTGGTGGTGGGGGGGCAGTGTGACAAGTGGTGGTGGGGGGCAGTGTGACAGGTGGTGGTGGGGGGGCAGTGTGACAGGTGGTGGGGGGGCCAGTGTGACAGGTGACGGTGGGGGGGCCAGTGTGACAGGTGACGGTGGGGGGGCCAGTGTGACAGGTGATGGTGGGGGGGCCAGTGTAACAGGTGACGGTGGGGGGGGCCAGTGTAACAGGTGGTGGTGGGGGGGCAGTGTGACAGGTGGTGGTGGGGGGCAGTGTGACAGGTGGTGGGGGGGAAGTGCGACAGGTGGTGGTGGGGGGGCCAGTGCGACAGGTGGTGGTGGGGGGGCCAGTGCGACAGGTGGTGGTGGGGGGGCCAGTGTGACGGGTGATGGTGGAGGGCAGTGTGACGGGTGATGGTGGGGGGCAGTGTGACGGGTGATGGTGGGGGGCAGTGTGACGGGTGATGGTGGGGGCAGTGTGACGGGTGATGGTGGGGGGCAGTGAGACAGGTGATGGTGGGGGGCAATGTGACGGGTGATGGTGGGGGGCAGTGTGACGGGTGATGGTAGGGGGCAGTGTGACGGGTGATGGTGGGGGGCAGTGCGACAGGTGATGGTGGGGGGCAGTGCGACAGGTGATGGTGGGGGGCAGTGTGACAGGTGATGGTGGGGGGCAGTGTGACAGGTGATGGTGGGGGGGCCAGTGTGACAGGTGATGGTGGGGGGCAGTGGGATAGGTGATGGTGGGGGGCAGTGTGACAGGTGATGGTGGGGGGGCAGTGTGACAGGTGATGGTGGGGGGCAGTGTGACATGTGCAAGAACTTCACTCACTGTGTTGGCTGTTAGTGTCAGCTTCTCAAGAGGCAGTCACGTTGCATGGAATCCTAGCTCAGCAATAAACAGCCCGTCAGAGCAGCCAATCATAGAGTCGTATGCTTGTGGATGCATGACCAATCAATAGCAGGGGCGGGCGTTCCGTGTGGTGGTGGGCGTGGCCAATAGCTTCCAGTGTGCTTTTCTGTCCCAGGGCTCAAGTCGGCATCGAGTAGAGGCAGGAGGATGGCGGCGAATGTATTGTCACCTGTTAAGTGTTCCTGCCCCGGGGCGGGACAGGACGGCCTCCCCCGTTATTGGGATGGGATTCCCACACTTCTCTCGCTCCTCCCATTCAGTAAACAATGAGAAATGGCCCGAAGTGAAGGCAGACAGGAGGGGGAGCGGAGGGCACCACAAACATGCCGCTCTGTGTGTGTGAGTGGAGCTGACGTGGCCGGCCGTGCTAGCGTGCTGTCATTGTGCACGCCCTGTGCATGCTGGACTATGGAGAACAAGGCACTGACAAGCTCCCAGTGCAAAGTAGGGAAACCAGCGGTCCTGGCTGCGCCCTAGGCGGCAGTGCGCCCTAGGCGGTTGCCTAGTCCGCCTAGTGGTAGCACCGGCCCTGCAGCCAAGGGAGTGGGCTCACTCACAATTTTGCCTAAGAACACAGCCATGAATAAAGAATGTTCCAAAAGCATCCTCCGAGAGCAAGTTCTCACAACCCTCCAAGAACAGTTTGGTGACGAACAATGCTTTTTCTGGCATGATGGAGCACCTTGCCATAGGGCAAAAGTGATAACCAAGTGGCTTTGGGAACAAAACATCAACATTTTGGGTCCATGGCAAGGAAAATCCCCAGACCTTAATCCCATTGAAAACTTGTGGTTAATTCTCAAGAGGTGGTGGGGAGAAAAAAAAAGTCTGACAAACTAAAAGCATTGGATTATGCAAGAATGGGCTGCCATCAGTCAGGATGTGGTCCAGGAGTTGATTGACAGTATTCCAGGGCGAAATGCATAGGTAGGTGTTGAAAAAGGGTCAACACTGCAAATATTGACTCTGTGTACACTTAAAGTGTTACTAAACCCAGTAATATGAAAATAGTTACAGATTATAGATTACAGATTATAAATCTTTTTACATTAAAATACTGCCACTATATATACCTTTTTGGAAGATCTGTATAACAAGGTTACACGATAAACTGCAGAGAATTCAGGAAGGAGATTTCTATGCCCACATGTGTGATGTCAATATCATGCAGCCTGGCTAGCTCTGATCAACAAATAAATGTGCTCTCCAGCTAAAGACACAACTGAGCATGTGCAGGACAGCTACTCTCCCTGTGTTAGCTGGCCTTCCCCAGACAGACAGTGCAGGAGGGGAGGATCTGTGCATACAGGATAAAACAGCCTTTTTGCACAATGCAGAGGATTAACCCCTTATGTTCGACAGTGAGTATAACAAGCATGCTATGCTGCATATATAGACTGATTTTTATGGTGGGGGTTTAGCAACACTTTAATGTAATTGTCAATAAAAGCCTTTGACACTTATAAAATGCTTGTAATTATACTTCAGTATACCATAGTAACATCTGACAAAGCTCTAAAAACACTGAGGCAGCAGAATTTGTGAAAATGAATATGTAATTCTCAAAACTTTTGGCTGTACTATTCAGGCCATAAGAATTACTCACTCACCGCCAGTTGCCCCACCCAACTCTTACCCTGCCACACCCCTAAAAACATCCTCATAAATTATCTTATGAAATGACACTGTTAAATATTTTATGCAGAATTAAGTTACAAAAACAAATATGAACAATATTAACATAAATCATATAAGTACCCATCAGTGCAACCTATCAGCGCATATAGTGTCGCCTCATCAGTGGCAATCAGTGCAGCCTTATGATTGCCAATCAGTGCAGCACATTAGTGGTACCTAATCAGTGGCCAATCCGTGCAGCCTATCACTACATGGGAATCACAGGGAGGAATCAGTTGGAGAGCCAGCCAGATCACACAGAGGATCTCCTGCTGTGACACAGCTTGGATCTAAAAACCAGGCCAAAAGTCCCGCCTCCTTGATGGCTGCTATGATTGAGAGCACACTGATTCAATTTCCCAGCATTGGACCAGTGTGCTGTCTATCATAGGAGCCGGTCCAGGAGGCAAGACTTTTGACAGCAGCCGGCATTTCATTGATCCAAGCTGTGCCACAGCATTTGGTGAGTGAAAATAAGCTGAGGGCGAGTGTGGAGCAGGTATGGACTAGGCCGACAGTTTCCTGGCTGATTGCTTCTGGCATAAGTGGTGCAGCCTATTTTACAGGGCATCAGAGGGGCCTGGGAGGCAAATGGCAGAAGTGATCAGCCAGGAAACTGTTGGCCCAGTCCACCCCTGCTCCACACTCGCCCTTAGCTTATTTCCACTTGCCAAATGCAAGCAGAATTTGAGGTTTATCTATTGCATATGAAGGCTAATTTTACTTTAGTTGTTGGTAGTGGAGCTGTCATGGGACAGGAAGTTCACCCCCCTTTTTTTTTTTGCCTATTGTCATGGTAGCAAGAAATGACCAATTCTGCCCCCCAACCCACCACAAAAAACAAAACAAAATAAAAATCCCAGTGCTCAATGGAATAGATGGGGAGGTAAAAAAAAAAAAAATTGGATTTTTAAAACAGCTTACCTGTAAAATCCTTTCCTTGGAGTACATCATAGGACACAGAGTCTCAAGTAATTACAGTGCCTTGCGAAAGTATTTGGCCCCCTTGAACTTTTCAACCTTTTGCCACATTTCAGGCTTCAAACATAAAGATATAAAAAATTTTTTTTTTGTAAAGAATCACCAACAAGTGGGACACAATTGTGAAGTGGAACGAAATCTATTGGATTTTTGAAACTTTTTTAACTAATAAAAAAATGAAAAGTGGGGCGTGCAAAATTATTCGGCCCCCTTGCGTTAATACTTTGTAGAGCCACCTTTTGCTGCGATTACAGCTGCAAGTCGCTTGGGGTATGTCTCTATCAGTTTTGCACATCGAGAGACTGAAATTCTTGCCCATTCTTCCTTGCAAAACAGCTCGAGCTCAGTGAGGTTGGATGGAGAGCGTTTGTGAACAGTAGTTTTCAGCTCTTTCCACAGATTCTCGATTGGATTCAGATCTGGACTTTGACTTGGCCATTCTAACACCTGGATACGTTTATTTGTGAACCATTCTTTTGTAGATTTTGCTGTATGTTTGGGATCATTGTCTTGTTGGAAGATAAATCTCCGTCCCAGTTTCAGGTCTTTTGCAGACTCCAACAGGTTTTCATCCAGAATGGTCCTGTATTTGGCTGCATCCATCTTCCCCTCAATTTTAACCATCTTCGCTATCGAAGAAAAGCAGGCCCAAACCATGATGCTGCCACCACCATGTTTGACAGTGGGGATGGTGTGTTGAGGGTGATGAGCTGTGTTGCTTTTACGCCAAACATATCGTTTTGCATTGTGGGCAAAAAGTTTGATTTTGGTTTCATCTGACCAGAGCACCTTCTTCCACATGTTTGGTGTGTCTCCCAGGTGGCTTGTGGCAAACTTTAGATGAGACTTTTTATGGATATCTTTGAGAAATGGCTTTCTTCTTGCCACTCTTCCATAAAGGCCAGATTTGTGCAGTGTACGACTGATTTTTGTCCTATGGACAGACTCTCCCACCTCAGCTGTAGTTCTCTGCAGTTCATCCAGAGTGATCATGGGCCTCTTGGCTGCATCTCTGATCAGTCTTCTCCTTGTCTGAGCTGAAAGTTTAGAGGGATGGCCAAGTCTTGGTAGATTTGCAGTGGTCTGATACTCCTTCCATTTCAAAATGATCGCTTGCACAGTGCTCCTTGGGATGTTTAAAGCTTGGGAAATCTTTTTGTATCCAAATCAGGCTTTAAACTTCTCCACAACTGTATTACGGACCTGCCTGGTGTGTTCCTTGGTCTTCATGATGCTCTCTGCGCTTTCAACAGAACCCTGAGACTATCACAGAGCAGGTGCATTTATACAGAGACCTAATTACACACAGGTGGATTCTATTTATCACCATCAGTCATTTAGGACAACATTGGATCATTCAGAGATCCTCGCTGAACTTCTGGAGTGAGTTTGCTGCACTGAAAGTAAAGGGCCCGAATAATTTTGCACTCACCACTTTTCAGTTTTTTATTTGCTAAAAAAGTTTAAATTATCCAATAGATTTCGTTCACCTCCACAATTGTGTCCCACTTGTTGGTGATTCTTCACAAAAAATTAAAATTTTATATCTTTATGTTTGAAGCCTGAAATGTGGCAAAAGGTTGAAAAGTTCAAGGGGGCTGAATACTTTCGCAAGGCACTGTACTTGGTGGGTTATAGGCCTACCTTCAGGTGTTGACACTGGTATAACCAATACAGGAAGTTGACTCCTCTATATAACCCCTCCTCCTTCCAGGAGCACTCAGTTTTTGTAGCCAAGCAATATAAGTAATATACTCTCACCCCATAAAACAGAGGGGTGGGAGCTCTGTGTCCTATGATGTACTCCAAGAAAAGGATTTTACAGGTAAGCTGTTTTAAAAATCCTATTTTCTTTATCGTACATCATAGGACACAGAGTCTCAAGTAATTACTTGGTGGGATGGAGACACAACCTGTAGGGTAACCCCCAGACCTGAGGACTTATACTGCTGCCTGCAGCACACTGCGCCCGAAGGTGATATCCTCATTCCAACTTACATGAACTTGATAAAATTTTGCAAATGTATGTACTGAAGGCCAAGTCGCAGCCTTGCAGATTTGAGACCTGGAGGCCTGGTGACGCACTGTCCAAGAAGCACCAACCGCTCTGGTAGAGTGCGCCTTAACTTGAAAAGGGGCAATCTTTCCCTTTAAATCATACGTTTGAATTATAACTTGCCAAATGCACTTAGTGACAGTGGATTTTGACGCTGCTTGTCCCTTCTTAGGACCCTCTGGCAGAAGAAATAAGACATTAGTCTTACGAATCTTACACGAAAATGTTATAGAGCTAATTATTTAGATGGATATATGTCAGATGGTATATATTCAAACTAGTATGGTAAAGTAGTAAGGGAGAACTCTTATCCTAATGTAGAAATTATTCTATCAATAGTGCCTGCAACAGTGTGTACACAATAATAACTGTCACAATCCCAAGTGCAACTTATATCTCTATGATATAAAAATAGTGCTAAGTGCAAAACCACATACAGTGGTCTAACTATAAATCAGACTTCTATGACAGAAAGTGCTGAGTGCATCATAGCAAAACCAAAGTGACTGAAATATAAACAGTTACTGGCTACGTAAGCACAAACTAGTGACAATAATAAAGTGCAAAACTACAGTGCAAAAAATGCAAGCAAGCAAAAATAAAGTGCAAAAAATGCAAACAAAGTGCTTAGTGTAACACAAAATATTAATAAAAAACATATAATAATCGAACTATAGAACAAAACTCCATAAACAGAAAGTGCTGAGTGCAAAAAATTGGACTATATCCAGCTGTTAATGACGTGAACACAGTCCCGTGATGATGTCACATAAACATCTAAAGTGATTCTGTGCTGGGAAATATCTCAGAGGTTCTTCCTCCACATAAGTGAGTCCACGCATAAGTGTGCACACTGGGTAATTACCTTCCCGCTATATAAAATATAGCGTATATGCAGCCTCCTCTTGGATATACCAGGAGTCCCAGGAAAGGGGGTGGAAGGGGGGGCCTCAGGGGGTCACTCTCAGATCTCCGTCACAGTATACTCCAGCAAGATGTTCCAATATAGCTCAGAGAATAAGTATAAGAGCAACCATAGTGTAGTATGTTTTTAAAAATCACTACTTTATTAAAAGGTTAAAATTACTCACAAACGAAATGGGGTAAATAGGCAGCATTAGCAGCAAAACAGTTCAGATCGACCGCTCTGGTGCAAGCGTCACTTCCGGATACGCTCAGCGAGCCCACTCCATTGAGCCCCGCTGAGCTGGTGGATGACAAGACCATCTCTGCACTCTGTGCAGGGACGGATCTGTCAGAGAGTCCGCTCTCTATGTTGGGGGGTGGCAAATCTGTTGATTACGGACCGCCTGTCCGTTTTCATCCAATCCAATCCAGGCGGATGGAAAAATAGGACATCCACCTGTCTGGATTTTGCAGTGCTGATCGGATGTCAGTGGACATGTCGCCGCTGACATCCGACACTCCACAGAGCTGTATGAAGCGACCGTTCAGATCCACCTGAAAAAACCTGACAGGCAGATCTGAATGGTCCACGTGTGAAAGGGACCTAAATGGAGAAATATGTTTGTGTGCTTTTTATTATACCTTAAAGAGGAAGTAAACCCTGATGAGTTTACTTCCTCTTTCATTCCCTGCAAAGGCAAAGCATAATGGACTACTATGCATCGCATAGTAGTCCATTATGTGTCACTTACCTGACACAGGAGCCAGCGATGTCACTGCTGTCCCCTGTAGTCCGGCGCATCCATCTTCTTGGTGGGGTCTCGCTGCTCCACCGCTGTCATTCGGCAAAGCCGCGATGACGTCACTCCCGCGCATGCGCGCGGGAGCCGACACGCGCGGCTTCGGCGTTGATGGTGCCGCGCTCAGTGTGCCTGCGCGCTGCTGTGCCTGTCTTTCGGCAAATATCTCCTAAACCGTTTAGGTTTAGGAGATATTTATTGGACCTACAGGTAAGCCTTAATCTAGGCTTACCTGTAGGTCAAAGTGTGTTGTAAGGGTTTACAACCACTTTAAACACCATGCTAACAGCACTAGTTTCAGTACGCATTTGTAGAGTAAATATCGATATTAGCACCGAAAAACTAATTTTTGAACGGTCGGTAAAATTTGTTTTAGGTCAGTAAAATTTCACTTCAGGAGGTGGCCTCATCAATCTGCTGCAGATCTTTCACTGTTAAGGCAGCAGGCTGGAGATGAAGCAATGACACCACTGTTCCAAATAAAGCGTGCCATCTGCCTAGCTTTGCTCTCTGATGGGGACGGGTAAAGCCCAGTTCTCAGTGCACAAAAATACAAATTCTTTAGCAGGTATAATTATTTTGTCTGGGTAGTAAGATATTTGCTTTGAGTTCAGGTTTTACATGTTTCAAATAAGGAACCATCTTATTCAGTAGATACCGTGCCTTGAAAAAGTATTCATACCCTTTGAAAATGTTCTACATTTTGTCATGTTACAACCAAAAAAGGTAAATGTATTTTATTGGGATTATATGTGATATACGCCAATAAACTTACATTTAAATGCCAATCAGTGCAGCCTCATCAGTGTCCATCTGCAGCCTTGTCCATCATTGCAGCCTTGCCAGTCTTTTTGCAGCATTGCCCCCGATTTAAAATTGACGCCGCTCTCCGCTGACCAAGCGTAGAGGAGCCGAGATACACAAAGCCGAGTGTACTGGTCCCACCCATCTCCACCGATTGCGAGAGGAGAGAGCACCACCAACATACAGAAAGCTGAGTGTACTTCACCTAGACTCGGTTCTGCTCACAGTCAGGGGCGAGACTGCGAGAGGAGCAGAGCCTAGCCGAAGTACGCTCTTTTCTGTATGCTTACGGCGCTCGCGCCTATCGCAATCAGTGGAGGTGGGCGGGACTGCACGCTCCTTTCCTCACAATCAGCGGGAGATCGACTGGGATTGGCATATAACATGCACCCATGATATTCCCCTGATTTTAAAGGGGGGGGAGCGTGTGTGTTATTCGCTGATAAATACGGTATATACAAAATTGTGAAGTGGAAGGAAAATGATAAAAGGTTTTCAAAATGTTTTACAAATAAATATCTGAAAAGTGTGGTGTGCATTTTTGTATTCAGCCACCCCAAGTCAATACTGTAGAACCACCTTTTGCTGCAATTACAGCTGCAAGTCTTTTTGGGCATATCTCTACTGACTTTGCACATCTAGAGAATTACATTTTCGCCCATTCTTCTTTGCAAAATAGCTCAAGCTCTGTCAAATCGGATAGTAAGCGTCTTGTCAGAATGTTTTATTATTTAATTATAGACAGTATTGTAATTATAAAAATATACAAATCTTTGATTTGAGAGATTTACAATTTTCTACTAATACCAACAAGAAATTCAAGTTTGTTTATCCGTGCTATTTTTAAGACAAGTGACACAAATGATATTGCTTAACCACTTCGCTCCCACGTTATAGCCAAAAGACAGCTACAGCGCGGACGCTAAGTGCCGGGAGGGCATCCCTGGACGTCCTCCTGTTTACTTCCTGTCTGCACGCAGCTGCGCATCGGGGAGGTTCTGTGCTGGCCGTGTCCCTTAAATTCCCAAGCATACTTTTTTTTTTATTGTTGCACTGTCTACTGATCAAGGCTCGGGGTCACACCTATGCATTTTTTTTTTGCAGAAACGCACTACAGATCATTTAACATAGTTTTCAATGGGACACGTTCACATACATGCTTTTTAGCTACTGCATTTTTGGGAAGGGTCAAAACCGCAAAACTGTTCTTTTTTTGGCTCAATAGGAGGTCAATGGAGAAGCTGCAGAAAAGCATGTAGTGTGTCTTTCCTGACAGACTCCATGGCAGCAACGTGTGGGTTAAGTCCCGCCTCCACTACCCTATAGGACACTACTCCCATAAATCTTTGCTCCCTGCCCATGGCCGTATTCTTTTTTTTGTCCTCCTCCGTAGGACCCATTACGGTCTTTCTACCTGAAGATTGCTCCCACACGGTTCCATTGTTGGTTTGGCCGAATAGCAACTATGGATGGAATTGTCGCATGACTCCGTTAAGCCCTAGCTATTAGCGGGGTATGGAGCGGGCATTGGATATAAGCGCTGGAGGAAGCCAGGAACCTAGCCACTGGCAGGCAGGCTGCGCATTCGGTCTGATAGCCCAGCTAAATAGTAGGTTACCTATTTTGCCCTGAGAAGTCCGGTATGTATTGTTCTCACCTTCGGCCTGGAGACGATCGTGTGGGAGTGGTAAGATTGTTCCTCTTTTTCATGGCAGCAGTTTGTGTTTGTTCCTTGCTTTTCCTTCATTTCCATTCGTTTTTTGTGTTTCCATGTATGTGGGTATAGGCATGGCGGCTGGATTAGCCTGCGTTCCAGCCGCCGCTCACTTCCTGGTTTTTCGTTAGATACGTTCGTTCTGCGCATGCGCGAGTACGGCACAGGAACGAGGCTTGGTTCGCGCATGCGCGATAGCGGCAAAATGGCGCTATTCGCGCATGCGCAGTAGCGGCGCACAGGACGCGGTGATGACGTCACTAAGGCGCCCTATTTAAACATAGGAAATAGCCTGCAATCTTTGGGAATGCTTGCAGGCTATTACGTGACTTCCCCTTGTCCAGGATTTCTTCTGTGGAGGTAGGTGGCCTTCTGGGAAGAGGGGGTGGGCGTGTATGTGTGTATGGTGCTCTCAGCCTTACTTGTATATCTTTGCAGCAATTATGGAAACCCCTAGAGATATGGACTCACCTCCGCCTGTATGTGGCCAGCCCTCTCATAATAGGTACTGTCTGGGGGGGGGGTCCGGTATTAGTCAGTCTGTTATCTTTCCTTATCTGTATGTCTCTTCTATCACTGTCTTAGCCCATCTAGATCAGAACAGCAACGCAGCTCAACGCATAGAGGAAGCGATTCTTCTAAGTCTTATCACCGGCATTCATATTCTAAGTCTTAACATCACGGCTCAACCTCAAGATCCGGGCGCCGTAGCGAGGATCGATCTCGCTCCTCCAGGGCTCATTCCAGCCGTTCAGTTATTAATACTTGCTGGGGATGCAGATCGCAAGTTCCTACTGGGAAATCTCTGTGTGACCTCTGCTTTTCCAAAGCCTCTAGTGAGAGAGGGGGTACGGACCAGCAACTAAGATCCCTTGTGGAAAAAGTGGTGAAAGAATCCCTCAAGGGGATCGGCGCCAGTCAGACCCCTGTGCCTCAGTCAGAATCACCTCAGTCACCAGTCAGGGAGTCGCATGCTCAAGAGCTCTGGGAGTCCTCTCTAACAAGCCACCCTTCAGCTGCTGCATCAGACAGTGAATCTGAGGAAGATAGTCCCTGTGTGGGGTTTGACTTAGTCTTCACCAAGGGGGAGAGTAAGGCAATCAGAGAGGCTTTGAACTGGGAAGATGAGGTGGCTAATCCTTCCAAACAAAGAAAGTATTTTAAGCAACTTAAAAGGGAGCGTCTTAACTTTCCATTCCTGTCTGAACTTGGTGAGGTCATCACGGATGAATGGAGTAAAGTTGAGAAAAAGAATAGTATGCTTTCAAAAGTCCTAAGGTTATATCCCTTTAAGGAGGATGAGGTCAAGTATCTGGAATCAGCTCCACTCGTGGATGCAGCGGTGATGAGACTAGTAAAACATGTGACACTTCCATTGGAAGATACAGTTTCATTTAAGGATGCCTTAGATAGGTGGATTGATTCCGATTTAAAGAGAGTCTACCTCACTGCTGGTATGGCATGCAAGCCAGCATTGGCTTTAGCGGCAATGTCCAAGGCCATGGAAGTCTGGACGGACGGTGTGGATGATACCCTCAGAAACATTTCGGATGAAGTCGCAAAAAACTCTCCTATCCAGGAGTTACGGCTTGCATCGGCTTTTCTGGGGGAAGCTTCGATTGACATCATCCGCCTAGTGTCTCGGGTTATGCTTTCAGCTGTAACCGCCAAACGGGCTCTTTGGCTCCGTCCCTGGCTGGCTGATCCAGCGTCTAAACAGGTGTGGTGCCGTATCCCTTTCGAGGGTCCTTCCCTTTTTGGGAATAAATTGGATAATGCCATAACCCGGGCTACTGGTGGGAAGTCGGGGTTTCTTCCTCAGGATAGACGTTTAAAAAGCCAGAGGAGATTTTTTCCTAAAAAGCAATATCAAGAGCAGGCCAGGGAGGCCCGTAGCTATAGACCGGGTCAGGAATATTCCAGGTCATGGAAGTCAAGGCAGTCCTTTAAGAAATCCGCCAAGAGCAGTGCGACAGGAGAGAGGGAACGAACCAAATCTTTTTGAGATTGGGCCCGCTCAGATAGGCCAGGTGGGGGCTCGTCTTCTACATTTTCGGCATGTCTGGGCGGCCTCAATCCAGGACTTCTGGACCGTCAGAACGGTCTCTTCGGGCCATTCTTGGACCTTCAGCAGGTCCCCAAGACTAAAGTATGTTCCCACCTCCCTTCCGGCCTCAGAAGAAAAAAAGGCAGATCCTGTTGGCCTACGTGAAATCTTTATTGGCTCAAGGCGCTGCCTTTCCCCTGCCAGACGATCAACGAGGGAGAGGAATTTATTCTCCTCTTTTTATGGTCCAAAAGAAAAACGGTTCTTGAAGGCCAGTCATAGACCTTACACATCTGAATTGTTTTATCAAAAAGGAAAATTTCAAGATGAAAACCTTGTCAACAATACAACAGTCAGTCCAGTCAGGCGACTGGATGATTTCAATAGACCTAAAGGACGCTTACTTTCATGTCCCTGTGGCAGAAGATTTTCAGCAGTTTCTGCGATTTTCAGTAGGAAAACTACATCTTCAGTTCGTATGTCTCCCGTTCGGGCTTTCAACGTCCCCCGAGTCTTTTCAAAGGTGTTGTTGGCCGTAGTGGCTCTATTGAGAGCCAAGGGAATTTGTCTTCACCACTATTTGGACGATCTTCTGCTGCTAGCCCCGGACAGAGACCGTCTGTTATTGCACAAGGATCAGGTTATCTCCACTCTTCAAGAATTCGGTTGGATCCTGAATCTAGAAAAGAGTCAGTTAATTCCCTCTCAGTCTCTTGTATTCCTAGGCGCACTCTTCAACACAGTGAAGGGTACCATCTCATTACCCGAAGAGAAAGTAGCGGTAATTCGGGACAGAATTCGTCCGGCCCTCTCAGCCTCCCATCTCCCGGCTCTTCAGTGCCTGAGAATTATTGGCACTATGGTGGCCACAATTCCAATGGTGAAGTGGGCCCAATGGAAGATGAGACCGTTCCAAAAAGGGTTTCTTCACCAATGGCTAGGCGACAAGACTCAACTTATCCGGATCACATCTTCAATGAGAATCTCTCTGCCCTGGTGGCTTCAGAAGGAGAATCTATTCAATTATTCCATTCTCCCCATCTCATGGATAACAATAACTTCGGATGCCAGCAACAGGCGCTGGGGCGCCCACTGTTTGACGGAAGTAGCACAAGGCACCTGGGCCTATCCTTCCAGGGGGATGGTGTCGAATATTCTAGAATTAAGGGCAGCCTTCCGGGCGCTCCTAGCCTTTCGTCATCTGATCTCAGGAACCTTGGTTCTACTCAGACTAGACAACACAACAGCAGTGGCATATATAAGGAGACAAGGAGGTACTCTGAGTCTGTCCCTTCTTCAGGAGGTAGAGCCAATCATGTTTTGGGCTCAGAAGAACCTGGTCAGCATTACAGCAACTTATGTTCCAGTGTCTCGAGTCAGTCTGGACAACAACGAATGGTCCCTTCACGAAGAAGTTTTCAGGTGGATTCTAACGTTGTGGTTCTCCCCAGAGGTCGACCTATTTGCCTCCCCTTGCAACAAGAAACTGGCAAGGTATTATTCCAGGTTTCGGGATCCTCAGGCTTACGGAGTGGATGCACTGACGGATCGATGGTGGTTCAACAAAGCTTACGCCTTTCCTCCGACTCCTATTATTCTACAGTTCCTGCAGAGACTCAAATCAGAAGCAGTAGAGGTGATAGCTGTAATACCTTATTGGCCCAACAGGCCATGGTTTCTGCTTCTAATGCTACTCAGTGTCAGAGATCCGATTCCCTTTCCTCTCAGACCCGATCTTCTATCTCAGGGCTCGAAGCTCCATCCCTGTCCGGCCCATCTATGTCTGAGGGTCTGGTTTTTGAGAGGGGGAAGGTTAGAGGCTCTGGGTTGTCCCAAGGAGGCCATTCCTACTCTCATGAATGCAAGGAGGAAAAGTACCAACCAGGTGTATGAGAGGATTTGGTCTAGATTCACAAGTCACTTGTCTTCCAAGTCTTGCTCTAATGGTAATCTGACGGTTCAGGATGTTTTGGGTTTCTTACAGTCTGGACTAGACATTCCCCTATCTGTCAGCGCTCTTCGTGTACAAGTCTCGGCAATTTCGGCCTTTTCTGGAGTATCCTGGGCTAAACATCCCTTGGTTCAGCAATTCTTTAAAGGAGCAATTAGACTTAGACCACAGAGGAAACCTAGATTCCCCAAGTGGGATTTACCGCTGGTTCTCGACTTCTTCTCACAACTGGACAGAACACTTTCAGTCAAAGAATTGTCCCTAATGACATCTTTTTTGGTAGCCATATCTTCAGCAAAGAGAGTCTCTGAGATTCAGTCTTTAGGATCAAAGGAACCTTTCCTCACATTTTTCCCTGACAGAGTGGTCCTATTGCCAATGCTGGGGTCGAATCCAAAGGTTACCTCAGTCTTCCACGAAAATCAGGATATTACTCTTCCTACCTTTAATTCTGCTGGGAGTCAGGATCTTCATCCTGTCGACATGGGAGTTATTCTGAAACAATACTTGGAGGCAACAGCTTCTTTCCGGCAATCGGATTATCTTTTTGTTCTTTTTCACTGTAAAAACAAAGGCCTTAGGGCTTCGGTCAGATCCATCTCCACGTGGGTGGTTCAGGCGATCCAGTGGGCTTATAAAGAGAAGGGCTTGGCTCCTCCTGAGGCGGTTACGGCACATTCCACGAGAAGTCTCTCTACTTCTTGGGCAGCTTCACGTCATGTGGCTCCTGAGGTTATCTGCAAAGCTGCCTCATGGTCATCCATTCATACATTTATGGCTCACTATTGTGTCGAACCTGCCAGTTTATCTTCCGTTGATTTTGGTTTAAAGGTGCTGTCGGTTGACAGTGTTAAATACATTTTTGTTCAGCATTTTTTTGCCCACCCGAGTGTGTTTGGCGAGTTATTTCCCACACGTTGCTGCCATGGAGTCTGTCAGGAAAACTGAAAATTCCTATCAAAATACTTACCGTAATTTTCCTTTCCTGATGGACTCCATGGCAGCAGGAGTTCCCTCCCAAAATGGCTGGAGTAGGCTAGTTACCGAACACGGCCATGGGCAGGGAGCAAAGATTTATGGGAGTAGTGTCCTATAGGGTAGTGGAGGCGGGACTTAACCCACACGTTGCTTCCATGGAGTCCATCAGGAAAGGAAAATTACGGTAAGTATTTTGATAGGAATTTTCAGTTTTTTTCCCTTTGATTTACAAAAAAAAAAAAAAAAAAAAAACAAACAAACATGTGCAAAACCTCACATCAGAAATGAACAAAAGCAAACCGCATAGGTGTGAATCGAGCCTTACTACGCAGGAGAATCCAATGGCTCCGATGAGTGGCTGAGCCAGTCCTAATACCTGAATGTGTGACAGAGATGACCTATAGAAAGGCTGTCACAATGCAGGTAGTGTATCCAAGAGCCTGTTAAGCTATGAAAAATAATATTTTAAGAGATACATTTACCTTTGGAACATGTTACACTGGTGTAAATTTTGACAAGGTCCAAGAACCATAACCATCTGGGTCAGGTTGGTGCAGTGGGATTTACTGGAAAGCCCTCTATCTTGCCGAGCAGGCAACGAAGATGGGCATATATTAGACAAAAAACAATACCCACAGTCTTCAGGACATGCACTGAAAAAGGCCTGGGAGGATCCCTGGGCCATTTGTTGTTGAATCTGGTTGGCCAGGATGCCCATTTCTGGTGTCCCCCACATGTGGCAGAGTCCTTGAAACACTTTTTTAACCTTTTCACTTTTTCCTGCCTCCTTTTTCCTATTAATGCACTCTGAACTTTCTGAATTGCATAGATTTTTGTGACCGTGATACTTGAGAACTGTTGGAACACTTGAATTTGGCTTCAATAGAAGTTGTCTGACATTCAGCAGTGAAAAGTGCAGAGCAAACTGAAGTGATTAGGCGCCTGAAGGGAATCAATAAGGGTGTGGATTTAAGTGTTAATCTTATGGATAATAGCTGCTGGGAATAAATGCTTGGGGAAGAGTACTCAAAGATGCAAGAAAATGTTCCAGATAGTGCTTGGATCCATATTGTGTATGAATGGATAGAATGTGATAAATGCATAGTCGATTACACAAATTCTATAAAAACATAAGTTTATGCAATGGTGTATGGAAAAAAAAAAAAAAAAAAAAAAAAAAAACACTTCACCCAGGACAAGTGTCAGATGTATACAACCACAGTGGCCAAGCCTGCTTACTGTTCTCCAACAGAGAAGGGCCAAGATGGGTCTGGGTGGTGAGCCTCAGTGCTGGCTTCCAGGGCGGTGGATCTATATCATGGAGTCACTCGGCAGACAAGGGGGGCTGTCCTGAGAATCACAAGGCTGATTGATGTAACCAGGAGGCTGCAAGCCAGGCTATAGAACTGTAAAGGTTCCACACTGAATGAACTACAGGTAGAAGTCAATGGTGTGTGGGCACTTGTAGGGCGAGCTGGTGGGTGAAGTCCCATCACAGTGATGACAGTAAAAGCCATCTTAAAATGCTACCTATAAAAATAAAAAACCCACACACCAATACAGCAGTAGTAAAGTCCATTTTAAAGAATTTAAGATACAACGAATCTCCTAAACATGCACCAGAAGACTGGATGCAGATGATAGAATTAAGCCCTTCAGCGGTTCACTGCTGGCACTAAGTCAGTCATAGCATGCTTTGTATGCAGTGCATACTAGTACATTACTTCAACTGCCCCTAGGCTTTTTTGGGACTTTACTACCACTTTAAGTCTCAGTCAGACCAGCAGCATTGACCAATGCAGTCCCAACACACGAACAAGGCAATTGGTCTTATGTTCTATAGTTTTAGCTTTCACACCAATGCAGATCATGGGGGAGCACTAAAAAGGGATAGGACATTGTTGCACTTTCATTCACATCATAATAAGAGAGAGGAGACGCTTTAAAAGATAAGCCATCACTGATCTCTAGTTGGATATATGGAGTTTATTCTCAAACATCACAGTTGGGCTCCAACTGGTTTCTAACAGGTGAATAAGACTTACTGTACATTTTACATTCAAGGGTCACAGATGCCCAAGTTTCTGTTCTCTACAAAAGATAAGTGGAAGTAGCTGATTTTTTTTTTTTGCCACTATTCAGAATTTTCCATGACCCCCTACAGATGTGAAGGCTTTTTTCTAATGAGTATACAGAATACATGCTTTAGTGTGCTTCAGCTGGGCATAGGTTCACTCATTTGTTATTTGCAGGTCTTTTGCATGTGAAGTTTACAGCAAAAAAAGGCAAATGCCCCATGCAGACATAATACACCAGGCCTAAGAATGAATGCAATCACTCAAATTTCAATACACAACTCAAAACAAGTTCCAGAATGGTTTATTAATTACAAAAACGATATTTACACAAATATACACAAAATTATATACACACTATGCTATGACCGCAAAAGCATATTAAACTGCACATAAATCGGTTATTTTGTAAAGATGAACAATGCTATATGCAGTACATTTAAGAACCAGACTACTTTGTAAGTTCCTCCAATGTCTATAATTAAACATCTGGAATGCATGCAGTAATGGGTAATTTGTTCCCATGCATGTGTCATGTAGCAATAAGGTAAATGCAGTGGAGCCAATTGCAGTTTTGCGAGCTTCAGCTTTATAGGTACCAGACCAGGGAACCTTAACCTTTTTGGCAGAGGAGTCACATCCATGTACAATGCAGGTGATAAGTAGCCAGACAGTTCAGTTGCCTTCTGCTGTTAAGACCAGTGAAGAAACAATATTTTTCCTCAGTTTGTAATGACATGAAACTGCACATCAAAAAGCAGGATGCATTTAGAACCAGTTAAAGCGTTACTAAACCCAATAATATATAGATGTTGGTATCCCACCCATGATGATGTGTAGCCCACGGATCTTACTCTGAGTGCAATTCCGACTTACTGGAAACACTGCCTAAATATATGTTGTAATCAGATATGTTGATATGCTGCTTAGCCCAAATTTGACTTTTTATTTCTCTTGATGTACCGCTGTAAACTGCCATAATTATTATTGCTGAGATTGTACCACTGTTCTGACATGTACTGTGCAAAAATTTAATAAAACTTTATGTTAAAAAAACAAAAACACAATAATATTAACCACTTGCTGCCCGCCCTATTACAAATAGACGGCGGCAAAGTGGTTTCATAATCCTGACCGGACGTCATATGACGTGATCAGGATTATGAGCCGCTGCGCGCCCCCGGGGGCGCGCATCGCGGCGATCGTTGTTGCGGGGTGTCAGTCTGACACCCGGCAACTACGATCTCGGTAAAGAGTCTCCGACGGAGACTCTTTACCACGTGATCAGCCGTGTCCAATCACGGCTGATCACAGTGTAAATGGGAAGAGCCAGTGATCGGCTTTTCCTCACTTGCGTCTGTCAGACGCGAGTAGAGGAGAGCCGATCGGCTGCTCCTCTGACAGGGGGGGGTCTGTGCTGATCGATTATCAGCACAGCCCCCCCGAGGATGCCCACACTGGACCACCAGACCACCAGGGATGCCCAGCAGAGGTAATCCTCCAGGGATGCCAGTCAGGCACAATGGATGCCAATCAGTGCCCATAATGGATGGCAGTGCCCACAATGGGCATCACTGATTGGCATGCATTATTGTTTGGCACTGATTGGCATCCATTAGTACAGTATAACACCTGTGTTGCTAATGAGTGCCCACCTGTGCTGCTAATGAGTGCCCACCTGTGCCGCCTATCAGTGCCCACCCATGCCCATCTGTGCCGCCTACCCGTGCCGCCTACCCATGCCAATCCGTGCCAGCTATCAGTGTCCATCCGTGTCGCCCATCAGTGCCGCCTATCAGTGTCCATCAATGCCACCTCATCAGTGCCACTTCATTGGTGCCCATCAGTGCCGCATCAGTGCCCATTAGTGTAGCCCCATCAGTGCCCATCCGTGAAGGAGAAAATGTACTTATTTACAAAGTTTTGAAACAAACAAAAAAAAAACATTTTTTTTTTTCAAAATTTTCGGTATTTTTTTATTTGTAGCACAAAAAATAAAAACCGCAGAGGTGATCAAATACCACCAAAAGAAAGCTCTATTTGTGGGAAAAAAATGATAAAAAATTTCATTTGGGTACAGTGTAGCATGACCGCGCAATTGTCATTCAAAGTGCGACAGCGCTGAAAGCTCAAAATTGGTCTGGGCAGGAAGGTGTTTAAGTGCCCTGTATTGAAGTGGTTAAAATAGTTAATCTGTTCCCGCCAGCTTATAAATTTTTTTAAATTAAAACACTGCCACTATATACCTTTTTGGATGATCTGTATACCATGGTTACACGATAAACCGTTTCTCCAGTGCTGAGGTTTCAGGTAGGAGATTTCCACTACAGCCTGTATACAATGTGTGATGTCAACATCATGTGACCTGGCTATCCCTGCGAACAAGTAACTGTTCTCTCCAGCATTTAAGACAACTGAGCAGGTGCAAGTTGGTTACCCTGCCTGTGCTAGCTGGCCTTCCCCAGATAGACAGAGGAGGAGAATCTATGCATACGGGATAAAAACAGCCTTTTTACACAATGAAGAGGATTAACGTTACCCTTAAATTCCACAATGAGTAGAATAAGCATGCTATGCTGCATGTACAGACTGATTTTATTGTTGTGGGTTTAGTAACACTTTAAAGTTGTAGTAAACTCAGTTTTGTGATTGTTATCTGCAGGCAAGTGCATAATAAAGCTTACCTGTAGGTAAAATTAACATCTTCTAAATGTGCAGTTTAGGCGATATTCGCTTGTGAAGTCACCAGTGCTGAGGCCGTGACTAGCGCATGCATACACAGGAGTGACTTCATTGTAGCTCAGCCATTCAAGCGGCTGCAGGATAGAAACCCATAAGGGAGACTGGGTGAAGATGAAAGCCCCTGCAGCGGTGAAAGCATGCTGCTGGAGGGCTTCGTTTTTGGGCAAGTCTTTCATAATGTGATAGTAATATGTGGCGCATACTAGCACATATTACCTTGCAGGAGGAAGTTCTCTGCTTAAGAAGTTAATCGCTTTAAAGCTGTAGTGGCTACAAATATACTTTAGGTCAAGGATATGCAATTAGTGGACCTTCAGCTGTTCAATCACACCTCTGTCTCTGGGTGTGTCATGCGGACTCATGGGACTTTTAGTTCTCCCAACAGCTGGTCCAATTGCATACCCCTGCTTTAGGCGTTTCCATCAACAGCACAAAAGAACTGGAAAAAATGTGGTTGTCAAAGTGAATCAATGCCCTGTCCACGCAGGGCCCTCTCCAGCTCAAGCTGCATATACATTGCTTCCCTTTGCCCCCTCTTACACCAGATGCCAAAATGAGCAAAGAAAATCCATATGTAATCTTCTAATCACTGCCTGGCGATGGGCACCCCATTCTGCACTTTGGGAAAAAGGGGAATGAGTAATCTTGTCCTCTGTGCCAAAAGTACTAAATATTTCCCTTTACTCAAAGCAGTCAAAATGGAGCAGCAGGGAAGAAAAAGGCAAGTGTAAGTGACTTGAATAAAGGGGCATATTTCCTATTTGTGCAAAGTACAGGTACAGTTTGTCATAATGTAATCCCTATTCAATTATCAATGAAGAGTTGCTTCCACAACACTTCATTCATTTTTTTCCAAGTTGAACGACTGTCACAAGCAACATCATGGCAAGCGATCAGCCATTGGTTGGGGATCAATGTATTGAACACAATCTTGCAGTGTTTGGCCCCTTTCACATGGGCGCCTCCATGGAAAGGATTCTGCTTGCTCAGGAGATTGCTCTGCTGATCACCACTGAGCAGGTGGATGACAGGTCCTATCGCTCCGCTGTGCAGAGCAGACAGTTGCGCTTCTCCTCTATAGTGAAATCCGATTGAAACAGACCGCCTGTCTGTTTTAATCCAATCAGCCAAACGGAAAATAGGACCACCATCCATCTGAATTTTGCAGACAGGATCAGATAGCGGCAGATGTCAATGGACAGGTGTCCGCCGACATTCATCGCTCCATCAGGGAAACTGCAAGGTCTGATCAGGTCTGCCTGAAAAACTGACAGTTGGACTTGGACAGCCAGTGTGAAAGGACCCCTTCACTATGTATTTCTGTATCATAACCACAAAATTCATCATCTGGTACCCCTGGAGAGAGAGAGAAAAAAAAAAAAAAAAAGGGGGAGAAGGATGTAGACACTATTTACCCAAGTAAAAAACTCCTGTAAACCTGCAAGCATCTGCCACCCAATAAATGGTGCACATACCACAGGTTGGAAAACACAGATTTTAGCAGCTAACACACATTCTGAAGAGTTCACGCAAAATAAACACCGAAGGAACCTTTGCAAAAAGAATACCATGATACCAACACCTGATTTTGGGTCTTGGGACAGTTGAACACAACCATAATCTGTCAACACACAGCTGATTCTTCTCACAATATACAAATTAGAAATACTTAGATTACATTAAAAAATGGCAAAGAAATGCAAACTAAAAATAAAATAAATAAAAAGTAATAACCTGTCTGTCCAACTCATGTTCACATTTTAGAAAAAAATGGGCATTTGAAGGGATTGCAAAAAATGCCCAATACCAACCTTCATAAAGTAGAAAAGAGTTAAAAGTGGTGTAATAGAGCCCAAAGTTATAAATAATACTAACACCACAAATTCAGAGTGTAACAGACAAATAGCCAGCATAAAGTGTTCAGTAATGCAGTGCAAAATGAGCAATAAAGTGCCCGCTTACATTGTTCATGACAAATACTGGCCATACACACCATTTTAAGCCATCTCAGCCACTCAGAAACTGAACACATCTGAAGACAATATGCTAGTTTCTGCGGATACTAAGAAATTACCAAAACCTTTAGTTGTAGGTTGCCTTTCCCATTTGATTACAGAAGTAATCAAAAACTGGTTCAAAATGCCAGAAAATCATCATGTGTGCATAACCAGCATAAGGGCTAGCTCACACATCCCACCAGATTATCCTGCATTTTCGCAACATAGGCAAAAAACACTGGATAAAAAACGCAGAAAGCGGAGTGGCATGTTGAGATTTGGATGAGCAGTCTGTGATCCCATTCAAGTGAGTTGAATGGGAGCCTTAACAAATGCAGCGCAGCTTATGGAACATATATGCAGTGCAGCCCATGGCAATGTTCCTTACTGCAATGCAAGTGGCCCACTGTAATTGAGCCCTGAAGGCCAGAAAGTTTGTGAACAATGCAGAGTTATATTCCCTTTCAAATTTGTCTAGCGGTCATCATTACCTATTCTGTATATTAGTGTAATTATGTGTAGCATTGTATTGCCCAGCCTTCTTCTAGAAAAAAAAAAAAAAAAAAAAAAAACAGAGCTAGAAAGGCTGGCTTGTATGAAGAAAAGACTGCTTGGTATAGAGTGAATGTTGATAGACATTTTGTGCTGTGTGTATAAACACACAGGGGTATGATCACGCCCATCTTCCACTTGATGCAAAGCCGCGACTAAATGAAAATCCGACTTCAGAGCTCTTGTGCTTTCCCCAGGCCCCAAAGGGGACAACGATGGCTGTGCTGTTGTCGTCTGCCCCATACTGGATAGCCTGAAACACAATTCCATAAATAAAAGATCATAAAGTTACAGTTTAATTTCAAAACAACAATATTCAAAACAATCCCCTTATCAGAAATGCCAACTTCGTATTACATAAACTTCACCCAAAAAAAAAAATTGTACAGAAAGTTTTGCAAGTATTGTAAGTTTAGTGTTATATCAAACGCTCATTCAAATCTCCCTTCGGTAGAGCTACAAAATTAGAATAAAAGGGCAACATGATCAGATCCTTACATAAGCGCAATCATAATCTGGCCACCTCATACACATTGAGGATCTGTTCACACGTCCGGCCACGGTTTCAGTGCGATTTTTTTTAAAAGGGAGCCTGATGCGGTTTTGCCCACCTGTTCAGGGGGAAATTTTTACTTGAAATCGCACTTGAACTTGACTGAAAAAATGCACAGGGCCCACAGATATGTGAACAGGCTCCATAGAGAAAGCTGTTGGTTCACATGTCATGCGAATTGGATGTGTTTTGAACTGCATCCAATTCGTATGTGTGCGCACCCAGCCTTATTCTGATCCAATCTTATAAAGGTTTGCTTGTAAAATACGCTGTAAAAACTGGAGTTAGTACTTACCGGTAACTCCTTTTCCGGTGGTCTTCCAGGACAGCCCTTGAGAGATGGAGCTCCTCCCATCGACCCAGGAAACACATTGCCACAGTTCAAAAGGCGGTCCCTCAGGTCCCTGGTCAGTCATTCACCAAGAACCGAAGGATGGAACTGAAAAACATATAAACCATAACAGGTAATAACATTAGTACATCATTATAATCAAATAAAGGGTGGGATCGTGCTGTCCTGGAAGACCACCGGAAAAGGAGTTACCGGTAAGTACTAACTCCAGTTTTCCCAAGTGTTCTTCCAGGACAGCCCTTGAGAGGATCCCCAAGTACTTACCAGATTAGGGGGGGACCACGGCCTGGAGGACTTTCCTCCCAAAGGCCTGATCCTGACTAGACATTAAGTCCAGTCGGTAATGCCTTGTAAAGGTGGAAAAGCTTGACCATGTGGCTGCTTTACATACCTGCTCCGGGGTGGCACCAGCTCTTTCTGCCCAGGATGCAGACAACGCTCTTGTGGAGTGAGCTTTAACACCCTCAGGAGGATCTCTATTCAAGGCCTTATACCCCTCTGCTATAGCTAGCCTAATCCATCTAGCTATGGTTACTTTTGAAGCTTTCTGTCCCCTACGCTGTCCGGAGAAAAGGACAAAAAGGGAGTCTGAAATTCTGAATGGATTTGTTACTTTAAGGTATTCTAGAATACACCTCCTCACATCCAATAAATGAAAACGTTCCTCTTTCTCATTTGCTGCATTTTGACAAAATGAGGGAAGGACAATATCTTGGGACCTATGGAAGCTAGATGCTACCTTTGGTAAGAACCCAGGGTCTGTCTTTAGAATGACTCTGTCTTCTAGGATCTGTAGAAAAGGTTCCCTGATGGAAAGGGCTTGGATTTCACTGACCCTACGGGCTGAAGTGATTGCCACCAGGAGTACTGTCTTAAATGTAACAAGCCTTAAGGAGGCCTCCGAGATAGGCTCAAAGGGTGACCCCAAGAAAGCTTTTAGTACAACTGCTAAATCCCAGGATGGGACTTTGGTGACTCTGACTGGCTTGCGTCTAGCGACTGCCTTACAGAATCTAGCGACAAAAGGATTTTCCTGTAAACGTTCATCTAGGTACACACTTAAGGCAGCTATCTGTACCTTAATGGTACTTAGGGTTAAACCCTTGTTTACACCTTCCTGTAAAAACTGTAGAATATTAGCCGTGTTTATGTCACGGCTATTCAACCAGCTATTAAATTTTTGCCAGACTTTTTTGTAAATAGCCCTCGTGACTGGTTTGCGACTCTGTAGTAAGGTCGCAATTACCTCATCTGTCAGGCCCTTACTCTTTAAGATTTCCTCCTCAGTAACCACGCCGAAAGCTTCAGTGTGGCGACCTGTGGATGGTAAAGAGGTCCCTGCGACAGGAGGTCCTGTCTGTAGGGAAGCCTTAGAGGTGGACAATCTGTCAATTGTAGCAACGTTGTGAACCATGGTCTCCTGGGCCAAAACGGTGCTACTAGAATCAAACAGGTTTTTTCCTTGAGGAATCTTGCTAGGACCCTCGGAATGAGATGAAGAGGGGGAAAAGCATACGCCAGATTGAAAGACCATGGAGCTTGCAAGGCATCTACAGCCAGGGGCCGATCTCCTGGGTTTAGCGAGAAAAAATTTGGAACCTTTGCATTGTTTTTGTTCGCAAAAAGGTCTACCTCTGGTTTTCCCCAGTGATTTGTTATGAGATTGAATGCCTCTGGGTGTAAGGACCATTCTTGGTTCGAAATCTTTTGTCGACTCAAGTCCGCCGTGTTGTTCAGCTCCCCTTTCAGGTGGACTGCAGAAATGGATTCCAGATTGGCTTCTGCCCACTGGAAAATGCGTCTGGCTACTACCATCAAACGAGGACTTTTGGTACCTCCCTGTTTGTTTATGTATGCTACAGCCGTCATATTGTCTGAACGGACTTGTAGATGGTGACCCTGTATTGTGGGGTGAAAGGCTAAGACCGCTCTCAGGATTGCTGTTAGCTCTTTCCAGTTGGAAGAGAAACATTTCTCTTCCGGGGTCCACTTGTCCTGGACCCAGCTTGAGCCGAGGTGGGCTCCCCAGCCCCAACTGCTCGCATCTGTTGTCAGTGTTGAAGTGATAGGAAGGACCCAATGAACCCCTTTGTTCAGGTTCTCCCTGTCCTTCCACCACCAGAGGGAGCGTTTTATCCTTGAGGGGATCAAAACTTCCTCCTCCAGATCTCTGCCCCTTAATTGTTCTAGCAGAAACCCCTGAAGGTCTCTTTGGTGGAACCTGGCCCATTGTACGGCTGGAATGGCTGCTGTCATAAGACCTAAGACCGACATTACTTCCCTCACTGTACATTTGGGGCTGCATTGAAGAAAAGATATTCTCTGCCACAGATTCAAAATCTTTTCTTCCGGCAGTATAATTTTTTGATCTACTGACTTGATCCAGTAACCCCGATACAGGATCTCCTGTGTTGGGGTTGTCTTGGATTTCTCCTGGCTGACAATCCACCCTAACCGACTCAGGCTGAGTTGAGTCAACTCCAGATCCTGAGAAAGACGACTCTCCGAGCGTGCTGTTAGGAGTAGATCGTCTAGGTAGGGAATAATTGAGACTGACTGAAGCCTCAGTGGAACTAAAGCCTCTCCGAGAACTTTGGTAAAGATTCTTGGGGAGGATGACAGACCGAAGGGAAGCGCTCGGCACTGAAAGTGGTAAACCCTTGTGTCTATCTGTACTGCCATTCGAAGGAATTTCTGGCATTCCTCCTTTATTGGAATATGCAGATAAGCATCCCTTAAATCCAGGGTAGCCATAAACATCTCTTTCTGCAGGAGATTCTTTATGGAGTAAATGGACTCCATCCGAAATCTCTTGTAACGGATGGAGCGATTCAATGGTCGGAGATTCATAATTAATCTGAATCTTCCTGACGGCTTTTTTACTACAAAAAATGTGAGAGTAAAAACCGTCTCCTTGTTCCTGTATAGGGACTGGTGTCAATACTTCTTGATCCACCATCTCCCCTATCAGTAAGGGTAAGGCCCTGGCCTTTTCTGAGTGACTTGGAAGTTTTGTCACTACAAACTTTGAAGGAGGGCGGCTGTGAAACTCCAGCGCATGACCCCTTTTTATTATGTTTAAGACAAATTCGTTTGAAGTTGTCTCTTCCCATTGTGGAAGGAATTGGCTTAATCTTCCTCCCACAGGGACCCTGGCATCACTGGGGTTTGGGATCCTGATTGGGGCGGCTAAACAGTATGCCCCCTTTTCCTTTCCCTTTATGCCCCGACCAATGTTTTTTGGGGATTGAACTCTTCTCTGGTTTAGAGGGTTCTTTAAAGGGACGAAAAATTTTTCTTTGAAAATTTTTCTTTTTTGCGGGAAAGGTTTTCTTTTTATCCGCCGTCCTTTCTAAGGCGGAGTCTAATTCAGGCCCGAAGACTAAGTCTCCTGTAAAAGGGACGCTGCACAGGCGGGTCTTAGACGCCGTGTCTCCCCCCCAGGTTTTCATCCATACTGACCTCCTTGCTGCCACTGAAAGTGCTGCTGACTTAGCCGCAAATTTTACGGAGTCCGTGGAGGCGTCAGAGATGAAACTGGTGGCCTTAAAAAGCATAGGGAAGGATTTCAGAAGCTCCCCCCTAGGAGTGCCTGCTTTTAAATGTTCTTGAAGTTGCGACAACCAGAACTCCAGGTTTCTAGCTACACAAGAAGTGGCTAGAGCTGGTTTTAAGCCTGCCATAGAGGCATCCCAGGCCCTCTTTAAGACAATGTCAGTTCTCCTGTCCATTGGATCTTTCAGGTGACCCATATCTTCAAAAGCCAGATCAGCTTGTTTTGAGATTTTGGACAAAGGGGCGTCTAGTTTAGGATTTTTATTCCAGACCGCCTCTGGGCTCTCATCAAAAGGGAACCTTCTCTTAAGGGATTTAGGAAAGAAAACCTTTTTATCTGGTTCAGACCACTCCTTAAGGACAAGGTCAGAAAGCACCTTATGTATAGGGAAAACCCTTGCTTTCTTTTTCCCCCAGAGCCTCATACATTTGATCATGTCTAGATAACTGAGTTTCTTCCTCCTCAATTTCCAGCGTATCATAGATAGCCCCCATTAGCTCATCTACTTCCTCAAGAGACAATCTATACTTTGAGGCTTTGGATGTTACTTGATCCTCTTCCTGACCCGAGTCAGTGTCAGAGGAATCGGGGCTAATCAACGTGGGGCTAGGCTCCCTGATCATACGGGGCTCCCCTGAGCTGGGTGTTGTAAGGCATGGTGAGGAAGAGATTATAGTTGCTTTACTCGTGGAGGCAGCTGCAGCTGATCCCACGTCAGTGATTAACTCCCGGAGGGACTTAAAGGTCGACGCCATTTCCTCTTTAAAGGAGCCCAAAAACTTTGCTAAAGGGGAATCTGCCTCAGATTTAAGCAAGCTTGCAATGCATTGCTTGCATAGGGCTTTGTTAGAGCCAGAGGACAACCTATTCCCACAATTAGGACACTTTTTGCGGCCTGTCTTGTCTTCCCTTGGGATATCTTTAGCCTGAAATAAGAAGACAAAGGATTTCTTAGCGTCAGCCCCATGTCCCTCCTTCAATCACCAAGTGCAAACAATCTCACTGTGAGTAAACCGCCACCGTGGGGCACTACAGGACCCAGCCTACAAACACCACCACTCCACCAGAGTAATAGCATGCCCAGCAGCCTACCTGGGATTGGCTGGTGCCTGTCTCCGCCGGAGTATCCTGGGGAATAGCCTCCATGGTCCCCCTCTGATGCTCCCGATCCCGCCGCTAGTCCGGTATTGCTGGACGCTGGTCGGGCTTCACAGGCACAGCGCTGGCTCTCCCTCTCCTCCTTGTACCTTTAGAGACCCGGAACCGGAAGTCTCGGCACGCAGTGATGACGCGGTTCCGCCGGAAGTGACGCTCGGCGTCTCCGACCCCACCGCAACAAGGAGCTGAGATGGAGGTTCCACTCACCGCTCCTGGGGGAAACCAGCGCCATTCTGCCCCTGGCCACCTCGGCACTGGAAGGAGGAGGGTAACGGGTCTGCTCCGAATCAGCTGGACGGTACCCGAGCCGTTTAAAAAAGGTATGGACCCAAAACTGCAGCCAAGGAATAGGACCCGGTCCCTCATGGCTACAGGTTCTCAGGCAGCCCCTGAGAGGGGCCTTCAGGTTCCTGGCAACATGTTCCTCCGACGGAGGAAACACAAATGACTGACCAGGGACCTGAGGGACCGCCTTTTGAACTGTGGCAATGTGTTTCCTGGGTCGATGGGAGGAGCTCCATCTCTCAAGGGCTGTCCTGGAAGAACACTTGGGAAAATTTGCTCCAACGTGCTAAATGCAACCCTACCTAAAATTTGTGCTGCAAGATGGTCAATAGGTTTTATTAGGTCATTTAAAATGCCTTAACCACTTTGCATCCAGGCCAATTCTGACATTTCTCTCCTACATGTAAAATTCATAATTTTTTTGCTAGAAAATTACATAGAACCCCAAAACATTATATGTTTTAGCAAAGACCCTAGAGAATACAATGGCGGTTGTTGCAACTTTTTATCTCGCACGGTATTTGCGCAGCAATTTTTAGAACGTGTTTTTTTCATGCTAAAAAAAAAAAACAGTAAAGTTAGCCCAATTTTTTTGCATAATGTGATAGATTAACATACGCAGAGTAAATAGATACCCAACATGTCACGCTTCAAAATTGCACGCGCTCGTGGAATGGCGCCAAACTTTGGTATTTAAAAATCCCCATAGGCAACGCTTTAAAAATTGTTACTGGTTACATGTTTTGCGTTACAGAGGAGGTCTAGTGCTGGAATTATTGCTCTCGCTCCAACGTTCGTGGCGATACCTCACATGTGTGGTTTGCACACCGTTTTCATATGTGGGCGGGACTTGCGTATCCGTTCGCTTCTGCGTACGAGCTCACAGGGACAGGGGCACTTTAATTTTATTTATTTTTTTATTGATAATTTTACTTTTATTTTTTTAGTTTGACACTTAAAAAAAATATGCATTACTTTTATTCCTATTTACAAGGAATGTAAACAATCCTTGTAAAAGGAATATGGCACGATCGGACCCATTTACAGTGAGATATGGGGTCAATAAGAAACACAGATCACGGCCTCCCAGCCAAATCGGCGCCGTTATTTTGAATGCAGAGGCCGGGCGTGACGTCATAACATCGTGCCCTGCCTCCGGACGAACAGAGACTTCGGGGACCATCTGGTCCACCGGAAATCTCTATGGTATCATCTGGGGGCCGGCAGATCCTGTGACTGACCCACCGATTGAATCGGCGAGTCGGTAAAAGCACCGGAGGGCGGCGGGGGGGGGGGGGTGGGGGACGTCCCCTCCCGCAAGAATGATCAAGCGGCGAAACAGCCGATATGATCATTGTGGTGCAGGGAATCGCCGTCTGAAAATGCTGATATCTGAATGAGGTCTGTGGCCTCAGGCATCATTCAGATATAACCGCCGAAAGCCGAGGCCGTCTCTGGGCGTCCTACTGGCGCAAATTGGTTAAAGTAGAACTATAGGCAAAAATAGGATTTTTTCATCATACTTGCCTGAAAAGCCTTTTGAGTACATCATGGGACAGAGTCAGGCTAATATTCATTACCTACTGGTTTATACTCAATCACCAGGTGAATGGACACTGGTAGACCAAAGGTCTTCAGACAGGAAGTGATCCCCTATATAACCCTCTCCCACACAGGAAGCACTTCCGTTTTGGAGGAGGAAGAAGGGAGAAGAAGGGAGAAGAAGGGAGAAGAAGGGAGAAGAAGGGAGAAGAAGGGAGAAGAAGGGAGAAGAAGGGAGAAGAAGGGAGAAGAAGGGAGAAGAAGGGAGAAGAAGGGAGAAGAAGGGAGAAGAAGGGAGAAGAAGGGAGAAGAAGGGAGAAGAAGGGAGAAGAAGGGAGAAGAAGTCTGATCCTCGGATCTCCACAGATCTAGGACACATAAACCTTGACTGCCCCGGACAACGTCTCCAAAGAATGCAGTTGCCTCTCTTCCGCCGAACGAGGCTGAGAGAGAGAAAAAAAAAAAAGAAAAAGAAAGGGAAGGCAAAATAATGTTCCGATTTAAAATGAAAGGCCGACACCACTTTTGAATGTAACAGGTCGTAACACGGCCCTGTCATGGTGAAGAATCAAGTATGGTTCCCTGCATGAAAGGGCCAACCACTCCAACACCCTCCAAGATGAGGTGATGGCCATCAGGAAGGCTAGCTTGCGTGACAGCAAGTCTAATGGAATTTCCTTGAGCGGCTCAAATGGTAATTTCTGTAAACACAGACAACACCAAGTTCAAGTCTCAAGGACACATAGGTGACCTAATAGGGGGAAAGCAAGCGAGTTACCCCCTCATAAAAGGTTTGGATCAGTGAATGGGAGGCTAATGGCCTTTGGAAGAACACTGATAGGGCCTAAACCTGACCTCAGATTGTACTCAAAGCCAATTTGATTTCTACAGTCGACTGTAGAAAAGAGTTCTCCAAATCACATATTTCCGAGTATGCCATTTTCTGGCTCCACACCAAGCAATACAAGTCTTCCAGACCTTATGATAAAATTTTCCTAACGGCAGCTTTTCTAGCATTCACTACTGATCCCAAGATGCAACGGTCCTTTAACACCTTGGCTGCCATCAAATTTAGAGACTGTAAATTGGGGTGGAATATAGGACCTTGAGACACTAGATTGGGGTGACGTGGAGGCATCCAAGGCCCGTCTATTGTCAGTCTTACAATCCATGGAAACCAGGGCCTTCTGGGCCAGGCTGGTGCCACCAGAATGACTGGAACCCCCTCTTTCTGAGTCATGCACAACAAATGTGGAAGGAGAGGGATAGCATAAACCAGGGAGTACTGTCTCCATGAAATTATCAGCGCATCTGCTCCAATTACCAGAGGTTACCTTGTTCGGCACATGTCCCTCTGCCCAGGCTAGCACGTGGTTCACCTCCTTCAGCGATGGCAACGCCTTGATGGTTTATATAGGCCACTGCAGGGGCATTGTCAAACTGAACCCTGATAGAGCAGCCCTGAAGCTCCACCGTCCAGGACCGTTGGGCCAGACGTACTGCCCATAATTCCAGGATGTGGATGGGCAGGATCTGTTCTGCCCCTGATCATTTACCCTGAGCCCTTCTAGGGTCGCTCCCCAGCCTGAGATACTGGCATCTGTAGTCCGTACTCTCCAAGTTACCGGGAGAAAGGATTTTCCTTTTCGCTGGTTCCGATTCTGCAACCGCCAGTTTAGGCTTAAGCGTGCCCGAGGAGATAAGCACATTGGATTATCCAGGGCTTTTCCTCTTCTGATTCAGGCCAAGATGTCTTGTTGTAAAGGCCTGGAATGGAACCGGGCATAGGGCACTGCCTCGGAGGATACCATGCTCCCTAGAAGATTCATACAGAGCCAAATGAAGGGTTATCTGGTGCCCCTGAACCTACAGGGCACAAACCTTACAGGTGGTAAAAATATTCTTGCTTGAACCATATCCGAGATTAGACCTAAACACTTTAGACTTTGAGCTAGTTTCAAGGTGGACTTTTTGGTATTTATGATCTAGCCCAAGTTTTTCAAATACTGCACTGTGCATATTATGCTCCATTCTAGAGCATGTAATGAGTGATCTCTGAGGAAGTCATCCAGATACCCGAGCACCAGCATCCCTTGTGTCCTTAAAAGACCCAGTACTGGTGCTAGGACCTTTGCAAGCACCTGGGGACCTGTAGCAAGCCCGAATGGTAGAGCCACAAACTGAAAGCGACAATCCTCTACTGAAAAACCTAGGAACTTTTGATGAGGCTGAAAGATAGGCATGTGCAAGTATGCCTCTTATATCGAGGGAGGCTAGAAAGTCTCCACTCTGGAGTGAGGCTACTACTGAACGGACAGACTCCAGCTGAACAGGACTGTATCAAATACTTGTTCAGGGATCTTGGGTCCAAAAATGGGCCTTGTGTCCTCATTTGGTTTCTGAACCATAAACAGGTTTGAGTAAAACCCCATGCCCTTTTGGATACCTGAACCTCTAAAATCACTCCTTGATGCACTAGAGGATTTAGTGGCTGATGCAATAGGTTTTTTTTGAGGATCCGAGGGAACGCTGGATCTTAAACACCTGAGAGGAGGACCTCCCCCCGCAACTCTAGCTTGTAACCGCAAGATAATTGAGCTGACCCGCTCGTCCTGAATTCTTGTTCTCCAAATGACTGGAAAGCGCAGCAGCGCCCCCCCAACTTAGAGTGGGCACGTCCTGTCAAAAGGAGGGTTTGGTGCTGGTTTTAGAAGAATCTTGGACCCAGGCCCTGCAGCTTGCCCCTGGCCCTAGACATTGGAGGAAGCAGCCACTGAGGTTTTAAACGAGGGAGGTCTTGCTTTTCTTAACAGGAAGTAGAGAACTCTTCCCTCCGGAGATCTTTGGGATCTATCACGCTTCCTGCTACCATGTGAGATAGAGGCAATCATACCAGCAATCCTGTGCTCTAAGACATTTACTAGCCACAAAAAGTACTTGGGTGTAGTATTAAAACACCTCAGAAGGGAGACCCTTTACTAGGGCTCTCCAACCCCCTATGTAACAATCCTGCTAAGCACCTTTAGCCTGCCAAAACACATGGTGACTCACATGACTTGGGTAAGAAAGTAATGAACCGCTGCAAGTGTCTGTTCAGAGCCTGTTGTGTCCCGCAGATGCCTTAGGAAGCACAGCATGCTTGGCCTACACTGCTTAAGTAAGCTGGGTGTGCACTGGACCATTCTGTGCATGCATAATTGTATTTGCGCATGATGTGAATATTCGTGCACCCAGATAAAAGGCTACTGTCCATGCCCACCAAACTGCTAAGCATAGCGGCACTCTTGCAGATGCCCATGAGCCCTGGTGAACCAAGGCGAAATGGTGCACCGTCGTGCGCCATTATACAGGTAAATAACAGCCAGACAAGAAAAAAAAAAAAAAAAAAAAAAAAAAAGAAAGAAGAAGTACACATTGCAAACATCCACAGCTAGCCCAAAACTCCCGTCTCGTCACTGCGCACACAGGTGTCCAGCCTCTAGCTAGCCTGACCGATTGTTACAATCACTGAGAAACCTCCAAGTAAAGGGGTTTCACTTTCCTGTCCAAGCGCAGGGCAGCTTAGAAACCAAAAGCTCAAATTTCACCCATCAAGGCGGGTTCCTGTCAATTGAGGACCTTCAAGGACTAGGTACCCTCTTCATGTTCAGGGTCCACTCCCTTGGACATGTACAGCACCCTGCAGGAATGCCTTAGCGCTGAGGTGTCCAGGATTCCACTTCGCAGGGTCCAGTGCCCGGAAGCCACACTACAGGCAAAACCTTGCAGAAGCTTTAGTCTTCTTTGCAAGGCTCAGGTACCATTTATCTAAACATATAAGCCTGTGTCAAATGGACCTGATCGGTCAATCCCTTGATTCATTTAAGAACCACTTATGGGATTAGAAACTTGGAGTTCAGAGAGCTCAAACAAACCATGTCATCCACGTGGCAGGGGTTATATAGGGGATCACTTCCTGTCTGAAGACCTTTGGTCTACCAGTGTCCATTCACCTGGTGATGGAGTATAACCCAGTAGGTAATGAATATTAGTCCGACTGTCCCATGATGTATGAAAAAAAAAAAAAAAAAAAAAAACACATTTTACATTGAGTAAGGGAATGTTCTAACCCTATGTCAGTTTTTTGCCATCTGTGTCCCATAGCCAAAGCAGGAAGGGGGCAATCTCTCACCAGAACTAGTGACAGCATTGGATTTTTCCAGGGACAACCATACACCAGACGCCGCCCCCCCCCCCCATATCTGCCAGTATGGCTATCACTATAGATCAGTGGTTCTCAACTCCTCCGGACCCACTAACAGGCCAGATTTTAAGTATTACCTTGGGCAAATGCAGAGTAGAATACTGCAATCACTGAGTGGCAAATTATATCCCCTGTGATGTATTCTGGTTATCTTGCAAACCTGACCCGTTAGTGGGTCCGGAGGACAGGAGTTGAATGAATGAATGAATGAAATGCTTGTATAGTGCACAATGCGAACTGAATCACCTCTAGTTGAGAACCACTGCTATAGATGGAATCCGTTACAGATCAGAGTAACCTAAATCTCTGCCCTCATCTACTTACTATGGTCAGTTTAACCCACTGGGCAGGGAAGGACAAATTCCCCCTACAAATGTATTTAATTGAATCGTAACCACAAAACGTTTGATATTTTGTTTAGATACCCTTGCTTTCAGTCGAGTTTGGGTAAATACCATATTTATTGGCGTATAACATGCACCCCAAGTTTAAGGGGGAATTTAAAAAGAAAAAAAAATTTAGGAGGGAAGTTTAAGAAAAAAAATAAATAAAAAAAACACACACACACACACAACTTACATTTAAATGCCCATCAATACAGCATTGTCAGTGTCATTTACAGCCTTCCATTGCAGCCTTGCATTTAGCCTCATAAGTTTCTTGCAGCCTTGCATTTAGCCTCGTCAGTCATTTGCAGTCTTTTCTGTGGCTTTGTCATTTAAAAATGGTGCCACCGAGATACAGAGAGCGGATGTACTGTATCTCGGCGGCGCTCAGTAGTTCTCGGCCGCATTCGGCTATTTTTGGCCACAGTCGGCCGTTCTTCGCGGCTTTCAGCTTCCCGAAAGGCGCCGGGAACGGCCAAGTGTGCCGGAAATACCCCTGAAGCCGCAGAGAGCGGCAGAAAGGGTTAAAAATTGTGGGGGATCGGTGTATAACACGCACCCCCACTTTCCCCCTGATTTTAGGGGGAAAAAAAGTGCATGTTATACGTCACTTACATGGTGGAAACCATGTAAATGTGCTAAAACAATTTGAGTGGCTACAGTGTTCCTCACTGTCCAACAGTATAAGTGCTACATACCTGCACAGGAAGTGACATTATCATCAATCTCCAGGCTGGATTAACAATTCTAACAAACTCCCAATTAGTAGGGAGGTATAAATGGAAAGATGCGCTTTTCTAAAAGGGGGTTTGTGTGGGAATTTTGCTGTTAGTTTATGGCAAAGGAGGGTAATTTCTAGTTATCCAACCATTTCAGCACCCCAAGCTATATCATGCCAACAGAAATTTTAATAGTGACATTTTAAGTTCCAGCGGTGCCATTCAGGTCAAACTGTGCCAGCAGTTCTATGGCACTTGATAAAAAAAAAAAAAAAAAAAAAAACCCACCACACACAGGTTAGAAAAACTGGCCAGATTCAGTATTTTTAGTTACTCTTTACAGGGTTTTATATTTATGGTAATCAATTTGAGCAGCAGCAAAGCAGTGGAGGAGACAGAGGCTTGCACAGAAGTTGCTACGCTGCATGTAGTATTATATCCCATAAGGCTATGCAACACTTACCTGTTCAGTAAGGACTTGTGCTGCTTCGGCAGGATCATGGCACTGATTGATAATGTCACAGATCTCTTGGCTGTTAACAATGAAGTTAATGCCATCTGTAGTTAATACTAAAAAGCCATCATCAGCATGATGAAGCTAGAAATGGAAAAAACACACTGTTAAAAAGGCCATTATAAGAAATGCTTTATATTTACACATTTTAGTAGTACATTGTGCAAATGAAATGTACACATGTGGCGTACTAATAGAAAGTCCAAAGACCTAAAACAAAAATGTAACAAATTAAATGAGCAAGCCTCAATTTTAATAAATATAAAACTATACATACACACCTCTCAAAAGGTTTTTTAGATTTCATTTTGCAAATTATAGTTTTAAACTGAAATTGGTTAGATGTGAATCACCTTGTGTATGTACTAGGTTATATTACAGCAGACTGCAAATCTTATTCCTGCAGTAATAAGGCAGTTCTTTACTAAATCTACCAGTAGAGGTCAGCATCTTCCCTAAAAGGATTTGAATACAATAGTAAATTCCCCATAACACTTAGATGTTATAAGGATTATGAAAGATTTATGTAAATCAGCAAAAAGTTCAGTACATGCATGATCAGATAAAAACCTTCAATACACACAGTGCCAGCTGCAGTCTGTGTGGCAACACTTCACATGCACACAGTAACAACCCACAAAATGTTTTAAAAAGGTCCACAATGCAAGTTTTTTTTCCTGGCGCCCACATGGCAGCACACCTTTGATAGAGCGCCACCTCTAAAGCACTCCCTCAGGACCAGTGAAGAGGGACAGTCAAGGCTCCCCACAGTCACCCCCCCCCCCCCCCCCCCTTCATGCACCAGTGAATAGATGCCTATGCCTAAATGCAGTTATCCTCTACAGACGAAGGCCACACCCTTAGATGTAACACATATGGGGTTGGAGCCTGGAACGGGACTTTATCCGTGGCCGCCTCTTTGAATGTCAGCATACTGATGTGCGTTTTAACACGATGATAGCTAGCACTGCTGAAGTGCCATGTATGCAAGCGCAATGACTTTTATTAAATACAGTTGATACAGAGCACTAGATTGTGTGTTCTTTGCCCTTACATATTCTGACCATGGGTTTGGAAGCTGGTATGGCAATATAGGAGATATTGAAGCAGATACATCAGTTCTACATCCCCTGTTCCCTTAAACGGTAAACAGCATGTTTTGACCTGCTGGTAAAACCGGAGCCATATCAGTAAGACTAGAGAGTGTGCTATGCTGGTGGAGCCCACTACTTTTCTTGCAAAGTCTCAAGTGGTGGAGAAGCACAGATTTTAGATGGAGATTACACACACACTTTCAAGAAAAAGAAAATAGACCCCCCTCCATACAATTCAAGCGGTGTAGCCAGGCAGCTGGATGCCTTTGCTGGACCTCCAGGAGTCCTACCTCTGGTCTTCTCAAAAATATCTGAGGTTTCCAGTAGGACAGCTACACTTGCAATTCAAAAGCCTTTACACATCAATGATTTTGACAAAGGTCCTCATTGCAATTCTAGCCCCCTCAGGGAGAAGGATCTCCATCATTAGCTGGATGATACTTTGCTTATGGCCAGGGACCGAGAGCATCTTCTAAGTCACCAATTCTGATAGCACTCTCCAGAGATTTAAGTGGATCATCAACTTCGAGAAAAGTCAACTTTTTCCTGCTCAGTAGATAATTGACCTGGGAATACTCTTCAACACTACCAATGCCTCAGCGTCTCTTCCACCCCAGAAAAGCAAGATCAAGGAGGGAATTCTGGGAGTAACCACTTCTCTCCTGTCAGCATACCAATACCAGTCTGTGGGGCACAATGTCAGCCCATATACCAATGATGCCATAGGTCTATTGGAACCTATGTCCGTTCAGACCAGGTCAGTTTGTGATCAATCAGGATCTTAAATACATCAGATGCCAACGAGAAAGGCTGCAGAGAGGACGGGGTCCAGGGCAGGTGGAAGTTTTCAGCCTGGGGCTTGGTCTCAAACATCCTAGAGATTAAGGCAGCATTAGTTTCAGCGCAAACATCCCTGCTGTACAAAAATCCAGGTGGTCTCATTGAATGTACAATAAAGCAGCACTCGCTTAAATCCAACACCAAGGAGGCATGTGCAGCAGAACACTTCTGCAAGAGGTGGAGCTCAATGTCATGGGTGGAATGCCACCTAGCAGACCCGAGAGCAGTATACCTCCTGGGCAAGATGAACATACAGCCGGTCTAAATTTTCCAGTTTCCCGCACAACAAGATGTTCTGCTATTTCCTTGGAACTGTAGTCAGGCTTATGCCGCGTACACACGGGCGGACTGTATGGCCTACTTAGTCCGCCGAAACACATTTCAGCGGACAGTCCGCTCGTGTGTGGGCTTCAGCGGACTTTCAGCGTGCAGTCCGGCGTACTAAGAATTTCGTTTTTTTCGAAATTCTGTCCGTCGTACTCGCATTTCGGAGGACAATCCGGCCGTGTGTATGCAAGTCCGCCATACTTTTGAAATGAGCGGACTTTTCCCGCCCAGAGAAAAGTCCGCTCATTTCGAGCGGGTATCCAGGTAGGTGGGGCCCGCGAAGGAGACGTCGCTGGCCCCGCCGCCTGGTATGGACTTAAAGGGGAACCCCAACACCGAAAAAAATCGGCGTGGGGGTCCCCCCAAAGTCCACAGCAGACCCTTGTCCGAGCACGCTACCCGGCCGGCCAGGAAAGGGGGGGCGAGCGAGCGCCCCCCCCCCCCCTCCTGAGCCGTAACAGGCCCTCAAAATGGGGGGTGCCTTGGGGAAGGGGGGCCGCGTGGCCCCCCCACCCCAAAGCACCTTGTCCCCATGTTGATGAGGACAAGGGCCTCTTCCCGACAACCCTGGCCGTTGGTTGTCGGGGTCTGCGGGCGGGGGGCTTATCGGAATCCGGGAGACCCCTTTAATAAGGGGGCCCCCGGATACCGGCCCCCCACCCTATGTGAATGAGTATTGGGTACAATGTACCCCTACCCATTCACCTGTAAAATAAAAGTAGAAAAAAAAAAAAAAACACAACACACGAGATAAAATACTTTATTGCACAGCTCCGGGGGTCTTCCGTCTTCGGGGGTCTTCTCGCCGGACTCCTCCGCTATCTTCTTGTAGCTCTTTTGCTAGCTGAGGAGTCCGGCTTTCTTCCTCGCCGCCGGCGAGAAGACCCCCGAAGACGGAAGACCCCCGGAGCTGTGCAATAAAGTATTTTATCTAGTTTGTTGTGTTTTTTTTTGTACTTTTATTTTACAGGTGAATGGGTACATTGTACCCCATACTCATTCACATAGGGTGGGGGGCCGGTATCCGGGGGCCCCCTTATTCCGATAAGCCCCCCCGTCCGCAGACCCCGACAACCAACAGCCAGGGTTGTCGGGAAGAGGCCCTTGTCCTCATCAACATGGGGACAAGGTGCTTTGGGGTGGGGGGGCCGCGCGCCCCCCCCCTCCCCAAGGCACCCCCCATGTTGAGGGCACGCGGCCTGGTACGGCTCAGGAGGGGGGGCGCTCGCTCTCCCCCCTTTCCTGGCCGGCCGGGTAGCGTGCTCGGACAAGGGTCTGTTGTGGACTTGGGGGGGACCCCCACGCTGATTTTTTTCAGCGTTAGGGGTTCCCCTTTAAGTCCATACCAGGCGGCGGGGCCAGCGACGTCTCCTTCGCGGGCCCCGCCTACCTGGAGACACGCTCGAAATGAGCGGACTTTCCTCCGCGTGTGTGGGCGAGTCCGTTCATTTCAAAAGTAGGGCGGATAGTACGGCGGACTTAGTACGCCGTATTAGTCTGCTCAAAAAGTGCAGTGTGTGGGCAAGTAGCCCGTTCGGAAATTCCGACGGACAGTCTGGCGTACTTTTCCGCCAGACTAAGTACGTCATACAGTTTGACCGTGTGTACGCGGCATTAGGCTCTTCCTCTCATTCCTTTAGAAGCTTCTGAAAGATGATACCTCAGTCATTGCCATTTTACCTTATTGGCCTCGCAGGCCCTAGTTCCCCCTGACAATGTATCTCAGGTTCCAGAAACCAGTTCCTCTTTCCAAGTTTGTGCTTCTGCTGTCAAAAGGAGGGTTCCTTCACCTGCATCTGCTCAGACTTACCCCAAGCATAGCTTTTGAAGGGGGGGGGGGGGGGGGGATTGGAGGACCTGGGCTGCTCCTCATGCAAGATCGACAAGTAAGCCTTCTAACATTTAGGAAAATATCTGGGATAAATTTGTCACCTACCAGTAGAAAAAAAAAAAAAAAAAAAAAAAAAAAAAAAAAAGGACTGGCATTACTTCCGCTAGTATTAGGGGTCCTGGATTTCCTTCAGCCTGGACTGGATCTAGGCCTTAGTTTAAAAAAGGAGAAGCCCAGCCTAAGCTCATTTGGCTGGGCTTCTCCTATGGGTCACAGGAGTGCAATTCATTTTAAACTTCTGTGACCCATTTTCAGCAGAGAATGGGCTGAAGGCCGCTCTCTGCTGACCTCACAGAAATAAGTCCAGGCACTGCATCATCGCAATAATAAAGCCTGGATATGCCAGGTGCCTGGACTGATGCCTGTCTCACCCTTTCAGCCAGCTGCTGAGCCTGAGATGGCCGCTCCCCAACCCTCAACAGCTCAGCGCATCAGTAAGCGTGGGAGAACGGAGAGCCGACAGTCTGCAGCATTCCGCTCAGGGAACAGAGAACCGAGCCATCAGCGATGTTCGATTGCTCGGTTCTCAGTGCAGAGGCGCTGGGGAACTGATGCTATAGCCACTGAGCCAAGTATGAATCCAGGAAAAAAAAAAAAAACCCCATACCACACCCACACACTACTCTCAAGTTCTTTGATAGTTCAGGTAGCAGCAATTTCAGCCGTTACAAAAATTAGTAAGGTCGGAAGAACTTTTAGTCATTTGGTTTCTTAGAGCAGTGCTGAGAACGTGACTACCCAGGAAGAGAGTCTCTAGTGGCATGTCACCACTTCTGACTTTTAGTCCAGCCTTTTGCACTAACAGAACAAAACACGAGGCACAATTTCTTGCTACAGTGACTTGGGAGGAACCGTCTCAGAACACCAAGCCCTAGAAGCTTTAGGTGAAGATCTCATTCTCACATAGGGTGACTTTTGGCCCTGCAAACATTTCATACCCAGAGTAGCAACGTCTTTTCTTATGCTAGATGCCTGGGCATTCTCCAATTTTGAAGAGGATTAGACTGGCACTTTACAGGAACTTGATAATCGGCAGGACTGCAAGTACCCGTCTGCCACTGCACCATATAGAGTGAAGTGTCAGCCCAAGCAGGGGGAGAAAAAAAAATAAAAAATAAAAAACACCCAGTGAAAAATGCCACTGCCAGCTCGATAAACTCATCCACAGAGCAAGGAGCCTGGATCTTCCTTCAGTGGGGAGGTGACTGCACTCTAGAGCAGTTGCAGCTTCCCAGGTGGCTCGCTCAAGCGTTTCCATGGAAACCAGCTGTAAGGCAGCCTCGTTGTCATCACAGCATACTTTTCTGAGGCATTACAGGGTTAACCCAGGAATCCAACTGTGGACTTTAGTAGACAAACTATTAATGCTTCTGTTCCAGTCTAATAAAATAATTGATCCCCCAACTTATCAGCTAGTTATTCATCACAGGTATGCTGCCACCAGGGATACAGAAAAATAGTTATATTCTTACTGTAATTTTTATCCTTAGTATAGAGCTTATTACAGAGAATGCAGGGGGCCTTGGCCGTTTATGCTTTTCACTGGTCCCAAGGAAGAGTTTAGAGACAGAAAAAACACACACAAAACTAAGCCTATCCTGACCTTCGATGTAAACATAAACCAGTGCTATGCAAGAAAAATTATTAAAAAAAAAACCTGACAAACCTCTATACATCAGCAGATAAGTACGTCGGCAGAATGGCATGGGCAGGCATATTGGCGTACAGGTACATCCATTTCTATATGCCGACCTGCCATCACGCGCCGGTCGGGACACCCGTGAGTCTGGATACCCGCGATCATCTCACGGGGAGGCTGAACAGGGAGATGCCGTTGTAAACAGCATCTCTGCGTTCTGCCTAGCAACAAGTGACGCTGATCTCTGCTCCATGTGATTGGAGCAGAGATCAGTGTTCACCAACACAAAGCCCAGCCCCCCACAGTTAGTAACACGCCCCTAGGAACACTTAACCCCTACACTGCCACCCCCTGGTTAACCCCTTCACTGCCAGTGTCATTTACACAGGAATCCGTGCATTTGTATAGCACTGATTGCTGTATAAATGACAATGGTCCCAAAAATGTGTAAAAAAAATCTCTCAGATGTGTCCGCCATAATGTCGCAGTCACATAAAAAAAAAAAAAATAAATAAACACAATTAATAAAAATGCCATAAAACTATCCCCTATTTTGTAAACGCTAGAACTTTTGCGCAAACCAAATCGCTTATTGCGATTTTTTTTTACCAAAAATATGTAGAATACATATTGGCCTAAACCGAGGGAAAAAAAAAAACTTTTTTTTTTAATATATTTTTGGAGGGATATTATAACAAAAAGTAAAAAAAATAAATAAAAAAGCTTTTTTTCAAAACTGTCGCTCTATTTTTGTTTATAGCGCAAAAATATTAAAACCGCAGGGGTGATCAAATACCACCAAAAGAATGCTCTATTTGTGGGAAAAAAAGGACGTCAGTTTTGTTTGGGAGCCACGTTGCACGACCGCGCAATTGTCAGTTAAAGCGACGCAGTGCCGAATCGCAAAAAGTGGTCTGGTCTTAAACTATCAAAATGGTCCGGTCTGAAAGTGGTTAAGAAAACTACTTCTACAGTAAACTGCTCTGACAATATGTTTATTACTTAATCTAAAGTGGCATGGTCAAAAAGGCAGTGATTAGCGCCTGCAGGGAAGGGCAAACACCAACATGCAGTCACTTTGGAGCCAATTCAACCTGGAATTTGACAGCTATAAATTACTGCACCATTCTTTTTAATGTCGAGTTGCTTTGCATCATATGCTCAGGGCACATTCTAAGAAGCGAGAGTTTACAGGAGTAATGACATTTTTGGTACTTATGTAGCACCATCAATTTAAGTTGCGCTTAAAACTGCTACAAGTGGAGAAATACTGGGTAATGTGCCAAATTTCTCACCTTCACTCTTTTAGTTTCAGGCTCTGCTATTACTCCCGTTGACTTGAGATCCAAATCTCCAATGCTTCTAGTCATTGCAAGTCTGCCATTTACATGGGGTTGTCCCAAGCTATTCCAAGCAACAAAGCCACCACATTCTCGAATCCTGTGAGGGAAATAAAATAAAAAAGATAAAATTTTAAATAAAATAAAAAAGGGGGGGGGGAGGACTTATTACAACATACCCTCCTAACAGTTTTTTTTTTTTTTTTTAATACATATTATGTGAATACACATCTTGAATACATATTATGTGAAGGGATACCTACTCACAGGTGGGAGATTTGAAGCTGTCAGATCTGTCAGTCTGTATGGAAGAACATGAATATACAGTAGTGTATTTGTTCAATTTTTAAGGCCACCACACACACACACACGCAAACAAAACTCCTGTAGAAGCAGCAATTTTTAAGCTAGTGTACATGGACCCTTGTGGTTGTAAACCTCAGACATGAAATTTGAAATAAAAGCATATCCTATTGTGTGTACTTATTTAATTTAAATTTAATTAAATTTTATTTTCTCTGAAGTTCATTAACCGACAGCTCCTTAATTCTTGACCTTAGGGTTATCACACCACCTTCAGGAGAGGACTAGGTAGAACATGTAAAAAACAGCAAGACTGCACAGAGGCGGTCCCTCTGGCTATTACCCCTCACCCTGCTTCCTGCAGCTCAGTTCATCAAAAAGCAGTACAAACATAAATGGGGTGGGTGTTGTGTCCAATGAATTTCAGAGAAAGGGATTTTTCGGCGAGTACAATAATCCCATTTTCTGTTTCGTTCAGTGATAGGGACGTCCCCCAAGCAGTGTTAAAAAAAAAAAAAAAAAAAAAAAAAAAAAAGGGGGGGTGGAAACAGCAAAAAATATAGCTTCACCCACAACAAAAAGGAACACTTCAGAGGAGTTGCCATCTGAAACAGCCGTCATCAAAACCAGCGGCCAACTTATGCATCAAAAAGATGCGTTTACAAACTTGTAACTTAAAGTGTAAATTGCAACCTTACACAGCCACCTGCAAAACCTTGTGGCCAAAGCAAGCATCCGAAGATACGCTTACGTCAACCTTGTAGAATTTATTGAAATTGTGAACGGACGACCAAGTCACCGCCTTACACACCTCGGAGACAGACGCTTGATGTTGGAAAGCCCAGGAGATTCCAATTGCCTGGGTGGAATGAGCTGTGACAGGAAAAGGGGGCACCCACCCCTTTAAAGGCACAGGCCTGAACCATGATCTGTCTGATCCACAGAAATGGTGGACGACGAGACCGCTAGACCTTTTTTCAGACCAGCCACAGAGAGTGACTTTCGGAAAGGGGCCGTAGCAGACACCCGTAGAGCCTGGACAACGTCAAAGGAATGTAAGGCAACCTCTTTTGGGTGTGTCGGCTTAGGACATAGGGATGGTAACAATGCACTCATTTAGATGGAATGCCAAAACCACCTTTGGAAGGAAAGAGGGCTGCGGACATAACACCGCCTTATCCTTGTGGATGACCAGGTAGGGAGACTTGCATGACAAGGCCACCAACTCAGAAACCCTCCTGGCAGATGTAATAGCCCCTAGAAAGACTATTTTCTGAGAAAGAGTTAAGGGAATCTCCCTGTTTTCAAACGGCGGTTTCTGGCATGCCGATAGCACCAGATTCAGATACCATGGAGGTAGTGGTTGTCAAACCCCTAGCACAAAAGTACCCACCAATGAGTGAGTCGCCAAGGGACATTGGAAAAAGACCAAAGGGCTGGAGACCTCAGCCACCAGAGAAGGGAATCCTTGACTAACTGGCTCACCTGAATTAGACAATCCAGGTATAATTGAGATTTGTTCCATTTTGACAAAATATCTCCTTTTGCAGGACTTGAGTGTGAAATTGAGCATACGGTACTGCTTCGAAAGTGGCTACCATGAGGCCCAGAACTTGCATGCAGAGGCACAGCGACGACCACCTGCAGTTCACCAATAACTGCACCGCAGCTTGAAGAGTCTGCAGCTTGTCTGAAGGGAGAAACTCTCGCTTCTGAGGAGTCCAACAGTAAGCCCAGGTACTCCAGGCGTTGAGTCGGCACCAACACCGACTTCTTTAGGTTCAGCACCCAACCAAACTCCTGTAGACTCTGCATGGTGAGAGCTACATCCACCCTCCTAGCTCACAGACTGAGGGGCCCCTCTGCAGGGCTCACCACCCTGACCGAGTGCTGTGCTGTCGCTGACCGCTCTGCCCGTGTCAGTCAAAGTGCCCAGAGTGAAAAATCGCACTGTTCTGGAGGTACACAGATCCAGCACTAGAGGCGAAAACGTGCTGCGGCTATAAGAAAAAAGTCCTAGAAAAAAAACAAAATAAATAATCACCAAGAAAATGGAAAAAAAGACGCTGAAAGCACATAAGACTACAGGAAAATGGTGGCAGCCTCAGCAAAATGGCAGCAGCTTCTCAAGTAAAATAGCCCAAGCACCTCATAGTAAAGAAAAAATGGGCAGAATAAAAAAAAATTTAAATAAAAAAAACAGGCAGCGCAGCCCCCAGCCAAAGCATGGAGCACCCCCCCCCAGCCAGGTGCATACACTGCACCTCATGCCCAGTCACACAGCGGCCCCAGCAGGGGGGAGGAGGGCATGAGGCAACGAGAGGAAAGGGGGAGTGAGAGAGAGGAAAGGGAGAGTGAGAGACCCCCTAGGTCGATATCCTAGGGAATGCCGGGATGCTCCATCCTGCTGAGGCAGGGAGAGAAATACTTAACCCCTCCTCTCGGATTGCTGGACACATTCCACCACAGACCCATCACCCGAGCAGTACGGGGTGGCTGTTGGCCACGGCACACAGACAGCAGTAGCCCGGTCATATGTGTGCCCCTGGAGCATATAGCTCACCGGCTGCCCCAGGAGCAAAAAGGGGCATGTCACAGCCAACCCAGCCCATAGCTAGGGTCTGCTCATGTTCGATGGCCAAGCTGGGGAGACTACAAGGATCTATATTATCCAGCCTGTCACCCAGCCCAGCTGTTGATTGTAGATCACAGGATCAAAACTGCAGAAAAAAAATTAAGGAAAAAATTCTCAGCGAGCTAGGTCCTTCTACACTAGTCAGAAAAAAAAAAAAACTGAGCTGCAGGAAGCATGCTAAGGGGTTATTAGCCAGAAGGACCGCCCCCTGGGCAGTGCTGTGCAGTCTTGCTGTTTTTACATTTTCTGCCTAGTCCGCTCCTAAAGGTGGCGTGATAACCCTAAGGTCAAGAACTAAGGAGCTGTGTCAGTCAATGAACGAAAGAGAAAATGTAATTTTTGTCTGCTGCTTTGGTCATTTACCATCAGCACGAGTCACCACTGATAAGTTTTCCTGACATCAAGGATAACAAAAAAATTTAATAAAAAAACCCCCACACACACACACACACACACACTAAAAAAAAAAAAAAAAGACTCAGTTAGACTTACCGGTGACGGTATTTCTAAGAGCCTTTCAGGACAACCCCGGAGAGAGTAGCTCCACCTTGCAATCAGGAAACACATGCCCACTTTAAAAACACCTCCTCCTCCTCCATGGCTTCAGTTATTGTGGCCTTCCGACGCTGGAAAACAAAGCACAGAAAGCACAACACCATGGTAGAACTTAATACATTTACTAAGCATAACCTAGGGAGGGAAGTAACGGTTGTCCTGAAAGGCTCTTAGAAATACCGTCACCGGTAAGTCTAACTGAGTCTTTCTCAAATCGCCTTTCAGGACAACCCCGGAGAGGATAACCGAGAAACTTACCCTAGGGCGGGACTACTGCCTGCAGTACCTTCCTGCCGAAGGCCTGATCTGCTGCAGACAGTAGATCTAACCGGTAATGCCGGAAAAATGTCGAATAACTGGACCAAGTGGCAGCCTTGCAGATTTGTTCAGGCGTGGCACCGGCCCTTTCAGCCCAGGAAACTGCCGTGGATCTAGTAGAGTGGGCAGCAATACCTGAGGGAGGTATTTCTCCTTTTGCTTTATAGGCTTCTGTTATAGCCAACTTAAGCCACCTACCCAGCGTACTTTTAGAAGCTTTCTCCCCCTTGCGTGATCCAGAAAATATCACAAAGAGGGCGTTTGATTTTCTAAATTCTTTAGTAACTTTCAGAAACTGTAAAAGACATCTTCTCACATCCAATGTGTGAAAAACTTCCTCTCCTGCATTTGCTGGGCTTGCAGAGAATGTAGGTAACACTATTTCCTGTGATCGATGGAAAGTTGAGGATACTTTCGGTAGGAATGCTGGATCCGTCCTCAGTACCACCCTGTCCTGATAAATTCTAAGGAAGGGTTCTGTAATAGCTAGAGCTTGGAGCTCGCTGACTCTCCTGGCCGAGGTGATGGCCACCAAAAAGATTGTTTTTAAAACCACCTTCTGCAAAGAAGCCTCCTGTAAGGGTTCAAACGGTGCTCCCGAGAGTCCCTGTAAAACTGTAGACAAATCCCAACTGGGAAAGTCTTTAAGGGCTACTGGTCTATTTCGAGCAAGAGCCCTAAAAAATCTAGAAATTAAAGTTTCTTTAGATAAAGTCTTTTCAAAGAAAACTGATAAGGCAGCCACCTGAGTCTTCAGGGTACTGGCTGCGAGACCCTTCTCCATTCCTTCATGGAGAAACTCCAAGACTGACACCGTGCTCTTGACCTTGAGTTCTCTAGAACTGCACCAGGAGTTGAACTTTTTCCAGACCTTCATGTAAATTGCCTGTGTAACTGCCTTCCTACTGGACAGCAGGGTCTTTACTACTTTATCTGAGAGACCTTTAGCCTTTAACAGGTCCTCCTCAGAAACCAGGCAGTTAGCTGCAGGAGTTCCACTTCTGGATGACTTACTGTCCCCTGGGATAACAGATCTTTTCTGAGTGGTAACCTCCATGGGGGCTTCGAGGCTAGGTTTCGAAGACCCACGAACCAGGGTCTTTTTGGCCAAAAAGGAGTGACTAGTATTAAGTCTGTCCTTTCTTCCCTGAATTTCCTCAGTACTAGTGGAATTAGAGGAAAGGGGGGAAAGGCATAGCACAGCTGGTAATGCCAGGGGTGAGCGAATGCATCCAACCCTATTGCTGCATCTCCTCGGTGAAGAGAAAAGAATCTGTCCACCTTTGAGTTCTGCTGGCTGGCAAAAAGGTCTACCTGAGGAACCCCCCAGGCCTCGGAGATCATCAGGAACACTTCCTGATTCAGACTCCATTCTGCCTCTAGCAATTTGCGCCTGCTTAGGAGGTCCGCAAACAAATTCTGAGAGCCCTTCAGATGCACTGCCGATAGTGAGGCTGTGTTCTGTTCTGCCCAGGCTAACAACAGATTGGCCAGCTCCATCAAGCTCCTGCTTCTGGTTCCCCCTTGCTTCATAATGTAGGTAACCGCTGTTGTGTTGTCTGACAACACCTGAACATGGTGGCCTCTCAAACTCTGCTGAAATGCCACTAAACCCAGAAAGATCGCCTTCAACTCCCTCCAGTTGGATGATCTTTGAGCTTCCTGTTTGGACCAGACCCCCTGAGATGTCTGACCATCCAGATGGGCTCCCCAGCCCCAGGCACTTGCGTCTGTAGTAAGGCGCTTGTCCACAGGAAAGGTCCACACCAGGCCCCTTGAGAGGTTTGCCTGGTCTCTCCACCACCAAAGAGCCCTTTTCGTCTTTGACGAAATTTTTAGCTGTTTTTCCAAAGGATCCTGATGGGACCAGCTTGACAGAACCTCCCTCTGAAGGGGTCTGGAATGGAACCTGGCCCACTGAACAGCCGGGATTGCTGCCATAAGCAGGCCCAGAACTGCCATAGCCATCCTGACTGAGACTGTCTGGTTGCTCTGTATCCGCTGTACAGCTAGCTGTAACTTTTCCTGTTTTGCCAACGGCAGGAAAACTTTCTGGAGAATCGAATTTAATGTATACCCCAGAAATTTCATTTCCTGTGAGGGGGTCAGGATTGACTTCTCTAGGTTTAGAAGCCATCCCAGGCCCTCGAGGTGAGACTGGGCCCTCTGGAGATTGACTAGGACCTGCTCCCTGGAGTCTGCAAAAAACAAAAGGTCGTCCAGATAAGGAACGACTGGAATCCCCTTCAATTTCAGGGGTTCCAAAGCCTCTGCCATAATCTTCGTAAAGACCCTGGGAGAGGACGAGAGTCCGAACGGCAGAGCCCTGAATTGGAGGTGCCATACCGAACTCCCTACCTTCAATGCCAGGCGCAGGAACTGCTGCGATGCCTGATGAATTGGTATATGAAGGTAGGCATCCCTTAGGTCCAGGGATGCCATGAAGCATTCTGGGGTCAACAGCTTTGTGATGGAGAAAATTGTATCCATCCTGAAATGTTTGTACCGAATGAACCTGTTCAGGAATTTCAGATTCAGGATTAGACGGTACTTCCCTGAGGGTTTTTTCACCAGAAAAATATGTGAATAAAAACCCCCGCCCTGCTGGCTTACTGGGACTTGAATCAGAACCTCTTGCTGTATCAGCTCCTGTAACAACAGCTTCATTGCAGAGGCCTTCTCCTGATCCCTTGGCAATGTTGTCACATAAAACCTGCTCGGGGGTAGTTCTGAAAACTCCAACCTGTACCCCTGATCGACAACGCTCTTCACGAACAGATTTGGAGACAGCCTGTCCCATTGTTCGCGAAAAACTGACAGTCTCCCCCCCACTGGGGAGATATTGTCACTTGTTCTTAGGGGACTGCTCTGGGGGAGATCTAAAGAGGACTCCACCCCTGCCTTTGCCCTTCTGTGAACCCCATCTGCTCTTGTGCTCCTGGTCTTTTTTATGGGACTGCTGAAAAGCACGAAAATTCTTTTTAGCAATCTGCTTTTTCTTAACTGGAAAAGCCTTTTTATCGGCTGTTCTATCCAGCACAGACTCTAAATCAGGACCAAAGAGCAAGTCACCCGAGAAGGGAAGACCACACAGCTTGACCTTAGAGGCAGTGTCCCCAGACCATGTTTTCAGCCAAACTGCTCTCCTGGCTGAATTTACAAGAGCCGAAGACCTAGCGGCCAGTTTAACTGATTCTGCTGATGCATCCGCCATGTATTTGACTGCATTCAGGATCAGTGGAAAGGACTCTAAGAGATCCTTGCGGGGTGTCCCCGCCTCAATATGGCTCTTCAGCTTCTCTACCCAACATTTCAGATTCCTGGCCACCACCGTAGCTGCCATTGCTGGTTTTAGACTGACTGACGCAGCATCCCAAGCTTTTTTAAGGATGGAGTCAGCTTTTTTGTCCATTGGGTCTTTAAGGATCCCCATATCTTCAAAGGCTAGATCCGTTCGTCTGGATACCTGCGAGAAAGCTGCATCGACTCTGGGTTTCTTGTTCCAAACCTCTGAGTCCTTATCTTCGAAGGGAAACCTTCTTTTGAGAGCTTTAGAGAAGAAAGGGGCTTTTTCTGGGTCCTTCCACTCCTTGGTACATTTTGTCATGAACTGACAGTTGTACTCTTTCTTCCTGAATTTCTAGAGTAGTGTAGATTGCTTTTAAAATATCATCTACTTCCTCTAGTGATAGCTTGAATTTGGAGCCCCTGCTATCTTCTTCCTCTTCCTCAGAATCCCTGAAGGAGATGAGAGTACTACCCCCTTCGTCTCCAGACTCTTCAGTTTCCACCTGTCTGGATGACGACGCCCTGGGGCTGGGCGGTAAGTTCTGAGGCTCGGTCTGTGCGGGAGGGTTTTGTATCAGGATGGACTTGACTGAACTCAAAGAGTTTGTCAGCTCTTTAACCGAAGAAAACAAATCCTTATATTGTTGAGATGTTTCCTCTTCCACCAATTCTCTGATACAATTTCTGCACATTGCCTTCTGCCATGAATCTCTGAGGGGGGTTTTGCAGGAAGGACATTTTCTCTGACCTGGTCTAGCTTTTCCTAGTGATTTTTCCTGAAACGACATACAGGTTTAATTCACTAAAAGCTCTCAACAACCAGTTGCTTAACACCAAGCCAGTGCAGAGACCCACCACCAAACAGACCTACTAGTGAGACCCCAGAACTAGGCTGCAAAAGGTCAGAGCGAAGTCCACCTCTGACCTGCAGCGACAGGCCCCCAAGAGGGGGGAACAAACAAAGACATACCCACAGTAAAGCAGAGGGTGCCAGTGCACCTTACGTACCTGGGCTGGACCGGTGCTGGGGGCGCCTGTCTCCGCCATAGCTGGCTTGCACTCTTCCATCGTTTGAGTGAGGCAGCTATTTTACAAACAGCTCTCATTTTAAATTTTCCCGGCCGCCGCGTCATCAAGGCCGGCCGGAAGCGGAAGCACACGGTCACCTGACCCGCCCCATGACCCCTGCGTTCCAGGCGCTGAACCACGGCGCCACGCCCCCTCAGAGCGCCCGCGCGTCACCGTGAACGACGCCGTCGCCGCCCGGGACCCGGCGCCGAAAACGGAGCCATGCCGCTGACCTGCAGCGGCCTCCGCCAGCAACAGAGCCCTCCCTGCGCTAACAAGCGGACACCGGGCACCCGACGCCGGCACTCCGAGGGTCCTTACTCCCGTGAGATGGCGGGACCAGGAGCTCCAGGAGTCCTCTCCCCGTGGAGATGCTGCTGGGGGTCAAAGAGAAACAACCTGCAACAAAAGGTAAGCCTTACTCCCCTGCAGAGAGTGTAGTTCAGGCACATGCTTCCTCCAAGGAGGAAACACAATAACTGAAGCCATGGAGGAGGAGGTGTTTTTAAAGTGGGCATGTGTTTCCTGATTGCAAGGTGGAGCTACTCTCTCCGGGGTTGTCCTGAAAGGCGATTTGAGAAAAAAAAAAAAAAAAAAAGGGGGGGGGGGGAGGGGAATCGCCAGCATCAGCTCTGTTCCTGTGTGAAGGGGGAGTGTCCCTTCCCTCCTATCTGCAGAGGATAATTTCAGCTCTCTTTCTCCCCCAATTCCTATCGGGAAAACCATTAGTCTGTATGCTGGTCCAATGGACCAAATACTATGCAAGGGCAGCTATTGGCTAAAGAGCTGTTGAACTTCCTTTTCTAGTCCCGTCGTATGTCATCATGTTCAAAACGAACGGCTTACTAACCGTTCTTAAAAATGTTCCCCTTTTCCCTCTACCTATCCTGCATACCCCACATAAAATGATCTGTGTGCTTAAAGCAGATGTCCTTGTTGCTGATCTACCTTCAGCAACTATGCCATCCATGTGCTTCTGAGCTCTGTAGTTCCTCTGTAGTAGCCTGCTGATCTTGCTGAAAAACAGTTATTGCCCTGTGGTTTCCCATTTGTAAGACCGCTGGCTGCTATTCCTCCTGTATCCTCAGCCAGTGGACTTGGCACTCCCCACTAGTAGTTCTGTAAAGTGAGCAGGGAGGAAGTAGAAATGTTGTGGGTGGAGGGGGTCTCACAGCCCTTGGTCTGTGCTGCCCATGGAGGTGCTGTCCTCTCCTCCCTGCCAGCCACCACCGCCACTCCAACCCTATTCCCTCCACCCCATCATCTCCTTACAGAGAGGGATTATCAGAAATCTGGACACAGCAGGGATCTCTGGCTGTGACAGGTATTGTCTATGTGAAATAACGTTCACCGTAACGGCTTGCTGACCGGCATTGCGATTGACAGTGCACTGTTCCAATGCCGGCGGCACATTACAGAGATCGGTATTTCACATACAATACCTGTCACAGCTGGGTGATTTCTGATAACGATCCCACTCCGCACTGGTGGTCACTGACTGCTGTTAGAAATATTCCTCCTCCAGCAGCTGTGATATCTTTATAATACTGAATTACAGCGGAGTACAGTGTGTACATTATGGGATGTGTGCACAGTTCAGTAACAATTACATAAAGCAAGTAAGGGCAATAGGGTTATCTCCTGTTGTGGCCGGAGGGGAGAGTAACAAAAATTTAAGCATAGGATAGTTTTGCCTTAGTGAGATATCATGTGATCTGTAGAGGTCGTTTAATTCTGGGTTATTAAAAATATAGTAATCAATATCAGTCATGCACATTGGTTCTGTCCTTTTCAAATGCTAATGAAAGAACATGTTTCATGTTCCCATTAGAGTAAACATAGGATTGCCACCTTCCTGAGGCTTCAAAGAAAACTGTCATTTTAGCTACATTGATCCACAGGGGGAATTCGCAAGGCCCCGGCCGGTCTGCAAACTTTGATTAATATCAACAGATCTAAGGAACCTACTTCATCTCATAAAAGCTAAAATATTAGCGGCAGAGATGAAAATAATTCCTTTTGATCGTACACGTGATGGGTTACATGTACATGCAACTCTATTTTTAGCACGTGTGAAATCCTAGAAAACCACACAAAATTGTTATATGGCATCCGATTGCGACAGGCAGGGATTGGTACTGTCGCAATCGGACTGATGCGTTGGTATCGGAAATCCTATCCATGACCCAGCAATCAGCGCAGTTCTGGGACAAATTTCAGAACACAAAACATCCTGTGGGCTGAGACAGGAACACCCCCCAGGGTTGATTGGTCAAGGGCTAAAGTCCGGCCCACATCCATATTTCAATAAATTGGGTTGCCTGAGATATGGGCATTGTTCTTCCACAAAGCCAGTTCGAAACTGGGGAGTTCCCACATGTTCCAGTATGCTTCTACAATAGTATAGACTTTGGTAAAAGTGTATTTCTGTTTTTATCCTTTTTATTTTCATAGCAAATTGCCAATTTGCGTGTCTATTTTTTTTTGTATTTAAATCTTTTCTTTGTATATCTTTTATGCACTGCCCACTTTCAGGATATTAAATGATAAAATGAATAAGCGACTTCTGTGTACTAAGCTAGGACTCTGGATATCTCTGGAGAGGCTATTGTATTTAGTGCCCAAGTTCTCAGCCTAAGTTATATGTCAATCGGTATGCAATTGCACCACGTGTTGGCAGATTGCATGCAGATTGTAAGCTAACAGATCTGCCAGATGGAGATCTGTGTATGTGTGGTGGCTCAGCAGACCAGTCTGCGGAAAAACTGTTGGGTGGTGGCAGGCAATCATTTATTGTGCGTCTGGTGTGCGGGAGTGGGGACAGTGGGAAAAGTGATTAACACCAGGGTTCTAGCTTGCAGGATAGCTGGAGGAACCCTAGAAGTGTGTAGTAACTGCTATACTGCTCCCCAACCCTGAGAGTGCACCAGATTGTATGCAAGATTTGTATCTGCCTGTGTGTGGTCCGCTAGCTGCATTGGAGTGGAGTCTCCCTCTAGTGGTGGCGAAAGGTAGTGCGGGCTGTGAAAGTACCACAGCCAGACTTACGTGCTCAGTATAAGTTCCCCCTTATTCCCTTAGTTCCTCATATACCTCAGTCACTGAACGCACATCGCGGTTAGATAGTCGCCGTGCATATCCGTGACAGAGAATAGACATGCTTTGTATTGACAAGGCTGTAACCCATCATACCATTTGTCACCGAGTAGTATGGCTGGCTAGAGAATGAGGGGGTGCGATTTATGTTGAAGTGGGCTAGTTCACATTTACCTGTACAAGCCTAGTGTACCTCCCACATTCACTCCAATCCCAAAGATTCATGGGAAATGTAGTTCAAGAGAAGAGGATATGAGGTCTAGTCATGATCCAGCAGCTATAGCATCACAGTGTCAGGGAGCTGCTGCTGCGGGGGAGAAGAAATAGCGCCAACAACGGAGGGGCCATGGGTGATGTCACAGCTCCTGGGAATTTATAGCCAATTCACTGTGAAGTGCTCCCTAACCTAAACCAGCCATACATGGACCGAAATTTGGTCAGTTCAGTAGGGAGCGGATGAATTTCAAATCCATGCATTGGTGGGCTGGTTGTACAGAAAATCGCTCTACTGATCGACTTCTGTACAATCAACCTGTCCAATTTTCCCCCACTCAATCAGAAGCGCTAGCTGTAGCTGCCAGCACTAATCAGTGTATTGCAACAGTGAAGTCCCCTCTTTCAGAATACAAAACCTCAGGGTGTAGGTTTCTCCCCCCATCCACCTTGAATGCATGGATGGAAGAACTGGGTCTTGCTTTCATTCAACCCATTGATTTGAAAAAAAAAAAAAAATCAATGGGGAAGAAATAATCTTATGGACAGTCTTACACAGGGGGAGCTGGAGCTGCCAAATCAGGTGACTGAACCATACCAGACTAAAAATAGTAAGTACATATACATTTTTTTGTACAGGCTATGCAGGATAGATAGAAGGGTGATCGAAAATTTTTACCCTGTCCTCAATTCTGTCGGACTTCACCGCGGCATGTCACAAGTTTGGCCTCCCCTTCTCCCTCGTCCTTCCCCTGCTGCCAGGCCAGTAAGAGCCTAGCGCGCTTTACCCTTGCGCAGCCTGTTCCCTTAACAGCAATGGTGGTAGAACCCGACAGCTGATTGTCATCACCCCAGCTGATCTTTCATCGCTGGATTCCAGGACGACAAGTGCCCCATTATTAAAAAGTCAGCCGCTACAGTATGTGCAACTGCTGACTTAATTTTTAACAAGAACCTTAAAAGCAGGACTAATTTAAAAGCCTGCCGACTGGCTCAGGTGATTTAGTTTGAATGAAAAGAACAAGATGTGGCTGGCTAATATTACATGTGACAAGCGCAGAAGGAACCTAGAGCTGAATTCGCTCTTGAAAAGTGATGCATCTCAACTCCTACACTACTCCATCTCACCATTTACTTTATCCATGCACATCAGAATACTGTTTCCAAGTTAACACCCGAGTAAAGGTCTGCTTTAATAAAATGAATTACTGAGCAAAGGTATCAATTCAATGAACTTTTGGTAGTGTGGCCTCAAGATGTGCTAAAGAAAAATGTTATCTGTATTTAGAATACCAGTAAAGGAGGTCTTAAAGCACTGCCCATACTTTGAGATATCACCCTAAAAGGAAATTGAATACTATACCTTTGTTTTTCCTCCTTCCTTTCAGGCGTGTGATCAATTGTGAGCTTCAATGGTTTTCCCTTCCGACACAACAAAGCTCGGCTATCACCAACACTGGCCACAACTAGCTCAATGCCATCACGCAATAAAGCCACTGTTGCAGTGGTCCCACAGTTCAAGAGAGTTGCTAAAATACCATAAACAGAAGCATTTTTTACAACAGCAAAAAATTGTACGGTGCATTAAAAAGCAAAATGCCTATAATAAATCATGATTTTACATTCCTAACTTTATGAGTTAGTAGAAAATGTACAAATCCGCATGCTGGATAAAACATGGCACAATACATGCATTATAAAGACAAAATATGGTTCAAGTAATCAAATTCAATATTATACAGGAACTGTTAAAATCTTAGACAATTTCAAAAATCAGAAAATACCATGCCTTTTAGAAGTCATGTATGTGTATGCTGGATGTGTACTAACATCTGAGTGCAAGGTCAAGCCCAAGACATTGCAATCCTTCCCAGCATCCCTTTTAGACCCATATTGTTAGTGCAGCAGGTGTCATATTTACTGTGATAGGTTACTTATATTTTAACCCATAGGGTCTGAAAGACCTCTGAAGAGGCACTAAGTAATAGGTGCAGAATTCCAAGAACCTTACTATAAAATTAAATACTGCCTCCATGTTTGCTAAGAAGAGACATTTTAAAATTTGACAGTTGCAAAAAAACACGGCTGGCTAGAGAGTCTAAAGTGGGGTATACACCAAGAAAATTGGATGAATTGTCCAATTTTCCTCATTGTCGCACAGCAAATCAGAAACGATGAACGAAAATGGCTTTTTTTTTTATTGTTTCTGATCGTGCGCGGTCTCCCTTTTCTGATTGTACGAAAAACGTTCATTCTGTTCCCATATGATAAAAAAAAAAAAAAAAAAGTTACACAATATACGAAAATCATACGAAGTTTGTTTGGACAAAAGCATTTTTTTTTTTTATAGTGTGTACCCCACTTAAGTTATACTCTGCATCTATATCCAAAAATGTGTTTTTTTTTTTTTTTTTTGGAGAGGCTAAAGGAGGATTAGAATACCTGTTATGTTTAACTGTTTGTTGAAAGGATTACTACACTGTCTACACCGTCTTGTAAAAAGGCTTTCACCAAGACAGCAAGGTAGGAAAAATCTCTAACAAATGCAGACAGATAACATTTTTGGGATTTGTAGTTAAAGCTTCTGTCAGTATACCTGCTGCAGATTTCCCCCTCAAAATTGAGAAATCCAACAGAGCCTAGCTTAGCAGTAAAACCCGACAGGGGCTCCAACCTTTCCTCAATCTGTCCAAAAATTTAAGTGGTTTAGGGTATAGATACTTTAAATCCCAATTAAAGCCTAATTTTTATTACTGAAACAATTTATAAATAAAATTTGTCAGGCTGCACAAAATAGTAAAATGTTGGGGTTTATTTAAGGTTTTATTTTTAAATGTATCATTGTGCTGCAGCCAAGGTTGAATGCCATATGCTGAAAGCACGCAGGAGAGCCAGACTGCAGTGGTCTGACACCTTCTGTACAGTGCTCCAATCAATAGCACTGCTCAGAAGCATGAGCACAATTTATTGGAGCACTGTGTAGGAGCGCTGGATTTCCGTGTTAAGCAGAGGTCTTGATCTCCAGTGTACCCCTGCTGGCACAATCTAACAAGATATGCCACCAAATGCCTCTGACTGTTTATGTGTGCATGGACACAGGCCAACATGGAGGGGCATTTAGAATCAGAAAAAAAAAAAAAAAAAAAAAAAAAGGCAGACGCCCCTAACAGCAACTGTAAAAACGTCCCGTGTGCACGAGTCCTACACAGACCCTTTATGTTAAAGTTACAAAATGGCCTATAAAAATTGTATAGTGACAGAATAAAATGTGTAGCGTTTATATAGTTTACTTCTTCACTTTTCGGCTGATAAAAAATAAAAATAGCATTAAAACCCAATATGAAACCAAAACCCAATTTAATGCTCAATAGAGCAGAGCACAAAAGATGGCTTACTCAAAAGGTGGGCAGACCTGTCTTACAGGATAAGGGCATGTAATCTTTTCTGCTCCTAGCATTTTTAGCAGGAAAGGTCAGTAAAAGGCATCCTTTATGCCAACAGCGACCCACCACCCGCAAGTCAAACCAAGGCATAGTTTTATAACAGATGGTCTTCATCATACAGAATTTGCTTGGCAACAGTGACTGTATGTATCGTGCCATGTCATGAATGAGATTATTATAGATGGCTAATGATTTAAACATTGTTGCTTTACAGTTATATGATTTTGCTATTATACATTAAAGCAGGTGTTACTGTGAACAACAAAATAGGTCAAATTTGTAATTACATGAGGAGAAATTCCACATGCATTGTAACAGAGTCGCAACAATTCCCAGCTTCTAAAATTTCCTTAGATTTAATTGATGCAACTAATTCGACAAGACAAAAAAAATAAAAATATTGTACCAACTCTTCATTTTGTGTAATACCTACAGTATATGTGCCAACTGGTCACGTTTTTCTGACAACAGCAAGATCAGGCCTCAACAGAGGACTCAATTGTGGCTTAGTTGCATAGTAGGCGAGGTTGGAAGACAACACAAGTCCATCATGTCGGCACTACACCACATCCCTGCATGCCGTGGTTCGCCCAGGTACCCATCTAATAGTTCCAAAAGACTAAATCGATGCTCCCCGTTGATACCACCACCCGTGGAAGGAAATTCCACATCCTTGTCACACTTACAGTAAAGAATCCTCTACGTAGTTTAAGTTTAAACTTCTTTTTTTCTAGTTTTAATGAGTGGATATGTGTCTCGTTAAACTCCCTTCCACAAAAAGTTTTATCGCTATTGTTAGTGGCATTTGTAAACTGAAATCATATCCCCTCTCAAGCGTCTCTTCTTCAGAGAGAATAAGTTCAGTGCTCGCAACCTTTCCTCAACCAATATCCTCCAGACCCTTTATTAACTTTGTTGCGCTTCTTTTTACTCCCTCCATTTCCAGTAAATCCTCTTCCTGAGGACCGGTGCCCAGAACTGGACATCATACTCCAGGTGCGGCCAAACCAGAGTCTTGTACAGCGGGATAATTATCGTTTTATCTCTGGAATTGATCCACTTTTTAATGCATGCCAATATTCTGTTTGCTTTGTTAGGCTCAGCAATGGCATGCAATGCCAAGCTGCTGCTATCTACTAGGGTCCCCAGGTCTTTTATTTATCTATATAATGGGAACCATGTATAAATGGCTTTTTTGTCTATTTGTACAATACATGTAGACCAATCTTGCTGTCAGATCAATGTAGGACCTTCAGCAGCAGGCATGATGGATAAATAGCTGCTCAGGTATTTGTTCTATTACAACCAAAATCCATAGGGTGATTGTAGAGGCTATATTTACATTCCATGTTAAAAAACACACAACACCTGCTTTAATATGAAAGTAAACTATTAGCTTAAAGATATAATAAAAAAATAAAAATAAAATAAATAAATAAAAAACACACAACCGCACCACTAAAGCTGGCTAATTTTACAATGCTGATGGTTCATTCCTAGATTTTGGAACAGTTTCTTGTGCAAGTTTAATTCAACTTTAAAATGCCCTTCGCCTTTGTAGATATTCATAATATTTTATTGTTAGAAACACAAGCAGCCAAAAACACTTACTTTTAGTAGTTTGGCATTATGAAGGCTTTATCACAAGACGTCATGAAGTCTACCAGGACCAATGATAATGTGCAACCAATAGGACAATTGTCACCGGTTTCACAACAGTGCATGCAAAATCATTGGCAGGTAAAGTAAAACACAAATTCACACATCCACTTATATTAAATCAATGGCGTATTCTTTAGCTAATACCTAGCTTTACACAACAACCTGCCATACAAAGTATAACAGAATAAGGGATTTGGTTTACATTGTTCCAAAATCTAGAAGTGCTTCATTATGGAAGTGATCAAATGTGTCAAGTGTGCCTAATTTGATGTCTTGCAGAAGGCAATTGTAGCCATACACAAATTAGTTTCAAATTTTCTGTCCTTTCAACAGCACTATAAAATAAAAAAAACAAGAAAAAACAAAACTAGAGATCTTTCAAGATATATATCTTAACACTCACTGGACATTTTTATTTTACGTCATGCTCATCTCAACTAATGTGACAAAGTGGATGTTGGGACCTTCCTGTAGTCCAGGCTAGGAACCGCTGGACTCCTTCACCTGGGACAAAATATGGGAGATTCCCCTTTCCACTGAAGCCCAGCATTATAACGTCCGGGGCCTCCAAGCCTAGAGCTGCTCACCACGTGCAGTCTCTGCCACAAATAACACGCACACAGAGGCAAATAGGAAATTCACCCGGGGGGGAGGGGGTTATCAAACAAAACAGGACTGCAACACCAAGATGAGGAAAAAAGCTGCAAGAAACAATGCATTGCATAAATGGAAAAGAAAACGTAGAAGTAAACAAAGCTATAGTTTGATCACGTTATGTGTTTTTCCAAGGGGACTCCCAGAGTAAATCAAAGTGCTAACCTCCCATCTTTTGTTAAAAAATTATTATTACACGAACATTATTTACTTTCATCACCCTTGGGGACAAAGAACCTCTCTCCCCCCTCAAAAAAAAAAAAAAAAAAAAAGGGGGGGGGGGTGTGAAAAGTGTAATTGAAGTTAGTATTTTTAATTACAAGGAGAAGCGCCTGTCAGATTTTAGATTTAGCCAGGAAAACCCCCTTTAAATCTTTTTCTAACTATTCAAAGTGCGTAGATTAAACACTCTATATTTTAGTTCATTTTCACTTTTTGTTAAAGCTATCCTGATTTCAACTGTATAAAAATTACCATTTTTATTTGCAGCTTTTTAGATCTCCTTAGTGTTGCAAGCTGAGCATTTACAAGTAAAAAAAATAAAAAAATAAAAATAAAAAAAATTATATTATATAATTTTTTTTTTTTTTTTTAACATGAGGCTATGCAATAAGTCAATTATCTAGATAAACATAGAATTAGTAAGCTCTAAAATACACTGAACTGACAAGTGAACTGTGGTCATCATCACTAATGTGCATGTCCTCTAATTTATGTATCAATTTTATTTCTAGAAAATAAGTGTGCTTTATATGTATACCAGTGAACGTTCTAGCACCACATGAAAAAAGCAAGCATAAAGAATTTAAATTGGAGCAAAATATAAAGTAAGACCCTTTTCACACTGGGACCACCCATGTGTTAGCGCTAAAGTGCCACTCATTTTAGCAGGGCTTTAGTGCTGTTTAAGCGGCGTTGTTCGGCCACTAGTGGGTCACTTTTAACCCCCACTAGTGGCCAAAAAAGGGGTTAAAAGCACCTGTGTTGCGACCCTTCTGAAGGTGATTTGGAAGCGCTGGGCATTCATTTCAATGAGCAGGGCATTTTGTGAGCGCTGTGTACAGCGCTCCCAAACATGCTGCTTGCTGCACTTTTCCTAACACCCTGCAAGCACACTGTTCCAGTGTGAAGTGTCACACTAAAATGAATGGGAGGCAGTTTTCAGGCGGTATTTCTAGCACTAAGATGCCTGAAAACTGCCTTAGTGTGAAAGGAGTCTAAATGGCAAACATGCCCATTATATGGGGAGACCCGATAAATTTATTTTTGCACAAAATGGAGAGGCCATAAACTGCAGACTTCCAACGTAATAAGAACACGCACTGAAATGGTCTTTACGAGTCCTAAGTAAACCGATAGGATGAATTCCAGTTCACAGAATGGCTGCCTATACTATGAATAGCTTGCTTCCACAGCATTTGGAACAGACAAGAAATACTTGTTACCTTTCTATATACAGCATCTAGTATATTCTAATGCAATTATTTAAACAAATTAAAAATGGCCAAAATGAACCCCAGCAGCTTACACAGAAGTGGCTGATAGTCAATTTGACCACCAAACGTACTCTCACAATGGACACATACGTTTTCTTTACAATTCCAAGATAATAGAGACCAATGGAAGAAGGTTAGACTAGTTTCTACCCAGCCAATTCAACTTTAGTCTAACAGGGTATTGGAATCTGAACTTGGCGGAGTCTCATGTATTAGCTTGGGTTTTAGAAACCGCATTAAAGGCTAACAATCCTATGTAATTAAGTGGTCAAGCCCACAGGGATGATGGGCACAGATCTTAGTACGCATTATTACTTCAGGACCATAATAAATACATTTGAAAATTAGATCCATTATGTAATGTACAATGTATTTTAGAGCATAAAAAACCCCATAGCATTACTATAACATTTTCTTTATCAAGTTTTACAATGAAAAGCTAGCACTGCCAGTAAAAGTTTTGTTTAGAGCCATAATCTGAATGGCATAAGCCCATACTGCATTTTGCTCAAAACTCAAATTTTTACTTTTAGACCCCTTTCACACAGAGCCGCCCCGGGCGTCAGCAGCGGCGCTTTGCCGGCGGTATCATGCTGTTGCCCCACTGTTTTCAAAGGGGAGAAGTGGTGTATTCACTGCTCCTACAACACTCCAAAGCAGCTGCTCGCAGGACGTTGCAACGCCCTGAAAGCGCAGAACCCCAGTGTGAAAGCACTCGGGCTCACACTAGGTTTGCAGCCGAGGCTTTTTTTGGGTGCTATTTTTAGCGCTGTATTGCCTGAAAAACGCCTCAGTGTGAAAGGGGTCTTAATGTGGGCATAGGGATACATAAATACTCATATCGATTCCAATGGCTACCTAATCATACAGTTAGTGTTAGATGCTTAGCCACACCCAGAGAAGGCATCCATATGTTAGGGTTCCATACCGTGTAGATCATAGGTTAGACCTTTACAAAAGCATTCTGCCATGTTAAAGCCAATTGCAATGTTAAACGCAGGCCTCAGCACACCTCAGTGTGTATATCTGCACTACTTAATTTGGGTCAATAAAGTCAACATATATTATAAAACAGAATCGGATTGATTTCTATAAAAAACTGTAGACTTTCTCCTAACCTATTAAACAAAACATTGATCTACAAATTAACCAATCCTTTTAATCACTATTGAGAGCTCCTGGCTCGCCCACTAACCTTGTAATAGATATAAATAAAATAAATCAGTTCTATATAAATTCTATATATTAGTCAGAACTATAATAAAAAATAATCACCCATGACAAATTAGGGAACATATGTGGAATCAATATTTAATGCTGATAAATCTAGCCAGTGCTCATGTTTAATATACAGTTAAGGATTAACCATCAGTGAACGAGTGTCACAATTAATGATTTTTTCAACTTCCCTTAACATTTCTACCAGTACTATACTGTAATATCCTTCCCTCATCACTACCTGATCATAGTTTGCTACACTGAGCCCAATGTAGATTTTCAAGCAAAGTAAATGGGAGAACTTACCATCAACAGATTGATGAGCATGTCTTTCAAATGCTTTATCTATTTCTAGAAAAGCTTTTGTCAGCACTTTTTCCATATCTTCTTCCTGTTTAAGGAACTCCCTGTTGGCAAAATATGCATAATATAAGCTTGAGCTACGTTCGATATTGACAACCAAAATTATGAATACGCCATCATTAAGCGAATAGCGTAACGAATAAATGCAAACTTACTTGATGTACTGTGTCATGAATCTGTTACAAAAATCTGCTGCTCCAGCCCCTCCATGCCCATCATACACAGCAAAATACAAGACATTATCAGTTAATTTGGCATAGTCGAACTGGTCCTCGTTTTCCTTCCTCTTCCCTAGCTGCGTAGAACAGCCAACCTTGGATAAATTAATGTGCGGAATGAGCTTGCCATACTTAATGCTGGGTGGAAGCTGAATAGGTTCATCGATTCGATTGTCCCAAATGCCAAACGAGTCCCAGGTGGCAGGACGTCCACTACTGTCAGGGTCAAAGCGTGATGAGAACGATCTGCGGCTGACACTGGAGCAGTGGCAGGCCGATATTACACGGGTGTTCTCTTGTAATATGCGGGACTTCAGCAAGGCTCCTCTTACCTGTGACCCTCCATGCCTTACAAATGTAACCAAGATCGCTGTTGACATTCCTTGTCTAAACAGAGTGTAGTTTAAAGAAAAAAACTTGCAATCTGATCTCTTCAGTATGCTCAAATGGAATTAACTGCAAGTTAAAAAGAGAAAAGGAACAGTTTACTTTATATATATCATTGCGGCTGGCAAAAAACAACAACTTTAAAATACAAGTGCAAGATACTTTTCGGCACCCCTCAGAGTTATTCTAGAACTTGGCAATGGCCAGCAAGTTTTTATGAATTGTTAAAAGAAATTATAGACTGTGTGCCCATTCATACCAGAATGTGGTGCAAAAAAAAATAAAAAAATAAATCACATGAATATAAAACAACCAAAAAAAGGTGCATCACTAAACGCCACTACAGATTTTATCTTGTAACCCAGGGCTCGACAAACCCCAGGTGCCAGGTCGCCAATGCGACCAGAAATTGCAACCTGCCGCCTATGCTGCCACCAGCCCTCTCACTATTGATACCCCAGACATGCAGCAGCATTAACACGGACTGCCGTCCTCCTCCCTCCTCCACACTCAGCGGCGCTGCGCTAAGTGTGTAAAACTGACAAGCAACAGAGAGGAGGATCTGTCAGATTTAAGATTAATGTTGGGTGGGCGGGACCCAGCCGGAGTGGGCGGGACCCGGCCACTATCGAACACCAACCAAAGGGATCTGGGTGGGCCGCCCCTTTTCTTAAGAAGCCCAATAGTTGGCTGGTGTTTGATAGCTGCTGAGTCCTGACCCACCGACCGGGCCCCGCCCACCCCGACCGGGTCCCGCCCACCCCGACATCAAGCTCAAATCTGACAGATCTGCCTCTCTGTTACTTGTAAGTTTCACACCCCGGCTGGGTCCCGCCCACCCCCAACATTAAGCTCAGTTCTGACAGCTCCTCTGTTACATTTCAGTAACAGAGTGCTCTGTGTGAAACCTGCCAGCGCCAACCAGTGTCACCGCCAATCAGTGCCACCTGCTAGTGCCAACCAGTGCTACCGCCAATCAGTGCCACCACCATCAACCACCAACCAGTGCCAATCAGTTCCACCTGCCAGTGCCAACCAGAGCCACCTGCCAGTGCCACCGTCAGTCAGTGCCACCTGCCAGTGACGAGCGCCACCGCCAATCAGTGCCAACTAATTCCATCGCCAACCAGGGCCACCTCCAATCAGTGCCAACTAGTGCCATCACCAACCAGGGCCACCTGCCACTTCCAAACCAGTGCTACTGCCACCTGCCAATTCCAAACCAGTGTCACCTGCCAATGCCAACCAGTGTCACCTGCTAATGCCATCTGGCAGTTCCACATGCCTGCCACACCAATCAGTGCCACCTGCCACTGCCAATAAGTGCCACCGCCAATCAGTGCCACCACCAGTGTCACCTGCCAGTGCCACCTGCCAACACCAACCAGTGCCACCGCCAATCAGTGCCATCTGCCAGTGACTAGTGCCACCGCCAACCAGGGCCACCTGCCATCACCAAACCAGGGCCACCTGCCAATCAGTGCCACTGCCAAGCCAGTGTCACCTGCCAGTTCCACCCGCCAGCGCCAGCCTTACTCTTTCTGGTCAGCCCATAACCCTGATGTAACAGCGTTTCATTGGAGTTATTGACTGGGTGCTCCATTGTGAGTTAGGGATAGGGGGTGAAAATGAGTGGCCTTACCCCGGGAGCCGACAATCCATACCACTCTAAAAAAAAAAAAAAAAAAAAAAAAAAAAAAAAAAAAAAAAAAATGGCTCCTAACTTTTTTAACTGGCTCCTAAATTCAAAGCAAATTTGTCAACCCCTGTTGTAACCTATTGTGTTTCTCTAATGAAGTCACGTGATCCTGTGACAAAATGCGTAGGGTGAGAATTATTCAGACGTCATCACACAAGGAGTACCAAGAAGAACACTATGAGTAAATATATCCAAGCAAATGACAGGAGAGCAGCAGATTCATATGCTTGTGATTGCTGGTGCAATATGCACCTATAAAATTAGAGTTATTATGGTTGAGTGTATAAACAGTTGAAAGGTGAGGCACTATGTAGCGTTTTTTTCTTTTTAATGTGTCTGAGTGGAGAGTTAACCACTTGCCGACCGCCGATATACGTCCTCACCTTGAGGACAGATATTGTTATGGCAGCAGCTAGCTGCCATAACCCTGGTATCTCCGTGTTCAGCTGGCTACAAGCTAAAAGTGGTCTCTGCGACGGATTTGCCACAAGATCACTTTTATCGGTGGCAGGAGAGGGCTTCCGATGCCCTCCACTGCTTACCGGAGCCGTTGGCAGCAGTGGAGGCAATCCGGTCCCCTTACTGGCTGTGCATTGAGACAAGTGAAGGAAAGATGGCCCCCACCCGTCTTCATGACACTACAGGGCAGAAGCGAAATCAAAACATCACTTCAGCCCATAGCTCTCAAGGGGCCATTTTTTTTATTTTAAATTGCATTTTAGTGTAAATATGAGATCTGAGGTCTTTTTGACCCCAGATCTCATATTTAAGAGGTCCTGTCATACTTTTTTTTTTTCTTTTACAAGGGATGTTTACATTCCTTGTAATAGAAATAAGAGTAAAATGTTTTATTTTTTTTTTTTAAACAGTGCAAAAATAAAAACAGTAAAAAAAAAAAAAAAAAGGAAAAAGAAAAATTGTTAAACACGCACTGTCCCACCGAGCTCGCGTGCAGAAGCAAACATACCTCACAGTGTTCAAACCACACATGAGCTATCGGCGCGATCGGTAGAGCGAGAGCAATAATTCTAGCCCTAAACCTCCTCTAACGCAAAACATGCAACCTGTAGAATTTTTTAACCGTCACCTATGAAGATTTTTAAGGGTAAAAGTCTGTCGCCATTCCATGAGCCATGTTGGGTATAAATTCACATTATCTTTCACAATATACAGAAAAAGATTGGGCTTTACTGTGGTCTTATTTTTTAATTAAAAAAAAGTGTATTTTTTCCCAAAAAAATAAAAAAAAAAGTGTGCTTATAAGACCACTGCGCAAATATGGTGTGACAGAAAGTATTGCAACAACCTCCATTTTATTCTCTAGGGTGTTAGAAAAAAAAAAAAAAAGTATAATGTTTGGGGTTCTAAGTAATTTTCTAGCAAAAAAAAAAATAATTGTGGTTAAAGGGGAAAGGACTGGATATGTAATTGACTGTAGGTCAATTTAAAGGTGAAGCGCTGTGGAATACTGTGAATTTCCTGAGGTTATTATCCAGCCTGTATGGTGGTGTCCAGCTGGGAGAGGATTGCTTTGTTTTCTGTACCACCAAGTTATGCAGAGCAGGAATTCTGATGTTACTCTGACTTCAGTAGTTGCATGCTACCAGGTCAGTGACTGCTGTAATGTGGAAGCAAGAGCCAATGACAAGCAATTTCAGGAGGCCAGCAAATTTAAAGGATAAATTCACCTTGATCGCTATATTATACATATTGGAAGCAAACGTGAATATCTTTGATCAATTATTGGCTAGCAAAATGTTATTCCACCATGGAAGCTGAGCAGTGCATACACCTTTGCCAAGATAAATATGATAGATTTTATAATAATTGGGCATTCTGGATACATTTCATTTCCACTCAAGTTTAATTGCAAAGGGACACCACATTTACTGCTGACTGTGTTGTTCAGACTGTTATCAAGATGCAATGTTTACCCCCATGTGTCAACAAAAGTTTTTTTATATAGCCCCTGCTCGCCTACCACACCCACTGTTCCCATCCCCCTCACTTTGTCTACTTTTGGTCAAGCCAGTTCCAACAAAAATACCTGGAGGGGATCTGTGGGGTAAACTTCATGAAAAGTAGTGGAATTGTAAAAACACCAGTTCTACAGGCCTAAACCAGTTGTCATTTACTTGCTGTAAAAGATGAATAGAAAATCTGTATTGCATTTGTATACCGATTTCCCAGCGCTCCTGAAACACTATTTCTTTATCTTTTTCTGTATATCCAACCAGAATGTAAAATTTAAAAATATTTCTTTCAATATATATCTGCACTTAAAATTGAATTGATGTCTGTCTACAAATAATGTTCCATTCAGAGTAAAATGCATGACGGTTTCATGCTGTACAGAAAGTGCTTCTTCAGAACGAAACATGATGTAGGTGTCTTCTGAAGATGGTGCTAAATGTACAGCCCAAAAACGTCAAGCATTTACACTAAATGGAACATGCGTTGATGTCTTTCTTCAAATAAATTTTAAGTGCAGCAATCCCATTTGTGTGTATATTATATATATATATATATATATATCTGTGGAAAGGCTTGATTTCTTTAGCACTGCTACGTTGGATCATGTGCATTCCACCCTCAATACTTGTTCTATCTATTTTTGTTTTTGGCTTTACAACCCCCCCCTTTTTTTTTTTTTTTATTAATAAACACACCCCTGCAAGACAAAGGCATAGTGTGCATCGAATCAGGCCCGTCGCAACAGGACAGGCAAAACAAGCAATTGCTTGGGGCCCCAGCCTAGGGTGCCCGTGTCCCGGATTGCCTGGGACAAACCTGCAATTGGCTGCACCCGCCCTGGGTCGATCTAATGCCCCCTAAAATAGCCTTTGCATTGTCTGTCACTGTCTGAGCCTGTGGTGGGCCCCTAGCTGGCAGAGACCCTTCACCCCCACCACTGGCTCAGTGCCCAAACTGGTTGCTACCTGCCACCCCCTTGGCATATAGCAACCAGTGACGTCATGAGCAGGAGAGAGGCAGTTCTATCACAGCAGAGGAGATTTAGCTCCACCCACCTCCTCCCTGTATGTTTGAGTCCAGTCAGGCAGTGGCATGCAGAAGAAACTCTTGAGACAGATTGCAGTGTAGAAAGGCAAGTAAAATGCTCACCAACATGACAGATCCATCAAATTAAAATCCTGTCAACTCTCCCCCAGCAGCCAGAGTTCTGTGCTGAACTGTCAGCACTTCAAAGAAACCCAGAGTGTGTGTCAGTCAGCCTGCCCTGGAGATAGCAAGCCACTCAGTGCACTGTGCAGAGGAGGCAGATAAGGGTCGGCAGGAGAGGACACCGACAGATGACAGAATTTAATGTATATTTGATTTTATGGTAGTGTTTTGTTTTTTTGCAAGTGTTCACATTTTATGCACATTATATGCAACAGCAGTATTTGCACTGTAAACCTTTTTTATTTATATAAAGTGTTGGTGAACTTAAACTGTATCGCTATGCTATGATTCCTGTAGGCTTTGCGTGCATGGGGGGGGGGGGGGGGGATTGGGGGGCCTCCATGTCCATTTTGCTTGGGGCCCCCCAAATTCCTTGACATGACCCTGCATTGAATACTAGCGCATTGTGGAATACCTTAGAAAGAAGCCCTGCAGTGGTGCCGACACACCGCTGAGACAGGCTCTTTCACATTGGGGTGGTGCGCTTGCGAGACAGGAAAAATAGTCCTGCAAGCAGCATCTATTGTGCAGTGTAGAGCTTCTGAAGCACCTCGGACGTGCAGCAACACAGGCCTTTAAGCCTTTCCTCGGCTGCTAGCTGGGGTTAAAAGCGCCGCTAAAACTAGCAGTGACGCTTTAACGGACCCTGGCCCCAGCATGAAAGTACCCTCAGAGCGCATGCGCCGATGACATCGGCATATAAAGTAAATATCTCCTAAACGGTGCAAGTTTAGGAGATATTTACAGTACCTACAGGTGAGTCTTATTATAGGCTTACCTGTAGGTACAAAACAGTAAAACTTTACTTCCTCTAATTTTATTTTTTAAATGACACACACTGGAGAATGTAATACAAGTCAAAGCCATTTTATCTTTTTTTTTTTTTTTTTTGCCACATCAGTTACTTTCCGCCAGAGACTAAAATCAGCTTGCCGCTCATTAGTGTCTCATTCACAGTTCCACATCATCGTGGCTCGTTTAATTGCGTACATTTTTACAAAAAAATTTTTTATTTATAAATCACAAAGTAAAAAGTTAAGAGTCCATTGTTTTTGATATATTAGATATACATCCTATAAATAGACTTAAATGAACCTATGCATAGTGTATACCGTGATTATACCTATTCCCCTAGCGCTTCCGGAGTAGGGTTTAAACAACTCCCCCCCCACCCCCCCACCATCCCAACCCCGCGAACTTCCTACACACACTTGATTATAAATAATTATTATTCCTCTCCCTAGTTCTGTAGCGATAACATTCACCAATTAGCTAAAAAATTCCTAAAGGAAAAAGAGATTAAAAATAAAGAGAAAAAAGAAAAAAGGAGAGAAGAAAAGAGAAAAAAGAGAGAAAAAAAAAAAACACAAACGGGGAAAATAAAAACCTGTATAGAAAAGGAAAAAGGGACGTCAGATACCCATAAGTGATCTACAGCTCTTTCACCTACAATAGAATACCTAACTTCCCCAGACTAGGCCCCCATAGACTCTTGAACTTCCTATTGTTGCCTTGTCTAGTAAAAAAGACCCTCTCATTAGCGATTGTCTTTTTTATATTTACCATCCAGGTTTCAACTGATGGGCCTAAGTGTGAATGCCATTGTTGAGCGATTATTTTCCTTGCCTGGAAAAGACATCTAATCACTGGTGTTTTAATGGCATTTGGGACTGTACGATCCTCAGGGATAGTCAAAAGACAGGTCCTAGCTGTTGCTTTCAGTGTTAAGTTAAAAACTTTGTTTATCTGGTCTATGACCTGTGTCCAAAGCCATTTTAGTCTAACCTGTGTGTGGTGTTGCAGCATTTCAATTAAAATTAGGGTATTCAGTGGCTAACTTTTGCCGGGCAGCATCATCAATTTATGCAGTGCTTTACAATAATTAACCACTTGACGTCCATGCTATAGCCGAATGACGGCCACAGAGTGGACCTGCATTTCTGGGAGGCTGTCATGACGGCTTCCCCTGTGTGCACGCTGTCACTGAGACTCACCAATCCTAGTAAGGGGCCAGTCCCGGCCCCTTACCATGTGATCAGCTGTCAGCCAATGACAGCTGATCACATGATGTAAACAAAAGCTTGTTTTGGGGGGTTTTTTTCCCCTCCTCGCGCAAAAAAAGCCGATCACTGGCTCATCTGCAAGGGACATCGGTCCCGAAGAGGAAGAGGCAATTATGCCTCATCTTTGCACACCAGTACCACCCATCAACGCACACCACTGGCACCAATCAGTGCCCAATATTGCCACCCATCAGCATACATCAACGAAGGAGAAAAATTACCTGCTTTAAAAAAAAATTTTTTAACAAAAAATAAAAACCACAGGAGGTGATCAAATACCACCAAAAGAAAGCTCTATTCGTTGGGGGAGGGGGGGAACAATAAAATTTAATTTGGGTACAATGTTGTATGACCGCACAATTCAAAGTGTGACAGCGCTGAAAGTTGAAAATTGGTCTGAACAGGAGGGGGGTTTAAGTGCCCAGTAAGTAAGTGATAGATATATATAGTAAAAGCACTGCATAAATTGATGCCTGAAATAAACTAAATACACAAAAAAAAAAAAAAAAAAAAAAAAGTGTAAGGTCCCAAGGTTTGAATTTGCATTGAAGATTTAAGCGCAGTGATGGTAGTGGATGGGATATTCCCCCAGCCATCACTGACTATAACTGGGTACTGCCTGTATACGCCAACATAACAGGAATCTGGCAGTGAGACTCCACTCCTGAATCCTTCTTGTGAAGATCTATAGATGTAAGCCAGCCAGGTCTAATCAGAACTGGGTCACTATGCCCTCTATATATACACACACACACTAAACTGGAACAGCTGTGCACAGTAACCAATCAGCTCCTACCTTGTTTGGTTAAGCTTTGTAAAGGAAAGACAGAACCTGATTGGTTGCTGTGCCCAGCTGCTCCAGTTTTGATAAATTCCCTCCAATGAATGGAGGCAATGGCTGAGATTCTATGGCGGCCAGGATCTGATGACTGTAAACTGATACACTCAGCACTAGGATGGCCTGTTGTATAGAGATCGCCGTGTCAGTAGGCAGCGATGACCGATCGCTCGGAGCACTACACACAGCGATGTCCGGGGTGGGGATCAGTGATATCACCTTGGAACGTTCTAGGTTCCAGCAGGCGTGACGTCACAGGCCGAACACCAACACCCACCCCGCACATAGCGCTCACACCTCACTCTTATCATTCTTCTCTCCCCGCAGGCCGGACATTCCACCACACTCAGGACAACACCCAACATACACTAATACAGGGGAGCGCATACTAAATATACTAGGGGGGGGGGACCTTACATGGAATGGTCACAGAAAGCCGCCTCAGGAAGTTCAGGGGTCTCTTGCCTCCTATGGCACCAACCAGAAGACCGCAGATATGGGCAATCCTCCACCGACCGACTACTACATACAAACTGAATTCTCCACAGAAAGCCGACCAACCAGTTACCATTATTCCCGCCCCTCAGAGGAAGCCAGCCAATAGCCGCTAAATGTTAGAGCCGCCGCCTCCACGTCTTGGCTTTTTACCAGAGAGCAATAAAGGAGGCGGGGCGCGGGTGGGTTCCGTGACTAAAGCAATTCTCAGCGCCTATTGGATGACTAAGTCTCCACTAACCAATAGGTGTGTAGGAACTGCAGGTCCGGCCCCCCCATGCTGGGTCCTATGTTGTGCTTTGAGTTATTTTAGAATCATCAACAATCAGTAGTGTTGTGGATGAGAACACATGACTGTGACAAGTCCTGGCGGTGTCAGTAGAGATGTGTGAGCTTAATCATCTGATTGCAGAGGTTTCCTTGGAGAGGGATACATTCACAACAACGCATGACAGCTAAATGGATAGAAAAAATGTGATATATAAAGCACTGTGTAAATTGACAGCACTATGTAAGTACCTGTGTGTATATATATATATAATCTCACAAAAGTGAGTACACCCCTCACATTTTTGTAAATATTTTATTATATCTTTTTATGTGACAACACTGAAGAAATGTAAAGTAGTGAGTGTACAGCTTGTATAACAGTGTAAATTTGATGTCCCCTCAAAATACAAGATGTTACAAGGTCTCAGGTGTGAATGGGGAGCAGGTGTGTTAAATTTGGTGTTGTTGCTCTCACTCTCTCATACTGGTCACTGGAAGTTCAACATGGCACCTCATGGCAAAGAACTCTCTGAGGGTCTGAAAAAAAGAATTGTTGCTCTACATAAAGATGGCCTAGGCTATAAGAAGATTGCCAAGACCCTGAAACTGAGCTGCAGCACAGCGGCCAAGACCATACAGCGGTTTAACAGGACAGGTTCCACTCAGAACAGGCCTCGCCATGGTCGACCAAAGAAGTTGAGTGCACATGCTCAGCATCATATCCAGAGGTTGTTTTTGGAAAATAGACATATGAGTGCTGCCAGCATTGCTGCAGAGCTTGAAGGGGCGGGGGATCAGCATGTCAGTGCTCAGACCATAAGCAGCACACTGCATCAAATTGGTCTGATTAGCTGTCATCCCAGAAGGAAGCCTCTTCTAAAGATGATGCACAAGAAAGCCCACAAACAGTTTGTTGATGACAAGCAGACTAAGTACATGGATTACTAGAACCATGTCCTGTGGTCTGATGAGACCAAGATGAACTTATTTGGTTCAGATGGTGTCAAGCGTGTGTGGTGGCAACCAGGTGAGGAGTACAAAGATAAGTGTGTCTTGCCTACAGTCGACAATGGTGGTGGGAGTGTCATGGTCTGAGGCTGCATGAGTGCTGCCGGCACTGGGGAGCTACAGTTCATTGAGGGAACCATGAATACCAACAAGTACTGTGACATACTGAAGCAGACCATGATCCCCTCTCTTCAGAGACTGGGACGCAGGGCAGTATTCCAACATGATAATGACCCCAAACACACCTCCAAGACAACCACTGCCTTGCTAAAGAAGCCGAGGGAAAAAGGTGATGGACTGGCCAAACATGTCTCCAGACCTAAACCCTATTAAGCATCTGTGGGCTATCCTCAAATGGAAGGTGGAGGAGCGGAAAGTCTCTAACATCCACCAGCTCTGTGATGTCGTCATGGAGGAGTGGAAGAGGACTCCAGTGGCAACCTGTGAAGCTCTGGTGAACTCCATGCCCAATAGGGTTAAGGCAGTGCTGGAAAATAACGGTGAATATTGACACTTTGAGCCCAAGTTGGACATTTTCACTTAGGGGTGTACTCACTTTTGTTGGCAGCAGTTTAGACATTAATGGATGTGTGTTGAATTATTTTGAGGGGACAGGAAATTTACACTGTCATACAAGCTGTGCACTAACTACTTTACATTGTATTTCACTAGGTAAATATATTTCTAAAGGTGCTACTGACATGACATTTTCACCACGTCGGTAACAACCCATGCAATCCACACATACAAAGAAACCAAAACAAATCATTTCAGAAATGAAGTTATGTGTAATAAAATGAAATGACACAGGGAAAAAGTATTGAATACGCTAACTGAAATGTATTTAATACTTGGTACAAAATCCTTTGATGGTAATGACAGCTTCAAGACGCCTCCTGTATGGAGAAACTAGGCACATGCATTGCTCAGGTGGGATTTTGGCCCATTCTTCCACACAAACAGTCTTCAAATCCATATGCTGGAAAAACAGTTCCACACCATGATGTTCCCATCTCCAAAGTTCACTGTTGGTATGGGGGTGTTTTTCTGATGATGGGCAGTGCCACTTGACCTCCAAACATGGTGTGTATTATGGCATCCAAAGAGTTTAATTTTGGTCTCATCTGACCAGACTTTATTCTCCCAGAATGTCACAGGCTTGTCTAAATGTTGTGCAGCAAACTTTAAACAAGCTTCAGCATGCTTATTCTTCAGCAATGGAGTCTTGTATGGTGAGCGTTCATACAGCACATGGCGGTTGAGTGCATTACTTATTGTTTTCTTTGAAACAGTTGTTCCTGCTAATTCCAGGTCTTTCTGAAGCTCTCCACAAGTGGTCCTTGGCTTTTGGTCAAACATTCCCATAGACACACTCCTAAACCTCGTGGACAGCCTTCCCAGAAGCTGACGTAATATACATCACTTATTTTGAGTTATGATTTGTTTCCTTAATCCCACCCCCCAAATATTAAATTGGAAGTATATCCTCCTTCGTTTTGAGCCAAGGGAGTTGCCATCTTGGCCTCTGTTTAATCTTCAACTGCCACAATGCTGCCAATGTGATCAGTTATGGCACCAGCCATTGGATGATTTGACAATTTGGTTGAGAGCACATCCAATGTGACATTCCCGGCATTTGTCAGAAATGTAACTGTTTTTTTTAAACTGTTAAATATATAGTTTTATTTCTGCTTAAGGACCAGTTCACATGACATGCAGTCCAGTGTGCTTTTTTTTCTGCATCAAAAACGCATGGAAAGTAGGTTATATGGTTTTCAATAGCATAGTTCACACCAGTGCTTGCAGTTCCAGGGCGTTCCAGTACCAGAAAAAATAGTAGAACATGCTGCATTTTTGCACAGGAAATGCACAAGAACATGTCCTTATTTAAGGTTAAGAAAAAAAAAAGGGGGAGGATCCACTGGACTGCACCAAAAACACATCAAAACCGCACTGGAGCTCATGCAGGAAAGCATCTGGAACTAATCCAGACTGCATTTCTATAGCGTGAACTGGCCCTTAAAGCGGAACTAAACCCATCAATCTAACGATTAAAAAAAAAACAGTTACATTCTCAGCATGTCGGGAATGCTAACTGTTACATTGGTTGCACTTTAAATCAAACTGTCAAACCATCCAATGGCTGGAGTCCTAACTGATCACGTGTGCAGCATCATGATAGTTGCGCATCAAACAGAGGCTAAGATGGCAGCTTCCTTAGCTAAATAGGAGGGTTTCCTTCCACTATATGCTGGCCATAGATGGATCAAAATTTGGCAGATGCAGTAGGGACCAGCCAAATTTTGATCCATCTATGGCCGTTCCCATTTAAGAGGAGTCAACCTAGCCCCTCAGCCAACACAGCAAAGTGTCCTGGCAAGGCAGTAGCTTCTTCCTTGTATGCATGGAAAATCCAGTTTATTCCCGAAGAGAGTCCTTCCAACCATTCATAATTGATGGATTCTTTATAGCAACCTTTCTTAAAAATGTTACAGCAGAGTAACCTCAAAAATCATTTTCAGGCCTTATTGAACCCTTACTAAAACCAATTCATCAGGGGCCAATGGGAACAATGCTCCTTACAATGGTGATGAGTAGGTTAAATACCCCATTGGTGTTCAGTAGGAAGAATGTCCCTTGTATACTAGTGATCAGTGGGAAGAATGTCTCCCTCACAATAATGGTTAGTAGGAAGAATGCCCCCCCCCCCCTAACATTGGTGGTCAGTAGGAAACCTGTCCCCCTTACATTGGTAGCCAGAAGAAAGAAAGCCCCCCCCCCCTTTACATTGGTCATCAGTGAGAAGTATGCCCCCTTGCATGGGTGGTCAGTAGGAAAAATGCTTACATTGGTAGTTAGTAGGAACAATAGCTCTTTGCATTGGTGGTCAGGAGACAGAATAGCCCCCCTAAACTGATGGCCAGTGGGAAGAATGTCACCCTTACAATAGTGGTTGGTAGGAAGACTGCTCCCTATCCCTAACATGGTGGTCTGTAGGAAGCACGTCCCCCTTATACTGGTAGTCAGTAGGAATCATGCCCTACTTACATTGGTGGCCAGTAGGAAGAATGCCACTTCTCCCTTACACTGGGGGCCAATAGGAAGAATGGCCCTCCTTCTTTACATTGGTGGTCAGTAGCAAGAATGCCCCTTACATTGGTGGTCAGTGGTTAAAAGGCAGAATGCCTCCCTAACATTAATGGGCAGTAGAAGGAATGGACACTTACATTAGTTGTGAGTTGGAAACATGTCCCCTTACATTGATGGTCAGTAGGAAGCATGCCCCCCTTACATTGATGGACAGTAGGAATGCAACCCTTACAGTGAAAGATCATCTGGTTCACTCAGTTGACTCTGCCAGGTGGTTTTGGACCATGGACCATGCAGGCACCATCAAATGAATGGTTAATCAGCCACAGCTTAAGGAATCACCTAGCAACCTCTGGCAGAACCCCAGTGCTCCACACAACCCAGATGGAAAATAGCTGCTCTATAGGAATAAACTGGATTATTTTTCTGCCATCATAAACATAAATTACTTTTTATGTGCTAGATATACTGTTTTAAATGATTGCATTGTATAAGGAAAGTGTTCAATAAAAATATTACAATACAAAATGAGTGGCCTAAATAAGATTGGGAATTCCCCTCTTATACTGGCGATCAGTGGGAACAATGTCTCCCTTACAATAATGATTAGTAGGAAGAATGCCCCCCTAACATTGGTGGTTAGTAGGAAACATGTCCCCCTTACATTGGTAGCCAGAAGGAAGAATGCCCCCCCCCCCCCTTTATATTGGTGATCAGTTGGAAAAATCCCTCCCTTACCTATGGGGTTTCACCACCCTCCAAACCTAAAATTTAAAGGAGACCTTACTGTGCTGAGCTCCCTATAAGTCTACTTTCACACTGATGTGCTTCAGTTTACCGTACTGCAGGTGTAGTGCAGTGCATCTGGTACTTTCCTGAGGGTTAGCTGCTCTTTGCCATAGACTTCTATTATATCCCACAGGTGTGGTGCACTTTCTGAAAGCACACCAAAACCCCTGCATTCAGTTTGAGGTCAAGGGACACATAAGAGGGCTTGGAGGGCCATATGTCGCCCGCGGGCCACAGGTTGAGCACCTATGCTTTACAGGCTTCTAAGAAAAAAATAATAATAAATGCAATTTTTTTTAACTGCAAAAAATGATTAAGGTGAGCCATTAATAGTTAATGCATTAGATGCATATTAGATTTCTCCCTACCGTCGTACTTTCTGTTTTCCATCTGCATGTGCTTAATGTTCCAAGAGGACCCAATTCAGTTCGTAATGTGACAGCAGTTTCAGGTTGTGCTCATGTGTTTAGAAGCAAGGTTTATGACACATGAAAAACCAACACATGCCAAGCACACACCCACCTTTAAGTAATAACATAGGCGTTGTACAAGCACCACTGTGTTACTGGCTAGTTTTTACCCAATAGGAGCCAAGTTATTCAAGACTCTCAAACTATGAAGCCTTTGCGTTCATACCGTGCCAGATCTCAATAAGTAGGCTGTGCACACAGTGGAGTGCCAATTCAACTGCTTCATACTGTGAAATAAATAGACTGCTTGTGATATAAACATGAAGAAGTGACCTCTAAAGCCCCATACACACGGTCGGACTTGTACAAACTTTTCCGTGGACTTTTGTACAAAGTGTGTTGTCCACAAGTTTGTATTGCATACACACGGTCGGACTTTTTGACAACAAACACGAACGTGGTGACGTCACAACGTACGGACGCCACTTCAAAAGAGGACGTTCAATGACTCCAGCGCCACCTTTGGTCAACTTCTGTATTGTAGTCTGATCGTTTGCAATGGTTCTGAGCATGCGTGTTTGTACCTTGTACAAAAGTCCGATGCTTTTGCATACACACGGTCGGACTTTGCTCCATCGGACTTCTGTTGTCAAAAAGTTTGTCCGTTCGCAGAGCCAACAAAAGTCCGATGAAAACAGAAAAAGTTTGTCCGATGGAGCGTACACACAGTCGGATGTTGCTCCAAAACAGCTAATTTGCATGTTTGTTGTCAAAAAGTCCGACCGTGTGTACGGGCCTTTAGAGCATTCAAAATCTGTAACACTGCTTAATTCATACAGTATCATGAAATCCATACTACAACATTATAATATGTACAAATGAGTGCTTGTAATGCATATTCAAGGTCAACAGTTTAGATGTTTAATTAGTGCCGATCCTGACCTCCCTGGGGCCCTAAGATAAAATTCTGCTAAGGGGCCCTCTACCTGACCCGTGATGCCATGAGCTATGTGAACCATTTGCCATTGCCACACAGTCACACCTGACACTTCAGTGCTCCCAATACAATCCTCCCTCCTTTAACTCTTTCATGACTAAGCTTATTTCGGTGTTTACAAGTTAAAATTCGTATTTTTTGCTAGAAAATTACTTAGAACCCCCAAACATTATATAGATATTTTTAGCAGAGAATCTAGAGAATTAAATGGCAATTGTTGCAATATTTTATGTCACATGATATTTGTGCAGCGGTGTTTTAAACGCAACTTTTTGGGAAAAGGGACGCTTTCATGAATTTTTAAAAAATTAAGTTAGCCCGATTTTTTTTGTATAATGTGAAAGATGTCACGCTTTATAATTGCACGCACTTGTGGAATGGCGACAAACTACGGTACTTAAAAATCTACATTCATTTTTTACGGTTACCAGGTTAGAGTTACAGAGGAGGTCTAGTGCTATAATTATTGCTCTCGCTCTGATGATCGAGGCGATACCTGATTTGAACACCATTTACATATGCGGGCGCGACTTCCGTATGCGTTTTTCTTTGCTGCGCAAGCTCGTGGGGACGGGGGCAATTAAAAAAAAAAATTCTTATTTATTTTATTTATTTTTCTATAATTAAATTGTGTTTAAAAAAAAAATTATTTGATCACTTTTATTGCTGTCACAAGGAATGTAAACATCCCTTGTGACAGTAATAGGTGGTGACAGGTATTCTTTATGGAGGAATCGGGGGGTCTAAAAGAACCTTGATCCCTCCTTTGCACTGCAAAGTATTCAGATTGGCGGTTTCGGTGATTCTGAATACTGTATATTTTGCTAAAACTGGCGCCATTGGCAGCCGAGTAACAGGAAGTGACGTTGTGACGTCGCTTCCGTGTTTACAATCAGGAGACTGGAGCAAAGCCATTTCCAGCTTCATGCCAGTCTGTCCCTAGCCACGGGAAGTGGCAGACTGAGGATCGGGTCTCCCGGTGGGACGGAAGGCCCATTCACAGCGCCGGGAGGCAGCGGGAGGGGAGATGTCCCCTCCCGCTCCTCCGGGATAACAGCCGAACGGCTTTTAGCCACATCGGTTGTTATCCCTGGAAAGCCAATCGCCCGCTCTAAACAACGGTACCGGGATGATGCCTGCAGCTGCGGGCATCATCCGGGTATAACCCCCGAAAGCCTAGCGGGTGGCTGAGTCACAGGTGAGAGGGGCCCCACCCTCCTCCATCAGGGGGGAGGGGAGGAGGAGGAAGATGCAGAGGCCATCCGGGATTGCTGCTGCTGGGGATCGCCGAGCAGATTGGAGCTCTGGGAGCAGAGCTGATCCACCCTTTGGGGCCCCCCACAGAGACGGGGCCCTACGCAGCTTGCACAGTGAGCATATAGGGCGGATCAGTTCTGTGTTTAATACATTGTAAGCACAGGCTTGTTAATAGTCTAACTCCATATTGAATAAAGTTGGCCATACACATAGGCTGAATGAAAGAAATCAAACAGATTTCTTCATCCAGCTGAACAGCGCAGATGGACTGATCTCACCTGCTGGCTATTGTATTCTGACAAACAGAACTTGTAGCTGTCAGAATACCCAAACAGTTACTGCAGCTGATTGGCTGCAGTCACTGTACCTCCCAACAGCCCTGGATTTTGTGGGACTCTTCTGGATTTTATCCTTACTCCCGCTGTCCCAAGCACAGTGGCTATGTCCCACAAATGCTCTGCCCTTGTACACAAAGTTCATTCATATGCATACTGCTGTGGGACTTTTATATGAATCAACTGGAATATGTTTTACATATGAAGAAGCCAGGGAAGGATTTGTATATGATACAAGAAAGACTGCATGCTCAACTATGCCTAACCCCAATAACATAAATAATTAATCCAGCCAGCACTGGAAAGTATTTCACAATCAAGTTCAAAAGTCAAAACAAAATAACAGATCAGCGCTAATAACTCTATCAGAATAGATACATGTACCTTAACCACTTGCAGACCACGCTATAGCCAAAAGACGCTACAGCATGGTCATCCAGTTCTGGGAGGGCTTCTATTGATGTCTTCATAGAACCCCGCCCCCAGGGCGCGCATCGAGTTTGATCTGTGATCGCTGTGTCTTTTGGACACAGCTGATCACAGATTGGGGTAAAGGGCCAATTACAGCAGCCCTTTATCATGTGATCAGCTGTGTTCAGTCAAGACTGATCCCGTGTAAATAAATGCTGGTTATCAGCATTTCCTTTCCTCACCACTGTCACTGTGACAACCAGCTATCCTGTGATCCTGTGACAACACACATTTACACTGAGAATCAGGGCACTGATCATCAGTGCCCTGATTATCATTGGAGTCCCATCATCAGTGTCCATCAGTGCAGCATATCAGTGCCCACCAGTGTTGCCTGTTGGTGCCCATCAGTGCAGCCTCATCAGTGCTCATTAGTGAAACCTCATCAGTGCCCATCAGTGTAGCCTCATTAGTGTAGACTCATCAGTGCCCATTAGTGAAGCCTCATCAGTGTCCATCAGTGCAGCCTCATCAACGCACATCACAGCTGATCACAGATTGGGGTAAAGGGTCAATCACAGCAGCACTTCATCATGTGATCAGCTGCATTCAGTCACAGCTGATCCCGTGTAAATAAATGCCAGTTATCGTCATTTTCTTTCCTCAGCACTGTCACTGTGTGAAGAAAGGAAAGCCAATAACCAGCTATCCTGTGATCCTGTGACAGCACACATTTACACTGATTATCATTGGAGCCCCATCAGTGCCAATCAGTGCCCACCAGTGCTGCCTATCGGTGCCCATCAGTACCGCTTTATCAGTGTAGCCTCATCAGTGCAGCCTCATCAGTGCCCATCAATGCAGCCTCATCGGTGCTCATTAGTGAAGCCTCATCAGTGCCTATTAGTGCAGTCTCATCAGTGCCCATCAGTGCAGCCTCATCAGTGCCTATTAGTGCAGTCTCATCAGTGCCCATCAGTGCAGCCTCATCAATGCACATCAGTGAAGAAGAAAAATTACTTAGTTGCAAAATTTCATAACAGAAACAAAGAAAGTTTTTTTCACAATTTTTGTACTTTTTTTACATTGATTTAGCAAAAAAATAAAAACCCCAATGGTGATTAAATACCACCAAAAAAAAGCTGTGTCTGTCTTAGCCCTTGTACACATGGTCGGAGCTTCTGATACCAAATCTGTCGGAGTAATTCCGACGGATTAATTCCGTGAGGGGTCCGGAAGTGATGTTGCATACACACGGTTGGACTAAGTTGTCGGAAAATCCGATTGTACATAATGTGATGACGTTATTTCGTTACGATGGGACTACGTTCAGGCTAGTAGCCAATAGCTTTGGCCTAGGAATTTGATCTGAGCATGCGTGGCACTTTATCTGTCGGAGTAGGCTATACATGATCGGAGTATGTCCGATAGGAGCATTTTGACGGAAAATTTTACCGGCAAGTTGGAAAAGTTGGTCCGTCGGATATTCCGAAGGAAACACTCCGATGCAGACCACACACAGTCGGAATATCCGACAAAACAGTCCGATAGGAAACATTCCGACGGAATCTCCGACCGTGTGTACAATGGCTGAGAAAAAATGATAAAAAATGGCATATGGGTACAGTGCTGCATGACTGCACAATTCAAAGTGTGATAGCACTGAAAGCTGAAAATTGGTCTGGGCTGGAAGGGGATGAAATTGACCAGTAAGCAAGAGATTACATTTGCCAAAACATAAAAATACATAAAAACGTGTCATAAATTAATTAATTAATGTAATAGTCCTAAAACCCAAAAGTCCACACCATTCAAAAAAAATTCTTTAAATTCTATTTTCTTGAATTTAAAAAATGTATTTGAATTCTATCGATTCCCATACATCGTTTCTTCTCAAAATGACAGTAGCTCAAAGAGAAGTATAAACCATAGTGCTCATTGTTGTCAGATAAAGATATATCTAAATTAAATGATTCCATTCACAAAAATAACAGGCTTCGTGCAACAAACAAATGCAGTAATCCAAGTAACACCAGTAATCCAAGGTGTTCATCAAACTGCTCTTAATACTGTGCAGTATTCGTGGTCGTGTTTCAAGAATATGGTCTTCAAGAATCTAGAGAATTAAAAAAAAAATTAAGAAGACTACAGATCTGGAGTGGATCAGGCAAGGAATTAAAAAAGTTTGAGAACCATAAATATGTAGTTATCCACCCTGGAAGGGGGTTGGTTTTGTTGCCCTTAGTAAAGAGTATAACAAAAGACAGTTAGACTATTGGAAGATAGACGTACTTATAAGATTTTAGACAGAAATCCCACTTTTATATAAAATAAATCTCACTAGATATAAGAGTTGCAGAAGTTGGTCAAGAAAAGGGTATTTTGAATATGAAGGAGGCTATGCATATTGTACCCTTCATATGTCGCATTCAATCATACAGCATATCACCTCCCGAAAAATCATAAGGATAGTACTAATCTTCCTGGGAGACCAATAGTTAATGGGAGTGAGTCTGTTAGTGTCCATATAGGCCAATATTTTGACTTTTTTTTTTTTTACAGCCAGTGGTCTCTACAGTGAAGGCTTACCTCAGGGATACAAAACATTTGTTGCCAGAGGAAGTGGAGTGTAGGGGCTGTGCATATTGGTCACTGCTCGTGTTGATTCATTATACCCAATCCTTAAGCCCCCATTCACGTTGAATGAGGCTTTGAAATCACGCTACTTCGGCGTGATTTCAAAGCTGCCGGTCAGTGTAATTCCGTGTCGGCTTGCCGAAATCTGTGCGATTTCATGCACAGTTGTCAAAGCAAGTCGCACATAAAATCGCCAAAAACAGTGCAGGAAGTCCGAGTCGCACCAATTTCACTGATTCCATTGGCACAAATAGGGTGTGACTTGTCCTGCGATTTTAAATTGTCAAATCACATGACAAGTCTCACCTGTGTGAATAAGGGCTAAAGGAGAAGTAAAGCCAAAACTATTTTGGCTGTACATCTCCTATGGATCACAGGAGTCCAGATAGTTCTACACTCCTTCGACCCATTTTCAGCCGACAGCAGACGTTATTCAGCCTGTCCAGGCTCGGGAAAGATTCAGACTTTACAGTCCAGCGCTTTCATCACTTAAGAAATTTTGGGGAGTTGAAAAGGTCATAAAATATTGCCACGGGGGCAATTTTATTAGACACATTAGTCAGGAGTCTAGATGGATTTTTTAAATGCAGGTCCTGGTACCCAAGGGTCTGAATGTCGAGTTTAAACTCATTGTTTTATGACATTGTTTTATTGGTGATTTATTACATCTTTTTTTGACTGTTTTGTGGCTGCCCTAATTTTTTCCTCCCCTTTCCCATATTTTTTTATTTTCCCCTTTCTTTTTCTCTTTTGTGTTTTGGTGTTTATATGTTTATATGTACAGTATATATTTGTTTATATGAGTGAACACACTGAGTTACTGCACAATGTGAAGTCATTTTGACAAACAATTTGGATTATTGCACTTGTTTGTTACACGAAGAGCTGTATTTTTGTGAGTTGAGCAATTTTATTTAGAAATATTTCTATATGACAACAGTGAGCACTATGATTTATCCTATTCTTTTAGCTTTTGTCATCTAGGGAAGAAACGCTGGATGAGAATCCTTTCAAGATTGAATGTTGCAGTTGATTATAAGAAGTTCGGGAACCTCCTTTCCTTCCTTGATGACAAATGCAGTAATATACCTTTTCTGTTGTAACAGGTCTAGTTATGAATTATGGTTGCTTGCAAGGAAGGACTTGAGCGGGAAGATTGAGCTTATTGGAAGATATGCCTTTTTTTAAAACGTTAGAAGCTATTTTGGACCTCCTGTAATTTAAGGGGTCATTTGCTTAAGTTGAGCAGATTTGATGCACTTGGCTGTGGCGTGAACACACTGGATTAATGTATACTGTGAAGAGCACTTTGATGAACACCTTGGTTTACTGCACTTGTTTCTTGTATAAGCATGGTATTTTTTTTGTTTATGTAGATATATTTTTATATGACAACAGTGAGAATTATGATTTATCCTTCTCTTTCAGATATTGTTGTTTTGGGAAGAAACGGTGGATGAGAATCCTTTCCAGATCACTGTTGAGGAGTGGTAGAACCCCCTTTTCTTTCCTTGATGATAAATGTGCTTAGAAGCCTTTTCTATTGTAAGCAGTCTGAGTGATAGAGGTCCAGATTTGAGAGCACCTTGTGAATATGTGTTGGGAATCTTACCGAAGATAAAAATCGAAGATATTTTTAGAATAGTGTGGACTTTTGAGTTTTGTGACTATTATAGGAATTTATGAGTTTTTATGTATTTTATGTTTTGGCAAATTTAAGGTATATGTATTTATTCTGATAGAGCTGATAGAGCTATTGGCATTGCACTGTTAGGCCGCGTACACACGGGCGGACTGTTCGCCCAACCTTGTCCGCTGAACAGTGTTTGGGCGGACAGTCCGCTCGTGTGTGGGCTTTCAGCGGACAGTTTCAGCGGGCAGTTGGACGGACAAAGTCTTTCAGAAAATCCGAAAAACTGTCCGCTGAAACTGTGTTTGAGCGAACAGTCCGCCCGTGTGTGGGCTTGTCCGCTGTACTTTCGAAATGAGCGGACTGTTCCCGCTCGGAAAGTCCGCCCATTTCGAGCGCGTGTATAGGTAGGCGGGGCCCGCGAAGGAGACGTCGCGGGCTCCGCCGCCTGGAATGGGCTTAAAGGGGAACCCCAACGCCGAAAAAAATCGGCGTGGGGGTTCCCCCAAAGTCCACACCAGACCCTTGTCCGAGCACGCTACCCGGCCGGCCAGGAAAGGGGGGCGAGCGAGCGCGCCCCCCCTCCTGAGCCGTACCAGGCCGCGTGCCCTCAACATGGGGGGTTGCCTTGGGGAAGGGGGGGCCGCGCGGCCCCCCCACCCCAAAGCACCTTGTCCCCATGTTGATGAGGACAAGGGCCTCTTCCCGACAACCCTGGCCGTTGGTTGTCGGGGTCTGCGGGCGGGGGGCTTATCGGAATCCGGGAGCCCCCTTTAAGAAGGGGGCCCCCGGATACCGGCCCCCCACCCTATGTGAATGAGTATGGGGTACAATGTACCCCTACCCATTCACCTGTGAAATAAAGTACAAAAAAAAACACAACACAGGGAAAAAATATTTTATTGCACAGCTCCGGGGGTCTTCCGTCTTCGGGGGTCTTCTCGCCGGACTCCTCCGCTATCTGTGTGTAGCTCTTTTACTAGCGGAGGAGTCCGGCTTTCTTCCTCCCCGCCGCCGGCCTCTTCTCCCGACTTCGGGGGTCTTGTCCCCCTCTTCGGTTCTTCTGCCGGGCCACCGCGCCTTCTTGTAGCTCTTTTACAGGCGGTGGCCCGGTCTTCTGTCGCCGCCGCCGCCGCCGCCTTCCGTTCTTGTTCTTCTTCTTGTTCTTCTTCTTCTTCTCCTGGAGATGTTGACTCGACGATCTCTCCGGCCGGAATGCCAGAGCCGCGCTGTGCGGTCACTTATATAGTGCCAATGGGGCGGTGTCACATGGTATATGTCACATGGGTTGGTCACATGGTGACCCCGCCCCCTTACGATGTCATAGTCCCCATGTGACATCAACCCATGTGACCAACCCATGTGACATATACCATGTGACACCGCCCCATTGTCACTATATAAGTGGCAGCGGAGCGTGTCCCTGGCATTCCGGCCGGAGAGATCGTCGAGTCAACATCTCCAGGAGAAGAAGAAGAAGAACAAGAACGGAAGGCGGCGGCGGCGACGACGACAGCGGCGACAGAAGACCGGGCCACCGCCTGTAAAAGAGCTACAAGAAGGCGCGGTGGCCCGGCAGAAGAACCGAAGAGGGGGACAAGACCCCCGAAGTCGGGAGAAGAGGCCGGCGGCGGGGAGGAAGAAAGCCGGACTCCTCCGCTAGTAAAAGAGCTACACACACATAGCGGAGGAGTCCGGCGAGAAGACCCCCGAAGACTGAAGACCCCCGGAGCTGTGCAATAAAATATTTTTTCCCCTGTGTTGTGTTTTTTTTTGTACTTTATTTCACAGGTGAATGGGTAGGGGTACATTGTACCCCATACTCATTCACATAGGGTGGGGGGGCCGGTATCCGGGGGCCCCCTTCTTAAAGGGGGCTCCCGGATTCCGATAAGCCCCCCGCCCGCAGACCCCGACAACCAACGGCCAGGGTTGTCGGGAAGAGGCCCTTGTCCTCATCAACATGGGGACAAGGTGCTTTGGGGTGGGGGGGCCGCGCGGCCCCCCTTCCCCAAGGCACCCCCCCATGTTGAGGGCACGCGGCCTGGTACGGCTCAGGAGGGGGGGCGCGCTCGCTCGCCCCCCTTTCCTGGCCGGCCGGGTAGCGTGCTCGGACAAGGGTCTGGTGTGGACTTTGGGGGAACCCCCACGCCGATTTTTTTCGGCGTTGGTGGTCCCCTTTAATCCCATTCCAGGCGGCGGAGCCCGCGAAGTCTCCTTCGCGGGCCCCGCCTACCTGTACACGCGCTCGAAATGGGCGGATTTGCCTCCTTACGTGGGCGAGTCCGTTCATTTCAAAAGTTGAGCGAACTGTTTGCCCAACCTTGTTCGTCAAACAGTCCGCTCGTGTGTGGGCAAGTCCGCTCATGCAAATTTTGAGCGGACTGTTTGCCGAAACTGTTTGACGAACAAGGTTGGGCAAACAGTCCGCGCGTGTGTACGCGGCCTTACTTTGTTTTTAAGATTTGCATATGAATGACCTTCACGACATGGCATTGCACAGTCTAGATCAGGGGTGCCCAACCAGTGGCCCGGGGGCCACATGTGGCCCGCGACCTCCTGCTCTTGGATAGAATAGAAAGAATACTGTTATTAAAGGTCAGTTTATTACTAAAATCACAGTGTATATTTGGGCATATCTGTTCTGCAATGGCAATTGGGCTGCTTTCAAACTGATCCGCAGGTGCAGAGCAGTTTACCTGCAGGTTATCTGCACTAAGCCATAGACTTTTATTGTTACCTGCGAGTTTGGTGACCTTTCTGAAAGTGCACCAAACCTGCAGAATATAATAGAAGTCTATTGCAAACTGCAGGAAAGCCAAAGGTACACTGCGTTGCACACGTGGTGCAGGTAAACCACAACCCATCAGTGTGAAAGCAGCCTTGGACCCCTTTCACACAGTCAGCCCGACAGTCCAACCAATTGGACCCTCCATTCACCTCCAAGTAGTGGAAGACATAAACCGACTTGTGTTCTACATCCAATATGATCCGCCAAAAAGTATATTGGGCTGCGCCTGTGTCCGCTCTGCAAATGCCTAGTGAACACGAACTTGCCATCTCCGCTCATTGTGGCCCGCGACCGGTTACCAAGCCGCTTAAGTGGCCCTTGCTCTTCAAAAGGTTGGGCACCCCTGATCTAGATGAAGAATTCCTGTAACCACTGCATCTGGTTAGAGTGCTTAAAGGAGGGAAGGGGTCTGTACTTGTGGGAAGGAAAGGGGTCTGTACTAGGGGGTTCTGTATTGGTGGGGAGGGAGGGAGTGGGTCTGCAGTGGAGGTCTGTACTAGAGGGATGGATGTCTGTACTTAAAGTAAGTCTGTTTTGTTGGGGAGAGTGGGGTCTGTAGTGGAAAGTGATTGTGTGTTGATGAGGAGGGAGGGGGGTCTATACTGGAGGAAGGTCTGTACTGGGAGGGGGCTGGGAGGGGGAGGTCTGTGCTGTGGGGGTGGTCTGTACTGAGAAGGGGCTGGGAGGTGGGGGTCTGCTCTGAGGGGAGCTTAAGTCTGGGGAGAATTGGGGCTGTGTGGGGGGGTAGGGGAATGTGTACTGGGAGGAAGTGGTATTGTTTAATTGTTCCTTGGCCTGTACATTATGTACTTACCCCTGAACTCTGCATTGCATATTCCTTACCCCTGTTTTTTTATTAATTTTCTATTAATTCATACTTTTATTAATAAACAATACCTTCTTGGATGTGTTTCTGTGTTTCATACCATAAGTGATGAATCACAAGAGGCCAACACCAGTTGGCGTAAAATAACCTCTTGACGAGCAGGCACACATTTGCTAAAATTAATAAAACAACTAAAGAAACGAAGATTGCTATAGCTAAATGGTGCCCTTTGTGTTTGTTTGCAGAATACGTGAAAGTGCAAAATGTCAACAGGACCTTGTTTGTGTAGAGAACGGTATCACTTAACTTGTCAGGCGTGTACTGTGAAATATCCAACCAGATGCAAGTTGAAGCATTTTATTGGAAGGGCATACAGTTGCTAGGCACAGGAAAGAGTTCTGATTGTTACCGATGATGTTTACAGACTGGAAAAGAGCAAGCAACCTGGGTTTCATTTCCGTGAAGCACATCTCAATTAGTGGACTACTAATCTTGAAAGGTTGTTTGAATCGAAAACATATGTTATAAAACAACAAGAGCATGATAGGAATATAATCACTGACACCGTATAGGTTTTACAAAACAATCCTAGGACTTCCAGACTACAAAAAACTATTTTGTTTTTTTACAACTACTGCTACTACTAATCTGATAAAATGATGACACCACTTGATCTTGGTTTTAACCACTTGCCGACCGCCTCACGCCGATGTACGTCATCAGAATGGCACGGGCAGGCATAAGCACATATATGTACGTCCTTTGCCTCCCGCGGGTCGGGGGCCCGATCGGGCCCCCGCCCGGTGCCTGCGGCGGTCGGTTTTCGTTCGGGAGCGATCCCGGACGAGGGGACGGCCATTCATTCATGGCCACCCCCTCGCGATCGCTCCCGACGAATGGAAATCCCCGGTGACATCACTTCCTCTCCTGTAATGTAAACACAGGAGAGGAAGTGATGTATTCTCTCCTCCGTGTCGGTATTTTTCGTTCCGACACGGAGGAGAGCGGATCAGTGAGTTGCACCAACACATCCCACACACAGTAGAACATGCCAGGCACACTCACACCCCCCCTTTACCCCCCGATCACCCCCCCAATTACCCCTGCCCCCCAGTCACAGTGACACCAATGTCATTTTTTTTTTTTTTTTTTTTTTTTTTTGCATTGGTGTCATTTGTGACTGTAATAACTGTTAGGGCAGTTAGGGTTAGCCCCCTTTAGTTCTAATGTACCCCCCTAACCCCCCCAATAAAGGTTTAACCCCGTGATCACCCCCCGTCGCCAGTGTCACTAAGGCTGGGTTCACATTGCAGCGGTTTATGAGAACGAATGTGATTCGCACCGCACTGCAGTGCAAATCACATCCGATCTCTGTGCGATTCGAGTTCAGCCATTCGCCGCACCCGCCACACCCGCCGCACCCGCCGCAAATTCGCACGGGACCCTTTTTTTGGCCCGCAGCAGAATCGGATCGCATGGGTGTTCACACCATGCGATCCGAGTTTGCAGATCGCACTGCGATATGCGAACTGATCTGGGGGTGTCAGTAACATTTCACTGACACTCCCAGCAGTTCGCATAGGGCAGTGTGAACTGCCGCCGGGAGGCATGCGATGCGGGAACCCGCCGCGGATTCGCGGCGTTTCCGCATCGCTCCAGTGTGAACCCAGCCTAATAAGCGATCATTTTTCTGATCGCCGTATTAGTGTCACAGGTGACGCTAGTTAGGCAGGTAGGTATTTAGGTTCGCCGCAGCTTTTTATAGCGCTAGGGACCCCCATATACTACCGCATAAAGCCCCCTGATTGCCCCCTAGTTAACCCTTTCACCAGTGATCACCATATAACTGTTACAGGTGACGCTGGTTGGTTAGTTATTTTTTTATAGTTTCAGGGCACCCGCCATTTATTACCTAATAAAGGTTTAACCCCCTGATCACCCGGCAGGTGTCATTTGTGACTAATAACTGTTAGGGCAGTTAGGGTTAGCCCCCTTTAGTTCTAAGGTACCCCCCTAACCCCCCCAATAAAGGTTTAACCCCGTGATCACCCCCCGTCGCCAGTGTCACTAAGGCTGGGTTCACATTGCAGCGGTTTATGAGAACGGATGTGATTCGCACCGCACTGCAGTGCAAATCACATCCGATCTCTGTGCGATTCGAGTTCAGCTATACAGATAGTATGGCTGAATTCGTGTCGCACCCGCCGCAAACTCGCACGGGACCCTTTTTTTGGTCCGCAGCAGAATCGGATCGCATGGGTGTTCACACCATGCGATCCAAGTTTGCAGATCGCACTGCGATATGCGAACTGATCTGGGGGTGTCATTAACATTTCACTGACACTCCCAGCAGTTCGCATAGGGCAGTGTGAACTGCCGCCGGGAGGCATGCGATGCGGGAACCCGCCGCGCATTCGTGGCGTTCCCGCATCGCTCCAGTGTGAACCCAGCCTAATAAGCGATCGTTTTTCTGATCGCTGTATTAGTGTCACAGGTGACGCTAGTTAGGCAGGTAGGTATTTAGGTTCGCCGCAGCTTTTTATAGCGCCAGGGACCCCCATATACTACCGCATAAAGCCCCCTGATTGCCCCCTAGTTAACCCTTTCACCAGTGATCACCATATAACTGTTACAGGTGACGCTGGTTGGTTAGTTATTTTTTTATAGTTTCAGGGCACCCGCCATTTATTACCTAGTCTCACTAGTGTACCCCTAAATTTAGGGGTGTCTACTTTCTAAAATGGGGTCATTTGGGGGGGGGGGGTTTGTGCCATCTTGGCATTTTATGGCCTTCAAAACTGTAACGCCCTTAGAAAGCCTGAAGGCGGTGCTTGGTTTTTGGGGCCCCGTACGCGGCTAGGCTCCCAAAAAGTCCCACATATGTGGTATCCCCGTACTCAGGAGAAGCAGCAGAATTTATTTTGGGGTGTCATTTCACATATGCCCATGGCATGCGTGAGCAATATATCATTTAGTGACAACTTTGTGAAAAAAAAAAAAAGTTTGTAATTTTCCCGCAACTTGTGGCAAAATATAAAATATTCCATGGACTCAACATGCCTCTCAGCAAATAGCTTGGGGTGTCTACTTTCTAAAATGGGGTCATTTGTGGGGGTTTTGTGCCATCTTGGCATTTTATGGCCTTCAAAACTGTAATAGGTAGTGAGAAGTGAACTCAAAAAATTACGCCCTTAGAAAGCCTGAAGGCGGTGCTTGGTTTTCGGGGCCCCGTACGCGGCTAGGCTCCCAAAAAGTCCCACATATGTGGTATCCCCGTACTCAGGAGAAGCAGCAGAATTTATTTTGGGGTGTCATTTCACATATGCCCATGGCATGCATGAGCAATATATCATTTAGTGACAACTTTGTGAAAAAAAAAAAAAAAAAAAAAAGTTTGTAATTTTCCCGCAACTTGTGGCAAAATATAAAATATTCCATGGACTCAACATGCCTCTCAGCAAATAGCTTGGGGTGTCTACTTTCTAAAATGGGGTCATTTGTGGGGGTTTTGTGCCATCTTGGCATTTTATGGCCTTCAAAACTGTAATAGGTAGTGAGGCGTGAAATCAAAAATTGACGCCCTTAGAAAGCCTGAAGGCGGTGCTTGGTTTTCGGGGCCCTGTACGCGGCTAGGCTCCCAAAAAGTCCCACATATGTGGTATCCCCGTACTCAGGAGAAGCAGCAGAATTTATTTTGGGGTGTCATTTCACATACGCCCATAGCATGTGTGAGCAATATATCATTTAGTGACAACTTTGTGTAAAAAAAAAAAAAAATTTTTTTTTTGTCATTATTCAATCGCTTGAGGCAAAAAAATAAAATATTCAATGGGCTCAACATGCCTCTTATCAATTTCCTTAGGGGGTCTACTTTCCAAAATGGGGTCATTTGGGGGGGTTTTGTACTGCCCTGTCATTTTAGCACCTCAAGAAATGAGATAGGCAGTCGTAAACTAAAAGCTGCGTAAATTCCAGAAAACGTACCTTAGTTTGTAGATGTGACAACTTTTGCGCAAACCAATAAATATACAATTATTGACTTTTTTTTTACCAAAGACATGTGGCTGAATACATTTTGTCCTAAATGTATGACTAAAATTGAGTTTATTGGATTTTTCTAATAACAAAAAGTAGAAAATATCATTTTTTTTCAAAATTTGCGGTCTTTTTACGTTTATATCGCAAAAAATAAAAATCGCAGAGGCAATCAAATACCATCAAAAGAAAGCTCTATTTGTGGGAAGAAAAGGACGCAAATTTTGTTTGGGTACAACATTGCATGACCGCGCAATTACCAGTTAAAGCAGCGCAGTGCCAAAGTGTAAAAAGACCTCTGGTCATTTACCAGCAAAATGGTCCGGTCTGAAAGTGGTTAAAATCATATCCAGGTGTTACGTTATTATGCATAAAATATTTTTTTAAGTTGTCAAGTTCTTTTCTGGAAGAGTTCTATTTTTTTATAACTTTTTTCTTCTTATGTTTATGCTTAAACTATAATTTAACCTCTTTTATTACAACTGCAAGTCTGACATTTTTTTTAAGCTGTGCTGTGGAATGTATTCTATTAGTATGCATCGGAACTCCTTACAATGTGTTACAGTGTGGTGGAACATAAAAAATGCAACATGTATATTTGTTTCTTTTCAGCATGTCGGTGTCAACTTAAACCATAGGGCAGTTCTTCTGTTGGGGCTGCATTGGGCAACATAGCCCGACACTGCTGGTGTGAACAAGTTCTTACTGAGGATAAAGAATCAACCACATAATAAAGGGTTAGGTTGTATTGATATAGGTGTCCCTATTGGGGAGATTTGGCTTCACAGAGAATTTCCAGTGCCTCAGGATGATGATCTTATTCACTATACACACGACTGGACTTTCCGGCAGAAAAGGTCAGATGGAATCATTCTGTCGGACATTACAATCATGTGTGGTCTTCATCTGAGTTTTTCTTTCTAAAATTCTGACGAACCTAGAAATAGAACATGTTTCAAATCTTTCCGCTGGAACCAGTATTGAGAAAACTGCTCGTCTGTATGCTGTTCCGACGGACCAAAAACGACGCAAGGGCAGCTATTGGCTACTGGCTATTGAACTTCCTTTTTCTAGTCCCGTCGTACGTCATCGTATTCTAAACTATTGGACTTTGGTGTGATTGTGTGTAGGCAAGTTCGTTTCAGTGGAACTCCATCAAAAAGTCCTTCGGAGTTTAGTCTAACGTGAAGTCCGCTCGTGTGTACGTGGCATTAGTGGATGTTCAGCAAGAACAGCAAAACATTTCTTATGTTTGATATTCAGTGTATGGGTTGGATCCATGGGTTCCAGAAAAGTGGTTCGGGGGGAATAAAGGTTTTTCCTCCATAAGGCTTTATTAACCACTTCAGCTCCGGACCAATAAACACCTTAAGGACCAGAGGTCTTTTTGCAATTTCGCACTGCGCTGCTTTAACTGGTAATTGCGCGGTCATGCAATATTGCACCCAAACGAAATTTGCGTCCTTTTCTTCCCACAAATAGAGCTTTCTTTTGATGGTATTTGATTGCCTCTGCGATTTTTTTTTTTTTGCGATATAAATGGAAAAAGAGCGAAAATTTTGAAAAAAAAAGATATTTTCTTATTTTTGTTATAAGAAAAATCGAATAAACTAAATTTAAGTCATACATTGAGGGCAAAATTTATTCAGCCACATGTCTTTAGTAAAAAAAATGTCAATAAGCGTATATTTTTTGGTTTGCGCAAAAGTTATAGCGTCTACAAACTAGAGTACATTTTCTGGAATTTACACAGCTTTTAATTTATGACTGCTGATCTCATTTCTTGAGGTGCTAAAATGGCAGGGCAGTACAAATCCCCCCCAAATGACCCCATTTTGGAAAGTAGACACCCCAAGGAAATTGCTGATGGGTATGTTGAGCTCATTGAATATTTTTTTTTTTTGTCCTAAGGGATTGAATAATGACAAAAAAAAAAAAAAAAATTTTTTTACAAAAAGTTGTCACTAAATGATATATTGCTCACACATGCCATGGTTATATGTGGAATTGCACCCCAAAATATATTCCGCTACTTCTCCCGAGTATGGGGATACCACATGTGTGGGACTTTTTGGGAGTCTAGTCGCGCACGGCACCCCGAAAACCAATCACCACCTTCAGGATTTCTAAGGGTGCAAATTTTTGATTTAACTCCTCACTACCTATCACAGTTTCGAAGGCCATAAAATGCCAAAATAGCACAAAACCCCCCAAAATGACCCCATTTTGGAAAGTAGACACCCCAAGCTATTTACTGAGAGGCATGTTGAGTCCATGGAATATTTTATATTTTGCCACAAGTTGCGGGAATATTACAAACTTTTTTTTTTTTGCACCAAGTTGTCACTAAATGATATATTGCTCACACATGCTATGGGCATATGTGAAATGACACCCCAAAATACATTCTGCTGCTTCTCCTGAGTACGGGGATACCACATGTGTGGGACTTTTTGGGAGTCTAGTCGCGCACGGCACCCCGAAAACCAATCACCACCTTCAGGATTTCTAAGGGTGCAAATTTTTGATTTAACTCCTCACTACCTATTACAGTTTCGAAGGCCATAAAATGCCAAAATAGCACAAAACCCCCCCAAATGACCCCATTTTGGAAAGTAGACACCCCAAGCTATTTACTGAGAGGCATGTTGAGTCCATGGAATATTTTATATTTTGTCAAAAGTTGCGGGAATATTACAAACTTTTTTTTTTTTTGCACAAAGTTGTCACTAAATGATATATTGCTCACACATGCTATGGGCAGAAGTCAAATTACACCCCAAAATAAATTCTGCTGCTTCTCCCGAGTACGGGGATACCACATGTGGGGGACTTTTTGGGAGCCTAGCCACGTACGGGACCCCGAAAACCAAGCACTGCCTTCCGGATTTGAATATAAAATGCTACCAAAAAACCTGTTAGCGATGGCAGGGATCAGGCCTGACTCTGCGATCGCTGCAGTTATGTGTTTAGTGTTTTGTAAGTGACAGTGATCGATCGATACTGCACTTGGGTGGGCTGGGCAGAGGGGCAAAACGCAGGTGCCAGCAGGTATCTGGGCTGATCCCGCTAACAATGCGTTTTTTTGGAACCCTAAACTGCTGGGGACGCTAGTATAGATCTGATCAGATCAGATATTGATCTTTTCAGATTCTATACCACTACGGGAGGTGTATGCTTTGCGTGTGGGTGTTAGCGGTACTGGCACTAACCTAGCGCTGCCTGGGGCGACGCAGACCCTGACCCTAAAACCTAATTGATATCACCCTCCGGGTGATCAGGGGGTTAAACCTTTATTGGGTAATAAATGGTGGGTGCCCCGATGCTATAAAAAACAAACTAACCAGAGTCACCCGTAACACTTATACGGTGATCAGTGGTGAAAGGGTTAACTAGGGGCAATCAGGGGGTTCAAATTTTTATTAGGTAGTATATGGGGGTCCCTGGCGCTATATAAAAACCTGACGGGGAACCTAAATAACTAACTGGCTAACCAGCGTCACCAGTGACACTTATACTGTGATCGCTGGTGAAAGGGGGTGAAAGGGTTAACTAGCAGCAATCAGGGGGTTAAAACCATTATTGGGTAGTATATCAGGGTACCTAGCGCTATAAAAACCTGGCGGTGAACCTAAAAAAATAACTAGCTACCTAGCGACACTAGCGACACTGATGCAGCGTTCAGAAAAATTATCGCTTAGTGACACTGGCAAAAGGGGGTGAAAGGGTTAACTAGCGGAAATCAGGGGGTTAAAACCATTATTGGGTAGTATATCGGGGTACCTAGCGCTATAAAAACCTGGCGGTGAACCTAAAAAAATAACTAGCTACCTAGCGACTGTAGCGACACTAATGCAGCGATCAGAAAAACGATCGCTTAGTGACACTGGCAAAAGGGGGTGAAAGGGTTAACTAGCGGCAATCAGGGGGTTAAAACCATTATTGGGTAGTATATCGGGGTACCTAGCGATATAAAAACCTGGCGGTGAACCTAAAAAAATAACTAGCTACCTAGCGACACATGCAGCGATCAGAAAAATGATCGCTTAGTGACACTGGCAAAAGGGGGTGAAAGGGTTAACTACCGGCAATCAGGGGGTTAAAACCATTATTGGGTAGTATATCGGGGTACCTAGCGCTATAAAAACCTGGCGATGAACCTAAAAAAATAACTAGCTACCTAGCGACTGTAGCGACACTAATGCAGCGATCAGAAAAACGATCGCTTAGTGACACTGGCAAAAGGGGGTGAAAGGGTTAACTAGCGGCAATCAGGGGGTTAAAACCATTATTGGGTAGTATATCAGGGGACCTAGCGATATAAAAACCTGGCGGTGAACCTAAAAAAATAACTAGCTACCTAGCGACACATGCAGCGATCAGAAAAATGATCGCTTAGTGACACTGGCAAAAGGGGGTGAAAGGGTTAACTCTAGGGGCAATCAGGGGGTTAAATCTTTATTGGGGGGTGATAGGGGGCTACCCTGGACCTAACACTAACTGTCCTGACAGTTTTTACTGTCACAACTGACACTGAATGCATTGATCAGTAAAGAAATGATCAATGCAATCAGTGACACTGTGACTGGGGGGGGAGGGGGGGCGGGGGGGATCGGGGGGCGATCGGGGGGGGAATCGGGGGGGGGGTTTGTGTGCCTGTGTGTACCTACATGTAAGTGTAGTGTTGGTGCACACTTACTATTAGTCTTCTCCTCGTAGTCCGGTCAAAAAGACCGCCCCGAGGAGAATGACATCACTTCCTCCTTCCTGTGTAAACAATACACAGGGGAGGAAGCTTCTCATTGGCCAGGAGCGATCCAGAGGGGGTGGCCGAAAACCAACGGCCATCCCCTCATCACGGAGCGCTCCTGGACCGAACCGGACCGCCATAAACAGCGGGAGGGGGTCCGATCGGACCCCCCCACCCGCTGGAAGGCAATCACGTAAATCTACGTGATTGTGCCTGCCTGTGCCATTGTGTTGACGTACAATGGCAATACGGCGGTCCTGAAGTGGTTAATGGACATGTCCGTATAGGGAGATTTGAAAGCCTTATATTGCAACTGTGCCAACATAATGGATAGATATGGGTAAATATTTAGTGTGAACTTACAGAGTGCAATATTACCTAAAATGAGCTAACAGTTGCTTTTAAATAAAATAATTGAAGATACAGTGCCTTGAAAAAGTATTCATACGCCTTGAAAATTTCCGCATTTTGTCATGTTACAAGCAAAAACGTGAGTAGAAAATTCTGGAGAGCCACACTCCAAATGAAACTTCTCGTGCCTTTATTAGAACATCAGGATCACACTGTACATGTCACAGCAAAGTAATACAGAACCAAAAAACACTGACGCGTTTCACACTAAGCGTACTGCTTACCCAGCTATGAGTAAGCACTACGTTTAGTGTGAAACGCGTCAGTTGTTTTTGGTTCTGTATTACTTTGCCGTGACATGTACAGTGTGGTCCTGATGTTCTAATAAAGGCACGAGAAGTTTCATTTGGAGTGCGGCTGTCCAGAATTTTCTGCTCACCTTGATTTGCTATATGCATTAGCCAGCACCTGGGGCTCTTCATTTCCTAGAGGAAAAACCTCTTTGTTTCAGCAGACCTACCTGGAGAGGTGGTAACCCCATCTCTTTACAACCAAAAATGTAAATGTATTTTATTGGAATTTTATGTGATAGACCAACACAAAGTGGAAGATAATTGTGAAGTGGAAGGAAAATGATAAATGATTTTCCAATTTTTTTACAAATAAATATGTACAAAAGGTGGCGTGCATTTGTTTTCAGTCAATACTTTGTAGAACCACCTTTCACTGCAATTACAGCTGCAAGTCTTTTTTGGTATGTGACATTTTTGCCAATTCTTCTTTGAAAAATAGCTCAAGCTCTGTCTGATTGGATGGAGAGCTTCTGTAAACAGTAATTTTCAATTGGATTTAGGTCTGAATGTTGACTGGACCATTCTAACACATGAATATGCTTTGAGCTAAACCATTCCATTGTATCTCTGGCTTTATGTTAGGGTTATTGTCTTGCTGGAAGGTGAACCTCCACCCCTGGCGCAAGTCTTTTGCTCACTCTAAGCCCCGAAACACACGGTCGGACATTCCGATGGAAAATGTCATATCGGACCGTGTTGTCGGAAAATCCGACTGTGTGTGGGGTCCGTCGGAATGTCCGACCAACAAAGTTTGAGAGCTGGATATAAAATTTTCCAACAACATGATCCGATCGGACTTTGTCCGAACGTTTGTAGAGAATTCCAATTGGACAAAGTGCCACGCATGCTCAGATCAAATTACAAGACCAAAGCTATTGGCTACTAGCCCGAATGTAGTCCCGTCGTAACAAACTAACATCATCACGTTCCGAACGATCAGATTTTTTGACAACTTTGTCTGACCGTGTGTATGCAACACCAGTTTCGGACAAAATCCGTCTGAAAAAATCTGATGGATTTTGTGGTCGGAATGTCCGACTGTGTGTACGGGAGCTAACAGGATTTCTTCTAAGATTGCCCTGTATTTGGCTCGCTCCATCTTCCCATCAACTCTGAACAGCTTCCCTGTCCCTGCTGAAGATAAGCATCCCCAAACATGATGCTGCCACCACCATGTTTCACAATGGGGATAGTGTGTTTAGGGTGACGTACAGTGTTAATTTTCTGCCACACATAGAGTTTTGCTTTTAGGCCAATAAGTAAAATTTTGGTCTCATCTGATCAGAGCACCTTCTTCCACATGTTTGCTGTATCCTCCACATGGCTTCTCGCAAACTGCAAATGGGGCTTCTTTTGGCTGTCTTTCAACAATGGCTTTCTTCTTGCCACTTCCATAAAGGCCAGATTTGTGGCATGCATGACTACATATTTACATATTTACATAGTTAGTCAGGTTGAAAAAAGACACAAGTCCATCTAGTTCAAATAAAAATAAATAAATAATAATATTAATAATAAAATCCCATATACACAAACCTATACCCACAGTTGATCCGGAGGAAGGCAAAAAACCCCAGCAAAAGCCTGCTCCAATTTGCTACTGCAGGGGAAAAAATTCCTTCCTTATCCCCCGAGAAGCAATTGGATTTTTCCTGGATTGACTTTACCTATAAATGTTAGGACCCAGTTATATTCTATACATTTAGGAAAGGATCCAGGCCTTTTTTAAATCAATCTACTGAGCTTGCCAGAACCACCTCCGGAGGGAGTCTATTCCACATTTTCACAGCTCTTACTGTGAAGAAACCTTTCCGTATTTGGAGATTAAATCTTTTTTCTTCTAGACATAAAGAGTACCCCCTTGTCCTTTGTGATGAATAACTCAACACCAAGTTCACTATATGGACCACTTATGTATTTGTACATGTTGATCATATCCCCCTTAATCTCCTCTTCTCAAGAAGGAATAGATTCAGTTGCTCTAATCTTACCTCATAGCACAAGCTCCTCCATGCCTCTTATTAGTTTGGTTGCCCTTCTCTGCACTTTCTCCAGTTCCCTGATATTCTTTTTGTGAACCAGTGCCCAAAACTGAACTGCATATTCCAGATGAGGTCTTACTAATGATTTGTACAGCGACAAAATTATATCTCTCTCACTGGAGTCCATACATCTCTTAATACAAGAAAGGACTTTGCTCGCTTTGGAAACCGCAGCTTGGCATTGCATGCCATTATTGATCTTATGATCTACCAAAACCCCCACATCCTTCTCCACCATTGATTCCCCCAATTGTACTCCCCCTAGTATGTATGATGCATGCATATTCTTAGCCCCAAGTGCATAACGTTACATTTATCAGCATTAAATCTAATTTGCCACTTAGTTGCCCAATTAGACAGTGCATTGAGGTCGGCTTGTAAATTGGAGACATCCGTAAGGACGTTATTCCACTGCATAGCTTAGTGTCATCTGCAAAGAAAGAAATGTTACTTTTAATCCCAGACCCTATATCATTTATAAAGATATTAAAAAGTAAGGGTCCCAGCACTGAATCATGGGGTACACCACTGATAACCTTAGACGAGTAAGAATCATTAGACAACTAATAGTTGTCCTGTGAACATAATCTCGCACCTGAGCTGTGGCTCTCTGCAGCTCTTCCAGAGTTACTATGGGCCTCTTGGCTGCTTCTCTGATTAATGCTCTCCTTGCCCAGCCTGTCAATTTTGGTTGACGGCCATGTCTTGGTAGGTTTGCAGTTGTGCCATACTCTTTCCTCTTTGGGATGATGGATTAAATAGTGCTCCATGAGATGTTCAAAGCTTGGGATCTTTTTTTATAACCTAACCTTGCTTTAAACTTCTCCACAACTTTATCCCTGACCTGTCTGGTGTGTTCCTTGGCCTTTATTATGCTGTTTGTTCACGAAGGTGCTCTAACAAACCTCTGAGGGCTTCACAGAACAGCTGTATTTATACTGAGATCAAATTACACACAGTTGGACTCAACTCAACTCAATTGGTTCCGCTAGATTTTAGCTAGAGATATCAGAGTAAAGGGGGCTGAATACAAATGCACGCCACACTTTTCAGATATTTATGTGTAAAAAAAAATAGAAAATCATTTATTATTTTCCTTACACTTTACAATTATTTGCCACTTTGTGTTGGTCTATCACATAAAATCCCAATAAAATACATTTATGTTTTTGGTTGTAACATGACAAAATTTGGAAAGTTTCAAGGGGTATGAATACTTTTTCAAGGCACTGTACATGTGTTGCAAAAAGACTGTTACTTGTTATGGTCTCCCTGATGTCCTCCCATTCTTTTAGGAATTTGGTTAACCCTTGTTATATGTTGACAACAATATTTTATATAGGATAGCACGGCGTTCTTTAGTGAACATCGAACCTTAATACATTCTCTGGTGAATTTAAATAAAGAAACCAGAGCGAAGATAAATGAGCAGCTATAATCAGCCATACAGAGGAGAGAAGGGGGAATGGGTCCCAGGGAGTCTCAGAACCAACCATATTACATATTCAAAAGTGAAAAGCCAATTCTTGCCAGAGCAGTGTGCTCTATCCTAGGTCACCATTCTTGTAAAAATTTGTCATGAGAGTCCGCCAACTTCTCATTTATCATAATATCATTGACTCTGTTCTTGGCAACTTCAAAGCTGAGGATGGGGGATTTCCCGGAAACTAGCAATGGTGAATTTGGCTGCAATAAAGAGGGGTGTGGAAATTCTCCTAGTTTTTCATATAGGTATTCTAGGAGCATATAAGAGAGTTGCTTGTTTAAGAGAACCAGAAGATGACCAACAAGAAAAAGCAGAGCCTGTCGTAACACAAGGAAGATGGAAGTATCCACACATTGACATAAAGAGTGAGTTATCTATGGATCAACCATATTTCTGGTACAGGTGTCCCAGAATGCCAGCCAAAAAAATTAATCTTAATGAACAATATACTTCCAATTATCTATATTGGTGTGGCAACCAAATAAGTTCCTTACTGTTGTTTTGCTAAGCTGAGACCCCAGCAAGACTCACTGAGGGCTATTTACTAAAACTGGAGCATGCAAAATCTGGTGCAGCTCTGCATAGAAACCAATCATCTTCCAGGTTTTATTGTCAAAACTTAAATGAACAAGCTGAAGTTAGAAGCTGATTGACTACCATGCACAGCTACACCAGATTCTGAGTGCAGCAGTATTAGTAAATCTCCCCCACTGCTTTCACTCTGTGTTGAAGGGCCAATATCCTGTGAGAGGACTAAAAAGTTGACATCAAAATTATGTTTCTCTCTATATAGATGTAGCGGTGCCCCCGTGGGGTCGCTGCATGTAGTAGTTCCACACATCACCCTGCTTGGCCAGGCATTCATTTCAGACACACTTTACCAGTCAATGAACAGTTCTTTAGCTTGTTTTTTGTTGCTTTTATTTAGGGGATTAAACTTAGATGGGGAAAAGGGTCATGGGATGCCCAGATAAAGAATCTTGCTTGTTTGAACAAAGATAGTTGAATCTATATTGACAGTCTCTAAAGCTCCACAGTCCTCCAGCACACTACTTGAGATCACTTTGCTTTCTCTACTGCGCAATCCTAGATTCTTTTCACCGTTAGCACATGGTTAGGCCTCACTCTCAATATTGCCAACAGTTCACTAATAGCCATTTGCAGGCAGGGGTCTGCAGTCCCCTTTGGTGCAGCAACCAATAGCGATGAAAAAGGACATTTGTGCTAACTGAAACTTGGTGGACTACTGATCCCAGAAAGTACAATGCAAATCCTGCCAACCCTCCTGGCTGCAGCAACTTGACTTCAACGACACCACAGTCTCTCCCTCTGGCTTCACATCAAATCCTGGCATGTTCCTCCAAGAGCTTCTCACTGTGCTTCTCACTCACCGACCCCGGAATGGATCCCTCCGGAATGACTTTCCCAGCAGTGCTCCCTGCTGTCTTCCTCCTGCTCCTGTTCCAGGTTACCTCTCAATGACCATATAAAGAGAGGCTCCCTCCCAGCTCTTGAGCTCCAGGCCCAAGGTCCACCCCCCCAGAAAGGGGGTTCCCTCAAGGGCCACCACAGCCTAACACTTCATTCAGTTCTCCCACCCGACAACTCCTCCCCCAGCAGACTGACCATGAGTATATATAGGAGGCCTGCCCCCTGCCAATCCTAGTTGGGGATTGGTCAGGGCTCCCAGATACAATCCATGCCACTCCAATCCTTTGCCCTGCCTCTTTTCCAGAATCCTCTGGAAACAGAGGAGGCGCCAGAGAGATGAAGTACATGTCAGTCACCTGCTGCTACACTCAAAACCATTCCCAGCCCCCAGATCAAAACAAACAGGCCTAGCTCACAGCTAGGCCTGCCTAAATTTACCTACACTGGCTGTAACAAAAACAAAAACCACAATACACTCTATTCTAGCAGCCTACCTACTATCTAAGGTAGAGGGTGCTACATAGAATATCAGATTTTAAGATAACTGGCTTGTAATTCTGAATGTAGGAATGTAGAACTGATATGGCATGCATGAGGCTATTAGACACGCCACATAGTTGTGAATTCTATAAATATTTGTTTTGCTTTTTCCTGCTTCAGTCATGCATTGCTGTCATAGTATGATCTGAAATCCCATGTCTTGTGGAAGTTCAGTGGGGTGGGTCCACATGATGTCCAGCAATGTAAAAGAAATCAAACAAAATTACAGTTGTCATAAAGATCTGCTGTGTTTACATAGCAGATACAAATGTGGTCCAAAGAGTCATTGCATTGCCGGGCATATAATAACTAAAGAGGATGCCGGTGTGCATTGTCACATCCCCAGTGAGCAAACATCAGTACATAAGTCTATAGTTCATCCCAGCTTGTAAGCTACAGTAGATGGGTGGCACAAACAGTGAGAATTCAGTGGCCAATTATGTCTATTGTAAGATGTCCAATAATGGATGTTAGACTGTATAGGGGAGATTTACTAAAATACACAGAATCTGGTGCAGCTGTGCACAGTAACCAGCTTCTAGATTTTTTTTTTTTTTTTCAAATAACAATGTTTTATTGAATATCAAAAGTTTTCAATAACAGAAAAATCTTAGTGTGGTAACTTATTTGAGCAAAATCACGATGTATGCAGAAGAATTCCACTTGAGACGAGAGCAAAACATAATGGCCATAGTCAGTGGCAGTACAGACCGTGTGTAAACTGAATAGTGCAATAAACCTCTGCTAGGGATCAGTGCAACATATAGCAAGTCATCACTAAAACTGTAGTGTAATTTAAAGCGACATTTAAAAAGAAAGAAGAAGAAAAGAAAGGAGAAATAAAGGGGATCCTCGCGGTGCAGATTTTGTTGTCAAAGCATAATTGAACAAGCTTTAGTTAAAAGATTATTGGTTACTATGCACAGCTGCATCACATTCTGTGTACACCGGTTTTAGTAAATCTCCCCTTTTGCATTCAATGGGTGTAATACGGGATGCAGTAGGAAACATTTTCCTGTAAGGTATGTGGGTTTTGTCACATCAGTGAATAACGTATTTACAAGTTTGGTTCCAGAACAATTTTCCCGCTCCAGAGCCATACTTCCATACTACTGTGTGTCTACTAAATCAGAAATATTGTTGTTGTTACATTTTTTTTTTCAGGAAAACAAACAAGGCTTTTTTTATGAAAAACAAACAAGGTATTGCCTTCCAATAGTTATTCATTTTTCTCAACATCTTTAACCAGATGCCGACCATGCCATAGCCGAGTGACAGCTACAGCTCGGTAGGATAACTCTGGAAGGCTGTCATATGATGTCCTCCCAGAATCGCGTTCCCTCACGCCCCCTAGAGGCGTACACCCAGGAATGTTTGTAACCAATGGGCCCTTGGTGTCATGGAATGGTTTAAAGGGCCAGTGACAGCACCCTTTACCACCAGAACGATCAGTTGTCAACAGACCGAAGAATGTCCGGTTCAGCTCCTCCACGCACCAATTGGTACAGTGTGCGAGGAGAGGAAGGAGCCGGGTGCAGCAGCGCTATGTGCTGGATCTGAAGTGCCCACAGTACTGATCTCTGCCCATCCATGCTCCATCCATGGCTCACCTATGCTCCATCCATGCTCAGCCATGCTCATCCATGCCCAACCATGCTCATCTATGCTCACCCATGGCTCATCTGTGCCCATCAATGCCCATCCATGGCTCATTCATGCTCATCCATGCCACATCAGTGCTCATCCATGCCACATCTGTACTTATCCGTGCCTCATTCATGCCACATCAGTGCTCATATGTGCCACATCTGTGCTCATCCGTGCTTCATTCATACTACATCAGTGATCATCCACGCAACATCAGTGATCGCCCGTGCAACATCCATGCCACATCAGTACTCATCCGTGCCACATCCATGTCACATTTTTGCTATGTACATGCTATGTATTAGAAATATCTTATACATTGTGAGAAAAAAATTACAACTTCAAAAAACTCACCAACTCAAACGTCACTGAAAACCTTGGAATGTCTACTTTCCAAAAAGGGGTCATTTGGGGGATATTTGTACTTTCCTGGCTTGTTAGTGTATCAAGAAATGAGACAGGCTGTCAGTACTTCAGGTGTGATAATGTTTTTGAGATTAGCACCATTGTTTGTAGAATCTATAGTGTTCAGTGGCTGGATAATATGTAAGTAGCTTGTTAAAGCTGCAGTTTAAGAGGAAGCAACAAAGAAGGTTTTATCCTAAAATACGTTGTAAACATTAGAGTCTATTATTTGACAGACATAGGTTGGACTTGATGGACTTGTGTTTTTCTTCAACCTCACCCACTATGTAACTATGTAATAGCTCCAAATATTAGTCAGTAGCTGGACAACGTGTAGGCAGCTTGATTAGGCCATAATTTAAGAGGGAGAGAAGATGCAGATTTTATCCTGAAATAGAAACTAGAATTCATTATTTCAGAGACAGTGGCCACAAATATTGTTCAGTGGCTGAACAGTATGTAAGTAGCTTAGTAAGGGTGCACTGTAAGAGGGAAAGACAAGGCAGGTTTATCTTAATATAAACATTAGAGTGTTATATTTGAGAGAAAATATTCACAAACATTGTTTAGCGGCTGGAGAGTATATAAGCATCTTGACTAGGCTGCAATATAAGAAGAGGGGACAAGGCATGTTTTCTCTTGCAATAGAAATGGGTACAGTATAGGAGAAGTCTGACAGGGTTCAAGCCTTAGCTTGACTCCACATCCCCCAAGATCCTCTTGCCCACCTGACATAGCATATTCTAAGTCTCTGAAAAGTCTTTGGTGACTTCCCTCCCAGTCACAACAGCCACACATGTTACAGCACATGCACCACAGTCTTGTGGATGGGAAAAGTGGGAACAAAGAGAAGTAGGAGTCTGGACCTTTTGCACCAACCTGTCACATTGAAGTACTGCTCCCAACAAGCTCTCTTCATGCTTGTGGTACCCAAATGGCTGGTAAATTTATTATGGCTGATATGCTGCAGGCAGAGGCTGAAAACCACAACATTGTTTTTGGCAGCAGGTTGAAAAGACCCACACTGCATAGCTTTGTGGTCCAGCCCTGGTGATATAAGTGGCCTGTATTTGTGAGGCAGTGCCACTAGATGGGTTAGGATCGCTGCTCCTTCTGTTCTCTGCATGCTGCCCCTGGACAAAATCCTCCATGATGTTCCTCCTCTCCAATTGGTGGCATCGAGATAAAGTTTTCAACCTCATTATCTACCCCTTCAAGGATAAATGAACCTTCACACAAATTGCACTTAATATTTGGGTATATTTAAATTATGTATGGTAAATGTGTAGTGTGATGATTGTGGTGAATAAATACTGTTGGAGTAGAAATGTAATTTCTTTGTTAATTGTTTTCTACAATGACAATAAATCTATCTATCTATCTATCTATCTATCTATCTATCTATCTATCTATCTATCTATCTATCTATCTATCTATCCTTTCTGCCTCCTTAACCCTACCTTATCTATAGCAACTCTCCACCCTCTCCATTCCCTACACTCCCCTGCCCCAGATATCCTTACCTCCACCCCACAACTCAGGAGACAGTCCCTTCGTCATCTATGGAGATTGAAGAGGAGCTCCAGTCTCCCCCCCAAAAATTAAAAAAGTCAGCAGCTAAAAATACTTTAGCTACTGACTTTAATCTAAGGACCATGCACTGTGGGAGCATGTGCGCCATCCCCCCATCCATGCTCCCGGCCCCTTTCAGGATGCCGGACACATGGATTCTTATGGCAGGGGTGGCAAGGGGTGGTACATTTGGAAGCAACTGATTAGAGCCTGAGTCTCTAATAGGCTTCAAAATAGGGTGGGCTCATGGCGTAGAGAGTGAGCCCACCCAATTGTGTGACGGTAGGGAATGAATTTTCGCTATTTTCACACTCACCTTCCTCCCCACAAAACAGGAGGTAAGACATCAGACCTGCTTAGAAAGAGGAGCGAGGAGACTCGAGCTGGAGCAGAGGTTGCCGCTGCTCTGAGAGGTAAGTCCCCTTGGCTGCATCACCCCCACCCCCCCACACATGCGGATCATGGCTCTGGCACCTCCACGGGTGCCAGAGCCGTGAACGGCGCATGTGGGAGGGTGCCAGAGCCACGATCTGCATACGGCGGGGATGCAGCCAGAGCTGCAAACCCCACGAGTGGAGGGGTCAGTGGGTACAGTGGCTGCATTTGATGGGCAAGTGGCTGCATTTTTTGGTCACAAGTGGTGGCATTTGATGGGCACAGGTGGCTGCATTTGATGGGCACAAGTGGCTGTATTTGATGGGCACAAGTGGCTGCATTTGATGGGCACAAGTGGCTGCATTTGATGGGCACAGGTGTTTGAATTTGATTGGCAAGTGGCTGATTTTGATGGGCAAGTGGCTGATTTTGATGGGCACAAGTGGCTGCATTTGATGGGCACAAGTGGCTGCATTTGATGGGCACAAGTGGCTGCATTTGATGGGCACAAGTGGCTGCATTTGATGGAAAGTGGCTGCATTTTATGGGCACAGTGGCTGTGTTTGATGGGCAAGTGGCTGCATATTATGGGCACAGTGGCTGCATTTGATGGGCACAATGGCTGCAATTGATGGGGGGGTTTCAGTATTTCTTAGTTTGTTTGCGTCCCCCCAAAAATTTTGAGCACCAGCCACCACTGATAAGGACACTTACCTGTCCAGGAGAATGGTGCCCTAACAGAGAAGAAGCCCAAAACGGGAGATCACAGGAAGATGGGGCAGGTCACTTACCTTTGTTTATGGCATATCTAAAGGACCAAGAAGGGCCGTATCAAGGCTCAGACACTTTTTTATACTCATCACATTGAACATATGTTCACATACCTACCTCACTGTATTTTATATATCATCCTGATTTGTGACTACTAGTGTGTGGAGGGCTCTTGTACGATACTCCACCTTTTGATTTTAAGGGGCAGTGGCAGAAAGCCTCCATTTGACACCATCTTCCGCAGTGTTCTGCTGTGATTTCTTCTTGCATAGCTCAGTGTACATCGCACCAACACTTTGCTTACCTTTTGACAAATATATGATTACATATTCTCCTATCCAATAATCCTGACAAAGGACTTGAACCAGAAACGCGTTGGCTACCAGTGTTTTTTTCAGAGTTTGGAGAGTACCTTAATTTAATATATTTTGTATGCTTGCTATGAATTCACAATGTGTTCTTTATGTCTTTTGTTTTGTAATGTCATGGTTTTAACTGATCATCACATGTGTGAGTGATCTATTTTTATATTTTCATTAGCATACAAAATTAGCCCATGCAGTGGCCAAACTTTTGCCCATGCAGGGGTAGTTCTTCTGATGCGGCAACATACCGCAACAGGGCATAACATACAACATAAACAAACTAACTTATACTATAACCGCAATATGGGGAGAGGTTCAGTTCAGGAGAATCTGTGCTCAAATTGGTACCAGCAGGATAATGCAACATGAGAGTAGTTGGGTCAATATAGACTAGAGATATAGTGTTAATCTAGGAATTGGTTACTGCATCAGTTGCCGTGGTATTATCATCTAGCCAACAGGTCCATACCTTTTCAAATTTTTGTGGACAACCCCTGCCCAAGTAGGTGGCTTTAAACGGGGTAAACTGGCATTCACTAGGCTTTTCCAGAATCTGACAGAGGGGGGAGACGATTGTTTCCAGTTCATCGTAATGGCCTTACTAGCATAGTACAATAGCAGGGATATGAGTATTTTCCTGACTCTGAGCATTGACAGTTGTTCCACCAGCCCCACTAGACAATATTTAGGATCATAAGGAACACGAGTCTTAGGGACCTTAGCAATCACCTGGTGTACTTCTTTCCAATAATGTTTGATTACTGGGCAAATCCAAAAAATGTGGAAAAAGTCATCCGGTTGGTAGGAGCAATGCCAGCACGCCAGAGAATGCGCCGACGACATCTGGTGCAGCCTGTAAGGCGTGTAGTGAGCTCTATGCACAATTTTGTATTGGACCAGTTTGTCCCTAGCTGAGACCAGAGGGGAGACGGGAAGGTCCTAAATCTCCCTCCAGTCGTCCTCATCCAGCTCCGGTATGTCGCCCACCCATTTCCTACGGAGGGAGGACAACTTGGCAGCAACCAGCAGGAACCCGTAGAGCTGAGACGTGGGTCTCTCCAAGTCTTTCACCCGAAGGGTGGATTCGAGCTCCGAGTATGCCAATTCAACTGGTTGGCCTAAGAACTGACACCTGTAGGCATGAGCGAATTAAAGATACCTAAAATGGGCCCGTGCAAGCACATTAAATGTGGTGCATAAAACATGAAAGGGGGTGAGATAATGTCATTTTTTAAATGCTAACATATGCCTAACTGATTAATGTGAAGTAATTTAATAAAAAGGCTCCTTTTAAAGATCTTTTTTTGCAACCAAGTATGGCCAGATGTAATGTACTGTATTTATGTTCCCTGTGATGTATTAGGTGATGTATGATGCCAATTAATATATTGTTTTATTCCTAATAAGTGTGGTCTGTACATTATGAGAACACATGTTTTACAAAAATGACAAGGCAGGCTCTGGGTTATATCAAAGCCTTGAAAACTCTTTTTTTCAGTGGGCATGTGTTGTATTTATTCTGGTGCATAGCATAAAACATTAGCACCACAGAGAGAGCTTGGCTCTAAACAGACAGATAACAAAATGACAGCAACAAAAAATGTTCATAACAGCAATTTAAAATGTTCATGTCAAATCTCATGAAAGTGCTACTTGTAGTTCATATTGCATTTTTAAATATCCAGTGATCAAAAAACACAACTTGTGCAAAATTACAGCTTTGCAAGCTTTAGCTATGGTTCACCTGCTTCTGTTGTGGCATAGTGCAGTCACTGAGAATGGCACACCAACGCACATGTATAGTAGGTGCCAACGACTTACACTGGTTTGTGGTGCGCTGTGCAGGTCTGGTTTCCCTTTTGTTGTTGTGCACTAGCAGCCTTTATTAAAATAATTGTATAGCCACAGCATACACTGTAAGTAATATTAGTAATACAAAAAATAGCCACAGCATACACTGTAAGTAATATTAGTAATACAAAAAATTGTAATATTTGACAATCCAATATAAGATTTATTGAAACATTCCCTTACTTCCAATTTCTAAGAACTACACATCCCATGGTACCTTGCTGCCTGCAAGATGTAGAAATTAATATATGATTTTACATTTCAGTGGTAGATGCACTTTATGGGCAGTCCTATTGCAAAATTCACACATGATAAAATGCGTGTGGTAATGTACCACAATGGAATGGCTAGGTGTGAAGGAGGCCTAAAAGTTAACATGTCTGAAACCACTGCATGCAAGGAGGATACAGTCCTAATTTTCAGCTGTATCTAGGCTGTAAGCTGCACAACAGAACAAAGTGCCAGCAGTGTCAGCCAATAATGGCTAAATTGCATGACTATACACTTGCCAACTGCCGCCTGTACATATGTCGTCAGAATGGCATGGCTGTGCAAATGGGCAAACCTGTACGTCCCTTTGAATTTGCCGCCATGCCATCACAGACTCGATGTCCGTGGGGATACCCGCGATCATCTCACGGAGAGGAAGAATGGGGAGATGCTAATATAAACAAGCATCTCCCCATTCTTCCTAATGACACTGTCACTGATTACAGCTCCCTGTGATCGGGAGCGGTGATCAGTGGCGTGTCACTCGTAGCCAAGCCCCCTAACAGTTAGAATGACTCCCTAGGACACACTTAACCCCTTCCTAGCCAGCTAGTGGTTAACCCCTTCACTGCCCATCGTAATTTTTACAGTAATCAGTGCAATTTTATAGCACTGATCGCTGTAAAAATGACAATGGTCCAAAAAATGTGTCAAAATTATCTGATGTGTCCGCCATAATGTTGCACTCACAATAAAAATCGCAGATCGCCGCCATTACTAGTAACAAAATTTTTTTATAAAAATGCCATAAAACTAACCAGTATTTTGTAGACGCTATAACTTTTGCGCAAATCAATCAAACACTTATTGTGATTTATTTACCAAAAATGTAGAAGAATACGTATCGGCCTAAACTGAGGGAACAAAGAAATTTGTTATATATTTTGTGGGGATATTTATCATAGCAAAAAGTAAGAAATAATGCGTTTTTTTCAAAATTGACGCTATTTTTTTGTTTATAGTGTAAAAAATAAAAAACGCAGAGGTGATCAAATACCACCAAAAGAAAGCTCTATTTGTGGGAAAAAAGCACGTCAATTTTGTTTGGGAGCCACGTCGCACGACCTCACAATTGTCAGTTAAAATGACGCATTGCCGAATTGCAAAAAGTGTTCTGGTCTTTGACCAGCCAAATGGTGTGGGGCTTAAGTGGTTAAAGAGGTTGTAAACCCCCATTGCTAAGTTGTACCTATAGGTAAGCCTATAATGAGGATTACCTATAGGTACTGTAAATATTTCCTAAACGTGCGCCGTTTAGGACATATTTGCTGTACAATGCGCCAACAACGTAATCGGCACATGCACTCTGAAGAAACAGCCAGGCCCCGCTGGAAGTGGAATAAAGGGTACAGAGGGACAGGAGGAACACGAGTGCCAGCAGATGGTTCAGGACATGAGGCTTGTAAGAGCTCTCAGCAGACGTGAGGCCGGAACACTCAGCAGTACACAGAGCTGGTACAGCTGACAGTCAGGCAGGCACTTGAACAAGACATGAAGCCAGGATCAGAGACAGAAGCGTGTGGTCACAGGAATAGCCAGGGTCATCAACAGGCGTGCAGTGAGGTACCAAATCATGAGCAAAGCCGAAGTCAGGAACAGAGCTGTGTCAGGAATTAGCGACAGGTCAGAGGCAGAACCCAAGACAAGGGTGACTTATAATAACCATGTAGATACTTTTAAAATATTCCTGACTTGCACAAACTTCAAATCTTTTCCACCATGTGTTGATTTGAACTTTGAACAGTTTCAATGGCTTTTTAGAGAGTTTAGCTGTGTCCACATTCCTAAAATCTACACAATGAATTGAAGGTGTTTTCTATCTGATAACAGTCTAGTCATGTATTTGTGTAACTTTTTTATCTATGGCTGTGTTTGTCACTTTTGTTTACAAACCAAGATAGGTACACATCTTCTTTGTTTTGTGAAGAGGTACACTAGTGTCCAAAAATCTCTCTCTCACATAAGGCTTGTATAACCTGAAAAGATGGTCGATGCATTAACCGGTTCCCGACTGGCGCACGCCGATGTATGTTGGCAGAATGGCACGGCTGGGAAAATGGGCATACCTGTACGTTCATTTAAATTTGCCACCGTGCCATCACGTGCACGCTGTCTGGAACCTCCGCGAGTCGGGTCGCGGGTCCTGCGGACTCGATCGCTGCGGGGATACCCATGATTGCCTCACGGAGAGGAAGAACGGGGAAATACTAATGTAAACAAGCATCTCTCTGTTCTGCCTAGTGACAGTGCACTGATCTCTGCTCCCTGTGATCGGGAGCAGAGATCATTGACATGTCACATGTAGCCACACCCCCCCACAGTTAGAATCACCCCCAGGACATACTTAACCCTTACCCTGCCCCCTAGTGGTTAACCCCTTCACTGCCAGTGTCATTTACACAGAAATCAGTGCATTTTTATAGCACTGATTGCTGTATAAATGACAATGGTCCCAAAACTGTGTCAAAAATGTCCGATGTGTCCACCATAATGTCGCAGTCCCGATAAAAATTGCTGATCGCCGACACTACTAATGAATTTTTTTTTATTTTATAAAAATGCCATAAAAACTATCCCCTATTTTGTAAACGCTATAACTTTTGCGCAAACCAATCAATAAACGCTTATTACGTTTTTTTTAATACCAAAAATATGTAGAAGAATAAGTATCAGCCTAAACTGAGGAAAAAAATGTTTTTTTTTATATATTTTTGGGGGATAGTTATTATAGCAAAATGTAAAAAATACAAAATTTTTGTTCATATCGAAAAAAAACAAAAAACGAAGGGGTGATCAAATACCACCAAAAGAAAGCTCTATTTGTGGGGAAAAAAAGGACATCAATTTTGTTTGGGAGCCATGTTGCACGACCGCGCAATGGTCAGTTAAATCTACGCAGTGCCGAATCACAAAAAGTGCTCTGGTCAGGAAGGGGGTAAAATCTTCCAGGGCTGAAGCGGTTAAGCCTTGTAAAGCATACAAGTTCACCTATTTTGCTTTAAATGGTTCCAAGAGGGAAACAGTTCAACTTTTGCAAAATCACAGTTCATCCGGCCTGCTTGAGTTTTAACATTTCCATCAGCATATTACAAATTTATTATTTCTTCTTCATAACTACAACAGGTGAAATACAAGACTCTCTGAAAACATAATATGTGGCTGTTTCAAGATGCACAATAAGGAGGCACTTCTGCATGATTGAGTCGCCAGAAGAAAGCTATTACTACGCAAATGCCATAAAGAATCCCGCTTACAATATACCAAACAGCACAGTGATAAGCCTCAAATCTTCTGGAATAAAGTCATTTGGAGAGATGAGACCAAAACTGAGCTAAAAAGCCAAACTGGGGTGATTGCTTACCGTGACAAAATATGGCATACACTGGAGAGCAATGGTATGCATGGGTGTTGTCCAACCATAAACGCTTCATTTGGAGAGGAGTCAAAAAGGCCTATGATGAAAGGTACGCTATTCCTACTGTGAAACACGGAGGTGGATCGCTGATGTTTAGGGGATGTGTGAGCTACAAAGACACAGGAAATGTGATCATGATTGATGGCAAGATGAATGCAGTATGTTATAAAAAAATACTGGAGGAACACTTGCATTCATCAGCTAGGAAGCTGCGCATGGGACGTAATTGGACATTCCAACATGACAATGGTTCAATACACAAGGCCAAGTCGACCTGTCATTGGCTAGAGCAGAATAAAGTGAAGGTTCTGCAGTGACCATCTCAGTCTCCTGACCTCAATATCATTGAGACACTCTGGGGAGATCTCAAACGTGCAGTTCATCCAAGACAGCCCAAGAGTTTACAGGAACTGGAGGTTTTTTGCCAAGAGGAATGGGCAGCTTTACCATCTGAGAAGATAAAGAGCCTCATCCAAAAACACCACAAAAGACTTCAAGCTGTCATTGATGTTAAAGGGGGCAATACATGGTATTAACCTCCCTGGCGGTACGATTATTTCGGATTTTAGGTGCTAAAAGCGGTACCATTATTTTGCATGAAAATTTGGCGTTTTATATTGTAGTCCTGCAATTCTTAGGAATAACTCTTTTAAATCTGTCCAAACCAGAGTCTAGCAGACATTCCGGGTATGATAAAGTTTGAAAAATGAAATCATAAATTATAATATAATAAATAATTATAAATAATTGTACCAAATAATAATATAACAATAATAAAAATTATTCAATAATGTAATCAAATCAAAAACACTGAAATTTGCTCAGTTGCAGAATTGTCACTGTCATTACTTTTCAGTATTTGATGACGGATCTCCCCACAAATCGCTGTCGCTCAATTCTGCGAGTGATTCTAATTTATTATCGCTGTTTTCTAGCTGGTCTAAAATCATTTTTGATGTAAAATGACAGTTTTGGTTGCTATGGGCAATCTCCAGTTTCCAGGCATAAAGAACAGTTTTTATTATATAAAACTGCATGCAGGACACTGGGCAGACCACTAGGGACAACGGGGATGTGAAATATTTACATACAGCAATGTAATCTGTAAGATTACATTATACTGTATGTTTACTGTTTGTTTCACTTTTTGAATTTGGCGCCGATCTCCGTGCCCGTGCGTCGCAACGCTCGCAGGGCACGGAGATCGGCGATGTAATGCATCGAGCGAGACACGGCTCGCTTGTACAGCGGGGAGACAACGCTGGATCCGAGGGAGAAGGTAAGTAATCCTCCTCCTTGATCCAGCGATGCAGTCCCGAGTCTGACTCGGGGATACCGCTCTTGGTATAAAAAATCCACCCCGAGTCAGACTCGGGAATACCGTCAGGGGGGTTAAGAACTGGGGTATGTAAACTTTTGATCAGAGTCATTTGGCTATTTTCTGTTGTCATTATGATTTAAAAAGAGTAAACACAGTTGATTGATAATAAATGGCTTCAGCCAAACACTAACCATGAGTGTAAGAAAAGATTTTGTGCTATCATTCATATTCTCTAAAAAAATGGCCAAAAAAAATCATAAAATCTGCCAGGGTATGTAAACTTATGAGCACGACTGTACAGCTCCACTTCTTCACTTCAGCACACACTTGCTTGCAGAATTTAGCTTGAACACTGTGAGTACCAAACAGTCACTTGGTCAGATGAAGCAATGGCCCTTTATGGGCAGGAACCCGCGGGCCCCTTAGTTGTGTAGCAGAATTTCAGTGTCCAGCTAGCATCACTCTTGTGGCTACTGAGCCTAGCACCACCTTATCAGGCACTGCCAACCCACCTGGCTGCAGCTGCCCCTCCAGACTGACACTCACCAGTCCACCTGGCTGACTCTCAGGTAATCACTCAGATGTGCTGACCTGCTCCTGTTGTCTCTCTCCTTGCTCCCGTGCCTCCAGGAAGGGTTTTCTCCATGTGTTTTAGGTGGGAATCTTCCAGCACCTGAGCCCCAGGCCCGAGGTCACCCCCCACCTAGACTAGGAGGCACCTTCAAGGGCCACCGACAGTCTCCTCAGCACTCCATCTCCATCTTCCACCTGACTGACCCCGCTGGCATGGCTCATGTCTATTTATGAGGTGGCCTGCCCCCTTCCAGACCCTTTTTGCTGGGGATTGGTCAGGGCAGTCCTTTGTTACTCCCACCTTCCAGCCCTGGAAGTGTCTACAAACTTCCAGACCAGGGGGAAGTGTCAGTGACAGATGCCTAATGAGTCCATCCCTGACCTAAAGTAACAGATTACACAGCTCAGACTTAGCCCCGAAGTTACAGCCTTCGTTGGGTTTTTATTGCTTTTCCTTCGCCAATTGAGGAGATTCATTCTCCCTTTCTCTTGGCAGCAGAGGCACCAATAATATTCTGTAAATAACTTCAGTTCCAGGGTTTCCAAGAGATATAAATGTGATGATAACAGATGGATGGGTATTCTTATTAGTCACGATTCAAAAATAGTCAAAGCTGTTATAAAATATTGCTCAAAAATAGTTTGAGACAGATAGTTGCTATAACAGTTGCTTGTATTGAGATTACCTTTGTTTCTCTCTACAAAGTAAATTTAGCAGAGTCAGGTACATAATCATATTTGTTACAGTTGGAAAGCTTTGATATTTTCCTACCCTCTTTTCACCGGTTTAGATCTGGTGTCTACTGGACTTAGCAGATCATCATCTTTACACTGATGTTTTTCATGGTCTATGTTAGTTGTTACAACAAATCTGTGCACACGTTCTATTCATTGTAATTGGTCACTGATCATTTTCAGTGTCATATCAAAGAGCAAGAATGTAATCACTGAAATATACTGTGTGTATGTGTATATATATATATATATATTGTAGACATGTCACTGGAGAAGTGATCGAGGGGGTGTACATCTCACCTAGGTTGCTACACAGTGTGAGATGGTAAATCCAGGATGGATCAGTTTCTCAGCAGCGATATGCTGCTGAGTTGTTATTTAATTTTGCCGGGCCTGGGTTTATATGGAATGGCAGGTAGGTTTGGTAGAGGGACCTGTCATTCCACATCCCCCGATCCAGTTCTGGGTTTGGGATCAGGTGAGCTTGGATCCTAATTAGCCTGGGAAGCTAAAGGCTCTGTAGGGTCTGCAGGTGATTGCTTCTCAGCCAGGGAATGAACAATCTGTGTGTTGAAGGAAGCTGCAAGCACAGCCACTGCTGGAGCTAAAACTCACCCTGCGATATCCAGGCGAAAGACGCTGTGTTTGTAAGTGTCAGATAGGTGAGCAGAACCTGTTAGTAAGCGCCCAGCCGGGCTAGGACTTTTATTTTTGTTGTACTTAGAAAGCACGGTGTTGCTGTATATTTTGTTTGCTGGACTGTTTGTACCACGAATAAACGCCAAGATCTGCTTTATAAATTCCAAGTCTGCTGTGAACTGTGTCCAAACACACCCTACCCCGGGAAGATCCCTTACAATTGGTGTTCGAATGCGGGCAAAGTCGGTTGCTAGGGGCAACGGTGTGGACAGACTTGGCTACAGCTGCTTATGTCTTGGGTGAAAGCTGCAATGACACTCCAGGAACAGTCCAGCAACATGGAGGAGATGCTGAAGCAGTTTATGCAAGTGAGTTTGCAACAACAGCAACGACATGAACAGTCCATGGCTGCACAACAGCAGGCTCAGATAGAGGCCAATAGACGACATGAACAGTCCATGGCTGCACAACAACAACTTATTGAGCACCTGATAGCAAATCGAGAGGCGCCTGTGGTGATGGGAGCCGCTCCAGAGATTTTTTCTGGGAGAAGGACTGTGCAGAAAGCGCTGCAAAAGATGACTGCTGAGGACGATGTTGAGGCCTATCTAACAGTATTTGAGCGCGTGGCTGAGCGAGAGAAGTTACCAGCCGCTGAGTGGGCAGAGGTAATTGCGCCCTATTTAACAGGTGAACCTCAAAAAGCCTACTATGACCTCAGTGAGCAAGAGGTTAAGGACTATACTCGGCTAAAAGAGGAGATGCTTGCCCGACTAGGAGTTACTACTGCAGTCCGTGCCCGGAGGGTACGCAACTGGAGCTACAGTCTGGACAAATCAGCGAGGTCCCAGATGTATGACCTAATCCATTTGGCAAGAAAGTGGTTGGAGCCAGACACTTCTACTCCTGCACAAATCCTAGAGAAGGTCGTGATGGATCGCTACCTCCGAGCCCTTCCTACTGACTTGCAACGCTGGGTGGGACAAGGTGATCCTAAGAATGCAAACGAACTTGTCAACCTTGTGGAGAGGTTCCAGGCGACTGAGGACTACCTCCGTGATGTTCCTGCAGCATCTTCACCTCCCCGGAGCGCCAGATCTGTGCCGTCAGCTGGTAAGAGACTTCCATCTATTGGGGGAGTGTGGAGGGGTGCTGATGGGGGGAAAAAGGGCTCAAGTGGTGTCTCAGGGACAAAAGACTGGTGATGGTCCCGGGTGGCTAAGGGGCTCTGAAAAGGACTCCTTGCCAAAGAGACCAGGCCCTATCCAGTGTTGGAGATGCCATGAGGCGGGACACGTGTCGGCCCATTGCCCTCTTACCTCTGAACCCATGGAATGTGACGCTAGCCGGCGTCAGTCGCTATTTGCGGAACCATCTTGTGCTGCAGTTCCTGGACTAGAGACTGAACCGCAAATCTGCGATATTACAATCAATGACTTTCCTGTTAAAGCGTTAATGGACTCAGGAAGCCTTGTAACCTTGGTGCATGCTAGCCTGGTGACTGGGGACTTAGAGTCTAAAAAGCATATGAGTGTTGTGTGCATACATGGTGATACAAAAATGTACCCTATAGTGCTGGCTAAAGTCGGGACTGAACAAGGCACCGTACAATATGAAGTGGGTGTGGTTAAAAACCTCATGCATAATGTAATATTGGGGCGCGATTTTCCATTATTCTGGGCTCTCTGGGAAAAAAGAAAAATCCCCAAAAGGAGTGAGGATACCTCTAAGGGGGTTGCCTTGTCCACTGTGAATGATAAAAGTATGCAGGATGAAAATGATTGTTTTCCTTTACAGGTCCTGGCTGGGGAGGAGGAGGCTCCTCCCACTGAGCAAAATATACTAGACTTAGAGGTGTCTAGAGATAATTTTGGGGCTGCACAATTACAGGACCCCACTCTCAAAAATGCGAGAGAGCAGGTTGCTGTAATGAATGGGGTACCTCAGGAACCAGATGCTGAAAAAAGATTTCCACATTTTTCGGTGACTAATGATCTTTTTTATAGGGTTAATAAGGTTAAGGATGAGATTGTGGAACAGCTTCTGGTACCTAAGCCGTACCGGCGTCAGGTGCTTGACATGGCACATAACCATGTTCTTGGGGGACACTTGGGGACTGACAAAACGCGAGAGAGGGTTCTCCAGAGGTTTTTTTGGCCGGCCATATATGATGACATTAAAAAATACTGTGAGTCGTGCCCCACATGTCAGGTTAGTGCCCCAGTGTCACATTTTCGCAGTCCTTTGGTTTCGCTCCCTATTATAGAGGTGCCTTTTGAGCGTATTGCCATGGATTTAGTGGGTCCCATTGTAAAGTCAGCTAGAGGACACCAGTATATTTTGGTAGTCCTGGATTATGCGACCCGCTATCCTGAGGCTGTACCCTTAAGAAACACTGCATCTAAAACAATTGCACGTGAGTTGTTTTATATGTTCTCTAGGACTGGGATCCCCAAAGAAATCCTAACTGACCAAGGTACGCCATTTATGTCGAAAGTAATGAAGGAATTATGCAGACTATTTAAAATCTCACACATCCGTACCTCTGTGTACCACCCCCAGACGGACGGATTGGTGGAGAGATTTAATAAAACTTTGAAACATATGTTGAAGAAAGTGGTGGCAAAAGATGGTCGTGACTGGGATCATTTATTACCCTACCTCATGTTTGCTATTAGGGAGGTGCCCCAAGCGTCCACAGGGTTCTCACCATTCGAGTTGGTCTATGGTCATCACCCTAGGGGTCTACTAGACATTGCAAAAGAGACATGGGAGAATGAGTCCACCCCATACAAGAGTGTTATTGAGCATGTAGCACAAATGCAGGACCGTATAGCCACTGTAATGCCCCTGGTAAGGGAACACCTCCAGAGAGCTCAAGAGGCCCAAAGTAGAATTTACAACCGGTCCGCAAGAATCAGGACATTCAACCCAGGCGATAGGGTCCTTATACTAGTCCCCACTGTTGAGAGTAAATTCTTGGCGAAGTGGCAAGGTCCTTATGAAATTGTTGAAAAGATCAGTGAGGTGAACTACAAGGTGCACCAACCAGGTAGAAGGAAGCCTTTCCAAGTTTATCACATAAACTTGATCAAGCCCTGGAAAGACAGGGAATCCTTGGGGGCGACAAATACTGTTAATAATTTGTCACAACCAATCCCTCCAGTCAAGGTAGGTGATACTCTATCAGTGTCACAGAAACAGGAGGCTCAGGAATTTTTACAGAAAAACAAAAACAAGTTCTCTGACCTCCCAGGGCGTACACACCTCATCCATCATCACATTGAAACTGAGCCTAGAAGCAGAGTAAACCTTAAGCCCTATAGGATACCCGAGGCACGTAGGGAAGCCGTATCTGCCGAGGTAAAACGTATGCTTGCTCTGGGGGTAATTGAGGTGTCACAGAGTGAATGGTCCAGCCCAATTGTGCTAATCCCAAAGCCCAATGGAACTTGGAGGTTCTGTAACGATTTCAGAAAGTTGAATGAGATCTCCAAGTTCGATGCGTATCCTATGCCCAGGGTAGATGAGTTGATTGAGAAGTTGGGTAACGCCAGGTACATAACCACCCTCGATCTCACAAAGGGCTACTGGCAGATTCCACTTTCTGGTGAGGCTAAAGAGAAAACTGCATTCTCCACCCCTGATGGGCTATTCCAGTATGTAGTGATGCCGTTCGGGTTACATGGAGCGCCTGCAACTTTCCAGAGGTTGATGGACTTGATTCTGCGACCACATCGTGATTACTCAGCCGCCTACCTCGATGATGTGGTCATTTTTAGCCCTGATTGGGAAAGTCACCTCTGTAAGGTACAGGCCGTGTTGGATGCCATAAGTGATGCAGGGTTGACCATAAATGCCGAGAAGTGTGCTCTAGCCCTAGAAGAGGCCAAATATCTGGGCTACATTGTTGGAAGAGGATTGGTTAGGCCACAGCTAAATAAAATTGAGGCAATACAGAATTGGCCTAGACCCCTGACAAGGAAACAGGTTAGAGCTTTCCTGGGTATTATGGGTTATTACCGTAGATTTGTGCCGAACTTTGCCTCAGTTGCTGCTCCGCTAACTGACTTGACAAAGGGCGGAAAGACAGCAATGGTCACGTGGACCCCAGAGGCCGAGGAGGCTTTCCAAAGCCTTAAGTCTGCCTTGTGCCAACCACCTGTGTTAGTCACCCCCGATTTCAGGCGAGAATTTCTGGTCCAGACAGATGCCTCTAGCACAGGCTTAGGTGCAGTACTCTCACAAGTAGTGAATGGTGAGGAGCATCCGGTGACGTACTTGAGTAGAAAACTAACCCCGGCCGAGAAAAATTATGCCATTGTGGAGCGAGAATGTTTGGCAGTGAAGTGGGCCCTAGAATCTTTAAAGTATTACTTGCTAGGCAGGAAATTCAAGTTGGTGACAGACCATGCCCCCCTAACATGGATGAAGTTAAACAAGGAGAGAAATGCAAGAGTGACTAGATGGTTTCTCTCCCTACAAAACTTTAATTTCACTGTGGAACACAGGCCAGGGAAATTACAGGCAAATGCTGACGCATTGTCAAGGGTAAGTTGTCTGTGGGGACAAAAGGCTCAGCCCTCCGGTCTGAAAAAGAGGGGGGGGATATGTAGACATGTCACTGGAGAAGTGATCGAGGGGGTGTACATCTCACCTAGGTTGCTACACAGTGTGAGATGGTAAATCCAGGATGGATCAGTTTCTCAGCAGCGATATGCTGCTGAGTTGTTATTTAATTTTGCCGGGCCTGGGTTTATATGGAATGGCAGGTAGGTTTGGTAGAGGGACCTGTCATTCCACATCCCCCGATCCAGTTCTGGGTTTGGGATCAGGTGAGCTTGGATCCTAATTAGCCTGGGAAGCTAAAGGCTCTGTAGGGTCTGCAGGTGATTGCTTCTCAGCCAGGGAATGAACAATCTGTGTGTTGAAGGAAGCTGCAAGCACAGCCACTGCTGGAGCTAAAACTCACCCTGCGATATCCAGGCGAAAGACGCTGTGTTTGTAAGTGTCAGATAGGTGAGCAGAACCTGTTAGTAAGCGCCCAGCCGGGCTAGGACTTTTATTTTTGTTGTACTTAGAAAGCACGGTGTTGCTGTATATTTTGTTTGCTGGACTGTTTGTACCACGAATAAACGCCAAGATCTGCTTTATAAATTCCAAGTCTGCTGTGAACTGTGTCCAAACACACCCTACCCCGGGAAGATCCCTTACAATATATATATATATATATGTGTGTGTGTATATATATATATACACACAGCATCTCACAAAAGTGAGTACACCCCTCACGTGCTTGTAAATATTTTATTATATCTTTTTATGTGAATGCACTGAAGAAATGACACTTTGCTACAATGTAAAGTAGTGAATGTACAGCTTGTAGAACAGTGTAAATTTGCTGTCCCCTCAAAATAACTCAACACACAGCCATTAATGTCTAAACCGCTGGCAACAAAAGTGAGTACACCCCTAAGTGAAAATGCCCAAATTGGGCCCAATTAGCCCTTTTGCCTCCCCAGTGTCATGTGACTCATTAGTGTTGCAAGGTCTCAGGTGTGAATGGGGGGCAGGTGTGTTAAAGAGGAAGTAAACCCTGATGGGTTTACTTCCTCTTTCATTCCCTGCAAAGGCAAAGCATAATGGACTACTATGCATCACATAGTAGCCCATTATGTGTCACTTACCTGACACAGGAGCCAGCGAAGTCCCCGCTGTCCCCTGTAGTCAGGCGCATCCATCTTCTCGGTGGGGTCTCGCAGCTCCGCCGCTGTCATTCGGTGAAGCCACGATGACGTCACTCCCACGCATGTGCACAGGAGCCGACACGCGCAGCATCTTTGTCGTTGACGATGCCGCGCTCAGTGCGCCTGTCTTCGGGCAAATATCTCCTAAACCGTATAGGTTTAGGAGATATTTCTTGGACCTACAGGTAAGCCTTAATCTAAAGATTAAGATAAAACATATTCAGAGGTTGTCTTTGAGAAACAGACATAAGAGTGCTGCCAGCATTGCTGCAGAGGTTGAAGGGGTGGGGGTCAGCCTGTCAATGCTCAGACCATACACCACACACTGCATCAAATTGGTCTGCATGGCTGTCGTCACAGAAGGAAGCTTCTTCTAAAGATGATGCACAACAAAGCCCACAAACAGTTTGCTGAAGAAACCAAGATAAACTTATTTGGTGTCAAGCGTGTGGGGTGGCAACCAGGTGTATTTATATGCTGGTACTGGTACACTTTGGTGAGTGACCATGGTACAGGCATACCCCACTTTTAAGTACACAATGGGGTTTATTTACTAAAGCTGGAAAGTGCAAAATCAGGCAAACTTCTGCATAGAAACCAATGAGCTTCTAACCCCAGCTGGTTCAATTAATCTTTGATGATAAAACCTGGAAGCTCATTGGGTTCTATGAAGAAGTGAACCTGATTTTGCACTTTCCAGCTTTAGTAAGGCTGCTTTCACACTGGGGCGGTATTCAGGCGTTACAGCGCTAAAAATAGCGCCTGTGTAGCGCCTGAAAAAAACCGGCCCCTTTAACTCCAGTGTGAAAGCCGGAGGGCTTTCACACTGGAGCGATGCGCTGGCAGGACTGTGAAAAAAGTCCTGCTAGCCGCATCTTTGCAGCGGTGAAGGAGCGGTGTATTCACCGCTCCTATACCGCTCCTACCCATTGAAATCAATGGGACACCGCGGCAATACCGCCGGCAAAGCGCCGGCAAAGCGCCGCTGCAGCGGCGCTTTGCGGGCGGGTTTAACCCCTTTTCGGCCGCTAGCGGGGGTTAAAACCACCCCGCTAGCACCCGCACACCGCCGCTAAAACGACGGTAAAGCGCCGCTAAAAATAGCGGCGCTTTACCGCCGACGCTGCTCCCGCCCCAGTGTGAAAGCAGCCTAAATAAACCCCATTGTGTACTTAAAAGTGGGGTATGCCTGTACTATTCATATTTCTAAACTGACAGCTCATATTCATAGGTGAGGAGTGACTGGCCAAATCTTTATCAACTGATCCTGAATGCCAGTATTACTATATTTAAATTAGCTGAACACGTTTGAGGTGTGCAAAGTCGTAAAGTACATTTTCTTTACAAAGCAGCCAAAGCCTGTATAGAAAAGTCCATCCCTTGCCAGCATGCATCTGAGAAGGACCTTTGCTCTCAGTGTTGAAAATCTGTCTGCAGAGGTCTAGCGTGCTCGTTGCCTGCCGTCCTGGGGTCAGTTCTCCAATCAGCAGGGAGCATGGACTTCCTGATTGCAGAGCTACTGGTCTTAATCAACAGGCAATTTGGACCTCTGCAGAGAGACTGTTGTGCCATGTACACACGACCGGACTTTCCGTCAGACAAGGTCCGACAGTCTTCCCAACGGACTTTCGGCAGAGGTCCGATGGACTTTCTGAACAAACGGACTTGGCCACACATGACCGGACTAAGTCCCTTCGAAAGTCCATTCATTTTGAACGTGATGACATAAACGGGACTAAACAAGGAAGTTCAATAGCCAGTAGCCAATAGCTGCCCTTGCGTCGTATTTGGTCCGTTGGACCAGCACACAGACGAACGGTTTTCCAGATTTTTAGTCCATCGAACTTGAGTCCGTCTGAAAGATTTGAAACATGTTTTATTTCTATGTCCGTCTGACTTTTGGGGAAAAAAAAGTCCGCTGGAGCCCACACACGATCGAATTGTCTGACGGATTCCGGTCCGCCGGACCAAGTCTGTCAGAAAGTCCGATCGTGTGTACGTGGCATTACTGTCGCACAGAGAACAAATGTCCTTCTTCACAGCATGCTGGCAGGGGACAAGCTTTTCTCAGACTGCTTTTTAAAGAAAAAGAACTGTCTGCTTTTGTTTTGATGTGCCCGGATATTGTTTAGCCGATCTAAATTTTCACAAAACCCACATCATAAAAAACTATCAATAAATGTTGTATTACACGCTGCTCATACTTACTCAGTCACTATGAGATTCATTTTCTGTATTCTGCAGACAAACCTGGTTGATCCTGCTGCTCTCTATCTCCACCTTCTGTTCGTGTCCCCAATTCAGCTAGGGATTTTTTAGCTGTGGTGACAACTCTGCACATGCTCAGTTTTCAGTAGGTTGAGGATTTCCTCCAAACCACATCTGAGCTGCCCATGTGACTATAGAGTCACACATGTGGGCGTATACACAGTGGTAAATGACAGCCCACCCCCACCCTCCTCCTCCATGCCCACTAACCAGCTAAACACAATGGGGGTGGCACATTACATGTAGATGAATGGTGGCTTCACCTCCCTATTATTCTAAAACACACACTAGAGGGGTGTGACACAAAATCTGCCTGCACCATGTTATTCCCAAAAAATAAGAAAGATTTGATTTCAAATATATATTTGTATGACAATTTAAAACAGTTTATTGATATGAATTATTTATTTTTACTCTGTATTCCGAAGGCTGGTTTTTCTTTATTTGGAACATGTGACTAACAGCAGAGGAGTTCCTCCTCCTGCTTATGTTTCCCTGCAGACAGGCAGGGGAAGAGCTGGGTCACGTGACAGCTGTATATCTATTAGGAAAAGGTACAGTAAAACCTCAGATTACGAGTAACGCGTTTTCCAAGCGTTTCACAATACGAGCTGTTTTAAAAAAAAAATCCTTACTCAGTTCGCGAGTGTTGTCTCGCAAGATATGCAGGATTCAAGCCTCTGGGGTGTGCAGTACTGCATTTGGCTAGAGGTGTGGGGGGTGGTGGTAATGCTCGGAGCCACTCAGAGCCGCTCAAAGACACTCCGTTCCTGAGTGTTTCCTAGTGTCTTCAAGTGGTCTCCGAGCTTCTCCAAGTGTTTCCAAGTGTCCCCAGCGCCCCCTACCTCTGGCCCCATGCGATACTGCATAGACAAGCAGTGGCTGTAGAACAAATTATCTATGGGGAAACTTGCTTTGATATACGAGTGCTTTGGATTACAAGCATTCTTCTGGAATGGATTATGCCCGTAATCCAAAGTACTACTGTACTTAGATGTTATATTTATTATAATAATTACAGTGTCATCATCCACATACAAAAATAGAAAACAGTGTGTGTTTAATATTACTTTAAGCTGAAAGTTCAATTCAGCTCTAAAGTATCTACATCTTAATAAAGTAAACACATACCACTCACAAAGAGAAACACACAAGCACAATGAATACGTCCACTATATTGTCAAAAGTATTGGGACGCCTGCCTTTACATGCACATTAACTTTACTGTTGGACTGAGATCTCATGCCCTGTACACACGGACGGACTTTCCAATGGAAAATGTGCGATCGGATTGTGTTGTCGGAAATTCCGATCGTGTGTGGGCACTATCAGACTTTTTCTGTAGGAATTTCCGACACACAAAGTTTGAGATCTGGATATAAAATTTTCCGACAACAAAATCCAATCGTTTAAATTCCGATCGTGTGTAGACAATTCCGATGCACAAATTACCACGCATGCTCAGAATTAATTACAAGATGAAAGCTATTGGCTACTGGCCTCTTTATAGTCCCGTCGTACGTGTTTTACGTCACCTCATTCTGAACGATTGGCTTTTCCGACAACTTTGTGTGACCGTGTGTATGCTAGACAAGTGTGGATGGATTTTGTCGTTGGAATGTCCGACCGTTTGTGCAGGGCATTAGTCTGTAGGGTTCAATATTGAGTTTGCCCACCCTTTGGAGCTATAACAGCTTCAATTCCTCTGGGAAGGCTGTCCACAAGGTTTAGGAGTGTGCCTATGGGAATGTTTGACCATTCTTCCAGAAGCGCATTTGTGAGGTTTGGAACTAATGTTGGACGAGAAGGCCTGGCTCGCAGTCTCCGCTCTAATTCATCCCAAAGGTGTTCTAAGGGGTTGATGTCAGGCCAGTCAAGTTCCTTCACCCCAAACTCGCTCATCTATGTCTTTATGGACCTTGCTTTGTGCACTGGTGTGCAGTCTTGTTGGAACAGGAAGGGGCCAACCCTCAACTTTTCCCACAAAGTTGGGAGCATGAAAATGTCTTGGTATGCTGATGCATTTAGAGTTCCCTTCACTGGAACTAAGGGGCCAAGCTCAACCCCTGAAAAACAACCCCACACCATAATCCCCCCTCCAGCAAATGATTTGGACCAGTGCACAAAGCAAGGTCCATAAAGACATAGATGAGTGAGTTTGGGGTGGAGGAACTTGACTGGTCTGCAGAGAGGCCTAACTTAGACCCAAACCTTTCAACCCTTTCAACCTTTTGGATGAATTATAGTGGAGATTTTGAGCCAGGTCTTCTCATCCACATCAGTGCCTGAGATTACAAATGCGCTTCTGGAAGAATGGTCAAACATTCCCATAGACACACTCCTAAACCTTGTGGACAGCCTCTCCAGGAGAGTTGAAGCTGTTATAGCTGCAAAGGGTGGGCCAACTCAATATTGAACCCTACGGACTAAGACTGGGATGCCATTAAAGTGCATGTGCGTGTAAAGGCGGGTGTCCCAATACTTTTGACAATATAGTGTATATTCTGTGTTTATGTGAATATTTAATATGCTAATCAATACTGCTGATAATTTTGCATGTGTGATAGCATATGCTGTTCTTTCATGTTAATTTAATTTATGTTTACGTTTACTTCCCTTGTCCTTGCAATTTCTTTGTGATTATTGTATGCAACTGATTGTTCTCAGCTATTTAAATAAGGTTGAAAGAGGCTGACAGCAGATCTCTGTAATATAAATCATTAAACACAGTTGTATCATTGTCGTGTAGCTGCTAAGACACAATCTGACCTCTACGATCTACTCTTATTTTGTGTACGTGCCTTTTCTAAAACAATTTCCAAAGGCCCTTGGGGGCATAGTCACCTTACGCAGAAACTGTTGTAGATATGTAAATATGACGGAAGCAGCTCATCCATTTAAGTCTTGTACTTTTCCATGTACTCTTCACAGGTTAATCTAGTGTGACATTCTTGCTAAGAAGATTTAGATCCCCAAAGCCACTAACGTTTTGTAAGATGTCCTGAAATACATATACAAATGATGTACAGTGTTTAGCTACAATATTTAAATTATTAAAACTGAATACAGTGATAAACATTAGCCCACAAAAAGCCCTATAACCAGCCATGATGGTATAAAACCCTCCACAATCAGTAATGTTATATTATTTAGCAACCTTAACTTGTTTTGTTCTCGAACCAAAAATCCATCCAAAAAAAGCAGCAAAAAGGATAAGAACCTAAATGTAATGATAAGAATCCTAAAATGTACTAATTAAAGATACTAAAGATTCAATGCCTGACCTCGTCATGCCACTGGAAACCTTGCTAAAACATGGAGGGTATATTAACAGTTCTGGTGTCATCCTTCCACAATGTTGGAATAATCCCTAGGCAGAACCACTTCTAAATAATCAAAAAATCAAACAAACTGTAAAGTCTTAAATCTTTAATTCAGATGTGCTAACCATCTATGATAACTTTTGTAACTACCAACCTACTATTGTTGTTATTGTAGGCCCTGTTCACACTGCATACGCACAAAAAACACATTAAAAAACTCGCAACGCACTTTTTTGTTAATGTTATTCCAAACATGGGTAGCAGTTGCATAATCTGCTGCACATTTTCCACGCAAAAAACACACAACGCAAAACATGCTTAGCTCATGTAAAAATTTGGTACATGAGCTTCTTAAGTGTGTTTATGGAGTGGAAGGAGGTTCATTCAAATGAATGGTGTTGTTCAAGAAATGTGGTAACTAATGTGCAAGAAAACACCCCAAAAACGTGACGAAGTATTCCACCGAATACAGCAGATGGCAGATCACTGTACCCGCCAGCTGCAGGTACCATGTGATTGCTGTGGCCAATCACAGCAGATCATGTGACAATTGTACACAATGGAAGACTTTGATTCATGCCTTTCATTGTGTACTATATTGATGAGCTCTGAGATTGGTCACAGTGATCACATGGTACAGATGGGGCAAATCAAAGCACATCTGTACAATGCGATTAGCTGTGGCCAATCACAGCTAATCACAATAGTAAACACTGAATGAATCATTTTCAGTCAGAAAAAATGGTTGCTTAAAACTGCAAAATTCACGGTTATAAGCAATCATAGAAAAAAAAAGAAGAAAATCCTGATCACCTCCTCAGATTAGTACAGTGTTAGTATGATAACACTGTATTACTCTGGTAACTGTAAAAAAAAAAATGGTAACAAAAAAAATGAAAGAAAAAAATATTTAAAACGTTTAAATAAAATACTATATTTATTGGCGTATACCATGCACATTTTCACCTGGAAAATCAGGTGCAAATAGTGTGTGGGTGTTATACGCCGATACTGAAGTTTGGGCTGCCTAGGAGGGAAGAGGGGGGGCGAGAGCCGGCAGATTACATACAGAGAGAATCTCCTGTTTAATCAGCGGCCTCTGTAATAGAAAGTCCCATCATCTGGGCTGGCATTGGACCAGTGTTCTATAATAAAAGCCGGTCCAGGAGGCAGGACTTTGTATTAAAGAGGCCACCGAGTAAACAGGAGATTCTGGCTGTATGTAATCTGACGGCGCTTGTCTTGCCCCCCCTCCCTATCCCCTCCAAGGCAGCAGTAATCTGAGGTGAGGCTGCAAATTGGCACAAATCAGGCTGCATTCATGGCAATGGTGAGGCTGCAGATGGGCATTGATTAAGCTGCAATGATGGGCAATTGTGAGGCTGCAGATGGGCATTGATTGAGCTGCATTGATGGGCAATTGTGAAGCTGCAGATGGGCATTGATCAGGCTGCATTGATAGGCAATCGTGAGGCTGCAGATGGGCATTGATTAAGCTGCATTGATGGGCAATTGTGAGGCTGCAGATGGGCATTGATTAAGCTGCATTGATGGGCAACTGTGAGGCTGCAGATGGGCACTGATTAAGCTGCATTGATGGGCAATTGTGAGGCTGCAGATGGGCATTGATTAAGCTGCATTGATGGGCAATTGTGAGGCTGCAGATGGGCATTGATCAAGCTGCATTGATGGGCAACTGTGAGGCTGCAGGTGGGCATTGATCAAGCTGCATTGGTGGGCAAATGTGAGGCTTCAGATGGGCATTGATCAAGCTGCATTGGTGGGCAAATGTGAGGCTTCAGATGGGCATTGATCAAGCTGCATTGGTGGGTAATTGTGAGGCTGCAGATGGACATTGATCAAGCTGCATTGATGAGCAATTGGAAGGCTACAGATGGCATTGATCAGGCTGCAGGTGGGCAATGGTGAGGCAGCATCGATGAGCACTGACTCTTATTTTGCTTCACAGTTCTTTATTTAAAATTTAAGTTTTTTTCCTGAAACTTCCCTCCTAAAATGAAGGTGTGTGTTATACGCCTGTGCGTGTTGTATGCCAATAAATACAGGTAATTAAAATTTGTTGTAATTGTTTTGTATTTTTTTTTTTACATACTGTCATACTGTCACCAGTCAGTGTCGCTGGTCACCGCCACATGACGCTGTACTGCATGGGTGACAGTATATAAAAAAAATAAAAATTGAATTTCAAAATTACAAAAAAATACAACTTCAAAAAACTAAATACGTTGTACTGACTACTTTCCAAAAAGGGGTCATTTGAGGGATATTTGTACTGTGAAGACATTTTAGGGCCTCAAGAAATGAGATGTCAGTATAACAGGATTGATCAATTTTCAGATACCGTATATACTATAGTTGTGGACTCTCTTTTCCTAGGAACTGAATAATATACACTGATGTGATTTATTTTCACCAAAGAAACGTAGCAGAATACATTTTGGCCTAAATTTATGAAGAAAGATTATTTATTTGCAAAATGTTAGAACAGAAACAAGTTTTGTTCTTTTAGTTTATTTAGCAAAAAATAGAAAACCTAGTGCTGATTAAACACCCCCAAAAGAAAGCCCTATTTGTGTGAAAAAATGCTAACAACTCCATATGGGTACAGTGTGGCAGGACTGCGCAATTGTCATTCAAAGTGTGACAGTGATGAAAGATGAAGGGGGTGAAAGTGTCTGTTATTGAAGTGGTTAAAGAATAGGTGGGCAAATATAAATTTTGCAGCTATATTTGTCTTTTGCAACATTTTACCTGTATAAAACGAATGCAACTGAAGCTCTTATTGATACAAACTGCTACAAACCATATCTTCTTTTGATTTCAGAACTTCTTTTTATGCTGCAAATGTCACACACAACACACTCAACCTCAGCACTAAGGCTCCATTCACACTCCTGCAATTTAAATCATGGGCAGAATCACCGCTATTCCAAATCGTGCAGTGCGTTTGCGATGCCATTGCTTCTTAATGGCACCCCAAACATGGTGCGATTTTGTTGCGATAAATCCTGCTGCAATCGTGGCAAAATCACAACGTGCAAAGTCTGTTGCTTAAAAAGCAGCAGCAGCTTCTTTTGGGCAACATTGTCGCGCGTTGCAATTAGCGGCAATTGCAGTGTGATTTAGTTGCCGTTAGGAAGCAATGACATTGCCGTGATTTGGAAGGTCAAACAGTCCAAGGGAAACAAAGTCCAGCACAGAATCATTGATGCTTTTTAGCCCCTATGGGCCTTACTTACATAACCATTTGAGTAAGACCCATAGGGACTGAAACGCATCAACTTTTCTGTGTTGGATTATATCTCCCTTGGACTGTTTAATCTACCATAAGACTAGTTTAACTGCATTACATTGAGGTGCCCACTATTTTGAACATGTGATTTTATTGAACTTTCTTTTAATAAAAGTGGCCAAAGAAAAGCCCCAAAATTTTTTAAAGCGAGTGGCTGTGACCTTAATGTCCTACCATTTGAAGCTGGTTCTCACAGTATGTACAGTAAGGCAAATAACTTCCTGTATATTGTACTTCTACAGTTTTATTGCTATATCCGATTCGCAAACCACCTTAATCACTCTCCTGAAGAATCGGAGTTCATCCGTGAGACGTGTTGAGGGATGAATACTTCTGATCCACCACCCATTTAGCAAATGCAAAAAGTAATATGATCATCTAAAGCAAAATGGCTGTAATTTATGAAGAAATGTAATGGTATAGCTAAACATGTCACTATTTAGTGCTGGTAGGAGGGGGATTTTGTGATTAAAGCCCATTTCACGCCAGCGGACTGATCAGGTGTTTTTCAGACGGACCCAATCGGACCACTCATTGTTCTCTATAATGCAGCAGATGTCCAGTCTGCTAAAAAAAGACAGATGGGTATACGTTCCCCATCCATTTGGTGGATCGCAGGACTGCCTGTCCATTTCCATCCTACTACCCCATGTCTGCTCTGGGTAGCGGAGTGGACACAGACCTGTCATCCGCCTGCTCAGAGGAGATGAGCAAGGAGATTTGCTTGACGGATTCCGCTGCGACTGAAAGAGGCCTTAGGAGTCTTAACAATTATGTCTTAGAAATACGTTAAATATTATTGATAAGAAATTGAACAAACTTATGTTAAACGTATCATTGGGGTACTTTAAAAGTCTGTTATAATTTCCTCTGTTATTTAATAGTCATTTGGGATTTAGTACCCCCCACAATATCACACACTGTCTCATTCTTAGACTTCAGATATACAGCCATGAGGCTGTAGACAATGGAGTGCCTAGGCACCTTTACAGACCAGGAAGTACACTGCTATTTTTCAGGAGAAATGCAAGACAATAGATACAGATTTTGGAGTACTACTTAGGCAAAAGGTAAAATTTCTAAATTTTCCCTACAACATATCAAATCTTTACTATTTGATAATACTTAAAGTAATGCCCTGTACACACGACCGGTTTTCCCATCGGAATAAACTCTGAAGGTTTTTCCCGACGGAATTCCGCTGAAACTGTCTTGCGTACACATGATCACACCAAAGTCCAATCGTCAAGAACGCAGTGACATACAACAATAGCTTCCGTCTCATACTTGCTTCAGAGCATGTGTTGTTTTTGGTCCGTCGGAACAGCATACAGACGAGAGGATTTCCCGATAGGAATTGGTTCAGTTGGAAATATTTAGAACATGTTCACTTTAAAATAGTGATGCAAGGCAAAACTTTTGTGTATGTGTCTATATATATATATATATATATATATATATATATATATATATATATACATACACACAGCATCTCACAAAAGTGAGTACACCCCTCACAGTTTTGTAAATATTTTATTATACCTTTTCATGTGACAACACTGAAGAAATGACACTTTGCTACAATGTAAAGTAGTGAGTATACAGCTTGTATAACAGTGTGAATTTGCTGTCCCCTCAAAATAACACAACACGCAGCCATTGATTCCTAAACCGCTGTCAACTAAATTGAGTACACCCCTAAGTGAAAATTTCCACCATTATTTCCCAGCATTGCCTTAACCCTCTTGGGCATGGAGTTCACCAGAGCTTCACAGGTTTCCACTGGAGTCCTCTTCCACTCCTCCATGAAGACATCACGGAGCTGGCGGATGTTAGAGACCTTGTGCTCCTCCACCTTCCGTTTGAGGATGCCCCACAGATGCTTAGGGTTTAGGTCTGGAGACATACTTGGCCAGCCCATCACCTTTACCCTCAGCTTTTTTAGCAAGGCAGTGGTAGTCTTGGAGGTGTGTTTGGAGTTGTTATTTTGGAATACTGCCCTATGGCCCCATCTCCAAAAGGAGGAAATCATGCTCTGCTTCAGTATGTCACAGTACATGTTGGCATTCATGGTTCCCTCAATGAACTGTAGCTCCCCAGTGCCGGGAGCACTCATGCAGCCCCAGACCATGACACTCCCACCACCATGCTTGATTGTAGGCAAGACACATTTGTCTTTGTACTCCTTACCTGATTGCCCCCACACTCGTTGACACCATCTGAACCAAATAAGTTCATCTTGGTTTAATCAGACCACAGGACATGGTTCCAGGAATCCGTGTCTTTAGTCTGCAAATCTTCAGCAAACTGTTTGTGGGCTTTCTTGTGCATCCACTTTAGAAGAGTCTTCCTTCTGGGACGACAGCCATGCAGACCAATTTGATGCAATGTGTGGCGTATGGTCTGAGCACTGACAGGCTGGCCCCCACCCCTTCAACCTCTGCAGCAATGCTGGCAACACTCATATGTCTATTTCCCAAAGACAACCTCTGGATATGAGCATGTGCACTAAATTTCTCTGGTTGACCATAGTGAGGCCTGTTCTGAGTGGAACCTGTCCTGTTAAACCGCTGTATGTTATTGATCACCATGCTGTAGCTCAGGGTCTTGGCACATCTTCTTATAGCCTATGCCATCTTTATGTAGAGCAACAATTCTTTTTTTTTTAAATCCTCAGAGTTCTTTGCCATGAGGTGCCATGTTTAACTTCCCGTGACCAGTATGAAAGAGTGAGAGAGATAACACCAAATTTAATACACCTGCTCCCCATTCACACCTGAGACCTTGTAACACTAATGAGTCACATCACACTGGGGAGGGAAAATGTCTAATTGGGTCCAATTTGGACATTTTCACTTAGGGCTGTATTCACTTTTGTTGCCAGCAGTTTAGACATTAATGGCTGTATGTGGAGTTATTTTGAGGGGACAGCAAATTGACACTGTTATACAAGCTGTACACTCACTACTTCACATTGTAGCAAAGTGTAATTTCTTCAGTGTTGTCACATGAAAAGATGTAATAAAATATTTACAAAAATGTGAGGGGTGTACTCACTTTTGTGAGATGCTGTATATAAAATTTCTTAATGAGTGAACACATAATCTCTGTTCTGAGCTGCATAATGGACTTAAGCTGGTCATACACCTATAGATTATCTGCAGATTTTCTATGGTTAGATGGCAAAGTGGGAGATTCCTCCATCCACACAGTTTAGCGAACATGGAGAAATCTGTTGCACTTTTTCCATCTAACCATAGAAAATCTGCAGATAATCTATAGGTGTATGGCCAGCTTTAGAGAGGTGGAAGTTCATAATGCAAGGGGGGTTGTTAGCAGGAGGCAGAGAAAGAACAATACACTGATCTTTCCAGAGAAGAGCTGTAGCTGTGCATGTCATCTTGGCCATTGGAGGACAGGCAAGTTGTTCTCTCAGCACAGCCAGAAAACTGATCACGCGGGGAAGGATGTACTTATATACTTAGTGGGTTCAATTTAAAATAGGAAAGCAGGGAGACTGGCAAGAACACCAGGTATTTCCCACAAAGTAGAGCTGCACGATTAATCATCAAGAATCGTTATCGCAATTTTTTCCCAGTTGCGATCTTGACGATCTTCCCAATCTTTGGTATCCAGAGAATTTTCTCTCTGCTCTCAGCCATCAAAAGTCAAAGTCTGGGCAGTCTGCCAAGTTTTAAAACATTCTATCAGTGGAATGTTAAGTCTAAACATTGTATCAATTTGTCTTTTACATCAAAGTAATAGACTTCTGTATGTAAATTAGGAATGTTTAACCACTTAAATACTAAACCTTTTTCTGACAGTTGTTGTTTTCAAGTTAAAATAATTTTTTTTTTTTTTTTTGCTAGAAATTGCTAGACATTACTTAGAACCCCCAAACATTATATATATATATATATATATATATATATATATATATATATATATATATATATATATATTTTATATATATATTTTTAGTAGAGACCCTAGAGAATACAATGATGGTTGTTGCAATATTTTATGTTACACTGTATTTGCGCAGTGGTCTTTCAAATGCAATTTTTGGGGAAATTAATGAATTTAAAAAAAAAACTAACCAGTGAAGTTAGCCCAAAAAATGTTTTTCTTGTATAATGTGTAAGATTTTACGCTGCAAGAATCACGAGAGAATCATAATCTTTATTCTTAGCAAAAAAATTGTGATTCTCATTTTAGCCAGAATCGTGCAGCTCTACCACAAAGGAATAAATACAAAGAGAACAGGATACTTTTTAATACAAGTACATGGTACAACATTCACATATCAGCAAAATGAAATTGTGGGGTAAAATACACTCTAACATAATCCAAATTATTAGGCGGGCAGAGGGATGCTGAGAGCCGTGCCCGTTTTAAAATCTTTGATGTTCGATTTTATCTACTTTGATGTAAGTGCACCTTAATAAATGATTTTAGTTTACTGTCCGGGCTTCACTATATGCTGCTTTATTCCTTCACTGGTGATGTTGTCCCCATGATTGGGAGAAAACGTCTTTATTACATATCTGGCTGCAGGATGCCCTGGCTATCTGGATGTCTTTGAGCTGTGTTTTATACAAGTCCTTTCCGTGTTTTATCCAAGTCCCTTGGCCTGAAGCATTGTGTAATTGATTTTCCGAATATTATTCTGTAGCTCCAAGGCTGGCATTCCTCAATACAATGCTCAGAACTTTGCGCTTCAACAGAAAAGTTTACATTTCAGGTGGGGTATGGCAGAGATTTGACTTCTGATCAGAAAGTGAAGGTTCCTTGAAGCTCTCAGGAAGGTGCGGTCACTTTTCATTGCCTGCTTTCAACCCATTGCATCATCTTTTTAGTTTGGAGAAAGAACAGGTTTACTTTCAGGATTAAGCAAGAAATATTAATTTCCTGATAACAGGGGCTAAAGTACTTTTGCCCCATGGCTTGGGGAATGGGATATTGTTTTTCCTGATTGCAAAGAATGACACTAAGGAGCTGTTGAAATGACTAACTCAATTATTACTTTTACTTTCTTTACGTGCAGTTGTACAAGTTAAATGTCTGTGCTTACCCACTTCCCTATGTCATAATGACGGTGAGCACAATTTATGGAGGGGAAAATCAAAGAAAGATCTCATCTATCATATTACACATGCATTGTTTGTTTGTCTTTTAATAATTGTATCCTTTCCTCACTCCGTATCTAGGGGATGCTCTATGTTAGGCCCATGCTTGTTCTTTTCAATGCTTTAGTCTCCATTCAACACATGTACTGTATTCTGCTGGAGGTAGACACACTAAGATTTTCCGATGGTCATCTGTGAAGATCTGCACAAGTTTTGGATAACTGCTTGCTGACCGCCTCACGTAGGAGTTTGGCGGCAGAGCAGCTCTCCTTATATAGCTACATAGTTACATAGTTATTCTGGTTGAAAAAAGATCATCTAGTTCAACCAATAGAAGGGAAAAAAAATAATAAAATTATACAATCCTATACCCACAGAGGAAGGCAAAAACCCCCAATAAAGCATGATCCAGTTTGTTCCAGCAGGAATAAAAATCCTTCCTGATCACCCAAGTAGGGTTGCCACCTGTCTGGGATTCACCCGGATAGTACGGGTTTTGAAACATGTGCCCGGGTGTCTGCCCGCCTGAGACCCGGACACATTATTTCAGACCCGCCAGTGGCTCCCTGTGCCTGTGCTGAAGCTGTACCACCATGTCTCCTCGAGTTAGGGTCCTCAGCGCCGCTTGATTTCTGCTCCTGCTGCCTGAGTGCCTCCCTATCTACCCCACTCGCACTGTCAGCGCACCTCCATCTGTTCTGTGTGCTGCAGACCAGACACAAAGGCAGAAGCGAAGCCTCCATGTTGCCGGGTGCTCTCCTCGAGTCCTCTGGCTGGTTGAAGAAGGGACAAGGAGGTGGAGCCCAGCTGGTAAGGTAAGTTTTTGCCATGTTAGTATTTCAGGATTTCAAAGTTCTCTCACCTCCCCCCCACCATACACTATACATACATACATACCCCCCTCCCCCCACCATACACCATCCATCCATATAGTTCTCTCTTTCCTCCTTATAGATGAATAAATAAATAAAGTCGCGCTATGGAAAAAAAACAAATCTCCTAAGTGATAGAAATATGTGAAATAAATTGAAAATAAAAATATAAAAATATACTGGGTTAGAGCTGCCTTTGCCTGAAGCCCTCACTTCCTTATTGGGGAGGAGAGGGAAATGAAAATGTGAAATAAAAAGGTTATGGCGCTAAACCCTATTAGTGATGAGGTGAGTTGACTTATCAAATCCTAGTGTTTGATTTTTTATATAAAAAGAGAAAGAAAAAGAAAAGAGCTGTTGGTGATACCGTGAAAAAAATATATATATCCTAAAGCAATTTCATCCAGAACAAATTGTGTGTGATTAATGTGGAGTCAGCATTCATGTTCCATTATATAAAAAAACAGAAAATGAGTATTAAATTATCATATACGTATCAGCCTGCTAAAAACATGTAAACCTTCATTAAATGTGCAAATTAGTGGAAATAATGTTAATATTCAACAGTATGTTAGTGTAAAACAGATTGTGCAAACATGTGCAAAAAAATGTACAAAAAAGCAACTAAAGGTCAGAACAACCAAGGATCAGAAATAATTTAACCATAAAATCGCATGAAGTCGCTAAATGTGCGAATAGACAATATTTTCAACCAATAATCGCATGAAGACGCATCTGTGTCCAATATAAGTCCAAAATTAATATTTGGCTTGGTAGTGCTGCCTCTTCAGACTATTTTTGTAATTGTTACAAAAAGTCAATGGGGGGTATTTGATTTATTCGTGCAAATAGTGCGGGCTTTCAATTAGAGAACTTCATCCCCGGTGCGCCACTCTGTGCTATAGTATGTGAATGCTCTCACCAGAGTTAATGCCCCTGTGGGGCTGGATGGACCTTCACAATGTAAGCCACTGTGTCGCTCTCTGGCTGCTGCTGGTGCACTGGGTGAAGCTTCGTTGTTCCGTCCGTATGGTATCCAACGTTAATTATATAAGGGAAGACATATCCATAGTGTAATACGTTCTTAACCAAATCGTTCGTTTATTAATATTAAAATCTACTCACATTTTACATTAAAAGCATGTGCATATAGGAAAAACTCCGCCGTTCGTCTCAAACGAGTGCACACAACGTGGCCACGCCCTACGCGTTTCGTCACTACGACGTCCTCTGGAGCGGCCATATTGGTGCACCTTATTGCTTAAATAGGGTGCAGTGCTCCACTACGCCTGCGCTAAAATAACAGCGCCATTTTGGGTGTGGGATGCCCTTACTCTACTGGGGATGAATGCCATTACTCCCCCTAGTGTCCTTAGGGAAGACTGATATACTTAGCCTTGGAGCACTGCAGCCTACCCATAAACCATACTCAGTTTAGATGACATTCTTTAGTATTTCCCATTTAACCGGACGTTTATAATTAAGAGAATAAAAATAAAAATAAAATTAAATGATACTAAAAATACATTGAATAAATGTATGTATAGGAATACATACATAAAATTCACGTATATAAAATTCATACATATAAAAAATTCTTACATAAAAATTCATGCATAAGAAGGGGGGTATACATTAATACTGAAAAAACGCATAAATTTGTAAAGATTATAAAAATTATAAAAATTATTTAAGAGGTTTTTTAATATTATTTGATTATTTAAGGGGTTTTTTATGTTTAAAAAAGTTTTTTATGCATACTAATATGTGAATGTAAATGGAGAAATTATTCCAAAGGAAAGTTTTCCAAGAGGAAAGTTTTTTTGGGAAGGAATTAAATAAAATGAAATTCTTAGGAAATAGATATATATGAAGGTGCTAAGAAGGTCTGTTTAACATCGTCCTATAGGTGATTGTAGTGTTTGTGACTGTATGTTTGATTCCTACAGGGGAACTTTTAGATAATTTTGATCAGTCTTGTTGTAATTCCGACACGTCCAATGTATTTTGAATGAATAACATTCGACCTGAACCCGAAGGTGTGGGCCATGTGATGTTAATATTGGGGTAGATAGGTTACTTATATATGTGGTTAGATCTTATCGGGATCCTGTAGTGTTATGTATGTGTATGGGTAACATTCGACTGCGGAATGTTCGTCCAGCATTATCTAATGCTGAGGCAAACAGTTGACTGTTAAAAGTTAGTTAAGAAGCAATTGACTATTAAAAGTTAGTTAAGAAGCAATTGAGGTCTAATTCTATGTTCATTCCCCTTGGCTGGAGGGTGTCTAAATTAAAAATCCATTTCGTTTCGTTCCTGGATATTTTGATCGTTTTGTCTTCCCCTCTCCAGTGGCCTCTTATTTTGTCTATTCCGTAGAAAATCATTTGTCCAGGGTCCCGATTGTGGAAATCCCTAAAGTGTTTGGAGACACTGTGTTTCTGGAAGCCTTTTTTGATATTTGCAATATGTTCCCTTATCCTGACTTTTAACTCCCTGGTGGTCCTTCCCACATATTGCTTATGGCAAGGACATTCAATGACGTAAGTAACGTGGGAGCTGTTACAAGTAATCAATTCTTTGATTTTATATTCTTTCCCATTAGAGGTGGAATTAAAAGTAGTTTTCTTCTTTTCTGTCTTTTTACTATTTCTGCATGGGAGGCAATTTCCGCACTTGTAGAATCCTTTTAGGGTTTCGGAAATTTTTATTTGTTTTGGTGGGTCCACCACATTTTTTACTAGTTTGTTTCGGAGTGTTGGAGCCCTCCTGTAGATGAACCGTGGTTTGTTCGGCAACATGGCCTGGAGTGAGCTGTCTGCTTGTAAAATCGGCCAGTGTTTTTTGATGATACGCTCTACATCTTTATGTTGTCTGTTATACCCTGTAAGGAACGCGATGTCATGGAGGTTTTGTTTTGGTTTTACTTTCTTGCCTTCAATTAGTTTTTTCCTATCCATATGTTTTACTTCATTTTTTAATTTACGGAGATTTTCTTCTTTATATCCTTTCTTCCTAAACCTTTCGATGACTATATCCGCCTGCTTATCAAAGTCGTCAATTTTGCTACAGTTCCTGTATAGCCGTAGAAGCTGGCCTTTGGGTATGTTCCCTAGCCACCTAGAATGGTGGCAGCTGTTTGTGGGGATGTACCCATTGCGATCCGTGGTCTTGAAGAAGGTGCGGGTGCCAAGATTTCCTTCATGTTTGTAAATTTGGAGGTCCAGATAATCTACAGTCTGGGTGTTAAACTTTCCTGTGAATTTGATGTGATATATATTGTCATTGATTTCTCCAAAAAAGTCTTGCAGTTGTTCTACCGTGCCTCCCCATACCAATATAATATCGTCTATATATCGACGGTAAAATTTCAAATTTTGCCTATGCACTCCATAGATTTGTTCTTCCTCCCATCGGTTCAAAAACAAGTTCGCCACACTTGGAGCGTACTTTGCCCCCATTGCCACGCCTTTCGTCTGTGTATAGAAAGTTCCATTGTACCAGAAATAGTTCGAAGTCATTGCCATCCTTAGGCCTTCAATGATGTATCTTATTTGTTCCTGTTTTAAATCCGATAGTCGTTGTAAAGCCCACTCGACACTACTGATGCCATCCTCTTGTTTTATATTTGTATATAGCGATTCTACGTCTATTGTCACCAATATGTCACTTTCACTAATGGGGATTCCATTCAAGTCCTCTAGTAATTGCTTACTGTCCCTTAAGTATGACCTTCCTTTTGTCACCAGGGGCTGTAGGAAACCATCCACATATGCCCCCAACCTGGAAAACAAAGAATCGATTCCACTTATTATGGGTCTCCCAGGTGGGTGAGTTTGATTTTTGTGGATCTTAGGGACGTGATAAATAACTGGGGTCTTTGCCGCCTTTGGAAATAGGTATTTCACCTCTTTTTTATTCAAAATTCCTTGGTATTTGCCTTTTTTGATATATTTCTTAAGTTTAGTTTCATATTCTGATTTCGGGTTTTTCTTCAGCTTTTTATATGTGTCAGGTATATTTAACAAGTTCTCCATTTCTTTCTCATAGTCTTGTTTATCCAAAATGACAAGGCCGCCTCCCTTGTCTGCGGGTCTGATGATAATCCCCTTTCTCTTTTCAATTGATTTAATGGTGTCCCATATTCCTTTTCCTTTGGTTTTTCTCACCTCTATATTCCTTAGGTCATATTCGACCATCTTTTTGAAGACCTTAATGTTTTCATCCTGCTGGACTTTGGGATTGAAGGTTGAATTGTTTCTTAATTGCGAGTGCTGGTAAAATGTGTTAGTGTCTTCCTTCATATGTGGATTCTTGGTTGCAAAGAATTTTTTGATGTTAAGTTTTCTCACAAATCTTTGGAGGTCTATATATGTTTCAAATTTATCTAGTCCCTTATCTGGGGCAAACTTTAAGCCCATGTCCAGCACCCTGAGTTCTTCCTCCGTAAAAACCGCCTTACTTAAATTATAAATGCCCTCCCCTATTGTTCCCTTCTTCTTTTTCTGGAGGCCTCCTCTCTTTCCTCGTATGCGTTTTCTGCTCTTCTGTCTTGTATCCAGTGTATTTCTTCCCCTCTTTGATTCCGATGATGGCCGTTTCCCCCGTAGTTCCTCCTCGTATTGTCTTCTCTGGTCCATCTCGGGTTCCATCCACCATTTCTTCTGGGGGGCCCGTACTGTTGATTCCTTATTGGATATCGAAATGGTCTCCAATCTCTCTGGGGACCATGTCTCATATCTCTCGGGCCTGGTGGTCTGTGTTCCTGTCCCCTGGGAAAAAAATCTCTTTCAAACCTCCGGTTTCTAAATGGGGTGTATTGGGGGTATTCCCTTAGAGGAGAGTATCTGTTGTGATGTCTCGGAATATTTGGTGTATAGGGAGTATGATTCCCCCTATATCCGTCTTGCTCATATTCCCCTACTGTCCTCCCTTCGGGTCTCCTATACCCTGGTGTGTGTGGAATGTCATTTCTTACTGTTCCATCTTGTGTGTGTGTGGGTTGGTTCCACTCCTGTTCTGTGTTTTGGGTTGGGTTTTCCCTGGATTCTTCCATTATGGATAGTTCATTGTCTTCCTCGTTATAGTTACCCTCTATTTGCCATTTGTAAACCTGCTGGTTTTTGTAATCCAGCACATCCCTCTTGAATTTCTTTTGCTTCTTTTGTTGTATTTCCTTATCATACTTTTTTATGTGTTCTTGTAAAATCTTTTCCCTATCTATATATTCTGCTGTTTCTTTAAATGGTATGAGTTGATCCCTGAGTTGTGATATCTCTGTTTCTATGTTTTTCAATTTATGTTGGCGTCTGATCACTATTTTTTGTAGGAGTGCTCTTTCACTCTGATTGAAAAACTGATACCACTCTTCCATAAGGTGCCTATCGCTTATTGCATCATTTGGGGAGACATCCCATCTTAATCTCCTGGGTGTAATTTGTTCCGCTATATACTTTTCAAGAATGGCCACATCCCACCATACCCTCAATTGCTTCTCAAGGCTATGTTTCAGGTGTTTGAATAAACTATCCAAGTCCTGCTTAATGACCACATGTTCTTGATTAAATACCTCCACAAGGTTTACCATTCTGCTATTAACATATTTAAAAATATCCATTGCTGCAACTTTGAATTAGGGTCCGATAGGTCCCTTATATATAGATGAATAAATAAATAAAGTCGCGCTATGGAAAAAAAACAAATCTCCTAAGTGATAGAAATATGTGAAATAAATTGAAAATAAAAATATAAAAATATACTGGGTTAGAGCTGCCTTTGCCTGAAGCCCTCACTTCCTTATTGGGGAGGAGAGGGAAATGAAAATGTGAAATAAAAAGGTTATGGCGCTAAACCCTATTAGTGATGAGGTGAGTTGACTTATCAAATCCTAGTGTTTGATTTTTTATATAAAAAGAGAAAGAAAAAGAAAAGAGCTGTTGGTGATACCGTGAAAAAAATATATATATCCTAAAGCAATTTCATCCAGAACAAATTGTGTGTGATTAATGTGGAGTCAGCATTCATGTTCCATTATATAAAAAAACAGAAAATGAGTATTAAATTATCATATACGTATCAGCCTGCTAAAAACATGTAAACCTTCATTAAATGTGCAAATTAGTGGAAATAATGTTAATATTCAACAGTATGTTAGTGTAAAACAGATTGTGCAAACATGTGCAAAAAAATGTACAAAAAAGCAACTAAAGGTCAGAACAACCAAGGATCAGAAATAATTTAACCATAAAATCGCATGAAGTCGCTAAATGTGCGAATAGACAATATTTTCAACCAATAATCGCATGAAGACGCATCTGTGTCCAATATAAGTCCAAAATTAATATTTGGCTTGGTAGTGCTGCCTCTTCAGACTATTTTTGTAATTGTTACAAAAAGTCAATGGGGGGTATTTGATTTATTCGTGCAAATAGTGCGGGCTTTCAATTAGAGAACTTCATCCCCGGTGCGCCACTCTGTGCTATAGTATGTGAATGCTCTCACCAGAGTTAATGCCCCTGTGGGGCTGGATGGACCTTCACAATGTAAGCCACTGTGTCGCTCTCTGGCTGCTGCTGGTGCACTGGGTGAAGCTTCGTTGTTCCGTCCGTATGGTATCCAACGTTAATTATATAAGGGAAGACATATCCATAGTGTAATACGTTCTTAACCAAATCGTTCGTTTATTAATATTAAAATCTACTCACATTTTACATTAAAAGCATGTGCATATAGGAAAAACTCCGCCGTTCGTCTCAAACGAGTGCACACAACGTGGCCACGCCCTACGCGTTTCGTCACTACGACGTCCTCTGGAGCGGCCATATTGGTGCACCTTATTGCTTAAATAGGGTGCAGTGCTCCACTACGCCTGCGCTAAAATAACAGCGCCATTTTGGGTGTGGGATGCCCTTACTCTACTGGGGATGAATGCCATTACTCCCCCTAGTGTCCTTAGGGAAGACTGATATACTTAGCCTTGGAGCACTGCAGCCTACCCATAAACCATACTCAGTTTAGATGACATTCTTTAGTATTTCCCATTTAACCGGACGTTTATAATTAAGAGAATAAAAATAAAAATAAAATTAAATGATACTAAAAATACATTGAATAAATGTATGTATAGGAATACATACATAAAATTCACGTATATAAAATTCATACATATAAAAAATTCTTACATAAAAATTCATGCATAAGAAGGGGGGTATACATTAATACTGAAAAAACGCATAAATTTGTAAAGATTATAAAAATTATAAAAATTATTTAAGAGGTTTTTTAATATTATTTGATTATTTAAGGGGTTTTTTATGTTTAAAAAAGTTTTTTATGCATACTAATATGTGAATGTAAATGGAGAAATTATTCCAAAGGAAAGTTTTCCAAGAGGAAAGTTTTTTTGGGAAGGAATTAAATAAAATGAAATTCTTAGGAAATAGATATATATGAAGGTGCTAAGAAGGTCTGTTTAACATCGTCCTATAGGTGATTGTAGTGTTTGTGACTGTATGTTTGATTCCTACAGGGGAACTTTTAGATAATTTTGATCAGTCTTGTTGTAATTCCGACACGTCCAATGTATTTTGAATGAATAACATTCGACCTGAACCCGAAGGTGTGGGCCATGTGATGTTAATATTGGGGTAGATAGGTTACTTATATATGTGGTTAGATCTTATCGGGATCCTGTAGTGTTATGTATGTGTATGGGTAACATTCGACTGCGGAATGTTCGTCCAGCATTATCTAATGCTGAGGCAAACAGTTGACTGTTAAAAGTTAGTTAAGAAGCAATTGACTATTAAAAGTTAGTTAAGAAGCAATTGAGGTCTAATTCTATGTTCATTCCCCTTGGCTGGAGGGTGTCTAAATTAAAAATCCATTTCGTTTCGTTCCTGGATATTTTGATCGTTTTGTCTTCCCCTCTCCAGTGGCCTCTTATTTTGTCTATTCCGTAGAAAATCATTTGTCCAGGGTCCCGATTGTGGAAATCCCTAAAGTGTTTGGAGACACTGTGTTTCTGGAAGCCTTTTTTGATATTTGCAATATGTTCCCTTATCCTGACTTTTAACTCCCTGGTGGTCCTTCCCACATATTGCTTATGGCAAGGACATTCAATGACGTAAGTAACGTGGGAGCTGTTACAAGTAATCAATTCTTTGATTTTATATTCTTTCCCATTAGAGGTGGAATTAAAAGTAGTTTTCTTCTTTTCTGTCTTTTTACTATTTCTGCATGGGAGGCAATTTCCGCACTTGTAGAATCCTTTTAGGGTTTCGGAAATTTTTATTTGTTTTGGTGGGTCCACCACATTTTTTACTAGTTTGTTTCGGAGTGTTGGAGCCCTCCTGTAGATGAACCGTGGTTTGTTCGGCAACATGGCCTGGAGTGAGCTGTCTGCTTGTAAAATCGGCCAGTGTTTTTTGATGATACGCTCTACATCTTTATGTTGTCTGTTATACCCTGTAAGGAACGCGATGTCATGGAGGTTTTGTTTTGGTTTTACTTTCTTGCCTTCAATTAGTTTTTTCCTATCCATATGTTTTACTTCATTTTTTAATTTACGGAGATTTTCTTCTTTATATCCTTTCTTCCTAAACCTTTCGATGACTATATCCGCCTGCTTATCAAAGTCGTCAATTTTGCTACAGTTCCTGTATAGCCGTAGAAGCTGGCCTTTGGGTATGTTCCCTAGCCACCTAGAATGGTGGCAGCTGTTTGTGGGGATGTACCCATTGCGATCCGTGGTCTTGAAGAAGGTGCGGGTGCCAAGATTTCCTTCATGTTTGTAAATTTGGAGGTCCAGATAATCTACAGTCTGGGTGTTAAACTTTCCTGTGAATTTGATGTGATATATATTGTCATTGATTTCTCCAAAAAAGTCTTGCAGTTGTTCTACCGTGCCTCCCCATACCAATATAATATCGTCTATATATCGACGGTAAAATTTCAAATTTTGCCTATGCACTCCATAGATTTGTTCTTCCTCCCATCGGTTCAAAAACAAGTTCGCCACACTTGGAGCGTACTTTGCCCCCATTGCCACGCCTTTCGTCTGTGTATAGAAAGTTCCATTGTACCAGAAATAGTTCGAAGTCATTGCCATCCTTAGGCCTTCAATGATGTATCTTATTTGTTCCTGTTTTAAATCCGATAGTCGTTGTAAAGCCCACTCGACACTACTGATGCCATCCTCTTGTTTTATATTTGTATATAGCGATTCTACGTCTATTGTCACCAATATGTCACTTTCACTAATGGGGATTCCATTCAAGTCCTCTAGTAATTGCTTACTGTCCCTTAAGTATGACCTTCCTTTTGTCACCAGGGGCTGTAGGAAACCATCCACATATGCCCCCAACCTGGAAAACAAAGAATCGATTCCACTTATTATGGGTCTCCCAGGTGGGTGAGTTTGATTTTTGTGGATCTTAGGGACGTGATAAATAACTGGGGTCTTTGCCGCCTTTGGAAATAGGTATTTCACCTCTTTTTTATTCAAAATTCCTTGGTCTTTGCCTTTTTTGATATATTTCTTAAGTTTAGTTTCATATTCTGATTTCGGGTTTTTCTTCAGCTTTTTATATGTGTCAGGTATATTTAACAAGTTCTCCATTTCTTTCTCATAGTCTTGTTTATCCAAAATGACAAGGCCGCCTCCCTTGTCTGCGGGTCTGATGATAATCCCCTTTCTCTTTTCAATTGATTTAATGGTGTCCCATATTCCTTTTCCTTTGGTTTTTCTCACCTCTATATTCCTTAGGTCATATTCGACCATCTTTTTGAAGACCTTAATGTTTTCATCCTGCTGGACTTTGGGATTGAAGGTTGAATTGTTTCTTAATTGCGAGTGCTGGTAAAATGTGTTAGTGTCTTCCTTCATATGTGGATTCTTGGTTGCAAAGAATTTTTTGATGTTAAGTTTTCTCACAAATCTTTGGAGGTCTATATATGTTTCAAATTTATCTAGTCCCTTATCTGGGGCAAACTTTAAGCCCATGTCCAGCACCCTGAGTTCTTCCTCCGTAAAAACCGCCTTACTTAAATTATAAATGCCCTCCCCTATTGTTCCCTTCTTCTTTTTCTGGAGGCCTCCTCTCTTTCCTCGTATGCGTTTTCTGCTCTTCTGTCTTGTATCCAGTGTATTTCTTCCCCTCTTTGATTCCGATGATGGCCGTTTCCCCCGTAGTTCCTCCTCGTATTGTCTTCTCTGGTCCATCTCGGGTTCCATCCACCATTTCTTCTGGGGGGCCCGTACTGTTGATTCCTTATTGGATATCGAAATGGTCTCCAATCTCTCTGGGGACCATGTCTCATATCTCTCGGGCCTGGTGGTCTGTGTTCCTGTCCCCTGGGAAAAAAATCTCTTTCAAACCTCCGGTTTCTAAATGGGGTGTATTGGGGGTATTCCCTTAGAGGAGAGTATCTGTTGTGATGTCTCGGAATATTTGGTGTATAGGGAGTATGATTCCCCCTATATCCGTCTTGCTCATATTCCCCTACTGTCCTCCCTTCGGGTCTCCTATACCCTGGTGTGTGTGGAATGTCATTTCTTACTGTTCCATCTTGTGTGTGTGTGGGTTGGTTCCACTCCTGTTCTGTGTTTTGGGTTGGGTTTTCCCTGGATTCTTCCATTATGGATAGTTCATTGTCTTCCTCGTTATAGTTACCCTCTATTTGCCATTTGTAAACCTGCTGGTTTTTGTAATCCAGCACATCCCTCTTGAATTTCTTTTGCTTCTTTTGTTGTATTTCCTTATCATACTTTTTTATGTGTTCTTGTAAAATCTTTTCCCTATCTATATATTCTGCTGTTTCTTTAAATGGTATGAGTTGATCCCTGAGTTGTGATATCTCTGTTTCTATGTTTTTCAATTTATGTTGGCGTCTGATCACTATTTTTTGTAGGAGTGCTCTTTCACTCTGATTGAAAAACTGATACCACTCTTCCATAAGGTGCCTATCGCTTATTGCATCATTTGGGGAGACATCCCATCTTAATCTCCTGGGTGTAATTTGTTCCGCTATATACTTTTCAAGAATGGCCACATCCCACCATACCCTCAATTGCTTCTCAAGGCTATGTTTCAGGTGTTTGAATAAACTATCCAAGTCCTGCTTAATGACCACATGTTCTTGATTAAATACCTCCACAAGGTTTACCATTCTGCTATTAACATATTTAAAAATATCCATTGCTGCAACTTTGAATTAGGGTCCGATAGGTCCCTTATATATAGATGAATAAATAAATAAAGTCGCGCTATGGAAAAAAAACAAATCTCCTAAGTGATAGAAATATGTGAAATAAATTGAAAATAAAAATATAAAAATATACTGGGTTAGAGCTGCCTTTGCCTGAAGCCCTCACTTCCTTATTGGGGAGGAGAGGGAAATGAAAATGTGAAATAAAAAGGTTATGGCGCTAAACCCTATTAGTGATGAGGTGAGTTGACTTATCAAATCCTAGTGTTTGATTTTTTATATAAAAAGAGAAAGAAAAAGAAAAGAGCTGTTGGTGATACCGTGAAAAAAATATATATATCCTAAAGCAATTTCATCCAGAACAAATTGTGTGTGATTAATGTGGAGTCAGCATTCATGTTCCATTATATAAAAAAACAGAAAATGAGTATTAAATTATCATATACGTATCAGCCTGCTAAAAACATGTAAACCTTCATTAAATGTGCAAATTAGTGGAAATAATGTTAATATTCAACAGTATGTTAGTGTAAAACAGATTGTGCAAACATGTGCAAAAAAATGTACAAAAAAGCAACTAAAGGTCAGAACAACCAAGGATCAGAAATAATTTAACCATAAAATCGCATGAAGTCGCTAAATGTGCGAATAGACAATATTTTCAACCAATAATCGCATGAAGACGCATCTGTGTCCAATATAAGTCCAAAATTAATATTTGGCTTGGTAGTGCTGCCTCTTCAGACTATTTTTGTAATTGTTACAAAAAGTCAATGGGGGGTATTTGATTTATTCGTGCAAATAGTGCGGGCTTTCAATTAGAGAACTTCATCCCCGGTGCGCCACTCTGTGCTATAGTATGTGAATGCTCTCACCAGAGTTAATGCCCCTGTGGGGCTGGATGGACCTTCACAATGTAAGCCACTGTGTCGCTCTCTGGCTGCTGCTGGTGCACTGGGTGAAGCTTCGTTGTTCCGTCCGTATGGTATCCAACGTTAATTATATAAGGGAAGACATATCCATAGTGTAATACGTTCTTAACCAAATCGTTCGTTTATTAATATTAAAATCTACTCACATTTTACATTAAAAGCATGTGCATATAGGAAAAACTCCGCCGTTCGTCTCAAACGAGTGCACACAACGTGGCCACGCCCTACGCGTTTCGTCACTACGACGTCCTCTGGAGCGGCCATATTGGTGCACCTTATTGCTTAAATAGGGTGCAGTGCTCCACTACGCCTGCGCTAAAATAACAGCGCCATTTTGGGTGTGGGATGCCCTTACTCTACTGGGGATGAATGCCATTACTCCCCCTAGTGTCCTTAGGGAAGACTGATATACTTAGTATATCAGTCTTCCCTAAGGACACTAGGGGGAGTAATGGCATTCATCCCCAGTAGAGTAAGGGCATCCCACACCCAAAATGGCGCTGTTATTTTAGCGCAGGCGTAGTGGAGCACTGCACCCTATTTAAGCAATAAGGTGCACCAATATGGCCGCTCCAGAGGACGTCGTAGTGACGAAACGCGTAGGGCGTGGCCACGTTGTGTGCACTCGTTTGAGACGAACGGCGGAGTTTTTCCTATATGCACATGCTTTTAATGTAAAATGTGAGTAGATTTTAATATTAATAAACGAACGATTTGGTTAAGAACGTATTACACTATGGATATGTCTTCCCTTATATAATTAACGTTGGATACCATACGGACGGAACAACGAAGCTTCACCCAGTGCACCAGCAGCAGCCAGAGAGCGACACAGTGGCTTACATTGTGAAGGTCCATCCAGCCCCACAGGGGCATTAACTCTGGTGAGAGCATTCACATACTATAGCACAGAGTGGCGCACCGGGGATGAAGTTCTCTAATTGAAAGCCCGCACTATTTGCACGAATAAATCAAATACCCCCCATTGACTTTTTGTAACAATTACAAAAATAGTCTGAAGAGGCAGCACTACCAAGCCAAATATTAATTTTGGACTTATATTGGACACAGATGCGTCTTCATGCGATTATTGGTTGAAAATATTGTCTATTCGCACATTTAGCGACTTCATGCGATTTTATGGTTAAATTATTTCTGATCCTTGGTTGTTCTGACCTTTAGTTGCTTTTTTGTACATTTTTTTGCACATGTTTGCACAATCTGTTTTACACTAACATACTGTTGAATATTAACATTATTTCCACTAATTTGCACATTTAATGAAGGTTTACATGTTTTTAGCAGGCTGATACGTATATGATAATTTAATACTCATTTTCTGTTTTTTTATATAATGGAACATGAATGCTGACTCCACATTAATCACACACAATTTGTTCTGGATGAAATTGCTTTAGGATATATATATTTTTTTCACGGTATCACCAACAGCTCTTTTCTTTTTCTTTCTCTTTTTATATAAAAAATCAAACACTAGGATTTGATAAGTCAACTCACCTCATCACTAATAGGGTTTAGCGCCATAACCTTTTTATTTCACATTTTCATTTCCCTCTCCTCCCCAATAAGGAAGTGAGGGCTTCAGGCAAAGGCAGCTCTAACCCAGTATATTTTTATATTTTTATTTTCAATTTATTTCACATATTTCTATCACTTAGGAGATTTGTTTTTTTTCCATAGCGCGACTTTATTTATTTATTCATCTATATATAAGGGACCTATCGGACCCTAATTCAAAGTTGCAGCAATGGATATTTTTAAATATGTTAATAGCAGAATGGTAAACCTTGTGGAGGTATTTAATCAAGAACATGTGGTCATTAAGCAGGACTTGGATAGTTTATTCAAACACCTGAAACATAGCCTTGAGAAGCAATTGAGGGTATGGTGGGATGTGGCCATTCTTGAAAAGTATATAGCGGAACAAATTACACCCAGGAGATTAAGATGGGATGTCTCCCCAAATGATGCAATAAGCGATAGGCACCTTATGGAAGAGTGGTATCAGTTTTTCAATCAGAGTGAAAGAGCACTCCTACAAAAAATAGTGATCAGACGCCAACATAAATTGAAAAACATAGAAACAGAGATATCACAACTCAGGGATCAACTCATACCATTTAAAGAAACAGCAGAATATATAGATAGGGAAAAGATTTTACAAGAACACATAAAAAAGTATGATAAGGAAATACAACAAAAGAAGCAAAAGAAATTCAAGAGGGATGTGCTGGATTACAAAAACCAGCAGGTTTACAAATGGCAAATAGAGGGTAACTATAACGAGGAAGACAATGAACTATCCATAATGGAAGAATCCAGGGAAAACCCAACCCAAAACACAGAACAGGAGTGGAACCAACCCACACACACACAAGATGGAACAGTAAGAAATGACATTCCACACACACCAGGGTATAGGAGACCCGAAGGGAGGACAGTAGGGGAATATGAGCAAGACGGATATAGGGGGAATCATACTCCCTATACACCAAATATTCCGAGACATCACAACAGATACTCTCCTCTAAGGGAATACCCCCAATACACCCCATTTAGAAACCGGAGGTTTGAAAGAGATTTTTTTCCCAGGGGACAGGAACACAGACCACCAGGCCCGAGAGATATGAGACATGGTCCCCAGAGAGATTGGAGACCATTTCGATATCCAATAAGGAATCAACAGTACGGGCCCCCCAGAAGAAATGGTGGATGGAACCCGAGATGGACCAGAGAAGACAATACGAGGAGGAACTACGGGGGAAACGGCCATCATCGGAATCAAAGAGGGGAAGAAATACACTGGATACAAGACAGAAGAGCAGAAAACGCATACGAGGAAAGAGAGGAGGCCTCCAGAAAAAGAAGAAGGGAACAATAGGGGAGGGCATTTATAATTTAAGTAAGGCGGTTTTTACGGAGGAAGAACTCAGGGTGCTGGACATGGGCTTAAAGTTTGCCCCAGATAAGGGACTAGATAAATTTGAAACATATATAGACCTCCAAAGATTTGTGAGAAAACTTAACATCAAAAAATTCTTTGCAACCAAGAATCCACATATGAAGGAAGACACTAACACATTTTACCAGCACTCGCAATTAAGAAACAATTCAACCTTCAATCCCAAAGTCCAGCAGGATGAAAACATTAAGGTCTTCAAAAAGATGGTCGAATATGACCTAAGGAATATAGAGGTGAGAAAAACCAAAGGAAAAGGAATATGGGACACCATTAAATCAATTGAAAAGAGAAAGGGGATTATCATCAGACCCGCAGACAAGGGAGGCGGCCTTGTCATTTTGGATAAACAAGACTATGAGAAAGAAATGGAGAACTTGTTAAATATACCTGACACATATAAAAAGCTGAAGAAAAACCCGAAATCAGAATATGAAACTAAACTTAAGAAATATATCAAAAAAGGCAAAGACCAAGGAATTTTGAATAAAAAAGAGGTGAAATACCTATTTCCAAAGGCGGCAAAGACCCCAGTTATTTATCACGTCCCTAAGATCCACAAAAATCAAACTCACCCACCTGGGAGACCCATAATAAGTGGAATCGATTCTTTGTTTTCCAGGTTGGGGGCATATGTGGATGGTTTCCTACAGCCCCTGGTGACAAAAGGAAGGTCATACTTAAGGGACAGTAAGCAATTACTAGAGGACTTGAATGGAATCCCCATTAGTGAAAGTGACATATTGGTGACAATAGACGTAGAATCGCTATATACAAATATAAAACAAGAGGATGGCATCAGTAGTGTCGAGTGGGCTTTACAACGACTATCGGATTTAAAACAGGAACAAATAAGATACATCATTGAAGGCCTAAGGATGGCAATGACTTCGAACTATTTCTGGTACAATGGAACTTTCTATACACAGACGAAAGGCGTGGCAATGGGGGCAAAGTACGCTCCAAGTGTGGCGAACTTGTTTTTGAACCGATGGGAGGAAGAACAAATCTATGGAGTGCATAGGCAAAATTTGAAATTTTACCGTCGATATATAGACGATATTATATTGGTATGGGGAGGCACGGTAGAACAACTGCAAGACTTTTTTGGAGAAATCAATGACAATATATATCACATCAAATTCACAGGAAAGTTTAACACCCAGACTGTAGATTATCTGGACCTCCAAATTTACAAACATGAAGGAAATCTTGGCACCCGCACCTTCTTCAAGACCACGGATCGCAATGGGTACATCCCCACAAACAGCTGCCACCATTCTAGGTGGCTAGGGAACATACCCAAAGGCCAGCTTCTACGGCTATACAGGAACTGTAGCAAAATTGACGACTTTGATAAGCAGGCGGATATAGTCATCGAAAGGTTTAGGAAGAAAGGATATAAAGAAGAAAATCTCCGTAAATTAAAAAATGAAGTAAAACATATGGATAGGAAAAAACTAATTGAAGGCAAGAAAGTAAAACCAAAACAAAACCTCCATGACATCGCGTTCCTTACAGGGTATAACAGACAACATAAAGATGTAGAGCGTATCATCAAAAAACACTGGCCGATTTTACAAGCAGACAGCTCACTCCAGGCCATGTTGCCGAACAAACCACGGTTCATCTACAGGAGGGCTCCAACACTCCGAAACAAACTAGTAAAAAATGTGGTGGACCCACCAAAACAAATAAAAATTTCCGAAACCCTAAAAGGATTCTACAAGTGCGGAAATTGCCTCCCATGCAGAAATAGTAAAAAGACAGAAAAGAAGAAAACTACTTTTAATTCCACCTCTAATGGGAAAGAATATAAAATCAAAGAATTGATTACTTGTAACAGCTCCCACGTTACTTACGTCATTGAATGTCCTTGCCATAAGCAATATGTGGGAAGGACCACCAGGGAGTTAAAAGTCAGGATAAGGGAACATATTGCAAATATCAAAAAAGGCTTCCAGAAACACAGTGTCTCCAAACACTTTAGGGATTTCCACAATCGGGACCCTGGACAAATGATTTTCTACGGAATAGACAAAATAAGAGGCCACTGGAGAGGGGAAGACAAAACGATCAAAATATCCAGGAACGAAACGAAATGGATTTTTAATTTAGACACCCTCCAGCCAAGGGGAATGAACATAGAATTAGACCTCAATTGCTTCTTAACTAACTTTTAATAGTCAATTGCTTCTTAACTAACTTTTAACAGTCAACTGTTTGCCTCAGCATTAGATAATGCTGGACGAACATTCCGCAGTCGAATGTTACCCATACACATACATAACACTACAGGATCCCGATAAGATCTAACCACATATATAAGTAACCTATCTACCCCAATATTAACATCACATGGCCCACACCTTCGGGTTCAGGTCGAATGTTATTCATTCAAAATACATTGGACGTGTCGGAATTACAACAAGACTGATCAAAATTATCTAAAAGTTCCCCTGTAGGAATCAAACATACAGTCACAAACACTACAATCACCTATAGGACGATGTTAAACAGACCTTCTTAGCACCTTCATATATATCTATTTCCTAAGAATTTCATTTTATTTAATTCCTTCCCAAAAAAACTTTCCTCTTGGAAAACTTTCCTTTGGAATAATTTCTCCATTTACATTCACATATTAGTATGCATAAAAAACTTTTTTAAACATAAAAAACCCCTTAAATAATCAAATAATATTAAAAAACCTCTTAAATAATTTTTATAATTTTTATAATCTTTACAAATTTATGCGTTTTTTCAGTATTAATGTATACCCCCCTTCTTATGCATGAATTTTTATGTAAGAATTTTTTATATGTATGAATTTTATATACGTGAATTTTATGTATGTATTCCTATACATACATTTATTCAATGTATTTTTAGTATCATTTAATTTTATTTTTATTTTTATTCTCTTAATTATAAACGTCCGGTTAAATGGGAAATACTAAAGAATGTCATCTAAACTGAGTATGGTTTATGGGTAGGCTGCAGTGCTCCAAGGCTAAGTATATCAGTCTTCCCTAAGGACACTAGGGGGAGTAATGGCATTCATCCCCAGTAGAGTAAGGGCATCCCACACCCAAAATGGCGCTGTTATTTTAGCGCAGGCGTAGTGGAGCACTGCACCCTATTTAAGCAATAAGGTGCACCAATATGGCCGCTCCAGAGGACGTCGTAGTGACGAAACGCGTAGGGCGTGGCCACGTTGTGTGCACTCGTTTGAGACGAACGGCGGAGTTTTTCCTATATGCACATGCTTTTAATGTAAAATGTGAGTAGATTTTAATATTAATAAACGAACGATTTGGTTAAGAACGTATTACACTATGGATATGTCTTCCCTTATATAATTAACGTTGGATACCATACGGACGGAACAACGAAGCTTCACCCAGTGCACCAGCAGCAGCCAGAGAGCGACACAGTGGCTTACATTGTGAAGGTCCATCCAGCCCCACAGGGGCATTAACTCTGGTGAGAGCATTCACATACTATAGCACAGAGTGGCGCACCGGGGATGAAGTTCTCTAATTGAAAGCCCGCACTATTTGCACGAATAAATCAAATACCCCCCATTGACTTTTTGTAACAATTACAAAAATAGTCTGAAGAGGCAGCACTACCAAGCCAAATATTAATTTTGGACTTATATTGGACACAGATGCGTCTTCATGCGATTATTGGTTGAAAATATTGTCTATTCGCACATTTAGCGACTTCATGCGATTTTATGGTTAAATTATTTCTGATCCTTGGTTGTTCTGACCTTTAGTTGCTTTTTTGTACATTTTTTTGCACATGTTTGCACAATCTGTTTTACACTAACATACTGTTGAATATTAACATTATTTCCACTAATTTGCACATTTAATGAAGGTTTACATGTTTTTAGCAGGCTGATACGTATATGATAATTTAATACTCATTTTCTGTTTTTTTATATAATGGAACATGAATGCTGACTCCACATTAATCACACACAATTTGTTCTGGATGAAATTGCTTTAGGATATATATATTTTTTTCACGGTATCACCAACAGCTCTTTTCTTTTTCTTTCTCTTTTTATATAAAAAATCAAACACTAGGATTTGATAAGTCAACTCACCTCATCACTAATAGGGTTTAGCGCCATAACCTTTTTATTTCACACTTTCCTCCTTATACACCATCCATATATACAGTCCTCCCCCCCCATATATACAATCCCCCCATATATACAGTTCTCCCACCCATGCACCATCCATATATACATTCCACCCCCCCATACACCCTCCATATATAGAGTTGTCCACCCCCACATACCATCCATATATACTGTTCTCGACCCCTTCATACACCATCCATATATACAGTTTTCACCCCCCTCTTATAGCATCCATATATACAGTTTTCAACCCCTCCCCATATATACAGTTCTCACCAGGTGACACTGTCCACTACCCTACTGACACCGTCCTCTGCTCTACTGACACCATCCTCTGCTCTACTGATGCCATCCACTGCTCTACAGACACCTGTCCACTGCCCTACTGACACCAACCTCTGCTCTACTGACACTGTCAGCTGCTCTACTGACACCAACCTCTGCTCTACTGACACCATCCTCTACTCTAATGTCGCCATCCACTGCCCTATTGACACCTGTCCACTGCCTTATTGACACCTGTCCACTGCCCTACTGACACCTGTCCACTGCCCTACTGACACCTGTCCACTGCTCTACTGACACCTGTCCACTGCTCTACTGACACCTGTCCACTGCTCTACTGACATCGTCCACTGACACCAACCTCTGCTCTACTGACACTGTCAACTGCTCTACTTACACCAACCTCTGCTCTACTGACACCATCCTCTGCTCTAATGTCGCCATCCACTGCCCTACTGACACCTGTCCACTGCCCTACTGACACCTGTCCACTGCCCTACTGACACCTGTCCACTGCCCTACTGACACCTGTCCACTGCTCTACTGACACCTGTCCACTGCTCTACTGACACCTGTCCACTGCTCTACTGACACCCGTCCACTGCCCTGCGGACGCCATCCAATGCTCTACTGACACCTGTCCTCTGCTCTACTGACACAGTCCACTGCCTTACTGACACCATCCACTGCTCTGCTGATACTGTCCACTGATCTTCTGACACCGTCCACTGATCTACTGGCTGACATTGTCCGCTTTTAAGGTAGGCTATTTTCATATTTCAACTGATATTTATTTTATTAATCGAATCATATTATATGGGTACACTAATGCTTTTGTTTTATTTAACCATACCCCTTAAGTCCTCCCCCCCCCCCCCCCCCCCACTGTTAATGCAATTTGGCCACAGCCACTGTTCACCGTAGCACACCTCATTGCTACTCTCTTTGGGTAACCAAAGGTATTTTACAATCCTATAGCGTGTATTACAAAAAAAATTGCCATGCGCTGCGAAAGTGTTTGGGTTTGGCTTGAAGAAAAGGTGGCAACCCTACACCTAAGAGGCAATTGGATGTTCCCTGGATCAACTTTACCTACAAATATTAGTATCCAGTTATATTCTCCAGTGACAGATCACGTATCTAGTACGTGATCCAGAACTTCTGGGTAGGGGGCGTGCATGCATGCTGCTGGCACGCTGGTTGTTCTGTGATTAGTCACAGCACAAGCCAATCAGTGGGTGCTGGCCAATAAATGACAGCCAGCACCCACTGATCGGCAAGGAGGAACACAGGACAGAGCTCTGTCAATGTAAACAATACAGAGCACTGTCCTGTCAGTGGGGATGTGCTGGTTTTCATTTCCTTGCAAAGCAGGGAATAAAAACCAGCACATCCCCTAGTGAAAGCACCTCACAGTATACATATAAACACTGGTTAGGCACACAGTTAACCCTTTGATCGCCCTAGATGTTTCCCCCCTTCCCAGTCAATGTCATTAGAACAGTGACAGTAGATATTTTTAGCACTGATCACTGTATTAGTGTCACTGTATTAGTGTCACAAAGTGTCGGTTAGTGTCAGACTGCCCACCATACTAACACAGTCCTGCTATAAGTCGCTGATCACCGCCATTACTAGTATACAACATTTTTTTTTTAATTCAAGTATATATACCATTGTCTGTAAATGCTATGTTTCACGCAAACCAATCAATATACACTTATTGGGATTTATCAAAAATATGTAGCAGAATACACGTTGGCCTAAAATTTATGAAGAATTTAAGGGGGTTTTTTTGGATATGTTTTATAGCAGAAAGTAAAAAATATTTTTCTTTTGTTTATAGTACAAAAAAAAAACCCAGTGGTGATCACATACTACCAAAAAAATAAAAAAAAAGCTCTATTTGTGTGAAACAAAATTATATAAATTTTGTTTGGGTACAGGGTTGCATGACAGCACAATTGTCAGTTAAAATAACGCAGTGCCAGAAACTAAAAAAATGGCATGGTCCTGAAGGGGGAGGGGGGGGGAATCTTCTGGAGGGCAAGTGGTTAAAGCTTTCCATGAGCTGCAGGATCTCATTTAGATTGAATCACTGTCAGCCAAACTATTAGACTATAAATCTTGCCATAGACAGATCCAAATCTCGCCAGTTCAGCAGGAATCGATTGGATGAAATTGAATCCATCTATAGGCAGGCTGGTTGTACTAATGTTGATCAATCGAATGAGATCAGTACAACCAGCCTGTCAGTTTATATATATATATATATATATATATATATATATATATATATAATTGCATTCAGACAGCAGGGAAACCTCCAGCTTTCATAATACAATAGCTCGGTAGGAGGGATTCCACACATCAACCCTTACACACTTCTGACAGAATTTCCGTCAGAAAAAACGTGGATGTTTTTTCTGACAGAATTCCACACAAGCTTGCCTTCCATACACACGGTCATACAAAAGTTCTCTGAACTTTCGACCGTCAAGAACTCGGTGACGTACAACACTACGACGAGCCAAGAAAATGAAGTTCAATGCTTCTGAGCATGCGTCAAATTGTTTCCGAGCATGCATAGTTTTTTGCACGTCCAAATTGCATACAGACGATCGCGTTTTCGGACAAGAACTTTTTCCAACCAAAAAATAGACAACATGCTCTCAATCTTTTGCTGGGTGGAATTCCCTCAACAAAAGACCGATGGAGCATACACACAGTCGCATTTTCCGACAAAAAGTTCTCATCTGAGTTTTGCTGGCGGCATCTCCGATCGTGTGTATGCAGCATTACTTGTATTTTTTACTCCAAAAAATTACTTTTTATTGCTCTTATCCTCTAAATCCCCAAATTCTTTTTGTTTTTGCTGTTGTGATCTGACTTCCTGTTAGAGGGTGGCCGTGTTCCTTCTCTAGGGTCCTACTGTATGTAGCAACCAAGTCACCCATTCTTGTTGCTGAGAACTAGGGAATATAGACTATGAGATTTGCAGCGTGCATAGAGCAGTATATTTGTGACCGCAACTAACATGCACCACTCATTCCAAACAAACAGAAGCAAGGAGGAAAAAGAGGTTTTCAGGCTCACTTGCAAAAAAAATAAAAAATACACATTTTTTTGCTGAAAATATATGTGCATTTATTATTTTGTAAAAGTTGGACTTTAAAGTGAAAAAGTATTTGAATTTCTGTCCATCCAGTCCTGAAGCTTACAGAGCTCAGCTTCATAACACAGCCATGTCTGGCAGGACAGGAGTCCCCCAGCAGTTCAGTAACACTAAAGCCTCGTACACACGATTGGATTTTCCAATGGGAATTGTGAGACGAAAACGCTTCTGGCGGAAATTTTCGACCGTTTGTATGTTCCATCGGACAATTGTTGTCGGATTTTCCACGGACAAATGTCTGTTGTCGGATTTTCCACGGACAAATGTCTGTTGTCAGATTTTCTGATCGTTTGTACACAAGTCCGTCAGACAAAAGTCCAAAGTACAAACACGCATGCTCGGAAGCAAGGATGAGGCGGAAGTAGTCAGCCTTGTAAACTAGCGGTCGTAATGGAGAATTAACATTCATGACGAGGCAAATTATGAAATCTCGAAATGCAGCGTACATTCTCTTCTTCTTTAATAGGATAATAATGAAGCGGCTTTGCTGGTGATACTCATGGAGTGCTGCCAAATTTATTTTAAAAGGCTTTTATTTTCTAGTGATATCAAGATAATATTATTATGCTTTTTTTGGGGGGGGCAAGTTACCACAACACTAAACGCAATTTTTAAGATCAAAGATACAACTATGTTGGTGTCCCTTATTCATTTTACATTGTATTTTCTTAAATGTAACCTGCCTACTCCCAAACTGTCATTTGAAGTAAAACACATAGCCAAGTATTATTTTCCAAATTTTTTTTATTGTGCATTAAAAAAGTAAACAAATACAATTAGACATGCTATCTGCCAATAGAACTTAACCAAAAAGTGCATTCTATGCATCCAAATGTATAGAAAATATACTAAATCAAATCATTATTCAACCAAAAAATAAAATAAAAGCCTCATGCATGTGTCCTGCTTCTTAATGTAGGGGATCAACAATGCCAAGAGTTGGCAAAAGCAGGGGTCCGTCATCTGGATAAAATTCCAAAAATCATTCGGATTATTCTCCTGGAGCTCCTGCAGCAAAGGTATACAACAAAATTGGTCACGATTAATAAAGCAACCAATTTTTGGTCCAAGAAATCCTCCTCCTTCTGTTCCTGGACTGGACTTTGGTCAAAGCAATAACTCCAAGGCCAATAATAAATAACACGTTATCTCCTCCAATTCCGCAACATGGCTGCTTGATGAACGGCCATTCGGAAACTAATGAAACACATAAGCACAAAATGAAAAGCTCAAAATGAAAAGTGTGAATCAACACTCACCAAACTTCTACTAACACGAAATTAGCAGAAGGATCCCAAAAGGTGACTTCAGTTTAACTTCCTCTTTATCAGCTCATAGTACGTCACTATCTTAGTGTTTGTTGGCCGACAATTGTGTTCCGTTTGTATTTGTATGCAAGACAAAATCCAGGCACACGCCCTTTGGACAAAAGTCCAACGCTTTGTCTGCGGAAATCTGATCGTGTGTACGAGGCTTAAGGCTCCGTGTACACTAGGTTTAAAAATCGCTGCTTCTACAGGAGTTTTGTGTTTTGCCTATAGAAGCAGCTCAATGTTATCTTATGTTTCCATGCACCTTAGGATGTTTAGAGGCAGAATTAAAAAAAAAAACCTTCTGGTTTGCATTTTTGGAGAGGAGTTTTCTGGCACGAAAAAAAAAAGCCAAATGCTCCTAAACACATGTACAAAGATACTCTATATGAGTATTTTATTCTGTCATGGGAACTGGTGTTTTTTTTTAAGCCCAATGTGCATGCACCCTAACAGGTCTTGTCACTACTCCAGACTATGACTGGAAAGTGAAAAGAGATGCAGCAGACTGATAAAATAATCTCTGTACTCTGCCTGCTATTAGTATGTTCCTTGCACTGAAACACACCTAATTGGTTGTTTGTGCTGCTTCTTCCTCTCCCACTCTGAGATCTACTGTACATGGACTATAAGGCTCCGTGCACACTGGGCTTTAAAAAAAGTCAGTTCCCTTGGCAAAAAAAACGCTCATATAGAGTGTTTTTGTACAGAGTTTAGACGAGTTTAGGTGAGTTTTGAGTTTTTTTCTGCCAAAAAGCAACGCAAACCAGGAGTTTTTTTTTTCCCTGCCTCTGAACGCTAAGCTCAAATATGCCTGTAATTGTCCTACTGTGCATCGACACATAGGATAACATTGAGCTGCTTCTACAGGCATAACACAAAACTCCTGTAGAAGGAACAATTTTTAAGTGTGCGTTGAGCCTAAGAGACTAACACCAAGTCAAACTTAAGGGGTTGTAAAGGTACATGTTTTTTCACCTTAATGCATTCTATGCTTTAAGGTGAAAAAACATCCGACAATACCGGCCCCCCCAGTCTCCCTGTTTTACTTACCTGACCCCTCGCAAATCCCACGCTCACCCCTGACATCCTCTTCTCCACTCAGCCTGGCCGTTGATTGGTTACAGTGAATGGATTGAAAGCAGCACAGCCATGGGATGACGCGGGGGGGGGGGCTGGGTGATACCGTGAGCGGCTATGGCCTCTGGCTGTATCACAGGAGCGCACCCGCAAGCACTCCACACCATGCGAGGGAGCTCGCATGAAGGTGTTGAGTCCTTGCGGGGGGAAATGGAGACAGTGGCCGAGGGTCTCCAGAAGACGAGGTTTGGGACCACTCTGTGCAAAACGAGCTGCACAGTGGAGGTAAATATAACATGTTTGTTATTTAAACTTCTTACATTTAAAAATATAAAATCAATAGTTTATTAAAGAATACAGAGCTAGATTAATTGCTGTATTTAATATCTGCCTAGAGTTCAGCTTTGATCCTTTGCTGCCCTCAAGAATAATTATTTATATCACAGAATATTATATCTCATCATAGAAAAGCTGCTTCAAATCATAACTAATAATTCAAAAGGAGTTCTTGGCTTGTAGCTGATGCAATATTGCAAAGCATGACAGCAGACTGAGTTGAAGGCTATGTAAGCCGCATGAAAAAAAAAGGCTGAACGGGCATCTACATGTCTGAAAACTTAACAGCTGCAATCCTGATAAGGATGCTTTTACTGAGGTCACTCTGGCTTATATTATTGACTCTAACATATTTTGGCTACAGTTCTCAACAAATGACTCCTATGCAATCAAGCAAACACTATTACACCATACAACTGCTGATAGGGGAAAGGGGAGCTATCACTTTCCAGTGTGAGTTTCTCTTTTCACATGGCAATAGATGTGCTCCTATGTGTGAGCAGAGCTTGTGCTTTACGTTAGTCACTGCTGTTTAAATCTAAACCCCATGACAAAAATAATAAACTGCAGCTTACTAGCCCTTTAATGTGGTTTGTTCATTAGTTATCCTTTTTCATGATTCCCCCCCCCCCCCTATTTTACTTGATAATCTTGTGCATAACACCCTCCCTGTCCTTGAGTGGCTACGTCACTCACTGAGCTGTATCTATGGAGGGAGCCATGGCTGTAACCTAGGCTGCTCCCCTTATATAGACTACAAACATGCCCTCTGTGGTTTGTTCATTAGTTATCCTTTTTCATGATTCCCCCCCCCCCCCCCCCCCCTATTTTACTTGATAATCTTGTGCATAACACCCTCCCTGTCCTTGAGTGGCTACGTCACTCACTGCGCTGTATCTATGGAGGGAGCCATGGCTGTAACCTAGGCTGCTCCCCTTATATAGACTACAAACATGCCCTCTTATTTACAAATATGTATGGAAACATGCACATGCAAATATAGGTGCACAAAAATACAAAAGTGAATGTGAAAGAAGATATCCCTTCTTATGATGACTTAAATTACCAGTGTTGTGTTAAATAAATAATCAATTTCAATCAAAAACACACACACACACACAGAATACCAATATAAGAAATGCAAATGAATGTCCACCCAATTAAACAAAAAGGTGCTCCAAATTAAAAGTTAAGTCCCCTTTAAATGTGCCAAGTAAGAAGATTCCAAGCCTTGTTCCTGAAAAGTGTAGATAGAATTCACCATCACCAAAGCTAATACAGATGCACCCTTACCAGACTGCATTGCCCCGTTAGGCTAAGTTCATACTGGCATTAAAAGCAAGCATTTGAGAGGCATTAAAAATGCCCCTTAAATGCCTATGCAAATGATACACACACACACACATACACACACACACAGTGCTATTTACACTATCAAAGCATTAGGTGTTAGCGTTGCGCCGCTAAAAAATTTAAACCTTATGAGGAGTCAGGAGGCATTTGAAGAATTTCAACGCCTTCCATTCAAGTCTATGGTAACGGTTCTCAAATGCTCTAGCAGACAGTTGAAGTGCGGTTGCGGGACGCTAAGATTAGTTTATTTTCCTGCAATGGAATAAGCATTTGTGGAGTGCTTCTAACACATCTTAACGCTCAAAATTAATGCAAATCTAACGCCCAAACTAACTGTATAGGTGTGTTTGTTAAGCGTTAGAAATTTAGTCAAGTGTGAACAGGCCCCTACACAGAGTGGTCATCAAAGCTCCCATGACATGCACTGACAATCATAATATCTCTCCTCTGATGTCCCCAAGATTGTACATCCATGAGCAAACTCTCTGGTAATTCAGGTTCATATAAAAACAAGCACATTAATGCTCCTCGTAGTGTAGTAACTCAAATAATACATACGTTTATTTAAAATCACACTTACATAGATAGCATAATATGCGTATAAGGTTAAAATCTACCTAGTGTTCCTGACTTCCGGTTTCCTTCCAATATGCAATGATGTCAGTGGGAAGCTCTACCCTACATCATTCGTCATCAAAAGACGTTTTCCGTCTGCCCCGGGAGCCGGGTGATTTTAACCCTAATTGCATATGTAGCACTGACCCCCGAAGGAGCGGTTGATTTTGTTGGGCTTACCATTACCTTCTTGACCTTGTATGCATCTAGGGGTTTCCCGAGGTAGATGGCCCAAAGAATTTCAGAAACTGACACTGGATCCGCTTTCGAATAAAGCAAAGCCTCTGCCACAGACTTGCATGTAGGACGCTTGAACAAAGTCTCTGCCACAAACCTGTTGCAGAACACTTGTGAATAAAGTCTCTGCCACAGACTTGTTGTAGAACACTTGTCGTAACTGAAGGATGTAGACAAATTTAGAGAGCCCTCATACGGTACCAATATCTTGCAGCCGGTCTGGTGATACCGTACGAGTGTAGATTCACTTGGTGTCCTTCAACTAAGCCTCCGGGCTCTTTCTGAGAAGCCAGCCTTATGAGTGGCCTTCTCCCGAAGAGTCCTCCCCTGTTTGCTTCTCCAGTTGCTGGGCCTCTCCACAGATGAGACGGCACCGAACCACCTTTGAATCCTCCTTCTAGTTACTTTGCCTCGGGCTAGCCAGCCCCGAGACTCAGAATTGGATGGATCCACACCCCAGGCCATGAGGGCCAAGGGGGCTGGTCAGGAGGACCAGGACCAAACAGACAGAAAGATCTTCTGGACCGGAACCCAGAAGCACATGATGTCAGTACCTTAAGTACCCTCTCCTAGAATGCACAGCAGGACGACACTCCAACTGGGCTGGTTCAGAGAAAGAAGTGGCACTCCATGCACCTAGCTAAACTACGTTCTCACACTTGCCAGACGTGACAGCAACACCTGTGGCCAAGCAGAACCGAGTGCAATCCAGCCAGACTGGTACTGAAACCATAATTTGGTATAATTAAGCCCAAAACAAAATGCGGTTTTAGGAATTCTAAATAGAAAAAACACATAGCGCATGCTCTTCAGGAGCCGGCGCTACATACTCCCCCCTCCCATTTAGATGATGTCCTCATCATCTGGGAAAGAAAGGAAAAAAACTTCTAATCCTAGAAAAACTGAGTACCTGAACTTTAGGGTTGGAATGGGGAAAGGGAAGGAAAAAAACAACAAAAGAACTTTGAGCAATATAAAATGTTTAACAGTCAACACAGGCAGGTTACATGTTTTGCAACCCAACTATCTATACCACCCGCTCTCCGGCAGCTTGATAGATGTACTTCTGTAAAAGAAACACACACAAAACAACAAAACACACACTATTCCTAGAAGCCAGGTTCTCATCACATCAATGATGAGTCTCTCTCTTCTAAGCTTAAAACTTTCAAGCTAGAGAGCCAGAAGACTAAAATGTTTTGCGCAAACCCACACCACCTAGTGGCGAGCGTTATTAAGTGCCAGTCCTTCCCTTGAGACAAGTACTGTGGTGCATAGAAAATCTTGACGCAGAGTTTCTTTGGGAACCTAAACATCTAAATAACTACCCACAGTCCTTGAATTCAAGTAAAAAAGGGAGAAAAGGAAAAACTTTTGAGGCAAGAGAAACAGTTCTGGTAGCTGTTTTACCAGTAAAATCTCTGATCCGGCAGAGTCAATACTTTGCCCTGCGCATCTACAGTGGTTATTTGCTTGTTTCTATATGAACCTGAATTACCGGAGAGTCTGCTCATTAATGTAAAATCTTGGGGACATAATGATTATCAGTGCATGACAATTGAACCTTGATTACCACTTTGTGTAAGCCCTTGTACACACGGTCAGAGATTCCGACGGAATGTGTCCGATCGGACCGTTTTGACGGATATTCCGACTGTGTGTGGTCTGCATCGGACTGTTTCCGTCGGAGTATCCGACGGACCAACTTTTCCAACTTGCCAGTAAAATTTTCCGACAAAATGCTCCGATCGGACATACTCTGATCATGTGTAGAGAATTCCGATCGGACAAAGTGCCACGCATGCTCAGATAAAATTGCTACACCAAAGCTATTGGCTAGTAGTGTGAACGTAGTCCCGTCGTAACAAAATAATGTAATCACGTCGGATTTTCCAACAACTTTGTCCGACCACGTGTATACAACAGTTTCGGAACAAAATCCGTCGGATTTGGTTGTCAGAATCTCCGACCGTGTGTATAAGGGCTTAGAGGGCAATCATGGTCTGGTAAGCGTGCATCTTTATTAGCTTTAGTGATAGTGAATTCTACACAATACTAGACCCACCCCTTAGAATATAAAAAAAAGTCACAGTTACTTTGCCGAGTAACTAGTTACTTTTCCTATGTAGTAACTGAGTTACTTAATAATTTTTGGGAGAAGTAATTTGTGACTTAACTAATTACTTTTTTAAAGTAAGATGACCAACACTGGTGACATATCAGTGCCTAATCACCGAGCATAGTGAATATGTGTCACAGAATTCAAGGAAGTGAATTTGTGGGATCTTCACAAAGTAGGTTTACAAACTTCAAGATCATTCAGATTACTAGAAGTAGGCTAAAACTGATACACAATATGGAACTGAGAATATGATTACAATTTTTTACCATAGATGCACTTTAAATGACTGTAAAGATGAATTGATCTACACTGCTTGCAACTGCATAGGCCAGTTATAGCTTGCTTTTGGAGTAGATTTAGACATGTGTCTAAATCTCCCTTTCCTCTGAAGTCCTGTCCGCATATAACAGCTGCTGACAGGCGGTGAGGAAGCTCTGTGAAGCCTCCCCACCTCCTGTTTTAACCTAATTTTAGCCAGCAAACACGCTGCAACCACATGCATTGCATGCGGTTGCTTGTAGTTTGCGGTGCTTGCCCCTTTGCTTGCATGTGTAGCGTTCGGCAGGTTTCCAGCCCACCGAACGCTACATGTTGGGTACATTTTGCCATGGTCGTACATGTAAACACCCAAGTCCATTGCCTATTGCAGCTTAAGATGGGGGGGTTTGCGGTCGGAAAAAACGTGCGGTTGAGCCACCAACCGCACACATAAATGAAGCCTAATTCTGATTTTCAGCTGGTTAAATATACCATTAAATATGGCTACAGGTTCACTTTAACCTGATGTGGACTGCCCCATGCACATTTACTACGGCAGGGAGGCCGCTCTGTGAAGAATAAAGTACAGGTACATGATTCTGCACTTCTGGGTCTGGGGAGCGCAGGCGCACCACTGGTGACCCGCTCCCAATGTGATTGGGCACAGCAGGGGCCAATCAGTGGGTCTGGTGGATGTGATGTCAGCCGGGAGCCGCCAGTCATTTGAGGCACAGGCAGAATGGCGATCTGCCTATGTAAACAAGGCAAATCAGCATTCTGTGACAAGGGAATGCAATGATCTTGTGTTTCTGCTAAGCCCCCTCCCAGCCAGTGTCATTAGTGCAGTGAATATTTTTTAGCACTGATCATTGTATTGTTGTCACTGGTCCCCAAAAAGTGTCAAAAGTGTCAAAAGTGTCAAAAGTGTCAGTTAGTGTCCAATTTGTATGCCGCAATATAGCAGTCCCGCTGATCGCTGCCATTACTAGTAAAAACTAGCACAAACCAATCAATATACTTTTATTGGGATTTTTTACCAAAAATATGTAGCGGAATACATATTGACCTAAATCGATGAAGAAATTAGATTTTTAACATTTTTTAATTGGGTATGATTTATAGCAGAGAGTAAAAAATATTGTGTTTTTTTTCAAAATTGTCTATTTTATTGTTTACAGCGCAAAAAATAAAAACCACAGAAGTAATCAAATACCACCAAAAGAAAGCTCTATTTGTGGGGAAAAAAGGACATACACTGTATTTGGGTACAGTGCCGCAATTGTCAATTAAAGTAACGCAGTGCCAATATTGCAAAAAATGGCCTGGTCATGAGGGGGGGGGGGGGGGGAACCTTCAGAATCTGAAGTGGTTAAGTTAAAAATGTTGTTGAATACCTAACATATAATTATATAGTAAGCAGTGAATCACAAAACTATTTATAATAAGTATATTAGGCATTTTAATTAAATGGCCTCATTAAAGAAATTATAATAAAGTGTTGCCTTTGCAATCACATAATTACATACTGTGTATTTATAATATCCCAAATTTTTGTTACCATCCACAAAAATGTTTTTTTCAAAAAGTCCAGGTTTGGTTGCACATAGTGGCAATGACGTACTCTGTATAGTTTCAGTTGCAAAATATTTTAAAATGTAAACCCTAGCCTAGTTTTGAAAACTGTATTTTTAAACTTTCCCCTGAATTAAAAAGCATTAAAATACTTAAATCATGTTTTTCCTGCAGGGCATGCAACTCTCTATCCTGCCACTACACATAAGTTTATGTAAAGCTTTGTGGAATGTGGTAACTCTACACCAAACCACAGGACTGTGACATACTGTATAATATGTAGGTTACTTGAAGGTCTCAGAAAGTAGCACAGCCAGGCTTTGTACATATTTAAGATGAGTTTTAACAAATAAAATAGGCACACTATTACTAATGAAATGAACACAAGCTATCATTGAAACAAACATTTGGTATTATTGCTCTACTTTATTTACGGAAAAATAATAAATAAATAAAATAAAAATATTGTATGTATGCACAGCAAAGAGATGTTAATATTTTTTCACCTTGGACATGGCTTTGGCTAAATGGAGGAGCCTAGTGTGAAACAGAGAGATTTTTTAAAAGTGAAGTTAATGCAGCTCCATATTCATTGAGACATCCTTAAAGTGTTATTAAACCCACAGCACTAAAATCAGTCTGTATATGCAGTAATGCTTGTTATACTCACTGTGGAACCTAATGCGTTAATCCTCCGGATTGTGTAAAAAACAGAAAAATTGTACCATACTTACCGTAATTTTCTTTTCCTGGTGCCTATCCATGGCAGCATACCTGTGACAAGCTCCGCCTTGGCTCCTCCCTCAGGACTAGTGAATATTATAAAAGAAATGGTTAGCGCAGCCCCAGCATTCTCCGTAATATAGAATACCGAGGGTGGGATTGTATGTTGCCATGGATAGGCACCAGGAAAAGAAAATTACGGTAAGTATGGTACAATTTTCTGTTTTCCTGGTGCCTCCATGGCAGCATACCTGTGACAAATAACTAGCTGAGACGGGTGGGATGATGCTTAGAAGTTTATTTTAAAGAAATTATTATTTAGAAGAAGTGAAGACTGATGTGACTGCCTGTCTGCCAAACTCCACCGATGAGAGAGTTCCTGGGTCCACCCTGTAATGTTTCAGAAACGTATGTTGGGACGACCAAGTCGCTGCCCGACAAATAGTTGGAGTGTGCCCTGAACGCCGAAGGGGGTTCCAGTCCATTTGTCCTGTACACCTTGTGGATGATTTTAACGATCCATGAGGCAATCGTTCTTGCTGACGCCGTCTTGCCTTTGTTTTTACCCCAGGGAATTATAAACAGCCTCATGGAACCCCTGAATGATGCTGTGGCCTGCAGATAACATCTCAAAGTGGAGGCAATGTCTAGCTCATGAAGAGAACCAGAGTCCTGTTCCGAAAATGTTGGGAGTGCCCAAGGTTCTGACATGTTCAAGGATGGTGTGACCTTGGGAATAAATCCTCACACTGTTCTGAGTTCTACTCTGTCCGGATAGAATATGATATGATTATGATCTGCTCCTAAAGCTTGGAGCTCTGAAACCCCTTGGTGATGAGGAAGCCTTGAGATGAACCTTGGGAGTTTGGTATTGAATGTTGTTGCAAATATGTCTAGCTCGAGGGGACTCCACTGGTTCACTATCCAGTTGAAAATCTCCCCGTAATCTTGAACTCTAGGGCTAGTAATGCAAGGTAGGCCGCTCTGACCTCCAGGACATTTGACACCACGCCTGCTGTATGGAAGAACCATCTTCCCTGCACTGAGATCTGGTTGCAGTGTGCTCCTCAACCTGCTGCACTGGCATCAGTAGTAATTGTGATCCAGTCGACATGCCCTAGCGGGCGTGATTTCAGAAGTGTCTGTTTCTTCATCTACCAATGTAGACTCCTGAGCATCAAGGTCGTCAAGTGTATGGGTTGGGATAGATACCGTCTGTTCCACAGTCTCAGGAATTCCAGCTGGAAATGTCTCAAATGCCAACGGGCCCAGGGGACCCTAGGGATACATGACGACATTCGGCCTATCAGGCTCAAACAGTTTGAGGCTGCCAGGTAGGATCTTGTACTCACTTTCTTCATTTGTTGAATAATGGATGCCGCCTTCTGAGGTGGGAGAGCCACTGTTCCGTTCCTTGTGTTGAACAGAGTGCCCAAATAAACCATCTCCTGGGTTGGAGAAAGGTGACTTTTCTCCTGGTTTATCTTCCATCCGAATTCTGTTAGAGTCGTCAAAAGAATGTTCCTGTGTTCCACTAACTGGGCTGGATCCTTCGCCAGGAGTAGAAGGTCGTCCAAGTAGTGGTATACCCGAAGCCCCAATTCTCTCAGAGGGGCTATGATGGCAATCAGGGTCTTTGTGAAGACTCTTGGCGACGTGCAGAGGCCAAATGGAAGGCTCTGGAATTGGAGATGTACCTGCCCCACTGCGAATCTCAGATACCTCTGGAATGGAGGGAGTATGGGTATATGCAGGTAAGCGTCCTGCAAGTCTATTGACAACATCGAGTCCCCTGGTTGGACTACACGAATAATCGTCTGTAGTGACTCCATCTTGAATTTTTCTAGGAAGATATAGCGATTTAGTCTTTTAGGTCTATCATGGGTCTCCACCCTCCGTTTCTCTTGGGGACTAGAAACAGCGTGGAGTAAAAACCCGAAAATCTTTCTGATGGAGGCACTGGGACTACTGCTTGCTGTTCCTGCAAGGAGAGAAGAAATCGCTGTAGCGCTTCAACTTTTTTGGGGGGACCTTGACACCCTTGGGGAGAAGAAGTCCTTGGGAGGTTTGTCTAGGAACGACCAGAAATGGCCATATTTGACTGTGGAGACTACCCAAGGATCCCTGCACTTTTGCTCCCAGGTCTTTGAGAAGTGTTTTAACCTGGCCCCTACAGGGATCGCTTGGGCTGGCCTGGCATCAAAAGGATTTAGTAGAATCCTGTGGGGTAGGCACTGGTCTCTGTCTTCGGGTCTTGAGGAACATGGACTGTGTGCTTTTCCAATTATGCCTGAAACCTTTTCCTTGCCTGGACTGTCGGTAATCCTTATTCTTGGAGTATTGGAATCTGGGTGCAAATGTCCTGGAGCGTCCGGATCGCCTGTCTTGGGGTAGTAGGTCCGATTTTCCACCAGTGACTCGAGAGATGGCCTTGTCCAGTTTTTCCCCAAACAAGGCTTTGCCGTCAAAAGGTATCTTGCACCAGTTTTATTTTGAGGCAATATCCGCTGCCCGTGGTTTCAGCCACAGGGCCCGTTTGGCCATCACTGTGTGGAGCATTGCCCTTGTGGATCAACGAATTGAATCAATGGCAGCTTCATCAATAAAGTCTGCTGAGAGCTTCAGCTCATCCAAGGCCTTAATTATATCCTCCTTTGGAATGTCCTGTTGGATTGCCGACTCTATATTATGCGTCCAGATGCATAGTGCATTGGACACTGATGTCAGGGCTATGGCAGGCTTACAGGCGTTACCTGCCATCTGGTAAGCTTTTTTGAGATCGAGATCCATCCTTCTGTCCAGTGGATCCTTAAAAGAAGTTGAATCTTCCAGGGGCAACGTGACATTCTTTGCCAACCTTACCACTGCTGCGTCGACCACTGGAGAACCCTCAAGCATTGCGGAATCAGCTTCTGAGAGAGGGTATAACTTTCCCAAGCGATTAATGGAGAATCTTTTCTCTGTCTTTTTCCACTCTTCCTCAATCACATCCCTGATCTCGTCCATGAGAGGGAAAAAGGAGATCTGGCGTTTGAGAAAGGGGAAGTATGATTTAGACTTCTTAACCTCTGCGTTGGTCTCTTCCCAGCCGATCGCTTGTTTAACTGCCTGTACATAAGGCTGGGCCATGGCAAAAGCAAAACCAGAGGCATCTAGGTCAGATGATTCCTCTGAGATGGCATTCTCTTCTTGATGCTTAGAGGAAGGTGCAGGCGTCAGACGAAAATTCCACTTGTGGACAGCCCAGGAATGGAAGCCTCAGCCGTTTTGCTCCTGAGGAGGGGATGCTGGTTGTTGCGTCCACATTGTGGCTACCAATTCCACAAGGGAATCTTTTACTGCTTTTTTGAGTAGGTCCACCACTTGCAGACCTTCAGATTCTCTGTCCGCTGCATAGTCCTTGAGGCAATTTTGACAGATCAGTTTGTCTGGAAGTGGGGTAGTTCCACAGGCCTGACATCTTAGAGATCTAGGTCTCGGGGAGCGCGAATGACGGCGCTTTTTGCTCAAAGCTTTCCTGACACTTCTATAATCCCTATGCCTGGACGACCTGTCTCTGCTGTGACTAGAGTCATCGTCGTCTTCATGACGCCTTGAGGTCCTCTTAGATGGCTTCTGGCGTACAGGACTGAAATACATGAAAGTACCAGCCTCAGTGCACTCTTTTTTTTTTTCTAATATAAACTTATCTGGATGTAGGTCCTTAGCTTGGGAGTAGAGTAGGATCTTGTGCGGGCGGCGAATGGCTCATGCTAGGCAGAGGCAGCAGCTAAGAAAAGAGTCAGAGGAGAAGCATCAACTGGCCATGTCCCGACTTGAAAAAAAAGGGATTACCTCTAAAAATAAAGGGTTGTCTCTTTTTTTTTTTTTCTTTTTTTTCTTCCTCCTGGGACTCCTGGGTGGACTGTGTCTGTGTTTCTCTTATTTTATTTTTCATTATTTTTAACATTTTCCTTTATTTTATTTTTTGTTTATTAACCCTATTGGGGGGTGGGTTTGGTGAGATGTCAGGAGAAAGACAGAGGGACTGCGGATAGGGATTCACAAGTCCCTTTCTCAGCAGCCTCAGCTGCACTGAAGACAGGGGCTCCTCTCCATTCATAAACGGAAGCATTGTAAACACAGATTACGATGCTCAGTTATAAATGGACAGAGTCAGTGCATTCAGAAGGAGCGGAGGAGGACAAAGAGGGGAAGCGGAGAAGGAGCAGAGGAGGACACAGAGGAGGAGCAAAGAAGGAGCGGAGGAAGACACAAAGGGGGAGCGGAGAAGAAATGGAGGTAGACACAGGGGGGGAGCAGAGAAGGAGTGGAGAAGGACACGCAGGGGGAGCGGAGGAGGACACGAAGGGGGAGCAGAGAAGGACACAGAGAGGGAGCAGAGGAGGACACAGAGGGGGAGTGGAGAAGGAGTGGAGGAGGACACGGAGGGGGAGCGGAGAAGGATCGGAGAGGGACACAGAGGGGAAGCAGAGAAGGACTGGAGGAGGACATGGAGGAGGAGCCAAGAAGGACACAGAGGGGGAGCCGAGAAGGAGCAGAAAAGGATGCAGAGGGGGAAAGGAGGAGGACAAGGAGGGGGAGTAGAGAAGGACATGGAGGGGGAGCAGAGAAGGAGTGGAGAAGGACATGGAGGGGGAGCGGAGGAGGACACGGAAGGGGAGCAGAGCAGGACACGGAGGGGGAGCAGAAAAGGACACAGAGGGGGAGCCAAGAAGGAGCGGAAAAGGACGCAGAGGGGAAGCGAAGGAGGACACGGAGGGGGAGCAGAGAAGGACGTGGAGGGGGAGCGCATAAGGACAAGGAGAGGGAGCAGAGAAGAACACGGAGGGGGAGCAGAGAAGGATATGGAGGGGGAGCCAAGAAGGACACATGGGAGCCGAGAAGGACATGGAGGTGGAGCCAAGAAGGACATGGAGAGGGAGCCGAGAAGGACACAGAGGGGGAGCAGAGAAGGACACGGAGGGGGAGCAGAGAAGGACACAGATAGGGAGCAGAGAAGGAGTGCAAAAAAAGGACATGGAGGGGGAGCCGAAAAGGACACGGAGGGGGAGCTGAGAAGGACACGGAGGGGGAGCTGAGAAGAACACGGAGGGGGAGCCGAGAAGGACACGGAAGGGGAGCCAAGAAGGACACGGAAGGGGAGCCAAGAAGGACACGGAAGGGGAGCCGAGAAGGACACGGAGGGGGAGCCGAGAAGGACACGGAGGGGGAGCCGAGAAGGACACGGAGGGGGAGCAGAGAAGAACACAGATGAGGAGCAGAGAAGGAGCGCAAAAGGACGCAGAGAGGGAGCGGAGGAGAACATGGAGGGGGAACAGAGAAGGATATGGAGGGGGAGCAGAGAAGGATATGGAGGGGGAGCTGAGAAGTACACGGGGGAGCAGAGAAGATCATGGAGGGGGAGCTGAGGAGGACACGGACGGGGAGCCGAGAGGGACACAGAGAGGGAGCAAAGAAGGACATGGAGGGGGAGCTGAGAAGGACACGGAGGGGGAGCCGAGAAGGACACGGAGGGGGAGCCGAGAAGGACACGGAGGGGAAGCCGAGAAGGACACAGAGTGAGAGCCAAGAAGGACACAGAGTGAGAGCCAAGAAGGACACAGAGGGGAAGCAGAGAAGGACACAGATGGGGAGCAGAGAGGGAGCAGAGGAGGACACGGAGGGGGGCCGAGAAGGACATGGAGGGGAGCCAAGAAGGACACAGAGGGGGGGGCCGAGAGGGACACAGAGGGGGAGCAGAGAAGGGCACGGAGAGGGGGGCGGAGGGAAAGTGGAGGAGGACAGACATGGCGGGAGCCTTAGAAACACACGAAGGAGGACACAGGGAACAGTCAGGGATGATCGGTGTGATGGTGGGGGCTGTTACAAGCATTGATCTCCCTGTATAGATTTCAATAAAGCAGCCTGAAAGCCGCGGTGGGGGGAGGTGAAGCGGCTGTCAGCTGCTTTGTTGAAATCTATACAGGGAGATCGGTGCTTGCAATGGCCCCCACCACCGCACCGATCATCCCTGACTGGCCCCTATAGTACAACTACCAGGGCTGTCTTTAATATTGATTGGACCCTGGGCAAAACTTTTCTTGCCCCCCCCCATGCAGTTTTGCTCTCCACCTGCTCTGAGACATACAATAAATAGCAAATAGACTCAAAATCAGTTTACTGAATCAGATCAAGCAGCTATTGCGATTGGTTGCCAGAGGTTACAGTGTATCATTATCGCTCACTAATTAGTTGCTAGAGGTCACAGCACATGATTTCTGCTTGTTTATTGGTTGCTACAGATTACTGAGTATATGACCTCGGGGGGGGGGGGGGGCATGATATACATATCAACACCGATTGCGGCTGCTATTTACATATGAATGGCGCCTTTATATATGAATGCCACCGCTATTTGCATATGAATGCCGGTAATCTACATGTAGAAACAGGGTCTGCAGGTGAGTCATCTGTGCACAACAATAGGGTAGAGCAGGGCAGTATTAGTAGAATCACTTCACACTGAGATATCTGGACACAAGGGAATTTAAAGCAGGATAGTTGGCAAGTACGAGGCAGCTGCTTTGGGCCCCACAACAATGACAGGGCCCAGGGCAGCTGCCCCTTTTGCCCTGCCTTAAAAACGGCCCTGACAACTACTCGTGCAAATGCTCAGTATCTACCGATATCGATACTAGTATCGGTATTGGTGCAACCCTAGTAAAAAGTATGTTTGCTCCTGTCTTCTCTGATCCCCCCTCCCCTTTTTCCATTGTCCCCAATCCATCTCCTGATAGAACAGCTTGTTTGCTAGAGAGTTTTTTTATGCATGTGATCAGCACAGGGCCAATCAGCATCGTCCAGGCAGGGTTGAACATAGAGGGCTGGGAGAGTCGAATGGGCAGCTTGAATATTTGTGTTTTAGCAAATCCCTTAGCCCCTTTTAGCAAATAGTTTGGGGTCTGGAGCAGCCCTGTTCTTATCCTGCTGGAGAAGTTCCCATCCTCGGGGCTGCTGCCCCTTTAACCACTTAAGGACCGCCGCATGGCAATGTAGGTCGGCACAATGGCACCAACAGGCACAAGCACGTACATGTACGTGCTTGCCTTCCAGCGGGTGGGGGGTCTGATCGGACCCCCTCCCGCTGGACGCGGCGGTCCGTTTTGCTTCAGGAGCGATCCGGGATGAGGGGATGGACGTTGGTTTCTGGCCATCCCCTCTCGATCGCTCCTGGCGAATGAGAAGCTTCCCCCGCTGTGTATTGTAAACACAGGCAGGGAGGAAGTGATGTCAATCTCCTCTGGGCGGTCTTTTTGACCGGACTGCGAGGAGAACACAGAAATAAAGTGCACCAAACACTACACTGACATGTAGGTACACATAGGCACACAAATCCCCCCCCCCCCCCCCAGTCACAGTGTCACTGATTGCAGTGATCATTTATTTACTGATCATTGCATTTAGTGTCAGTTGTGACAGTAAAAACTGTCAGGGCAGTTAGTGTTAGGTCCAGGGTAGCCCCCTACCCCCCCAATAAAGGTTTAACCCCCTGATTGCCCCTAGAGTTAACCCTTTCCCCCCCTTTTGCCAGTATCACTAAGCAATCGTTTTTCTGATCACTGCATTAGTGTCACTAGTGCCGCTACGTAGCTAGTTATTATTTTAGGTTCACCGCCAGGTTTTTATAGCGCTAGGTACCCCGATATACTACCCAATAATGGTTTTAACCCCCTGAGTGCCCCTAGTTAACCCTTTCACCCCCTTTTGCCAGTGTCACTAAGCAATCGTTTTTCTGATCACTGCATTAGTGTCACTAGTGCCGCTACGTAGCTAGTTATTTTTTTAGGTTCACCGCCAGGTTTTTATAGCGCTAGGTACCCCGATATACTACCCAATAATGGTTTTAACCCCCTGAGTGCCCCTAGTTAACCCTTTCACCCCCTTTTGCCAGTGTCACTAAGCGATCGTTTTTCTGATCGCTGCATTAGTGTCACTGGTGCCGCTAGGTAGCTAGTTATTTTTTTAGGTTCACCGCCAGGTTTTTATAGCGCTAGGTACCCCCATATACTACCCAATAATGGTTTTAACCCCCTGATTGCCCCTAGTTAACCCTTTCACCCCCTTTTGCCAGTGTCACTAAGCGATAGTTTTTCTGATCGCTGCATTAGTGTCACTGGTGCCACTAGGTAGCTAGTTATTTTTTTAGGTTCACCTCCAGGTTTTTATAGCGCTAGGTACCCCCATATACTACCCAATAACGGTTTTAACCCCCTGATTGCCCCTAGTTAACCCTTTCACCCCCTTTTGCCAGTGTCACTAAGCGATCGGTTTTCTGATCGCTGCATTAGTGTCACTGGTGCCACTAGGTAGCTAGTTATTTTTTTAGGTTCACCGCCAGGTTTTTATAGCGCTAGGTACCCCCATATACTACCCAATAATGGTTTTAACCCCCTGATTGCCCCTAGTTAACCCTTTCACCAGCGATCACCGTATAAGTGCCACTGGTGACGCTGGTTAGCCAGTTAGTTATTTAGATTCCCCGTCAGGTTTTTATATAGCGCCAGGGATCCCCATATACTACCTAATAAAGATTTTAACCCCCTGATTGCCCCTAGTTAACCCTCTTACCGGTGATCACCGTATAAGTGTTACAGGTGACTGGTTAGTTAGTTTGCTTTTTATAGCATCAGGGTACCCACCATTTATTACCCAATAAAGTTTTAACCCCCTGATCACCCGGCGGGTGATATCAATTAGGTTTTAGGGTCAGGGTCTGCATCGCCCCAGGCAGCGCTAGGTTAGTGCTAGTACCGCTAACACCCACGCGCAAAGCATAAACCTCCCGTAGTGGTATAGAATCTGAACAGATCAATATCTGATCTGATCAGATCTATACTAGCGTCCCCAGCAGTTTAGGGTTCCAAAAAAACGCATTGTTAGCGGGATCAGCCCAGATACCTGCTGGCACCTGCGTTTTGCCCCTCCGCCCAGCCCACCCTCGATCACTGTCACTTACAAAACACTAAACACATAACTGCAGCGTTCGCAGAGTCAGGCCTGATCCCTGCGATCCCTAATAGTTTTTTTTTGGTAGCATTTTATATTTAAATCCTGAAGGCAGTGCTTGGTTTTCGGGGTCCCGTACGCGGCTAGGCTCCCAAAAAGTCCCCCACATGTGGTATCCCCATACTCGGGAGAAGCAGCAGAATTTATTTTGGGGTGTAATTTCACTTATGCCCATAGCATGTGTGAGCAATATATCATTTTTTTTTTTTTTATAAAATCGTTTTTATTGAATTTTCATCAGCACATCAATTGCCCACGCAGGGGCCAAGCAGTACCCACGCAGGGGCAACCGTTAAATGCGGCAACAGGCCACATATGGACACAATCTCTTAACATATGGTCTGTCACTTATGCAGCAACGGGCGCATCAGGACAGGTCAAAACAATACAACGTTAACTAGCTAACCCCCAATGTGGGGAGAGGTTATTGCAGGAGGTGTTGTGCTAAGTGCTATACGTACAGAATAAAATAGCATAGGAGCATTTGGGCAGCCTAACAGCCCATCATGACCTTAGTGAAGGATTATGGGTCAATCACTACATCAGTTGCCGTAGTGGTATCATCCAACCAACAGGTCCACACCTTGTCAAACTTTCGTGGGCAACCCCTGCTCGAGTAGGTGGCCTTATAAAGGGGCAAACTAGCGTTCACCAGGTTCTTCCAAAGCCTGATAGAAGGGGGGACGATTGCTTCCAGGTCATGGTGATGGCCTTTCGTGCATAGTACAATAACAAAGATATAAGCGTTTTCCTAGCTCTGAGGATCGACATTTGTTCCACGAGCCCCAGCAGACAGTATTTAGGGTCACAAGGGATACTGATCTTAGTAGTCCTGCCTATCACCAGGAGAACCTCCTTCCAGTAGCATTCAATCGCTGGACAAGTCCAGAAAATGTGAAGGAAGTCTCCTGGCCGATAGGAGCATCGCCAGCATGCTGAAGAATGCGTCAGCAACATCTGATGTAATCTGTGAGGCGTGTAATGGGCTCTATGAACAATTTTGTATTGGACCAATTTGTCCCTGGCTGATACCAAAGGGGAGAATGGAAAATCCCAAACCTCCCTCCAATCATCGTCATCCAACTCCGGTATGTCCTCCACCCATTTCCTGCGGAGGGAGGACAACTCAGGGACGGCAGCAACCAGCAAGGACCTATAAATCTGAGACATGGGTTTCTCCAGGTCCTCAACCCGAAGGATGGATTCAAGCTCAGAGTATTCTAGCACGACCGGTTGACTTAAAAATTTACATCGATATGCATGTGCTATTTGGAGATAACGAAAATGGGCCCACGCAGGCACATTAAATTTAGTGCGTAGTATATGAAAGGGAGTAAGTTCCCCGTTAGTGATGACATGTTCGAGAGTTAATATTTTACACTTGGCCCAGGCCTGCGGGTCCGGGATGGTACTGAACTGCGGGAGGTTAGAATTCAGCCACAGGGGGGTGTGGGGAGACCAGGAGTTCGGAAGGGGGGTCCTCAGCGCCTCCCCTGCCCTCCACGCCCTTATAGTGGTGCGCATAGAAGGGGTGAGGCAGTGAGGAGTTTTCAGCCCCCTGAATAGCAACCCCCGCAAGGCCTCCAGCGACCCCACTATAGCTGCTTCCAGGACCGTTGCAGCATTGGTCAGGTCCGGTCGCAACCACCAGTGGGCTGTTACGAGCTTAGTGGCCAAGAAATATTTGTGACAATCAGGAAGAGCCAACCCCCCATTCCCCACAGGCCTGGTGAGAGTGGAATATCTGAATCTAGGGGACTTGGGTCCCCAAATGAAGGAGAGAAAAAGTTGTTTCAGAGAATTAAAGAAGGTTTTAGTCAGCCATTGTGGGGAGTTCCTAAAAATGTACGTAAGCTTGGGAAGGATCTTCATTTTTAGAAGGTTAATGCGGCCTATAAGGGAGAGGGGAAGATTTCCCCACGCCTTCAACCTGGACCTGATCCCTACCAGAACAGGCTCAAGATTAAGCCGGACAAAGTCCTCGCTCTCCCTTGAGACAATAATACCCAAGTAGGTAAACCTATCCACCCACTGAAGCTTGGTAGAGGATGGAGAGGTCCTGGCCCCTTCGTCCACCGGGAAGAGTTGAGATTTATGCCAATTCACCTTCAACCCGGTAAAGACAGAGAAGGCATCTGTCATGAACTAGATGTGACCAGAACTGTGTGACTGCGACAAAGTGAACCAGACACAAATAAGTGAAGGTAAATTTATTAAGCAAACGCATATAAATGTGAACACACCACCAATACGAACCAAGTGAACAACCAAACAACCAAACAGTAAATAAACCAGTATATGTAACAAAAGGGAGTACCGGAATCGTAGTCAAGCCAGGCCGGGGTCATAAATAGGAGGTCAGCAGATGGGGGGACAAGGAGAAGGGAACAGGTACAGGAGGCAGGATGCAGGGATCAGGGATGCAGGGATCAGGGATGCAGGGATCAGGTAACAGGGATCAGGTAACAGGGATCAGGTCAGGGCTCAAGGACAATACCAAGGCGAAGTGTATATGAACTTGCCGGGTATTTATAATGGCTGCTGTCAGTCATGTGACGCCTGACTGCAGAGGGCAATACCTGCTCCATACTGCCAGGATCCCTCCGCTGGTGGACACCAGTACTGCAGACCAAAGATGACATAATTCCAGCAGGAGACACCTGCTGGTGGATCGCAGTACTGCATGCCAAATGATTGATATTACCAGCGGAGGGAACCTTTCCTGACAGTACCCCCCCTCAAAGGAGTGACCTCCGGACGCTCCAACTAGCAGTTGCTGGGGAAAGTCCACTGCGTCAAGCTGGGCTATGGGCAAAGTCACATTAGGTTGGGTAATGGACACTTCAAGCAGGGCAGCAGACAGAACCACATCGGACCGGGAAGCTGGCACATCGGGCTGGAAAGCGGGCAGCGGCACGTCAGGCTGGAAGGCGGGCAGCGGCACGTCAGGCTGGAAGGCGGGCAGCGGCACGTCAGGCTGGAAGGCGGGCACATCAGACTGGAAGGCATCGGACTGCAAGGCCGGGACATCAGACTGGAAGGCGTCGGACCGCGAGGCCGGGACATCAGACTGGAAGGAATCAGACTGCAAGGCCGGGACATCAGACTGGAAGGAATCAGACTGCGAGGCCGGGACATCAGACTGGAAGGAATCGGACTGCGAGGCCGGAACATCAGACTGGAAGGAATCAGACTGCGGGGCCGGGACATCAGACTGGAAGGAATCAGACTGCGAGGCCGGGACATCAGACTGCGAGGCCGGGACATCAGACTGCGAGGCCGGGACATCAGACTGCGAGGCCGGGACATCAGACTGCGAGGCCGGGACATCAGACTGCGAGGCATCAGACTGCAAGGCCGGGACATCAGACTGCGAGGCATCAGACTGCGAGGCATCAGACTGCAAGGCCGGGACATCAGACTGCGAGGCATCAGACTGCAAGGCCGGGACATCAGACTGCGAGGCATCAGACTGCAAGGCCGGAACATCAGACTGGAAGGCATCAGACTGCAAGGCCGGGACATCAGACTGGAAGGCATCAGACTGCAAGGCCGGGACATCAGACTGGAAGGCATCAGACTGCAAGGCCGGGACATCAGACTGGAAAGCATCAGACTGCAAGGCCGGGACATCAGACTGGAAAGCATCAGACTGCAAGGCCGGGACATCAGACTGGAAAGCATCAGAATGCAAGGCCGGGACATCAGACTGGAAGGCATCAGACTGCAAGGCCGGGACATCAGACTGGAAGGCATCAGACTGGAAGGCCGGGGCATCGGACTGGAAGGCATCAGACTGGAAGGCCGGGGCATCAGACTGGAAGGCATCAGACTGGAAGGCCGGGGCATCGGACTGGAAGGCATCAGACTGGAAGGCCGGGGCATCGGACTGGAAGGCATCAGACTGGAAGGCCGGGGCATCGGACTGGAAGGCATCAGACTGGAAGGCCGGGGCATCAGACTGGAAGGCATCAGACTGGAAGGCCGGGGCATCAGACTGGAAGGCATCAGACTGCAAGGCCGGGGCATCAGACTGGGAGGCCGGGGCATCAGACTGGAAGGCATCAGACTGGGAGGCCGGGGCATCAGACTGGAAGGCATCAGACTGGGAGGCCGGGGCATCAGACTGGAAGGCATCAGACTGGAAGGCCGGGGCATCAGACTGGAAGGCATCAGACTGGAAGGCCGGGGCATCAGACTGGAAGGCCGGGGCATCAGACTGGAAGGCCGGGGCATCAGACTGGAAGGCATCAGACTGGAAGGCATCAGACTGGAAGGCCGGGGAATCAGACTGGAAGGCATCAGACTGGAAGGCCGGGGCATCAGACTGGAAGTCATCAGACTGGAAGGCCGGGGCATCAGACTGGAAGTCATCAGACTGGAAGGCCGGGACATCAGACTGGAAGGCATCAGACTGGAAGGCCGGGGCATCAGACTGGAAGGCATCAGACTGGAAGGCCGGGGCATCAGACTGGAAGGCATCAGACTGGAAGGCCGGGACATCAGACTGGAAGGCATCAGACTGGAAGGCCGGGACATCAGACTGCAAGACATCAGACTGGAAGGCCGGGACATCAGGCTGGAGGGCGTCTGGCTGGAAGGCCGGGACATCAGGCTGGAAGGCATTAGACTGCAAGGTCCGAACATCAGACTGCAAGACATCAGACTGAAAGGCCGGGACATCAGACTGCAAGACATCAGACTGGAAGGCCGGGACATCAGGCTGGAAGGAGTCTGGCTGGAAGGCCGGGACATCAGGCTGGAAGGCGTCTGGCTGGAAGGCCGGGACATCAGGCTGGAAGGCCGGGACATCAGGCTGGAAGGCGTCTGGCTGGAAGGCCGGGACATCAGGCTGGAAGGCGTCTGGCTGGAAGGCCGGGACATCAGGCTGGAAGGCCGGGACATCAGGCTGGAAGGCGTCTGGCTGGAAGGCCGGGACATCAGGCTGGAAGGCGTCTGGCTGGAAGGCTGGGACATCAGGCTGGAAGGCGTCTGGCTGGAAGGCCGGGACATCAGGCTGGAAGGCGTCTGGCTGGAAGGCCGGGACATCAGGCTGGAAGGCGTCTGGCTGGAAGGCCGGGACATCAGGCTGGAAGGCGTCTGGCTGGAACTCCGGCTCTGGCACTCCGGGCTGGGACAGATTGGTAGGTGTGGAGGCAGGTTGGGTTAATGGTAAGATCATTTTGGTTGGGAAAAACTTTCGCTTTTTCTTTGGCTTAGCTACTGAAGCTCTGTAGGTGACTGCAGGACTGTAAATAAGGGGTGCAGCAGACTGGAAAGGAGGATTGTGATATGGCAGAGAAGAGGTACCAGTAGCTGGGGAAAGAACTTGTGGGTTTGTAGACAGCAGAGAGGAAGCAGGTGGGTTGAATGCAGGGTAAGTACAGGGAGCAGAGACTGGATAGGAGTATTTGGTTGGGAGCAGCGTGTACTGGGCTGCAACTGAGGTTGACATGGCTGATGGGAAAACATACTTTTGGGTAGGCTCATATCTGATGGCAGAGGTGGATTGTTTGGCTGGGGCTGATTGCACCATGTCAGACCATGCTGAAAGTATGGGTTGTACAAACTGAAGTTTTAAGCCTCCCTGTCTAACAAAAGACTGAGCAGATACAATGCACTCAGCAATCACCTGTGGGGAACAGGCTGAGTAGTGTTCACGAAAATCAGAAGGATCATTCTTTCAAAACCTGGCGGCAATAATCACCACTCTCAGATGCCAGCAGAGAAAAATAAATGATCTCATCAGCATTCATGTTTGCAACCAAACTAAAGCAAATGGTTCCCCTGTGCAGCCACTTCTGGTCAGGAATGGCCTTGGTATTCTGTCATGAACCAGATGTGACTAGAACTGTGTGACTGCGACAAAGTGAACCAGACACAAATAAGTGAAGGTAAATTTATTAAGCAAACGCATATAAATGTGAACACACCACCAATACGAACCAAGTGAACAACCAAACAGTAAATAAACCAGTATATGTAACAAAAGGGAGTACCGGAATCGTAGTCAAGCCAGGCCGGGGTCATAAATAGGAGGTCAGCAGATGGGGGGACAAGGAGAAGGGAACAGGTACAGGAGGCAGGATGCAGGGATCAGGGATGCAGGGATCAGGTAACAGGTGACAGGTGACAGGTGACAGGTGACAGGTAACAGGTGACAGGTGACAGGTAACAGGTAACAGGTAACAGGTAACAAACAGGCTGCAGGTCAGGGCTCAAGGACAATACCAAGGCGAAGTGTATATGAACTTGCCGGGTATTTATAATGGCTGCTGTCAGTCATGTGACGCCTGACTGCAGAGGGCAATACCTGCTCCATACTGCCAGGATCCCTCCACTGGTGGACACCAGTACTGCGGACCAAAGATGACATAATTCCAGCAGGAGACACCTGCTGGTGGATCGCAGTACTGCATGCCAAATGATTGATATTACCAGCGGAGGGAACCTTTCCTGACAGCATCCATAATTCCAAGTGCACCCCGCAGAGAGTCACCAGGATCATTCAAAAAGAGCAGAAGATCATCTGCATAGAGAGCCACCTTCTCCTCCAGCCAGCCCACCCGAAGACCACGGACCACAGCCGAATTCCTGAGAGCCTCAGCAATAGGTTCCATGGCCAGGGCAAACAAGGACGGGGAGAGAGGGCATCCCTGCCTGGTGCCCCTCTGCAGGGGGAACGGAGGAGACAAGGAGCCATTCATTTTAATACGTGCCATGGGACCGGTGTACAGTGCGCCTATCCAGGCAATAAATTGCAGGGGGAAACCCATTCTTCTAAGCACCTCCCACAGATACCCCCATTCCACTGTATCGAATGCCTTTTCCATATCTAGAGTAGCAATAGTCCTAGTGCCTTGATTATCATGGGGGGCATGAATGTTGGAAAACAGTCTACGGATATTGATATCCGTGGACCTACCTGGCATAAAGCCAGTTTGATCAGAATCAATCAGAGATTTGATTACCTTATTAAGTCTAATGGCCAGTATTTTAGTCAATATTTTTAAATCACAATTAAGGAGTGCTATCGGCCTGTAAGAGGCGCACTGTTTGAGGTCCTTATTAGGCTTCGGAATAAGAATAATATGGGCCTCTCTTATAGAGGGGGGCAGGGAGCCCCATCCAAGACATGAGCAATACACCTGGGCCAACCTGGGGGCAAGGAGTTCTACGTGTGCTCTATAATACTCTATGGATAGCCCATCCGGCCCCGGGGTCTTCCCTGCCGGGAGAGACCCAATGGCCATCGTGACCTCCTCTGGTGTGATCTCCGAAACATGGAGCTGTCGCTCCTCATCAGAGAGCCACCCCAGTGCCAGCGTATCTAACGAGGTCATTGGTGCAGGGTCAAAGCATTCAGGGAGTGAGGAGACATACAGGGAGGTGTAGAACCTGGTGAATGCAGATAAAATATCCTCCGGAGAGGTAACCAGTACCCTGTCCTCCGTGTGTATTTCAGGTATAACCGCCACTGGCCTGTCCTGCTGCGCCAGCATAGCCAGTAATTTGCTATTCTTATCTCCATATTCAAAGTATCTCTGCCTGCTGTCTTGTAGACCCAGCCTGGTGGTGTTTGAGACATGGAGATGCAGTTCTCGCCTGAGCGACAAGAGGTGCTTGAAGTTGGGGACCGTCGTTGAGGCAGAGTACTGATCTAGAGCCTCCTCAACCCTGTGCTGCAACTCAGATACCCTGTCCCCAAGTTCTTGACTGCCGCCACAGCAGAAATGTACTGTCCCCTACCATAAGCTTTGGAGGCATCCCACGTCATCTCCAGGGAGGCTGACCCCACATTGCGCACCCAGTAGTCCTGCAAGGAAGGAGCAACTCTGTTGTGAACTGTTACGTTACTGATCCAATGGGGCTGTAGCCTCCAAAGGGCTTTACTCCTTATCTTGGTGGTCCTGATAATCAATTTAAGGGGGTGATGATCCGAAAGACCGGAGGGAAGGTAGCTAGCCTCCTGGACATTAGCCAGGAGGAGGTCATTTGCAAATGCCAGATCAATGCGGGAGGACGTTTTGAACGTGGAGGAAAAACAGGAGTAAGCTCTATCCTGGGGGTGAAGCCATCTCCACACCTCCTGGTAGTCCGTTGCTAGGGCCCACGAACCAAGGTCAGGATTGAAGGTCGCTTGTGGAGAGGGCCTATCTAGGTCACGGGACAATGTGGCATTAAAGTCACCCATAAACAGGACACTCGCCGGGCAATGCGGAGCCAACCTCTCATATAAAGTATACAAAACCTGCACCTGGCTCGGAGGAGGGAGATACACGTTAACAATAACATATTTCTTATTAAAGATGTTCAAGACCACCATAGAAAATTTCCTCTGGGGATCCAAGTGAACCTCATGGATCATGCATGGCACTCGCTTACTGATCAGTATCGACACCCCTGGAGAGTACGAGGAGTAGGTCGCATGTAGCGCCCTTTGCACCCAAGGTTTTTTCAGAGCCAGAACCTTACTACTAGTCAAGTGTGTTTCCTGCAGCAGGACTATGTGGGGACTATGTAGTTTTAAATATTGAAATAACAGCGAACGCTTGTATTTGGAGTTGAGTCCCCTGACGTTCCATGAAATAACAGTTAGCGACTCGGTATCAGAGGAGGCCATCATGGGACGTCAGGGGGAAACAAGAACAGGATAATCCCACACCACCCGTAGGTGGAAGCAAACCCAAATTTAGTATATATACTCTTCAGTAGACGGACAGCACATATTTTGACCTTAGCATTAAGACAAAAAACCCTCTCCCCACAGAACATACAAAACCCTACCCCAACATCACAAGAACCGAGGGTGATGACCAAAACACTAGGCCATCCACCCATACAAACCGATGCGGGGTTTCTTCCCATAACTGTAGAACTTTCAGGTCACCGAGACCCCCGGATGGTGGGCCCCAGGTGGGTACAGTCCTTCCCAGTAGAGTCTGCATCAAGTTCGGAAGGAGCAGTCCAGTCCTGGAGAAAGAACGGGGAGGGAAGTAGACAGGGGGTGCGTCTCAAACAAAAGGTGGACTCCTCGGTGACCTCCAGTGGAGCTCCTTAGACAGGAGTAAGCACATTCCATCCGGCGATGCAGGACAAACAAGCAATCTGCAAGGGCAAAGCTGGACTCAATGGGGAGAAAGGGCCGGGAACAAAGATTAAAGTTTCCAGGATTCCACTTGGGTCGAAGCATTGCAAAAGAAGAGGGATACGTAGCTACCCCCCGGCAATCACGTTCAGCCACATCAAGCCCCCGAGCAGATATGATCAGCGGGCATCCAGCCACGCCGCCGCAGCCTCCGGGGTGTCAAAAAAGCGGGTGTTGTCACCATCGGTAATTCGTAACCTGCTGGGATATAGAAGACCAAAACAAATTCCTCTTTCTCTGAGCCGGCGTCTCACATCGGTAAAGGACTTGCGTCTTTGTTGTACTTCCTGAGAGAAGTCCGGAAAGAATAGAAGCTTGGTGTTCTCATACTTGATATCAGGCATGGTACGAGCCGCCGCCAGGACACGGTCCCTGTTGCGGTAATTTAACAGCCGCAGCAGAAAGGGGCGCGGAGGTGCCCCAGGCCTCGGAGGGAGTGGTGGGACGCTGTGGGCTCTCTCCACCACAAAGGTGGGTGGCAACTCCCCCAGGTTAAACAAGGTGGACAGGAGTCCTTCAGCAAACTCAGCGGGCCTAGGGCCCTCAGCCCTTTCAGGAAGTCCAAGTATGCGGATATTATTGCGCCTGAGGCGATTTTCAGTATCTATTGCACGTTCTTATAGCGCCTTCACCTGGATTTGCAAGGCCTTCACTTCCCTGGAGTCAGAGCGGACCGTATCCTCCACCGCAGAGAGCCTATCCTCCACCTCGGCGACACGTGAGCGGAACTTATCCATGTCCTGGCGGATGAGGCCAACATCTACACTCAAGAAGTCGATCTTAGCTGTCAGGGTTTCTTTACAGGATGTTATGGCTGCCAGGATCTCAGCACCTGTGGGAGCCCCCACCTCCCCCGATTCCGTGGCCCCCCGCGCGCCAGACGCCATCACAGCCGAGGACCGCCTTGTAGCTGAGTCAGCAGCCGGCAGGGGGGCACGAGGAGTCCTTGAGCTGGATTTGGAGCAGCGGGTCTTAGGGTGACCCATCCGAGGTACAACCTGTGATGAAGGAGGATCTTGGAGGGTTCTGCGGGTTAAGAGCCTAGGTCTTGGCAGCAGCAAGCTATGTCAGTGTTGGTGTCCTGGGACTGGGCCAAAAACCTTTGCTGGGAGGGGTGGCAGACAGGTGCCCAGGTTCCCCGTGCAAGCCAGAGGACAGGAGTGGGGTGATCTACTCGCTCAAGGTCAGGGCTTCCAGTAGGGAACAATCACTATAAGAGGAGACACAGAGAGGGCAAAGCAGGGGGGGGGGGGCACAGCAGCAGTCACTAGGAGGGCAACACTGTAATACCGAAACACTGCACCTGAGGGCAAAGGATGAGGGTGGAGGATGTGCCCAGGTGAGTAGGCCGCAAGATGGCACCTGCAAGGTGTCCCCCTCTCTTTCCCCAGGCCCCCCCTCAGACCAACCTTCTTTCAGGAACTGCCAGCGGATGTGAAGAGGCTCCTGTAGACAGCGGAGCCTGAGTCCGCAGATGATGACCGGAGGGTAGGCCTCAAGATGGCCGCAGGGTCCTAGGTGTGGAGCGGCCCCGCCGGGACCAATCGAACGGCCAGGCTCCACAAATAGCCGCTGGGATGGGTGCTGCAGACTTCCGATGGCCTCGGGGGATTAACAGGAGATCCCTCAGATATTTGAGGCAGGAGGATGGCGGCGGATTGTCAGGCCACAAGATGGCGGCGGTCCGCGGGTTCCCGGGGGCGGCTTCGTGAGATCCCCTTCCAGCATCCAGCCCCATCACCGTCCGACGTTCACCCCGGTGTGGCCGCTGTGGATGCGCCGCTGTGTTCTGCCTCTCCACCCGCAGATCGCAGCACCGGAGCCCGAGGACGCCGGAGGCGAGGTAGGCCGCAAGATGGCGGCGGGTCCACAGAGCAGGAGGCCGAACTCGGCCCTGTAAAGGAGCGATCCGCCCGCCGACCACCACAATATCCACCAGGGCCGATGCAGGTACTAGCTGGCACCAGATAGGGAGGATTTGGAGACCCCCCCCCGGCGCTCTAAGGTTCAGGATGGTTGCGGATGCAATTAGGATTTACGGAGCTCCACTGGAACACGACTTGTTCCTGCTACATCCGGATACGCCCCCCCGAGCAATATATCATTTAGTGACAACTTTGTGCAAAAAATAAAAAATAAAAAAAAATTTAATATTCCTGCAACTTGTGGCAAAATATAAAATATTTCATGGACTCAACATGCCTCTCAGTAAATAGCATTGGGGTGTCTACTTTCCAAAATGGGGTCATTTGGGGGGTTTTGTGCTATTTTGGCATTTTATGGCCTTCGAAACTGTGATAGGTAGTCAGGAGTCAAATAAAAAATTTGCACCCTTATGCCGCGTACACACGATCAAACAATCGGGTGGAAATGTCCGGCAAACTCAAGTCCGCCGGACAATCCCCCCGTGTGTAGCCTCTGGCGGACTTTTTTGAACCGAAAGTACGGCGGACTTAGAAAGTAGTTTTGCACTCCAATCTTCCCGCCGGACTTGCATTTCGGCGGACAATCCGGCTGTGCGTATGCCAGTCCGCCGTACTTTTGAAATGAACGGACTTTTCCCGCCCGGAGAAAAGTCCGCTCATTTTGAGCACATCTCCAGGTAGGCGGGGTCCGCGAAGGATGCGTCGCTGGCCCCACCACCTGGTATGGACTTAAAGGGGAACCCCAATTCCGAAAAAATTGGCGTGGGGGTCCCCCCCAGGTCCACATCAGACCCTTGTCCGAGCACGCTACCCGGCCGGCCAGGGAGGGGGGGACGAGCGAACGCCCCCCCCCCCTCCTGAGCCGTACCAGGCTGCGTGCCCTCAACATGGGGGGTGCCTTGGGGAAGCACCCCCCAAAGCACCTTGTCCCCATGTGGATGAGGACAAGGGCCTCTTCCCGACAACCCTGGCCGTTGGTTGTCGGGGTCTGCGGGCGGGGGGCTTATCGGAATCCGGCCCCCCACCCTATGCTAATGAGTATGGGGTACAATGTACCCCTACCCATTCACCTGTAAAATAAAGTAAAAAGACCCCCGAAGTCGGAAGAAGAGGGCGGCGGCGAGGAAGAAAGCTGGGCTCCTCCGCTAGTAAAAGAGCTAGCAGAAGATAGCGGAGGAGTCCGGCGAGAAGACCCCCGAAGACGGAAGACCCCGGAGCTGTGCAATAAACTATTTTATCTTGTGTGTTGTGTTTTTTTTACTTTATTTTACAGGTGAATGGGTAGGGGTACATTGTACCCCATACTCATTCACATAGGGTGGGGGGGCCGGTATCCGGGGGCCCCCTTATTAAAGGGGGCTCCCGGATTCTGATAAGCCCCCTGCCCGCAGACCCCGACAACCAACGGCCAGGGTTGTCGGGAAGAGGCCCTTGTCCTTATCAACATTCGGACAAGGTGCTTTGGGGTGGGGGGGCCGTGCGCCCCCCCTCCCCAAGGCACCCCCCATGTTGAGGGCACACGGCCTGGTATGGCTCATCCCCCTTTTCCTGCCTGGCCGGGTAGCGTGCTCGGACAAGGGTCTGATGTGGACCTGGGGGGAGCCTACGACGATTCTTTAAGTCCATACCAGGTGGCGGGGCCAGCGTCGCATCCTTCGCGGGCCCTGCCTACCTTTAGACGCGCTCAAAATGAGCGGACTTTCCTCCGCGTGTGTGGGCGAGTCCTTTCATTTCAAAAGTACGGCGGATAGTCCGGCGGACTTAGTACGCCGTATTAGTCCGCTGAAAAAGTGCCGTGTGTGGGCAAGTAGCCCGTTCGGAAAGTCCGGCGGACAGTCCGGCGGAAAGTCCGCCGGATAAACCGCTACGTGTGTACGCGGCATTAGAAATCCTGAAGGCAGTGATTGCTTTTCGGGGTCCCGTACGCGGCTAGACTCCCAAAAAGTCCCACATATGTGGTATCCTCATACTCAGGAGAAGCAGCAGAATATATTTTGGGGTGCAATTCCACATATAACTATGGCATGTGGGAGCAATATATCATTTAGTGACAACTTTTTGTAAACTTTTTTTTTTTTGTGTCATTCAATCACTTGGGACAAAAAAAATAAAATTCAATGGGCTCAACATGCCCCTCAGCAATTTCCTTGGGGTGTCTACTTTCCAAAATGGGGTCATTGGGGGGGGGTTTGTGTTATTTTGGCATTTTATGGCCTTCGAAACTGTGATAGGTAGTGAGGAGTGAAATCAAAAATTTACACCCTTAGAAATCCTGAAGGCCATGATTGGTTTTCGGGGTGCCGTACGCGGCTAGACTCCCCAAAAGTCCCACATATGTGGTATCCCCGTACTCAGGAGAAGCAGCAGAATATATTTTTGGGTGCAATTCCACATATAACTATGGCATGTGTGAGCAATATATCATTTAGTGACAACTTTTTGTAAACTTTTTTTTTTGTGTCATTATTTAATCACTTGGGACAAAAAAAAATATTCAATGGGCTCAACATGCCCCTCAGCAATTTCTTTGGGGTGTCTACTTTCCAAAATGGGGTCATTTGGGGGGTTTGTACTGCCCTGCCATTTTAGCACCTCAAGAAATGAGATAGGCAGTCATAAATTAAAAGCTGTGTAAATTCCAGAAAATGTACTCTAGTTTGTAGACGCTATAACTTTTGCACAAACCAATAAATATACGCTTATTGACATTTTTTTTTACTAAAGACATGTGGCTGAATAAATTTTGTGCTAAATGTATGACTAAAATTTAGTTTATTCGATTTTTCTTATAACAAAAAGTAGAAAATATATTTTTTCTCGAAATTTTCGGTCTTTTTCCATTTATATCGCAAAAAAAAAAAACCCCAGAGGCAATCAAATACCATCAAAAGAAAGCTCTATCTGTGGGAAGAAAAGGACGCGATTTTCATTTGGGTACAACATTGCATGACCGCGCAATTACCAGTTAAAGCAGTGCTGTGCGAAATAATAAAAAGACCTCTGGTCCTTAGGCTGACAATTGGTCCAGGGCTGAAGTGGTTAAGGCAGTTCTACTGGAGTTTTCTGATGTTCATTGAAGTCCCAGCTGTAGCAGAGCTGGGGGGGGGGGGGGGGGGGCGTATTTGGAATTACTCCTGGAGCTAAGGATTTGGTCTTGAGTACCCAACGAAGAGTGCCTGGTGGGAGCTGGGAGGTGTGCAGTTGCCACTGGAAATCGTAAGTACTGATCCAAGTTTGATAATCCAGTTACTGTGTGCTGTTCTACTTTTGGAGCCAGCGAAGCCCTTTCTCTGAAACTGTTTCTACAGCAGTGACGGCCTGTCCATAAGGGGCGCAGGGGCCACTCCCCTAATCCATGCATCCGTCCCCTAATCTACATACAGGCCACCACACGCATGGATTTCAAAGGTTTTTTTTTTTCTTTTAAGCACATGATTAGAGCCTTAGGGTCTAACTGGCTTCAAAAAAGGGTGGGCTCGGGCGCAGACCCACCCAGTTGTGTGACATTAGCGAATTAATATTCACTAATGTCTTCCTGTTTGTTCTCCTGGGAGTCCTAAGACCCCTTTGGCCGGCAGTCCGAAGACCCGATTGGCTGGGAGGGAATGCAGCGATGGAGGAGATGGAGGGGGAAGCCGCAGCCACGACCTGGATGGGGTACGTGCCAATAGATAAGCGAGCCGGGGATTGGGGGGAGGATTGGTGCGGAGCGGCAGGCTGGATCGTCTGGGGTAGATGTCTCAGGTTTGTTGTTTGCTGCCTCTGCCGCCCTCGACCGATGGAGCATCAGCCGCCACAGTCCTACAGTTTGGGCTTTCCCCTGGTTTACTGGTTTAAAGACTGCTCAAAGAAGTTGCAATTAGTGAAGTGTGTGTGTCCTCCTATTACAAGTCAGCATTTCTGGAGTATCCTATAACCACCCCAACTGCTCTCCCGTTACAAGTTCTACAAGCAATAAATCTTAAAAAGGCATCCTCTAGAATTTTAAAGGAGCCAGAGTAAATGGACTATTGCCTGTGTGAATAGTAGCCTATAAGCTGTTTTGGGAAATAACCAATTATTCCAGTGGCCCCTATGGGTGTAGCCCTACATGCATTTCTGTATTCTTTGTGGGAGATTTATTAAAACTGGAGCAATGTTGTCAGCTCATTAAACCTAGCTATAGATTCTCAGTCGGTTCAGCAAGGACCAGCTGAGATTGCAATCATGTATGGGCAGGCTGATTGTATCCAATCTGATACATTAATCGCCATGGGTATAACCAGCATGTTGGATTTTTCCATGCGATTACTCATCTCTGCGGACATTAAAGACCCTGTAAAAAAATTGCCTGCCCTCAGGAATGTCATCTGCATGAGTGGTGAATGGGTGGTGTTTATATACATACACAGTATATACTGGTTATTGTAATTTTAGCTGTTTTTTTGGGGGGGGGGGGGTTTGGGTGGAATATGATCGCATTCAATCCTTTACCCTACTCTATCTTGACTACAGTGAATTACACGTATCGATTGATATCCACAATCCTGCACAAGACTATGGTAGAAGCTTGTGGGCTAAGACACATTTTCTTAATTCTTAATTTTGTTTGTTCTGTGACACATTTATTTGGTTGACTTATTGCAAGGTGATACAATTATTGTTCTCACACACGTTGTTCATACCATTTAATTGTTGTCACATTTTTTGGAGTTAGTTATAATTTATAGTTAAGCGCCACTATTTTTCCTTTTTTCTGATTTTTGTTTTAAAAGGTAAAATACGATTTGCACTACACATTTTCTGTGCTCTGTGTCTTTTATCTGAAGTATGTGTAGCGCAGGAGTTTTTGCCACCTAATTTACAATATAAAAAATGTGGCATTCTTTAACCACTTAACAACCGGCCCATAGACGAATGACGGCCGTCATGACGTTCTCCCAGAATTCCGCTCTCGCGCGCCCCCTGGGGCACGCACTCGAGACCATCCGTGACCGCCAGTTTACCACGCGATCGCTCCGTCAAATGACTGAGTGATCACTTGTAAACAAACCGATCGGTACAGCGGAGGGGGAAGAGATCGGTGTCAGCAGCGCTGTGGGCTGCATCTGCAGTGCCCACATCACTGCTCCCCGAAATTTAACCCCTCAATTCCCTGCCAATACTCTGCAATACCAGCCAATACTCGGCAATACCCGCCAATACTCTGCAATACCCGCCAATACCCGCTAATACTCTGCAATACTCTGCAATACCAGCTAATACTCTGCAATACCCGCTAATACTTTGCAATACCCGCTAATACTCTGCAATACTCTGCAATACCAGCTAATACTCTGCAATACCAGCCAATACTCTGCAATACCCGCTAATACCCGCCAATACTCTGCAATACCCGCCAATACTCTGCAATACCCGCCAATACCCGCTGATATCAGGTCCCGGCTGCTAAGAGATTGTATTTAGTCAGATCTCTCGTGATGCGCTCCTCCCCGCCGGCCCCTCCTGATTTTCTGTCTCCTCATCGCCCCCCCCCAGTCTCCTGTGTGAATCCCCCCTCCTCTACCTTCAGTGCCATATGAAGAGAGAACCCAGAGGAGGAGCACAGCTATTCTGCTCACAGGACATGCAGGGAGAGAGGTGAGCTGAGAGAGGAACATCAGTTTGGGGTGGTAAGCTGAGCACAATACCTGGCAAAGTTTAATGCCAGGAGGGAAGTTTATGTGGAAATATGTGAAGGGTTGGAATAGCAGCGAGTGTGTGTTGGAGCCCTGCAGAGTTTGCAGCCCTCCAAGCTAACATACATCTCCTAAGCAGAAACACATCACTATCTCCCCAAGCATTCTGTCCAGATAATGTGCAGTTAATTTCTGACCTTTCCGTTTAACCCTGTGTTATCCAAACTCTGTTCAATGAAAAGTGTAAACTCACCACATAAACACTCTATATACAAAATAGCATTCCCCAATAAAGATCAGAACATGATGTTCACATTTGCATGGAAGAACAATTGAATGAATGCTGATTATTCAGAGAATTACCGTATTTATGTTTAGTGAGAATCGTTGCTTTTTTTTTGTATGTACTAACCGTTAAGCTTCAAACAGACGATACAAAAATTGGATGAAAAATACCACTTTTGAAGTGTTTGAGCATATGAGCATATCAATTTTTTATTTATTTTTAAAGGGGGAGTGGATCTTGGGTGGGAGTTCCCACACTTTTTTCCCCAGGACTTGACCCGTGCATAGAATGCATTAAGGTGAAAAATTGTTTACCTTTACAACCCTTTTAACCATGTAGAAACACAAAAAAATCTATAAAAAATATTTCAGCAGCGCTAAATCTAAATAACTATTGTATCAAAACAAATAGTTTAACAAATAACTATTGTATCAAAACAGTTTAACAAATAACTATTGTATCAAAACAATTAGTTTAACATCAATCTGTTAGGGCCGGTTCACACAGCGGGCGATGCGAGGCGACACGACTCGCCTCGCCTCGCTCCCGCAAGTCGCCCCCGTTCTGTACAATGGAACCGTTCTGAGAGGAGCGACTCGAGTCGCTCCGACTCAGAAAAAAGGTTCCTGTACTACTTCTGGGCGACTTCGGGGGCGACTTGCATTGACTTCTATACAGAAGTCCTCTGCAAGTCGCCGCTGAGGTCGCCGCAGGTCGCGGCGAGGCAAGTCGGAGACGCCTCGCCGCGCCTGCAGTGTGAACCGGCCCTTATTGTAATCCGTGTTCTGTGTACCCAGTCCATATATCAAATGCCGGTAGTAATTATCAAACGCTATAGAGAAAGTCCATTGCTAACAATTCAGGTGAAAATAAGTGTAGAATGCTGACACCGACAGAGATCACCTCCACGCATGCACTGCTTAAACAGGGGGGTATGAGAGAGGAGTCCCCTTTTGATACAGCCCTTACCGGGAAGCAAGCTTTAGTCTGGCATGTAAATCCACAGTTAGACTGCACCAGCCAACATCCCTTTGTTACTTACCTTTGCGCTTGTCTCCCTCAATAATTAAATAAAGAAAGAAGAATAGAGAACATAGCGTAATCTTGCTTTAAAAATTCTTTAATGCTATTTAAAATCTTCACAGAATGCACTCAGAAAACATAATCAATGTAATATCGCTGTTCCCAAACGTCTGAAGAATCAGACACAGTGACTCCTTCAGCTACCGCTCATGGCCACTGTAGCCGACGGAGGATCCTACTGCCTTCCCACACCGCGGTGCCGATCACATGCAATGTCTGTGCAATGCGAGTTCAGCTATACAATTGTATGGCTGAACTTGCATTGAATTCGCACAGAAAAGGTGCAGGGACTTTTTTTCCTCCGCACTGAAATCAGATCGCATGGGTGTTCTTACCTATGCGATCTGATTCTTGTGCGATTTCAACAATGCATTGACACCTGCTGCAGTTCGCAGAGGGTAGTGTGAACTGCCTGTGGGAGAGATGCGACGTGAGAACCGGCGTTGTAATCGCGCTGGTTCCCGTATCGCTATAGCGTGAACCTAGCCTGAATGTTTCAAAATGAATATTTTGGTTGTATACTACTTTTTTGGGCTACATTTTTAGGTCATGTTGAAAATCAAGCATAATCTCTTGCCCTACAGAGAATGTTAAAAAAAAAAGAAGCTTTCTGAATGATGGCAGTCGTTATTAACATAGCATTGGCTTTTTGAACATGGAGAGATATTTTTGGTGCCATCTTCTGGCAACATTTGTAATAACATAAAACGGAATATCTGTTGTCATTGTCAAAAGGACTTGTCCCAAGCTGTGTTTTGTCGTTTTTAACATTTTGTCAATTTTTTGGGGAAATGGTAGGGGTACATTAGGACCCTGTTATCATTTTACACGGGGGGAGGCCAGGATCTGGGGGTCCCCTTGTTAAAGGGGTTTCCAGATTCCGATAAACCCCCTCACCTGCATACCCCCACAACCATCAGGCAAGGGTTGTAGGGATGAGGCCCTTGTCCCCAAGGTGCCGTAGGGGCCTACCCCAAAGCACCCTCCCCATGTTGAGGGCATGTGGCCTGGTATGGTTCAGGAGGGGGGCCACTCTCTCATCCCCCCCATCTCTTCCTGTGGCCTGCCAGGTTGCGTGCTCAGATGAGGGTCTGGTATGGATTTTGGGGGGACCTCTATGCCATTTTTTTTTTCAATTTTGCGCAGGGTTCCCCTTAATTTCCATATCAGACCCGATGGGCCTGGTTTGGATTTTAGGGGGACCCCCACGCAATTTGTTTTTTAGATTTTGGTTCAGGGTTCCACTTAATATTCATACCAGACCCAAAGGGCCTGGTAATGGACTGGGGGGGGGGGGCCCATGCTCTTTTTTTCAATGAGTTTTATCTATATTGCCGAGACCCGACAATTCATTACAGCCATGATCGGTTTTAAATGACAATTTTTCCTTTATAAATGCAATTTTTTAAAGGAATATTTCATTTTTATTGTTTCACTTTAAGCATGAAAAAAATCACTGCTCCCGAAAAAACGGGCATTTAAAAAAATTAATTGCATTGATACATGTCCCCTGGGGCAGGACCCGGGTCCCCAAACACTTTTTATGGCAATAACTTGAATATAAGCCTTTAAAATTAGCACTTTTGATTTTTCATGTTATTGTCCCATAGACTTTAACGGTGTTCTGGCAGTTTTCGAATTTGCCGCGAACACTGCATATTGTTCGCTGTTCGAACAGGCGAACACTCCATGTTTGAGTTGAACTTATGTTCGACTTGAACAGTTGACTCATCCCTAATTGTCAACTGTTATACTTGAAGACAAATTGTTAATGCTGGCAAATGTACCTCTGTTCTAGAATCAATGTACGTATATCAAGGTTGTTTTAAAAAACAAATAAAACAGGATTTATATATAGGATCAAAATATTAGAAAAACAAAATACAATTATTTTTTTTATATAATAGTAAGAAAATGTCTCTAGATATTTTATTGCAATTTAAGGTGTTTGTGAAACACTTACCATAATTTTCCTTTCCTGATGAGCTCTATGGCAGCACAGCTGGGTATAGGCTCCGCCCCCCCCATGCCTCCAGGACTTAACTCATATAAATTTGAGCCCAGCTACAGCCTCGGGGGTTCTGTAACTAGTCCTACCAGTCTGGGTGGGATCTGTGCCTCCATGGAGCTTGTCAGGAAAGAAAAATTACTGTAAATATTTGAATTAAATTTTCGGTTTTCCTGACGGCTCCATGTCAGCACAGCTGGGAACTAACTAGCCAAAACAGGGGAGGGATAATGCTACGCACTCCTCAATGCTGACAAAAGAAACAGAAGCCAGGATGCCTCTGCCAAACTCAAATGTCATTAAGCCATGAATATGAATATTTTGGTGCCCACTTAGCTGCCTTCCAGATAGTTGGTGTATTGTGTCATCTGCACAGTTTGCACCTAAAGCTACCCTAATTGCTGGTGTTCTGCTGATCCTATCCGCAGGCAGCTGTAGCAATTAAAGTTGGTGTATTGTGTCATCTGCACAGTGGCCTGCTGCCACTCTTAAGGTTGAGACCCTTCTAGTGAAGAGTGCCGTGATTCTCCTGGCACAGCCAACCCTTTCAACTTGTAGGCCAAGGAGATGAGCTTTACCAACCAAGAGGCAATAATCTTGCTGGAAGCTGTAAAATCATTATGAGTTCTACCTGGAATGACCAACAGATGCTCTGACTTCCTCATGGCAAAAGTTGCCTTGATTAATCATTTTAAAGCTTGGCCCACATCCGGTGGGCTAATTTCTTGAGTATTCCCCTAAAGAAACGTAGGAGAACCTCTTGTGTGATATGGACTCTGAAGGTCAGTTCAGGCACAAATTCGAGCATTGGCATGAGTACCATCCTGTCTGGGAAGTACCCAAGTATGGTTCTTTAACCACTTACAGACCGGACCATTTTGCTGGTCAAAGACCAGACCACTTTTTGCGATTCGGCACTGCGTCGTTTTAACTGACAATTGCGCGGTCGTGCGACGTGGTTCCCAAACAAAATTGACGTCCTTTTTTTCCCACAAATAGAGCTTTCTTTTGGTGGTATTTGATCGCCCCTGCGGTTTTTATTTTTTGCGCTTTAAACAAAAATAGAGCGACAATTTTGAAAAAAACGCATTATTTTTTACTTTTTGTTATAATAAATATCCCCCAAAAATATATTAAAAAATTTTTTTTTCCTAAGTTTAGGCCGATACGTATTCTTCTACATATTTTTGGTAAAAAAAATCACAATAAGCGATTATTGATTGGTTTGCGCAAAAGTTATAGCGTTTACAAAATAGGGATAGTTTTATAGCATTTTTATTAATAATTTTTTTTTTTTTTTTTTTTTTTTACTAGTAATGGCGGCGATCAGCGATTTTTATTGTGACTGCGACATTGTGGGGGACCCATCGGATATTTTTGACACATTTTTGGGACCATTGTCATTTATATAGTAATCACTGCTATATAAATGCAGTGATTCCTGTGTAAATGACACTGGCAGTGAAGGGGTTAACCAGTGGGTGGAAGTGTAGGGGTTAAGTGTTCCTAGGGGTGTGTTACTAACTGTGGGGGGGTTGGGCTTTCATTTAGTGAACACTGATCTCTGCTCCAATCACATGGAGCAGAGATCAGCGTCACTAGTTGCTAGGCAGAATGGAGAAATGCTGTTTACACAGCATTTCCTCCATTCAGCCGTCCCGTGAGACGATTGCGGGGATGCCCGCGGTGATCGAGTCCGCGGGTCCCGCGACCGGACTCAGGGGGGTCCCGACCAGCGCGGGAGCGCGCCGCCGGTGGCGCGCTCCCGACGGCAGGGCGCCATTGAAGATTGGACATACCTGTATGCCAATATGCCTGCCTGTGCCATTCTGTCGACATACATCGTCGTGCGCTGGTCGGGAACCGGTTAAACTCCAAGGCCCCCAATGCTGACTCTCTTCTGTTCGATGTAATTGCCACCAGTAAAGCAGTTTTCAGTGAGAGGTACCACAGGGTGATTAAAGGCATCTGATGCAATAACATCTAATAGCAATGGGAGATCTCATTTTGGAAACAATTTGAAGTTTCAATCAAATTGCATCTTGAAAAACAGTATAATTAAGTGTTGGATGCCTACTGTATGCCGGCGAAGGCAGAGATAGCCAAAATGTATGCCTATAGCATACTTACGCATAGACCTAAATCAAGCCATGCCTGCAGACATTTCAGAACAGACTTCTGAAGAGTCCAGCGTAAAATCTTGATCAGCAATAATACTGGGAATTTATGCCATATTCTACTATAAGCAATGTTAGCGCTCTCCTTTCTTGTTTTCATAACAGTATTTACAATTAGGGATGAGCTTTGTGTTCGAGTCGAACTGATGTTCAACTCGACCATCGTCTGTTCGTCCGTTTGGCCAGTTCCGAACATTATGGGCCGTTCGTGCCAAATTCGAGTGGCGTGTCACCATAATTCACTGCGGCATCACAGTGCATTGCTGGCTGATGATTGGCCAAGCATGCAATATGACCCGCATGTTTGGCCAATCACAGCGCCGTCTGTACAGAGGGTCGTAATTGCCCAAAGCCAGGGTGGCTTTGGCCAATTATGGCTCAGGAGGTTTAGTACATGGCCCACACTATATAAGTCCGCCTGTGTGGTGGCCTTGTGTAGTGTGTTGCGGCGGTGGAAAGAGATAGACAGAGAGACAGTGTCATTTCATTTCATTTGAGTTAGATAGAGCAGGCAGGAGGCTAGTCAGTTAGCTGCAGTCAGTGTATTGTGTATATATATGCATCCTAGGTGTTGTGTGTGTGTGTGTGTGTGTGTGTGTGTATGTGTAGCTGCGGATCATGTTGTCCTTAGTTACCCAGAGGACTCCGGACCGAATGCCTCAGCTAACCTACGCTGCATGGCCTCCCTGATCCTGCAAAGCCTGCGGAAGGATCCTCGTATTCTTCGGATCAAGGAGAGGGACCATTACTGGCTGGCCACTCTCCTTGATCCACGGTACAAGGGTAAGGTTGCCGACCTTATCTTGCCATCGCAGAGGGAGCAGAGGATGAGACATCTCCGGGAGGCCTTGCAGAAAGGTCTGTGCAACGCGTTCCCAGAGACTGGGAGGTTACAAACTCCTGGTCCTGGACAACGTGTTGCGGAGGCATCGGTCAGAAGGAGCGGTGGAGAAGGTGGCCGTCTGACTGATGCTTTCAGACAATTTTTTAGTCCGCAGCCCCAAGGTATGATCGGTTCCAGCCACCATCGCCAGCGTCTGATTTACATGGTGCAGGAATACCTAGGGGCAAGGTCAGACTTGGACACCTTTCCCACCGAAAATCCTCTGGCTTACTGGGTCTTGAGGATGGATCACTGGCCAGAGCTTGCACAGTATGCAATTGAGCTACTGGCCTGTCCTGCATCCAGCGTTCTTTCGGAAGGCACCTTCAGTGCTGCTGGTGGCTTTGTTACCGATCACAGGGTGTGCCTGTCCACCGAATCAGTTGATCGACTGACCTTCATCAAGATGAATCAGTCTTGGATCACCCACAGCTACCAAGCACCTGAAGCTGATGTAATAGAATAATTTTTTTTGAAATATCACATCCCTTCAAGACTGCCTATGCTGATGCTGAGTGACTGTCCTGTTATGTTGATTGTCTATCCTCTTCCTCCTCCGCTGATATGTTGGAAGAACATTTCTGGTTCTGGTTGATGTCATCAGCCCAATTTTTCTGCCCCTGTTTAACAGGGGCGTTTAAGTACAATTTTTGATGCAATGCTTTGCAGCAGGGCTAATTCCTGCAATCAAACAAGAGTATATGGGAGAGGTTGCAGTGTGGTGGCACCAGCACCAGTGCCTAAGGCCCAATTTTTCTGCCCCTGTTTAACAGGGGCGTTTAATTACAATTTTTGATGCAATGCTTTGCAGCAGGGCTAATTCCTGCAATAAAACTAGAGTATATGGCAGAGGTTGCAGTGTGGTGGCACCAGCACCAGTGCCTAAGGCCCAATTTTTCTGCCCCTGTTTAACAGGGGCATTTAAGTACAATTTTTGATGCAATGCTTTGCAGCAGGGCTAATTCCTGCAATAAAAGTAGAGTATATGGGAGAGGTTGCAGTGCGGTGGCACCAGTGCCTAAGGCCCAATTTTTCTGCCCCTGTTTAACAGGGGCGTTTAATTACAATTTTTAATGCAATGCTTTGCAGCAGGGCTAATTCCTGCAATAAAACTAGAGTATATGGCAGAGGTTGCAGTGTGGTGACACCAGCACCAGTGCCTAAGGCCCAATTTTTCTGCCCCTGTTTAACAGGGGCGTTTAAGTACAATTTTTGATGCAATGCTTTGCAGCAGGGCTAATTCCTGCAATAAAACTAGAGTATATGGCAGAGGTTGCAGTGTGGTGGCACCAGCACCAGTACCTAAGGCCAAATTTTTCTGCCCCTGTTTAACAGGGACATGTAATTACAATTCTTGATATAATATTTCACAGGAGGGCCCCTTCCTGTGCCCACCCAGAGTAACGGTGAGGACTTATAGTGTTGTGGCACCAGCACCACAACCACCAAAGGTCAATTTTTCTACCACTGTTCAACAATGGCATGTAATTACAATTCTTGATATAATCGTTCACAGCAGGGCGCTCCAGCGCCCACCAAGAGTCACTTTGAGGGCTTACAATGTTGTGGCAAAACCAACACCTTGTTCCGCCATTTCTGCAGAGCATATAGGGCAGGCCCCTACTTTCAAACATCCAATTTACAAACATCTCCTACTTGCAAACGGAAGGAGACAACAGCAAGTGAGATGAAAAAAGATGGACGACAAAACAAATTATATAGGGGTGATAACCCTTCCCTATGTTTTCCAAAAAGCTTAAAAATAGTTTTTTTGACTGGAGCTACACTTTAAAAATGTACCAGTTGAAAATTACAAACAGATTCAACTTAACACAACAAACCTACACAGTCCCTGTCTTGTTTGCACCGCCTGTATACTGCTGTTCTGAGTATATAGGGCCTGGGGGCCACACGCATTTCCTTTTTTTAATATGGGTACAGGGTTCCCCTTAATATGCGTACAAGACCCAAATAGGCTGGTAATGGGCAGGGAGGGCTACCCATGCCATTTTTCTCAATTATTTTTAACCATATTGCAGGAACCAGTTTTAAATGGTGTTATTTCCGTTTAATGTCATTTTGTGCAGGGACTGTTCTAAACACGGGAAACACGTGGCACTTCACAGGCATCCTACAGACACCCCCCAGGCACCATATTTAAAGGAATATTTCACTTTTTTTTCACTTTAATCGTCATTAAAATCAGTGCTCCCGCCAAAACGGCCATTTTTAAAAACATTTTAGGCATTGACCCATGTCCCCTGGGGCAGGAGCCAGGTCCCCAAACCCTTTTTAGGACAGTATCTTGCATATTAGCCGTTAAAATTAGCACTTTTCATTTCGAACGTTCGAGTCCCATAGACTTCAATGGGGTTCTAAAGTTCGTTCGAATTTGGGGTCCGTTCGAAAGTTCTGGTGCGAACCGAACCGGGGGGTGTTCGGCTCATCCCTAGTTGTGAAATGGAACTTGTGTATACATATGTTAAAAAGTATGCCTCTGCCAGTTATCATTCATGTGCAGATGAAACTCTTGAAAGCCAATGTAAGGTTTTATTGTCAGCAACATAATAGCACATTATCGGGCAAACAGCTAAAAAAAAGTTAAGAAAGAAAAGTTGGCTAATGAAATTGCAGTTTTGCTCAGAATTAAATTTATATCTGAGCAAATGGGGGAGAAGTGGAAAGTAGAGAGGAGACGTCTCAGTGAGGACATTGCGAAAGTCAGTGAAAACCTTCTAAAGATTGCAGCAGCCTCCAGTAATGAGATGGATTAATTGCAGGCAAAAGCAGGAGATTTGTCAGAGAGAAACAGTGAGCTACAAGAACAGCTCCACAGGTACAGCATGGACTGCGATATGAAGAGAAAACTTTTAGAGTTGTTGCGAACAAAGTTGTCAGAGATGGAAGAGTTAGTTATGTCTTTAGAAAGAGAATTAGCAAATGTACGCTCCCAGCTTCTTACTAAAGAGAAAGTTATGGTATCACTCAATGAGCACAAAGGAACATGCCAATTGGCCGATATCTGCACAATCAATGAGGAGAAGGGCCATGATGAAACACAGTCTGCTAGTGCACCTATAGCTTCGAAGCAGAATGAGAGTTTGATTACAATCCAGAGAGACTTACTTTGTGCCAGATTTTGGGTGAATTTAATGCCCTGGAATCACCAATGAGTCTGTCCAATAAATTTGAAGCTCTAGTAGTTAAATTCCATTTGAGTAATGAGGATGCATGCTCTCTTCTGAAAGCATGGCTACCAGGACCTTTGGTAGACCAGTTATCGGTACAAGTTAATGATAACTTAGCAGATGCAGAGGTGCGGAGGAAAGAGTTGCAGCGTATTGTGGACAGTCGTGATAATGGTATGAGTGATTTGCAACAAATGAAATTTAGGAGAGGAGATGACCCAATTTTGTTCTCCAGTGAGTATCTTGCATTGTATATGAAAGTGTTCAACTGTCCTGACTTATTGGAGGACGATGCAAGTTTCATATACTCAATGGCCAATAAGTGTTATGTAAGCTATCCCACTAGAATGGCTCTGAGGAATGCTAGATCATACCAACATTTTGTCAATATCCTCCGAGACTTCTGTCAAGGGTCCAGGGAAAGGGAGTATGGGTCAAAGGCAGATGTATCCGTAATAAGCAGAGGTACAGGAAGGCAGAGAAAGTTCAGACATTGTAAATGGAATAGGCATAGACATAGATTTCATAAAGCCCTTAAAATTGCTAGCATGGAACAGGAAACCCCAGAAGTACAGGTATCTACAATGAAAACCCCCACCCAGGACAGGGACAGTGTAACTCAAAGGCCTGATATGAAAGATAGCAGCCAGGACAGATTACACAGTTCTGAAGGAGAGATAAGAAATGACAGTTCACACCCTAAGCACACCCAGCAACAAGACTGGATGGACATTCCAATATTTGCACCCTGGGCTAATCTACCAATTTGGCTTGTATGTAGTTGGACGCAAATTGCATTGCCATTTTTCCTGAGTGATATGGCAAAGTTTAATACTACTGTGTAGTATAGAAAGGTATGGCAACTATATTGCAATTAATGGGAAAGGCTTTGGGGACTTAAAAAGTCAATTGTCATGTAATTGTGTGTAATCACTGTCTTTGTGTTCCTTTTCCAGAGACCATGGAAGAAGTTAAACGGCTTTGGATACTAACATTTCTGTTTTGTTTGCAGGTCTGTCAAAGTGAGAACAACAGTGGGAAAATATAGCAGAACAGGGGTTAGATTATTGTAAATGCATAATTGATTATCACATGAGCATGAGCTCATTAATTAGCAATTGTTTGCAAACAATGAAAAAAAATGAAACAATAGTCAGACATTAATGAAGTTTCAAATGTTGTGATGTGATACATGCTTTGTTTGTTTTTGTTTTTCCCTAACTAAGTGTCTTTCAGATCGTAATGAGCACTCTTCTCAGGAGAAAAGTCCATGGATGTTGTTAAAGCGGTTCTGCACCTTTAAAAAAAAATATTAAAAGCCAGCAGCTACAAATATTTCAGCTGCTGACTTTTAATAAATCGACACTTACCTGTCCCAGGGTCCAGTAATGTCGGCGGCAGATGACAAGCGATCACTCGTCTCTCTGCTGCCCCCACCACCATCCTCTGTCAGGGAATCGGGAAGTGAAGCATTGCGGCTTCACTGCCCGGTTCCCTACTGCGCATGCGCGAGTCGCGCTGCGCGTCTCTGCTGGTCCCAGCTGTGTCCTGGGAACTGTGTGTTTCCCAGAACACAATGGGGGCGGGGCATCTGCGGAGTGCTGCGGGGGTCTGTCCCGGAAGTGGGTGCAGATACCTGGATTATCCAGGTAACTGCACCCCCCTCCCCCCTGAAAGGTGCCGATTGTGGCCCCTGGAGGGGGGGAGGGATCACATGAGCGGAACTTCCACTTTAGGGTGGAGAACCGCTTTAACTAAAAGTTGAGTGTTTCTCAGTGTTTTATGGTGGTTGTCTTGTCATGTTGTTTGTGTGAAAATGGCCAGATTTTTTTTTTCTCTAAATTTTTTTTGATATTTGTTTAGTCGTCTATTTTATTTTTATTTTTGTTCAGGTGGAAAAATTAGTATGTTTAGTCCACCTGAAAGGGGGGTAATTGACGATGCCCTCAGTTAGCAGCTGGAAACCATTCTAAGCCGCTGGAGCCTTGTGTTTTTTTCTTTGTTTTATTTTCATTCAGGTGGAAAAGAGTTCCAAAAGTTTTAGGCTTTGTCCACCTGAAAGGGGGTAGTGCATACATCATAAAGATACAGAAATGCATTGTCTTTTTTAGCTTGTTAAATTGAGAATTTTTGAGAAGCAACATTGACGTTCAGTTTTAAACATTTTTGATCATACCATGGGGATCCATTTTAGAGTGGGTTCAGCCTAAAGAGATCATGGTTGTTTGGATAGTTTGGTCAGAGTTGCAGAAGCCAGGAATACTAAGGTCCTGGGTTCCAAGGAGGGAACTATAAGTAAACATGGTAAGCGAGCAGATATTGTGGATAAGAATTTGATACTGCTCTTGTTTTTCACTTCCAGAATCCTGGTGGAGCGAGATTGGAGAGGTTTCTGGAACATGGATGACAGATGATCATCTGGTTGGTAGTTTGTCTGTGCCACACCACACCACAAATTTGTTCTGATAAACATCAGGAGAAAAGAAAAAGAAAAACTGAAAGATTCAGATTAATACTTGTTTTTTCTTATGGACAATTTGGTGCTAATGCTGAATCTGAAAGACTGTGCCTAGCAAGAGAACTTGTGAAATATTTTTGCAGAAGTCTCTCCTGATGAATGCAAACATGTTATTAATACATGTGCAATGGGTTGGAGGTTTGGGAAGAATTATGACACATCCAATCCGTCAAAACATGAAAATGTAAAATATGTGTTTTTTTTTGTTGGAAGGAGGAATTGAAAGAAGAAAGGTTTTAATGTATGACATGTATTGATGTAACAGAGTTAATATGGTGCAGGTACACAGGAGGCAGGCTGGCACTTATGCATAATAAGGTAGCTGTTGGCCAGACTAAAGGGTGCCAGGTGACACATCAATGGGGTGAAAACTTCCTCGTAGGGGTGGTGTCTCAATCCTAGAGGTCCTAGAGAGAAGCTTTCGGTTAGTGGACATGTGGGACACCAGAGCTAGACATGGGGAAGATACGCCTGGTTGGTGTCTCACCTGAGAGGTTGAAACCCTGCACAGATAATGCCAGTGAATACACACACAGGAGCATGCTCCGTTAAAATAAAGGGAACAAACGCTGGCTACCAGGGTACCGTATGCCTTCACCATATGGCGTTGCAATATCTCATGGTTGATAAAAACCCTATAAATCACCCTATATGTGCTGAGTATACACTGAATGAAGTGCGGTCATTTTACCAGTGACTTACTCCCAGAGATGTGCGAACACAGAATGAGGTCCATGCAGGATGGTTATTTCTGAGGAGTAACCCGAAAGAGGAGGGATGTATTCAGCACTATATTGGGGGAATAATAGCTGAGATGGGTGTGGTTAATGGAGTGAACATCGGCCTCCTGAGGAACAAACTCACAGCCATAGCTTCAGAGAAGGAGCGTTACTTTGTTACCCAGAGAGATTGGTGGCATCCTTGATAACATTCAACGAAGTCCCAGAAACACCCAGGTTAGAGTGGCTCCGGATTTTGTCAACCATGTTGAGAGGTTGGTAGAGAGTGTGATGGTACAGGACAGAAATCAGTCATTGGCTCTGGCATGCACGCCATGGCAGGCGTAAATATCAGCCAACATCAAGCTGATTGTACTGTCTCTGTATGAAGGGCAGTGGCCTGATGAGTTAGCATCACCGCTCAGTAAGATTTTGCCAAAACACGTCACTTAAACTAATCCAAAGTAGTTGGCCGAATGCCTGGATGAGCTGTACTAATTTGGATTGTGAAAGGGTTTATGCTGTATGTTCCCATACACAGAAGTGCAGACTCGGTCTGTATAGTTGGTGGCATCAATGAGCTTACTGACTGGGGATTCTATCTTATTGCATTTGAGGCTACATCACACATATGATCAGAGAAGGTGGAAGCTGGAGGCAGGTTGATATTTCCCTCTGTCGGAAGCATGACCATGATGTCCTTTGTAGGCCAGGTCAATACATGGGGATGAACGAATAATGTTGGGAAGTTATTTCTCTCTGTGTTCTGGATGGAGAGATCATTGCTGGGAAGGAAGCACCCGGGTATTATTTGGGACGTAGGCGAGTTTGTTTCTTTGTCCTAAAGAATACCGGTGTAGTGTTAGTCATGAAACTAGAGGGTTCCTTGAACCTAACCATAGGTAGAGGTGCATGGTATACCATGGGCATGATCTCTGAAATCCAGGCACAGGGGTGGAATTGTGTGGGTTTGGTCATTGTCGTAAATGTATAGTAGTTGAACTCGATATTTATCTAGAGGGGTCTCCCATTTCTCTATGCAAGTTGAGGGACGATTTGACGGTAAGGTCTCTGTGTACAAGTCAGAGACTTTGCGGCCAAGTCAGAGCCCTGCAATACCGTTGTGTGCAAGCCGGCTGAATGCCGACCCATATTTACAGTAAAGGGTTATAGGAGGTTGGGAGCGGGGTGCGTAATACATATATATGCATATATAGTGGTAATAAGTTGATTTATTTTGTGGTATAGTGTGACCTATGGGTATTGTAGGCTAATAATATGGGCAAGAATGGCCCTCCTCAAGTCGGTATTTGAAAGCTGGTTGATATGTTACTCAGAATGTGTGCTAGTGAATGTTGAATGAATGGACACCCCTTGCCTGTACTGCCATCCTGAGGATACCCGAAGATCCAGAATGGTGACATGGAAGCTGTCGCTGAAGAATGATGGTGGTGTGTCACTCAGTGGCAAAGCGGCACATGTTGGGAAGCAACACATGGTAAAACAATTATGGACTGCTCCATAGGACCTGTTTCTGCACATGTTGAAAAAGACAACACGGTAAGACCATTATGGACTGTTCCACGGGAGCTGTTTCTGAAGCACATGTTGAAAACCACAACACGTTACACAGCTAAGGACTGTTCCATAGGTACTGGTTCAGAAACACATGCTGGGGAGCCACACACGTTAAGACAGTTATGGACTGTTTAATAAGAGCCGTGTCTGAAGAAGGGCGGTATGCACCTTTCAGGCGCAAAGCGGAATGTTGGATTGAATTCATATAATACTTCTGGTATTTGTTCATTATTGAGATAGCCACTTAGCCTCAGTTGAATGAAGCACATGAAAGCTTTGTAATCAGAAGAACAATAGCTTGGCTCAGACCCACCTGCTGTATGTGTGATTGCAAGCTTTCAAAGGGAATAAGAGCTAGCTAGACGGCTCATGGTTAATAGAGACACTGATCATAGTGAACAATACAGCATGCTTCCTGAAGAATGGGCATACATGTGAAGGATTACCTCTTGGCGAAATCTATTGGATGGAAGGCAAATGGGGGTGGCTACGAGTGGGCGTGTATGTTTGAATGAAAAGGCTCACACACAGACAATGCTCTCTCTCTGTTTTGCTGCAAGAGCCTTCCATGTGTTTCTGCTGACCTGATGATTCGGCCTACTCTGGGTGATGGCTCCGGCCTAAACCTCATGGTGAAGGCCCTCTCCTGGTCTGAGCCTAGCTGATGCAGCAAAGCCTCACGGAGGACCGTGTGATAAGTATCTTTCATATTCTTGTATTATATGTTCTGATTGTAAGCTTTGTGATATGGTAATGTATTTTTAATACTTTGTTAGCTTTCCTAATTTCTTGGGAAATAAATAAGATAGTGTTTTACTAGCAGCAGTGTGTGTGTTTTCATAAGTAACTTTATATCAGTGTGCCTGGTAGGGTTTTATAACTAGATAACTATGGGACGAGACAAGTTAATAATAGTTTGTATTCAGCAGTTACTTAATGGAGCTACACTTAACGTAACAGATTCTACTTAACAACACACCTACAGTCCCTGTCTTGTTTGCACCGCCTGTAAACTTCTGTTCAGGGTATATAGGGCCTGGGGGCCGCACGCCTTTCCTTTTTTAATTTGGGTGCAGGGTTCCACTTAATATTCATACAAGACCCTAAGGGCCTGGTAATGGAGTGGGAGGTGTACCCATGCCATTTGTCTCACTAATTTTCATCCATATTGCTGGGACCAGACATTACATTAAAGCCGCAAGCAGTTTGAAATTACTTTTATTCCTTTAAAAATGTAATTTTGTGCAGGGGCTGTTCTAAGCACAGGAAACATGCACCACTTTCCAGGCATACTATAGACACCCCCCAGGTACAATATTTAAAGAAATATTTCACTTTTTTCACTTTAAGCATCATTGCTCCCCAAAAAACTGCAGTGTTTAAAACTTTTTTTGCATTGATACATGTCCCCTGGGTCAGGACCCGGGTCCCCAAACCCTTTTTAGGACAATAACTTGCATATTAGCCTTTAAAATTGGCACTTTTGATTTTGAACGTTCAAGTCACATAGACTTTAAAGGGTTCTTTAAGGGTTCTAAAGTTCTTGCAAATTTTAGGTCCGTTCGCAGGTTCTGGTGTGAACCGAACCGGGGGGGGGTGTTCAGTCCATCCCTAATGGAGACTTTCTTTGGAGCTGAGGGTGTGGCACTGGGTACCTTAAAACACTATGGAGCTGGAGATACTCAGGACCACATTGGGGGGTCTTGTGCTACATATCAGGGAAGTGGTTAGGAAAGCTAACTTGCTCTGTCTAGCATCACTTTGTAAGAACAGGCAGGTGGGGATGGTATCCAGAACATTGTGCAGATATCACGGTCAATCTGGGTACTATCCTATCAGACTCTACTGTGTTACACCCTGGAGTCCATCTTGTTCTGATGGTTTGAGTCTGGACAGCCTCAGATGACTGGTACTGATGAGTGCTGGAGAAAGAAAGGTGTTGTGCTATGAGAAAAGGCAACCATGTTGGCACAGGAGGTGGTTGTGTCTAATGGATGCCGGGGTAGTGTCCCAACTGGTCCTAAACAACGTTAAAAATACTTGAGACCTGAGACCAGGGTACTGGTATCATGAACTTTTTTCAGCATCAGGTTAAATGGTACTCAGCGGGGTACACTACCTCGGGGAGTCTATTGTCTCCTCTTGCCCTTGGCATGGATATGGTAGGAACACCGGGTTGTACCCTGATCACGCCTGAAAGGTTTTATAACAAACCTGACATCCCCTTACACCTACTGAAACTTCCATTGGGATTTGGGGAGGAGTTAAAAGTTGGGTAGTTTGGGCAACAGGTAGATAGTGCCAACAGTCTGTGCAGGGTGTGAATAGAAGGGCCCTGCTCGAGGGGTTTATGATCTAAGGAGGAGGGTGGTACAAAAATAATGGCTGCTGGGAATTATCTGATATGGAGCTGGCTGAGGTAACATTTTAGGTGGTAGGCTACCCGGAATAAAAGTTTTTCTAGGGACCACCTAGGTGTGAAAAGGGTAGGGCCCGCCTGGACATATTGGGGAGGGGGAGTTCCAGAGATTCTGGAGCAGTCCTGATGTTGAGCATAGGAGGAGATAACAAGGGAACTGGAAATCAGGATGTCTTATGCCTGTTAGAAACCATGAAACAGACTAAGACAATGAAATCACACTTGTTTATTAATAAAAATAAAGGGTAAATAGAAAAAAACTTAGTCAAGCATAGTCAGAGTCCAGTAGCCAGATTGGGTAGTCAACCAATCAAAAGTTCATTAACCAGATCTGGTAATCAGCCAGGCCAGAAGTCAGGGATCCAAGGAGAGCAACTGCAAGCAGGATAAGAAGCCAGGGGGGATGTCAGCAAGCCAGTCTTGAAACAAACAGCAGGAGATGGTTCCTTGTGATGTGACCAACGTGAAGGCAAATGAAAAAGTGAGCAGGAAGGCTTTAAATAGGCAGGTCAGATGAGCATCATTGGGAATAGCCGGTAACTGTGGAAAGAGAAGAGAGCTAGCAATTAGCCGACAGCTGAGCAGCCAGCCCAGAGAAGGAAGGGCTAAGCCAGCCCTGACAGTACCACCCCCCCTCAATGACCCCTCTCCCTGGGAGGGCCACCGGGCTTGAGGGGAAACCGTCTATGGAACTTGCAGAGGAGGACAGGGGCATGTACCTCAGAGGATGAAACCCAGGAGCGTTCCTTCGGACCGTACCCCTTCCAATGCACCAGGTACTGTATACGCCCACGGAAACTACGGGAGTCAACAATGGATTGTACCTCATACTCCTCATGGTTCTCAACCAGAATAGGGTGAGGACGTGGCACCGAGGTGGTAAATTTGTTACAGACCAACGGTTTCAATAAGGAGACATGAAACACATTAGAGATGCGCATACTAGGAGAAAGGTCCAACGTGTAAGCTACTGGGTTAATCCTGTGAAGGATACGGAACGGCCCAATAAATCGAGGTGCAAACTTCAGCGAGGGAACGAGAGGTTGCGAGATGACAGCCAGACCCTGACCCAACCTGGTAGGAAGGCGCAGGCAGGCGTCTGCGGCCAGCATGGAGTCTGTATCTATCATTAGCATGATGCAAAGCCTCCTGGACTTGTACCCAAGTGGAACGAAGACCACGGAGATGCTCCTCTAATGCAGGAATACTCTGCAGAACAAGTGAGTCAGGCAACATGGAAGGTTGGAAACCATTATTCGCCATAAATGGAGACAATCGGGAGGCAGAATTCAAGGCACTGTTCTGAGCAAACTCTGCCCAAAGTAATAGGTCAGACCAGTTGTTATGATGGTCAGAAATATAGCGACGTAGGAATTGCTCCAAGGACTGATTGGCTCGTTCTGCGGCCCCATTAGACTGCGGGTGATTCCCAACTGTGCACAAAAGGCTTGCCAGAACCGGGAGACAAACTTGCCCATGTAAGCGAAAGATCTCCTGAGCAAAAATGGAAGCCAGTTCCTTAGAGGTGGGCAACTTCTTAAGTGGAATACAATGACACATCTTTGAGAACCGGTCAACCACCATAAGGATAATAGTGTTGCCAGGTGAGTCCAGGGCCTCTCTCCATTGGATATGGGTTGTAGGAGGCCCACTGGAAGGTGTCGTGGAGTCTTACTCTGAGCACACACGGGACAGGTAGCTACGAGGGCAGTAACATCAGCCCGTAGACTAGGCCACCAGAATTGTTGGGAGATGGCCCAAATGTGTTGATTATTCCCAGGATGGCCAGCTGCCTTGGGAGAATGGTAAATCTGGAGAACTGCAGTACGGAGACTCTCTGGGACAAAGCAGCGGTCACAAGGTTTATCAGGAGGAGCATGGACCTGAGCAGCAAGAATTTTGTCACCCAAAGGAGAAGTAAGACTGGTGCGAACCGTAGCCAAGATATGATCAGGAGGAATCATAGGAACCGGAACCGACTCCGACTTGGAAGTGGAGGAAAATTGTCGTGACAAGGCATCAGCCCTTACATTCTTAGTACCGGGTAAGAATGAGACAATGTAATTAAAGCTCGACAAAAAAAGAGCCCATCGCGCCCTTCTGGGGGAGAGTCACTTAGCCTCAGACAAGAATGTAAGATTCTTATGGTCAGTAAGAATAAGAACGGGCACAGTGGTACCTTCAAGGAGATGTCTCCATTCTTTCAGGGCTAAAATGATCGCCAACAGCTCTCTGTCATCAATCTCATAATTGCACTCAGCAGGTGACGATTTCTTGGAAAAGTAGCCACACGGATGCATAGCGCTCTCAGAGTTAGGACGTTGAGACAGAAGGGCGCCAGCTCCAGTTTCAGAAGCATCAACTTCTAGGATAAAAGGCAACGTAGGATCAAGATGTGCCAACACAGGAGCAGAAACAAAGGCAGCTTTGAGAGTCTCAAAGGCCTTAATGGACTCCGGAGACCAACTCTGTGGGTTACCGTCCTTTCTGGTCATATCAGTCAGAGGCTTGACCAGAGACGAGAAGATACGAATAAACTTCCGATAGTGGTTGGCAAAGCCCAGGAAACGCTGCAGAGGACATAAACCCACGGGTCAAGGCCACTGTAGGACTGCCGACAGTTTCTCTGGGTCCATCGAAAAAACAGCAGTGGAAATGACATAGCCCAGGAATGTAACCTGTTCACAATGGAACTCGCACTTCTCCAGTTTACAATAGAGATTATTCTCTCTTCGTTTCTGAAGTACACGACAGACATGTGTGTGGTGGCTCTCCAGGGACTTGGAAAATATGAGCATATCATCGAGCTAAACCACCACACACAATTGCAACAAATCTCGGAGGACATCGTTAATAAATTCCTGGAAAACTGCCGAGGCCTTACAAAGGCCAAAAGGCATTACCAGGTATTCATAATGGCCTGTTCTGGTATTAAACTCAGTTTTCCACTTGTCGCCCTCCTTAATGTGCACGAGATTGTATGCTCCTCTCAGGTCAAGCTTTGTGAAAACCGTTGCTCCCTTGAGGAGGTCAAATAACTCCGTAATCAATGGAATCGGGTAGGCATTCTTAATCGTGACACGATTGAGACCCCTTATAATCTATACAAGGTCTCAGTTCACTGCTCTTCTTTTTCACAAAGAAGAAACCAGCAGGAGACGAGGACTTGCGGATGAAACCTCGAGAAAGTGCGTCAGCAACATACTCCTCCATGGCCTTATCCTCCAAGACCGACAAACCCGGCCACGAGGAGGTATGGCACCAGGTTGAAGGTCAATTGCGCAATAATAAGACCGATGTGGAGGCAAACTACCAGCTTGACCTTTATCAAAGACATTGCCATAATCACAGTACTCCTCCGGCAAGGAGGGGAGTGAAGCGGTGCACAGGACCTTGGATACCTTCAGGAAGCATGTCTCACTGCATTGTTCGGTTCACTGCGTTTCGGTTCGCATCAGAACTTTTGAACGGACCACAAATTCGTACGAACTTTAGAACCCCATTGAAGTCTATGGGACTCGAACATTCGAAATAAATAGTGCTAATTTTAATGGCTAATATGCAAGATACTGTCCTAAAAAGGATTTGGGGACCTGGCTCCTGCCCCAGGGGACATGGGTCAATGCCTAAAATGTTTTTAAAAATGACCGTTTTGGTGGGAGCACTGATTTTAATGATGATTAAAGTGAAAAAAAGTGAAATATTCCTTTAAATATCATGCCTGGGGGTGTCTATAGTATGCCTGTGAAGTGCCACATGTTTCCCATGTTTAGAACAGTCCCTGCACAAAATGACATTTAACGGAAAAAAAATAATTTCAAACTGCTTGCGTTTTTAATGTAATATCTGATTCCGGCAATATGGATGAAAATCATTGAGGAAAATTGCATGGGTAGCCCCCCCTGCCCATTACCAGCCCCTTTGGGTCTTGTATGGATATTAAGGGGAACCCCGTACCCATATTAAAAAAAGGAAAGGCATGGGGCCCCCAGGCCCTATATACTCAGAACAGCAGTATACAGGCGGTGCAAATAAGACAGGAACTGTGTAGATTTGTTGTGTTAAGTAGAATCTGTTTGTAATTTTGAACTGGTACATTTTTAAAGTGTAGCTCCAGTCAAAAAATCTATTTTTAAGCTTTTTGGAAAACATAGGGAAGTGTTATCACCCCTGTATAATTTGTTTTGCCGTCCGTCTTTTTTCATCTCACTTCCTGTTGTCTCCTTCCGTTTGCAAGTAGGAGACGTTTGTAAGTTGGATGTTTGAAAGTAGGGGCCTGCCCTATATGCTCTGCAGAAATGGCGGAACAAGGTGTTGGTGTTGCCACAACATTGTAAGCCCTCAAAGTGACTCTTGGTGGGCGCTGGAGCGCCCTGCTGTGAACGATTATATCAAGAATTGTAATTACATGCCATTGTTGAACAGTGGTAGAAAAATTGACCTTTGGTGGTTGTGGTGCTGGTGCTGGTGCCACAACACTATAAGTCCTCACAGTTACTCTGGGTGGGCACAGGAACGGGCCCTGCTGTGAAATATTATATCAAGAATTTTAATTACATGCCCCTGTTAAACAGGGGCTGAAAAATTGGGCCTTAGGCACTGGTGCTGGTGCCACGACACTGCAACCTCTCCCATATACTCTAGTTGTAGTGCAGGAATGAGCCCTGCTGCAAAGCATTGCATCAAAAATTGTAATTAAACACCCCTGTTAAACAGGGGCAGAAAAATTGGGCTGCTGGCACTGGTGCTGGTGTCACGACACTGCAACCTCTCCCATATACTCTAGTTGTGGTGCAGGAATGAGCCCTGCTGCAAAGTATTGCATAAAAAATTGCAATTAAACGCCCCTGTTAAACACACCAGCACATGCCATAACGGAAAAATAGGAGGAATAGCCGCTCCAAACACCTAACAAACTACCTTCTAATTATGGAGAAGTCCCAGGCTAAAAAGCTCCAAGATGGCGCTGGCTCCTCCATGATCTCCAGCCTCCCCACGCCGGCACAGCAAACTGCTCCTAACAGTGAGTACAATACACCTCTCTCAAAGGCTGACCTAAATGAAAGCTTAACAGCTATCTATGAAAAACTAGCTAACAAAATACAACATGAACTGCATAAAACTACCAGTGCTCTGACACAAGAAATTGCAAACATAGGCAGCCGCACTGACATTTTGGAAACAAAACATGACGAACTCTCTCTTTCCCATAATGATCTCAGGAAAGATTATGAGACCCTGGCTGACAGCTTTGCATTTATGCAGGCTCAAATGGAAGATTTAGACAACAGAAACAGGCGCAACAATATTAGGGTTTGTGGTATCCCTGAGTCGATCACCGACCTTGCCCCTGCTATCTCCAAACTCTTCCACAATCTACTACCAGATGAACAAATATCTTCATTTACCTATGACAGAATTCACAGGGCCCTTTGCCCTAAACCAACACCTGACAAACCTCCACGTGATATCATCATGTGTATGAAGGACTTCCTACTAAAAGAAGATATCATGTGTGCCTCCAGAAATACCCCAAATATTGTTTTTGAGGGTCACAGGATACAGATTTACCCAGATATATCTCCAGCTACACTTGATAGGAGACGCAGGATGAAAGAGGTCACTACAATCCTACAATCTGCTAGAATCAGATATCGCTGGGGTTTCCACTTCAAACTATCAATATTGCACAATGGCTCAACCTACTCTGTCTACAACATCATTGAAGGAAAGGAACTCCTAGTCAAATTGGGCCTTCTGGACCCTGAGCCCCCCATCAGACCTATCTCTACGCCACGTTCTTCGCCTATTTGGTCAACTCCAGCTTCACGCCGTACTCAACGGGGCCAAGGAAGATGGCGTCAAGCACCTCAGGATTAACCCTTCTTTTCAATCGAGAGTTGTCATTCTTTTACTTTATCTACGGATGTAGTTGAAATCTCAACCAAGGCAACTAAAGTTCTATGTTTGCTGGTTTTTACCTATACTTAAAAACAGAGAGAGGAAGAAGTCAAGTCACCCCCCTTCTTTTTCTTTCTTAATTTAAAGGGGTTTTTTTTTTCTTTAAAAGGGGAGAAGGTACCTATTTGCATAATCTGAACATTACTCAGGTAACATCACAATCACCAGAACTTGGTATTGGACTCCCACATTTGAACTCCCTCCTCATGTGCCACAATACCACTTTAAAAAACTTTTTTTGTTACTTTTTTACATATTGAGCAAGTCCAGCTACCTGAAGTGGTGGTGGTACCAACGTATGGGGAATGGCTACTATGCCCCCCTCTGCTTTTCTTGCCCCCCTTCCCCCCCCTCCTTTTTTTTTTGGAAAGAGAGTTGCTGTTGCCAATTACTTACATTGATATATATCTTTTTCTCCTCTTACTGAATATTACTTCAATAATGTTATTTTAAATGTTATAACTGTTGAAATCAGTCTGATTACGCTGGAAATTATTTTAGCATTAGACAAGTGGAGGGGTTGAGGAAAGAGAGTGAGATTTTTTTTCTCTTTTTTTCTTCTTTTCCTCTATTAAAACAATTTTTTCTATGCGCTTGACTTATCTGCCGTCGCTGGTTTGTCCCCTTACCTGCCTCCGAGGAAGACGGCTGCACCCTCCTATAGGGGGTGCCCTGTTATGCCCCACGGGCAGGTTCAGGACTTTATAGTCCTTCTAGCCTTATTTTCAGGTCAATTGGCCTTTTGCCATCTGACCCCCTTACTTTTTTTCAAATAATTTCTGTTACCTATTTTGTTGTTATATGGCCCCTACGGCCCAGTTTAAAGAATGTAATAGTACTGTTAGAAGTTTCACATTGGTACAATATATCTACATTACCATGATTTCTGTGATATCTCCCAACCACATCTCATACCACACTATTCCCAGCACACAAACAAGATTCGTCACATTTAACTATCCCCGAATCGTAGGTTACTCCTATGATACCCTCACACTACTTAAGTTCCAACTTTTTCTTTTTCAATGGGCAATTAGATCACCTCATGTCGCCTCTACCAGAAATATACCCTCAACATATCTTACCCTAATCCTTTCCAATGGGTCTTAAAATACTTTCACATAATGTCCAAGGTTTCAACTCCCCTCACAAACGCAAAAAAGCCTTTCAACATTATAAAAGACTAAGGGCCGATATTATCCTCACGCAAGAAACACATTTTTCAGCTACTAACCACCCGAAATTCTTTGATAAATCTTACAGCCAGCTATACTTCACCACATTTCACAACAAAACCCGAGGGGTTGCCATTTTTATTCGCAACTCTATCATTTTTGATATCCAAAACATTTATAAGGATGAAGATAGCCCCTTCATCATTATAAAAGGGAAGATCAACAATCGCCTTATTACAATATCATCACTTTATGTCCCAAACGAAACCCATCATTCATTTTTTTCCAAATTTTTTGATACCCTGGAAAAATTCAACTCCCCACACATGGTTCTAGCAGGAGACTTCAACCTAGCTGCTGACCCTGCTTTGGATAGAAGTCATATAGCACCATCATCTAAAACCTTCTCTAAATTTATGAATAGAACTCTCAACGGTATGCAATTGATAGACACATGGAGAGCCCATAACATTGGCATTAGAAAATACACCCACTACTCTCATCCTCACGACTGTTATGCCCGTCTCGATTACATATATTGCACACCAATCCTGCTCGCCAATTCATCCAAAGCACTTATCCATTCTTGCCCATGGTCTGATCACAATATTGTCTCAATTGATTTCTCATACATAGGTCTGACCCCAACCCCCTTCAACTGGCGCCTAAACGATTCTCTACTAACTGACCCCTCAAACATCCAAAATATCTCTACTCATATTGAAAACTACTTCTCTGACAATTCTACAGATTATATATCCCCCACAATACTCTGGTCAGCACACAAAGCGGTTTTAAGGGGCCACCTCATAAACATAGCCGCAACTAAAAATAAAGAAAGACTTACAGCAATAAAGTGCCTTACCAAAGAACTAGATCTCTTATATAAAAAGATACATTTTTCACCATCACAAGAAATTAATCGTCAGATTCAAGAAAAACGTCAACAACTTGACACAATTTTATCTGCAAATACCGAAAAAGCCCTAAGATATTCCAAGGCTAAATTTCTACTACATGGCAATTCCACATCTACAATGTTTGCACAAAAACTCAAACAAGAAGTGAATCCACCACACTTATACAAATTACGTGACCATAATGGTAACCTGGTTACTCACCCCCAAGAGGTTCTAGAGATTTTTACGGCTTTTTATAAAAACCTACTCTCTGATCCAAGTCCCCAATCTCAAACCCCACCCTCTGACTGGTTAAATAATCGACACCTCCCATCCCTTACAAATGATCAAATTAAATCATTAAATGAACCCTGCACAGCTCCCGAGATAACAAACATAATCAAATCCCTCAAAACGACCACGGCCCCAGGACCTGATGGCTACACCTCCTCCCACTACAAAAAATTTGCTCCCCTCTTAGCCCCCAAACTAACCAATTTATTTAATTACATTCTCCAGGGTAACCAGTTTCTGGAAGAAATGCTCCTAGCCAACATGTCACTGATTCCCAAGCCACATAAAGACCACACCCTTCCACAGAACTTTCACCCAATATCTGTTCTAAACAATGACCTTAAAATTTTTGGCAGATTGTTGGCCGATAGGCTTGCAGCAGTCATCAACAATCTCATTCATATAGACCAGACTGGATTTATCCCTAACCGACAAATAGTCAACAACATTAGACTAGTCACCAATATCATCCAAGATGCCAACCTCCACTCAAAACCAGTTTGTCTCCTCAGCCTAGATATCCATAAGGCGTTTGATAGCGTCAACTGGCCCTACCTTAATCATCTCCTCCCCAAATTTGGAATCCCTGACAAATTCCTACATGGCTTCAATGCTCTCTATCATTTTTCATATACCAGGATCAAAATACCAGGTATGAACTCCAAATTCTTCCCTCTTAGTAGGGGCACTAGACAGGGCTGCCCTTTATCCCCCCTTTTATTCGCCTTAGCAATAGAACCCCTCGCCCAAGCATTAAGAAATAACAATAACATTAAAGGGTACACCAAAGGTCCCCATGATTTTAAAATAAGTTTATACGCTGACGATGCACTATTCCAAAAACTCTCGGGTTTAGGTATCAATATCAGCAAGTGTTCGGCCCTACCCATTAACATTCCCCAAAACATATTATATCTTCTACAACAAAATTTCCCATTTTCGTGGAACACAAGTTCCTTCAGATACCTCGGTATCATTCCTTCATTCAAATCCCTCTACAATGAGAACTACCCCCCATTACTGTCCCACATTAGTTCCCTACTCAAAAAATGGTCCACATACCATATCTCCTTCCTAGGCAGAATCTGTGCCATTAAGATGTCCATTGTCCCTAAACTTTTATATTACTTCAGAGCCCTCCCCATTAACATTCCCAAAACTAGAATACAATCCCTCCAAAGAGAATGAAATAAATTTATATGGGCAAACAAAAAGCCTAGATGTAGTAATTCCCTCATGTACAGACCACTAGGCCTTCCAAACATATGGCACTACTTCCTTGCTGCCAAGCTCTCACAAATCTCCCAATGGCATGCTCCTGCCTCTAATATCCCTTGGAAAACATTTGAATCATTTTCAATCTTCCCTCTATACATACAAGGTATTTTATGGTCTGATCAATGCAATTATCGCAATTTAAACAAAGCCAACATGATTGTTGCTCAATTGTTTCAAATTTGGGCAAAGATCAAAGTCCCCTTTAATCTAGCTTCTAGCACTCCTCCACTAGCCTCATATTTAGGGGACACTAGAATTTCACAATCAAGTAACATTGATAATCAATTTGCAATATGGACCAATAACAACCTTACCACATTGGGTTCTTTTATCTATAAATCAACTTTCCCACCATTTGACACACTTCAATTAAAATATAACCTACCCCATTCTGAACTTATACATTATAATCAAATAAAACAATTCTTTTCCCTTCACTATACTTTACAAACCCTCTCCTCAGAGACACACTTTGAACATATTTGCATACACTCCTCATGAGATAGAGGTCTCATCTCACAACTATATAGCCTTTTAAACTCCGTCTCTATACCGGAAAAATCTACCCCAATGTTACACTGGGAAGAGGAATTAAACTGTACTTTTACTCCTGAGTTATGGAACGATATGATTTGCAATCTCCGAAAAAGTAATAGGGCGATTGCGTTTAGAGAATCCCCTCTCAAGCTATTCTCAAGATGGTATATGACTCCTCCCAAAATTCACTCCTTTTACCCTGAAGCATCCCCTGATTGCTTTAGAGGATGCACAGAACAAGGCACATTTACACACATCTTTTGGAGCTGCAACCATCTCAAACCCATCTTGCAAGCAGCTACTGCCAGATTGGAATTATCCTCCAAACACAAAATCTCCCTTACACCACAAATATGTATCTTATATGCCAATGCTCCAAACACTCCAATACCCTGCACCAGACTGCTTCATTCATTGATTAGCTCGATCCAATGGATGATAGCACTCAATTGGAGAACTAATACTCTATCATGGCTGCAGGTTCTGAATCGGATGGAGATGCTTAAAATCTCAGAAAGGATCCATCACACTCTTCATGATAGCATACATATCTTTAATAATAAATGGAAATACTGGTCCTTACCCTAATTACTTATTATCAATCCACTTTAATATTGCCTAATGTGGGTTAACACATGTATTCTGAACATCCTCTCTTGATACCCATCATCGATTCGCAAACCTCTCAACTGTAACACCATATCTACTTCATTTAAAAACTGTACCATTCGCTCTTCATTTGAATCCCAAATTGTACTGTTTTTTTTTTTCTCTGTTCATCTAGAAACTTTATCTATTGCATTATATTTGTATATTCTAACTGTCAAATAAAACTTTTGTAAACAAAAAAAAGAAAAATTGGGCCTTAGGCACTGGTGCTGGTGCCACGACACTGTAACCTCTCCCATATACTCTAGTTGTGGTGCAGGAATGAGCCCTGCTGCAAAGCATTGCATCAAAAATTGTAATTAAACACCCCTGTTAAACAGGGGCTGAAAAATTGGGCCTTAGGCACTGGTGCTGGTGCCACGACACTGCAACCTCTCCCATATACTCTAGTTGTAGTGCAGGAATGAGCCCGGTTGCAAAGCATTGCATCAAAAATTGTAATTAAACGCCCCTGTTAAACAGGGGCTTAAAAATTGGGCTGGTGGCATCACCCAGAACCAAAAATGTTCTTCCAACATATCAGCGGAGGAGGAAGCGGATAGACAATCAACATAACAGGACAGTCACTCAGCATCAGCATAGGCAGTCTTGAAGGGATGTGATATTTCAAAAAAAAAAATATTCGGTTACATCAGCTTTAGGTGCTTGGTAGCTGTGAGTGATCCAAGACTGATTCATCTTTATGAAGGTCAGTCGATCAACTGAGTCGGTGGACAGGCGCACCCTGTGATCGGTAACAAAGCCCCCAGCAGCACTGAAGGTGCGTTCCGAAAGAACGCTGGATGCAGGACAGGCTAGTAGCTCAATTGCATACTGTGCAAGCTCTGGCCAGTGATCCATCCTCAAGACCCAGTAAGCCAGAGGATTTTCGGTGGGAAATGTGTCCAAGTCTGACCTTGCCCCTAGGTATTCCTGCACCATGTAAATCAGACGCTGGCGATGGTTGCTGGAACCGATCATACCTTGGGGCTGCGGACTAAAAAATTGTCTGAACGCATCAGTCAGACGGCCACCTTCTCCACCGCTCTTTCTGACCGATGCCTCAGCAACACCTTGTCCAGGACCAGGAGTTTGTAACCTCCCAGTCTCTGGGAACACGTTGCACAGACCTTTCTGCAAGGCCTCCCGGAGATGTCTCATCCTCTGCTCCCTCTGCGATGGCAAGATAAGGTCGGCAACCTTACCCTTGTACCGTGGATCAAGGAGAGTGGCCAGCCAGTAATGGTCCCTCTCCTTGATCCGAAGAATACGAGGATCCTTCCGCAGGCTTTGCAGGATCAGGGAGGCTATGCAGCGTAGGTTAGCTGAGGCATTCGGTCCAGAGTCCTCTGGGTCATTAAGGACAACATGATCCGCAGCTACCTCCTCCCAGCCACGTACAAGTCCACGGGTTTCTTGGGACTGTAAATCATCCCTACAAGACTGCTGCTGCTGATGCTGAGTGCCAGCCTCCACCTCCATGGTGACACAATCATCCTCCTCCTCCTCCTCTTCCTGTGTGATGGGTGGGACAGCAGGAACACTGTCTGGATGAAGGGGGCCTTTAGAGGCAAGGAAGCCCTCCTCTTCCTGCCTCTGTTCTGCCTCAAGTGCCCTGTCCATTATTCCACGCAGCGTATGCTCCAACAGGTGGACAAGAGGTACAGTGTCACTGATGCATGCACTGTCACTGCTCACCATCTTTGTGGCCTCCTCAAACGGTGACAGGACAGTGCATGCATCCCTGATCATGCCCCACTGGCGTGGTGAGAAAAAACCAAGCTCCCCTGACCCTGTCCTGGTGCCGTAGTCGCACAGGTACTCATTGATGGCCCTCTGCTGCATGTGCAGCCGCTGCAGCATGGCTAACGTTGTGTTCCACCTAGTGGGCATGTCACATATAAGGCGGTTCTTGGGCAGGTTCAACTCCTTTTGGAGCTCAGCCAGCCAAGCACAGGCATTAAATGATCGGCGGAAATGCACACAGACTTTCCTGGCCTGCTTCAGGACATCTTGTAAGCCCTGGTACCTGCCCAAGAACCGCTGCACCACCAGGTTAAGGACGTGAGCCACACAGGGCACATGGGTCAGTTGTCCCTGTCGGAGGGCGGAGAGGAGGTTTGTGCCATTGTTGCAAATCACCATTCCTGGCTTAAGCTGGCGTGGCGTCAACCACCTCTCGGCCTGCCCCTGCAGAGCTGACAAAATATCTCCCCCAGTGTGGCTCTTGTCCCCCAAACAAACCAGCGCAAGCAAGGCATAGCATAGTTTTGCCTGCATACTTGCGTAGCCCCTTGAACGCCTACGGAGCACTGCTGGTTCTGAGGACAGAGCACTGGAATAGGCCATGGAGGAAGAAGAAGATACTACTGCACCTTGTCCTGCATCCTTCCCAGCTGCGAGAAGAGTGACCCAATGGGCCGTGAAAGACAGGTATTTTCCCTGTCCATGCCTGCTGGACCATGAGTCAGTGGTAATATGCACCTTACCGCTGACCGCCCTGTCCAGCGAGGCAAGGACATTGCCTTACACATGTCGGTAGAGAGCCGGAATCGCCTTCTGTGAGAAAAAGTGGCGTTTGGGGACCTGCCACTCAGGAACCGCACATTGTACAAACTCATGGAAGGGGGCCGAGTCTACCAACTGAAAAGGCAGCAGTTGAAGTGCTAGCAATTTAGCCAAGCTAGCATTCAACCGCTGGGCATGTGGATGGCTGGGAGTGAACTTCTTTCGACGGTCCAGCAGCTGGGGCAGGGAAATTTGCCTGCCATAATCAGACATGGGTGTACTGCTAGCAGAGTGCCCGGAAGCACTTGGCTGTGACACACCTAATTCTACACCTTCATTCCTCTCAGAGCAGGTTTCATAGAGGACTGAAGGTCTAGTGGGGTTGGAGATCTCAGCTGATGAGGAGCCAGGAGAGGTCCGCTTTGTTCTTTGGTGTGGGTCTTTGAGGTACGCTTGCCAACGAGCTGCATGGCAGGTCAACATATGTCTGGTCAAGCATGTGGTGCCCAAGCAGCTGATGTTTTGGCCACGCAAGATACACTTGAGACATATGTTGCAAAAAGCAGTGGTGCGATCTGATGCACTTGTCTCAAAAAAGGCCCACACTAAAGAACTTTTAGAATAACGCACAGAGGTGTGATTCAGTCGGTGTGCTGCCCCTAAGCTGGCCCCCGGAGGGCATCCTGCCTCGTTGGACATGTGCCTCCTCCTCCTCCTCTCTCCTACCAGGCACCCACATGGAGTTAGTGCCCTCATCATCCCCTCCCTCTTAATCGCTGGAGCAAACCTGGCAGTATGCTGCAGCTTGTGGAACATGACTGCCAGATTGCTGTCCTTCTTGAGCATCCCCTCTCTCTGTGCTCACGCTACTGCCTTCCTCTAGCTGAGTATCATCATCAGAGCCTACAAAACACTGGGCATCCTCCTGGAGCATGTACCCAACACTGTGCTCAAAGAGTTCAGGGCACTCCTCAGGAGGACGTGGTGGGTTTAGGGAAGGAGTCACTAATGAGCCTGAGCCTGAGTGAGAGAGGATGAGGAGGATGAAGAGCGCTTGGTTATCCACTCTACCAAGTCTTCGGCATGATGCGGCTCAACACGTCCAGCTGCCGAAAAGAAGGACAAGCGTGTCCCATGGCCACGTGCTGATGATGACGATGCACCGCGTCCACGACCAGCACTGTTGTCTCTAGACACAGAGCCTGCTTGCCCTCTTTTATCAGCTTGCGCCTGTCTGCCTCTCCTTGTTGGCCTTCCAGACATGGTAATGGCCTGAAGGGAGATGGGAAAACCAGCAATTGGGTAGTGTATATTGTGCTGGAGGCACACAACACCCACTAACTCCTGCAGATGGCAGATGGCTCAATTAGAGAAGAGCTATATAGGTGGATATAAGGGTGTATAGTGCGCTCAGGGCACGCAGACAACACGCACAATCTCCTACAACTGACTGCAAGCTCTATTACAGAAGAGCAATATAGCTAGCTATATAGGCGGATATAATGGTGTATAGTGCGCTCAGGGCACGCAGACCACACGCACAATCTCCTACAACTGACTGCAAGCTCTATTACAGAAGAGAAATATAGCTAGCTATATAGGCGGATATAATGGTGTATAGTGCGCTCAGGGCACGCAGACAACACGCACAATCTCCTACAACTGACTGCAAGCTCTATTACAGAAAAGCAATATAGCTAGCTATATAGGCGGATATAATGGTGTATAGTGCGCTCAGGGCATGCAGACAACACGCACAATCTCCTACAACTGACTGCAAGCTCTATTACAGAAGAGCAATATAGCTAGCTATATAGGCGGATATAATGGTGTATAGTGCGCTCAGGGCACGCAGACCACACGCACAATCTCCTACAACTGACTGCAAGCTCTATTACAGAAGAGAAATATAGCTAGCTATATAGGCGGATATAATGGTGTATAGTGCGCTCAGGGCACGCAGACAACACGCACAATCTCCTACAACTGACTGCAAGCTCTATTACAGAAGAGCAATATAGCTAGCTATATAGGTGGATATAATGGTGTATACTGCGGTCAGGGCACGCAGACAACACCCACAAACTCCTGCAGATTGCTAACAGTTCAATTACAGAAGAGCAAGAACGCAAAATCGGCCGATAACGAACGGTGTATACTGTGTTGAAGGTACACAGAGAACACCCACTAACTCCTACAGACGCCAACACACTACACAAAGCCGCCGCGCTCACGGCCTTATATAGTGTGGGGTGTGTACTACACAGCCTGAGCTATGATTGGCCACAGGCATACTGGCTTTGGCCAATCATGGCTCTCCTCGCTGCCGGCGCTGTGATTGGCCAAGCATGCAGGGTCACAGTGCATGCTTGGCCAATCATGAGCCAGCAATGCACTGCGATGGCGCAGTGCATTGTGGGCCGTGAGCGCCACACGAATTTGGCGCAAACGGCCCATAACGTTTGGTATTCGCCGAACGTGCGAACAGCCGATGTTCGAGTCGAACGTATGTTCGACTCGAACACGAAGCTCATCCATAGTGGTAACCAGGAGAGAACCTCAGCATGGAGACAATCAAAAGAGGGGTTGTGCCTCTGTAATCAAGGATAACCAATAACCAGAGGAAATCTGGGCTAGGAAATAACTTGGAATTGGATTATCTCATGGTGAAGATCCCCTACGGCCATGGACAACGGAACCGTCTCATGAGTCACATAGGCAGGCTGTAAAGGTCTCCCGTCAAGAGCCTCAATGGCAAGTGGAGTGTCACGCAGCTGCAGCGGAATCGAGTGCTGTGAAACAAATGCAGCATCAATGAACAGGCCTGCAGCTCCAGAGTCGATTAGAGCCTGTATCTCGATGGACGACTCAGCCCAAGAAAGGGTGACCAAAACCATCCTTCTGGATAACTGGGGACGAAACAACGCCACCTAAGGTCTGTCGATGACCTTAGGTGGTTCGGGCGGGCGTTCGGGCGTTCGGGCGTTCCCTGGACGGGTAGGAAAAGATTTAAAAAAGTGAAGCCCAGGTGCATGGGTTCATCTTCACTGACCAACTCGGTACCAGGAGGCATGGGAGGTGAGGGAGGCATGGGTGGGACTAAAAAGCTCGGAGGCAAACATACAGGAGGCTTCCACAAGCGCTCCTTAAGAGAAAGTCTTTCTCTGAGTCTGGAGTCAATGGGGAAGGCAAACAAGATCAAGCTCTCCAGCTCAGTGGGTATACCTCGGGCTGCTATCTCATCCTTGATGGAATCCGAGAGACCATGAGAAAAAGCAGCCACGAGGGCCTCATTGTTCCAAGCAACCTTCCAGAGTACGGAATTCAAAGGCGTAGTCGGCAACAGTTATTGTACTCTGTTTGATGGACATGAGCCACTTGGCAGCAGAAGCGGAGCGTGCGGGAACGTCAAAAACCCTTTTAAAGGAGGCCACAAACTGAGGGTAACTCAAGACAACAGGTTTTTGCGTCTCCCATAGAGGGTTAGCCCAGGCCAAGGCTCTCTCAGAAAGCAAAGATATCACGAAACCTACTTTGCTTCTGTCCGTGGGAAACGCCTGGGGCAGCATTTCGAAGTATATCTCAACCTGATTGAGAAACCCTCTGCATTGAACTGGATCGCCCCCAAATCGCTGGGGAAGTGGAGCAGAACCAGACATACCTCTTATAGAGGTAATACTCGAGGCGGGTGCCTGCACAGAGACTGGCGCAGCAGCAGGGACGGCCTGCGACTCAGGTTGTACCGGAGCAGCCACCGTGGGGTATTCCAGGTGAGTCCTGTGATTCAGGAGCGTTTGTAACGCCAAGGCAAACTGATCCATGCGGTGATCTTGCTCACCCAATCTGGAAAAAATATTACCAACAAGTGGATTGATTGTATCTTCTGAATTCATGGCCTTCGCGTACTGTCAGAAACCATGAAACAGACTGAGACAGAAGTACAATCAAATCACACTTGTTTATTAATAAAAATAAAGGGTAAATAGAAAAAAATGTAGTCAAGCATAGCCAGAGTCCAGTAGCCAGATCGGGTAGTCAACCAGTCCGAAATTCATTCACCAGATTGGGTAATCAGCCAGGCCAGAAGTCAGGGATCCAAGGAGAGCAACTGCAAGCAGGATAAGAAGCCAGGAGGGATGTCAGCAAGCCAGTCTTGAAACAAACAGCAGGAGATGGTTCCTTGTGATGTGATTCGCACGAAGGCAAATGAAAAAGTGAGCAGGAAGGCTTTAAATAGGCAGGTCAGACGGGCATCATCGGGAACAGCTGGTAACTGTGGAAAGAGAAGAGAGCTGGCAATTATCCGACAGCTGAGCGGCCAGCCCAGAGGAGAAAGGGCTAAGCCAGCCCTGACAATGCCACGTACACACGATCGGACTATCTTTGCAGCGGAGGTCCGACAGACTTTCCGAATGAGCAAACCTGCCCACACCCGACCAAACTTTGCCAGTGGAGAGGTCCGGCGGACAAACCACCAGACGATGGCGGGAGTCCGCCAGACTTTTGAAATGAACGGACTTGCCCACACACGGAGAAAAGTCCGTTCATTTTGAACGTGGCTCCAGGTAGACGGGACTAGTGCAGGATGTCAATGTTACCGCCTCCATCGACGAGATTGACATGTCGCTGGCCTGGTATGGACTTAAAGGGGAACCCCTACGCCGAAAAAATGGTATGGGGTCCCCCCAAAGTCTATATCAGACCCTTATCTGAGCACGCAGCCTGGCCGGTCAGGAAAGGGGGTGGGGACGACTGAGCGGCCCCCCACCTGCTGAGCCATACCAGGCCGCGTGCCCTCAACATGGGGAGGTACTTTGGGGAATGGGGGGCCCTGCGGCCCCCCTACCCTGAAGCACCTTGTCCCCATGCTGATGAGGACAAGGGCCTCTGCCCGACAACCATGGCCGTTGGTTGTCGGGTTATCAGAATCCGGGAGCCCCCTTTAATAAGGGGGCCCCCAGATCCTGGCCCCCCACCCTATGTGAATGCGTATTGGGGTACCATGTACCCCTACCCATTCACCTGGTGAAAAAAAGTGTAAAGAAAACAACACAACACATGTTTTTAAAATAATTTATTGCACAGCTCCGGTGGTCTTCCGTCTTGGGGGGTCTTCTCCGCTATCTTCTGCTAGCTCTTTTTACTAGCGGAGGAACCCGGATTTCTTCTTCTTCGTGACCGCCAACCTGGGGGTCTTCTTCTGACTTCGGGGGTCTTGTCCCCCTCTTCGGGAGTCTTGTCCCCCTCTTCGGTTCTTCTTGCCGGGCCCCCGCTTTATTCTCCCAGCTCTTTTACTAGCGGTGGCCCAGTCTTCTGTTGCCGCCACCTCTTTTTCCGACTTTGGGGGTCTTGTCTCCCTCTTCGGTTCTTCTTGCCGGGCCTCCGCTTTCTTCCTATAGCTCTTTTACTAGCGGTGGCCGGTCTTCTGTCATCGCTGCCGCCTTCTCTTCTTCTTCTTCTCTTCTTCCTTGAGATGTTGACTCAACGCTGTCTCTGGCCGCAATGACAGGGACGCGTTGTGCAGCGACTTATATAGGGACAATGGGCGGAGTCACCAGATGATGTCACATGGTGACCCCGCCCCCTTATGATGTTAAGAGTCCCAGCATCCTCCGGGACTGTGACATCATAAGAGGCGGGGTCATCATGTGACATCATCCGGTGACCCCGCCCAGTGTCCCTATATAAGTCGCTGCACAACGCGTCCCTGTCATTGCGGCCAGAGATAGCGTTGAGTCAACATCTCAAGGAAGAAGAGAAGAAGAAGAAGAGAAGAGAAGGCGGCGGCGACAACAGAAGACCGGGCCACCGCTAGTAAAAGAGCTATAGGAAGAAAGTGGAGGCAAGAAGTACCGAAGAGGGGGACAAGACCCCCGAAGTCGGAAGAAGACCCCCGGATGGCGGCGACGAAGAAGAAAGCCGGGTTCCTCCGCTAGTAAAAGAGCTAGCAGAAGATAGCGGAGGAGTCCGGCGAGAAGACCCCCAAGACGGAAGACCACCGGATCTGTGCAATAAATTATTTTAAAACCTTGTGTTGTGTTTTATTTACACTTTTTTCACCAGGTGAATGGGTAGGGGTACATTGTACCCCATACACATTCACATAGGGTGGGGGGCCAGTATCTGGGGCCCCCTTATTAAAGGGGGCTCCCAGATTCCGATAAGCCCCCCACCCGCAGACTTCCGACAACCAACAGCCAGGGTTGTCGGGAAGCGGTCCTTGTCCTCATCAACATGGGGACAAGGTGCTTTCCTGACTGGCTGGGCTGCGTGCTCGGATAAGGGTCTATTATGGACCTTGGGGGGACCTCCACGCTGTTTTTTCAGCGTAGAGCTTTCCCTTTAAGTCCATACCAGGTGACGGGGCCAGCGACGTGTCAATCTCGCTGATGGAGGAGGCGACATTGACTTCCTTCGCTAGTCCCGTCTACCTGGAGCCACATTCAAAATGAACTGACTTTTCTCTGTGTGTGGGCAAGTCCGTTCATTTCAAAAGTCCGGCGGACTAGCACACAGACGGCCGGATTCCGGCAGACAATTTTGAGTCAAAACTTCTTTGCGCCAGACTTTTGGGCAAAAAAAGTCCACCGGAGCCCACACACGGGCGAATTGTCCGGCACACTCTGGTTCGCCGGACCAAGTCCACCAGATAGTCCGATCGTGTGTACGGGCATTAGGAGGAGCGGAGTGGACGATTTGGGTGATCTCAAGATCAAAAGAGGTTAATCCAAATCTCTCAAACTAAGGTTTCTTAATGGGAAAAGTTTATTCAGGTACAGTCTTAGGGCCACAGTTTTAGTAAACTCCACCCTGTTGCTGTCAAGGTGTGGGTATCTATTAAGAGACCGATGTAGAGTATTGTGCGCATTTAAAATGACCCCATTTTGGAAAGTAGACACCCCAATGAAATTGCTGAGAGGCTTGTTGAGCCCATTGAATATTACATTTTTTTGTCACAAGTGATTGAAAAATTACAAAAAAAAAAATTACACAAAGTTGTCACTAAATTCTATATTGCTCACACATGCCATGGTTATATGTGGAATTATACCTCAAAATACATTATGCTGCTTCTCCTGAGTATGGGGATACCACATATGTGAGACTTTTTTGGAGCCTAGCCGTGTTTATTTTTTTTATTTTTTTATTTTCCCACAACTTGTGGCAAAATATAAAATATTCCATGGATTCAACATGCCTATCAGCGAATAGCTTGGGGTGTCTACTTTCCAAAATGGGGTAATTTGGGGGAGGGGGGGGGGGGTTGAACCATCCTGGCATTTTATGCATAACATGTAAAAGCTTATGTCACACATCACCCACTCTTCTAAACACTTGAAGACAAAGCCCTTTCTGTCACTTTTTGCTTATTTATTTTTTTTGCAAAAAAATTACTTTGAACCCTCAAACATGATATATTTTTTTTAAAGCAAAGGCAATACAGATTAAAATGGTGGGTGTTGCAATTTCCTTTTTCCTGGTGCCTCCATGGCAGCATACCTGTGACAAGCTCCGCCTTGGCTCCTCCCTCAGGACTAGTGAATATTATAAAAGAAATGGTTAGCGCAGCCCCAGCATTCTCCTTTTTTTCCTCATACCTCATGGCAGTGAATTCTGGTCAAGCGTCCTTACCTTCTGCATTCGGCAGCCTCCGTCCAGGTTCAAGCCTCTCCCAGACGCAGTTCCTTCTCTTGGGCAGCTAAACGCACTTATAAGGTTGGAAGTCCCTTCTGTAGGATCTTTTGGGACAAGCAGTTTGTCTCTTAAGTAAGAGCTTTATCTGCAAATTGGTCATTTAGGCATTAGCTCACTTATGGTTACAGAGGCAGCAGCTATTTCTGCATTCCTTTTTTTTCTTCTCTCCCTCCCTCCTTTCTCTTTCATCTTCTCTCTCTCTTTTCCTCCCCTCCTCTCCCCAACTTTCTATTTTTTTCTCTTGGTCTCTCTTTTTTTCCCTCTTCGTTCCTTGTCAAAGAAAACCCCCTTCCTAGCCCCTGTTGCCCTCCAGGCTCCCTAGGAGCCGCGCGCGCTCAGCGCTGGCTTTTTCTACACTTTCGGCGTTCCCCGCCGTGTTCTGCGAAGCGCCGGCGGGCAGGTCCTCCAGGTGCTCGTTCCGCCGGTCGGCACATGCGCAGGAAATCGGGAGGCCACGGCGGCCATTTTGGTTGAGGGCTGAGCCCTCAAAGCATCAGGGACAGTGTAGAGGCGTGCCCCACCTCTCCTGTTCCTATTTATCTCCCTGGCAGCCTCAGTGGGACACCTGTGGCTGCAGGGAGAACTGCATTTGGAGAGATCCAGGCAAGGAAATACCCATTCACTTCAGGAAAGGCAAATAAATAAATAAAAAAGTAATTAAATAATATAAAATAAATAAATGAAATAATATATATTCAATTATTAATATAAATAAAATTAATAAATTAAATAAATGTTCATTTGGGGTCCCAGGAGGAAGAAAAAAAAAGAGACAACCCTTTATTTTTAGAGGTAATCCCTTTTTTTCAAGTCAGGACATGGCCAGTTAATGCTTCTCCTATGACTCTTTTCTTAGCTGCTGCCTCTGCCTAGCATGAGCCATTCGCCGCCCGCACAAGATCCTACTCTACTCTCAAGGTAAGGACCTACGTCCAGGTAAGTTTATATTTTTAAAAAAAAGGAGTGCACTGAGGCTGGTACTGTTATGTATTTCAGTCCTCTATGCCAGAAGACGTCTAAGAGGACCTCAAGGCGTCATGAAGACGACGATGACTCTAGTCACAGCAGAGACAGGTCGTCCAGGCATGGGGATTATAGAAGTGGCAGGAAAGCATCGTCCAAAAAGCGCCGTCATTCGCGCTCCCCGAGACCTAGATCTCCAAGATGTCAGGCCTGGGGCTACCCCACTTCCAGACAAACTGATCTGTCGAAATTGCCTCAAGGACTATGCAGCGGACAGAGAATCTGAAGGTCTGCAAGTGGTGGACCTACTCAAAAAAGCAGTAAAAGATTCCCTTGCGGAATTGGTAGCCACAATGCCGACGCAACAACTAGCATCCCCTCCTCAGGAGCAAACAGCTGAGGCTTCCACTTCCGGGCTGTCCACAAGTGGAATTTTTCGTCTGACGCCTGCACCTTCCTCTAAACATCAAGAAGAGAATGCCATCTCAGAGGAATCATCTGATGACCTAGATGCCTCTGGCTTTGCTTTCGCCAGGGCCCAGCCTAATGTACAGGCAGTTAAACAAGCGATCGGCTGGGAAGAGACCAACACAGAGGTTAAGAAGTCTAAATCATACTTCCCCTCAAACGCCAGATCTCCTTTTCCCCTCTCACGGACGAGATCAGGAATGTGATTGAGGAAGAGTGGAAAAAGACAGAAAAAAGATTCTCCATTAATCGCTTGGGAAAGTTATACCCTCTCTCAGAAGCTGATTCCGCAATGCTGGAGGGTTCTCCAGTGGTCGATGCAGCAGTGGTAAGGTTGGCAAAGAATGTCATGTTGCCCCTAGAAGATTCAACTTCTTTTAAGGATCCACTGGACAGAAGGATGGATCTCGATCTCAAGAAGGCTTACCAGATGGCAGGCAACGCCTGTAAGCCTGCGATAGCCCTGACATCAGTGTCCAATGCACTACGCGTCTGGACGGATAATATAGAGTCTGCAATCCAACAGGACATCCCAAAGGAGGATATAATCAAGGCCTTGGATGAGCTGAAGCTCTCAGCAGACTTTATTGGTGAAGCCGCCATTGATTCAATTTGTTGATCCCCAAGGGCAATGCTCCACACAGTGATGGCCAAACAGGCCCTGTGGCTGAAACCGTGGGCAGCGGATATTGCCTCTAAACAAAACTGGTGCAAGATACCTTTTGACGGCAAAGCCTTGTTTGGGGAAAAACTGGACAAGGCCATCTCTCGAGTCACTGGCGGAAAATCAGGCCTACTACCCCAAGACAGGCGATCCAGACGCTCCAGGACATTCGCACCCAGATTCCAATACTCCAAGAATAAGGATTACCGACAGTCGAGGCAAGGGAAAGGTTTCAGGCATAATTGGAAAAGCACACAGTCCATGTTCCTCAAGACCCGAAGACAGAGACCAGTGCCTACCCCACAGGCAGTGGCGGAACTACCGCCATAGCGGCACATGCAGCCGCTATGGGGCCCGCAGCTGAGAGGGGCCCGTGGGAAGGATGAGGAATGCATACTGTGGAGGGGGGCATCACCTCCCGCATGTTCCCCCAGCCAGCGGAAGCGAGGAGAGGAAGAGGCAAGCTGTCTGTACGAGCAGAGAGCTGTAATAGCTTTCATTTGAATGTCCTGTGTTCCCGGGGCTCACCGTCACATAGCCCCACCTCTTGGCCCGGCGTCTTTGATAGACAGAACACCGGTCCAATGCGGGACATGTGACATCATCAAAGGCTGCAGGCCAAGAGGTGGGGCTATGTGACGGTGAGCCCCGGGAACACAGGACATTCAAATGAAAGCTATTACAGCTCTCTGCTCGTACAGACAGCTTGCCTCTTCCTCTCCTCGCTTCCCCTGGCTGGGGGACCGTGCGGACGGTGCTCGCCCCCCCCCCCCCACTCTGAGTCCCCCACACTTGCCCGCAGCCATTTGAGGGCTCCATACTGGACTGCACTCCACATCCTCCCCGGTAGTTCTGCCACTGGCTCGCCTCTTGCTCTGCACAGGTGAGGCTGCAATTGTGGTTACATTGGTTACATAAAGGAAAATTACAAATGCTGATCTTTTAATTGGTGTTATATGGTAATTTTTTGAATTTGAATTGGCAAAGGAAACTAATGTTTGAAAAAAAATTTATGTCTAAAGAACATGTAATGTACAGTGCATTTTTGCATGTAGGAATTTTCTTTACTACATATTTCTGATTTTTTTTTTTTTTTTTTTTTTTTTACAGCTATAAAGTTAACAGTATTAGTGTTTGCATTTTTAACCACTTTCAGACCGGACCAATTTGCTGGTCAAAGACCAGACCACTTTTTGCGATTCGGCACTGCGTCGCTTTAACTGACAATTGCGCGGTCGTGCGACGTGGCTCCCAAACAAAATTGACGTCCTTTTTTTTCCCACAAATAGAGCTTTCTTTTGGTGGTATTTGATCACCCCTGTGGTTTTTATTTTTTGCGCTATAAACAAAAATAGAGCGACAATTTTGAAAAAAACGCATTATTTTTTACTTTTTGTTATAATAAATATCCCCCAAAAATATATAAAAAAACATATATTTTTTTCCCTCAATTTAGGCCGATACGTATTCTTGTACATATTTTTGGTAAAAAAAAAATCGCAATAAGCGATTTTTGATTGGTTTGCGCAAAAGTTATAGCGTTTACAAAATAGGGATAGTTTTATAGCATTTTTATTAATTTTTTATTATTTTTTTTAATGGCGGCGATCTGCGATTTTTATTGTGACTGCGACATTGTCGGGGACCCATCGGACATTTTTGACACATTTTTGGGACCATTGTCATTTATACAGTAATCACTGCTATATAAATGCAGTGATTCCTGTGTAAATGACACTGGCAGTAAAAAGGGTTAACCAGTGGGTGGCAGTGTAGGGGTTAAATGTTCCTAGGGGTGTGTTACTAACTGTGGGGGGGTTGGGCTTTCATTTAGTGTACACTGATCTCTGCTCCAATCACATGGAGCAGAGATCAGTGTCACTAGTTGCTAGGCAGAATGGGAAAATGTTGTTTATACAGCATTTCCTCCATTCGGCCGCTCCGTGAGACGATCGCGGGGATGCCCGCGGCGATCGAGTCCGCGGGTCCCGCGACCGGACTCACGGGGGTCCCGACCAGCGTGGTCAGCACGTCCTGAGTTAAGTCATTCAGGAGGGATCCAGGCCAGGTGTCGGTGAGTGGAAATCACAGTGGAAAGCTCTGGAAGAGACATGCCAGGAGTTGGATGTAGAGCCAGAGCCCCCCCACTGTGAGGCAGCCCCACACTTGCCAGCAGCCATTTGAGGGCTCCAGTATGCATTCCTCATCCTCCCCGGTAGTTCCGCCACTGGCTCGCCTCTCCCTCTGCACAGGTGAGGCTGCATTGTGCTCGGGTCACGCTGCATTGGGCACAGGTGAGGCTGTATTGGGCATGGGTCACGATGCATTGGGCATAGGGGAGGCTGCATTGGGCACAGGTGAGGCTGTATTGGGCACAGGCAGGCCACGCTGCATTGGGCACAGATGAGACCACATTGGGCACAGGTGAGGCTGCATTGGGCACAGGCAGGTCACGCTACATTGGGCACAGGGGAGGGTGCTTTGGGCACAGGCCACACTGCATTGGGCATAGGTAAGGCTGTATTGGGCACTGGACAGGCTGCATTGGGCACAAGTGGGCACAGGTGAGGCAGTATTGGGCATGGGCAGGCCACGCTGCATTGGGAACAGGCAGGCCACATTGGGTACAGGTGAGGATTATTGAAGCGCTAACACCAGCTGTTTGGAGTATCTTTATCTGTTGATTGTTAAACGTTCTGGAATATGTATATTGCTATTGTGGTGTAGGATCTGGGCCTGTTGTCCCTCCATCCCTTTTCTTTGCTTCCTTCCTTCTTTCCTCCTTCATCTCAGACTCGAACCACACCCCCTTTGAGCCACGCATTTTAAACCAAGCCCACTATTTAATTTAAGCCCCGCCATTTTTTTGTGGGGGGGGGGGGCTGTTTGAAGGGGGGGCCCCATACAACATTTTGCTATGGGGCCCTGTGATTTCTAGTTACGCCCCTGCCCACAGGATTCCACTAAATCCTTTTGTCGCCAGGCCAGCCCAAGCGATCCCTGTAGGGGTTCAGGTTAAAACACTTCTCAAAGACCTGGGAGCAAAAGTGCAGGGATCCTTGGGTAGTCTCCACAGTCAAATATGGCCATTTCTGGTCGTTCCTAGACAAACCTCCCAAGGACTTCTTCTCCCCGACAAGGGTGTCAAGGTCCCCCCAAAAAGCGGAAGCGCTACAGCGATTTCTTCTCTCCTTGTAGGAACAGCAAGCAGTAGTCCCAGTGCCTCCATCAGAAAGATTTTCGGGATTTTACTCCACCCTGTTTCTAGTCCCCAAGAGAAACGGTGGGTGGAGACCCGTGATAGACCTAAAAAGACGAAATCGCTATATCTTCCTATAAAATTCAAGATTGAGTCACTACAGACGATTATTCGTGTAGTCCAACCAGGGGACTGGTTGTTGTCAATAGACTTGCAGGACGCTTACCTGCATATACCCATACTCCTTCCATTCCAGAAGTATCTGAGATTCGCAGTGGGGCAGGTACATTTGGCCTCTGCACGTCGCCAAGAGTCTTCACAAAGACCCTGATTGCCATCATAGCCCCTCTGAGAGAATTCGGGCTTCGGGTATACTACTACTTGGACGACCTTCTACTCCTGGCGAAGGATCCAGCCCAGTTAGTGGAACACAGGAACATTCTTTTGACGACTCTAACAGAATTCGGATGGAAGATAAACCAGGAGAAAAGTCACCTTTCTCCAACCCAGGAGATGGTTTACTTGGGCGCTCTGTTCAACACAAGGAACGGAACAGTGGCTCTCCCACCTCAGAAGGCGACATCTATTATTCAACAAATGAAGAAAGTGAGTACGAGATCCTACCTGGCAGCCTCAAACTGTTTGAGCCTGATAGGCCGGATGTTGTCATGTATCACTATGGTCCCCTGGGCCCATTGGCATTTGAGACATTTCCAGCTGGAGTTCCTGAGACTGTGGAACAGACGGTATCTATCCCAACCCATACACTTGACGACCTTGATGCTCAGGAGTCTACATTGGTGGATGAAGAAACAGACACTTCTGAAATCACGCCCGCTAGGGCATGTCGACTGGATCACAATTACTACTGATGCCAGTGCAGCAGGTTGGGGAGCACACTGCAACCAGATCTCAGTGCAGGGAAGATGGTTCTTCCATACAGCAGGCGTGGTGTCAAATGTCCTGGAGGTCAGAGCGGCCTACCTTGCATTACTAGCCCTAGAGTTTGAGATTACGGGGAAACCAGTTCTCCTCAGAATGGACAACAGGGCTGTGGTATCTTATGTACACCGACAAGGGGGGGCACGCAGCAGGTCCCTCCTGAAGGAGGTGGAACCCATAGTCCTCTGGACAGAAAGGAATCTAAAAGACCTGAGGGCAGTCTATCTGCCTGGTCATCTCAACTCGAGGGCCGACAGCCTTTCCTGCAAGTTTGTGGATACCAACGGATGGTCTCTACACCCGGAGATTTTCAACTGGATAGTGAACCAGTGGGGTCCCCTCGAGCTAGACATATTTGCAACAACATTCAATACCAAACTCCCAAGGTTCATCTCAAGGTTTGCTCACCCCCAAGCGGAGGCAATAGATGCCCTCTCAGCCCGCTGGGCATGTAAACGGACCTATGCCTTCCCTCCACGGCCTCTCATTCCAAGATTCTTGTCAAAACTTATGAGGGAAACCACGGCGGTGATAGCGGTCCTACCGTACTGGCCAAGACGTCCTTGGTTCCCCACAGCAATGTATCTCAGTACCCGGCCTCCAATCAAGGTTCCAATAATACCTCTTCTCCTGTCACAAGGATGTCACACCCATCCAGATCCCCGCAGGCTGGAGCTTCGCATCTGGCAGCTGAAAGGGAAAGGTTAAAATCCCTAGGGTGTTCCAACAAAGTGATCGCAACCCTGCTCAAAGCAAGAAAACCATCCACAAACGGTATACACGATAAGTTGTGGAACAAGTTCAGGGCCTTCATGATTGGCAGAAGCTGTGATCCAGATTCCCCATCATCCTCTCAAATTCTTGAGTTTTTGCAGGCAGGCCTAGACCTAGGTCTTGCACTAGGTACACTAAAGGTACAGGTTTTAGCAATTTCAGTGGCAACCAGTAGAAGATGGGCCGGGGATCCATTGATAATCCAGTTCTTCAAAGCTGTCAGAAAGATCTGTCCGCCAACTAAACAATCTTTTCCCACTTGGGACCTTGCTATCATCCTAGAGTCCGTAGCCAAGCCACCTTTTGCCCCTTCGGAGTCGGCATCGCTCTGGAATCTAACCTTGAAGCTTGCCTTCCTGATAGCTATAACCTCTGGCAGACGGGTTTCAGAGCTCCAAGCTTTAGGAGCAGATCATAATCATATCATATTCTATCCAGATAGAGTAGAACTCAGAACAGTGTGAGGATTTATTCCCAAGGTCGCATCATCCTTGAACATGTCGGAACCTTGGGCACTCCCAACATTTTCGGAACAGGCCTCTGGTTCTCTTCATGAGCTAGACATTGCCTCCACTTTGAGATGCTATCTGCAGGCCACAGCATCATTCAGGGGTTCCATCAGGCTGTTTATAATTCCCTGGGGTAAAAACAAAGGCAAGGAGGCATCAACAAGAACGATTGCCTCATGGATCGTTAAACTCATCCAGAAGGTGTACAGGACAAATGGACTGGAACCCCCTTCTGCGGTCAGGGCGCACTCCACCAGAGCGGTTTCTGCCTCTTGGGTGGCAAGAGTGAATGTGTCAATTGAAACTATTTGTCGGGCAGCGACTTGGTCGTCCCAACATACGTTTCTGAAACATTACAGGGTGGATCCAGAAGCTCTCTCATCCGTGGAGTTTGGCAGACAGGCAGTCACATCAGCCTTCATTTCTTCTAAATAATAATTTCTTTAAAATAAATTTCTAAGCATCATCCCACCCGTCTTAGCTAGTTATTTGTCACAGGTATGCTGCCATGGAGGCACCAGGAAAACAGAAAATTGTACCATACTTACCGTAATTTTCTTTTCCTGGTGCCTATCCATGGCAGCATACAATCCCACCCTCGGTATTCTATATTACGGAGAATGCTGGGGCTGCGCTAACCATTTCTTTTATAATATTCACTAGTCCTGAGGGAGGAACCAAGGTGGAGCTTGTCACAGGTATGCTGCCATGGATAGGCACCAGGAAAAGAAAATTACGGTAAGTATGGTACAATTTTCAGTTTTTTCGCACAGTATTTGCGCATCGATTTTTTAAACGCAATTTTTTGGGAAAAAACACACTTTTTTAAGTTTTAATGCACTAAAATCCACTATATTGCCCAAATGTTTGATGAAATAGAAAACATGATCTTATGTACATGGATACCAAACATGACATGCTTTAAAATTGTGCACAAACGTGCAGCAGCGACAAACTACATACATTTTTAAATTTTTTTAAAACCCTTTACAGGTTAAAACTTTAGATTTACAGAGGATGTCTACTGTTAAAATTATTGCCCTCGATCTGACCTTCGCGGTAATACCTCACATGCATGGTGCAATTGCTGTTTACATATGACACCTGACCGACGTTTTTGTTTTTTATTATTATTTATTTTGCTTTTTTTTTTTTTTAACCACTTGCCGCCCACCCTATTACAAATTGACGGCGGCAAGGTGGTTTCGTTATCCTAACATCACGTCATATGACGTCCTGTAGGATACAGTGGAATCGCGCGCCCCCGGGGGCGTGCACCACGGCGATCGGGGATGACGCTTGTCCCTCGGAGACAGCGCTTCCCCGATCAGGGTAAACAGCCAATGAAATTGGCTGTTTACCATGTGATCGGCTGTATCCAATAACAGCCGGTCACATGTCAAAACAAACCCGGCCGCGCGCAATGCGCACCGCCGGGAGTGAACAGTACGCGGATCGGAGATGGTATATGTCCCTCGGACATATCCCCATCCCGATCTGGGTAAACAGCCAATGAAATGGCTGTTTACCCACGTGATCGGCTGTGTCCAATCACAGCCGGTCACAAGTGTAAACACAACAGGCAGTATCCAGGGATCTCTCCTTCTCTCTCCTCACACCGATCTTGAGGAGAGAGAAGGAGAGATCTGTGAGTTAGAACATTTCCATTTTATGATACTGTGCTCAATAATCAAAATCCCCAATAAAAGAGGACCTGTCACAGCCCACCTGTCACAGCCCATCAGGACCTGTCACAGCCCACCTGTCACAGCCCACCTGTCAAAGCCCATCAGGACCTGTCACAGCCCACCTGTCACAGCCCACCTGTCACAGCCCATCAGAACCTGTCGCAAGCCCATCAGAACCTGTCGCAAGCCCATCAGAACCTGTCGCAAGCCCATCAGAACCTGTCGCAGCCCATCAGGACCTGTCGCAGCCCATCAGGACCTGTCGCAGGCCAGCAGGACCTGTCACAGCCCGCCATCAGCACCCTCATCGGTACCGCTATCAGCACAGCCACCGCCATCAGCACCACCACCGTTACCGCCATCAGCACAGCCACCGCCATCAGCACAGCCACCGCCATAAGCACAGCCACCGCCATTAGCACCGGCATCAGTATCATCTGAATCTTTTTGCTATGTACATGCTATGTGTTGGAAATATCTTATAAATGGACAACTTTGTGTAAAAAAAATGCATTTTCATTTTTTTCCCACGTTTTCTGAAAACTTCTGGAAAAAAATGAACCGTTAAAAAGACTCATTATGCCTCATAGATTATACGTTGGGGTGTTTGCTTTCCAAAATGGGGTCATTTTGTGGGCGTTTCCATTGTCCTGGTGCTCCAGGGCCTTCAAAACTGAGCTTGGTCATCATGAAATTATATATGTAATTTTACTCCTAGAATGCCTGGAGGTGCTACTTGGATGTTAGGCCTCTGTATATGGCCAGGCTGTGTAAAAGTCTCACACATGTGGTATCGCCATACTCAGGAGGAGTAGCAGAATGTATTTTGGGGTGTCATTTTTGCTATGTACATGCTATGTGTTGGAAATATCTTATAAATGGACAACTTTGTGTAAAAAAAATGCATTTTCATTTTTTTCCCATGTTTTCTGAAAACTTCTGGAAAAAAATGAACCGTTAAAAAGACTCATTATGCCTCGTAGATTATATGTTGGGGTGTTTGCTTTCCAAAATGGGGTCATTTTGTGGGCGTTTCCATTGTCCTGGTGCTCCAGGGCCTTCAAAACTGAGCTAGGTCATCATGAAATTATATGTGTAATTTTGCTCCTAGAATGCCTGGAGGTGCTACTTGGATATTAGGCCTCTGTATGTGGCCAGGCTGTGTAAAAGTCTCATACATGTGGTATCGCCATACTCAGGAGGAGTAGCAGATTGTATTTTTGGGTGTTGTTGCAAGTATGCGCATGCTGTGTTCAAGAAATAACCTGTCAATACAATAAGTTTGTGTAAAAAAAAAAAAAAAAAAAAAAGTCTTAATTTTGCAAAGAATTGTGGGAAAAATGACAACTTCAAAAAACTCACCATGCCTCTTACTAAATACATTGGACTGTCTACTTTCCAAAAAGGGGTCATTTGGGGGGTATTTGTACTTTCCTTGATTGTTAGTGTCTCAAGAAATGAGATAGGCCTTCAGTACATCAGGTGTGATCAGATGTGATCAATTTTCAGTGATTTGCACCCTAAATTGTAGACTCTATAACTTTCACACAGACAAAATAATATCCACTAATTTGGGTTATTTTTACCAAAGATATGTAGCAGTATAAATTTTGACCCAAATTTATGAATAAAAATTACTTATTTGCAAAATTTTACAATAGAAACGAAAAAAAAGTGTTTTTTTTTCAAAATTTTCGCTCTTTTTCCGCTTATATCGCAAAAAATAAAAAACTCAGCGGTGATTAAATAGTATCAAAAGAAAGCTATAATTGTAAGAAAAAAATGATACAAATTTTGTTTGGATACAGTGTAGCTTGAAAGAGTAATTGTCATTCAAAGTGTGAGAGTACTGAAAGCTGAAAATTGGTCTGGGCGGGAAGGTGTTTAAGTGCCCTGTATTGAAGTGGTTAAACTGTTCCTTTCATTTTTTTTTTTTTATCATTTTTATTGTTATCTCAGGGAAAGTAAATATCCCTTTTTATAGCAACAGTTAGTGACAGGTGCTCTTTTTTTTTGAACAAATTGGGGTCTATTAGACCCATCTCTCCTCTGCCCTCAAAGAATCTGCCCACACCAAGATAGGTGTGATAAAATGCTTTCCCAATTGCGCTGTTCATATCCGGCGAAACCTAAGTCATGAAATGCTCGTAGCTTCCGGTTTCTTAGGCCATATAGATGATTGGAGCCATTCTGGTCTCTGATCAGCTCTATGGTCAACTGGCGGAACCACTGGCTGCATTCTCTGGTTCCTGGTTGGAACAGGAGAGCCCGAGAAAACCATGGAAGATGGTGGGGGGGGGGGGACGTTCCCTTCCACTGCTTGTAAAAGCAGTTTAGAGGCTAATTAGCCACTAGGATTGCTTTTACATGAAAGCCGGCTGCTGGCTGAGAAGAATGATACCAAGATGATACCTAAACCTGCAGGCATCATTCTGGTATAATCACTCAAAGTCCAGCAGCATGCCAGTACGTTGCTGGTCCTTGTTGAAAATACATTACTGTGGGCTGCATGAAAAAAAGAGATTGATCGGTGGGTATGCCCACCATTAGAATACCGCTCTTCATACACCTACTTCTAATGATGGGCATACATGCATCATTTTGGTGCATGTATGCGATGTGGCCACCCGAACCCTCCATTCTCTCCCCTGCCTGTCCACAGCGCTGACAATACTACTGTGGGCATCTGATTGTGACATCTTGCATCTTCACAGCTGGGTGCTCATGTCTCACTGTGCTGTCTTGCACAGCCGGGCAATCTTCTGGGACCTGTGATGTGTCCCAGAAGATTGCAGAGAGGAAGGGCCGCCTAGGTGGCCCAAGCGAAAGTGGTAGCGTGTCAGTAATCATGATGCATCGCGGAATCGAAACAAATTGAATCGTTGACCAGATAATCGTAATCGAATCGAATCGTGAGACCAGTGAAGATGCGCACCCCTAATATTCAGTACTGTATCCTGTGCAGCTAGATCTCACTCCAGACCATTCCTGTTGTTCTCTTCCTAATATACTACAGGCAAGCAGTTGATTCAGTTAGCTGCAGTATATATTGAGTACTGTATCCTGTGCAGCTAGATCTCACTGCAGATCGTTCCTGTTGTTCTGTTCCTAATATACTACAGGCAGGCAGTTGATTCAGTTAGCTGAGTATATTCAGTATACTGTATATATATATATATATATATATATATATATATATATATATATATATATATATATATATATATATACACATCCCGGCTTTGTTAAGCTACATCTCACTGCAGGCCATTCCTGGTGTACCTATTCAAATGCATTACAAATACATTGAATACAGTATGTCTGGAAGGCCAACAAGGAGAGGCAGATGCTCACAGGCCACTAAAAGAGGGCAAGCAGGCTCTGTGTCTACAGCCAACATTGCTGGTCTTGGACACTGTGCATCCTCAGCACGTGGCCGCGGGGCACGCTTGTCCTTTTTGTCAGCAGCTGGCCGTGTTGAGCCACAACATGCAGAAGAGTTGGTAGAGTGGATGAACAAGCTGTCCTCGTCCTCCTCATCCTCTGTCACCCAGGCTCAGAGTACTTTGGCTGCCAATGCAGCTGCCAAAGCAGCCTCTTCCATTGGCTAAATTTCATCAGTCACTCCTTCCCTAGCCCCACCATCATGCACTGAGGAGTCAGTCGAACTGTTCAACCGCAGTGTTGGGTACCTGCTGCAGGAGGATGCGCAGCATTTTGAAGGCTCCGATGATGGTACCCAGATTGCGGAAGCCGGTAACGTGAGCCCAGAGAGAGGGGGTGCCCAAAAAGGACAACAAACGGGCAGTCATGTTCCCCCAGCTGCAGCATACTGCCAGGTTTGCTCCAGTTATGAGGAGGGAGGGGATGATTAGGTCACTGAATCTATGTGGGTGCCTGATAGGAGAGAGGAGGAGGCACATCTCCAATGAGGCAGCATGCCCTCCAAGGGCCAGCTTAAGGGCAGCCAACTGACTGCATCACACCACAGAGCTCCGCATGTGCAGGGCGCTGCTGACTCCGCGCGTTTTTCCCAAAAGTTCTTTGGTGTGGGCCTTTTTTGAGACGTGTGCAGCATATCACACGATTGCTGTTTGCAACATATGTCTGAAGCGTATCAAGCATGGCCAAAACAGCAGCCACTTGGGCACCACATGCTTGACCAGACATATGTCGAACTCCCATGCAGTCCGTTGGCAAGCGTACTTAAAAGACCCACACCAAAGGACCTCTCCTTGTTCCTCAGCAGGTGGGATCTCCAACCCCACTATACCTTCAATTCTCTCAGAGACCTGCACTAAGAGGAATGAAGGTGTAGAATTAGGTGTGCCAAGTACTTGCAGGTAATCTGCTATTGCTACACCAACGTCCGATTGTAGCAGGCAAATTTCCTTACCCCAGTTGCTAAACTGGCAAAAGAAATTCAGTCCCAGCCATCCACATGCCCAGCGGCTGAATGCTAGTTTGGCTAAATTTCTAGCATTCCAACTGCTCCTTTTCAGCTTGTAGACTCTGCCCCCTTTCATCAATTTGTGGAATGTGCAGTACCTCAGTGGCAGGTTCCCAAACGCCACTTTTTTTCACGGAAGGCGATTCCGGCTCTCTACCGGCATGTGGAAGGCAATGTCTTGGCCTCGCTGTTCAGGGCGGTCAGCGGTAAGGTACATATTATCGCTGACTTATGGTCCTGCAGGCATGGACAGGGACGTTACCTATCTTTCACAGCGCACTGGGTGACCCTGCTGGCAGCTGGGAAGGATGCAGGACAGGGTGCAGTATTGTTGGAGCTTGTTCCGCCACCACCCCTCCAAAATTCTACTAGTGGTGATTCTGACACACCTCTCTACTCCACCCCCTCCTCTTCTTCTACCTCTATAGATTTGTCCTCAGAACCAGCGGTGCTCCATAGGTGTTCAAGGGGCTATGCCAGCACTCAGGCAAAAAGATTCCATGCGGTGCTTGAGCTGGTGTGCTTAGGGGACAGGACCCACACTGGGGCAGAGATTCTGTCAGCTCTGAAGGGGCAGGCTCAGAGGTGGTTGACGACATGCCAGCTTCAGGCAGGAAAGGTGGTTTGCGACAATGGCACCAACCTCCCCTCTGCCCTCCGACAGGGACACTTCACCCATGTTCCCTGTCTGGCTCACGTCCTTAATTTGGTGGTGCAGCAGTTCTTGTGCAGGTACCCGGGCTTACAGGATCTCCTGAGGCAGGCCAGGAAAGTCTGCGTGCATTTCCGCCAGTCATATAATGCCAGTGCTTGGTTGGCTGACCTCCAAAAGGAATATAACCTGCCCAAGAATCACCTAATCTGTGACATGCCCAGCAGATGGAGCTCAACATTGGCCATGCTGCAGCGGCGGCACATGCAGCAGAGGGCCATCAATAAGTACCTGTGTGACTATGGCACCAGGACAGCGTTTAGGGGAGCTTGGATTTTTTTCGCCATGCCAGTGGGGCATGATGAAGAATGCATGCACTGTCCTGTTACCATTTGAGAAGGCCACGAGGATGGTGAGCAATGACAGTGCATGCATCAGTGATACTGTCCCTCTTGTCTACCTGTTGGAGCACACGATGCGTGGAATAATGGACAGGGCACTTGAGACAGAACAGAGGGAGGAAGAGGAGGACTTCCTTACCTCTCAAGGCCCCCCTTTATCCAGACAGTGTTCCTGGGGGCCAGCCGATCACACAGGAAGAAGAGGAGGAGGAGGATTGTGTCAGCATGAAGGTGGAACCTAGCATTCAGCATCAGCAGCAGTCTTCAAGGGATCGTTTACAGTCCCCAGAAACCCATGGACTCATACGTGGCTGGGAGGAGGTGGCTGTGGATCTGGTCATCCTTAGTGACCCAGAGGACTCCGAACCGAATGCCTCAGCAAACCTATGCTGCATGGCCTCCCTGATCCTGCAAAGCCTGTGAAAGGACCCTCGGATTCGTGGTATCAAGGAGAGGGATCATTACTGGCTGGCAACCCTCCTTAGTCCACGGTACAAGGGTAAGGTTGCGGAACTTATCCAGCCATCGCAGAGGAAGCAGAGGATGAAACATCTTCGGGAAGCCTTGCAAAAAGGTTTGTGCAACGTGTTTCCAGAGCCTGGGAGGATACAAATTCCTGGTCCTGGACAACATGTTTCTGAGGCTTCGGTCAGTCACAGAAGGAGCAGTAGAGAAGGTGGCCGTCTGACAGATGCGTTCAGACAATTTTTTAGTCCGCAGCCCCAAGGTCTGATCAGTTCCAGCAACCATCGCCAGCATTTGATTTACATGGTGCAGGAATACCTAGGGGCAAGATCAGACTTGGACACCTTTCCAAACGAAAATACTATAGGTTACTGGGTCTTGAAGATGGATCACTGGCCAGAGCTTGCACAGTATGCAATTGAACTACTGGCCTGTCCTGCATCAAGCATTCTTTTGGAACGCACATTCAGTGCTGCTGGAGGCTTTGTAACCGATCACAGAGTGTGTCTGTCCATCGACTCGGTTGATCGGCTCACCTTCATAAAAATGAATTAGTCTTGTATCACCAGCACCTGATGCTGATGTAACCAAATTATTTTTTATGAATGTGAGATCCCTTCAAGACTGCCTATGCTGATGCTGAGTGACTATCCTGTTATGCTGAGTGACTATCCTATTCCTCCTGAATGTTCATGTTAATAGCTTATAAGAACATTTTTGGTTCTGGGCACCACCACCAGTGGCTAAGGTCCAATTTTTCTGCCCCTGTTTAACAGGGGCATGTAATTACAAGTTTTGCTGTAATATTTTGCACCAGGTCTTGTTCCTGCACTCAACTAGAGTATATGTGAGGGGTTGCAGTGTTGTGGCACTAGCACCAGTGCCTAAAGCCCAATTGTTCTGCCCCTGTTCAACAGGGGTATGTAATTACAATTTTTGCTGTAATATTTTGCAGCAGGGCTTGTTCCTGCGCTCAACTAGAATATCTGTGAGGTGTTGCAGTGTTGTGGCACCAGTGCCTAAAGCCCAATTTTTCTGCCCCTGTTTAACAGGGGCGTGTAATTACAATTTTTGCTGTAATATTTTGCAGCAGGGCTTTTTCCTGCGCTCAACTAGAGTATCTGTGAGGGGTTGCAGTGTTGTGACACCAGCACCGGTGCCTAAAGCCCAATTTTTCTGCCCCTGTTCAACGGGGGCGTGTAATTACCATTTTTGATCTAATATTTCACAGCAAGGCCCATTCCTGTGCCTACCATGAGCAACTGTGAGGGCTTACAGTGTTGTGGCAAAACCACCACACCACCACCAAATGCCCAATTTTTCTGACCCTGGTCAACAGGGGCATGTTATTACAATTCTTGATATAATATTTCCCAGCAAGGCCTGTTCCAGTGCCCACCAAGAGTAACTGTGAGGGCTTGGTACCACCAACACCTAAGGCCCAAATTTCTGCAGAGTATGTAGGGCAGGCCCCTACTTTAAAACATCCAACTTACAAACGACTCCTACTTATAAACGGAGGGAGACAACAGGAAGTGAGAGGAAATCCCTAGGAAGGGAAAGTCTCCCCTGTAAGAGTTAATATGGGAAAAATGTGTCTCCTCCACTAATGCTTTATCACCAATCCTTGCTTCCCTAAAAACCCCAAATTTTCAAAATCCAATTGTCATTGGGACAGAAAGTGAGGTGAAATCTTCTGAATAGGGGCACAGACAGCAAAACAAATGTTACAGGGGTGATAAGCCTTCCTTATGTTTTCCAAAAGCTTAAAAATAGATTTTTTGGCTGGAGCTACACTTACAAAATGTAGCTGTTCCAAATTACAAACAGATTCAACTTAAGAACAAACCTACAGCCCCTGTCTTTCTGGGGACCGCCTGTATACTGCTGTTCAGAGTATATAGGGCCTGGGGGCCCCACGCCTTTTCTTTTTTTTTTTTTTGGGTGTGGGGTTCCCCTTAATATCCATACAAGACTTAAAGGGCCTGGTAATGGGCTGGGGGAGTTACCCATGCCGTTTTTCTCAATAATTTTCATCCATACATACAGCCGCAAGAAGTTTTAAATTACTTTTATTCCTTTAGAAATGTCATTTTGTGCAAGGACTATTCTAAACACGGGAAACACGCTCCACCTTACAGGCATACTATAGACACCCCTCAGGTACAATATTTAAAGGAATATGTCACTTCTATTTTTTCACTTTAAGCATCATTAAAATCACTGCTCCCAAAAAAATGTCAGTTTTGAATTTTTTTTTTGCATTTATACATGTCCCCTGGGGCAGGACCCGGGTCCCCAATCCCTTTTTAGGACAATAACTTGCATATTAGCCTTTAAAATTTGCACTTTTGATTTCTCACGTTTGAGTCCCATAGACTTTAACGGTGTTCGAAAGTTCACGCGAACTTTCGGCCCATTCACATGTTCTGGATGCGAACCAAACTGGGGGTTGTTTGGCTCATCCCAAAGTAACATTATAGTATAACAATAAGACATACAATACCTGCAAAGCAAAAACAATAAAACATAGCAAAAAATAAAACAGAGAGAACAATAGATATAGAATAGTGAGCAAACAATAGAGTGGACAGTAGACAGCGAACATAAGAGAGAGAACAATAGAGAGGGACGAAAAATAAAACCACGACTATTTTTGGCTTTTTTATTTTAGATTTTTTTGTGTTTTTGTGTGTGTGTTTTTTTTTTTTTTTACTTTTTTCACTTTTATAAAAACTAAACTGAACATTGCAGATTAGGGTCTCTCAAAATGTGATGGCCATCACATCTTTCAAGACCCTGTGTTAGTGTGCCCTAGGACTGTGTAGTGCTGTACCCTATGCTAATACTCCCCTAGTGTGTGGTAGCGTTTAAAACAGTCACCGATGCAGATACCAGGTTGGTCAGGACAGGGGGGACAATAAAAGCGTGTGTCATACCTAAATCCGTGTTTTTTCGGCAGACACGACATCTTCTTTGGGGTGTTCTTTGGGTCGGGGTACCAGGGAGGACATACGGAAAATGCCTCTCATTCAGCCAGCTCACTGCATTTGCGTTGGGAAGGTGGGCCATAGCACCGTCTAGAAACAGAAGGGCTGTGACGATCTCTTCCTGGAATTTGAGGAAGGATCCAGTCCGTTCTGAAGCTTTGTATAGCATAAAAGCGTTCAGCAGACCCAATTGAAATAAGTATACAGACACATTTTTGTACCAGCGTCTGGTCTTACGGGCAATTAGGTACGGCGCCAACAACTGGTCGTTGAGGTCCACCCCTCCCATATTAAGGTTGTATTCGTGGACACAGAGGGGTTTCTCCACAACACCAGTCGGCGTAGAAATTTGTTGTATCTATGTAAAGGGAGGACAGAAAGAAAACATTCTGTGAATCCCTACACTTCACTGCTAACAAATTTTTACACTTCAAGCAGGCTCTCTTCCCCCGTCTAAGTCGGGATTCTACAAGCCGTTGGGGGAAGCCCTGGCGATTAGATCGCACTGTGCCACATGTGCCAATTCCATAATCGTATCCCTGACTAAAAGGTGGCACGCTCATGTAATAATTGTCCACGTACAAGTGGAACCCCTTTCCGAATAAGGGTGACACCAAGTCCCACACAATCTTACCAACGCTCCGTATGTAATCTGGGCAGTTCTCCAGCTCTACGTGACTATTTTTTTCCCTTGTAAACCAAAAAAAATGTATATATAGCCTGTTGCCCTGTCACAGAGCTTATACATCTTGACCCTATATCTTCCATGCTTGCTGGGAAGATACTGTTGATAGACAAGCAGCCAGAAACGTAATCAGGGACTCATCAATGCAGACATCTTGATCGGGAGTAAACAAGGCTGCAAACTGTTGGTTGAAGTGGTTTACGAGGGGCTGAATTTTGTCTAGCCAATCGTATTCAGGGTCACCCCGAGGACAACAAAGTTCATTATCATTGAAGTGCATGAACCGCAAGATCTGCTTGTATCGTGCCCTGGCCATGGAGGCAGAGAACACGGGCATATGGTGAATTGGGTCAGTGGACCAATATGACAGCAACTCACTCTTTTTAGTTATGCCCATGAGGAGGGATAGGCCCAGAAAGGTCTTAAATTCAGAAACTGTAATAGGTTTCCATTCTCTGCCAAGGGTCAAATGGGGATTAGCGGCAATGAATTGACCAGCATACAAATTGCTTTGGTCCACAATAGATCTATAGAGATCTTCTGTGAAAAACACAAATAAAAATCAAGTGACGTAAAATCAACTGTTTCCACCTCAATTCCAGGTTGGCCAGTGAATAAGGGAAGTACGGGTGCTGCAGAAGTGGTGGGCTCCCAAATCGGATTGGCAAATGCAGCAGGAAGGGCACTATGGGCTCAATGGGCCTGTCTTTGTCTTCTGGGTGGCTGCAGGACAGTTGTGCTAGCCACCTCACCAGCTTGAACTGCACTCCACACTCGCCACGTCACCACGTGATACTGCAGTGTTGGTTTGACTACGACCAGGGTGTACTAGGCCGCTGGTGCTTGCCAGTTCACCAGAAGGATGAGCGGCACTAGTATTGGCTGTCTGCTCCATACGAGAGCCCTGCGGTTTTTGCACCTCAACAACAGCAGAGAAACGGGTTTGGGTAAACCTGACCTTAGCAGAGACCACATCTCCGTCATCAGAGCTATCTGTTAGGGTGCCGCTGCTGTCTACAGGATCGTATTCTGAGCCTCAATCTGACAGAAGGGTGGCTTCCTCTTCACTATCTGTCATGCTCAGAAACGTGTAGGCCTCTTCACTATTGTACCTTCGATTTGACATTTTGGTCTCTAAATTTACTGGTACAGTAGCGAGACTCACAGAAAAAAGTGCTCCTGACTGTCAGCTACTGCTTCAAATGCTACAAAAAACAGGCCTAACTCTGCCAAAGCTGCAGTTATGTATTTTGTGTTTTTGTAAGTGACAGTGATCGATTGATACTGCACTTGGGTGGGCTGGGGTGGGCTGGGCATAGGGGCTAAACGCAGGTGCTAGCAGGTATCTGGGTTGAATCTGCTAACACTGCGTTTTTGGGAACCCTAAACTGCTGGGGACGCTAGTATAGATCTGATCAGCTATTGATCCGTTCAAACACTATACTACTAAATGAGGTGCCCGGGTAGAGTGCGCTTTAATCTGAAAGGGAGGAACCTTTTTTTTTTTCCGGTTCTGGAAAAAAGGAAGGTAGGGAAATCTTGATTCAGATGAAAATCAGACATTACCTTTGGTAAAAAGCACCACCTTATCCTTGTGAATGATTAAATATGGCTTTTTACAGGAGAAAGCAGCCAACTCTGAATCTCTTCTTGCGGAGGTTACTGCAACTAGGAATACCAATTTCCTTGTCAAAAGGAGCAAAGGAATATTACGTATAGGTTCAAAGGTTGTCTTTGCAACACTAACAAAATCAGATTGGCACAAGGGTGCTCTAACTGGTGGAGTTATCCGTGTTACCCCTTGCATGAATGCCCGGACTATAGAATGTGAAGCAAGCAGCTTTTGAAAAAAACACTACCAAGGCCGAAATCTGACCCTTGCTTGTACTCAAGGCCAGCTTCATTTCTACTCCTAACTGTAGAAAGGCCAGAATTCTTCCTATAACATACTTCTGAGGATGCCAACCCTTGGTTTCACACCAGGCGACATAGGCCTTCCAGACCCTGTAATAAATGGTCCTGGAGGACAGTTTTCTGGCATTAATCAGGGTGGTTACTACTGAACCTGAAAGCTCCCGTCTGTAAGGCAGGATGGAATACCGGCCCCTGCGACAGCAGGTCCGGACGAGATGGAAGAGTCCATGACTCCCCTACTGCCATTCTCATGATCTCTGCGTACCAGGGTCCTCTGGGCCATGCCAGGGCTACTAACATTTTTGGGTTCCCTTCTTCCCTGATCCTGTGAAGCAGCCGTGGTAATAGCTGAACTGGAGGGAATGCATAAATCAGTGAAAACTGATCCCATGGGGTCACTAACGCATCTATTCCGAGTGCAAGTGGATCCCGTGTTCTCGCCACAAAGTTGTCCAACTTCTTGTTGAACCCGGATGCCAACAGATCTACGTCTGGCGTACCCCATCTTTGGCATATGGGCAAAAAAGCATCGGGATGTAGAGACCAACTGTTGACGGCTCAAAAAATATGCCTGACAATATTCCACTCCTGGAATGTAGACTGCAGATAAGCAAGGAACATGTTTCTCTGCCCAAGACAGAATATGGTCCACCTCCCTTTGGGCTACATGTCACAGATCAGCTGCGGAGCTGATCTGTGTCTTACTTTCACTGCTGTGGGTTGGCTGGCACCTGTTGTTCCACTATCTTGTGTTCAGCTCTGCTGCATTCTGCAGCTACGGGTGTCGCCAGCTCCACCTGTTGCCTAATTATATCATTCCTTCCTGCTACTTCCTATCCAGCCCCCCATGTGCTTTTCTATTTAAATTCCTTCCAGATCAGCTTCTGGTTGCTTGAGCAATGCTTGTTTCTGAGCCCCCTTCGTGTGACCTACTTTAACCTGACTTCTCGTGAACTGATCTCTTGTGTACCGACTCAGCTTGTCCTGATTACGTTGCCTGCAGCCCGCCCTGACCTTGGCTTGCTATCCGGGCCTCCTTTGCTTCATCCATCCATCCATTCTTGCCTGGCTGTGTCTTCTGGTACTCCCCTAGCGAGCAGGGTAAACCCAGGGTCGTGACCTGGGGTCAGCACGCAGCTCAGCCCAAAGCCATGTGAGGGGGTCCCTGGCAGAATACCGGCTGGCCCTTAGACTCCACACCCTGGGGGATCCCGTGTCACCTGCTCGCCTGTGGGCTCACTGTAGCAGTACCGTGACAGTTTTCTAAAGCCATAAGCGCCTCTGAGAATCGGCCACTGACCGAGGATCAAAGGCAACATCTAGTTCAGAGGCTTTACTTCCAGCAAGCAAATCAAGAGCATGCTGGTCCTTCAGGATCTTGCCTCCCGTCTGGATCATCTGCAACTCGCTGCAACTTCAACTCCTCCCATTCCTGCTCCTGCTTCAGCTGTTCCTGTGTTACCTGCTACATCTGGCAATCCCTGCCTGCATCTCCTGCCGCCACCTTGTTTTTCTGGCGACCCTAAAGCCCCGTACACACGAGAGAACTTATGTCCGACAGACTTCCGAAGGAGTTCTGCCGGAGTTCTGCCGGAGTTCCGACAGAGTTCTGACGGACTTTTCGACTGAGCGGACTTGACCACACACAATCACACCAAACTCCGACGGATTTGAACGTGATGACGTACGACTGGACTCGAATAAGGAAGTTCATAGCCAGTAGCCAATAGCTGCCCTAGCGTCGGTTTTAGTCCGTCGGAATAGCATACACACGAGCGAATTTTTCGGAGGGACCGGGTCCGGCGGAGTTCCGTCGGAAAAATTTGAAGCATGTTCCATTTTCTAAAGTCCGTCAGACTTTTGCGAATCAAAAGTCCGTTGCAGCCCACACGCGATCGAAAAGTCTGACGGAATCATTCCGTCAGACTTTGGATGTCGAAAAGTCCGCTCGTGTGTACGGGGCTTAAGGCTTGTCGGGGCTTCATTAATCAGTGTTCCATCCACTTTGACCTTTCCAGCCACCATTTTCCAACTGATCGCACCAAAGTCGCATATATCATTTCTCTCTTCTCTGGTGATGCTCTAGCTTGGGCCTCCCCACTCTGGGAATCACACGATTCTATCACCTCCAATCTTCCGATTTTTTTGGATACATTCCAGAAAACTTTTGATGAGCCCGGCAGAGTGTCTTTGGCTGCTGGGGCCCACCTTCATCAGCAAGGAATGACAGTCGGACAATTGCGTACGCTGGCTGCTGAACTCAAATGGAATAATGAGGTCCTTACTGCTACCTTCTGGCAAGGCCTATCTGAGCGTTTCAAGGATGAACTAGCTGGATGCACCATTCCTACCACATTGGATGATTTAATCTCATTGAGTTCACTCCAAGTTATCTGGACATCCTGTAATACTTCATACTTGTGACCTTCTTCAGCGTTAGGGATGAGCCCAACACCCCCCGGTTCAGTGCGCACCAGAACCTGCGAACGGACCAAAAATTTGTGCGAACTTTAGAACCCAATTAAAGTCTATGGGACTCGAACGTTTGAAATCAAAAGTGCTAATTTTAAAGGCTAATATGCAAGTTATTGTCCTAAAAAGGATTTGGGGACCCGACTCCTGCTCCAGGGGACATGTATCAATGCAAAAAAAAGTTTTAAAACTGCAGTTTTTTCGGGAGCACTGATTTTAATGACTCTTAAAGTGAAAAAAAGTGAAATATTCATTTAAATAATGTGCCTGGGGGGTGTCTGTAGTATGCCTGTGAAGTGGCATGTATTTTCCTTGTTTAGAACAGTCCCTGCACAAAATGACATTTCTAACAGAAAAAAAGTCATTTAAAACTGCTTGTGGTTTTAATGTAAAGTCTGGTCCCGGCAATATGGATTGAAAATCATTGAGAAAAATGGCATGGGTACCCCCCCCCCCCCCGCCCATTACCAGCCCCTTTGGCTCTTGTATGGATATTAAGGGGAGCCCCATACCCAAATGAAAAAAAGGAAAGGCGTGGGGCCCCTAGGCCCTATATAGCCAGAACAGGAGTATACAGGCGGTGCAAACAAGACAGGGACTGTGTAGGTTTGTTGTTAAGTAGAATCTGTTTGTAATTTTGAACTAGTACAATTTTAAAGTGTATCTCCAGTCAAAAAATCTATTTTTAAGCTTTTTGGAAAACATAGGGAAGGCTTATCAACCCTGTAACATTTTTGCTGTCTGTGCACCTCTTCAGAAGATTTCACCTCACTTTCTGTCCCAATGTTTTTTGAACATTTGGGGTTTTTATTAAAAGAAGGATTGGGATAAAGCATCAGTGGGGAGGAGACACATTTTTCCCATATCAACTCTTACAGGAGAGAATTTCCCTTCCTAGGGGTAGATTTCATCTCACTTCCTTTTGTTTCCTTCCGTTTGCAAGTAGGAGACGTTTGTAAATTGGATGTTTGAAAGTAAGGGCCTGCCCTATATGCACTGCAGAATTTTGGACCTAAGGTGTTGGTGTTGCCACAACACTGTAAGCCGTCAAAGTGACTCTTGGTGGTTGCTGGAACGCCCTGCTATGAACTATTATATCAAGAATTGTAATTACATGCCATTGTTGAACAGTGGTAGAAAAATTGGGCCTTTGGTGGTGGTGCTGGTGCCATAAAACTGTAAGTCCTTACAGTTACTCTTGGTGGGCGCTGGAACGGGCCCTGCTGTGAAATATTATATTGAGAATTGTAATTACATGTGCCTGTTGAACGGGGGCAGAAAAATTGGGCCTTAGACACTCGCGCCACAACACTGCAACACCTCACAGAAACTCTAGTTGGAGAACAGGAATGAGCCCTGCTGCAAAGTATTGGATCAAAAATTGTAATTACATGCCCCTGTTAAACAGGAGCTGAAAAATTGGGCCTTAGGCACTGGTGCTGGTGCCATGACACTGCAACCCCTCACAGATACTCTAGTTGGAGCACAGGATTGAGCCCTGCTGCAAAGTATTGCATAAAAAATTGTAATTACACGCCCCTCTTAAATAGGGGCTGAAAAATCGGGCCTTAGCCACTGGTGGCGGTGCCTAGAACCAAAAATGTTCTTCCAAGCTATCAGCAGGATCATTGAGGAGGAAGAGGATAGTCAGTCAGCATAACAGGATAGTCACTCAGCATCAGCATAGGCAGTCTTGAAGGGATCTGACATTTCAAAAAAAATTATTCGGTTACATCAGCTTGAGGTGCTTGGTAGCTGGTGGTGATCCAAGACTGATTCATTTTTATGAAGGTCAGTCGATCAACCGAGTCGGTGGACATGCGCATCCTGTGATCAGTTACAAAGCCTCCAGCAGCACTGAATGTGCGTTCCTAAAAGAACGCTGGATGCAGGACAGGCCAGTAGCTCAATTGCATACTGTGCAAGCTCTGACCAGTGATCCATCCTCAAGACCCAGTAACCCAGAGGATTTTCGGTGGGAAAGGAGTCCAAAGTCTGATTTTGCCCCTAGGTATTCCTGCACCATGTAAATCAGATGCTGGCACTGGTCGCTGGAACCAATCATACCTTGGGGCTGTGGACTAAAGAATTGTCTGAACACATCGGTCAGACGGCCACCTTCTCCACCGCTCCTTCTGTGACTGACTGAAGCCTCAGCAACACGTTGTCCAGGACCAGGAATTTGTAACCTCCCAGTCTCTGGGAACGCATTGCACAGACCTTTCTACAAGGCCTCCTGAAGATGTCTCATCCTCTGCTCCCTCTGCGATGGCAAGATAAGGTCTGCAACCTTACCCTTGTACCGTGGATCAAGGAGAGTTGCCAGCCAGTAATGATCCCTCTCCTTGATCCGACAAATACGAGGATCCTTCCGCAGGCTTTCCAGGATCAGGGAGGCCATGCAGCGTAGGTTAGCTGAGGCATTTGGTCCGGAGTCCTCTGCGTCACTAAGGACGACATGATCCGCAGCCACCTCCGCCCAGCCACGTACAAGTCCACGGGTTTCTTGGGACTGTAAATGATCCCTAAAAGACTGCTGCTGATGCTGAGTGCCAGGTCCCACCTCCATGCTGACACAATCCTCCTCCTCCTCTTCCTGTGAGATCGGTGGGTCAGCAGGAACACTATCTGGATAAAGGAGGCCTTCCTGCCTCTGTTCTGCCTCAAGTGTCCTGTCTATTATTCCCACGCATCGTGTGCTCCAACAGGTCGACAAGAGGGACAGTGTCATTGATACATGCACTGTCACTGGTCACCATCCTCGTGGCCTCCTCAAAAATGGTGACAGGACAGTTCATGCATCCCTGACCATGGCCCACTGGTGTGGGGAAAAAGCTCCCCTGACCCTGTTCTGGTGCCGTAGTCGCACAGGTACTCATTGATGGCCCTCTGCTGCATGTGCAGCCACTGCAGCATGGCTAACGTTGAGTTCCACTTGGTGGGCATGTCACAGGTTAGGCGGTTCTTGGGCAGGTTCAATTCCTTTTGGAGGTCATTTAGCCGAGCACTGGCATTATCTGACCAACGGAAATGCACACAGACTTTCCTGGCTTGCCTCAGGACATCCTGTAAGCCCCGGTACCTGCCCAAGAACTGTGCACAACCAAGTTAAGGACATGAGCCAGACAGGGCACATGGATCAGTTGTCCCTGTCGGAGGGCGGAGAGCAGGTTGGTGCCATTGTCGCAAACCACCATTCCTGGCTTAAGCTGGTATGGCGTCAATTAACTCTTGGCCTGCCCCTGCAGAGATGACAGAATCAAGCACACCAGCGCAAGCATGACATGGCATATTTTTGCCTGCGCATTTGCGTAGCCCCTTGAACGCCTATGGAGCACCGCTGGTTCTGAGAACAAAGCACAGGAAGAGGCCATGGAGGAAGAAGAAGAGGAGAGGGTGAAGGAGAGAGGTGTGTCACAATCACCAGTAGTAGTATTTTGGAGGCGTGGTGGTGGAACAACCTGCAACACTACTGCACCTTGTCCTGCATCCTTCCCAGCTGCCAGAGTCACCTAATGCACCATGAAATATAGGTAACGTCCCTGTCCATGCCTGCTGGACATGAGTCAGCGGTAATATGCACCTTACCACTGTCCGCCCTGTCCAGCGAGGCCAAGACATTGCCTTCCATATGCCGGTAGAAAGCCGGAATCACCTTCCGTGAGAAAAAATGGCATTTGGGAACCTGCCACTGAGGAACCGCACATTGCACAAAATTTACGGAAGGGGGCTGAGTCTACTAACTCAAAAGGCAGCAGTTGAAGTGCTAGCAATTTAGCCAAGCTAGCATTTAACCGCTGGGCATGTGGATGGCTGGGAGTGAACTTCTTTTCAATCGGATGTTGGTGTACAGTTAGCAGATTGCCCACAAGTACTTGGCTGTGACACACCTAATTATACACCTTCATTCCTCTCAGTGCAAGTTTCAGAGAGGACTGAAGGAATAGTGGAGTTGGAGATCCCAGCTGATGAGGAGCAAGGAGATGTCCACTTTGTTATTTGGTGTGGGTCTTTTAGGTACACTTGCCAACGGACTGCATGGCAGGTCGACATATGTCTGGTCAAGCATGCGGCTGATGTTTTCGCCACACGAGATATGCTTGAGACGTATGTTGCAAATAGCAGCGGTGCGTTCTGATGCACTCGTCTCAGAAAAGCCCCACACCAAAGAACTTTTGGAAGAGGCACATGTGGAGCTCTGCGGTGTGATGCAGTCGGTGTGCTGCCCTTAAACTGGCCCCTGGAGGGCATCCTGCCTCTTTGGAGATGTGCCTCCTCCTCCTCCTCTCTCCTATCAGGCACCCATGTGGAGTCAGGGACCTCATCATCCCCTCCCTCTTCATCACTGGAGCAAACCTGGCAGTATGCTGCAGCTGGGGGAACATGACTGCCAGATTGCTGTCCTTCTTAGGCATCCCCTCTCTCTGGGCTCACGTTACTGCCTTCTTCTAGCTGGGTATCATCATCAGAGCCTTCAAAACACTGGGAATCCTCCGGGAGCATGTACCCAACACTGTGCTCAAACAATTCAGGGGACTCCTCAGGAGGACATGGTGGGACTAGGGAAGGAGTGACTGATGCCATTGAGATAAGGGAAGAGGCCGCGTTGGCAGCTGCTTTGCCAGCACCCTGAGCCTGGGTGAGAGAGGATGAGGAGGATGAGGATGGCTTGGTCATCCACTCTACCAAGTCTTCGGCATGTTGCGGCTCAACACGTCCAGCTGCCAAAAATAAGGACACGCGTGTCCCATGGCCACGTGCTGATGAGGATGCACTGTGTCCACGACCAGCACTGTTGCCTATAGACACAGAGCCTGCTTGCCCTCTTTTATTGGCTCGTGACTGTCTGCCTCTCCTTGTTGGCCTTCCAGACATACAAATGACCTGCAGGGAGATGTAGCTGCACAAAGCTGGGACGTATATACTGATTATACTGCAGCTAGCAGAATCAACTGCCTGCCTGTAGTATTATGACTATGAGAACACCAGCAATTGGGGTAGCTTTAAGTACAAACTGTGCAGATGACACAATACACTGACTGTAATTACTGCAGCTGCCTGCCTGTGGTATAGGATCAGCAGAACACCAGCAATTGGGGTAGCTTTAGATGAACACTATGCAGATGACACAGTACATCGACTGTAATTACTGCAGCTGCCTGCCTGTGGTATAGGATCAGCAGAACACCAGCAATTGGGGTAGCTTTAGGTGCACACTGTGTAGATGACACAATACACCAACTGGAATTACTGGATCTGCCTGCGGTATAGGATCAGCAGAACACCAGTAATTGGGGTAGGTTTAGGTGCAAACTGTGCAGATGACACAGTACATTGACTGTAATTGCTACAGGTGCCTGTTGATAGAATCAGCAGAACACAAGCAATTGAGGTAGCTTTAGGTGCACACTGTGCAGATGACACAATACACTGACTGTAATTACTGCAGCTGCCTGTCTGTGGTATAGGATCTGAAGAACACTAGCAATTGGAGTAGCTTTAGGTGCACACTGTGCAGATGACACAATATACTAACTGTATTACTGGAGCTGCCTGCGGTATAGGATCAGCAGAACACCAGCAATTGGGGTAGCTTTAGGTGCAAACTGTGCAGATGACACAGTACACCGACTGTAATTACTGCAGCTGCCTGCCTGTGGTATAGGATCTGAAGAATACAGCAATTGGGGTAGCTTAAGTGCACACTGTGCAGGTGGCACAATACACCCACTGTAATTGCTACAGCTGCCTGAGGTATAGGACCAGCAGAACACCAGCAATTGGGGTAGCTTTAGCTGTACACTGTGCAGGTGGCACAATACATCGACTGTAATTGCTACAGCTGCCTGTGGTATAGGACCAGCAGATCACCAGCAATTGGGGTAGCTTTAGCTGTACACTGTGTGGGTGGCACAATACACCCACTGTAATTTCTACAGCTGCCTGAGGTATAGGACCAGCAGAACACCAGCAATTGGGGTAGTTTTAGCTGTAAACTGTGCAGGTGGTACAATACACCGACTGTAATTGCTACAGCTGCCTGAGGTATAGGACCAGCAGAACACCAGCAATTGGGGTAGCTTTAGGTGCACACTGTGCAGATGACACAATATACTAACTGTATTACTGGAGCTGCCTGCGGTATAGGATCAGCAGAACACCAGCAATTGGGGTAGCTTTAGGTGCAAACTGTGCAGATGACACAGTACACCGACTGTAATTACTGCAGCTGCCTGCCTGTGGTATAGGATCTGAAGAATACAGCAATTGGGGTAGCTTAAGTGCACACTGTGCAGGTGGCACAATACACCCACTGTAATTGCTACAGCTGCCTGAGGTATAGGACCAGCAGAACACCAGCAATTGGGGTAGCTTTAGCTGTACACTGTGCAGGTGGCACAATACATCGACTGTAATTGCTACAGCTGCCTGTGGTATAGGACCAGCAGATCACCAGCAATTGGGGTAGCTTTAGCTGTACACTGTGTGGGTGGCACAATACACCCACTGTAATTTCTACAGCTGCCTGAGGTATAGGACCAGCAGAACACCAGCAATTGGGGTAGTTTTAGCTGTAAACTGTGCAGGTGGTACAATACACCGACTGTAATTGCTACAGCTGCCTGAGGTATAGGACCAGCAGAACACCAGCAATTGGGGTAGCTTTAGGTGTACACTGTGCAGGTGGCACAATACACCAACTGTAATTGCTACAGCTGCCTGTGGTATAGGACCAGCAGAACACCAGCAATTGGGGTAGCTTTAGGTGTACACTGTGCAGGTGGCACAATACACAGACTGTAATTGCAACAGCTTCAAATGAAATTCAAACACACTGTCTCTTCGTTTATCTCTCTCTCCACCGATGCAACACACTACACAAGGCCACCAAGCAGGCCACTTTATACAGTGTGGGGCATGTACTAGACCCCCTGAGCCATAATTGGCCAAAAGCCACCCTGGCTTTGGCCAATTACAGCTCGCTGTACAGACGGCGCTGTGATTGGCAAAGAATGTGGGTCACAGTGCATGCTTGGCCAATCATCAGCCAGCAATGCACTGCAATGCCGCAGTGAATTATGGGCCGTGACGCGCCACGCGAATTTGGTGTGAACGGCCCATAATGTTCATAATTCGCCCAAGGGTCGAACAGTCGATGTTCGAGACGAACGTGGGTTTGACTCGAACACAAAGCTCATCCCTAATGGCCACATCCCTTTTCAAAATTTATAAGGATAAAATGGCAAAAACTGCCCCATTTACTAATGGTGTTCATATAGTATATATATATATATTGGCTCAGCAGAACCACATTTTCATAAGCAATGAACAACCTGGCAGTAAGTATTTGTGAAGAGTGACTAACCTCTTAAAGCCATTATAGCCGCAGTTGTGTCCAGTCTGCCCCCTTCACACATAGAGCACACCCACCATCACCATTAACATTGATCCACTAGAAAGACTGCCATTATTCCGGACGAAGTGCAGTCCAGGATCCATTTATGTGTTTATATAGAAGTCTGCCCTCAAGTTGTTCTACTGTGTTAAATTGGGAATCCCATATTCCTTCATCCCCATCCAAGTTTTTTCCCCTCATTAAAACAACAAAAACAAGCCCATGGTCTGGTTACTGTGTGGAATTTGTAAAATGCATGTTGCCTGGCTGTGCAGGAAAAGGGGAACCCAAAATCCAGCAACCCTCTAAGGGGCAGCGCTAAATGTTTATTAAGAAAGGGTTAATTAGCATGTAAGTCAAGGTGTAGAAGCACCCCAAATAAAAGTTCTGGAATCAGAATATTTCGATTTTTAAACCTTTATTAGCTCAGATTTTAGAAGCAGGTTTGCAATCTCTATGTCCAGAGGATTACCTCAACACTATGACCATTACATACATGGCATGCTGAAATACAGTATGTTTCTGAGTTCTGTTGGCTACCTAAAGACCCATTCACACCATTGTTTTTATATGCCCTACAACACAGGATCACAGTGTGCTGAAAGTACATGAAAACACTATTTTCTGTTATAATCTATGAAGCTGCTCATATCAATGTGCTGTCAGAGGGCAGTTCATTATATTCTGACAAAACCTGCTTTCTGCATCTTTTCTGAATTTTTGGTAAAAATGCACATTGCATTATAGTCAATAGCAACAAATGGAAAACACACTTAAAATGCACGAAAAACACAATAAGCATTGCAATAAGAGCATTTTTTTTTAACGTCACATGGTACATTTCCCAGTAAGAAAAAGCATTCAAAACCTGCGTAACCTGCATTTTGCATTGCATTACATTTTAAGCAAAAAATAGCTCTAAAAACACTTTTGATTTAAATGCATGTGCACTTTCCAATGTAATGGTGTGAACGGGGCCTAAAGCGCCTGTTCCTTGTAAGCTGTGCAGAACACAATCGAATCAAAATCAATCAGATCAGTGACAGCCAGTTTTTGGGTAACCTCAAAATGCGTTATGACAAACCCCTCATTTATGAGCATACTTCTCAAGTCATTTTCATTAAGCTTTACCATATGAAACTTCTCTCCCCCAACAATAAGGAATGTGCTATTTAAAGATCCATAAAGTATCAAGCGCCCACCAGGTTTCAGAAGCTTTGAGAATCTCTTGAAGTTTCTCACATAATCTTCAAGGTCTTTGCTGATGCAGTCCAGAGTAGACCAAAACACCAGGCAGTCAGCTTGTGGTAGCTTGATTGGGTCTGTAAGATTTTCTTTGTTGAGATTGAATTTTACAACATGTGTAATTGCCTCCCTGAGTTTAATTTCTTTGTGCTCATGTCCGACCCTGGAAGGCAAAACAAAATCCTACATCACATACAACAGTCAACTAATATTCTGTGAGGCATTGATTATATTAGGTCTGAGCAGTTGAATACTTCTAATATTAATGGGCTGTAGATGGCTATGTATAGTTTTAATGCATAAGACTAAGGATAAGCCGAACACCCCCCGGTTCAGTTCACACCAGAGCCTGCGAACAGACCTAAACTTTGTGTGAACTTTAGAACCTTATTAAAGTCTATGGAACTCGAACATTCAAAATCAAAAGTGGTAATTTTAAAGGCTAATATGCAAGTTATTGTCATAAAAAGTGTTTGGGGACCTGGGTCCTGCCCCAGGAGACATGTATCAATGCAAAAAAAAGTTTTAAAAACGGCCGTTTTTTTGGGAGCAGTGATTGTAATAATGCTTAAAGTGAAACAATAAAAGTTTAATATTCCTTTACATTTCGTACCTGGGGGGTGTGTATAGTATGCCTGTAAAGGGGCACATGTTTCCCGTGCTTATAACTGTCCCTGCACAAAGTGTGATTTCTGCAGGAAAAAAAGTCATTTAAAATCTCTCGCGTCTATAATGAATTGTCGACTCCCTGTAATACAGAGAACAGTCATTGAAAGTCATTGATTTAAAAAAAAAAGCGTGGGGTTCCCCCAAATTCAATTACCAGGCCCTTCAGGTCTGGTATGGCTATTAAGGGGAACCCCGCGTCAAATTTAAAAAAAATGATGTGGGGTTCCCCCCAAATAACCATACCAGACCTGAAGGTATGGATTTTAAGGGGAACTCCATGGCAAATTAAAAAAAAAATGGTGTGGAGTTCCCCCTAAAAATCCATACCAGACCCTTTATCGGAGCACGCAACCTGGCAGGCTGCAGGGTTCCGTTACATCAGAGGGGGGCGGGGTCACCCGCATGTCATTGGGGAAGTCGGGCTTTCCCCTTGCATCAGAGGGGGGTGGGTCAGGTGACGGTTGCCCCCAGCCCTCCTCTGATAAGACATGTCAGGCTGCCGGGATTCCCGCAGTGTCTACGGTGGAGACAGAGGATGGATGTGCTGTGCTGGAGGGAGAGATCACCCATCGCTGGATCAGACCAGCCATCGCTGGACCCCGGAGAGATGATAATCCGTCGCTGGATAGCAAGAGTGGATTACCACCGCTGGAATCTTTTTTTAAATTCTTTTATTTTTAATGGACTTTTGCAACGGTGTGTGTGTCTTTTTAAACAATTTTTTACACTTTCTTTGTGAAATAGTAGGGGTACTCGTGTACCCCCTTACCATTTCAAACAGGGGGGGCCGGGATCTGGGGGTCCCCTTGTTAAAGGGGGCTTCCAGATTCTGATAAGCCCCCTGCCCACAGACCCCCACAACCACCAGCCAGGGTTGTGGGGATGAGGCCCTTATCCTCATCAACATGGGGACAAGGTGCTTTGGGGGGGACCCCAAAGCATCCTCCCAATGTTAAGGGCATGTTCCCTGGTACGGTTCAGGATGTGAGGCGAGAGAGGATCTCTCGCCTCCCTCTTTTCCTGCGGGCTGCCAGGTTGTGTGCTTGGATAAAGGGTCTGGTATGGATTTTTAGGGGGAACTCCACGCCATTTTTTTTTTATTTGGCATGGAGTTCCCCTTAAAATCCTTCAAACCCTTCAGGTCTGTTATGGATATTTGGGGGGAACCCCACTTTTTTCTTTTTAATTTTACGTGGGGTTAATATCCATACCAGACCTGAAGTGCCTGGTAATTGAATTTGGGGGAACCCCACGCTTTTATTTTTTTTTATCAATGACTTTCAATGACTGTTCTCTGTATTACGGGGAACAATTCGTTATAGGTGCGAGTGATTTTAAATTACTTTTTTTCCTGCAGAAATGACACTTTGTGCAGGGACAGTTCTAAGCATGGGAAATATGCACCCCTTTACAGGCATACTATACACATCCCCCAGGTACAAAATTTAAAGGAATATTACACTTTTATTGTTTCACTTTAAGCATTATTAAAATCACTGCTCCCGAAAAAATGTCTGTTTTTAAAACTTTATTTGGATTGATACATGTCTCCTGGGGCAGGACCCAGGTCCCCAAACACTTTTTATGACGATAACTTGCATATAAGCCTTTGAAATTAGTACTTTAGATTTCTCCCATAGACTTGTACAGGATGTTCCGCGGCTTTTCGAATTTGCTGCGAACACCCCAAATTGTTCGCTGTTCGGTGAACAGGCGAACAGGCAATGTTCGAGTCGAACATGAGTTTGACTCGAGCTCGAAGCTCATCCCTACATAAGACTAGGGGAAGGAAGAATTGAAATACTAATATTGTGAGCATTTGGATTTTTTTATTTATTTTTTTTAAACTAGAACCTCTCCTCTTCCTCTCCCCCTCCTCCTATTCTATCTTCTCTTTTCCTCTCCTCCATTCCTCTACCCTTCACCTCTACTCACCTACTGTCTCCTCTGCTTCTCTCCTTTCCCCTTTTCCCCTCTTTTCTCCTCTGCTGTCTTTTTCTTCACTCCCCTGCATATTGCGTGTAGTGCACATGGGTACCAAGGGGTTGGAGCCCACTGTGGACTCACTGCACACATTAGGAGTGTGTTCTGTACTGGGTAGCACCACTTACAGGGCATAGAACAAGGAGTAATATGCGGAGGATGGGCTTTTTAAATGTTTTTTCCCATAGGCAGTTAGAGTATATCACACAGATAATTAACCACTTCCCGCCCAAGGTATGTCCAGAGATGTCCTTAACTTTGAGCGGGTATATCTGAAAGACGCCTGCAGCTACAGACATCATTCAGATATCTTCTTTTTTCAGCCGGCGATTCCCTAGGCCTACACCATAAGAATGATCATATCGGCTGTTCCCGGGCACGATGTTATGATATCACGCCCGGCCTCTGCATCAAACGAATGGCACCGCCTCGTCTGGGAATTATTTCTTATTTTATTTTGGGCTTCCCAGCCTAGAGGTGAGATGTGGGGTCTTATTGACCCCAGATCTCACTGTAAAGAGGACTGATCATGCCATATTCCTATTACAAGGGATGTTTACATTCCTTGTAATAGGAATAAAAGTGATCAAAATGTTTTTTTTTTTTAAAGTGTCAAAATAAAAAAAAGTAAAATTTAAAGCGCCCCTGTCCCTGTGTGCTCGCACGCAGAAGTAAACACAAACGTAAGTCCCGCCCACATATGAAAACGGTGTTCAAACAAACCAGGCATGTGAGGTATCACCACGAACGTTAGAGTGAGAGAAGTAATTCTAGTCCTAGACCTCCTCTATAACTCAAAACATGTAACCAGTAAAAAAAATTAAAGCATCGCCTATGGGGATTTTTAAGTACCGAAGTTTGGCGCCATTCTACGAGCGCTTGCAATTTTGAAGCATAACATGTTTACTCTGCGTAACTTCTTTCACAGTATGCAAAACAATTGGGCTAACTTTAATGTTTTGTTTTTTTTAAGCATGAAACTGTCTTTTTTCCAAAAAAAAGTGTTCGAAAAATTGCTGTGCAAATACTGTGTGACATAAAAAGTTTAAACGACCGCCATTGTATTCTCTAGTGTCTTTGCTAAAAAAAAAACATGTATATGTTTGGGGGTTCTGTGTAATGTTCTAGAAAAAAAAATATGAATTTTACATGTAGGAGAGAAATATCAGAAGTGGCCTGGATGGAAAGTGGTTAAAAATAGGTGCTCTATCTCATGCCAAACTCTGAAATTCCTCAGATGATTGTGAATAAAACCAAAACAATAATCTTATGCAGAATATTTCATAATGAACATTGAAGTGTAATTCAATAATAAAAACAAACACACTGTGAAAAAAGAAATAAAAAGAAAATACGTCTTTCAAACAGAAAATGTGTCCATACATAAGTTCAAAAGGACCCCTTTGAAAAGGGGATTAATTGGTCTCCTTTCCTAGTTGAAGCCTGTTACAGGGGAAACACGTTGGGTGGAGCCATACTTGTGACGTTATCCCTCATGAGCAGGGTGGTGCTGACCGCTGCTGTGTTTGTTTTTTTCATGCTGACATTAAGCTGCCTAAATGTAAGTGTATACTTTTTTTAATAAATGGTTTTATAAACGTAATACACTACGAGGCTCTCCTCCTTCTCTTCATTAATTAGGAGTAACTGTTACTGGATCTCTGAGCATTGGCTGTTTGTCAGAAACCATGAATCAGACTGAGACAGAAGTACAGTTAAATCACACTTGTTTAATAATAATAAAAAAGGTAAACATAGTCCAAACATAGCCAGAGTTCACGAACCGGAATGGATAGTCAGACAAGCCAAAATGTCAGGGAGCCAGAGATGAGCGTAGTAGAACAGCAAGCAGGATCTGGAGCCAGAAGGAATGTCAGCCAAGCAATTCTTTAACAGAAACATAGGAGAGCGTCTCTAGAGATATGACCAAGGCGAAGGCAGAGATCATCTGGGCTGGACTGCTTAAAGTGGTTGTAGACCCTTACAGACCACTTTGACCTACAGGTAAGCCTAGATTAAGGCTTACCTGTAGGTCCAATAAATATCTCCTAAACCTACACGGTTTAGGAGATATTTAGCAAAAGACAGGCACCACTGTCTATGCGCATTAACACGACAGCTGAGCGGCCAGCTTTGAGAAGGAAGCGCTGAGCCCAGCCCTGACAGTATCCCCTCCTCAATGACCCCTCCCCCTCGGAGGACCACCAGGCTTGAGGGCAAAGTGTCTATCGAAATAACAGAGGAGGACATGTACATTCGAGGATGAGACCCAAGAGCGTTCCTCCGGACCATACCCTTTCCAATGCACCAGGTACTGTATGCGTCCACGGAACCTACGGGAGTTACCAATGGACTGTACTTCATACTTCTCATGGTTCACAACCTGTACATGGCGAGGACGAGGCACCGAGGTGGTAAAGCGGTTGCAGACCAAAGGTTTTAATAAGGAGACATGAAATATATTCGAGATACGCATATTAGAAGGTCTAATGCGTAAGTCACTGGGTTAATCCTGCAAAGAATACGGAAAGGCCTGACCCTGTCCCCAACCTGGTAGGAAGGTGCAGGCAGACGTCTACGGTCAGCATGGAGTCTGTACCTATCATTAGCATGTCGCAAAGCCTCCTGGACTTGTGCCCAAGTGGAACGAAGACCACAGAGATGCTCCTCTAAGGCATGAATACTCTGGGGAACAAACGAGTCAGGCAACATGGAACCATAGTTCGTCATAAACGGGGACAATCGGGAAGCAGAATTCAAGGCACTATTGTGAGCAAACCCACCCATGGTAAGAGGTCTGACCAGCTGTTATAATGGTCAGAAATATAGCAACATAGGAATTGCTCCAAGGACTGATTGGCTCATTCTGCGGCCCCATTAGACTGCGGTTTATACGCAGAGGAGAAAGCAAGCTGAATTTCCAACTGTGCACAAAAAGCTCGCCTGAACCGGGACACAAACTGACTACCCCTGTCCGAGACAATCACCTTGTGTAGCCCATGTAAGAGAAAGATCTCCCGAGCAAAAATGGAAGCCAGTTCCTTAGAAGTGGGCAACTTCTTATATGGAAAACAATTGGACATTTTCGAGAACAGGTCAACCACCATAAGGATAACTGTGTTGCCCTGGGAGCTGGGTAACTCCAAAATTAAATCCATAGACAGGTGGGTCCAGGGCCTCTCTCCATTGGGTATGGGTTGTAGGAAGCCCACTGGAAGGTGTCGTGGAGTCTTACTCTGAACACACACGGAACAGGCAGGTGAAGGTGGTTACATCAACACATGGCCTAGGCCACCAGAATTGTTGGGAAATGGCCCAAAATAGTTGATTCTTCCCAGGGTGGCCAGCAGCCTGGAAAGTCTGGAGCACAGCAGTATGGAAACTATCTGAGACTGGTGAGGAATCACAGGAACCAGAACCGACTCCATCTTGGAAGTGGAGGAAAATTGGCTTGACAAAGAGTCCTCCCTTACATTCTTAGTACCGGGTAAGAATGAGACAATGTAATTGAAACTAGACAAGAACAGAGCCCATCGTGCCCTTCTGGGGGAGTGGCGTTTAGCCTCAGACAAGAATGTGAGATTCTTATGGTCGGTAAGAATGAGAACCGGAACAGGTCTAAAATGATCGCTAACAGCTCTCTGTTACCAATCTCGTAATTGCACTCCGCAGGTGACAATTTCTTGGAAAAGTAGCCACAAGGATGCATAGCGCTCTCAGAGGTAGAATGTTGAGACAGAAGGGTGCCAACTCCAGTCGTAGAAGCATCAACCTCAAGAATAAAAGGTAATAGAGGATCAGGATGTGCCAACACAGGAGTAGAAACAAAGGCAGCCTTGAGACTCTCAAAGGCCTTAATGGACTCCGGAGACCAATTCTGTGGGTTACCGCCCTTTCTGGTAATATCAGTCAGGGGCTTGACCAGAGACGAGACATTACGAATAAACTTCCGATAATAGTTGGCAAAGCCAAGAAAACGCTGTAGAGGACGTAAACCCAAGGGGTCAGGGCCACTGTAGGACTGATGAAACTTTCTCTGGGTCCATTGAAAAACTAGCAGTGGAAAAGCTCAGAGATTTTACCTGTTCACCATGGAATTTGATGAGGAAATAACTTGGAATTGGATTATCTCATGGTGAAGAGCCACTACAGCCATGGACAACAGAACATGAGCCTCAATGGCAAGTGGAGTGTCACGCAGCTGCAGGGGAATCGAGTGCTTCGATACAAAGGCAGCATCAATAAACAGGCCTGCAGCCCCAGAGTTGATTAGAGCCTGTATCTTGACGGACAACTCAGCCCAAGAAAGGGTAACCAAAACAATGGGCTTATCCTTCTGGATAACTGGGGACAAAACAACGCCCCTAGGGTCTGTCCATGACAGTACCCTAAGGTTCGGGCATTCCCTGGACGGGTAGGACAGGACTTCAAAAAGTGACCTGCCTGTCCACAATAAAGGCACAATCTCTCCCTCCTCCTAAGGGTTCTCTCATCCGCAGATAGATGCATGAAGCCTGGGTGCATTGGTTCATCTTCATAGACCAACTCAGTACCAGGAGGCATGGAAGGTGAAGGAGGCAAGGATGGGACTGCAAAGTTCGGAGACAAATGTACAGGAGGCTTCCGCAAGTGTTCCTTAAAAGGAAGTCTTTCTCTGACTCTGGAGTCAATGAGGATGGCAAACGTGATCAACTTCTCCAGCTCAGTGGGTATATCTCAGGCTTCTATCTCATTCTTGATGGTATCCAAGAGACCATGAGAAAAAGCAGCCACAAGGGCCTCATTGTTCTAAGCAACCTCTGCTGCCAGTGTATGGAATTCAATAGCGTAATCGGCAACAGTTCTCGTACTCTGTTTGATGGACATGAGGCACTTGGCAGCAGAAGCGGAGCATGCGGGAACATCAAATACCCTTTTAAAAGAAGCCACTAATGCTGGGTACCTCAAGACAACAGGTTTTTGCATCTCCCATAGAGGGTTTGCCCAGGCCAGGGCTCTCTCAGAAAGCAAAGATATCACGAAACCTACTTTGCTTCTGTCCGTGGGAAATGCCTGGGGCAGCATGCCAAAGTATATCTCAACTTGGTTAAGAAACCCTCTGCATTGGACTGAATCGCCCCCAAATTGCTGGGAAAGCGGAGCGTACCCAGACATACCTCTTATAGAGGAATACTGCCTGCACAGAGACTGGAGCAGCAGCAGGGGCGGCCTGCAACACAGGTTGTACCGGAGCAGCCACAGTGGGAGATTGCAGGTGAGCCGTGCGACTCAGGAGCATTTGTAACGCCATGGCAAACTGATCCATGTGGTGATCCTGCTCATCCAATCGGGAAAAAATATTACCAACAAGTGGATTGACTTCATCTTCTAAATTCATGGCCTTTGCCTACAGTCAGAAACCATGAATCAGACTGAGACAAAGGTATAGTTAAATCACACTTGTTTAACCACTTACTGGGCACTTAAACCCCCCTCCTGCCCAGACCAATTTTTAGCTTTCAGCGCTGTCACACTTTGAATGACAATTGCGCGGTCATGCTACACTGTACACAAATGAAATTTTTTTCACACAAATTGAGCTTTCTTTTGGTGGTATTTAATCACTGCTTGGGTTTTTATTTTTTGCTAAGCAAACAAAAAAAACAGAAAAACAAAACAAAAACAGTTTCATAGTTTGTTATAAATTTTTTTTGCAAATGGTTAATTTTTCTCCTTCACTGCTATTTGCTGATGGGGCTGCACTGATGGGCACTAATGGGCTGCACTGAAGGGCACTAATGGGCACTGATAGGTACAGATAATGCGACACTAATAGGCACTGATAAGACGGCACTGATGGGCACTGATAAGACGGCACGGATGGGCCCTAATGGGTGGCACTCATGGACGCCCTCCCGGCAAATTAGGTCCACGCTGTAGCCGTCTTTTGGCTTTAGCATGGACGGGTAGAGGTTAATAATAATAATAAAAAGGTAAACAGAGTAAACATAGTCAGAGTTCAGGAACCGGAACAGATACTCAGACAAGCCAAAACATCAAGCAGCCAGAGATAAGTGTAGTAGAACAGCAAGCAGGATCTGGAGCCAGAAGGAATGTCAGTCAAGTAAGTCTTTAACAGGAACACAGAAGAGCGTCTCTATGCACTTAAGGACTGAGCCTCTTTCTGAGATTTGTTGTTCACAAGTTAAAAACTTTTTTTTGCTAGAATTTTACTTAGAACCCCGAACATTATACATTTATTTTTTCTAACACCCTAGAGAATATTACACTGTATTTGCGCAGCGGTCTTACAAGCGCACTTTTTTTTATAAATACACTTTTTTTTAATAAAAATAATAAAGACAACAGTAAAGTTAGCCCAATTTTTTTTTATACTGTGAAAGATAATGTTACGCTTAGTAAATTGATACGCAACATGTCACGCTTCAAAATTGCGCCCGCTCGTGGAATGGCGACAACCTTTTGCCCTTAAAAATCTCCATAGGCGATGTTTAAAAAATTCTACAGGTTGCATGTTTTGAGTTACAGGGGAGGTTTTGAATTATTGCTCTCGCTCTACCGATCGGCAATACCTCACACGTGTGGTTTGAAAACAGTTTTCATATACGAGCGCTATTCACGTATGCGTTTGCTTCTGCACGTGAGCTCGGCGTTTAAAAAATGTTTTTTTCTTATTTATTTTACCTTTTATTTTTTAGTTTTACGCTAATTGTGTAAAATTGTGTCACTTTTATTCCTATTACAAGGAATGAAAATATCCCCTGTAATAGAAAAAAAGCATGGCAGGACCTCTTAAATATGAGATCTGGGGTCAAAAAGATCTCAAATCTCATATTTACACTAAAATTCTATAAAAAAAAATAAACAAAATGTCATTTGAAAAAAAAAAAAAAAATGGCCCTTTAACCACTTTCAGACCGGACCATTTTTCTGGCTTAAGACCAGACCACTTTTTTGCAATTCAGCACTACGTCGTTTTAACTGACAATTGCGCGGTCGTGCGATGTGGCTCCCAAACAAAATTGGTGTCCTTCTTTTCCCACAAATAGAGCTTTCTTTTGGTGGTATTTGATCACCCCTGTGTTTTTTATTTTTTGCGCTATAAACAAAAGTAGAGCGACAATTTTGAAAAAAAAACGCATTATTTTTTACTTTTTGTTATAATAAATATCCCCCAAAAATATATAAAAAAACATTTTTTCCCTCAGTTTAGGCTGATACGTATTCTTCTACATATTTTTGGTAAAAAATTGCAATAAGCGATTATTGATTGGTTTGCACAAAAGTTATAACGTTTACAAAATAGGGGATAGTTTTATGGCATTTTTATTAATATTTTTTTTTTTTATTAGTAATGGCGGCGATCAGCGATTTTTTTTGTGACTGCGACATAATGGCGGACACATTGGACATTTTTGACACATATTTGGGACCATTGTAATTTATACAGCAATCACTGCTATACAAATGCACTGATTCCTGTGTAAATGATACTGGCAGTGAAGGGGTTAACCAGTGGGTGGCAGTGTAGGGGTTAAGTGTTTCTAGGGGGGCTGGGCTGGGCTTTGTTTTAGTGAACACTGATCTCTGCTCCAATCACATGGAGCAGAGATCAGCGTCACTTGTTGCTAGACAGAATGGGGAGATGCTGTTTACAACGGCATCTCCTCGTTCAGCCGCCCCGTGAGACGATCGCGGGCGGCGCGCTCGCGAGGGAGGGGGCGGCATTTAAAACTGGACGTACCTGTAAGCCAGTATGCTTGCCCGTGTCATTCTGCCGACGTACATCTGGGTGCGCCGGTCGGGAAGTGGTTAAGAGCTATGGGCGGCCATGACGTTTTGAAAAAAAAATGGTATGGAGAAGAGTGGGGACCATCTTCCCCTCACTCATCTCCATACCCAGGAAGGACAAGCAACTGATCGCCTCCGCCGCTACTGACAGGGGCCCCTCTCCCGCCGCGAGATCACTTTTATCGGTGGTGCAGAAACCCCTATTATCGGAAACCAGTCTGACCTCCCATACCAGGGTTATGGCAACTAGCTGCTGTCATAACAAAGATATCCCTCTTCAAATTTAGGATCGTATACTGGCTGCGGCAGTCCAGAAGTGGCTAGAGATGTGACCAAGACGAAGGCAGAGATCATCTGGGCTGGACGGTTTAAGTAGGCAGGACTGATGAGCAGGATATCATCAACAGGTGAGTCACTGTGGAGAGAAAAGAGCTGGCAATTAGCCGACAGCTGAGCGGTCAGTTTTGAGACGGAAGGGCTGAGCCCAGCCCTGACACTGTCATGGAGTTACTATCTTGAATAACGGTGAATCAAACCTCTTCCCCAGCCTGGCCGCTGAGTGCTTTGGAATTTAAACAAGCAAATGTGATCTCTATTATCTGAGATCTACTATCTCTGGTAAGTGGCACGTGTATGCGGTGAGGGGATTTGTCTGAGCAGGATTTCTGGGTCCTCGGAAGACCCAGACACCATTTGAGGGCAGTGGCGTACTAAGTGTGGGGCGGGGGGTGCGGGCTGCCCCGGGTACCACACCCTGGGGGGAGGGTGCCAGGCCAGCGTCCTCCCCCTCCGAATGAAGAGACAGCGCCGCGGGTTAGACTGACCACACAGAGAGCTGCGGGGGGCATTGCAGGGGGAGGTGCGAGCAGCACCCGAGTGGAGTGACATCTGCCGGCAGTGATCCGGGACCCGGCGCAATAATCCCCTTCTCTGTGGTTGCGTCGCGCCGTTCTGATCAGTCTCGGGCAGCGGCTGTCACTCACAGCCGAGCAGAGTGAAGCCGCCTCCCCCTCCTCTTGTATGTCTACACAGTGCTGTGCATGGAGGAGGAGGAGGGGGAGGCGGCTTCACTCTGCTCGGCTGTGAGTGACATGTGAATGAAGCCGCCTCCCCCTCCTCCTCCTCCTCCATGCACAGCACTGTGTAGACATACAAGAGGAGGGGGAGGCGGCTTCACTCTGCTCGGCTGTGAGTGACAGCCGCTGCCCGAGACTGATCAGAAAGGCGCGACGCAACCACAGAGAAGGGGATTATTGCGCCGGGTCCCGGATCACTGCCGACAGGTGTCACTGGCTCTGTGTCCTCCCGGTACAGGTCAGTGCTGGTCATACAGAGAGAGACCAAGGAGGGGGAGGGGGGGGTGAAGAGATTCTCTGCAGCTCTTATTATGTAACCGCAAGATGCAGCTGAGGAGGACTACAAGTCAAAACATACCGGGCTGTGTGGGCTTACAGTTCTCCTCTGCTGAGCATAGCAGCTTTGTATGCTTGGACTTGTAGTCCTCCATAGTGCAGCCTTGCATGCTGGGACTTGTAGGCCTCCTCTGTAGTACAGTGCAGCCTTGCATGCTGGGACTTGTAGTCCTCTGTAATGCAGTGCAGCCTTGCTTGCTGGGACTTGTAGTCCTCTTCTGTAGCGCAGTGCAGCTCTGCATGCAGGGACTTGTAGTCCTCTTCTGTAGTGCAGTGCAGCCTTACATGCTGGGAGGTGTGGTCCTCCTCAGTAGTACAGTGCATGCTGGGACTTGTAGTCCTCCTCTGTAATGCAGTGCAGCCTTGCATACTGGGACTTGTAGTCCCCTTCTATAGTGCAGTGCAGCCTTGCATGCTGGGAACTGTGGCCCTCTATAGTGCAGAGTAGCCTTGCATGCTGGGACCTGTGGTCCTCCTCTGTAATCCAGTGGAGGCCTTGCATGCTGGGACACGTAGTCATCTATAGTGCAGTGCAGCCTTGCATGCTGGGACCTGTGGTCCTCTATAGTGCAGAGTAGCCTTGCATGCTGGGACTTGTGGTCCTCCTTGGTAATGCAGTGCAGCCTTGCATGCTGGGACTTGTAGTCCTCTATAGTGCAGTGCTGCCTTGCATGCTGGGATTTGTGGCCCTCCTCTGTAGTACAATGCGTGCTGGGACTTGTAGCCCTCCTCTGTAATGCATTGCAGCCTTGCATGCTGGGATATGTAGTCCTCTTATTTGGTGGGGTCTACACTGAAGATGGGGGGTCTGTACGGTAGGGAGGGGGGTCTGTACTGTAGGGGGTCTGTGTAACATGCAGGGGGTCCAGAGCTGTGAGGGGCTGTGTAATGTAAAGGGATGCAGAGGTGCAGGGTTCTGTGTAATGTAAAGGGGTCCAGAGGTGCAGTTGTGGAGAGGGGGGGTACAAAGTAGTGACAAAACGATATTGAAGGATGCAGAGGTATGCAGGGGGCAAAGTGAGGTGTTTTTACATTTTAAGGTGGGGAGGGGGGGGGGGGGGGGGTGCCAGGCATAGGATCCGCCCCGGGTGCCAAATGCTCTAGGTACGCCCCTGTTTGAGGGTATTCGTGACATTTGTACTTAGTGTTCATATGCAATACAGTGCCTACAAGTAGTATTCAACCCCCTGCAGATTTAACAGGTTTACACATTCGGAATTAACTTGGCATTGTGACATTTGGACTGTAGATCAGCCTGGAAGTGTGAAATGCACTGCAGCAAAAAAGAATGTTATTTCTTTGTTTAATTTTTTTTTAAATAGTGAAAAGTTTATTCAGAGGGTCAATACTATTCAACCCCTCAATTCAACAGAATTCTGTTTGGTTCCCCTAAAGTATTAAGAAGTAGTTCAGGCACAAAGAACAATGAGCTTCACATGTTTGGATTAATTATCTGTTTTTCCAGCCTTTTCTGACTATTTAAGACCCTCCCCAAACTTGTGAACAGCACTCATACATGGTCAACATGGGAAAGACAAAGGAGCATTCCAAGGCCATCAGAGACAAGATCGTGGAGGGTCACAAGGCTGGCAAGGGGTACAAAACCCTTTCCAAGGAGTTGGGCCTACCTGTCTCCACTGTTGGGAGCATCATCCGGAAGTGGAAGGCTTATGGAACTACTGTTAGCCTTCCACGGGCTGGACAGCCTTTGAAAGTTTCCTCCCGTGCCGAGGCCAGGCTTGTCCGAAGGGTCAAGGCTAACCCAAGGACAACAAGGAAGGAGCTCCGGGAAGATCTCATGGCAGTGGGGACATTGGTTTCAGTCAATACCATAAGTAACGTACTCCACCGCAATGGTCTCCGTTCCAGACGAGCCCGTAAGGTACCTTTACTTTCAAAGCGTCATGTCAAGGCTCGTCTACAGTTTGCTCATGATCACTTGGAGGACTCTGAGACAGACTGGTTCAAGGTTCTCTGGTCTGATGAGACCAAGATCGAGATCTTTGGTGCCAACCACACACGTGACGTTTGGAGACTGGATGGCACTGCATACGACCCAAAGAATATCATCCCTACAGTCAAGCATGGTGGTGGCAGCATCATGCTGTGGGGCTGCTTCTCAGCCAAGGGGCCTGGCTATCTGGTCCGCATCCATGGGAAGATGGATAGCATGGCCTACCTGGAGATTTTGGCCAAGAACCTCCGCTCCTCCATCAAGGACCTTAAGATGGGTCGTCATTTCATCTTCCAACAAGACAACGACCCAAAGCACACAGCCAAGAAAACCAAGGCCTGGTTCAAGAGGGAAAAAATCAAGGTGTTGCAGTGGCCTAGTCAGTCTCCTGACCTTAACCCAATTGAAAACTTGTGGAAGGAGCTCAAGATTAAAGTCCACATGAGACACCCAAAGAACCTAGATAACTTGGAGAAGATCTGCATGGAGGAGTGGGCCAAGATAACTCCAGAGACCTGTGCCGGCCTGATCAGGTCTTATAAAAGACGATTATTAGCTGTAATTGCAAACAAGGGTTATTCCACAAAATATTAAACCTAGGGGTTGAATAATAATTGACCCACACTTTTATGTTTAAAATTTATTAAAATTTAACTGAGCAACATAACTTTTTGGTTTGTAAGATTTATGCATCTGTTAACCTCCCTGGCGGTATGATTCAGTCTGGAATAAGGTGCTGAAAGCGGTACAATTATTTTGCATGGAAATCTGGCTTTTATTTTGTAGTCCTGTAATTCTTAGGAATAACGCTCTGAAATCTCTTCAAACCAGAGTCTAGCGGACATCCCGGGTATGATAAAGTTTATAATATAATAAAGAATAATAAAAATTATTCAATAATGTAATCAAATCCAAAAAAAACTGAAAAAGGGACATGTTTTGGTTGCTATGGACAATCTCCAAATTCCAAGCAGTAAAAAACAGTATTTATAATATAAAAGTGCATGCAGGGCATTGCACAACCCACTAGGGACAAAGGGGGTGTGTATTTTTTACTACAGCACTGTAATCTGTAAGATTACAGTGCTGTGTGTGTTTTGTGTGTTTTTACTTTTTTGAATTTGCCGCCGTTCTCCGCTCCCGTGCGTCGTAACGTCGCAGGGAACGGAGCTCGGCGGCATTCGGCACTGTGAATTGAGCGCAGGACGGCTCGATCACACAGCGCGGCGGACATCGCTGGATCCAGGGGACAAGGTAAGTAACGATCCCTGTGTCCTCCCCTGCATCGAGCGGTGCAAACCCGAGTCTGGCTCGGGGTTACCGCTATTGTAATGAAAATCCCAACCCGAGCCAGACTCGGGATTACCGCTAAGGAGGTTAATAAATCCTGCTCTTGTTTAAAGTTTGAAGGCTCTAACTTATTTGCATCTTATCAAACCTGCTAAATCTGCAGGGGGTTGAATACTACTTGTAGTCACTGTATATTTTCTTGGCTGAACGTGTCTACAATCTCTTAATTAGGTGGCTTTACCTCTCAAACATTGGTGGTTCATACAGATCCTAGGCGACTTTTTGAGTCCAGCTTTCCAATGTCTGAGCATATTGTCTTTTCATGCAGATATCATATCTCATGTCTGGCTTTTGTCTTTACGTTATACCAGCAAGGTGTAGTGTCAATAATGGTCTCCCCCTAGCTTGAACACATCCAACGTATGTTTTAAAAGATGTTTTAAGTCACCCCACGGATAATGAAGCCCTGAAGAAGCAGCCTGTGCTGTGAAACATGTTGGCGTTTTCATTGTGACACGTGTTACATTATGTTCGATACACGTATATTTGCTTTTATATATGTGGGCTTATAGTTGCCCTTACCTTTTGATATGACATATTGTATGTATTATTAAAAAAAAGTTATACCTTGTAAAGAAATATATACTGTATGTATCTGTTTGATATATTCTAAATACCTGTGGGAAAAAACATTTAAAAAGCCCATCTTCCACAGTTTAATCTTTGTTCTTATACTATTTATTGGGCTGGTGTTCCCTATGGTTTGAGCCCTTTGGTTTTACAGGCCCTCACCCTTTACCTTAACTATTTCACTTACAGGGCACCCTGATTCAACAGGCAGAGAGGCAGTGGTGTGCCAGTTACTGTAATGCTCTCTGTGTTCTACCACCAGGCACTAGAAAAGCCTCTATACAGAGCTCAATCAGCTGCTAGCAGATGGAGGCAGGTGCAGACAGCTCTGTGCCCCTGTTCTCACCTCATCTCCTCTCTTCCTCCTGAAAATATTAAAATACAAATACTGTAGCTGCTGTTTTTTAATATTAGGGCTCTAAAGGTTTTTCCGATGGAGTTCCACTGAAACTGTCTTGTGTACACACAATCACACCAAATTTCGATTGATCGTCAAGAACGCAGTGACGTACAGCACGTATGAGGGGACTAGAAAAAGGAAGTTCAATAGCCAGTAGCCAATAGCCTCCATCTTGTACTTGCTTCAGAGCCTACCTTGTTTTTGGTCCGTCGGAACAGCATACAGACGAGCAATTTTCCCGATATGAATTGGTTCCGTCGGAAATATTTAAAACATGTCCTATTTCTAGGTCCGTCAGAATTTTTGGCATAAAAAGTCAGATGGGGCATGCAAACGATCGGAATATATGATGAAAAGCTTCCGCCTGACTTTTTCTGTCTGACATTCCTCTCGTGTGTACACGGCATATCAAGCTGAAGTGGCTAAGAAAAAAACAAATATTTTGTCTGAACCCCATCTCTCAATAATACTGGCTCATCACACCATACTTCACCTATTTCCTTCCATCTCTGTAGCAAGTGTTGAGCAGTGCGACCAATCAAATGCTCCGGTTCGGCTGTCCGTCCATTTTTTCACTTCTACAATGCAGTGGTCAGAAGGCTTGAGAAGGATGATATCTCTGAAATATTCCAGTGCCACAAAGAGATGTTGAATGAAGGGACCAATGGTGACATCAATCAAAACATCTCCTTTAAACTCACCTGCAGAAAAAGATTCAAAACTACTTTCAAGGAGAACTGTCATACGCTCTCTATACACATGTATTTGAATTCAGAACACTACTATGTTCCACCTACACATGCTAAATTGCTAGCTAACATGACACACTATCCTGCCTACAGTAATTGTACATAAATATTGTTCACACACATCCTATTACATAATATAAACCTAAACTAACACATGTTCTGAAAATAATGCATCACTATCAATATAAGCAATGAAAGGAAGTGGAATATACAGTATTTAAAGGGTCAGTTCAGTAAAACAAATGATAGTTATTTAGTTATTGGTCAATGCTGGAGAGTTACATCACCTGCAAGTTTCTTCCGTCTCTTCGGGATTCTGTTGATGAGATCTCTATGCTGAAGTCCTAGGTGTGTACATCTGGTGTGCCCATTATTAGGGGCTCACTGTCCCTGCAAGTAGTCCTGCGTCTGCACACCTGTTATGCATGTTATGAGGCGTTACCACCATTCCTGCATCGAGTACATGTGTGGATATACCTGCTGTGTCCATTATGAGGGGTTCCCACTATCCCTTCTAAACCCATTACAACCACTTTAACCTTGATTAAGGCTTACCTGTAGGTGCAAGAAATATCTCCCAAAACTAAAAGGTTTAGGAGATATTTGCAGGAATAGAGCTGTAGACATGGGGTGCAGGCGCACTGAACATGACGTTTCTAACAGCGATTATGGCGTTAGTGGCGGCACCAGCACGCATGCGTGGTAGTGACGTCATCGCGGCTCCGGCCAGTCACAGCTCTGGAGCCGCGATACCCAGAAGTCACTCCGAGTTAGATGGCGGTGTCGGAGGAGGCGAACGACCGCCGATGCGGGAGCTTCGATCTCAGGTAAGTAATTCATAATGAGCTAGTATGCTATGCATACTAGCTCATTATGCCTTTGCCTTGCAGGATTTTTTTTAAGAGGCTTTACTTCCTCTTTAAAGTGTCATTAGTTTTATAATATGGAGAATGTAAATAACACATACAGGCGGATGGGGGCAGCTAAAACTTCCATTGGCACATAACCAGGCTGGGAATTATGTCAGAGAGATCTAATTGTTGGAGTATTCATCACAGATAAGAAGCCAGGGATTGAGTCAGACAACCAGGCTCCACCTATAGCTGGGTTGATTGGCCTTTTAATACATTTGGGTATATGAAGTCTCATTAATCTTCAGTCTCCTTATACTCCAACCAGGGCCGTCTTTAATACTAATTGGACCCTGGGCAAAAAATTTCTTGCGGGCCCCCCCCATGCAATTTTGCTCTTCACATGCTCTGAGACATACAATAAATAGCAGCTAGACTTAAAATCAGTTTACTGTATCAGATCAGGCAGCAATTGTGATTTGTTGCCAGTGGTTACAGCATATCATTACTGCTTACTGACTGGTTGCTAGAGGTTACAGCACACATTACGGCTCACTGATTAGTTGCTAGAGGTTACAGCAAATGATTTCTGCATATTAATTGGTTGCTAGATATTACTGTACAGTATTACTGCTCACTGATTGGTTGCTAGAGGTTACAGCACATCATCTCCTCACTGCAGGGAGGCATGATCTACATATGAATGCTGCCTTTATTTACATATCAATACCACCGGCCGCAGCTATTTACTTATGAATGCCAGTTATTTACATGTAAACACAGGGTCTGCAGGTGATTCATCTGTACACAACAATAAGGCAGAGCTGGGCAGCATTAGTACCACACTTCACACTGAGATATCGGGACACAGCACAGGGCTAAAACTTCAAAGATCAAGGGAATTTAAACTGGGATAGCTGGCAAGTATGAGGCAGCTGCTTTGTTCCCACAACAATGACAGGGCCCAGGGCAGCTGCCCCTTTTGCCCTGCCTTAAAGACGGCCCTGACTCCAACAACAAGATAAAATATCAATAGGTTTTCCTAAAGAGTGAATCAGCAGCAATTCTGCTTAGTCTTTTCCTGATTTTTCTAAATAAGATTCATTCATCCTCTGTTTCTATCATTTCTTCACTTGCACAAGATCCTTTGGCAAATCAATAGTTCATGCTTCATTTCTCATAATATATACTTCCTGTACAAATAACTTATTATTCAAAGTAAGCTTTACCTACCTGAGGAAAATGTATCGTAAAATTTCTTTATAGGATACTTCAAACACTCAAAGTTAAAGGCCATTTCTGGTTTACTAGACCCATACGAGTCTAGGAAACTCCGGGAGTGGAAGCCATGTATGTGGTAGAACTTATGAGGGGCTGGATCCATCTTGTAATATTGTTATCTCCACTACAGCAATCTTCCAGTGTGTCTTCTATCTTCTGATGTGTGATAAATATAGCTTTTTAAATAATATGATTTCATTAGAATGTCACCAAATATTAGTGCATTATGACTCAAGTCATCATGCTTTGTTTTCAGAGATTCAAGTGACTGCATCACCTGCTGTTCAACTAGAAAAATAATTTCAAGTATATGAAAAAGCCAAAGTTCTTTTCTCTGTAGCCAAAATGTCTTGTTTTGCTTTAGATTGAGTAAGGGTTAGAAATTCTATATTGACGCCCACATACATTACACTCTGAAAATATGATCTCTATACTATCTCCTTCATTTTTACAAATAACTATTCAGTGCACGATCCTACCTAATTTATATACATCCAGGTAAAGCTAGTGTATAGCTGTCAACATTTGAAAAAAATATTCCAGAAACACCTTTTTTTTTTGGTGTGCGTCTAGCAATCCATTGTAAACTGGGAATGCTTTATTTAGTGGTGGGACATTCATTTAAAATGTCTATGGTTCTACAAGAGGCATATACATAACCTATTGAACAAATTTATTTTAAATAACTGCTTATATAGAAAGATTCATCATAATAAGGACAGATACAGCTAAGAGGGCATTGCCCATTAGTAAAAATAGGATTTGTATAACAGCTTACCTGTAAGATCCTTCTTGGTAGTACATCACGGGACACAGAGCACCACAGTAAAAACTGTATGGGTTATACGCCACCTTCAGGTGATGGACACTGGTATAATTACAGACAGGAAGTTCCCCTCCCTATATAACCCCTCTCACACAGGGAGTACCTCCGTTTAAAAAAAAAAGTAATATACACATATCCCTCTGTGTCCCGTGATGTACTTCCAAGAAAAGGATTTTACAGGTAAGCTGTTATAAAAATCCTATTTTCTTTTTCATACATCACTGGACACAGAGCACCACAGTAATAACTCTATGGGATGCCCCAAAGCAATGCCATCTGAGGGGAGGCAGACACAAAAAAGCAATGCAGCCCACCGTCAGACATGAGGACCTATACTGCTGCCTGCAGAACACTGCCTGAAGGCGGCATCCTCTTGCTGACCTACATCCACCTGGTAGAAGGTCGGAATTTTAACTGGAAGCAACGGCTCAGATACAAAAAACGGATGTTTTGTTTGTATTACCAGAAGGCCCCAGAAGAGGACAAGCAGCGTCAAAATCGACTATAGCTAGGTGTATCCGTCAGGTCATTATACAGGCTTATGATTTAAAAGAGAAAATTACGCCTTTTCTTCCTAGAGCACACTCCACTGCCCCGTACACACGATAGGATGTTCTGACGAAAAATGTTTGATAGGAGCTTGTTGTCGGAAATTCGGACCATGGACCAGACATAGAGGCTAGTATGGGATGTTAAACACTAGGTATGTTACCCTCTAGTAGCTGAAAAAATAAGAACAGGCAGACAACATCTACTTATAGAAAAAGAAGTCCATAGGAATGTCTTCTTTTTAACTTACCATTCCCGTTGCAGGGTACTAACTGGAATACTCACAGTGACCCAATCTTCACACATCACGGCGGGTTGGAGTCATGCCAGACCTTCAAGAACGGGGTCCCCTTTGAGTGTATGGTCCACTACCTTGGACCTGTATAGCACCCTGCCAGAGAAAACCTGTGGTATGAGAATGTGACCAAGGCACTGGATCCCAGGGACCAGCTCTCTCTTCTTCTGTACCGAGGCTCAGGTACCATCTACTTTAGCCTTTAATTCTGGCTCTCTGAATGGATCCGATTGTGCAGCTCCTTGGCCCTGACAGGCCCTTCTAGGGAGCTTCTTAGCACAACTTTAACCGTGACCAACACCTTAGACACTGGTGAAAAAACTGAGGTACTCCCTGTGTGGGAGGGGTTATATAGGGAGGGGGACTTCCTGTCTATAATTATGCTAGTGTCCATCACCTGAAGGTGGCGTATAACCCATACAGTTATTACTGTGGTGCTCTGTGTCCAGTGATGTACGAAAAAGAAAAGGGTTTATGTATTTGTTTAGCTAGCTAAAACTTTTAAGGTGGCCATACACTGCTCATGCCAAAATGGCCCATAATTTGAGCCATGGGGTAGCCCTGTTGGCACCCCCCAGTATTCAAACAGCTTTTACTGTCTAAATATGCAAAAGCCACCAGAGGACACGAAACAGTGTGGATGGTAAATCAAGTGATTTCTCTCATTTGGGGCAGAACAAGATCAATTTTCATTTGAGTGGCATCATTTCACCATTTACCATTCTGATGAATAGAGCAGCACCTGTTGTGATTGCTGATGGGTTGTAGGCCTTTGTAGGTGGCAAAAGTCCTGTGTAATAAAACTAGCTAGGAGGCAATACACTGAATTTTGAATCATGTAGAACAAAGCTGGATATAATGGGGGATTCTACACTTAACATATCAATGTGATTGGGAATTTACACTGACCATGACGTAGCAGGGAATTTTACACCAACCACCAATTTAAGGGGGATTCCTACTCTGACAACCAATGTAAGGAGGAATTTAGATTGACAGCCAGTGTAATAGGAAATTTACACTGACCGCCATGGTAAGGGGGATTTCTACAATGACCATAAAATTAAGGGAGGATTGATACTTACCACCAATATAAGCGGGATTCTAAACTTACCATCAATGTAAGGGGGGTTTTAACAATGACCTCCAATGTAAGGGGAGATCAATACTGACCACTGGTGTAATGAAAAGATTCTACACAGTAATAAGATTTAAACTGACCTCAACATAACAGGTGCATTTATACTAACCACCAATATAACTGAGACATCTACACTGACCAACGATGTAAAAGGAGTATTTACAGTGACTCCTCTACTTCACCCGCCTGCTATTCTCTGCAACCGTATCCACCCTTTCTCAGTTCACCTTTGCATGCTGCTTTTGCTCACCTTTGCACCCCAATCCCTCCTTGCTGCTGCCCACCTTCCTTTTTGCTTACCTTTTTACCCCAAACCCCCTTCCCACCTTTGTACCCCAATGCCCCGTTCACTTTTGCACCTCCATCCCCCCTTACTTCTGCACATAATCTTTTATGCTCACCTTTGGCCCCTATATGTTAATCTCTTCTCTATTTATCTGTGCAGCGCCCTACTTTTTTCACCTTTGCATCTCAACCTCCCTTGCACCTTCACTCTCAAATGATATTCCCCTCTCCTTACTTCAGCATAAATCATAATCATAAATATATTATATATATATATTTTCAGAAGTGATCAAATGACCTCTGGTCTCAACTGCATTAGGGAGTTAGAGAGGTAGGGGTGGAGACTGCAGGGAGGAGGGCGGGGCACGCCATCAGGAGGCATAGGGAGGGCAGTGAAGAGCAGCGCAGGGGTGAAGTGCCTCCTCAAGTTTAACCACTGGAGTACTTGCAGGCTGTGCTCCCAATAATGCAAAGAAGTAAACTGAACACACTGGAATGGATGTGTTTCCATGCCTGGCGGGATCAGTTTGAAATAGGAAAGCAAACTGACCATGCTGTCATGCTGGAATGGATGTGTTTCCATGCCTGCCGTGGTCAGTTTGAAATAGGAAACCAAGGAGACTGGCAGGATCACCAGGATCACAGGACATAATGCAAAGAGAACAGGATAATTTATTAAAAGATAAGTATGGCTAAAGCTTTTTTGGTTATACTTCTCTTGTGGGTCACAGGGGTGCACTTACTTTTGCTTTCCTCTGACCCAGAATCAACTTCCAGTGGGCTATAGCCTGCTATTAGTTGATGTCATAGAACCGCTCCAGGCTATGGAACATTACCAAATATATTGTCGGGTTCCTTCCAGCTGCCTGATTGACAGCTGGCTCTGGCTTTCAGTGTGGTTAAGAGCCAAAGCCAACTGTGTGCATCCCCTCTCCTGCCTGGCACTCCAGTGAGCACTGGAGGGGCAGAGTAGAAATCAGTGACTGACAGTCACTGCTCTCTGTTTTGGGAAGATCGAGAACTTAGTGATTAGCGGCCTTGTGATCACTTATTACTTGGTTTTAGATCCAACATGGGACAGCTGCAGCACCACACCAATGCTGCAGCATAGAGATGAGTATGTGTGTTTATTTTATTTTTATAACCCTATACATCTCCTTTAATACAAGTACATGGTATAATAGGCGCATATCAGGAATATGAAATATAGGGGTAGCATGCACTTTATCTTCTAAAAAAGCCAGATACTCTGCATGAATACTTCTGAAAGTATGTGTTGAGTAGGTGTGGCTGTAGATTCACTAGAAATGTGTAGTTGGAAAACTCGTTATTAAGTAAAGTAATAAAACCACATTTCAGTGGCCACACTTGTAATCCTACATAGCTTCCCCTTTCCCATGGACCTTTTACCTGTTTAAGATGGTCCTGGGCTCTGTATGTCTTATATTTTTTGCTGAAATGTCCTAGAGGAGGGCATAAAGGATTTATAACACGCTGTCTTTTGGTAATCTTTGCAAACACTGTCGTATACCCCTGTTTTTAGACCTCTAACGATTTTTGTATTTATACTATATCTTTCCGTTTAATGCATATTAACTTGTAAAATGTGATAACTGTGATATGTGCTTAGTGCATATAGTATAGTAATTTGTATCAGACCAGCCTTTCTCAGCCTTTTCCCACAGAAGAGCCATTGAAATAACTTTCATGTCTTGGTGGATCCTTGCTAAGTTAGTTGACCCAGGAACTATGCAGGCACCATCAAATGGAAGGTCAAATAGCTACAGCTCAAGTAACCCCTACCAACCTCTGAAAGAACCCTAGGGTTCCAGGCTGGGCCTGGACAAGGGGAGGGCAGAAGGAGCACGTTCCACAGGAACAGTGATGTAATGTGGAGGGGGGTGCCAGTGGCGTTGCTAATGCTATGCTTCCAGGTCACATGCCTCACATTTCCTGTGGGGTGCCTTGCGTCCCAAGTGCTGTGACTGCTGGCACCTGGGGCAGCCAGCGTCAGTCTCTGTCAGCTTCCGCCTGTCATGGCAGTCAAACAATGTCATAGCCCAGGGAAGGTTCCTCCTAAGCTCTGAAGTATCTTATGCATAGGCCTGCACACAAGGACACACCCCAATCATCCCATATGCATTGCCTGGCCTTGCCAATTCAGCAGGGGGGCCTGGCGGCGGTAAGAGGAGTTGGACTCACAAATTCTGGGCACCCTCACTGTGGATGATTACTCCACCTGCACCCTAAAGTTGTTAAATAGTCAATTTTCTGCCCCTGACCTTGTTGCCTAGCTCGGTTCCCAGGAGGAAGGAACATTACCCAGCTGTCCGCTCGGGAGGATCCTCCTGCAGAAAAAGCACCGCTCCCTGCTCACAGACCTGATGGTTCTTACCCAAATATGAGATTGCATTACAGACTACTTCACTCATAATGATGTGGGTGAGATTTCCCCTACATCCTTATGGGCTACGCCAGAAACTGAGAGAAATACATTCCCTTACGACAGACCTCAACAGACTTTACCGCCAACATGGCCAAACCCCTACTCAAGAGTTGCTGAGTCAAATCAACCTAAAGAGAAGTGCTCTTGATACCCTGCTCTCAGAGCAGACAGAAAAATCCCTCAGTGGTCCAAGGCTCGCTTCCTCTTGCATAGCAACTCGGCTTCAGCTATGTTTGCGAGAAGCTTAAAGCAATCCATTCAACCCACAAACACTTATAAACTCCGTGACTCTAATTGTAATATCACCTCTCACCCCAAGGAGGTTTTTAAGCTGTACTCCTATTATCAAAAACTGCTGGAAGACACAGACTGCCTGAAACCCAGACACATTATTCAGACCGGACTCTGGCACACCACAGCGCTGCCGGCTTCCCCTCTTCTCCTTTATCGCCAGTTGCTTTGGGGATGTTTCAAGAAGGAGAACGGGAAGGGATGGCATAAGCCATACATCATATTAACCATTACAATTCTGAATGAACACAGTGAGTGTTCGGTACTGATCACTCTCGGTGTTTATTTATAACTGAAGCATAGCAAACTGTGTTTACTATGCTCCAGTTTGTGAATGAACAGGAATCTACTCAGCACAGAGCACTTCCTATTGATTGACTGTTCAGTACAGCTATGGCTGCAGAGAAAGGGACTGGGAAATATTTGTCCTTAGTCCCTTTCTCTGTTTCAAAAGTGAAAGGGGTTTATTTAGACCGATATTTCACCAAAGCACCCCACAGGGCTTCTAAAAAATTAGGAATACATAAAAAAATAGTGTAAAAAAAAATAAAATGTAAAATTAAAAAATAAAATAAAAAAATATAAAGAGAAAACTATTGACACCATCCACCATCCTTACTGACATGTCCGCTGTTCTATTGGCTGACACCATCCGCTGTTCTACTGACACCAACCTCTGCCCTACTGGCACATTCATTGCTGTACTGAAACCGTCCACTGCTCTACTGACACCGTCCACTGCTCTACTAACACCGTTCAAGTTTTAACTGCTTGCTGGCCGCCCACCGTCAAATGACGGTGGAGTGGAGAAGCTCTCGTTCTGGAACGCCGTCATATGACGGCGTCCCAGAATGGCCACGCCCACGGGGGCACGCAGCGCGGCAATCGAGGCCACGCCATATCCCATAAACATGGCGCGACCCCGATCTCTGTAAAGAGCCGAGTCTGCGGCTCTTTAATCATGTGATCGGCTGTGTCCAATCACAGCCAGTCACATGTAAACAGGGAAGTGCCGGTAAATGGCTCTCCTCGCCTCACACTGACAATGTGTGAGGAGAGGAGAGCCGATCAGCAGCATCTCCTCACAGGGGGAAATGTAGAAATGTAATCAGGGCACTGATCATCAGTGCCCTAATTACAATAAAGAAAAAAAGTGTCACCAATCAATGCCCACCAATTTCCCACCAATGCCATCTATCAGTGCCTGCCAGTGGCAGCAATCAGTGCCCACCACTGCCCACAAGTGCCACCAATCAGTGCCCATTAACGATGCCAGTCAGCGCTGGCAATCAGTGCCACCTATCAATGCTGCCCATTAGTGCCCATCACTGCTGTCAATCAATGCCCATCAGTGCCACACATCCTTGCCCATCAGTGCCCATCAGTACCGCCTATCCATGCCGCCTATCAGTGTCCACCAGTCCCGCTTATCGGTGCCCACCAGTGCCACCTATTAGTGTCCACCAGTGCCACCTAACAGTGTCCATCATTGCCACCTATTAGGGCCACATATCAGTGCCACCTATCAGTGCCCATAAGTGCGGCATATTAGTGCCTCCTCATCAGTGCCACCTAATCAGTGCCCATAAGTGCTGCCTCATCAGTGCCCATAAGTGCCTCCTCATCAATGCCCACCAGTTCAGACTATCAGTGCCCATTAGTGCCGCCTCATCAGCGCACATCAATGAAAGTAAAAAATTACTTCGTTACAAAAAATACTGACAGAAAAAAGTAAAAAACTTTTTTTTTTTCAAAATTTTTGGTCTTTTTTTTTATTTTGTAAAAAATAAAAAACCCAGCAGTGATTAAATACCACCAAAAGAAAGCTCTATTTGTGTGAAGAAAATGGTAAAAAATGTGTTTGGGTACAGTGTAGCAGGACCGTACATTTGTCATTCAAAGTGCAACAGAGCTGAAAGCTGAAAAATGGCTTGGGCAGGAAGGGGGTGTTACTGCCTAGTAGGCAAGTGGTTAATACATTTTAAAATGTTTGTTCACATTTATTTATAAGAGTGTGTGTGTTTGAGCTTTGGGGTACACACCAAAATGCAATAGGCTGTGCAAACCTATGGTCTGGTAACAGGACCAGAAATTGTGATGGCAGGCCAGACTACTGCTGAGCAAGACAGGTGCTTTTAATGTGTCTGCTCTCCTACTGTGGTGTTTGAGGGAGCTCCCACAGCACCAGGCATGCAGAGAATGCAAGAATGGGAGCAGAGGCCGGTCTTTAATTAGGCAAATTAGGCATTCGCCTAAGGCCTCGTGCTCACAGGGGCCACGCAGCTGCCTAATTTTCCTGTGATCAATCACAAATGTCGGTGTTGGCATCTCTGGCTCCGAGCCCCCAATAAGGGCCTTGTCATGGAGAGTGTCGGTCCGGTGACAGCAGGTGCTGGGTGGGGGAAAATGAAGGCCTTGAGGTGTAGGCAGGATGAGAGCTCCAGGTACCATTTCCACAAGACTTGCGGGAAGCCCCGGAAACAGAGGCCGTGGGGAAGGTGAGCAGCAAGGGCGACAAGGAAGGGTAGCCCGAGAGAGAGAAGAACTTTGCACCTCCCGTTGCACCTCCTGGAGCTTAGAGCCCATGGACACCTTATTCAACCTCCTCTCCAGTCCCTGGGCCAGAGGACAGGCTGACCAGGGTTGGAGAACGAAGACGGGCGGGAGGTGCAGGTAGCCAGGGACCTCTCCATCTTACATCAAATAGATGCGCTAGATGGAGCAGAGCACCTCTGTGATCTCCTGTCCTCACTCAGAACGAGAACAGGCCCTGCCTGCTACTGGGTGTCATGAACGCATACCTCTCAACTGTCCCTGATTTTGAGGGACTGTCCCTGATTTGGAGCAATGTCCCTCTTTCCCCCTCATTTGTCCCTCATTCTGGTCTGATCTATATAGTTGTATATAAAATGCACTATTTATCATTCAAAAAGTGTTTCCCAGTGCTCAATCTTTTATCCAATTTCTAAATTGCTGCATTTGTAAATATAAAAGGTATAGTAGTGGTAAAAAAATACCCTTGTGGATTTAATTAACTTTTTTTTGGTTAATTCTCCTTTAAGGGGGTGTGGTGGGGCGTGCCCAATGCCTGCATACGTTTGCTAGTAGGTGTCCCTCATTCCCATCTCATAATGTTGGGAGGTATGTGAATATCCTGCTGGCATACAAGGTACCATACTGAGCATCACACACACCTTCCCACAGACAGGGACTGCAGACTGGGACATGGGGGCACAAGAGGTATTGCAGACAGGGACAGGACTAGAAGTTTAGAGCAGGGACTGCATATAGGGACAGGACTAGGGGTCTCACCCCTCTCTTTTTCTTACCCCCCTTCACCCACCCCCCTCTCTCTCACGTCCCCTTCTCTCTCTGTCACCCCCCTCTCTGACTTTTCTCTCTCACCTCTTTTACTTCTCTCTCTCACCTCCCTCTCTTTCTCACCCCCTCTCTCTCTCACACCCCCCTGTTTCCCACCCCCTCTCTCTCTCTAACCTCCTCTCTCTTTCTCATCCCTTCTCTTTCTTTCTCATCCCCTCTCTCTCACTCACCTCTCTCTCGCCCACCTTGCTCACACCCCCCTCTCTTTCTCTCACTCACCCCCTCTCTTCTGAATTAATTGTGAAGAATATCTGGTTCTATTCTATTTGAAATTCAAAGACAGTTATTTTTTTTCTATTTTATTATATTCTAATCTATTTTATTCTATTCTATTTAATTATTTTTGTTTGTATTCTATTATTGTCTATTCTGTTCCTTTATTTTCTATTCTATTCTGTTTATATTGTTCTGCTTTACTCTATTGTATTCTTTTCAAAATTCGAATTTCAGAAGACGGCTATATTCTTTCTATTCAATTTTTTCTATTCTATTTTATACTTTTCTATTCTATTATTTTTCTATTCTTTTCTATTCCTTTATTTTCTATTCTACTTAATTCTATTATTTTATTTTCTATTCTATTTTACTCTATTTTATTATTTTCTATTCTATTATATTCTATATCAGGGGTCTCCAAACTTTCTAAACAAAAGGCCCGTTTACTGTCCTTCAAACTTTAGGGAGGCTAGGTCTAGGCCCAGTGGGAGTAGAAAATGTCTTAGCATCCAGTATCCAGTAAGTAAACAATACCCTATCTTTGGTGACAGTAGGAGAACTATTGTCCCATCGTTGGAAGGAATAGTTCCTCATTGTTGAAGTCAGCTGGAGGAATAGTGCCCCATCATTGTTGCCAATGGGAGGTATTTTGCCATTTTGTTGGTGTCAGGTAGAAGAAAAGTGGCCTATTGTTGGTATCAATGGAAGGATTTATGCCCCATCAATGGTGTCAGTGGAAGGAATTGTGCCCCATCATCGGTATCAGTGAGAGGAATTGAGTCCTTTTGATGGAGTTAGTGTGAGCAATACTGCCCCATTGTTGGTGTAGTGGACAGGAATTATACTCCATTGTTAATGTCATTGGATGGAATAGTCCCCCAAGGGCCAGATAAAGGCAAGCAAAGGACCGCATCTGGCACCTGGGCTGCAGTTTGTTTACCGCTGTTCTATACTATTGTTTTCTATTCTGTTCCTTTTTCTATTTTATTCTTTTATTTTATATTCTATTATGTTCTGTTTTACTCTATGCTTTTCTATTCTGTTCCTTTTTCTATTTTATTCTTTTATTTTATATTCTATTATGTTCTGTTTTACTCTATGCTTTTCTATTCTGTTTTATTTTATTCTATGCTATTACAGCACAGTCCCCTCGAGGACTGCTTGGATTTATGTGCTCATCTGCATCACCATGACCCTGTGAACCTTTCCGACCCACCTGACACTCTTTTAAGCGCCTTTAAATGATACGTCACACAAATCTATATGTTTATATTAACTAAGCTTTTACTGGAGTGGCAAAGTGGTATTCGTTTACAAAGGAGGGAAATAGATCAACCGAGTTCTGAATAACAGCCCTGACTCGGTAGAGGAATTCCCCAAAGGCGGCTTAAGAACAGTTTTAACAGTATGAAGATACAATATACATATATGTACAATGGGATACCACCTGAAGCATGATCTGTAGGACAATAAAGGGTTAAGTGTTTAATGCAGGTAGTTACACTCTAAGGCCTCATGCACACGAGACGCAGTTAAACGCGCGTTCAGATGCAGTTGGACAGTTTTTTCAACTGCCCCTGAACTCATTTAGTGCTCATGCACACGGACGTTTTAAAAAACTGGCTGCAAAGCTAGCTCCGATGCCTGGAAAAATTGTTGTTAAAAACATGATTTTTACCGCGTTTTGCATTGGCGTTTTTGCGCGTTTTTGCACGTTTTTTAGCGTTAGCGTTAAGTAGCGTTTTTAAAGAAACACATCTCTTGGCTATAGCACTCAGAAAACAAAGAAAATATGTTGCGCGTTTATGCGCGTTTATGCGCGTTTATGCGCGTTTTTGCCCGTTTTCCCGCGATTCGCGTTTTTACAGCTCTAGCTCCACGCCACGGAACGCACTGGTCCTGGGTTTTTTTTACAGCTTAAAAACGCCTATGCCATTTGCAGCTCAAAAACGCCTAGGTGGGCATGAAGCCATAGACTAACATGGACAGCCGTTTTTAAGCTGCAAAAAAAGCTCAAAAAAGTGGCTGTAAAAACGTCCGTGTGCATGAGGCCTCAATGTTATCCTATGTGTCCATGCACACAGTCTCGTTTTTTTCCGTTTTTATGCAGTTGCGTTTAGTCTCGTTTTTCCAGAAGCAAAAAAATGCGTTCAGAAACAAAAATTTCCACGTTTCAGACGCAAAACGCGGCAAAACGCGGTAAAACGCGGCAAAACGCCGCTACCGCGTTTAGCCGCGTTTGCGTTTATATGCGTTTTTAAAGGTGACCTTTTTTTTACATTAAAAATCTCAAAAATGATTGCAAATGATGAAAAACCATTAGAAAAATATTTTAAACAATTGCAATTGCAAGTGGACAATCCACAACTTGTGGCAAGTGACATGGCAGGTGGCAAGTGACGTGGCAAGTGGACAATCCACAACTTGTGGAAAGTGACATGGCAGGTGGCAAGTGATGTGGCAAGTGGACAATCCCCAACTTGTGGCAAGTGACGTGGCAGGTGAAGTGGCAAGTGACGTGGAAAGTGGACAATCCACAACTTGTGGCAGGTGACGTGGCAAGTGACCTGGCAGGTGACGCGGCAAGTGACCTGGCAGGTGACGTGGCAAGTGGAAAATCAACAACTTGTGGCAGGTGACTGGCATGTGACATGGCAAGTGGACAATCCATAACTTGTGGCAGGTGACGTGGCAAGTGACGTGGCAAGTGGACAATCCACTTGTGGCAGGGGACGTGGCAAGTGACGTGGCAAGTGGACAATCCACTTGTGGCAGGGGATGTGGCAAGTGACGTGGCGAGTGGACAATCCACAACTTGTGGCAGGTGACGTGGCAAGTGGACAATCCACAACTTGTGGCAGGTGATGTGGCAAGTGATGTGGCAAGTGGACAATCCACTTGTGGCAGGTGACGTGGCAGGGGACGTGGCAAGGGACGTGGCAAGTGGACAATCCACAACTTGTGGCAGGTGATGTGGCAAGTGATGTGGCAAGTGGACAATCCACTTGTGGCAGGTGACGTGGCAGGGGACGTGGCAAGGGACGTGGCAAGGGACGTGGCAAGGGACGTGGCAAGTGGACAATCCACAACTTGTGGCAGGTGACGTGGCAGGTGATGTGGCAAGTGATGTGGCAGGTGATGTGACAAGTGGACAATCCACATCTTGTGGCAAGTGACGTGGCAGCTGACGTGGCAAGTGACGTGGCAAGTGGACAATCCAAAACTTGTGGCAGGTGACGTGGCAAGTGACGTGGCAGGTGACGTGGCAAGTGACGTGGCAAGTGGACAATCCACATCTCGTGGCAAGTGACGTGGCAGGTGATGTGGCAAGTGACGTGGCAAGTGGACAATCCACAACTTGTGGCAGGTGATGTGGCAAGTGACGTGGCAGGTGATGTGGACAATCCCCAGCTTGTGGCAGGTGACGTGGCAAGTGACGTGGCAAGTGGACAATCCACAACTTGTGGCAGGTGACGTGGCAGGTGACGTGGCAAGTGGACAATCCACAACTTGTGGCAGGTGACGTGGCAAGTGACGTGGCAGGTGATGTGGCAAGTGACGTGGCAAGTAGACAATCCACAACTTGTGGCAGGTGATGTGGCAAGTGATGTGGCAAGTGACGTGGCAGGTGATGTGGCAAGTCACGTGGCAAGTGGACAATCCACAACTTGTGGCAGGTGATGTGGCTGGTGACGTGGCAAGTGGACAATCCACAGCTTGTGGCAGGTGGCATGGCAGATGACGTGGAAAGTGGACAATCCACATCTCGTGGCAAGTGACGTGGCAGGTGATGTGGCAAGTGACGTGGCAAGTGGACAATCCACAACTTGTGGCAGGTGATGTGGCAAGTGGACAATCCCCAACTTGTGGCAAGTGACGTGGCAAGTGGACAATCCAAAACTTGTGGCAGGTGACGTGGCAAGTGACGTGGCAGGTGATGTGGCAAGTGACGTGGCAAGTAGACAATCCACAACTTGTGGCAGGTGATGTGGCAAGTGACGTGGCAGGTGATGTGGACAATCCCCAACTTGTGGCAGGTGACGTGGCAAGTGACGTGGCAAGTGGACAATCCACAACTTGTGGCAGGTGACGTGGCAAGTGGACAATCCACAACTTGTGGCAGGTGACGTGGCAAGTGACGTGGCAGGTGATGTGGCAAGTGACGTGGCAAGTAGACAATCCACAACTTGTGGCAGGTGATGTGGCAAGTGACGTGGCAGGTGATGTGGCAAGTCACGTGGCAAGTGGACAATCCACAACTTGTGGCAGGTGATGTGGCTGGTGACGTGGCAAGTGGACAATCCACAGCTTGTGGCAGGTGGCATGGCAGATGACGTGGAAAGTGGACAATCCACATCTCGTGGCAAGTGACGTGGCAGGTGATGTGGCAAGTGACGTGGCAAGTGGACAATCCACAACTTGTGGCAGGTGATGTGGCAAGTGGACAATCCCCAACTTGTGGCAAGTGACGTGGCAAGTGACGTGGCAAGTGGACAATCCAAAACTTGTGGCAAGTGACGTGGCAGGTGATGTGGCAAGTCACGTGGCAAGTGGACAATCCACAACTTGTGGCAGGTGACGTGGCAAGTGACGTGGCAGGTGATGTGGCAAGTGACGTGGCAAGTAGACAATCCACAACTTGTGGCAGGTGATGTGGCAAGTGACGTGGCAGGTGATGTGGCAAGTCACGTGGCAAGTGGACAATCCACAACTTGTGGCAGGTGATGTGGCTGGTGACATGGCAAGTGGACAATCCACAGCTTGTGGCAGGTGGCATGGCAGATGACGTGGAAAGTGGACAATCCACATCTCGTGGCAAGTGACGTGGCAGGTGATGTGGCAAGTGACGTGGCAAGTGGACAATCCACAACTTGTGGCAGGTGATGTGGCAAGTGGACAATCCCCAACTTGTGGCAAGTGACGTGGCAAGTGACGTGGCAAGTGACGTGGCAAGTGGACAATCCAAAACTTGTGGCAGGTGACGTGGCAAGTGACGTGGCAGGTGATGTGGCAAGTCACGTGGCAAGTGGACAATCCACAACTTGTGGCAGGTGACGTGGCAGTTGGATAATCCACAACTTGTGGCAGATGACATGGCAAGTGACGTGGCAGGTGATGTGGCAAGTCACGTGGCAAGTGGACAATCCACAACTTGTGGCAGGTGCCGTGGCAAGTGACATGCTAAATACAAGTACACTGCAGCTCTCACAGCTGCTGCTACTCACTCTGGTCTCACAAAATTGCTGAAATAGTTAATTTTTGAGCTGGGGAGGGTCTATGATGTTAGCTTAACTAAACGCTTCTAGACGCAAACGCGGTAAAACGCCGCTAAATCGCGGTAAAAATCGCGGCAAAACGCGCGTTTCTAAACGCCGGTTTCAACATGTGTCCAGCAGAGTTTGCATCTGCGTCTCGTGTGCATGAAGCCTAAAGGGGGGCCCCAGGCCGGCCTATTCAACCTTTAAATCCTAATTAGAGATCAGACGGAATAAGGATAGTGTAGGGCCCTTACCGTAACAACAGTAATATCTGAGGTGCAGACCTGATCATTTTCAGTTGGAGCTCATTCGATTATATTCAATAAGGCACAGTGTTGTATTAACAGACTGACTGGATTAAACAGGCTAATGGTACTCCTTGAAATGGTTGTAGGTAGAGGTGTCTATGTACAGTGTTCAAATGTAAGTGCAGTAAAGTGTTCCCAAGGTAAAGGTGTCTGTACACAGTGTTCCAATTAAGTAACCAGGGAAAGATTGTAGAAGATGGGCAATTGCCCTCTCACCAACGACTGGACTAAACTAGATGCCTTGCAGACAGCGACCCGGGAAGGGACATCTGTTAATGAAGCCACCAGCGATGGCTCACAGGTGCGGAGTGTGGACGAACATGGTGTTGAGCTGCTGAGTTGGTGTCGTGTAGATGTCTGACGAACAGCAAGCAGAGTTAGGCCCTCCAAGGCAGGGCTGGAATCACTTGAACACCATGTGGTAGGCTGCAACCTCTCTCCCAGTCATGGAGAGGTGTGCATTATGCAAATCCCAGGAAGAAGAGAGCGTGGGGCAGATCTCCAGGCTCCTTTATAGTCTTTCTCAGAAGTTCCCTGTATGGTAGCAAGGATCCCTGGGATGTTTAGTCCCGATGTATGGTTATGAAATGGATTCACTGGTCAGAAAGACTATTAGTCCCACAATCCATTCTGTTGGGGTCACAAATATGATGACAGTCACTGGCGCCCAGCATTAAAGGGATATAACTATAGGTGATGAATAACAGGGAAGACACACAATATTACCATTATAGTCCACCATTGCTACACTATTCTATTCTGTTTACTTCTAAATTTTGGATCCGAAGACAGCGATATTATTTTTATTTTATTCTATCTATCTTATCTATTCTTTTATTTTCTATTATATCCTGTTTTATTCTATTCTTTTCGAAAGTTTTGAAAGACGGCTATATTCTAACACAGTCAGCCAGTTAGAACGTATTCTAACGCACAGTGAGGCGCAACACACATTTCCCTATTTACAACATGGTGCACCTGTAACAGAGTTTGAATCCCCCATTTCCTATAGCGACCTCGGCACACGGGAGAATGCAATCTGTGCACCAATATGAACATGGCACACGTTATCTCCAATTCAGTATTAACAGAAGATGGAGGTGGCAATATTATGGGGTGATGTGAGGAAGTTCAGTAACAACTGCCAAGTAACAAATATGGCCAAAATAGAGAAAACAACTTTTTCAGAGATAGCCGGCTGCGCCTGAAAGTATGTTTAGAACTGCGTGAGATCAAAGTAAGCAGTGCGCATGTGCAAGTGGCTCTTGCGCTCATTCAAATGAGTTTGTTCATTGTGTGGCCAAAATCGTAGTAAATGTTAAGCAATGTGCATGCAATTGCATGAGTTGAACGGGCGCACCTCTAATCTTGACAATTTATTTTTTAACCGCTTGCTGCCCGCCGGACTTTCATATGATGGCCAGGTGGCGCAGCTCTCGTTCTGGGAGGGCGTCATATGACGGCCCTCCATTCAAACAGGAAATGTGCGCGATTGTGCACACGCACCCCTGTTCCTTCGGTGGTGGCGTGTCACGGAGACACCGCTCACCATCGAGGGAGGTGAACAGCCATTGGACATGGCTGTTTACCACGTGATCGGCTTTGATGAAGTCACAGCCGATCACAGGTGGTACAGTCCCAGTTTGCACGGCACATGCGCACTATCTCAAGCGTGCTGCACATGCACGTCGGTGGCAGCATGTTCCCGGGAACACTGCTCAACACCGATGCTGGTAAACAGCCATTGGCTGGCGGCTGTTTACCACATGAACGGCTATGATCCTTTGGCAGCCAATCACTAAATGTCACAATCACAAACTGCAGTAACGAGATGTTACCCGAGTACCTGTCACAGTCCATCAGAGTACCCGAGAACTCCTGAAGGTGCTACTTCAATGTTGGTCCTTTGTATGTGGCCAGCCTGTGTAACAGTCTCACACATGTGGTATCGCCATACTCGGGAAGAGTAGCAGAATGTATTTCGGGGTGTAATTTGTTGTATGCATATGCTGTGTGTGAGAAATATGACAATTTTGTAAAAAAATAAATAAATAAATCTTAATTTTGCAAAGAATTGTGGGTAAAAATTACAACTTAAAAAAACTCACCACGCTACTTACTTAATACCTTGGAATGTCTACTTTTTAAAAAGGGGTCATTTGGGGGGGTGGTATTTGTACTTTCCTGACTTGTTATGGCCCGTACACATGATCCGAATATCGTGCGACAGATCGTACGACCTTTTCCGCGTAATAGTCGCAAGAAGAAATTGAATGGGTAAAAAAAGTCACGAAATTTCTCGCACGACAGAAAAAAAATCGGAAGTGATGTCATGTGTTGTAATGTATTTGTATTGGATTCTCAAACGACAACTATACTGACTAAACAAAAATCATAGGATCTGGAATTGTACGAGGAAAATTTTCGTGCATGTTCGAACAAATAATATCAGATGAACTGTCGTGATCGGCTGTTGAAAGTAATGTACACATGATCTGAAAAAGTATGATGCTTCCCCGGACAACCGTTTTTGTACGATATTTGGATCGTGTGTAAGGTTCACCTGATTTACTGAAGGCCTGATCAGATGTGATCAATTTCCAGTGATTGGCACCATAGTTTGTAGACTCTATAACTTTCACAAAGACCAGATAATATACACTAATTTGGGTTATTTTTACCAAAGCTATGTAGCAAAATAAATTTTGGCCAAAGTTTATGAAGAGAAATTACTAATTAGCAAAATTTTATGAGAGAAACAAGACATTTTTTTTCACAAAATTTACAGTCTTTTTTTATTTATAGCACAAAAAATAAAAAACCCACTAGTAATTAAATACCACCAAAAGAAAGCCCTATTTGTGTGAAAAAGAGGACGCAAGTTTCATATGGGTGCAGTGTTGCATTACTAAGTAATTGTCATTCAAACTGTGAGAGCGCTGAAAATTGGTCTGGGCAGGAAGGGTGTATAAATGCCCAGTATTGAAGTGGTTAATATTTCTTTGTCATATGTGATGTGCTGGTTCACCTTTATGTTTTTTTTAAGGAGATTTGCACACAGGTCAATTGAGCGTGTTATATTGCCAACATGTGACATGCACCTTGTTAAAATTATGTAAAAAAACTCTCGCTCTTCTAGCTCCTTTTTTAAAGTCTAAGCCCTTGTACACACGGTCGGAGATTCCGACAACCAAATCCGTTGGATTTTGTCCGACGGATTTTGTCCGACGGATTTTGTCCGAAACTGTTGTATACACACGGTCGGACAAAGTTGTCGGAAAATCGGACGTGATGACGTTATTTTGTTACGACGGGACTATGTTCACGCTAGTAGCCAATAGCTTTGTTGTAGGAATTTGATCTGAGCATGCGTGGCACTTTGTCCGATCGGAATTCTCTACACATGATCGGAGTATGTCCGATCGGAGCATTTTGTCGGAAAATATTTCCGGCAAATTGGAAAAGTTGGTCCGACAAAACGCTCCGATCAGACACATTCCGACGGAATCTCTGACCGTGTGTACAAGCAGGGGAGGGCTGGGCTGGGAGGCAGGGATGCAATTGCCCCCTGGGCTGCTCTGATATGCTGTGGCAAAGGCTGCTGTACCATCAGCTCAAGAGCACACATGCGCAGATCTTGAGCTGGCCGAGTCCAGTACTGTGATCCAGCGATGTCTTCATGTCAGGGCTGACAGTCTGTGTTACAAAGCACAGCACAGCCCCGCCCAGCCCCTCCCTCCTCCACACCATTGGCTGGCAGAGGCTGGACCTGCTTTCTCTTTCCCCGACCCACACTCCGGGGCAGCCCGTGTGCCGTCTGTGAAGAGGATGTGTGGGGCTGGAAAGTTCAATCTGAGCAGTCAGCTGGAATCCAGTGAGGCTCCTGGGAGGCTGAGACCATCCAAGTAAGTGAGCTCCTCCCTCCCCCTCTCTGCAGCCAAAGAGTTTTTTTTTCTAGCAGCCTAAGCAGTATGGTGGTATGATGTGGGCTCACACTGGCATGCTGCGGTTTGGCTGCAGTGCTGGTGTCCTGGCAGTCTTCCTGCATGTTGCCCCTGGTCCCATAGAGGCTGCACATTTTTACTGCATGTTCTGAAAGTGCACAAAACGTCCTGCATGCTGCATCTTTGGTGCAATTCCAGAAAATGCAGCAAAAATGTGCAACCTAAAAGAAGTCTTAGGGGCTGTGAAAGCTGCCTGTACACCCGCACTGCAGCACACTAAAGGCTTGTATTCACTTGCAACAGCCACTCCTCTAAAAAGTGATCCATGCTCAGGTCACTTTTCAGAGGCATTTGACAGGCAGTGAGGAGCTGATATTACATTTCATCCCTGCCTGTTTTAACCCTCTAAATGCCAATCCCTGCAGGTAATGATACGGTTCACTTTGAACTCCACCTCATTTCCATTGCTCTCTGTAGACATTAGCTGTGCTCTCACCTTATTGTTTGCACATCTAATATCCAAGGGTACTTTCACACTAGGGCAGTGTGGGCAGTAGTGGTAAAGCGCTGCTCATTTTAGCGGCGCCCTTTTAACCCCAGCTAGCAGCTCAAGAAAGGGTTAAAACCGCCTGTGTTGCTCATTTCAGTGGGAAGGGCACCTCTCCCAAACCGCCCCAATAATGCTGCTTGCAGGACTTTTCAGAATGTCCTGCAAGCGCACCGCCCCATTGTGAGAGCACTCGGGGGCTTTCACACTGGGGTGGCATAAGAGGCAGTTTATAGGCGCTATTTTTAGCACTAAAATGCCTTTAAAGCGCCTTCAGTGTGAAAGGACCCTAAAAAGAGTTCAGTAAATAATGTGGAGTTCAAAGTGAATTTCTACACCTTAGTGGAGCGCCCCTTTCAGAAGATTTGAGGATATTATTAAACAGAGACTGGTGGACTTAGGCCACCATAGACAGATTGAAATTCTGCCTGTTCAGCAGAAATTTCAATCAATCTATGTGCAGACTGGTTGTATAGAATTCAATCTATCAACTGACAATACAACCAGCGTGTCTATTTTTTTGCAATCACTGCTGGCTGCTAAGCTACCGGCAGCGATCACTAGTGATGGACGAACTTCCGACGGGACGTTTCGCGAACGCGAAACGCGAACGGACACAAACGTTCGCGAAAACGACCGTTCGCCGCGGGCTCCATTGACTTCAATGGGAGGCGAATTTCGCAAACCTTTAGGTCGAATTTGCGGCCACGGGGTAATTATTAGGGGGTAGCACGTAGTCCCACCACCTGGACAATAGCATAATACATGTATGAGGTGAATTTGGGATCGATAACTACAAGCATTTTTTTTTTATTTGGGAAATTGTTCTGACAATTCAGGACTATGGAGCTAATGAAGGCAATGGAGGAGAGGGAAGGTCAGGGACCAGGGTAGGCAAACAAGAGGGTGCAGGAGATACAGAGCACTGACAGCAGCACCGTAATACAGAGCACTGACATCAGCACCGTGACATACAGCGCTGACAGCAGCTCCGTGACATACAGCGCTGACAGCAGCTCCGTGACATACAGCGCTGACAGCAGCTCCGTGACATACAGCGCTGACAGCAGCTCCGTGACATACAGCGCTGACAGCAGCTCCGTGACATACAGCGCTGACAGCAGCACCGTGACATACAGCGCTGACAGCAGCTCCGTGACATACAGCGCTGACAGCAGCTCCGTGACATACAGCGCTGACAGCAGCTCCGTGACATACAGCACTGACAGCAGCTCCGTGACATACAGCGCTGACAGCAGCTCCGTGACATACAGCGCTGACAGCAGCACCGTGACATACAGCGCTGACAGCAGCTCCGTGACATACAGCGCTGACAGCAGCTCCGTGACATACAGCGCTGACAGCAGCTCCGTGACATACAGCGCTGACAGCAGCTCCGTGACATACAGCGCTGACAGCAGCTCCGTGACATACAGCGCTGACAGCAGCTCCGTGACATACAGCGCTGACAGCAGCTCCGTGACATACAGCGCTGACAGCAGCTCCGTGACATACAGCGCTGACAGCAGCTCCGTGACATACAGCGCTGACAGCAGCTCCGTGACATACAGCGCTGACAGCAGCTCCGTGACATACAGCGCTGACAGCAGCACCGTGACATACAGCGCTGACAGCAGCTCCGTGACATACAGCGCTGACAGCAGCTCCGTGACATACAGCGCTGACAGCAGCTCCGTGACATACAGCACTGACAGCAGCTCCGTGACATACAGCGCTGACAGCAGCTCCGTGACATACAGCGCTGACAGCAGCACCGTGACATACAGCGCTGACAGCAGCTCCGTGACATACAGCGCTGACAGCAGCTCCGTGACATACAGCGCTGACAGCAGCTCCGTGACATACAGCGCTGACAGCAGCTCCGTGACATACAGCGCTGACAGCAGCTCCGTGACATACAGCGCTGACAGCAGCTCCGTGACATACAGCGCTGACAGCAGCTCCGTGACATACAGCGCTGACAGCAGCTCCGTGACATACAGCGCTGACAGCAGCTCCGTGACATACAGCGCTGACAGCAGCTCCGTGACATACAGCGCTGACAGCAGCACCGTAAGCAGCCCCAGGAGGAAGTCAGCACAGCACAGGGATGGTGTGATCCCCTCATAATAAGAACCCCCAGGAGGAAGTCAGCACAGCACAGGGATGGTGGGAGCCCCTCATAATAAGAACACCCAGGAGGAAGTCAGCACAGCACAGGGATGGTGGGAACCCCTCATAATAAGCAGCCCCAGTAGAAATATGACACCGCTCAACCTCTTCAAAGAGGAGGGTAGGGGCATATAGTACGGTGTGCTTTTTTGGGTCAGGGAAGTGAGCCAAATGAATTAAGAAGGTCTGTGTGCTTGATTCCAAAAATTGTTTATAGACATATACATGGTCTACTGATCACATGTGTTGAATTCCTCCGAGATCCATGCCTCATTCATTTTTAGAAATGTGAGGTAGTTAACACTGTGGTGAGCTAGGCGAGTACGCTTATCGGTCACAATCCCCCCTGCTGCGCTGAACGTCCTTTCGGACAGGACACTGGATGAGGGGCAAGCCAACAGTTCGATTGCAAATTGGGCAAGCTCTGGCCAGAGGTCAAGCCTGCCCACCCAGTAGTCTAGGGGTTCATCACTCCTCAGAGCGTCCACATCGGCCGTTAACCCAATGTAGTCGGACACCTGACGGTCTAGGCGTTCCCTGATGCTGGATCCGGATGACACCTGTCGATGGGTCGGCTGAAAGAATGACCTCATATCCGAAGTCACCAACACATCTTCAAACCGGCCTCTTCTTGCAGGCGCTGTTGGATTGGTACCCGCAAATCCTTCTCTGGGAGTGGGAATTGCTCCTCTGCCAGCGCACGCAAAAGCAGAATGCAGCATTTCTCGAAGCAAGGCCTGGAAGTGCTGCATTCTGACAGCCCTCTGCGACGGCGGTAACATTTCCGCCATTTTGTGTTTGTACCGGGGGTCTAAGTACGTTGCCACCCAGTACTGGTCCTTGACCCTCATGCTTTTTATACGGGGGTCCCTATTAAAACACTGGAGCATGAAGGCCCCCATTTGCACTAAAGTGGAAGCGGTGTGGTGGCCTGGCTCCTGCTCATCATCCAGGATAATGTCGTCCTCTTCATTCTCCTCTCCCCATCCTCGCACAACAGGGATCCCAGAAAGGTTTAAAGCATGCTCTTCTTGCTCCTGCTCATCCGCCCCGGCACCATCCTCCTCTGACTCCTCATCAGACTCCTGTTGTTGACTTGTCTCAGATAGAGTAGCCCCCCCTGGGAATTCATCCAGCATTGCGACTTCCTCATCTTCCCGCTCCTGCTCCTCCACAGCCTGATCAATGACACGACGCAATGCACGCTCCAGAAAGAAGGCATAAGGTACCATGTCACTGATGGCGCCATGGCTGCGACTGACCAGTTTGGTGATCTCCTCAAATGGCCGCAGAAGTCTGCATGTGTCGCGCATGAGCAGCCACTGGCGCGGTGAAAAAAAACCCAGCTCCCCAGAACCGTTTCTTTCGCAGAGTTCATACAGGTAGACGTTAACTGCACGTTTCTGCTGGAGCAGCCTATCAAGCATATAGAAGGTTGAGTTCCATCGCGTCGGGCAATCGCAAATAAGACGTCTGACCGGCAGATGGTGTCGCCGCTGAATGTCAGCAAGGCGAGCCATGGCCGTGTAAGATCTTCTGAAATGGGCCGAGATTTTCCTTGCCTGCCGCAAGATGTCCTGGACCCCAGGGTATTTGACAAGGAATCGCTGCACGACCAAGTTTAAGACGTGTGCCATGCACGGCACGTGCGTGATTTTGCCCTGTTTCAATGCGCTAAGCAGATTGGCACCGTTGTCACACACCACTTTACCAACTGTCAAATTGAGCGGTGTTAGCCACTCATCTGCCTGTGAACGCAAAGCTGAAAGGAGTGCCGGGCCAGTGTGGCTCTTTGCTTCCAGGCACAACAGACGCAGCACGGCATGGCAACGTCTCACCTGGCATGTGGAATAGGTTCTGGGGAGCTTGGGCGGTGCAGTGGAAGAGACGCTAGCAGCGGAAAAGGAGGAGGCAGCTGAGGAGGAGAGGGAGGAGGATGGAGTAGGAGGAGGAGAAGAAGAGTCAGGCCTGCATGCAATCCGTGGCGGTAAAACCAAATCTACACGGGTGCCACGGGTTACATGCTTGACGGCCGTCAGAAGGTTCACCCAGTGGGCAGTAAAACTGATATACCTTCCCTGCCCGTGTTTGCTAGACCACGTGTCTGTGGTCAGATGTATCTTGGCACCGACACTGTGTGCCAGAGATACATTCACTTGCCGCTGAACATGGCCATATAGCTCTGGGATGCCCTTCTCTGAGAAATACTTCCTTCCTGGGACCTTCCATTGTGGTGTTCCAATGGCCACAAATTTGCGAAAGGCCTCCGAGTCCACCAGTTTATATGGCAGTAGTTGGCGGGCTATGAGTTCTGACAAGCCAGCCGCCAACCGTTGGGCAAGAGGGTTATCCGGCGTCATCATTTTTTTACGCTCAAACATTAGGCCCACGGAAGCCTGCCTTTTTGCAGAAAAATGTGAGCTTGGCGTGATGGAAGGTGGAGTGGAGGACAATTGTGAGGAGAGAGGAGAAGGAGAAGTAGAAGACGAGGCTGGACGGTGAGAGCCTGCAGTGTGGCTTTGTGTGTTCCGTTGCTCCCACTGGGCTCGGTGATGGCTGCTCATGTGCCTTCTTAAGGCGGTCGTCCCTAGGTGAGTATTGGGCTTACCGCGACTAACGCGTTGACTGCAAAGATTGCAGATGGCAACGCTATTGTCAGCAGCGGACACGTTAAAAAAAGCCCACACTGCGGAGCCATGTGCCGGTGTCCTGGGAGCGCCAGATGTGACCGTACATGGTCGATGACTCGCTCCTGATACATTTGCAGTCTGCTTTGTCCCTGCTGTGCAATGTAAGTCATTGCTGCTTCTCCTCCCTATCTGCTGGTCCATATCTCCCTCTGAACTCCCCTCCTCTTCCTCTCTTGTGGGCACCCACGTGACATCACTAGACACGTCATCATCAACGTCACCTTCCCCACCGCTATAAGTAGAGTAGGCAGCAACACCGGGGACCAACCTCCTCCTTGGGCTGATCTGGGTACTGGCGTCAGACTGCTGAGTAGCGCTTGTTGCTACCTCCTCTTCCTGATCCAATACCAAGAGTGGCTGCGCATCAGAAATGTCCTCTTGATATGGATCGGAAAATAATTCCAGTGACTCAAGCGGAAGGTATGTGGTGGTGGTGGTGGTGGTCGTGTTGTTGGTGGTAGTGTCTTTGGGGGTGCACATAGCAGAGAGTGAAGAAGAGGGTGCAGATCGAGAGGATGAGGAGGGTGCAGAAGAGTAAGGCTGAGCGAGCCACTCAACCAAGTCTGGTGCATCCTTTAAAGTAATTGAACGCACCTTCTGCAACTTCCCACTTTGGCTCAAGCCTGTTGCTCCTGCCCTACCCCTACCACCCCTGCGGAAGGGCCTGCCTCTTCCTCTGCATGTCATTTTTTAAATGACCCTGTGACAAAACTCTTAGTCCCTATACCGCTGAAGGACTGCTGCAGTATAGGTGAGCGGTCAGCAGTGGTGCACGTCAACCCTATCTATTGTGGACCTATAGCGGTCCTTACAGAACAGCAGACTGTACCGCACTCAAGCCTATGTACCGTAGCACCCTATACCAAGTTACCAGTCCTTATAAGAACTTTTGTGGACCAAGCAGGTTGTGTATTAGTGTTTAGCAGACTGTACGTCAGTCCCTATACCGCTGAAGGACTGCTGCAGTATAGGGCAGCGGTCAGCAGTGGTGCACGTCAACCCTATCTATTGTGGACCGATAGCGGTCCTTACAGAACAGCAGACTGTACCGCACTCAAGCCTATGTACCGTAGCACCCTATACCAAGTTACCAGTCCTTATAAGAACTTTTGTGGACCAAGCAGGTTGTGTATTAGTGTTTAGCAGACTGTACGTCAGTCCCTATACCGCTGAAGGACTGCTGCAGTATAGGGCAGCGGTCAGCAGTGGTGCACGTCAACCCTATCTATTGTGGACCGATAGCGGTCCTTACAGAACAGCAGACTGTACCGCACTCAAGCCTATGTACCGTAGCACCCTATACCAAGTTACCAGTCCTTATAAGAACTTTTGTGGAACAAGCAGGTTGTGTGTTAGTGATTAGCAGACTGTACGTCAGTCCCTATACCAATGAAGGACTGCTGCAGTATAGGGCAGCGGTCAGCAGTAGTGCACGGCAACCCTATGTATTGTGGACCGATAGCGGTCCTTACAGAACAGCAGACTGTACTGCACTCAGGCCTATGTACCGTAGCACCCTATACCAAGTTACCAGTCCTTATAAGAACTTTTGTGGACCAAGCAGGTTGTGTGTTAGTGTTTAGCAGACTGTGCGTCAGTCCCTATACCGCTGAAGGACTGCTGCAGTATAGGGCAGCGGTCAGCAGTAGTGCACGGCAACCCTATGTATTGTGGACCGATAGCGGTCCTTACAGAACAGCAGACTGTAACGCACTCAGGCCTATGTACCGTAGCACCCTATACCAAGTTACCAGTCCTTATAAGAACTTTTGTGGACCAAGCAGGTTGTGTGTTAGTGATTAGCAGACTGTACGTCAGTCCCTATACCAATGAAGGACTGCTGCAGTATAGGGCAGCGGTCAGCAGTAGTGCACGGCAACCCTATGTATTGTGGACCGATAGCGGTCCTTACAGAACAGCAGACTGTAACGCACTCAGGCCTATGTACCGTAGCACCCTATACCAAGTTACCAGTCCTTATAAAAACTTTTGTGGACCAAGCAGGTTGTGTGTTAGTGTTTAGCAGACTGTGCGTCAGTCCCTATACCGCTGAAGGACTGCTGCAGTATAGGGCAGCGGTCAGCAGTGGTGCACGTCAACCCTATCTATTGTGGACCGATAGCGGTCCTTACAGAACAGCAGACTGTACCGCACTCAAGCCTATGTACCGTAGCACCCTATACCAAGTTACCAGTCCTTATAAGAACTTTTGTGGACCAAGCAGGTTGTGTATTAGTGTTTAGCAGACTGTACGTCAGTCCCTATACCGCTGAAGGACTGCTGCAGTATAGGGCAGCGGTCAGCAGTGGTGCACGTCAACCCTATCTATTGTGGACCGATAGCGGTCCTTACAGAACAGCAGACTGTACCGCACTCAAGCCTATGTACCGTAGCACCCTATACCAAGTTACCAGTCCTTATAAGAACTTTTGTGGAACAAGCAGGTTGTGTGTTAGTGATTAGCAGACTGTACGTCAGTCCCTATACCAATGAAGGACTGCTGCAGTATAGGGCAGCGGTCAGCAGTAGTGCACGGCAACCCTATGTATTGTGGACCGATAGCGGTCCTTACAGAACAGCAGACTGTAACGCACTCAGGCCTATGTACCGTAGCACCCTATACCAAGTTACCAGTCCTTATAAGAACTTTTGTGGACCAAGCAGGTTGTGTGTTAGTGATTAGCAGACTGTACGTCAGTCCCTATACCAATGAAGGACTGCTGCAGTATAGGGCAGCGGTCAGCAGTAGTGCACGGCAACCCTATGTATTGTGGACCGATAGCGGTCCTTACAGAACAGCAGACTGTACTGCACTCAGGCCTATGTACCGTAGCACCCTATACCAAGTTACCAGTCCTTATAAAAACTTTTGTGGACCAAGCAGGTTGTGTGTTAGTGTTTAGCAGACTGTGCGTCAGTCCCTATACCGCTGAAGGACTGCTGCAGTATAGGGCAGCGGTCAGCAGTAGTGCACGGCAACCCTATGTATTGTGGACCGATAGCGGTCCTTACAGAACAGCAGACTGTAACGCACTCAGGCCTATGTACCGTAGCACCCTATACCAAGTTACCAGTCCTTATAAGAACTTTTGTGGACCAAGCAGGTTGTGTGTTAGTGATTAGCAGACTGTACGTCAGTCCCTATACCAATGAAGGACTGCTGCAGTATAGGGCAGCGGTCAGCAGTAGTGCACGGCAACCCTATGTATTGTGGACCGATAGCGGTCCTTACAGAACAGCAGACTGTACCGCACCCAAGCCTATGTACCGTAGCACCCTAGACAGACCAAGTTACCAGTCCTGATAAAGAGCTTTGTGGAACAAGTGAGTTGTGAATGATTAGCAGACTGCAGCAGAAGGGCAGCAGTCAAGTATAATATTCTTTCTATATTTGGAAGAAAGAATATTATACGTGTACAAGCCTATTACCGTACCACTGATACCAGTCCTGAAAAGAACCTTTGTGGAACTAATAGTAACAGCAAGTCTTTAAAATTATCCTCACTGCCTGACACACTGCTTCCTGCCTGTCCCTATACAAATTGGCAAAAAAGAGTAGGCTGGAACGATTAGCTGGAACAGCTCTTTTGTGGACCTGATAGTAACAGCTAATGATGATGATGATGATGATGATGAAGAAAGACTAATCTGGCTGAGCTGTCCCTAAAATAGCAGCATACAGCGCTCTGTCCCTTTATCTAAACTGACAAAAGAAACTCAGGCTGCTGACCTAACACCTATACCAGTCCTGAAAAGAACTTTTGTGTACCAAATAGCTAGCGTTTTCTCTGTCCCTACTCCACACAGGATCCTTTCCCTACAGTGACAGAAGAAAGAATGTAAAATGGCCACCGGATCGGGTGTATTTATAGGTTAGGGGGAATGTCCAAGTGTCCATGAGCTGTCATGTCTCAATTGGTTGTCCTGTAACACATGATAAACGTGTCACGAAAGGTTAAAGTTCTTGTATACATTAAACACGTAAGTCCGCCGGGGCGAACGACGGAAAAAGGCGTTCGAACCCGCGGACGGCGAAAGTCGGAAATTCGCCGCGAAACGACCGCCGGGCGAACCGTTCGGCCATCACTAGCGATCACTGTATTCTGATGGCTTGAAAACTTTCACCTCAGAGCACACACCCACACACGGCTCTTATGGATGCTTAGTAAATCAAGTGCCAGGCTTCCCTATCATTACACCTGTGTGACTGCGACCAAGTCTGGGCATAAGCTAGCACTGGCTCCTGGAAACATGTGAGGGTGGCCAGTAAGAGGAGAGCTGGGATATGACATTACTTGCCTCATATTCCTGCCACTCCTAAACCTGCTCCTCTGTAGTGATGGACGAACTTCCGACGGGACGTTTCGCGAACGCGAAACGCGAACGGGCACAAACGTTCGCGAAAACGACCGTTCGCCGCGGGCTCCATTGACTTCAATGGGAGGCGAATTTCGCAAACCTTTAGGTCGAATTTGCGGCCACGGGGTAATTATTAGGGGGTAGCACGCAGTCCCACCACCTGGACAATAGCATAATACATGTATGAGGTGAATTTGGGATCGATAACTACAAGCATTTTTTTTTTATTTGGGAAATTGTTCTGACAATTCAGGACTATGGAGCTAATGAAGGCAATGGAGGAGAGGGAAGGTCAGGGACCAGGGTAGGCAAACAAGAGGGTGCAGGAGATACAGAGCACTGACAGCAGCACCGTAATACAGAGCACTGACATCAGCACCGTGACATACAGCGCTGACAGCAGCTCCGTGACATACAGCGCTGACAGCAGCTCCGTGACATACAGCGCTGACAGCAGCTCCGTGACATACAGCGCTGACAGCAGCTCCGTGACATACAGCGCTGACAGCAGCTCCGTGACATACAGCGCTGACAGCAGCACCGTGACATACAGCGCTGACAGCAGCTCCGTGACATACAGCGCTGACAGCAGCTCCGTGACATACAGCGCTGACAGCAGCTCCGTGACATACAGCACTGACAGCAGCTCCGTGACATACAGCGCTGACAGCAGCTCCGTGACATACAGCGCTGACAGCAGCACCGTGACATACAGCGCTGACAGCAGCTCCGTGACATACAGCGCTGACAGCAGCTCCGTGACATACAGCGCTGACAGCAGCTCCGTGACATACAGCACTGACAGCAGCTCCGTGACATACAGCGCTGACAGCAGCTCCGTGACATACAGCGCTGACAGCAGCACCGTGACATACAGCGCTGACAGCAGCTCCGTGACATACAGCGCTGACAGCAGCTCCGTGACATACAGCGCTGACAGCAGCTCCGTGACATACAGCGCTGACAGCAGCTCCGTGACATACAGCGCTGACAGCAGCTCCGTGACATACAGCGCTGACAGCAGCTCCGTGACATACAGCGCTGACAGCAGCTCCGTGACATACAGCGCTGACAGCAGCACCGTAAGCAGCCCCAGGAGGAAGTCAGCACAGCACAGGGATGGTGTGATCCCCTCATAATAAGAACCCCCAGGAGGAAGTCAGCACAGCACAGGGATGGTGGGAGCCCCTCATAATAAGAACCCCCAGGAGGAAGTCAGCACAGCACAGGGATGGTGGGAGCCCCTCATAATAAGAACACCCAGGAGGAAGTCAGCACAGCACAGGGATGGTGGGAACCCCTCATAATAAGCAGCCCCAGTAGAAATATGACACCGCTCAACCTCTTCAAAGAGGAGGGTAGGGGCATATAGTACGGTGTGCTTTTTTGGGTCAGGGAAGTGAGCCAAATGAATTAAGAAGGTCTGTGTGCTTGATTCCAAAAATTGTTTATAGACATATACATGGTCTACTGATCACATGTGTTGAATTCCTCCGAGATCCATGCCTCATTCATTTTTAGAAATGTGAGGTAGTTAACACTGTCGTGAGCTAGGCGAGTACGCTTATCGGTCACAATCCCCCCTGCTGCGCTGAACGTCCTTTCGGACAGGACACTGGATGAGGGGCAAGCCAACAGTTCAATTGCAAATTGGGCAAGCTCTGGCCAGAGGTCAAGCCTGCCCACCCAGTAGTCTAGGGGTTCATCACTCCTCAGAGCGTCCACATCGGCCGTTAACCCAATGTAGTCGGACACCTGACGGTCTAGGCGTTCCCTGATGCTGGATCCGGATGACACCTGTCGATGGGTCGGCTGAAAGAATGACCTCATATCCGAAGTCACCAACACATCTTCAAACCGGCCTCTTCTTGCAGGCGCTGTTGGATTGGTACCCGCAAATCCTTCTCTGGGAGTGGGAATTGCTCCTCTGCCAGCGCACGCAAAAGCAGAATGCAGCATTTCTCGAAGCAAGGCCTGGAAGTGCTGCATTCTGACAGCCCTCTGCGACGGCGGTAACATTTCCGCCATTTTGTGTTTGTACCGGGGATCTAAGTACGTTGCCACCCAGTACTGGTCCTTGACCCTCATGCTTTTTATACGGGGGTCCCTATTAAAACACTGGAGCATGAAGGCCCCCATTTGCACTCAAGCGGAAGGTATGTGGTGGTGGTGGTGTTGTTGGTGGTAGTGTCTTTGGGGGTGCACATAGCAGAGAGTGAAGAAGAGGGTGCAGATCGAGAGGATGAGGAGGGTGCAGAAGAATAAGGCTGAGTGAGCCACTCAACCAAGTCTGGTGCGTCCTTTAAAGTAATTGAACGCACCTTCTGCAACTTCCCACTTTGGCTCAAGGCTGTTGCTCCTGCCCTACCCCTACCACCCCTGCGGAAGGGCCTGCCTCTTCCTCTGCCTGTCATTTTTTAAATCACCCTGTGACAAAACTCTTAGTCCCTATACCGCTGAAGGACTGCTGCAGTATAGGGCAGCGGTCAGCAGTAGTGCACGTCAACCCTATGTATTGTGGACCGATAGCGGTCCTTACAGAACAGCAGACTGTACTGCACTCAGGCCTATGTACCGTAGCACCCTATACCAAGTTACCAGTCCTTATAAGAACTTTTGTGGACCAAGCAGGTTGTGTGTTAGTGATTAGCAGACTGTACGTCAGTCCCTATACCAATGAAGGACTGCTGCAGTATAGGGCAGCGGTCAGCAGTAGTGCACGTCAACCCTATGTATTGTGGACCGATAGCGGTCCTTACAGAACAGCAGACTGTACTGCACTCAGGCCTATGTACCGTAGCACCCTATACCAAGTTACCAGTCCTTATAAAAACTTTTGTGGACCAAGCAGGTTGTGTGTTAGTGATTAGCAGACTGTACGTCAGTCCCTATACCAATGAAGGACTGCTGCAGTATAGGGCAGCGGTCAGCAGTAGTGCACGTCAACCCTATGTATTGTGGACCGATAGCGGTCCTTACAGAACAGCAGACTGTACTGCACTCAGGCCTATGTACCGTAGCACCCTATACCAAGTTACCAGTCCTTATAAAAACTTTTGTGGACCAAGCAGGTTGTGTGTTAGTGATTAGCAGACTGTACGTCAGTCCCTATACCAATGAAGGACTGCTGCAGTATAGGGCAGCGGTCAGCAGTAGTGCACGGCAACCCTATGTATTGTGGACCGATAGCGGTCCTTACAGAACAGCAGACTGTAACGCACTCAGGCCTATGTACCGTAGCACCCTATACCAAGTTACCAGTCCTTATAAGAACTTTTGTGGACCAAGCAGGTTGTGTGTTAGTGATTAGCAGACTGTACGTCAGTCCCTATACCAATGAAGGACTGCTGCAGTATAGGGCAGCGGTCAGCAGTAGTGCACGTCAACCCTATGTATTGTGGACCGATAGCGGTCCTTACAGAACAGCAGACTGTACTGCACTCAGGCCTATGTACCGTAGCACCCTATACCAAGTTACCAGTCCTTATAAAAACTTTTGTGGACCAAGCAGGTTGTGTGTTAGTGATTAGCAGACTGTACGTCAGTCCCTATACCAATGAAGGACTGCTGCAGTATAGGGCAGCGGTCAGCAGTAGTGCACGTCAACCCTATGTATTGTGGACCGATAGCGGTCCTTACAGAACAGCAGACTGTACTGCACTCAGGCCTATGTACCGTAGCACCCTATACCAAGTTACCAGTCCTTATAAAAACTTTTGTGGACCAAGCAGGTTGTGTGTTAGTGATTAGCAGACTGTACGTCAGTCCCTATACCAATGAAGGACTGCTGCAGTATAGGGCAGCGGTCAGCAGTAGTGCACGGCAACCCTATGTATTGTGGACCGATAGCGGTCCTTACAGAACAGCAGACTGTAACGCACTCAGGCCTATGTACCGTAGCACCCTATACCAAGTTACCAGTCCTTATAAGAACTTTTGTGGACCAAGCAGGTTGTGTGTTAGTGTTTAGCAGACTGTGCGTCAGTCCCTATACCGCTGAAGGACTGCTGCAGTATAGGGCAGCGGTCAGCAGTAGTGCACGGCAACCCTATGTATTGTGGACCGATAGCGGTCCTTACAGAACAGCAGACTGTAACGCACTCAGGCCTATGTACCGTAGCACCCTATACCAAGTTACCAGTCCTTATAAGAACTTTTGTGGACCAAGCAGGTTGTGTGTTAGTGATTAGCAGACTGTACGTCAGTCCCTATACCAATGAAGGACTGCTGCAGTATAGGGCAGCGGTCAGCAGTAGTGCACGTCAACCCTATGTATTGTGGACCGATAGCGGTCCTTACAGAACAGCAGACTGTACTGCACTCAGGCCTATGTACCGTAGCACCCTATACCAAGTTACCAGTCCTTATAAAAACTTTTGTGGACCAAGCAGGTTGTGTGTTAGTGTTTAGCAGACTGTGCGTCAGTCCCTATACCGCTGAAGGACTGCTGCAGTATAGGGCAGCGGTCAGCAGTAGTGCACGGCAACCCTATGTATTGTGGACCGATAGCGGTCCTTACAGAACAGCAGACTGTAACGCACTCAGGCCTATGTACCGTAGCACCCTATACCAAGTTACCAGTCCTTATAAGAACTTTTGTGGACCAAGCAGGTTGTGTGTTAGTGATTAGCAGACTGTACGTCAGTCCCTATACCAATGAAGGACTGCTGCAGTATAGGGCAGCGGTCAGCAGTAGTGCACGGCAACCCTATGTATTGTGGACCGATAGCGGTCCTTACAGAACAGCAGACTGTAACGCACTCAGGCCTATGTACCGTAGCACCCTATACCAAGTTACCAGTCCTTATAAGAACTTTTGTGGACCAAGCAGGTTGTGTGTTAGTGATTAGCAGACTGTACGTCAGTCCCTATACCAATGAAGGACTGCTGCAGTATAGGGCAGCGGTCAGCAGTAGTGCACGGCAACCCTATGTATTGTGGACCGATAGCGGTCCTTACAGAACAGCAGACTGTAACGCACTCAGGCCTATGTACCGTAGCACCCTATACCAAGTTACCAGTCCTTATAAGAACTTTTGTGGACCAAGCAGGTTGTGTGTTAGTGATTAGCAGACTGTACGTCAGTCCCTATACCAATGAAGGACTGCTGCAGTTAGTGATTAGCAGACTGTACGTCAGTCCCTATACCAATGAAGGACTGCTGCAGTATAGGGCAGCGGTCAGCAGTAGTGCACGGCAACCCTATGTATTGTGGACCGATAGCGGTCCTTACAGAACAGCAGACTGTAACGCACTCAGGCCTATGTACCGTAGCACCCTATACCAAGTTACCAGTCCTTATAAGAACTTTTGTGGACCAAGCAGGTTGTGTGTTAGTGATTAGCAGACTGTACGTCAGTCCCTATACCAATGAAGGACTGCTGCAGTATAGGGCAGCGGTCAGCAGTAGTGCACGGCAACCCTATGTATTGTGGACCGATAGCGGTCCTTACAGAACAGCAGACTGTAACGCACTCAGGCCTATGTACCGTAGCACCCTATACCAAGTTACCAGTCCTTATAAGAACTTTTGTGGACCAAGCAGGTTGTGTATTAGTGTTTAGCAGACTGTGCGTCAGTCCCTATACCGCTGAAGGACTGCTGCAGTATAGGGCAGCGGTCAGCAGTAGTGCACGGCAACCCTATCTATTGTGGACCGATAGCGGTCCTTACAGAACAGCAGACTGTAACGCACTCAGGCCTATGTACCGTAGCACCCTATACCAAGTTACCAGTCCTTATAAGAACTTTTGTGGACCAAGCAGGTTGTGTGTTAGTGTTTAGCAGACTGTGCGTCAGTCCCTATACCGCTGAAGGACTGCTGCAGTATAGGGCAGCGGTCAGCAGTAGTGCACGTCAACCCTATGTATTGTGGACCGATAGCGGTCCTTACAGAACAGCAGACTGTAACGCACTCAGGCCTATGTACCGTAGCACCCTATACCAAGTTACCAGTCCTTATAAGAACTTTTGTGGACCAAGCAGGTTGTGTATTAGTGTTTAGCAGACTGTGCGTCAGTCCCTATACCGCTGAAGGACTGCTGCAGTATAGGGCAGCGGTCAGCAGTAGTGCACGGCAACCCTATCTATTGTGGACCGATAGCGGTCCTTACAGAACAGCAGACTGTACCGCACCCAAGCCTATGTACCGTAGCACCCTAGACAGACCAAGTTACCAGTCCTTATAAGAACTTTTGTGGAACAAGTGAGTTGTGAATGATTAGCAGACTGCAGCAGAAGGGCAGCAGTCAAGTATAATATTCTTTCTATATTTGGAAGAAAGAATATTATACGTGTACAAGCCTATTACCGTACCACTGATACCAGTCCTGAAAAGAACCTTTGTGGAACTAATAGTAACAGCAAGTCTTTAAAATTATCCTCACTGCCTGACACACTGCTTCCTGCCTGTCCCTATACAAATTGGCAAAAAAGAGTAGGCTGGAACGATTAGCTGGAACAGCTCTTTTGTGGACCTGATAGTAACAGCTAATGATGATGATGATGATGATGATGAAGAAAGACTAATCTGGCTGAGCTGTCCCTAAAATAGCAGCATACAGCGCTCTGTCCCTTTATCTAAACTGACAAAAGAAACTCAGGCTGCTGACCTAACACCTATACCAGTCCTGAAAAGAACTTTTGTGTACCAAATAGCTAGCGTTTTCTCTGTCCCTACTCCACACAGGATCCTTTCCCTACAGTGACAGAAGAAAGAATGTAAAATGGCCACCGGATCGGGTGTATTTATAGGTTAGGGGGAATGTCCAAGTGTCCATGAGCTGTCATGTCTCAATTGGTTGTCCTGTAACACATGATAAACGTGTCACGAAAGGTTAAAGTTCTTGTATACATTAAACACGTAAGTCCGCCGGGGCGAACGACGGAAAAAGGCGTTCGAACCCGCGGACGGCGAAAGTCGGAAATTCGCCGCGAAACGACCGCCGGGCGAACCGTTCGGCCATCACTACTCCTCTGCAGCACCAGGCCCACGATGCCCTTAATCTGGCTGGTGCTCCGGTGTGCACCTGCATGTGCTTTTCTCACTACCCGCAATTGACACAGGAGGAGCCTGCACCCTGGTGAATCTGGTGGTCATGCCAGGGAGAAAGCAGGACTTGCGTGTTTAGCCTGCTGAACTCGCTGTGACTCTTGGCTACTCTGCTGGCTTGGCTTGCCCAGTGATGTGGTGCTCACTCACCAGAGAAGCTCCAGACTCCACAGGTAGCACTTGACCCTTGTACACACGGTCGGAGAATCAGTCGGAATGTGTCCTATCGGACCGTGTCGTCGGATAATCCGACTGTGTGTGGTATGCATTGGACTGATTCCGTCGGAATATCCGTCGGACCCAATTTTCCAACATGTTGGAAATATTTCCCGACCAACTGGGCCGATCGGACATACTCCGATCATGTGTAGAGAATTTTGATCGGACCAAGTGCCACGCATGCTCAGATCAAATTCCTACATCAAAGCTATTGGCTACTAGCCTGAATGTAGTCCCATCGTAACGAAATTACGTCATCACGTTCTGAAAGATCGGATTTTTCTCCAACTTTGTCCGACCGTGTGTATGCAACAGTTTCGGACAAGATCCGACGGACAAAATCCGACGGGCAAAATCCAACGGATTTGGTTGTGGAAATCTCCGACCGTGTGTACAGGGGCTTAGTGTAGCGGCAGAGAGTGAACGCTTCACACTGCCCGCACAGAGAGTGACCGCTTCACACTGCCCGCACAGAGAGTGACCGCTTCACACTGCCCACAGGGAGAGAGAGTGACCGTTTCACACTGCCTGCACAGAGAGTGACCGCTTCACACTGCCCGCACAGAGAGTGACCGCTTCACACTGCCCACAGGGAGAGAGAGTGACCGTTTTACACTGCCTGCACAGAGAGTGAGCATCAGTGTGAAGCAGTCACTCTCTCTGTGCAGGCAGTGTCAAGCAGTCTCTCTCTCTCGGGCAATGTGGAGCAGTCTCCCTCCCTCTCTGTACGAGTAATGTGGTGTAGACGGATGGTGAGCTGATTCGGGGGTTCAATGGGCCACTTGACTGGACTTGCCCCCCAGGCCTAAGGCTGCCAGCCCTCCCCTGTGTACAAGGGCTAAAAGGGCATTTAACCTTCCCCCTCTAATGCATATGATTTTCTTGGGCTAGCTTTTCCTTTTAACTCCACACTCCATTCTCCAATGCTCTTGTCTCCCCATCTAATCCCTTGGATTTCCTTGGGGTAACGTTTGCTTTTAAAGGGGAACTCCACACTCCATTCTCCAATGCTCTGGTCTCCTCCCTCTAATCTCTTAGATTTCCTTGGGCTAGCTTTTGCTTTTAAAGGGGAACTCCACACTCCACTCCATTCTCAAAAGGCTGTGAGCTGCCTTCCCCAATCCAAACCACATCCTTTTTCCAGAACATACAACAGGGCCAGCTAGGAAAGGGGGCGAGAAGAGCGAATGCCCAACCCCCTCCTGAACCATACAAGGCCACATGCATTCTGCATAGCTGTCTGCCTTTGGGGCATGTTGGGCTCAGCCCAATACCAACCACAAAGCACCTTGTACCCACTAGTTTAAAGTGGGTACAAGAGGCCTCGGGTTGTGTAGAAGAGGCCCTTGTTCACCTGAATAAGGGAACAAGGTGGTTGACTTTTGGGGTGCCCGAGCCCCTACTGCATCTACTCCCCTTTCATGGGCTGGCTTGCTGTGTGTTTGGCTAGGGGTTTGTTAGTGTTTGAGAGGGGAACAATCTTTTTTATTTTGGGATGGTATTTTTCATGTGGATTCTCATTTAAAGACTTAACAGACACAATTGACCTTGTATGTATTAGGGGGTAGGCCTTTTAAAAAAAAAAAAACATTTTTAAGATTTTGCAGCTGCAATGTGGATCTTTAGGTTTAATTAAAGCCGTACATCTTGGAAGAAGCATTTTGGATATATGCTACAGATGCACCACTTTAAGGGCAGAGTAAGCCCCCCTAAGTTACTAGCTTTTAAGCAATTTGGCATTTTTAAGGGCACTTCTCCTTGTTTCATTTTGGTGGTTGTCAAAATTGGTGAAATTGATATATGTCCCTCAGTAGGGATGAGCCGAACACCCCCCGATTCGGTTCGCACCAGAACTTTCGAATGGACCCCAAATTCGTACGAACTTTAGAACCCCATTGAAGTCTATGGGACTCGAACGTTCGAAATTAAAAGTGCTAATTTTAACGGCTAATATGCAAGATACTGTCCTAAAAAGGGTTTGGGGACCTGGCTCCTGCCCCAGGGGACATGGGTCAATGCCTAAAATGTTTTTAAAAATGGCCGTTTTGGCGGGAGCACTGATTTTAATGACGATTAAAGTGAAAGAAAAAAGTGAAATATTCCTTTAAATATGGTGCCTAGGGGGTGTCTGTAGTATGCCTGTGAAGTGCCACGTGTTTCCCGTGTTTAGAAAAGTCCCTGCACAAAATGACATTAAACGGAAATAAGATCATTTAAAACTGCTTGCGGTTTTAATGTTATATCTGGTTCCTGCAATATGGTTGAAAATCATTGAGAAAAATGGCATGGATAGCCCTCCCTGCCCATTACCAGCCCCTTTGGGTCTTGTACGCATATTAAGGGGAACCCCGTACCCATATTAAAAAAAGGAAATGCGTGTGGCCCCCAGGCCCTATATACTCAGAACAGCAGTATACAGGCGGTGCAAACAAGACAGGAACTGTGTAGGTTTGTTGTGTTAAGTTGAATCTGTTTGTAATTTTCAACTGGTACATTTTTAAAGTCTAGCTCCAGTCAAAAAAACTATTTTTAAGCTTTTTGGAAAACATAGGGAAGGGTTATCACCCCTGTATAATTAGTTTTGTCGTACATCTTTTTTCATCTCACTTGCTGTTGTCTCCTTCCGTTTGCAAGTAGGAGATGTTTGTAAGTTGGATGTTTGAAAGTAGGGGCCTGCCCTATATGCTCTGCAGAAATGGCGGAACAAGGTGTTGGTTTTGCCACAACATTGTAAGCCCTCAAAGTGACTCTTGGTGGGCGCTGGAGCGCCCTGCTGTGAACGATTATATCAAGAATTGAAATAAAAGGAGAACAAAGTTGGGACTTTATATGAGACCTTGGACTTCCCGCACAAAGGTCTCCATCCCTAATCTATAAATGTACAAGGGGGAAAAAAGCTGGGGGACATGGGGGACAAGGGGACTTTATATGAAATACAACACTTAGGGTTGGCTGAGACATTAATTATAGTATAAATACTGTTCTGAGGTGACAATAATGGGCATAAAGCAATAATTCATTGAGGATTTAATTGAAATCAATCGGTAAGATATACAATAAAAAATAATTGATACAAATACAATATATTACTATGTAAATAGTTAAATCAATAGTATAATAGATAAAATATAATTAGTATAATATCTCACAATATAATTTTATATCATACAATATATCATAATAGTAATAATAATAATAATAATAAGTATACTAACATAATGAATAATATATCACATAGTAAAAATAAAAATAAAAATAAATAGCAGCAGTATACCCAGAATCGACACGACCATGATGAACATATTATAATAAAAAATAAATAAATAATAAATAAATCAATGTCTCCACCCTTTAATAGAGCCCATGGTATAAACTATGGATACTGTGATATAGCAGCAAGGGTAAAAGCTCGACGCGTTTTCGTGGACTTATATCCACTCATCAGGAGCAGCTGGTTGGGAATATCTACAATGAATATATATGCAAAAAGTTAATAATGGTTTAAAATCAATTGATACAGGAAAAGAGAGGGAGCAACACCTATGATCCTAGCCCTCTTACCTGTAGTAATATAATATGATGGTAGAAAGCAGGTAAAAAATAATAAATAATAAATGGTAATTGGGATTAAATGTATCGGGGGTGATAAACCACTGTCCACCCGGGAGCTGAGGTAGTGACGAATGCGGCAGCAGGACAGAGGCATCCAGGGGACAAGAAAGAGAAAGGTGTGTAGACAGGATCCCCCTTCCAATGCAGTAATATTCGATATAATTCATGAGGGTGTACTGTAACAAATAATGATATATATATGGTAAACATATAGGTAAAGTAATACAAAAGTAGAGGAGGGGGGAATAAACAAGAGGGGGTGGAAAGAAACGAATTGTGTGAAGGGGTGCATTAGTGGACAACTTCTGATATAGAAAGACTGAAATTCAAGTGCCAAAGGAGCGGAAAAAAAAAAAAAAAGGGAAAGATGTGCCCCAAAAGAACAAAAATAAGTTTGCCTATAATTAAGATGGATATAGTGAAAGTGAAAATACCACGGTAAATAATGTAGAAGGTCTCTGGATGCGTGATGGAAAAGAGAAAGACTAACCTGCCAGCCAACAAAAATCAGCACCAACGCCACGTAGTACCGTGCTTTGAGAGAGGAGGCAGTCACAAACAGGCGGGATACCCGCCTATTTGTAGACACCCGAACCCCTCTCCATCCGGTACGCAGAAGGTGGAATTAGCACGCCCGTACAGTGACCACAATTGCGTCAACCATGCGGGCGTGTAGAACGTGGCGCCGACACACAGCGAGTACACGCCCCCAGCCCAGCAGTCATGGAGACGAGGGATTGGAGGAAAGACGCGGTGCACGTCGCAGCTCCCGGAAGTAGGCACAGGTCAACCCCCGGTATTGGTGAATCAAAAATAAAAACCACAAGTAGAAAAACCATTCCAGTATTGCCAAAAACGGAAAAAATATATATACATTGGCTCTTGGTGCATATCATGCAGTAATCCATATGGTAAAAAAATGTAAATGAGTGTGTATTTCCATCCCTAATTCATTGAAATAAAAGGAGAACAAAGTTGGGACTTTATATGAGACCTTGGACTTCCCGCATTTTGGCAATACTGGAATGGTTTTTCTACTTGTGGTTTTTATTTTTGATTCACCAATGCCGGGGGTTGACCTGTGTCTACTTCCGGGAGCTGCGACGCGTCTCCATGACTGCGGGGCTGGGGGCGTGTACTCGCTGTGTGTCGGCGCCACGTTCTACACGCCCGCATGGTTGACGCGATTGTGGTCACCGTACGGGCGTGCTAATTCCACCTTCTGTGTACCGGATGGAGAGGGGTTCGGGTGTCTACAAATAGGCGGGTATCCCGCCTGTTTGTGGCTGCCTCCTCTCTCAAAGCACGGTACTACGTGGCGTTGGTGCTGATTTTTGTTGGCTGGCAGGTTAGTCTTTCTCTTTTCCATCACGCATCCAGAGACCTTCTACATTATTCACTGTGGTATTTTCACTTTCACTATATCCATTTTAATTATAGGCAAACTTATTTTTGTTCTTTTGGGGCACATCTTTCCCTTTTTTTTTTTCCCCCCCTCCTTTGGCACTTGAATTTCAGTCTTTCTATATCAGAAGTTGTCCACTAATGCACCCCTTCACACAATTAGTATATATATTTTTTCAGTTTTTGGCAATACTGGAATGGTTTTTCTACTTCCAAGAGTGGAAAAATTTAAAAAAAACATGGAGCTATGCTGAGCACATAAGAATATAAGAAGGTAAATAGAAGTAGAACTAATTTCCCCGCATAGTGAGGTAGAAGAGGGAGGTGGGAGGGGGATGGGGGTGGGGAAAAAGGTAGAAGATGGAGAGAGATAGGCTCGCATGAGTAGATCTGATAGTGTTCGTTTTATCTTTTGGAAATTGAATAAAGGAATTTTTGTAATATCAACTAAAATATAAAGCTACAATGATGTGAAGATGAGGATAACGTAAATGAACATAAAGCTGATTGGGCCTTATGAAAATTCGCTGATGTAGAAAAAAAAAAAAAAGAAAAAAAAAAGACCTGCTCGGTGGCTTGTCGCGGAGTGATTGAATTAGAAATTGGTAGGTGTTTGATTGTGGATGCAGTCGTGAGGGGGGAATTTCTCCGCCTCATAAATTTCTATGGTCCCCAGTCAAGGAGGGGGAGGAAGGACCTTCTTGCGCTGCCGAAACCATACCTGTTTACATCCCAGCAGGTGGTCTTTGGTGGTGACTTTAACCTAGTCACCAGGTAAAATGACCGGGCAGGCACCTCAGGCCCTCTGGGATACGATAGTATCTTTTTGAATCGCATAGTGAGGGAGGCCGGGTTGGTGGATGTGCACGTTCGCCACTTCCCCAACCTCACTGGTTTCACATACTCCAGAGGTAGTAGCAAGAGTAGATTAGATAGGTTTTTTTTGAAGGGGGACTCGTCCTTTGCGGCTCCTGTGCTGCATGCGGTCGAGTTTTCCAATCACTGTATGGTGTCGGTCACTCTGAATGTGGCAGACACCCCTCAGAAGGGTAGGGGCCTGTGGCGACTAAATGGGTCGCTACTTGAGGACCCTGAAGTCAGGTCGGCCTATGAAGACTTCTTTATGGAACAGGCTTCGCTCCTTGAGAGCGGCTGCTCTCACCAGGAATGGTGGGAAGTAGTGAAGAAGAGGTCGGAAGGCTTCTTCTGTGAAGTCTCTGGTCGTCGGGCAGCTTCCCGGTACCAGGCCTACCAGAAGTTACGCAGGCGGCTTGACCCCTTGGTTTCTGATGGTGGCCCTCAGGACCAGATTTCAGATCTGAAGCTTCAGATGAAGGAGTGTCAGTATGACCGTCTCGCCTCCCTGGTTCTTGAGAGGGATTACGGGAAGTTCACCAACCCGGACCCCTACAAGAGCTGTGGTGACGCAGTGAGTGGAAAGGTCATACATGGACTGAGGGATCCCTCGGGTTCTTTGGTGAGGTCCAGGCCGGGAATCCTGGGTATCGTCAGAGCCCATTTTTCGGACATCCTGAAGAAGAAGCCTTTGGACCTGGGAAGGGCCAAGAAATTTCTTGATGAGACTCCACTTGAGGTGGGGTCTGACCCCCTTGGCTCTTTGACAGAGGAGATCTCTGTGGCCGAAGTTGAACAGGCCATAGACTCTTTGTCCCTAAAGAAGTCGCCGGGACCTGATGGGTTCACGGCGGAGTACTACAGGACCTTTAAGGGCCTCTTGGCTCCTTGTCTGAGGGAGGTGTTCAATGAGTGTTTGGCATCCGGCCTGCTTCCTCCCTCGATGAGAAGGTTGGCCTTGATCCTTCTGTCAAAGGGGAAAGATCCGTCCCTGGTGGAGAATTGGCACCCTATCACCCTTCTCTCCAAGGATAGAAATATCCTGGCGAAGATACTGTTTGTGCGTATGTCTGCAGTCGCAGGCAAGCTACTGTCTGTTTCCCAGCACTGCACAGTTCCTGGCTGCAGCACCTTTAGTGCTGTCCTTAACGTCCGGGAGGCTGTGGAAAGGTGCAGGGCAACGAGTGATCTGCGGTATCTGTTGGCATTAGACCAGGCGAAAGCTTTTGATCGGGTGAACCATAAGTACCTCTGGCTTCTCCTGGGGAGATACGGTCTGCCTGATCAATTCATCGATTGGCTCAGGGTTTTGTACAGGGGGGCTGAGAGCTTCCCTCTTGTCAATGGTTGGGTGGGTCCTACCTTTCCGGTGGACTCTGGTGTTAGGCAGGGCTGCCCGCTGAGTCCCCTGCTCTACGTCTTTGCGGTTGACTCCTTCGTAAGGAGGCTAGACTGCGGACACCTGAGGGGGTACAGGCGGAGCCCTGCAGTGGCCCGGACAAGGCGGTAAGGGTGGTGGCCTATGCGGACGACGTCTCGGTAGTGGTGGCTAGCCGAAAGGAGGCCCAGTTTGTGGAAACACAGATTGGAGATTACTCCGAGGCGTCCGGTTCACTGGTCAACTGGACTAAGAGCGAAGTTCTGTGGTTGGGGAGGGAGGGTGAGCAGTTTGCCCTCCCGGAAGTGTTCCCCGCGCCCCGGCCGGAAATTAGAATTCTGGGCATTCATTTTGGCCAGGGTGACTATGCCAAACTAAACTGGGAGTGCAGGCTGGTGAATGCCACCCAAAAAGTTAATGCCTGGAAAGGCTGGAAGCTGTCACTAAGGGAAAGGGTGAGCTTGGTCAAAACCTATTTGCTTCCCGAATTCCTCTTTGTCAGCTACGTTTGTCTTCTGCCAAGGTCGCTCTATGCGTGGATCTGTGGGGAAACAGGCTGAATCTGATAAAGAGGGAGGTCACGTACCGACAGAGGAGGCAGGGTGGGTTGGACATGATTAATCCCACGGTTTTCTTTACTGTGGTGTTTCTTAAGTTCAACCTACAATCCATTTTTCAGCACGAACCCTCCCTGTGGGAGCGCTCATGTAAGAACTGGTTTCTGGTTTTCCTGAGTGGGTGGGAGGGGGGTGGTCGCCCCTGTGATCTACGGAGATCCCATGGGTACCTCCCCGCCTATGTTCCAACTGCCCTAAGGGTACTGAGGCGGTGGAGGATAACGGCCCTGGAGGTGGGCTCGTTGGGTCGGCACGAACTGTACCTGCGGGTCATGACCTCTGACTTTTTGAGACAACTAGCCTTAAGGGATTGTCCGGACAGGGTTCTCAGGGAGGGATTAGCCCTCCTGAATTCCAAGAGAATTCCGGCCAAGTTCTGGGATCTTGCATGGAGGGCGTTCCATGGACGGCTCTATGTGAGGTCGAACTTAAAGTACCAGAGTCTTGAGGACAGGGGCTGTCCTCGTCCCGAGTGTGGAGGGGCACTGGAGACCATGGACCACTTTTTGGTTGAGTGCCCTTTCAACTTGGAGGTTCTGGGGGAGGTTGGGGATGCCATTGGCTATCCCCGTCTCCGGGCCCTTACCTATTCTGAGAGGGTGTACGGCGACTTCAGGGCCCGGAGGGGTTATGAGTTGTCATCACTGTTATTAGTTAGTATAGTTTGCCTTTATTACACTTGGCACGTGCGGTGCTTAGTGTCCACTAGGGGCAAGTTCCTGCCCGTGCATGAGGTGGCGGGTGATATCTTTCGGGAGTTGGTGAAGGTGAGGTATCTTGAGGGAGAAAGAACGGGTAGGGAAAGGTGTGCCAGATTGTGAGAGGCTTTTCTTTTCGGCCACCTTGATGATCTTCCCCCTCCCTTTTCCTTAGGTGGTGGGTCTGTCTGTCCTGTCCCCCACGATTATTTTTTTGGGCAATTTAATTTTAAAAACATGGTAAGCACTGATGGTTTCGTTACGTTCCTGTCTATAAGGGGTGTGTAGTGTATATAGATAAGTTGTTGTAGATAAGTTGTTACAGATGAACTGTTTTAATCCGAGTGATCTTGGGTCGGAGGGGGCTTTTCCTGGTGACCTCTCTCCCTCCGCGTCTTGAGACGGACTTTTCTTTATAAACTGGTGAAGAAAGCATGTTTTCTTTTCTATTTTATTAAGTCTGTTTAAGTTGGTTTTCTTTTCTTCTTCTCAAGAATGAGTACTTTATGTCTTTGTTTTGTAATACAACTGGCAGCAGTTTTTAAAATAAAAACCTCCACCTATATAGCTAGCTATATTGCTCTTGTAATAGAGCTTGCAGTCAGTTGTAGGAGATTGTGCCTGTTGTCTGCGTGCCCTGACCGCAGTATACACCATTATATCCACCTACACAGCTAGCTATATTGCTCTTTTGTAATAGAGCTTACAGTCAGTTGTTGGAGATTGTGTGTGCTGTCTGCATGCCCTGACCGCAGTATACACCGTTATATCCCCCTACATGTGCCGGCGTCCTGGGAGCACCAGATGTGACCGTACATGGTTGATGCCTCGCTCCTGATACATTCGCAGTCTGCTTTGTCCCTCCTGTGCAATCTAAGTTCTTCCTGCTTCTCCTCACTATCTGCTGGTCCATATCTCCCTCTGAACTCCCCTCCTCTTGTGGCATCACTAGACACGTCACCATCGACGTCACCTTCCCCACCGCTATAATTAAAGATCTCGGAATAGGCAGCAACAGCGGGGACCAACCTCCTCCTTGGGCTGATCTGGGTACAGTCGTCAAACTGCTGAGTGGCAGTTGTTGCTACCTTCTCTTCCTGATCCAATGCCAAGATGCGCATCGGAAATGTCTTGATATGGATGGGAAAATAATTCCTGTGACTCAAGCGGAAGGTATATGGTGGTGGTGTTGGTGGTAGTGTCCTTGCAGAGAGTGAAGAAGAGGGTGTAGATCGAGAGGATGAGGAGGGTGCAGAAGAGTAAGGCTGAGTGAGCTACTCAACCAAGTCTGGTGCGTCCTTTGACGTAATCGCACTCACCTTCTGCAATTTGCCACTTTGGCTCAAGTCTGTTGCTCCTGCCCTACCTCTACCACCCCTGCGGAAGGGCCTGCCTCTTCCTCTGCCTGTCATTTTTTAAATGACCCTGTGACAAAAGTCTCTAGAAAAGTGCAGTATGTATGTGGAAGAAGGAATATAACACCCCACTTCAATCTGTTGTTTTTGGGGGCCACTGGTCTATCACACCAGTTATAATACTTTTTTTTTTATTGCGTTTGTCACTCTTTGTAGTATAGCTGCAGAACCGCTCAGCAGTCATAATGCTGCACAGTGGAAATGCACTATACTATGCTTTCAATATGTGCAAGTATTTTATACGTGTATTACACACCTATATACTGCACACCAAATAGTACACCTATACCAGTCCTTACAAGGACCTTTGTGGACCTAGTTTCTAGTGATTTGCCGACTGTACCTCAGTCCCTGCACTGATAAAAGACTGCTGCAGAAACCAGCAGTAATCTGCAGCAGTGCACCAGCACCCTATATATTGTACACCTATACCAGTCCTTACAAGGACCTTTGTGGACCTAGTAGCTAGTGATTTGCAGACTGTCCCTCAGTCCCTACACTGAAAAAGGACTGCTGCAGAATAGGGCAGTAATCTGCAGCAGCACAGCCCTGCACCAGCACCCTATATATTGTACACCTATACCACAGTCCCTACACTGATAAAAGACTGCTGCAGAATAGAGCAGCAGTCAGGAGCAGTGCACCACAACCCTATATATTGTACACCTATACCAGTCCTTACAAGGACTTTTGTGGACCTAGTAGCTAGTGATTTGCAGACTGTACCTCAGTCCCTACACTGATAAAAGACTGCTGCAGAAACCAGCAGTAATCTGCAGCAGTGCACCACAACCCTATATATTGTACACCTATACCAGTCCTTACAAGGACCTTTGTGGACCTAGTAGCTAGTGATTTGCTGACTGTACCTCAGTCCCTACACTGATAAAAGACTGCTGCAGAAACCAGCAGTAATCTGCAGCAGTGCACCACAACCCTATATATTGTACACCTATACCAGTCCTTACAAGGACCTTTGTGGACCTAGTAGCTAGTGATTTGCAGACTGCCCCTCAGTCCCTACACTGATAAAGGACTGCTGCAGAATAGGGCAGTAATCTGCAGCACAGCCCTGCACCACAACCCTATATATTGTACACCTATACCAGTCCTTACAAGGACCTTTGTGGACCTAGTAGCTAGTGATTCGCAGACTGTACCTCAGTCCCTACACTGATAAAAGACTGCTGCAGAATAGGGCAGCAGTCAGCAGCAGTGCACCACAACCCTATATATTGTACACCTATACCAGTCCTTACAAGGACTTTTGTGGACCTAGTAGCTAGTGATTTGCAGACTGTACCTCAGTCCCTACACTGATAAAAGACTGCTGCAGAAACTGGCAGCAGTCAGCAGCAGTGCACCACAACCCTATATATTGTATACCTATACCAGTCCTTACAAGGACCTTTGTGGACCTAGTAGCTAGTGATTTGCAGACTGTACCTCAGTCCCTACACTGATAAAAGACTGCTGCAGAAACCAGCAGTAATCTGCAGCAGTGCACCACAACCCTATATATTGTATACCTATACCAGTCCTTACAAGGACCTTTGTGGACCTAGTAGCTAGTGATTTGCAGACTGTACCTCAGTCCCTACACTGATAAAAGACTGCTGCAGAATAGGGCAGCAGTCAACAGCAGTGCACCACAACCCTATATATTGTACACCTATACCAGTCCTTACAAGGACCTTTGTGGACCTAGTAGCTAGTGATTTTCAGACCGTACCTCAGTCCCTACACTGATAAAAGACTGCTGCAGAAACCAGCAGTAATCTGCAGCAGTGCACCACAACCCTATATATTGTACACCTATACCAGTCCTTACAAGGACTGGTGGGCCTAGTAGCTAGTGATTTGCAGACTGTCCCTCAGTCACTACACTGATAAAGGACTGCTGTAGCATAGGGCAGCAGTCAAGTATAATATTCTTTCTATATTTGGAAGAAAGTATATTATACGTGTACAACCCTATATACTGTACACCTATACCAGTCCTTAAAAGGACCTTTGTGGACCTATAGTAATAGCTAGTGATTAAACTGACTGTCCCTTCTGCACACAGCGTCCTGTCCCTCCCTACACTGACAAAAGACAGGCTGCTGCAATCACCAGCACAGCAGTGCACTGAGCCCTATATACTGTACTATACCTATACCATACCAGTCCTTAAAAGGACTTTTGTGGACCTAATAGCTAGCGATTTGTGTCACTACAGTCTCTCCCTGCTGCACACAGCGTCCTGTCCCTACACTGAAATAAGACAGAATGTAAAATGGCCGCCAGATCAGGTCTATTTATAAGGTAGGGGGAATGTCCAATTGTCCATGTGCTGAAATGTCTCAATTGGCTGTCCTGTACCCCATGATGGATGTGTCATCATGGGTCAAAGTCCTTTCACACTGTAAACACATATGTCCGCCGGGCGAACAGCGGCAATAGTCCGCCGATCGGGCGAATCGCGAACACGCACGAACACGCTGGGCAAACAGTTCGGCCATCCCTATTTATGGATGTTAAAAACAGACGGAACCGGCTCACCATAATCCCGAAGGCATTCTCAACAACCCTTCTTGCTCTGGCCAGCTGGTAATTAAAAACCCTCCTCTCCTCTGGAATACCGCCAGGGAGGCTACAGGCAAATCCACTATGCGCTACAAGTGTACTCGCTGTAAATCTGAGGGGAAGCACAGCTGATTTTATCATCCAATCATGTAGAAGCAAAAATACTGTTTTTGTATTTTCCTTACATGTCCCCCTCGGATCTCCAGCGACTGCACTTCCAAATGAACTTGTAGTGCAAAGTGGATTTACCTTTAGTAAATAAACCCCAAAGTCCAAGATAATAGGATTTTTATAGCAGCTTACCTGTAAAATCCTTTTCTTTTGAGGTACATCACGGGACACAGAGACTCAGTAATTACTGATGGGTTATAGGGTATCACTAGGTGATTGGACACTGGCACACCCTAGACAGGAAGTTCAATCCCCCATATAACCCCTCCCCATACTGGAGGTACCTTCGTTTTGTAGCAAAGCAATATAAGTGTGTTAGAAGAGGGGAGGGACCTCTGTGTCCCGTGATGTACCTCAAAAGAAAAGGATTTTACAGGTAAGCTGCTATAAAAATTCTATTTTCTTTCTCATACATCACGGGACACAGAGACTCAGTAATTACTGATAGGATGTCCCAGATAGTGATGGACGAACTTCCGATGGGACGTTTCGCGAACGCGGACCTCGAACGCGGCCGATAGTTTGCGAACCATAACGTTCGCGGCTGGCCCCATTGACTTCAATGGGAGGCGAACTTTGCAAACCTACAGGTCAAATTTGCAGCCACAAAATAATTACTAGCTGTGCAAACATAGTCCCACCACATGGCCAATGACATAACACATTTATGAGGTGAATCTGGGATCGACAACTACAAGCATTCTTTTTTTATATGTGAAATTGTGACAATTCAGGACTGTGGAGCGCATGAAGGCAATGGAGGAGAGGGAAGGTCAGGGTAGGCAAAGAAGAGGGTGCAGGAGATTATCACCAGCAGCGTGACATACAGCAATGACACCTGCACCGTGATAGAGTGATATGACACCAGCACCGTGATAGAGAGCACTGACTTCAGCAGCGTGACATACAGCAATGACACCTGCACCGTGATAGAGTGATCTGACACCAGCATCGTGATAGAGAGCACTGACATCAGCAGCCTGACATAAAGCACTGACACCAGCACCGTGATATACAGCACTGACACCAGCACTGTGATAGAGAGCACTGACACCTGCACCGTAAGCAGCCCCAGGAAGAAGTCAGCATAGCACAGGGATGGTGGGAGCCCCTCATAATGAGCATAGCACAGGGATGGTGGGAGCCCCTCACAATATGCACAGCAGAGGTACAGCCCCAGGAGGAAGTCAGCACAGCACAGGGATGGTGGGAGCCCCTCATAATAAGCAGCCCCAGGAGGATGTCAGCATAGCACAGGGATGGTGGGAGCCCCTTATAATAAGCAGCCCCAGGAGGAAGTCAGCACAGCACAGGGATGGTGGGAACCCCTCATAATGAGCATAGCACAGGGATGGTGGGAGCCCCTCATAATGAGCATAGCACAGGGATGGTGGGAGCCCCTCATAATATGCACAGCAGAGGTACAGCCCCAGGAGGAAGTCAGCACAGCACAGGGATGGTGGGAGCCCCTCATAATAAGCAGCCCCAGGAGGAAGTCAGCACAGCACAGGGATGGTGGGAGCCCCTCATAATAAGCAGCCCTAGTAGAAATATGACACCGCTCAACCTCTTCAAACAAGAGGGTACAGGCATATAGTACGGTGCGCTTTTTTTGGACAAGGAAGTGAGCCAAATGAAGAAAGAAGGTCTGTGTGCTCAAATAAAAAAATCGTTTATAGACATATACATGGTCTACTGGTCACATGTGTTGAATTCCTCCGAGATCCATGCCTCATTCATTTTTAGAAATGTGAGGTAGTTAACACTGTCGTGAGCTAGGCGAGTACGCTTATCGGTCACGATCCCCCCTGCTGCACTGAACGTCCTTTTGGACAGGACACTGGACGAGGGGCAAGCCAACAGTTCAATTGCAAATTGGGCAAGCTCTGGCCAGAGGTCAAGTCTGCCCACCCAGTAGTCCAGGGGTTCATGACTCCTCAGAGCGTCCACATCGGCCGTTAACCCGATGTAGTCGGACACCTGACGGTCTAGGCCAGGGGTGTCCAAACTTTTTTCAAAGAGGGCCAGATTTGATGAAGTGAACATGCACGAGGGCCGACCATTTTTCTGACATTCTTTGAACCATTAAAATTCGGTCTAACTGTGTTCGTTCGAACACTAATACACGGCCCAACAAGAATTCTCTTGCCTTTGTGGCTGTGTGTGTTAAAGAGATGAGCTCGGGCGTGTTATTTGGATATACCGTATTTATTGGCGAATAAGAGAGAAGTTTCAGGAAAAAACCTTAAAATTTTAAATAAAAAACTGTAAAGCAAAATAAGGGTCAGTGCCCATCTGCGCGCCCACCATTGCTGGGAATGCAGCCCCCACCATTGCCAGGAATGCAGCCACCATTACCAGGAATGCAGCCACCATTACCAGGAATGCAGCCACCATTAGCCAGGAATGCAGCCACCATTGCCAGGATTTCACTCACCATTAGCCAGGAATGCAGCCACCATTAGCCAGGATTTCACATACTATTGCCAGGAATGCAGCCACCATTAGCCAGGAATGCAGCCACCATTAGCCAGGATTTCACTCACCATTAGCCAGGAATGCAGCCACCATTGCCAGGATTTCACTCACCATTAGCCAGGAATGCAGCCACCATTAGCCAGGATTTCACTCACCATTAACCAGGAATGCAGCCACCATTAGCCAGAATTTCACATACTATTGCCAGGAATGCAGCCACCATTAGCCAGGAATGCAGCCATCATTAGCCAGGATTTCACTTACTATTGCCAGGAATGCACCCACCATTGCCAGGAATGCAGCCAATATTAGCCAGGAATGCAGCCACCATTAGCCAGGAATGCAGCCACCATTAGCCAGGAATGCAGCCACCATTAGCCAGGATTTCACTCACTATTAGCCAGGAATGCAGCCACCATTAGCCAGGATTTCACATACTATTGCCAGGAATGCAGCCACCATTGCCAAGATTTCACTCACTATTAGCCAGGAATGCAGCCACCATTAGCCAGGAATGTACTTACCATTGCCATCAGTGCAGCCTTGGAGGGGACATGGAGGGGGCTGAACGAGCGCCAAAGAACAGGAGAATCTCCTGTTTACACAGCGGCTTCTTTAAGAGAAAGTCCCGCCTCCTTTGATGGACAGAACAGACGTCCAATAGCGGAGATGGGACTTCCTATTACAGAGGCTGCCGTGTAAACAGGAAATACACCTGTGTGCACGGCGCTCGTACAGCCTCCTATCTCCAATGCAACCAGACTATATATCTTTTGTGGCCCCGGCGCTGGGAGATCGCCGGGGGCCACAAAAGATATATATGTTTAGATTACGAGGCGGGCCGTTCAAAACCGGGCCGCGGGCCGCGATTGGCCCGCGGGCCGGACTTTGGACATGCCTGGTCTAGGCGTTCCCTGATGCTGGATCCGGATGACACCTGTCGATGGGTCGGCTGAAAGAATGACCTCATATCCGAAGTCACCAACACATCTTCAAACTGGCCTCTTCTTGCAGGCGCTGTTGGATTGGTACCCGCAACTCCTTCTCTGGGAGTGGGAATTGCTCCTCTGCCAGCGCACGCAAAAGCAGAATGCAGCATTTCTCGAAGCAAGGCCTGGAAGTGCTCCATTCTGACAGCCCTCTGTGACAGCGGTAACATTTCCGCCATTTTGTGTTTGTACCGGGGGTCTAAGTACGTTGCCACCCAGTACTGGTCCTTGACCCTTATGCTTTTTATACGGGGGTCCCTATTAAAACACTGGAGCATGAAGGCCCCCATTTGCACTAAACTGGAAGTGGTGTGGTGGCCTGGCTCCTGCTCATCATCCAGGATAATGTCGTCCTCTTCATTCTCCTCTCCCCATCAACGCATAACAACAGGGATCCCAGAAAGGTTTAAAGCATGCTCTTCTTGCTCCTCCTCATCCGCCCCGGCACCATCCTCCTCTGACTCCTCTTCAGACTCCTGTTGTTCACTTGTCTCAGATAGAGTAGCCCCCCCTGGGAATTCATCCAGCATTGTGACTTCCTCATCTTCCCGCTACTGCTCCTCCACAGCTTGATCAATGACACGACGCAATGCACGCTCCATAAAGAAGGCATAAGGTACCATGTCACTGATGGCGCCATGGCTGCGACTGACCAGTTTGGTGATCTCCTCAAATGGCCGCAGAAGTCTGCATGCGTCGCGCATGAGCAGCCACTGGCACGGTGAAAAAAAACCCAGCTCCCCAGAACCTGTTCTGCCGCAGAGTTCATACAGGTAGACGTTAACTGCACGTTTCTGCTGGAGCAGCCTATCAAGCATAAGCATATAGAATGTTGAGTTCCATTGCGTCGGGCAATCGCAAATAAGACGTCTGACCGGCAGATTGTGTCGCCGCTGAATGTCAGCAAGGCGAGCCATGGCCGTGTAAGATCTTCTGAAATGGGCCGAGATTTTCCTTGCCTGCCGCAAGATGTCCTGGACCCCAGGGTATTTGACAACGAATCACTGCACGACCAAGTTTAAGACGTGTGCCATGCATGGCACGTGCGTAACTTTGCCCTGTTTCAATGCGCTAAGCAGATTGGCACCGTTGTCACACACCCCTTTACCAACTGTCAAATTGAGCGGTGTAAGCCACTGATCTGCCTGTAAACGCAAAGCTGAAAGGAGTGCCGAGCCAGTGTGGCTCTTGGCTTCCAGGCACAACAGACGCAGCACGGCATGGCAACGTCTCACCTGACATGTCGAATAGGTTCTGGTGAGCTTGGGCGGCGCAGCGGAAGAGACGCTAGCAGCGGAAAAGGAGGAGTCAGCCGAGGAGGAGAGGAAGGAGGATGGAGTAGGAGGAGGAGGGGAAGAAGAGCCAGGCCTGCATGCAATCCGTGGCGGTAAAACCAAATCTACACGGGTGCCATGGGTTACATGCTTGACGGCCCTCAGAAGGTTTACCCAGTGGGCAGTAAAAGTGATATACCTTCCTTGCCCGTGTTTGCTAGACCACGTGTCTGTGGTCAGATGTATCTTGGCACCGACACTGTGTGCCAGAGATACATTCACTTGCCGCTGAACATGGCCATATAGCTCTGGGATGCCCTTCTGTGAGAAATACTTCCTTCCTGGGACCTTTCATTGTGGTGTTCCAATGGCCACAAATTTTCAAAAGGCCTCCGAGTCCACCAGTTTATATGGCAGTAGTTGGCGGGCTATCAGTTCTGACAAGCCAGCCGTCAACCGTTGGGCAAGAGGGTTATCCGGCGTCATCATTTTTTTACGCTCGAACATTAGGCCCACAGAAGCCTGCCTTTTTGCAGAAAAATGTGAGCTTGGCATGATGGAAGGTGGAGTGGAGGACAATTGTGAGGAGAGAGGAGAAGTAGAAGACGAGGCTGGACGGTGAGAGCCTGGAGTGTGGCTTTGTGTATTCCGTTGCTCCCACTGGGCTTGGTGATGGCTGCTCATGTGCCTTCTCAAGGCGGTCGTCCCTAGGTGAGTGTTGGGCTTACTGCGACTAATGCGTTGACTGCAAAGATTGCAGATGGCAACACTATTGTCAGCAGCGGACACGTTAAAAAAGCCCACACTGCGGAGCCATGTGTCAGCGTCCTGGGAGCGCCAGATGTGACCGTACATGGTCGATGACTCGCTCCTGATACATTAGCAGTCTGCTTTGTCCCTCCTGTGCAATGTAAGTTATTCCTGCTTCTCCTCCCTATCTGCTGTTCCATATCTCCCTCTGAACTCCCCTCCTCTTCCTCTCTTGTGGGCACCCACGTGACATCACTAGACACGTCATCATCGACGTCACCTTTCCCACCGCTATAAGTAGAGATCTCGGAGTAGGCAGCAACACCGGGGACCAACCTCCTCCTTGGGCTGATCTGGGTACTGTCGTCAGACTGCTGAGTGGCGGTTCTTGCTACCTCCTCTTCCTGATCCAATGCCAAGAGTGGCTGCGCATTAGAAATGTCTTGATATGGATCGGAAAATAATTCCTGTGACTCAAGCGGAAGGTATGTGGTGGTGTTGTTGGTGGTAATGTCTTTGGGGGTGCACATAGCAGAGAGTGAAGAAGAGGGTGCAGATCGAGAGGATGAGGAGGGTGCAGAAGAGTAAGGCTGAGTGAGCCACTCAACCAAGTCTGGTGCCTCCTTTAAAGTAATTGAATGCATCTTCTGCAACTTCCCACTTTGGCTCAAGCCTGTTGCTCCTGCCCTGCCCCTACCACCCCTGCAGAAGGGCCTGCCTCTTCCTCTGCCTGTCATTTTTTAAATGACCCTGTGACAAAACTCTCAGTCCCTATACTGCTAAAGGACTGCTGCAGAATAGGGCAGCAGTCAGCAGTAGTGCACCTCAACCCTATATATTGTGGACCTATACCAGTCCTTAAGGAATAGCAGACTGTACCTCACTCAACCCTATGTACTGTAGTACACTATACCTTACCAGTCCTGATAAGGACCTTTGTGGAACTAGTAGGTTGTGATTAGCAGAATGTACCTCAGTCCCTATACTGATAAAGGACTGCTGCAGAATAGGGCAGCAGTCAGCAGTAGTGCACCTCAACCCTATATATTGTGGACCTATACCAGTCCTTTAGGAATAGCAGACTGTACCTCACTCAACCCTATGTACTGTAGTACACTATACCTTACCAGTCCTTATAAGGACCTTTGTGCAACTAATAGGTTGTGATTAGCAGACTGTACCTCAGTCCCTATACTGATAAAGGACTGCTGCAGAATAGGGCAGCAGTCAGCAGTAGTGCACCTCAACCCTATATATTGTGGACCTATACCAGTCCTTAAGAAATAGCAGACTGTACCTCACTCAACCCTATCTACTGTAGTACACTATACCTTACCAGTCCTTATAAGGACCTTTGTGCAACTAGTACGTTGTGATTAGCAGAATGTACCTCACTCCCTATACTGATAAAGGACTGCTGCAGAATAGGGCAGCAGTCAGCAGTAGTGCACCTCAACCCTATATATTGTGGACCTATACCAGTCCTTAAGGAATAGCAGACTGTACCTCACTCAACCCTATGTACTGTAGTACACTATAACTTACCAGTCCTTATAAGGACCTTTGTGCAACTAGTACGTTGTGATTAGCAGACTGTACCTCAGTCCCTATACTGATAAAGGTCTGCTGCAGAATAGGGCAGCAGTCAGCAGTAGTGCACCTCAACCCTATATATTGTGGACCTATACCAGTCCTTAAGGAATAGCAGACTGTACCTCACTCAGCCCTATGTACTGTAGTACGCTATACCTTACCAGTCCTTATAAGGACCTTTGTGCAACTAGTAGGTTGTGATTAGCAGACTGTACCTCAGTCCCTATACTGATAAAGGACTGCTGCAGAATAGGGCAGCAGTCAGCAGTAGTGCACCTCAACCCTATATATTGTGGACCTATACCAGTCCTTAAGGAATAGCAGACTGTACCTCACTCAACCCTATGTACTGTAGTACACTATACCTTACCAGTCCTTATAAGGACCTTTGTGCAACTAGTACGTTGTGATTAGCAGACTGTACCTCAGTCCCTATACTGATAAAGGACTGCTGCAGAATAGGGCAGCAGTCAGCAGTAGTGCACCTCAACCCTATATATTGTGGACCTATACCAGTCCAAAAGGAATAGCAGACTGTACCTCACTCAACCCTATGTACTGTAGTACACTATACCTTACCAGTCCTTATAAGGACCTTTGTGCAACTAGTAGGTTGTGATTAGCAGACTGTACCTCAGTCCCTATACTGATAAAGGACTGCTGCAGAATAGGGCAGCAGTCAACAGTAGTGCACCTCAACCCTATATATTGTGGACCTATACCAGTCCTTAAGGAATAGCAGACTGTACCTCACTCAACCCTATGTACTGTAGTACAATATACTTTACCAGTCCTTATAAGGACCTTTGTGCAACTAGTAGGTTGTGATTAGCAGACTGTACTTCAGTCCCTAAACTGATAAAGGACTGCTGTAGAATAGGGCAGCAGTCAGCAGTAGTGCACCTCAACCCTATATATTGTGGGCCTATACCAGTCCTTAAGGAATAGCAGACTGTACCTCACTCAACCTTATGTACTGTAGTACGCTATACCTTACCAGTCCTTATAAGGACCTTTGTGGAACTAGTAGGTTGTGATTAGCAGACTGTACCTCAGTCCCTATACTCATAAAGGACTACTGCAGCAGAAGGGCAGCAGTCAAGTATAATATTCTTTCTATATTTGGAAGAAAGAATATTATACGTGTACAAGCCTATTACCATACCAGTCCTGAAAAGAATCTTTGTGGACCTAATAGTAACAGCTACTGATTAAACTGACTGTCCCTCACTGCCACACACAGCTTCCTGCCTGTCCCTATTTAAACTGACAAAACACAGGCTCCTGCAACAAGAACTTGAATAGCACTCAAAACTATATCCTGTACTACTTTACCATACCAGTCCTGAAAAGGACTTTTGTGGACCTAATAGTAACAGCTAATGATTAAACTGACTATCCCTGCTGCACACAACGTCCTGTCCCTCTCTCTACACTGACAAAAGACAGGCTGCTGCAACAATGACTTGAATAGCAGTGCCTCAAACCTATATCCTGAACTACACCTAACACCTATACCATACCAGTCCTTAAAAGAACTTTTGTGGACCTAATAGCTGGCGATTTGGGTCACTGCAGTCTCCACACAGCAACCTCTCCCTATAATGACAGTAGAAAGAATGTAAAATGGCCGCCGGATCGGGTCTATTTATAAGTTAGGGGGAATGTCCAAGTGTCCATGTGCTGTAATGTCTCAATTGGCTGTCTTGTATCACATGATGGATGTGTCATCATAGGTCAAAGTTCTTTTACACAGTAAACACGGAAGTCCGCCGGGCGAACAGCGGCAATAGTCCGCCGATCGGGTGGACTGCGAACAGCCGAAATTCGCCGCGAAACAACCGCCGGGTGAACTGTTCGGCCATCCCTAGTCCCAGAGCAATGCTATCTGAGGGTAGGGGAGCCACACAACATAGGGTATAATCAGACCTGACGACCCTGTACCGCTGTCTGCAGCACACTACGCCCAAAGGCGATATCCTCATGCCTTCTCACATTCACCTGATAAAATTTAGTGAATGTATGAACTGATGACCAGGTTGCAGCCTTGCAGATTTGAGCCATGGAGGCCTGGTGATGCACTGCCCATGAAGCACTAATATCCCTAGTGGAGTGCGCCTTGATTTGAAAAGGTGGAATCTTTTGCTTCAAACCATAAGCTTGAACAATTTCTTATCGAATCCATTTAGCAATGGTAGATTTCGACGCTGCCTGTCCTCGCGTAGGACCCTTTGGCAATGCGAACCTGAGCAATCGCTTCCAGATAGGCTTTGACTGCCCTCACTACATCCAAAGAATGTAGTGACTTCTCTTCCATAGAGCAGGGATTTGGAAAAAAGGAAGGCAGAACAATATCTTGGTTTAGATGAAAACCTGAGACCACCTTCGGTAGAAAACTAGGATGAGGGCGTAACACCACTCTATCCTTGTACATTATCAGATGCGGCTCTTTACAAGAGAGGGTCGCTGATACTCTTCTAGCAGAAGAAATGGCCACCAGAAAAAAGAATTTCCTTGTCAACAGAACTAAGGGAATTTAATGTATTAGTTCAAAAGGCTGCTTCTGTAAAGCTGACAGAACCAAATTCAGATCCCAGGGGTTCAGAGGCGTCCTAACTGGAGGATTAAGGCGCGTTACCCCTTTTATAAAGCTCCGGACCAAAGAATGCGAAGCAAGTGGACGCTGAAACAGAACCGATAAGGCTGAGACTTGGCCCTTGATGGTACTCAAGGCCAGTTTCATCTCTAACCCATTTTGCAGAATTTCAAAGATTCTGCTTATGACACATTTTCTGGACTGCCAACCCCTGGATTCACACCAGGAGACATATGCTTTCCAGACTCTGTGATAAATCATTCTGGAAGCTGGTTTTCTTGCATTAATCAAGGAAGATATCACAAGGGCCCGAAAACCCACAATTCTTCAGAATGAAAAAGGTTTCAATAGCCAAACCATTAAATTTTGCGTTTGTAAGGTAGGATGAAATACTGGTCCCTGGGATAGCAGGTCTGGACGGTATCTTCACTATTTCTGCATACCAAGCTCTTCTGGGCCATGCTGGGGCCACCAGAAGCACCGACTTCTTTCCTGCCTGATCCTGCAAAGAAGTCGTGGCAGTAGCAGAATAGGACGGAATGCATAAATCAGAGAGAACTGATGTCACGAAGTTACCAACACATCTGTCCCACATGCAAGAGGATCCCTCGTTCTTGACACAAAGTTGTCGATCTTGTTGTTGAACCTGGACGCAAAGTGATCTACATCCGGAACCCCCCATCTCTGGCATATGGCCAAGAAGACGTCTGGGTGAAGAGACCATTCCCCTGGGACTAACTGCTGGCGGCTCAAGTAGTCCGCCTGCCAGTTCTCTAACCCCGGAATGAATACTGCCGATATGCATGGCACATGTCTTTCTGCCCAAATTAAGATGTGGTTTACTTCCCCCTGATCTGCACGACTCTTGGTGCCCCCTTGGTGATTGATATAAGCCACTGCTTGTGGCATTGTTGGACTGGATCCTGACAGGGCAACCCTGCAACCTGAGTGTCCAGGCTTTTAGGGTGATCCCACTCAGAATAGATAAGCTTTTCCAGTAAACCATGAACAGGAAAGGCATGTGCAGTTTGAGGAGGTTTTAGTGAACCCAGAGAAGAAGTGGGTTCCTTAACTGACTCAGGTACGGGTAACTTAAATGCGGAGCGGACCGATCCAGCAAGAAATTTCACAAACATCTTCTCAAGCTGAAGAGGGCCCTTCTCCACTAGATTCCTCAAAAGTGGAATCATCAGTCTCCTCCCGATCCTCTGAGGGGGATTCCTCTCCTTTATCCCAGAGTTCCTCACTCTGAGGGTCCTGGGTGACAGAGAGGGACCTAGTGCGTTTTCTTCCACTGAGTGAAGACGCGATTAAGGCCACTAATCTTTCCTCTAAACCGTTTATGGCTGAGAAAAAAAACTCATCTGTAATGTATACAGGGGCTGAAGTGCCAGAAGCAGCTGCAGCCCCTGACCCTGATGGCTCTCCCTGGCCAGCCTCCCCGGGTCTTGCAGGGGGAGAAGGTGCTGCAGAGGGGGGTCCTCAGAGCCTGAAGGGGACGTCTTTGAGCCCCTATTCTTTTGGGTACCTCTTCTATCCATAGTGCAAAGCAACAAAAGGTAGAGGTACCACAAAAAAATGCACTGACTGCTGAGCACTGTAGTTCAGCAACTGCCACTGCTACCAAGACTCAGTCCGGTGAAGTAAATGCTGCCTGGGAATGCCTGTATCCTCCACACTCACATGTGCCTGTCAGCTCTGTGTCCCTCCATAGGCTGTGTGTACCTGAAAAAGAGTGCACTTTAAAGCCTGTGTAGCCTAGTGCCCCGCCCCCCTCCTCCAACCACTTCCGCACCCCTGCTCGTTTTTTAACACGCGAGCAGAGGCTCTAACCTTGCTGACAAGCATGGATGGGAGGCTGGGGCAGAGGAGAGGGAAGGGCCGGTGGACCTGAAGCCGCTGTAATGGCAGCGGCAAACGGCGGTGGACAGCGGCAGGTGGTGCGGTATGTTACCACTCTCTGCCCAGGCCTGTCTCAGTCCCCTAATCTGTGGAGGGAGAATCCTGGAAAGGAAAAACCCCCTTACCTTCATCCTTTTGGAGCATGGCTGGAGGAGCATAGAACGTGGACACCAAGCAGACAGAACAGGTATGAAAGGTATGTGCTCTTGGCAGCCCCGGTGGCGACTATAGGCATAGCATACATTTACTTAAAAGGAGAAAACCTACTAGAATTAGAAAAATTCTTGAGGAGTCTCCCTTACCTTATCCAGCTGCAGGGTTTGAATAACAGACCCAATCTTCACCTCTCACGGTGGACTCCGTTAGGAAAAAACCTTTAGAGACTGGGTGTGGATTTGGAGGCTGCCATTGGAATCGCCGCAGGATGGATCAGGCAGTCGGTGAGTACGAGAAGGTGGTCAGCTTACTCGAGGGTTTGGTCGGAGTGGTCTGGATTGGCGTGCAAGGCAAGGGTAAGTGATCGGGGACCCGATAGACGTTTGCTGGTGCTCTACTTCGTGGCCAGGAATATTGAGCGGGGGATGTCGGTGTCCGCCATTGAACGAAAACTGGCGGGTGGCATTTGATGGGCACAGTGGTGACATTTGATGGTACAGTGGTGGCGTTTGATGGTAGAGTGGTGGCGTTTGATGGGCACAGTGGCTGTAATTGATGTTTTTTAAATCGGTTCCTTTATATGCGGCCACCCACTTGGGACTGGGCCCTGGTGCTCCACCATCGGGCTCAGAGAAAATAGCCCTGTCCGGAGGTCGGGGGGGTGGGGGGGTCCTCCCAGTTCTAGTTACGCCACTGGGTCCTTGGGGTTTGCAAGATGGCATTCAGAAGGCCTTGAGGGTGTGGGGTTGCCCTAAAGGTTGAGGGAGGTCATCCTTTTGGGCTGTGGCGGGGTTTGTCTGGTGGTCTTTGACAGTGGGTGGTAAATCAGAGGTGATCTGAAAGGGGTGGGGGGCCCATCGCTAGTATGGGTCCCTCCGGGGTGTATTACAGAACATTGTATGGAATACGGTTATGGTTATTACTGTCGGAAGTTGTCTCCGAGCGGTCACAGCTGGAGGCCTGCTTAAGTTAAAATGGGTACCGGAGTGAGTTGGTTGTTTGGTAAAGTTATGGGTCACCGTCAGAGATCACCAGACTGGACATGTTGTTATATGCTATTTGTTTGTTATATCGGATGGTTGTATATGGTTATATTTATTGTTATCTATATATAGATATATATATTTGATTGGAGTGTTTGAGTTATGTTAATAAAGGCTGTTATGGCCGTTTTACTTACTTCAAATTAAGGTGTGATCTCATCTTTCAAGGATAAGTGGTAAAAGGGGGGGGGGGGGGGGGTTGGAGTAGAATGGATAACAGGGTGAGTGTGAAGGACCTTTAGACTACACTGGTCATGGTCTAGCACAGGGGTCTTCAAAGTACAGCCCTCCAGTTGTTCAGGAACTACAATTCCCATCATGCCTAGTCATGTCTGTGAATGTCAGAGTTTAGCAATGCCTCATGCAGGGGCGGACTGACCAGTCGGTCACTCGGTCGCCGCCCGAGGGCCCGCGGACATTAGGGGCCCAGACTCGGCTGAATTACATGCCGATGCTAACAGCGGCTGAATTACATGCCGATGCTAACTGTGCGCTGATCCCCGCCGGCCCCTCCTTCCCCCGTCCATCCCAGGCCAGGTGCTTGTACTGTATGCATCGTGGCATCACCTGACCTGGGACCGACGAAAAGAGTGGAGGGGCCGGCGGGGAGCAGCGCGCTGTTAGAAGTGTCTCAGGACTCAGGCTCAGCAAGCATCCAGTGACTCGGTGAGTGAAGCCGAGACACCAGGGGGCCGCCACACGTGATGGGGGGGGGGGGGGTACAGACAGATGCATGGGCCCCGGGTCCCTCCATCCCACAGTGTCATGCATGGGCCCCGGGTCCCTCCATCCCACAGTGTCCTCCTGGCTGTGTGCATGTCCTGTGCTGTGTGTGTCCCCCTGTGTGCATGTCCCCCTGTGCTGTGTGCATGTCCCCCTGTGCTGTGTGCATGTCCCCCTGTGCTGTGTGCATGTCCTGTGTGCATGTCCCCCTGTGCTGTGTGCATGTCCCCCTGTGCTGTGTGCATGTCCCCCTGTGCTGTGTGCATGTCCTGTGTGCATGTCCCCCTGTGCTGTGTGCATGTCCCCCTGTGCTGTGTGCATGTCCTGTGTGCATGTCCCCCTGTGCTGTGTGCATGTCCTGTGTGCATGTCCCCCTGTGCTGTGTGCATGTCCCCCTGTGCTGTGTGCATGTCCTGTGTGCATGTTCCCCTGTGCTGTGTGCATGTCCTCCTGTGCTGTGTGCATGTCCTGTGTGCATGTCCCCCTATGTGCATGTCCACCTGTGCTGTGTGCATGTCCCCCTGTGTGCTGTGTAAGTGTGTGTCCGGTGTGCGTGTCCTCTCCCGTGTGCATGTCCCCCTGTGTGCATGTCCTCCTGTGTGCATATCCTGTGCTGTGTGCGATTCCCCCTGTGTGCTGTGTAAGTGTCCTGTGTGCATGTCCTGTGCTGTGTAAGTGTGTGTCCTGTCTGCATGTCCCCCTGTGCTGTGTGCATGTCCTCCTGTGTGCGTGTCCTCCTGTGCTGTGTGCATGTCCCCCTGTGTGCTGTGTAAGTGTCCTGTGTGCATGTCCTGTGCTGTGTAAGTGTGTGTCCTGTCTGCATGTCCCCCTGTGTGCTGTGTAAGTGTCCTGTGTGCATGTCCTGTGCTGTGTAAGTGTGTGTCCTGTGTGCATGTCCCCCTGTGTGCGTGTCCCTCCTGTGTGCGTGTCCGTCTGTGCTGTGTGAGTGTCCCCCTGTGCTGTGTGTATGTGTCCCCCTGTGTGTATGTGTCCCCCTGTGTGCATGTCCCTCCTGTGTGCATGTCCCCCTGTGCTGTGTGCACGTCCTCCTGTGTACATGTCCCCCTGTGCTGTGTAAGTGTCCTGTGTGCATGTCCCCCTGTGTTGTGTAAGTGTCCTGTGTGCATGTCCTCCTGTGCTGTGTGCATGTCCCCCTGTGCTGTGTGCATGTCCTGTGTGCATGTCCCCCTATGTGCATGTCCACCTGTGCTGTGTGCATGTCCCCCTGTGTGCATGTCCCCCTGTGTGCATGTCCCTCTGTGTGCATGTCCCCCTGTGTGCTGTGTAAGTGTGTGTCCTGTGTGCATGTCCCCCTGTGTGCGTGTCCTCCCGTGTGCGTGTCCTCCCGTGTGCGTGTCCTCCCGTGTGCGTGTCCCCCTGTGTGCATGTCCTCCTGTGTGCATGTCCTGTGCTGTGTGCGATTCCCCCTGTGTGCTGTGTAAGTGTCCTGTGTGCATGTCCTGTGCTGTGTAAGTGTGTGTCCTGTGTGCGTGTCTGTCTGTGCTGTGTGAGTGTCCCCCTGTGTGCATGTCCCCCTGTGCTGTGTGCATGTGTCCCCCTGTGTGCATGTCCCCCTGTGCTGTGTGCACGTCCTCCTGTGTACATGTCCCCCTGTGCTGTGTAAGTGTCCTGTGTGCATGTCCCCCTGTGCTGTGTAAGTGTCCTGTGTGCATGTCCTCCTGTGCTGTGTGCGTGTCCTCCCGTGTGCGTGTCCTCCCGTGTGCGTGTCCTGTGCTGTGTGCGATTCCCCCTGTGTGCTGTGTAAGTGTCCTGTGTGCATGTCCTGTGCTGTGTAAGTGTGTGTCCTGTGTGCATGTCCCCCTGTGCTGTGTGCATGTCCCCCTGTGCTGTGTGCATGTCCTCCTGTGTGCGTGTCCTCCTGTGCTGTGTGCATGTCCCCCTGTGTGCTGTGTAAGTGTCCTGTGTGCATGTTCTGTACTGTGTAAGTGTGTGTCCTGTGTGCATGTCCCCCTGTGTGCGTGTCCCCCTGTGTGCGTGTCCCCCTGTGTGCGTGTCCCCCTGTGTGCGTGTCCTCCTGTGCTGTGTGAATGTCCTGTGCTGTGTGCATGTCCTCCTGTGATGTGTGCATGTCCCCCTGTGCTGTGTGCATGTCCCCCTATGTGCATGTCCACCTGTGCTGTGTGCATGTCCCCCTGTGTGCTGTGTGCATGTCCTGTGTGCATGTCCCTCTGTGTGCATGTCCCCCTGTGTGCTGTGTAAATGTCCTGTGCTGTGTAAGTGTGTGTCCCCCTGTGTGCGTGTCCCCCTGTGTGCGTGTCGCCCTGTGTGCATGTCCTCCTGTGTGCATGTCCTCCTGTGCTGTGTGCGTGTCCCTCCTGTGTGCGTGTCCCTCCTGTGTGCGTGTCCGCCTGTGCGAGTGTCCCCCTGTGCTGTGTGCATGTCCCCTCCTGTGTGCATGTCCCCTCCTGTGTGCATGTCCTCCCGTGTGCGTGTCCTCCCGTGTGCATGTCCCCCTGTGTGCATGTCCTCCTGTGTGTGATTCCCCCTGTGTGCTGTGTAAGTGTCCTGTGTGCATGTCCTGTGCTGTGTCCTCCTGTGCTGTGTGCATGTTCCCCTGTGTGCTGTGTAAGTGTCCTGTGTGCATGTCCTGTGCTGTGTCCTCCTGTGCTGTGTGCATGTTCCCCTGTGTGCTGTGTAAGTGTCCTGTGTGCATGTCCTGTGCTGTGTAAGTGTGTGTCCTATGTGCATGTCCCCCTGTGTGCGTGTCCTCCTGTGTGCGTGTCCTGTGTGCATGTCCTCCTGTGCTGTGTGCATGTCCTCCTGTATGCGTGTCCCTCCTGTGTGCGTGTCCGTCTGTGCTGTGTGAGTGTCCCCCTGTGTGCATGTCCCCATGTGCTGTGTGCATGTCCCCGTGTGCATGTCCCCCTGTGCTGTGTGCATGTCCCTCCTGTGTGCATATCCCCCCTGTGCTGTGTAAGTGTCCTGTGTGCGTGTCCCCCTGTGTGCATGTCCCCCTGTGCTGTGTAAGTGTCCTGTGTGCATGTCCTCCTGTGCTGTGTGTGTCCCCCTGTGTGCATGTCCCCCTGTGCTGTGTGCATGTCCTGTGTACATGTCCCCCCTATGTGCATGTCCCCCTGTGCTGTGTGCGTGTCCCCGTGTGCATGTCCCCCTGTGCTGTGTGCATGTGTCCCCCTGTGTGCATGTCCCTCCTGTGTGCATGTCCCCCTGTGCTGTGTGCACGTCCTCCTGTGTACATGTCCCCCTGTGCTGTGTAAGTGTCCTGTGTGCATGTCCTGTGCTGTGTGTGTGTCCCTGTGTGCATATCCCCCCTGTGCTGTGTAAGTGTCCTGTGTGCGTGTCCCCCTGTGTGCATGTCCCCCTGTGCTGTGTAAGTGTCCTGTGTGCATGTCCTCCTGTGCTGTGTGTGTCCCCCTGTGTGCATGTCCCCCTGTGCTGTGTGCATGTCCTGTGTACATGTCCCCCCTATGTGCATGTCCCCCTGTGCTGTGTGCGTGTCCCCGTGTGCATGTCCCCCTGTGCTGTGTGCATGTGTCCCCCTGTGTGCATGTCCCTCCTGTGTGCATGTCCCCCTGTGCTGTGTGCACGTCCTCCTGTGTACATGTCCCCCTGTGCTGTGTAAGTGTCCTGTGTGCATGTCCTGTGCTGTGTGTGTGTCCCTGTGTGCATGTCCCCCTGTGCTGTGTGCATGTCCCCCTGTGTGCTGTGTGCATGTCCTGTGTGCATGTTGTTAGGTGTGACCTCAACAAGTCACCTATTTGTCAGGTTATGTTACCGTTTCCCAATTGTTAGTTAGAGTTCTTATCTAAGCGACACGGAGGTACTCAGTATTTCTGCTCAGAAGTCCGTACTTAACTCTGACTCTGAGGCTCTTTATTACATCTCTTTTATAGACAGAAAAAGGCAAGCATCAGCAATGTAAAAAAACAACAATTTGCAAAGAAAAGGCAATTCTCCGGGTGTTATCAGCTGATAAGACAATCTTCTGGGCGTAGACTGCTTTTTAGGGCTGATGTGGCCTCTTCTTATGCGTACGTGACTAAAGATGATGAGTCCTTATTTTACTGAGAAGGATAAAGACAGACAAGTATTTAGTAAAACATACTGTCAACCATTTTGTTTCCACATACCTTGATCCTTACATTTCCCCCTTTGACATCACCCCTCCCTCTTGCCCTGGGTCCACCTGAACAAGTTCTAGTCGGCCTATATCCAGAGTACTCTCCCTGACCGCGAGTTGTCAGAGGGGTATACACCCATCCCCCTGGACAGTACCAACATCTAAAATTCAGGAAGAGTGGCTTTTCTGCAAGATGGGTGATGTCAAGGATCTAAATCCACCTATCTTCACAAAAGTTCCATCTTTTCCGCAGCATTTACCTTGGCTTTCTTGCAAAAGCACATGAGCAGTTTAAAGCATGCATAAAAGAGAAATACGAATAAGAGCACCACTATAATTGTCATTGCTGCCTTCTTAACCCAAGAGAATAACCCTGAGAAACTAAAAGTTCCACCAAACGGATCCCAGTCGCGACCAATATTTCGGGCCTTCTCTTGTAAATTCTTTACTTCCGTACGGTGTTGTGCAATGATGTCATAATAGTCAGGTACCTCAATGCTGGTGTTATGTATCCAAGTACAGCACTCATAGTCCTCAGTAGTTTCACAGAGTCCTGTCAGTGCTGCACTCATACTTTCAATTGCTAATTCATGTAATTCTAATTGTTGTCTGATGGCTCTGGTCTCCAGATTTAACTTAGTAATGTCATCAGAGTTTTTCTCCAAAACATCATTAATAATTCCTGTATAGTTATTTAGTCGTTTCATTAAGTCTATACCCCATCCTGTCCAGGACGGGAACCAAGCCCATGCCATGTCCTTCTTCAGGAATATTTCTCTTTTACTACGATACCTGAGGGGATACCTAGGGTGCATGCTAGCTTCTAATAGGTGATCACCTCGTTCATCACCTACTACTCCCATTACTGGTACTAAACTTGCGAGGTAGCACCATCCCTGAGCTCTTCTAGGTATCCAAGTATAACATTTATCCTCACAACAGATATATATATATTATTTCCCAGTGCTACTGATCTACTACCGATATTATTTCTATAAAGGGAGGTGTATCCATAAAGAGATAGGTTACTCACTAACCACCTGGTGTTGTTGTCTGAAATATTACCGAGGAACTCAGCTAACGATTGGTGTGTGTGGGTTATACTAGGGTAGAAGACCGTGTTTTTCCCAGGAGTAGCTTCTGGTATGAAAATGGACAAGTTAAATTTGCTGTCTTGGCATTCTCCATTTCCTCCCGTTGTGTTCCCTAGGTTGAAACACCAATCAGGGGAAAAGGCGAGGCCATTTGACTTAAACATTACTGTCTCGCTGGTATTTGTTCTAATTATGTTAATGCTACTGTTAGCAAGATCAGTATAGTTTATAGGAACTGCCATCAGTGGTATACTTGCTGTGCTGGGGTGTAATTTGCTACAAATCAAACATTTCTCATATCCTGACTTCTGGGCATAAGCATATTTAAACTTCAGTAATAACATTTTTTTAGAAAATCCTTCATCCTTGTGTATTTTATTCTGTGAGGTAACCAAACTATTAGCCAGGATTACTGAAACAATAAAAAGATACATGTTGTCATTTGCCAACTGGCTCCTTTTTACAGTGAGAAGCGTGGATCCAGGTAGGTTTCCCTTCCAATTTCACTGAGGTTGCTGTAATCAATAGCACCTGGAAAGGACCTTCAAACCTTGGTTCCAGTGTCTTCCTGGTATGTTTCTTTACATACACATAGTCTCCCGGTTGTAAGTCGTGAGTACCTGTGACAGAATTAGGGTCTGGAAGAGAAGAATACACACTCTTGTGGATTTTAGTCAGACGCTGTTGTAACTGTATTACATACGTAGTTAAACTATCACATTGCAATTGCATACTTTGAGGAAAATATAAACCTAATCTAGGTGCACTTCCAAACAGTATTTCATATGGGGATAACCCGGTTTTTCCTGTTGGGGTGTACCTAATAGAGAACAAAGCTAAGGGTAGGCACTCAGGCCATGGTTTGTTCAACTCCTGCATGGCCTTTTGTATTTTCAGCTTGATTGTACCATTTACTCTTTCTACTGATCCTGAACTCTGTGGGTGGTAAGGAGTATGAAAACTTTGTTGAACCCCTAACATTGCCATCACATTTTGCATTATTTCTCCCGTGAAATGTGTCCCCCTATCTGATTCTATTGTTTCTGGGAGACCAAACCTAGGTATCAGCTCAGTAATCAGTTTCTTGGCGGTGGCTTTTGCCGTAGCTGATTTTACAGGATAACTTTTGGGCCAGCCTGAAAATAGGCAGATGCACACGAGAACAAATTCAAAGGGGCCGCTCTTAGGCATTTGTATGTAGTCAATCTGCAGTCTCTGAAAGGGATATTGGGCCCGGACCTGATGTTTACGTGGGGTTTTCACTCTCTGTCCTGGGTTATTAATCAGACAGATTTGGCATGCAGCACAGTAGTTCCTTGCAGTACTACTGAATCCAGGGGCTAGCCATCCTTGGCTTACAATCCTATACATAGAATTGGAGCTGACATGAGTGGGTAAGTGGACAGCCGCTGCCATTGCGGGGTATAGAGAAGCGGGTAGACATATTTTGTCTCCTTCTCTCCATACATTGTCAAGGCCTGGTGCAGCTCCCTCCTTAACCCAACGGTCCTTCTCAATAGCCCCTGCTTGTTCCTGTAGTTCGATTAGCTGCTGCCATGTGGTTTTCGGGCATACTCACCTGTACCGTGGCTAAGGTCTCAGGGCTTACTTCCCCTAGAGCTGCCTTCTTTGCAGTTAAATCTGCAAATGCGTTTCCTTTTGCCTCAGTTGTTTTTGCGCTCGTGTGTGCCGCTATCTTCATGATGGCTACTCTTTTAACCTTTTGAAGATTGTTCAGGACTCTTTTGATTCCTTCACCATGTTTAACAGGTGTGCCTGCTGCTGTAAGGTAACCTCTAGCTTTCCATATTTGGCCATAATCATGTGCCACACCGTAGGCGTATGCGGAATCAGTGTAAACGTTCCCTTCTTGTCCCTCCAAGTGTTCTAGGGCTTTCTCTAGAGCGGTTAGTTCCGCTTCTTGTGCCGACATGTGTGCTGGTAGTGACTTTGCCTCAATTACCTGTGTGTCCGTTACCACAGCATAACCTGTGTGATATTTACCTTTGTCATCGGCAAATCTACTACCATCTATGTACAGTGTGTGTTCTGCATTTGCAATGGGTATGTCTGTGACATGTGGGAACCCCGTGGTTTCTTGTTCCATAAGTTGAAAACAATCGTGTTCATCAGATGTTATGTCCTGAAAGGAAAGTGTGTCAGAATCCTGAGTATCTTGTGCTGTGTCTACACCATTATCATCATTACTCCCCCCTGTCAAATCTGTCTGTAATGGTAAAAGCTGTGCTAAGTTAAAAGAAGTGCATCGCTGAAAGGTAACATTGGGGGGTAGGAGCAAGGTGCATTGTAGACGCAGCTGCCTTGCCATTGATATGTGTTTTGGCTGGACCTGTGACAAGATGGCGTGTATGTCATGTGTGGTATGTACCACTACAGGATTGTCTAAGACAATTTCTGAGGATTTGTCAATGATAATTGACACTGCTGCAACTGCTCGTACACAGGACGGTGATCCTCTAGAGACAGGATCGAGGGCCGCCGAGAAGTATGCTACCGGCCTTTGTTTGATGTGTTGTTGTGTCAACACCCCTGTTGCGTGTCCCGTGATTTCAGCAATGTACAAATGAAATGTTTTGGTATAATCAGGGATCCCGATCGCAGGTGCCGAAATTAGTAACCTTTTTAAGGTGCTAAAAGATTCATGACCTGCTTCTGTGAGTACATAGGGTACTATTTTCAAGCAATCATATAATGGCTGCATCAGAGAACTGGCATGTGGTATCCATTGTCTACAATATGACACCATTCCCAGAAACATACGAAGTTGCTTAAAGTTGCGTGGGACATTCATTTGTCTTATGGCCTGGACTCGGTCTTCAGTGAGGTGTCGAGTACCCTGGGATATACAGTGGCCCAAAAAGACAACCTTTTTCTGACCTACCTGTAACTTAGTTCTATTCACCTTGCACCCTTTTTCAGCCAGGAATTGTAACAATGAGAGAGTGGCTTTTAAACAAGTATCGTTATCCGGACAACATATGTGTTTCCCATAACCCTTCCGGAAGGCTAGACAGAATTTGGTCTATTTCCGGTGAGGGCGTATTGGACGGTTCTGGTTCTTCTTCCAAGCATTGTATTTTACTACAGATTTCTATACCCTCTGGGTCATCTCCTATTGCTAGGGTGACCATGCCATCTGGGTGATAAGTAATGTTCGCTCCTATTTTCTGAAGAATGTCTGCTCCTAATAAATTAGTGGGAGCTCCTCTGGAAATCAAAAAGCGTGACAAAAACATGTGATTTCCTATCTTTACTTTTAAAGGTTTAGTCAGCGGGGCATCAGTCAGGAGTCCGTCGTAACCACTTATGGGTATGGTGTCACGGGACGTCATGTGTGGAGGGACTACTGAATCAGACAACAGACTGCGTGACGCTCCTGTGTCAACCAAACAAGGAATATGTTTACCTTCCACCTTCATCAACATGTGGAGCATTTTGTTCTCTGATTCAGCTAGGACCGGGGCAAGTCATGCCGTATCGTCCCTATCGTTGCCACTCCTCTGTCTGTTGTCCCTCTCGTCTCTGTCCGTGCTTCCTTCCTGTTCGTCTTTTATCCTTTTTCTACAATTTCTTTTTATATGTCCTACCTTGTCGCAGTAATAGCAGGTAAGAGGTCTACGGGAGGAGTTCCCTCCTTCCCTGACCCGGGCAACAGTGTTAACTCCCGGTGTCCTCCTAGGTTTAGTTTCTGTTAGATCAGCTTCGATACCTTGTGCTTTCTGCAACAGCGCTCCTCTGTCCTGTAAGGCTCTCCATTCAGGAGTACACGTCTTTAGTTTGTCACCTATTTGTGGTACTAATCCTTCCATAAACTGTCGATTGAAAGCCCTAATGGTGATGGGTAGGGCTAAATCTAGCCCTTCGTCAGCCATCATGCTTTCCATATTAAGGTAAAATTCGGTAACAGTCTGACCTGGGGCTTGTTTTATGGGCGCCGTTGAGCCCCTTTCCCGCTGTTTCTCTTGGCAAAATTCTCGTAACTGAGCAATAAACAGGGGTCTAGAATCTATATGACGAGGATGTACTCCTGGCGGGTCCGTGGTAGGATCCCCATTCGGTCTAAGTGGGGTAAGTTTAGTCATGAATTGATTAAACATTGTCAGTGTCATTTTATGTCTACATATATCTTCCCCATCTTGCCAAGCTGCTTCATGTGTGTCCAGCAACTGTGTCACAAATCTGCAGAAGGCGGCGGGTTTTGCTACGGGATCAGGAGCATTCTGTACCAGTACCATAAGAGTGTTAGCTGTCCAAGGTGCCCATGCCCTCAAGACAACTTGTCGAGTCACAGTAGGCGGTTCTCCTTCCTGCCCGAAATTTGGATTATTCACTTGTATTACCCTAGTCCGACTATGGACTGGAGCTACGGGCTCTGGTCTTTGAGCGCCGCAATGCACACATTCCTGTGCCCAGTCTGGGTTCTGGGTACCGCATACTCGGCATACCCACCCTCTTCCTCTTAAGGAAGGATAAAGTTTTGGTCTTTCATTACCTGGTGTGGTGGTGTTATAAGGAGGTGGAGTATCTCCCGTATTTACCCTATCGCCGGGAGCAGAAGGAAGACTTTTGTGTCGGACCTTCATATCCCATCCACCCTTTTCCTGACAATACTCCCATCCCTCCTCTTTAGCCCTGTTGGATACCTTAATTAGACATTGTATTTGTGATACCCATCCGTTTTTCAATATCTCTCCCTGTCTGTCTTTCTTTATTTCTTCCCAACCTTCTACACTTAATCCATTTTCTCCATCCATCCCCAATTTCTTGAGAATCCTATTTGTGCCTTGTGCCTTATCCTTCCCATACAACATTGTAATTATGTCTTTAACACTATAACATTTCTGAGATTCCTCCTGGGGTTTACCCTGTGTCTGGCCCATTTTGACAGTCTTGCCTAGGTGGCGTTTGGATCACTTATTAAGTGTCTCGTTGCCTTCTCCTCCTAGGGTGCCAAAATATTAAAACTTTGTCCGGGGTATTTACTTTGAAACCGAACTACTTTATACCCCAACCAGACAATGAATGCGACTACTAATACAGCAGACACGACAATCACAATCATCACTTATAGGTGGCCAAACACATATGACTAGATCTCCGGGACTTTGTGGAGACCTTATTCCCTTCCCATTACCATGGAATCTCTCAGCATTCGTTTCTTATTCCTGCTTTATCGAGGCAGTCAGGACTTATACTTTCAACCCGTTTTTAGGCTCATGAATCAAAAAGCGTATATCAAACTTAAGTGTCGGACCCCCAAAGTACTCTTACGAGTTAAGGGCGCATTCCGTTACCCATTGGGATGATATATGTTTCAATTCACACCATACAAACAGGGCTTATTTCATTCACAACAGACAGATGACAAGTAGACAGACAAGAAACAACGGTAACATAAGTCAAAATATTAAGTTCAAGACCCGCTTTCTACAGAGGTTGGTTTTTACCTGAAGAACAATTCAGACAGATCAGGTGGGCACAAATCTAAGAAGCACAGAGTTTATAAGAAAATAAAGCTTTTCTTACCTGCGCAGGTTTTTGTCTGTGGTTCCTGATGTGCCCGACCACTTCGTTCCGTCCTTATGTTCGTTCGCCTCTTTGTAGTTTCTTTCTGCAGGTCCCTATTCGGGCGCCAGAATGTTAGGTGTGACCTCAACAAGTCACCTATTTGTCAGGTTATGTTACCGTTTCCCAATTGTTAGTTAGAGTTCTTATCTAAGCAAAGAGACACGGAGGTACTCAGTATTTCTGCTCAGAAGTCCGTACTTAACTCTGACTCTGAGGCTCTTTATTACATCTCTTTTATAGACAGAAAAAGGCAAGCATCAGCAATGTAAAAAAACAACAATTTGCAAAGAAAAGGCAATTCTCCGGGTGTTATCAGCTGATAAGACAATCTTCTGGGCGTAGACTGCTTTTTAGGGCTGATGTGGCCTCTTCTTATGCGTACGTGACTAAAGATGATGAGTCCTTATTTTACTGAGAAGGATAAAGACAGACAAGTATTTAGTAAAACATACTGTCAACCATTTTGTTTCCACATACCTTGATCCTTACAATGTCCCCCTGTGTGCTGTGTAAGTGTCCTGTGTGCATTCTCCCTCCAGTGTCCCCCCCTGTGTGTGTGTGCGTTCTCCCTCTGGTGTCCCCCTGTGTGTATGTTCTCTCTCCAGTGTCTCCCTGCGCAGGTTTGACTTGAGTGTGGAGACCAAGGGGGCCCCATGATCTTCTATTGCCCGGGGGCCCCATGAGTTGTCAGTCCGCCCCTGGCCTCATGGGATGTGTAGTTCTGCAACAGCTGGAGAGCCATAGTTTAAAGAATCCTGATCACTCTAGCATGTCTTGAAAAAAGGTGTGTTCTCATGTGCCTTGCATAATGCCTAAGAAATATCATTTGGAAAATACAAGTGGGTCATGGCACATCTACATTCCAAATTTGGCACTTAAGATGGTCATGCACTATCCAATCTGATTGGCAAATCTCTGTACAACTCGATATTTCAGCAAAATGGGATAATAGGAAGATGCACTTGAACAATTAATTCAAATTATAGGAAATCAAACAGGCTCTTGCCTTAATTTATTTAACCACTTGCTTACTGGGCACTTAAACACCCTTCCTGACCAGACCAATTTTCAGCTTTTGGTGCTCTCACACTTTGAATGACAATTACTCAGTCATGCAACACTGTACCCAAATTAATTTTGTGTCCTTTTTTTCCCACAAATAGAGCTTTCTTTTGGTGGTATTTGATCACCTCTGGGGTTTTTATTTTTTGCACTATAAATGAAAAAAGACCGAAAATTTTGAAAAAAACGCATATTTCTTTGTTTCTATGATAAAATTTTGCAAATTATAATTTTTTTTTTATAAATTTTGGCCACAATTTATACTGCTACATATCTTTGGTAAAAATAACCCAAATTAGTGGATATTATTTGGTCTTTGTGAAAGTTAGAGAGTCTACAAGCTGTGGTGCGAATCGCACAAAATTGATCACACCTGATGTACTGGTGGCCTATCTCATTTCTTGCGACCCGAACAAGTCAGGAAAGTACAAATACCCCCCAAATGACCCCTTTTTTGAAAGTAGACATTCCAAGGTATTTACTAAGATGCATGGTGAGGTTTTTGATGTTGTCATCTTTTTCCCACAATTCTTTGCAAAATGAAGATTTTTTTATTTTTTATTTTTTTCTCACAAAATTTTCAATGTAATAGGTTATTTCTCTCACATGGCATGTGTATACCACAAATGACACCCCAAAATACGTTCTGCTACTCCTTCTGAGTATTACGATACCAAATGTGTGAGACTTTTACACAGCCTGGCCACATACAGAGGCCCAATATTGAAATAGCACCAACAGGCGTTCTAGGAGCATAAATTACACATCTTATTTCTCAACCACCTATTACAGTTTTGAAGGCCCTGGAGCACCAGGACAATGGAAATGCCCACAAAGTGACCCCACGTGGCACTGACAACACGTGGCACTGACGACATGTGGCACTGACAGATGGCACTGGAGGCAGATGGCACTGGAGGCAGATGGCACTGGAGGCAGATGGGGCTGACAGATGGGGCTGACAGATGGGGCTGACAGATGTCGCTGGCAGATGTCGCTGACAGATGGCACTGGGGCTGGCACTGGCAGATGGCACTGGCAGATGGTGCTGGCTATTTGCTCTGGCTAATTGCTCTGGCAAATGGGGCTGGCAGATGGCACTGCGGCTGGCAGATGGCACTGGCGCTGGCAGGTGGCACTGGCAGGTGGCACTGGCACTGGCGGCACTGGCGCTGACGGCACTGGGGCTGACGGATGGTACTGGCGCTGGCAGGTGGCACTGGCGCTGGCAGGTGGCACTGGCACTGGCAGGTGGCACTGGCACGTGGCGCTGGCGGCACTGGGGCTGGCGGCACTGGGGCTGACGGCACTGGGGCTGACGGCAGGCACTGGCGCTGGCAGGTGGCACTGGCGCTGGCAGGTGGCACTGGCAGGTGGCACTGGCACTACTGGCAGATGGCACTGGGCTGACAGATGGCACTGGGGCTGACAGATGGCACTGGGGCTGACTTACAGATCGCTCTCCCTCCTCACACGCTGTCTCTGTGTGAGGAGGGAGAGACACGGCAATGGGAGATGATCTCATATGTTTACATATTATATCATCTCCCATTGGCAGCTGTGATCGCGCTGTGAACGGCCGCTTTGATTGGCCATTCATGGCGATCTGTATTTGCCTGTCTCCGGGAGACACGGCGAATACAAAACTTCCGCGATGCGCGCCCCCGGCGGCACGCATTGCGGAAGTAAACACAAGTCCGTCCAGGGACGGCCAGGCGAAGGACCCGCCTGCTCTACGGCCGTCATTCGGCTATAGGGCGGGCGGGAGGTGGTTAAGATTGCAGTGCATGGTCACCTTTAACCACTTGCTTACTGGGCACTTAAACACCCTTCCTGCCCAGACCAATTTTCAGCTTTCAGTGCTCTCACACTTTGAATGACAATTACTCAGTCATGCAACACTGTACCCAAATGAATTTTTTGTCCTTTTTTCCCACAAATAGAGCTTTCTTTTGGTGGTATTTGATCACCTCTGGGGTTTTTATTTTTTGCGCTATAAATGAAAAAAGACCATAAATTTTGAAAAAAAACACATATTTCTTTGTTTCTGTGACAGAATTATGCAAATTTGTGGATGTGGGGGAGGGGGCGGTCTGTGGATATCAGAGGGGCACCAGATGTAAGGAGGGGCTCCGCTGATGGACACAGATGTGAGGAAGGTACCTCTGATGGGGCACCTGATATAAGGACAGACTCCACTTGGGACACCTGATGGCATCTGGTGGCAGGCTATGTGCCTAGTGACGTGCTCATGGCTCCCACTGATTCTGCATTATGGTGAGTTGAATGATTTCATTTTATATTACAATGTAATAATAGAAATAATGCGCTATAATCATCCTGACACCGTAACAATCATGGCGCCGGGATGATTGAAGCGCCAACACCAGGTATTTGGAGTATTTTTATCTGCTGATTGTAAAACTCTGGAAAACACATATTGCTATTGTGGTGTAGGATTGGGGGGCTGCTGTCCCTCCTTTCCCTCTCCCCCCCTCCTTTCCCTCTCTCCATCCCCCTCCTTTCCCTCTCCATCCTGCATTCATCTCAGACTCTAACCACACCTTTGAGCCACGCCCCATGTAAGCCACGCCCACTATTTTACGTAAACCACGCCCATTTTTCTCCACGTTTTTACCCTTTTCGCCCATTTTTTCCGCGCCGCATTTTTACCTTTTCCTATGCCACACCTATAAATGCATGCCCCGCCCCCTAATTATACCACGACTCCGCCTACTGCCAAAAAAGTGTCCCGAATTATTTTTTTTACAATGTTGGCAACTATGTAGATCTCGCTTCAGAGTGTTCCTGTTATTCTCGCTGCAGTTTATTAAAGTGGAGGGCCACCCTGAAAAACAAAAATACATGAAAATTTAGCAAAAAATCTGAAAAATAAAAAATTTAATTTTTTATTTTTTTTTAACTTACTGAAATGCCTGTTGCTAGGCATATCGTCCTAATCTGCCTCTTCCTACTCCGGTGATGTTCGGCCTTTCATTCCTTGAAAAGGCAAAGCATAATGGACTTCTATGCATCGCATAGTAGTCCATTATGTGTCACTTACCTGACACAGGAGCCAGCGAAGTCACCGCTGTCCCCTGTAGTCCGGCGCATCCATCTTCTCGGTGGGGTCTTGCAGCTCCGCCGCTGTCATTCGGCGAAGCCACGATGACGTCACTCCCGCGCATGCGCACGGGAGCCGACACGAGTGGCATCTTCGTCGTGGACGATGCCGCACTCAGTGCGCCTACGCGCCGCTGTCTACGGCGCATGCGCCGCAGACAGCGTTGCCTGTCTCCGGGCAAATATCTCCTAAACCGCATAGGTTTAGGAGATATTTCTTGGACCTACAGGTAAGCCTTAATCTAGGCTTACCTGTAGGTCAAAGTGTGTTGTAAGGATTTACAGCCACTTTAAGTCAGTGTACTGTATACTGGGCACAGTGTGCAGCTAAAGCTGACTGCAGACCATCCCTGTTCTCTGCCCAATAATATAGGCTGGAAGTTGATTGAGCTAAGCTGCAGATTACATAGTTGCCAACTGTCCTGAATTTTTAATGGGACATTCCCAGGATTAGGACATTTGTCCCGGGAAATTTGATTTGTCCCCGTTTTTCGCCTCCGGGCGCTAGAGGTCCGCGGGCCGGCAGAGACAATGTCTCCGCCGGCTGCCATTTTAAAGAAGACCAGAAGCTGGTGCCGCCCACCCCCGCTGCCAGTGTCTGTGAAGTGCAGTGGGCGGCGCCGCAGTTCAAAGCCTTTCCGTGCGGCAACAACGGCGTGCCGCATCTAGAGGATGTGTCAGGGGCCAGTCTGGATGTCGGGGGCCAGTCTGTGGATGTCGGGGGCCAGTCTGTGGATGTCGCGGGGCCAATGTCTGTGGATGTCGGGGGGGCAATGTCTGTGGATGTCGGGGGGCCAATGTGTGTGGATGTCGGGGGCCAGTGAGTCTGGATGTCGGGGGCCAGTGAGTCTGGATGTCGGGGGCCAATGAGTCTGGATGTCGGGGGCCAGTGAGTCTGGATGTCAGGGGGCCAGTGAGTCTGGATGTCGGGGGGCTACTATGGATGTGGGGGGGCTAGTCTGGATGTCAGAGGGGCACCAGATGTTAGGAGGACTGATGGGGACACCAGATGTAAGGAGGGGCTCCGCTGATGGACACAGATGTGAGGAAGGTACCTCTGATGGGGCACCTGATGGCATCTGGTGGCAGGCAATGTGGCTAGTGAAGCGCTCATGGCTCCCACTGATTCTGCATTATGGTGAGTTGAATGATTTCATTTAATACTACAATGTAATAATAGAAATAATGTGCTTCAATCATCCTGACACCATAACAATCATGGCGCCGGGATGATTGAAGCGCTAACACCAGGTATTTGGAGTATCTTTATCTGCTGATTGTCAAACTCTGGAAAACACATTGTTCTATTGTTGTGTAGGATCGGGGGGCTGCTGTCCCTCCATCCCTCCCCCCTTCCCTCTCCATCCCGCATTCATCTCAGACTCTAACCACACCCCTTTGAGCCACAACCCCAAGTAAGCCACGCCCACTATTTTACGTAAACCACGCGCCACATGTTCACCTTTTTCTATGTCACACCTATAACCGCATGCCCCGCCCCCTAATTATAATACCACTCCGCCTGCTGCCAAAAAAGTGTCCCCGAATTTTTTTTTACAATGTTGGCAACTATGAGATTATTAAGTCCGTATACGGTATACTGGGTTCAGTATGCAGCTAAAGCTGACTGCAGACCATCTCTGTTCTCTGCCTAATAATATAGGCTGGCAGTTGATTGAGCTGAATTGCAGTTTATAAGGTCAGTGTACTGTATACTGGGCACAGTGTGCAGCTAAAGCTGACTGCAGACAATTACTTGTGTACCTATTCCAATACATCAAAGAGTATGTCTGGAAGGCCAACAAGGAGAGGCAGACACACACAGGCCAAAAAAAGAGGGCAAGCAGGCTCTGTGTCTAGAGTCAACAGTGCTGGTCATGGACACGGTGAATCCTCATCAGCACGTGGCCGTGGGGCACGTTTGTCCTTTTTTTCGGCAGCTGGCTGTGTATAGCCGCAACATGCAGAAGAGTTGGTAGATTGGATGACCAAGACGTCCTCATCCTCTCTCACCCAGGCTCAGGGTACTTTGCCAAAGCAGCTGCCAAAGTGGCCTCTTCCCTCGGCTCAATGCATCAGTCACTCCTTCCCTAGCCCCACCATGTCCTGAGGAGTCCCCTGAACTGTTTGACCACAGTGTTGGGTACAATTGCATTTTGAGGGCTCCGATGATGGATCCCAGCTTGAGGAAGGCAGTTACGTGAGCCCAGAGAGAAGAGGGGTGCCCAAGAAGGACAGCAAACTGGCAGTCATGTTCCCCCAGCTGCAGCATACTGCCAGGTTTGCTCTACTGATGAGGACGGAGGGGATGATGAGGTCACTGACTCTACATGGGTGCCTGATAGGAGAGAGGAGGAGGAGATACATCTCCAATGAGGCAGGATGACCTCCAGGGACCAGCTTAACTACTTAAGGACCACGTCATGTACATATACCTCGGTACTTTGAAGAGGGATATCTCGGTAACGGCAGCAGCTGCTGCCACAACCGAGATATCTCTCTTTACAGGAGGCGGTCCTGTGTACGATAACGGTGGTCTGCGTGGTGGGTTCGCCGCGAGATCACCGTTATCGGTGGTGGGAGAGGTGCCCTCTGCCGCTTACCAGAGCCGTCGGTAGCGGCAGAGTCGATCGGGTCATTTACCCTGCTGGGTATGGAGACGAGTGAGGCTAAGATGGCCCCCCCTCATCTCTATACCATAGGAGGGCGGAAGCGACGTCAAAACTTCACTTCCGCCAATACCTCTTAAACGCCTTTTTTTTATGGAAGGCGATTCTGGCTTTCTATCTGCATGAGGAAGGCCTCGCTGCACAGGGCAGTCAGCAGTAAGGTGCATATTACCACTGACTCATGGTCCAGCAGGCATGGACAGGGACGTTACCTATCTTCCACGGTCCACTGGGAACCAGCGGTGCTCCGTAGGCGTTCAAGGGGCTACACAAGAGTGCAGGGAAAAATATGTCATGCGGTGCTTGGGGGACAGGAGCCACACTGGGCCAGAGATTCTGTCAGCTCTGCAGGGGCAGGCTCAGCGGTGGTTGATGCCACGCCTGCTTAAGCCACGTATTGGTGCTTTACGACAATGGCACCAACCTCCTCTTCACCCTCCGACAGGCCCAATTTTTCTGCCCCGTTTAACAGGGGCGTGTAATTATAATTTTTTATGCAATACTTTGCAGCAGGGCTCATTCCTGCGCTCCATCTAGAGTATCTGTGAGGGGTTGCAATGTTGTGGCACCAGTGCCTAAGGCCCAATTTTTCTCCCCTGTTCAACAGGGGCATGTGATTACAATTCTTGATCTAATATTTCACAGCAGGGCCAGTTCCTGCACCCACCAAGAGTAACTGTGAAGCCTTACAGTGTTATGGCAACACCACCACATCATCCACCACCAAAGGCCCAATTTTTCCGACCCTGTTCAACAAGGGCATGTAATTACAGCTCTTGGTCTAATATTTCACAGCAGGGCCCGTTCCTGAGTCACTGTGAGACCTTACAGTCTCGTGGCAACACCAACACCTAAGGCCCAAATTTCTGCAGAGTATATAGGGCAGGCCCCTACTTTCAAGCATCCAACTTACAAACGACTTCTACTTTCAAACAGAAGGAGACAACAGGAAGTGAGAGGAAATCTACCCCTAAGGCCTCATGCACACGAGACGCAGTTAAACGCGCGTTCAGATGCAGTTGCACAGTTTTTTCAACTGCCCCTGAACTCATTGAATGTTATCCTATGTGTCGATGCACACAGTCTCGTTTTTTTTCCGTTTTTATGCAGTTTCGTTTAATCTCGTTTTTCCAGAAGCAAAAAAATGCGTTCAGAAGCAAAAATTTCCACGTTTCAGATGCAAAACGCGTTTAGCCGCATTTGCGTTTATATGCGTTTTTAAAGGTGACCTTTTTTTTTACATTAAAAATCTCAAAAATGATTGCAAATGATGAAAAACCATTAGAAAAATATTTTAAACAATTGCAAGTGGACAATCCACAACTTGTGGCAAGTGACATGGCAGGTGGCAAGTGACGTGGCAAGTGGACAATCCACAACTTGTGGCAAGTGACATGGCAGGTGGCAAGTGATGTGGCAAGTGGACAATCCACAACTTGTGGCAAGTGACGTGGCAGGTGAAGTGGCAAGTGACGTGGAAAGTGGACAATCCACAACTTGTGGCAGGTGACGTGACAAGTGACCTGGTAGGTGACGCAGCAAGTGACCTGGCAGGTGACGTGGCAAGTGGAAAATCAACAACTTGTGGCAGGTGACTGGCATGTGACGTGGCAAGTGGACAATCCATAACTTGTGGCAGGTGACATGGCAAGTGACGTGGCAAGTGGACAATCCACTTGTAGCAGGGGACGTGGCAAGTGACGTGGCAAGTGGACAATCCACTTGTGGCAGGGGATGTGGCAAGTGACGTGGCGAGTGGACAATCCACAACTTGTGGCAGGTGACGTGGCGAGTGGACAATCCACAACTTGTGGCAGGTGACGTGGCAAGTGGACAATCCACAACTTGTGGCAGGTGATGTGGCAAGTGATGTGGCAAGTGGACAATCCACTTGTGGCAGGTGACGTGGCAGGGGACGTGGCAAGGGACGTGGCAAGTGGACAATCCACAACTTGTGGCAGGTGACGTGGAAAGTGATGTGGCAAGTGGACAATCCACAACTTGTGGCAGGTGATGTGGCTGGTGACGTGGCAAGTGGACAATCCACATCTTGTGGCAGGTGACGTGGCAGGTAACGTGGAAAGTGGTGTGGCAAGTGGACAATCCACAACTTGTGGCAGGTGATGTGGCTGGTGACGTGGCAAGTGGACAATCCACAACTTGTGGCAGGTGGCATGGCAGGTGACGTGGAAAGTGGACAATCCACATCGTGTGGCAAGTGACGTGGCAGGTGATGTGGCAAGTGACGTGGCAAGTAGACAATCCACAACTTGTGGCAGGTGATGTGGCAAGTGACGTGGCAGGTGATGTGGCAAGTCACGTGGCAAGTGGACAATCCACAACTTGTGGCAGGTGATGTGGCTGGTGACGTGGCAAGTGGACAATCCACAGCTTGTGGCAGGTGATGTAGCAAGTGATGTGGCAAGTGGACAATCCACTTGTGGCAGGTGACGTGGCAGGGGACGTGGCAAGGGACGTGGCAAGTGGACAATCCACAACTTGTGGCAGGTGACGTGGAAAGTGATGTGGCAAGTGGACAATCCACAACTTGTGGCAGATGATGTGGCTGGTGACGTGGCAAGTGGACAATCCACATCTTGTGGCAGGTGACGTGGCAGGTGACGTGGAAAGTGGTGTGGCAAGTGGACAATCCACAACTTGTGGCAGGTGATGTGGCTGGTGACGTGGCAAGTGGACAATCCACAACTTGTGGCAGGTGACGTGGCAGGTGACGTGGAAAGTGATGTGGCAAGTGGACAATCCACAACTTGTGGCAGGTGATGTGGCTGGTGATGTGGCAAGTGGACAATCCACATCTTGTGGCAGGTGACGTGGCAGGTGACGTGGAAAGTGGTGTGGCAAGTGGACAATCCACAACTTGTGGCAGGTGATGTGGCTGGTGACGTGGCAAGTGGACAATCCACAACTTGTGGCAGGTGACGTGGCAGGTGATGTGGCAAGTGATGTGGCAGGTGATGTGACAAGTGGACAATCCACATCTTGTGGCAAGTGACGTGGCAGCTGACGTGGCAGGTGATGTGGCAAGTCACGTGGCAAGTGGACAATCCACAACTTGTGGCAGGTGACGTGGCAGGTGATGTGGCAAGTGATGTGGCAGGTGATGTGACAAGTGGACAATCCACATCTTGTGGCAAGTGACGTGGCAGCTGACGTGGCAAGTGACGTGGCAAGTGGACAATCCAAAACTTGTGGCAAGTGACGTGGCAGGTGACATGGCAAGTGGACAATCCACTTGTGGCAGGGGACGTGGCAAGTGACGTGGCAAGTGGACAATCCACTTGTGGCAGGGGATGTGGCAAGTGACGTGGCGAGTGGACAATCCACAACTTGTGTCAGGTGACGTGGCAAGTGGACAATCCACAACTTGTGGCAGGTGATGTGGCAAGTGATGTGGCAAGTGGACAATCCACTTGTGGCAGGTGACGTGGCAGGGGACGTGGCAAGGGACGTGGCAAGTGGACAATCCACAACTTGTGGCAGGTGACGTGGCAGGTGACGTGGAAAGTGATGTGGCAAGTGGACAATCCACAACTTGTGGCAGGTGATGTGGCTGGTGACGTGGCAAGTGGACAATCCACATCTTGTGGCAGGTGACGTGGCAGGTGACGTGGAAAGTGGTGTGGCAAGTGGACAATCCACAACTTGTGGCAGGTGATGTGGCTGGTGAAGTGGCAAGTGGACAATCCACAACTTGTGGCAGGTGGCATGGCAGGTGACGTGGAAAGTGGACAATCCACATCGTGTGGCAAGTGACGTGGCAGGTGATGTGGCAAGTGACGTGGCAAGTAGACAATCCACAACTTGTGGCAGGTGATGTGGCAAGTGATGTGGCAGGTGATGTGGCAAGTCACGTGGCAAGTGGACAATCCACAACTTGTGGCAGGTGATGTGGCTGGTGAGGTGGCAAGTGGACAATCCACAGCTTGTGGCAGGTGATGTGGCAAGTGATGTGGCAAGTGGACAATCCACTTGTGGCAGGTGACGTGGCAGGGGACGTGGCAAGGGACGTGGCAAGTGGACAATCCACAACTTGTGGCAGGTGACGTGGCAGGTGACGTGGAAAGTGATGTGGCAAGTGGACAATCCACAACTTGTGGCAGGTGATGTGGCTGGTGACGTGGCAAGTGGACAATCCACATCTTGTGGCAGGTGACGTGGCAGGTGACGTGGAAAGTGGTGTGGCAAGTGGACAATCCACAACTTGTGGCAGGTGATATGGCTGGTGACGTGGTAAGTGGACAATCCACAACTTGTGGCAGGTGACGTGGCAGGTGACGTGGAAAGTGATGTGGCAAGTGGACAATCCACAACTTGTGGCAGGTGATGTGGCTGGTGACGTGGCAAGTGGACAATCCACATCTTGTGATAGGTGACGTGGCAGGTGACGTGGAAAGTGGTGTGGCAAGTGGACAATCCACAACTTGTGGCAGGTGATGTGGCTGGTGACGTGGCAAGTGGACAATCCACAACTTGTGGCAGGTGACGTGGCAGGTGATGTGGCAAGTGATGTGGCAGGTGATGTGACAAGTGGACAATCCACATCTTGTGGCAAGTGACGTGGCAGCTGATGTGGCAGGTGATGTGGCAAGTCATGTGGCAAGTGGACAATCCACAACTTGTGGCAGGTGATGTGGCAAGTGATGTGGCAGGTGATGTGACAAGTGGACAATCCACATCTTGTGGCAAGTGACGTGGCAGCTGACGTGGCAAGTGACGTGGCAAGTGGACAATCCAAAACTTGTGGCAGGTGACGTGGCAAGTGACGTGGCAGGTGACGTGGCAAGTGGACAATCCACTTGTGGCAGGGGACGTGACAAGTGACGTGGCAAGTGGACAATCCACTTGTGGCAGGGGATGTGGCAAGTGACGTGGCGAGTGGACAATCCACAACTTGTGTCAGGTGACGTGGCAAGTGGACAATCCACAACTTGTGGCAGGTGATGTGGCAAGTGATGTGGCAAGTGGACAATCCACTTGTGGCAGGTGACGTGGCAGGGGACGTGGCAAGGGACGTGGCAAGTGGACAATCCACAACTTGTGGCAGGTGACGTGGCAGGTGACGTGGAAAGTGATGTGGCAAGTGGACAATCCACAACTTGTGGCAGGTGATGTGGCTGGTGACGTGGCAAGTGGACAATCCACATCTTGTGGCAGGTGACGTGGCAGGTGACGTGGAAAGTGGTGTGGCAAGTGGACAATCCACAACTTGTGGCAGGTGATGTGGCTGGTGATGTGGCAAGTGGACAATCCACAACTTGTGGCAGTTGGCATGGCAGGTGACGTGGAAAGTGGACAATCCACATCTTGTGGCAAGTGACGTGGCAGGTGATGTGGCAAGTGACGTGGCAAGTAGACAATCCACAACTTGTGGCAGGTGATGTGGCAAGTGACGTGGCAGGTGATGTGGCAAGTCACGTGGCAAGTGGACAATCCACAACTTGTGGCAGGTGATGTGGCTGGTGACGTGGCAAGTGGACAATCCACAGCTTGTGGCAGGTTATGTGGCAAGTGGACAATCCACTTGTGGCAGGTGACGTGGCAGGGGACGTGGCAAGGGACGTGGCAAGTGGACAATCCACAACTTGTGGCAGGTGACGTGGAAAGTGATGTGGCAAGTGGACAATCCACAACTTGTGGCAGGTGATGTGGCTGGTGACGTGGCAAGTGGACAATCCACATCTTGTGGCAGGTGACGTGGCAGGTGACGTGGAAAGTGGTGTGGCAAGTGGACAATCCACAACTTGTGGCAGGTGATGTGGCTGGTGACGTGGCAAGTGGACAATCCACAACTTGTGGCAGGTGACGTGGCAGGTGACGTGGAAAGTGATGTGGCAAGTGGACAATCCACAACTTGTGGCAGGTGATGTGGCTGGTGACGTGGCAAGTGGACAATCCACATCTTGTGGCAGGTGACGTGGCAGGTGACGTGGAAAGTGGTGTGGCAAGTGGACAATCCACAACTTGTGGCAGGTGATGTGGCTGGTGACGTGGCAAGTGGACAATCCACAACTTGTGGCAGGTGACGTGGCAGGTGATGTGGCAAGTGATGTGGCAGGTGATGTGACAAGTGGACAATCCACATCTTGTGGCAAGTGACGTGGCAGCTGACGTGGCAGGTGATGTGGCAAGTCACGTGGCAAGTGGACAATCCACAACTTGTGGCAGGTGACGTGGCAGGTGATGTGGCAAGTGATGTGGCAGGTGATGTGACAAGTGGACAATCCACATCTTGTGGCAAGTGACGTGGCAGCTGACGTGGCAAGTGACGTGGCAAGTGGACAATCCAAAACTTGTGGCAGGTGACGTGGCAAGTCACGTGGCAGGTGACGTGGCAAGTGACGTGGCAAGTGGACAATCCACAGCTTGTGGCAAGTGACATGGCAGGTGGCAAGTGATGTGGCAAGTGGACAATCCACAACTTGTGACAGGTGACGTGGCAAGTCACGTGGCAAGTGGAAATCCACAATTTGTGGCAGGTGATGTGGCTGGTGACGTGGCAAGTGGACAATCCACAACTTGTGGCAGGTGGCATGGCAGGTGACATGGAAAGTGGACAATCCACATCTTGTGGCAAGTGACGTGGCAGGTGATGTGGCAAGTGACGTGGCAAGTGGACAATCCACAACTTGTGGCAGGTGATGTGGCAAATGACGTGGCAGGTGATGTGGACAATCCCCAACTTGTGGCAGGTGACGTGGCAAGTGACGTGGCAAGTGGACAATCCACAACTTGTGGCACGTGACATGGCAGGTGACGTGGCAAGTGGACAATCCACAACTTGTGGCAGGTGATGTGGCAAATGACGTGGCAGGTGATGTGGCAAGTGACGTGGCAAGTAGACAATCCACAACTTGTGGCAGGTGATGTGGCAAGTGACGTGGCAGGTGATGTGGCAAGTGACGTGGCAAGTGGACAATCAACAACTTGTGGCAGGTGATGTGGCAAGTGACGTGGCAGGTGATGTGGACAATCCCCAACTTGTGGCAGGTGGCATGGCAGATGACGTGGAAAGTGGAGAATCCACATCTCGTGGCAAGTGACGTGGCAGGTGATGTGGCAAGTGGCGTGGCAAGTGGACAATCCACAACTTGTGGCAGGTGACGTGGCACGTGATGTGGCAAGTGGACAATCCCCAACTTGTGGCAAGTGACGTGGCAAGTGACGTGGCAAGTGGACAATCCAAAACTTGTGGCAGGTGACGTGGCAAGTGACGTGGCAGGTGATGTGGCAAGTCACATGGTAAGTGGACAATCCACAACTTGTGGCAGGTGATGTGGCTGGTGACGTGGCAAGTGGACAATCCACAGCTTGTGGCAGGTGATGTAGCAAGTGATGTGGCAAGTGGACAATCCACTTGTGGCAGGTGACGTGGCAGGGGACGTGGCAAGGGACGTGGCAAGTGGACAATCCACAACTTGTGGCAGGTGACGTGGCAGGTGACGTGGAAAGTGATGTGGCAAGTGGACAATCCACAACTTGTGGCAGATGATGTGGCTGGTGACGTGGCAAGTGGACAATCCACATCTTGTGGCAGGTGACGTGGCAGGTGACGTGGAAAGTGGTGTGGCAAGTGGACAATCCACAACTTGTGGCAGGTGATGTGGCTGGTGACGTGGCAAGTGGACAATCCACAACTTGTGGCAGGTGACGTGGCAGGTGACGTGGAAAGTGATGTGGCAAGTGGACAATCCACAACTTGTGGCAGGTGATGTGGCTGGTGATGTGGCAAGTGGACAATCCACATCTTGTGGCAGGTGACGTGGCAGGTGACGTGGAAAGTGGTGTGGCAAGTGGACAATCCACAACTTGTGGCAGGTGATGTGGCTGGTGACGTGGCAAGTGGACAATCCACAACTTGTGGCAGGTGACGTGGCAGGTGATGTGGCAAGTGATGTGGCAGGTGATGTGACAAGTGGACAATCCACATCTTGTGGCAAGTGACGTGGCAGCTGACGTGGCAGGTGATGTGGCAAGTCACGTGGCAAGTGGACAATCCACAACTTGTGGCAGGTGACGTGGCAGGTGATGTGGCAAGTGATGTGGCAGGTGATGTGACAAGTGGACAATCCACATCTTGTGGCAAGTGACGTGGCAGCTGACGTGGAAAGTGGTGTGGCAAGTGGACAATCCACAACTTGTGGCAGGTGATGTGGCTGGTGACGTGGCAAGTGGACAATCCACAACTTGTGGCAGGTGACGTGGCAGGTGACGTGGAAAGTGATGTGGCAAGTGGACAATCCACAACTTGTGGCAGGTGATGTGGCTGGTGATGTGGCAAGTGGACAATCCACATCTTGTGGCAGGTGACGTGGCAGGTGACGTGGAAAGTGGTGTGGCAAGTGGACAATCCACAACTTGTGGCAGGTGATGTGGCTGGTGACGTGGCAAGTGGACAATCCACAACTTGTGGCAGGTGACGTGGCAGGTGATGTGGCAAGTGATGTGGCAGGTGATGTGACAAGTGGACAATCCACATCTTGTGGCAAGTGACGTGGCAGCTAAAGTGGCAGGTGATGTGGCTGGTGACGTGGCAAGTGGACAATCCACAACTTGTGGCAGGTGACGTGGCAGGTGATGTGGCAAGTGATGTGGCAGGTGATGTGACAAGTGGACAATCCATATCTTGTGGCAAGTGACGTGGCAGCTGATGTGGCAGGTGATGTGGCAAGTCATGTGGCAAGTGGACAATCCACAACTTGTGGCAGGTGATGTGGCAAGTGATGTGGCAGGTGATGTGACAAGTGGACAATCCACATCTTGTGGCAAGTGACGTGGCAGCTGACGTGGCAAGTGACGTGGCAAGTGGACAATCCAAAACTTGTGGCAGGTGACGTGGCAAGTGACGTGGCAGGTGACGTGGCAATTGGACAATCCACTTGTGGCAGGGGACGTGGCAAGTGACGTGGCAAGTGGACAATCCACTTGTGGCAGGGGATGTGGCAAGTGACGTGGCGAGTGGACAATCCACAACTTGTGTCAGGTGACGTGGCAAGTGGACAATCCACAACTTGTGGCAGGTGATGTGGCAAGTGATGTGGCAAGTGGACAATCCACTTGTGGCAGGTGACGTGGCAGGGGACGTGGCAAGGGACGTGGCAAGTGGACAATCCACAACTTGTGGCAGGTGACGTGGAAAGTGATGTGGCAAGTGGACAATCCACAACTTGTGGCAGGTGATGTGGCTGGTGACGTGGCAAGTGGACAATCCACATCTTGTGGCAGGTGACGCGGCAGGTGACGTGGAAAGTGGTGTGGCAAGTGGACAATCCACAACTTGTGGCAGGTGATGTGGCTGGTGATGTGGCAAGTGGACAATCCACAACTTGTGGCAGTTGGCATGGCAGGTGACGTGGAAAGTGGACAATCCACATCTTGTGGCAAGTGACGTGGCAGGTGATGTGGCAAGTGACGTGGCAAGTAGACAATCCACAACTTGTGGCAGGTGATGTGGCAAGTGACGTGGCAGGTGATGTGGCAAGTCACGTGGCAAGTGGACAATCCACAACTTGTGGCAGGTGATGTGGCTGGTGACGTGGCAAGTGGACAATCCACAGCTTGTGGCAGGTTATGTGGCAAGTGATGTGGCAAGTGGACAATCCACTTGTGGCAGGTGACGTGGCAGGGGACGTGGCAAGGGACGTGGCAAGTGGACAATCCCCAACTTGTGGCAGGTGACGTGGAAAGTGATGTGGCAAGTGGACAATCCACAACTTGTGGCAGGTGATGTGGCTGGTGACGTGGCAAGTGGACAATCCACATCTTGTGGCAGGTGACGTGGCAGGTGACGTGGAAAGTGGTGTGGCAAGTGGACAATCCACAACTTGTGGCAGGTGATGTGGCTGGTGACGTGGCAAGTGGACAATCCACAACTTGTGGCAGGTGACGTGGCAGGTGACGTGGAAAGTGATGTGGCAAGTGGACAATCCACAACTTGTGGCAGGTGATGTGGCTGGTGACGTGGCAAGTGGACAATCCACATCTTGTGGCAGGTGACGTGGCAGGTGACGTGGAAAGTGGTGTGGCAAGTGGACAATCCACAACTTGTGGCAGGTGATGTGGCTGGTGACGTGGCAAGTGGACAATCCACAACTTGTGGCAGGTGACGTGGCAGGTGATGTGGCAAGTGATGTGGCAGGTGATGTGACAAGTGGACAATCCACATCTTGTGGCAAGTGACGTGGCAGCTGACGTGGCAGGTGATGTGGCAAGTCACGTGGCAAGTGGACAATCCACAACTTGTGGCAGGTGACGTGGCAGGTGATGTGGCAAGTGATGTGGCAGGTGATGTGACAAGTGGACAATCCACATCTTGTGGCAAGTGACGTGGCAGCTGACGTGGCAAGTGACGTGGCAAGTGGACAATCCAAAACTTGTGGCAGGTGACGTGGCAAGTCACGTGGCAGGTGACGTGGCAAGTGACGTGGCAAGTGGACAATCCACAGCTTGTGGCAAGTGACATGGCAGGTGGCAAGTGATGTGGCAAGTGGACAATCCACAACTTGTGACAGGTGACGTGGCAAGTCACGTGGCAAGTGGAAATCCACAATTTGTGGCAGGTGATGTGGCTGGTGACGTGGCAAGTGGACAATCCACAACTTGTGGCAGGTGGCATGGCAGGTGACATGGAAAGTGGACAATCCACATCTTGTGGCAAGTGACGTGGCAGGTGATGTGGCAAGTGACGTGGCAAGTGGACAATCCACAACTTGTGGCAGGTGATGTGGCAAATGACGTGGCAGGTGATGTGGACAATCCCCAACTTGTGGCAGGTGACGTGGCAAGTGACGTGGCAAGTGGACAATCCACAACTTGTGGCACGTGACATGGCAGGTGACGTGGCAAGTGGACAATCCACAACTTGTGGCAGGTGATGTGGCAAATGACGTGGCAGGTGATGTGGCAAGTGACGTGGCAAGTAGACAATCCACAACTTGTGGCAGGTGATGTGGCAAGTGACGTGGCAGGTGATGTGGACAATCCCCAACTTGTGGCAGGTGGCATGGCAGATGACGTGGAAAGTGGAGAATCCACATCTCGTGGCAAGTGACGTGGCAGGTGATGTGGCAAGTGGCGTGGCAAGTGGACAATCCACAACTTGTGGCAGGTGACGTGGCACGTGATGTGGCAAGTGGACAATCCCCAACTTGTGGCAAGTGACGTGGCAAGTGACGTGGCAAGTGGACAATCCAAAACTTGTGGCAGGTGACGTGGCAAGTGACGTGGCAGGTGATGTGGCAAGTCACCTGGCAAGTGGACAATCCACAACTTGTGGCAGGTGATGTGGCAGTTGGACAATCCACAACTTGTGGCAGATGACGTGGCAAGTGACGTGGCAAGTGGACAATCCACAACTTGTGGCAGGTGCCGTGGCAAGTGACACGCTAAATACAAGTACACTGCAGCTCTCACAGCTGCTGCTACTCACTCTGGTCTTACAAAATTGCTGAAATAGTTAATAATACTGTTTTTTTGAGCTGGGGAGGGTCTATGATGTTAGCTTAACTAAACGCTTCTAGACGCAAACGCGGTAAAACGCCGCTAAATCGCGGTAAAAATCGCGGCAAAACGCGCGTTTCTAAACGCCGGTTTCAACATGTGTCCATGTGTCCAACAGCGTTTGCATCTGCGTCTCGTGTGCATGAAGCCTAAGGGTCCTTTCACACGGGGCGGATCAGTTCTGATCCGCCCCGTGGATGTCCGTTTGCTCAGCGGGGATCACTCCGCCGATCCCCGCTGAGCAGGGAGATGACAGGTCTGTCTCTGCACACTGCGCAGGGACGGACCTGTCACAGCGCCGCTCTCCCCTATGGGAGATCGGATGACGACGGACCGCAGTGCCCGTCGTCATCCGATCCGATCCGCAGACGGATGGAAAAATTGCTTTTTCCTCCGTTACACTTTTTCGGATCGGAGCGGGTCGGATGTCAGCGGACATGTCACCGCTGACATCCGACTCTCCATAGACCTCTATGGAGCACCCGTTCAGGTCCGCCTGAAAAACTGACAGGCGGGCCTGAACGGGACATCAGTGTGAAAGAGGCCTAAGGGAAATTCTCTCCTGTAACTTTATATTTTTTGTTTCACTAAAAACCCCAAATTTTCTAAATCCAATTGTCATTGGGACATAAAGTGAGGTGAAATCTTCTGAACAGGTGCGCACAGACAGCAAAACAAATTATACAGGGGTGATAACCCGTCCCTATATTTTGCAAAAAGCTTAAAAATATATTTTAAAAATGTACCAGTTCAAAATTACAAACAGATTCTACTTAAGAACAAACCTACAGTCCCTGTCTTGTTTGAACCGCCTGTATAAGGCCTGGGGGCCCCACGCCTTTCCTTTTTTTAAATTTGGGTGCAGGGTTCCTCTTAATATCCATACAAGTCTCAAAGAGCCTGGTAATGGACTGGGAGGGGGCTATCCATGCCTTTTTTTTCTCAATGATTTTCATCCATATTGCCGGGACCAGCCGCAAGCACTTTTAAAAGACTTTTATTCCTTTAGAAATGTCATTGTGTGCAGGGACAGTTCTAAACACGGGAAACACGTGCCACTTTACAGGCAAACTATAGACACCCCCCAGGCACGATATTTAAAGGAATATTTAAAAGAATATTTGACTTTTATTTTTTTCACTTTAAGCATCATTAACCACTTCCCGACCGCCGCACGACGATGTACGTCGACAGAATGGCACGGGCAGGCATATGGGCGTACCTGTATGTCCCTGCCTTCCCGCGGGTCGGGGGCCCGATCGGGCCCCCGCCCGGTGCCTGCGGCGGTCGGTATTCGTTCGCGAGCGATCCGGGATGAGGGGGCGGCCATTCATTCATGGCCACCCCCTCGTGATCGCTCCCGACGAATAGAAATCCTTCGTGACATCACTTCCTCTCCTGTAATGTAAACACAGGAGAGGAAGTGATGTAATCTCTCCTCCGTGTCGGTATTTTTCGTTCCGACACCGAGGAGAGAGGATCGGTGAGTTGCACCAACACGACACTTCACAGTAGAACATGCCAGGCACACTCACACCCCCCCCAGATCACCCCCCCAATTACCCCTGCCCCCCAGTCACAGTGACACCAATGTCATTTTTTTTTTTTTTTTTTTTTTTTTTGCATTGGTGTCATTTGTGACTGTAATAACTGTTAGGGCAGTTAGGGTTAGCCCCCTTTAGTTCTAATGTACCCCCCTAACCCCCCCAATAAAGGTTTAACCCCGTGATCACCCCCCGTCGCCAGTGTCACTAAGGCTGGGTTCACATTGCAGCGGTTTATGAGAACGAATGTGATTCGCACCGCACTGCAGTGCAAATCACATCCGATCTCTGTGCGATTCGAGTTCAGCCATACAGATAGTATGGCTGAATTCGCATCGCACCCACCGCACCCGCCGCATATTCGCACGGGACCCTTTTTTTGGCCCGCAGCAGAATCGGATCGCATGGGTGTTCACACCATGCGATCCGAGTTTGCAGATCGCACTGCGATATGCGAACTGATCTGGGGGTGTCATTAACATTTCACTGACACTCCCAGCAGTTCGCATAGGGCAGTGTGAACTGCCGCCGGGAGGCATGCGATGCGGGAACCCGCCGCGGATTCGTGGCGTTCCCGCATCGCTCCAGTGTGAACCCAGCCTAATAAGCAATCATTTTTCTGATCGCTGTATTAGTGTCACAGGTGACGCTAGTTAGGCAGGTAGGTATTTAGGTTCGCCGCAGCTTTTTATAGCGCCAGGGACCCCCATATACTACCGCATAAAGCCCCCTGATTGCCCCCTAGTTAACCCTTTCACCAGTGATCACCATATAACTGTTACAGGTGACGCTGGTTGGTTAGTTATTTTTTTATAGTTTCAGGGCACCCGCCATTTATTACCTAATAAAGGTTTAACCCCCTGATCACCCGGCGGGTGTCATTTGTGACTGTAATAACTGTTAGGGCAGTTAGGGTTAGCCCCCTTTAGTTCTAAGGTACCCCCCCTAACCCCCCCAATAAAGGTTTAACCCCGTGATCACCCCCCGTCGCCAGTGTCACTAAGGCTGGGTTCACATTGCAGCGGTTTATGAGAACGGATGTGATTCGCACCGCACTGCAGTGCAAATCACATCCGATCTCTGTGCAATTCGAGTTCAGCCATACAGATAGTATGGCTGAATTCGTGTCGCACCCGCCGCAAACTCGCACGGGACCCTTTTTTTGGTCCGCAGCAGAATCGGATCGCATGGGTGTTCACACCATGCGATCCGAGTTTGCAGATCGCACTGCGATATGCGAACTGATCTGGGGGTGTCATTAACATTTCACTGACACTCCCAGCAGTTCGCATAGGGCAGTGTGAACTGCCGCCGGGAGGCATGTGATGCGGGAACCCGCCGTGGATTCGTGGCGTTCCCGCATCGCTCCAGTGTGAACCCAGCCTAATAAGCGATCGTTTTTCTGATCGCTGTATTAGTGTCACAGGTGACGCTAGTTAGGCAGGTAGGTATTTAGGTTCGCCGCAGCTTTTTATAGCGCCAGGGACCCCCATATACTACCGCATAAAGCCCCCTGATTGCCCCCTAGTTAACCCTTTCACCAGTGATCACCATATAACTGTTACAGGTGACGCTGGTTGGTTAGTTATTTTTTTATAGTTTCAGGGCACCCGCCATTTATTACCTAGTCTCACTAGTGTACCCCTAAATTTAGGGGTGTCTACTTTCCAAAATGGGGTCATTTGGGGGGGGTTTGTGCCATCTTGGCATTTTATGGCCTTCAAAACTGTAACGCCCTTAGAAAGCCTGAAGGCGGTGCTTGGTTTTCGGGGCCCCGTACGCGGCTAGGCTCCCAAAAAGTCCCACATATGTGGTATCCCCGTACTCAGGAGAAGCAGCAGAATTTATTTTGGGGTGTCATTTCACATATGCCCATGGCATGCGTGAGCAATATATCATTTAGTGACAACTTTGTGAAAAAAAAAAAAAAAAGTTTGTAATTTTCCTGCAACTTGTGGCAAAATATAAAATATTCCATGGACTCAACATGCCTCTCAGCAAATAGCTTGGGGTGTCTACTTTCTAAAATGGGGTCATTTGTGGGGGTTTTGTGCCATCTTGGCATTTTATGGCCTTCAAAACTGTAATAGGTAGTGAGAAGTGAAGTCAAATATTTACGCCCTTAGAAAACCTGAAGGCGGTTCTTGGTTTTCGGGGCCCCGTACGCGGCTAGGCTCCCAAAAAATCCCACACATGTGGTATCCCCATACTCAGGAGAAGCAGCAGAATTTATTTTGGGGTGTCATTTCACATATGCCCATAGCATGTGTGAGCAATATATCATTTAGTGACAACTTTGTGAAAAAAAAATTAAAAAAAATTAAAGTTTGTAATTTTCCCGCAACTTGTGGCAAAATATAAAATATTCCATGGACTCAACATGCCTCTCAGCAAATAGCTTGGGGTGTCTACTTTCTAAAATGGGGTCATTTGTGGGGGTTTTGTGCCATCTTGGCATTTTATGGCCTTCAAAACTGTAATAGGTAGTGAGAAGTGAAATCAAAAATTTACGCCCTTAGAAAGCCTGAAGGCGGTGCTTGGTTTTCGGGGCCCCGTACGCGGCTAGGCTCCCAAAAAGTCCCACATATGTGGTATCCCCGTACTCAGGAGAAGCAGCAGAATTTATTTTGGGGTGTCATTTCACATATGCCCATAGCATGTGTGAGCAATATATCATTTAGTGACAACTTTGTGTAAAAAAAAAAAAAATATTTTTTTTTGTCATTATTCTTTTCAAATGTTTTTATTGAGATTTTTAGCAGAGTTAGTTACAACAAGGGTTACAAAACAAAAAAAAAATAATATATAGTAATAAAAGTAACATAACACAGTATAATGTAGTGACAGGGTTTTCTCAGCACAATATAGCATATAAACAAATAATCCACAATAAAGAATAAAGTAGTATTTCCAAGTATCTAATATTCATAGTCATAAAGGGACTCGAACAAGAGTAAGTCTCTTAGAATTTGTATAATAAAGTCCGTAATATAATTATTGTAAGATTTATAAATAGCGATAATGGCCACTTCTGGACCCCAAGACACCCCTCACAGGGATCTATCTGTGTCTTGGAGTACCTAGGCCAACATCCTAAAGGAAATTCAAACACAGTAGTTATCTTTTATGAAGGAAAATAAAGATCTATTCTTACTCCGCAGCTCAATTCAGATAAACAAACGTGATATATTTGTCACTTTTGTTATGAAATTATTTTTAAAGCCATCCAAAAAAAAATAGTAAAACGCACAGGAGTTCTTTCTTCTATATGATTAAAGAATCAGCATTATCTAAATTGTGGAAGTATAATTTTTGTACCATGTACTCCAAGGTTCCCATAGTTGTTGTTCCTTAATATATAGGGATTTGTCATTAGGAAATAATCATCATTTTGAAAGCTGCCAGGCGACCAGCCCATGTAAATTCGAATTTACTAAGTGTTGTCAGATCTGTTTCAAAATGTTTCTTAAATGGTAAAAAGTTTGTTTTAAATAACTGTTTTGTTTTGTTAGTGAGAGTGATTCCTAAGTAAGAAATCCCCTCGTCTTTTCAGTGGTAGGGGTATTTATTAGACAATAACTGCCTGGTTGTGTTATCTAATCCTAGGTCTAAAATATTGGACTTAGTTTCATTGATTTTATAATATGATGCTGCTCCAAATGTCGTTAGTATATTTTGGAGATTCGGGAGAGATGAAATAGGATCAGACACTATAAGCACTATGTCATCTGCGAACAGACTTATTTTATTATCTATTTGCCCAATTTTTATACCAGATAGTTTTGTGTCAGATCGTATACGTTCTGCTAGAGGTTCGATGGCTAAATTAAATATTAAAGGAGATAAGGGGCAACCTTGTCGTGTTCCATTCGAGATGCCAAAGGGCCTAGACATCATATCATTTGTGTATACTCTCGCTAAGGGGCCCTTATACAGTGCTTTTTTTTGTCATTATTCAATCGCTTGAGGCAAAAAAATAAAATATTCAATGGGCTCAACATGCCACTTATCAATTTCCTTAGGGGGTCTACTTTCCAAAATGGGGTCATTTGGGGGGGTTTTGTACTGCCCTGCCATTTTAGCACCTCAAGAAATGAGATAGGCAGTCGTAAACTAAAAGCTGCGTAAATTCCAGAAAACGTACCTTAGTTTGTAGATGTGACAACTTTTGCGCAAACCAATAAATATACAATTATTGACTTTTTTTTTACCAAAGACATGTGGCTGAATACATTTTGGCCTAAATGTATGACTAAAATTGAGTTTATTGGATTTTTCTAATAACAAAAAGTAGAAAATATCATTTTTTTTCAAAATTTGCAGTCTTTTTACGTTTATATCGCAAAAAATAAAAATCGCAGAGGCAATCAAATACCATCAAAAGAAAGCTCTATTTGTGGGAAGAAAAGGACGCAAATTTTGTTTGCGTACAACATTGCATGACCGCGCAATTACCAGTTAAAGCAGCGCAGTGCCAAATTGTAAAAAGACCTCTGGTCATTTACCAGCAAAATGGTCCGATCTGAAAGTGGTTAAAATCACTGCTCCTGAAAAAACATCTGTTTTTTTTAAAACTTTTTTTTGCATTAATACATGTACCCTGGGGCAGGACCCGGGTCCCCAAACCCTTTTTAGAACAATAACTTGCATATAAGCCTTTAAAATTCGCACTTTTGATTTCTCACGTTCGAGTCCCATAGACTTTAACGGGTTCGAATGTTCGTGCAAACTATTGGTCCCTTCGCAAGTTGTGGTGCGAACCGAACCGGGGGGTGTTTGGCTCATCCCTAGTGAGGGCACCCGGCTGTGACAGCTTGCAGCTTCACAGCCTGGTGCACACTGCGCAAGCGTGAGTCGCGCTGCAAATCCTGAATGGCTGGGAAATCATATGGGACCTGTGACATGTCCCAGAAGATTGCAGGGGGGAAGGCAGCACGAGCGGAAGTGGGAGCTGGGAAACTGTCCCCCTCCCCCAAAAAAATGACATGCCTAATGTGGCATGTCAGGGGGTCAGGAGTCCTTAAAGTCCTTAAAGCAATCTAAGTGCAGTATAAAAGTGATTTTAATTGCACGAATAAGTAGAAGGTCTCACAAAGGTGAAGTAATGTGTACGTATAGTGGGTACATCTGTAGGTCTCCTCGCTGGTGGCTCAGAGCGGGCCGCGCTGGTGATTGCCAAAGCTTCCTGAATCTGGAATACACAGAGAGCCAGGGGATGACATCACTTCCGGGACACGATTGACCAGTAGGCAATGCGTTTACAGAGCTTGAGCTCCTTCTTCAGGCCTAACGGGGGCCATCTTGAGTGTGGACTTTTATACACTGTTGCCAGGTCATATGCCCCTCAGTGCTCTCCTCCACCACCACACTCTTCTGCCCCCCCAGTGCTCTCCTCCACCACCACACTCTCCTGCCCCCCCCCCCCCCCAGTGCTCTCCTCCACCACCACACTCTCCTGCCCCCCCCAGTGCTCTCCTCCACTACCACACTCTTCTGCCCCCCCCAGTGCTCTCCTCCACCACCACACTCTTCTGCCCCCCCCCCCAGTGCTCTCCTCCACCACCACACTCTTCTGCCCCCCCAGTGCTCTCCTCCACCACCACACTCTTCTGCCCCCCGTGCTCTCCTCCACCACCACACTCTTCTGCCCCCCCGTGCTCTCCTCCACCACCACACTCTCCCCCCCCAGTGCTCTCCTCCACCACCACACTCTCCTGCCCCCCCCCCCAGTGCTCTCCTCCACCACCACACTCTCCTGCTCCCCCCAGTGCACTCCTCCACTACCACACTCTCCTGCCCCCCCCAGTGCACTCCTCCACCACCACACTCTCCTGCCCCTCCCAGTGCACTCCTCCACCACCACACTCTCCTGCCCCCCCGGTGCACTCCTCCACCACCACACTCTCCTGCAGCCCCCCCATGCTCTCCTCCACCACCACACTCTCCTCCCCCCCGTGCTCTCCTCCACCACCACACTCTCCTGCCCCCCCCCCGTGCTCTCCTCCACCACCACACTCTCCTGCCCCCCCGTGCTCTCCTCCACCACCACACTCTCCTGCCCCCCCCAGTGCTCTCCTCCACCACCACACTCTTCTGCCCCCCCAGTGCTCTCCTCCACCACCACACTCTTCTGCCCCCCCGTGCTCTCCTCCACCACCACACTCTCCTGCCCCCCCGTGCTCTCCTCCACCACCACACTCTCCCCCCCCAGTGCTCTCCTCCACCACCACACTCTTCTGCCCCCCCCCCAGTGCTCTCCTCCACCACCACACTCTCCTGCTCCCCCCAGTGCACTCCTCCACTACCACACTCTCCTGCCCCCCCAGTGCACTCCTCCACCACCACACTCTCCTGCCCCCCCCCACTGCTCTCCTCCACCACCACACTCTCCTGCTCCCCCCAGTGCACTCCTCCACTACCACACTCTCCTGCCCCCCCAGTGCACTCCTCCACCACCACACTCTCCTGCCCCTCCCAGTGCACTCCTCCACCACCACACTCTCCTGCCCCCCCCCGGTGCACTCCTCCACCACCACACTCTCCTGCAGCCCCCCCATGCTCTCCTCCACCACCACACTCTCCTCCCCCCCGTGCTCTCCTCCACCACCACACTCTCCTGCCCCCCCCCCGTGCTCTCCTCCACCACCACACTCTCCTGCCCCCCCGTGCTCTCCTCCACCACCACACACTCCTGCCCCCCCCCAGTGCTCTCCTCCACCACCACACTCTCCTGCCCCCCCCAGTGCTCTCCTCCACCACCACACTCTTCTGCCCCCCCAGTGCTCTCCTCCACCACCACACTCTTCTGCCCCCCCGTGCTCTCCTCCACCACCACACTCTCCTGCCCCCCTGTGCTCTCCTCCACCACCACACTCTCCCCCCCAGTGCTCTCCTCCACCACCACACTCTCCTGCCCCCCCCAGTGCTCTCCTCCACCACCACACTCTCCTGCTCCCCCCAGTGCACTCCTCCACCACCACACTCTCCTGCTTCCCCCAGTGCACTCCTCCACTACCACACTCTCCTGCCCCCCCAGTGCACTCCTCCATCCACCACCACACTCTCCTGCTCCCCCCAGTGCACTCCTCCACTACCACACTCTCCTGCCCCCCCAGTGCACTCCTCCATCCACCACCACACTCTCCTGCCCCTCCCAGTGCACTCCTCCACCACCACACTCTCCTGCCCCCCCGGTGCACTCCTCCACCACCACACTCTCCTGCAGCCCCCCCATGCTCTCCTCCACCACCACACTCTCCTCCCCCCCGTGCTCTCCTCCACCACCACACTCTCCTGCCCCCCCCGTGCTCTCCTCCACCACCACACTCTTCTGCCCCCCCCCCAGTGCTCTCCTCCACCACCACACTCTCCTGCCCCCCCCAGTGCTCTCCTCCACCACCACACTCTCCTGCCCCCCCCAGTGCTCTCCTCCACCACCACACTCTCCTGCCCCCCCAGTGCTCTCCTCCACCACCACACTCTCCTGCCCCCCCCCCCACAGTTCTCTCCTCCCCTGTTCTTGCTGCCCCCCCTGCTGTCCAGCTCTCCTCATCCTTCTCTAGCCACCATCCCAGTGCTCTCCCCCCTGTTCCCCCCAGTGCTCTCCACTCCCCCCAGTCCTCTCCCCTCAGTGCTCTCCCCCGTTCTCCTCCTCAGTGTTCTCCCCCCTGTTCTTTCCCTCCAATGCTCTCCCCCCTGTCCCCCCCCCCAGTGCCCTCCACTCCCCCCTGTTCTTTCTCCCCCCAAGTGCTCTTCAGCTCTCCCCATCACTCTCCACTCTCACTGATGTGGGGGGGAGTGAATACGATAATGTAAGGGGCACTGATATAAAGGGTTTCCTTCTTATATTAGTAACCCGCCCCCCTTACCTTAGAGTAATACTCTCTTCATCAAATGTGCTTTAAATTTTATGGTTTTCCCTTTCATGAACAAGAAAATAATGATGTTATGCTGTTGGGCTGGTATGAAATTTTTTCCAGGGCTGACTTTTGAAAGCATGGGGCATCTGCAAGGTTACTCAGGTGGCTGCGTACCATGCCCATATAGCCTAGAGAATGTACATCTTTTTACATTGCAATACATCTGTTGCCATATATATTTTTATCTTGATGAAAACAGCCTATACAGTGACAGTATGAGATCAAAATTAGGCCAAGCTTGACTACGTAGACACAAAACTAGACAACTACGTAAGCAGCGGAAATTAGTAATATGGTAAATAACATATGCATAGCGTGCAGCAGTGATAAATACGTGGTAAATAATAAGATATTAATATGCCACTAAATTGATAAGTGTGTTGAAAAATTAACACAGTGAAGTTAATTGCATGAATAAAAATAAATAAAGTGAAAATACGGTGACCATACAGTGTAATATACCCTCAAATAAATATGTGATAATACCAGGAATGTAAATCCATAAAATAGGAGATATTACATAAATAAATAAATATTAAATAAATCAATGTGATAATTATTACCCAAGAAAATGCATATAAATCTCAAAGTTAGCCCCAGATAATCTATTAAGAGCTATAAATGCAGTCCAAAAAGTGAAAAAATATATTACTAGAAAAAATTAAAAAATTTGTAATTAATAAGTCCACAAAATCTTCACAGCAAAAAGAGTGCAGTAGGTGGAAAAGTGACTGGTGCCCAGGAACAGATTTTCAGGTGACTTTCGTGCTCGCCCCCTTTAGCTCCCCACTCACCGAAACTATGAGCCCACACAGGGCAGTCAGGCCCGTAGATATCACACTGCTGACGTAGATGCGCTGATGAGAGATTATTTGCAGAGATTGTAGTCCACTCAAGTCCCGATGAGCAGGTGAGACTGATATTGTATTGGAATATTGGTATTGGATATTGGAATACCGATGTGTGAATAAAAGTTTATGGTTTTTTAAAACGACACACCTTTGTTGGAATTACTACACTATGGAATCCTCCCCCCTTCTTTTTTCCTTGAGGAAACTCTGAATACCAATATCAGTCTCACCTGCTCATCAGGACTTGAGTGGACTACAATCTCTGCAAATAATCTCTCATCAGCGCATCTACGTCAGCAGTGTGATATCTACTGGCCTGACTGCCCTGTGTGGGCTCATAGTTTCGGTGAGTGGGGAGCTAAAGGGGGCGAGCACGAAAGTCACCTGAAAATCTGTTCCTGGGCACCAGTAACTTTTCCACCTACTGCACTCTTTTTGCTGTGAAGATTTTGTGGACTTATTAATTACAAATTTTTTAATTTTTTCTAGTAATATATTTTTTCACTTTTTGGACTGCATTTATAGCTCTTAATAGATTATCTGGGGCTAACTTTGAGATTTATATGCATTTTCTTGGGTAATAATTATCACATTGATTTATTTAATATTTATTTATTTATGTAATATCTCCTATTTTATGGATTTACATTCCTGGTATTATCACATATTTATTTGAGGGTATATTACACTGTATGGTCACCGTATTTTCACTTTATTTATTTTTATTCATGCAATTAACTTCACTGTGTTAATTTTTCAACACACTTATCAATTTAGTGGCATATTAATATCTTATTATTTACCACGTATTTATCACTGCTGCACGCTATGCATATGTTATTTACCATATTACTAATTTCCGCTGCTTACGTAGTTGTCTAGTTTTGTGTCTACGTAGTCAAGCTTGGCCTAATTTATAGCCATCTTTTGTGGTACCTGATTGGCTGTGTTCAGGAATTGTTGTATAATATTGTTGGCAGTGTGTCTCTATTTTCTATATTCTGCATATTAGTAGTAGTTAGCTTTAGGGGGGTTATATATGTACTTCCCTTCCCTCCTGTGTAATTCATATGGTGGAGGCGTACCTCTATTTTATGTACACACCCCATTTGAGCAAATTTACAGTGGCGCCGAACCCCTTTTATAAATAACCTCCTCTGATTCTGGTTGCATCCCCTTAGGGGGTAGTAACTTTTAGGGTTGGCGACATTGGCGACATTGGTTGTGAGTCCTTCTATTTTTAGCCTACATCTCATTTGAGCCTCCGTAGCGCGGCCTGGGATCTGTAAGGTCTGAGCACACATTCTTTTGATGAGATCAAAATATGGCCACAACAGATGTATTGCAATGTAAAAAGATGTACATTCCCTAGGCTATATGGGCATGGAACACAGCCGCCAGAGTAACTTCCAATACAAAGTGAAGATGAATTATCTGTTATATAACACATATGTATTACCAGTGGAAAGATTTTCATGAGATTGTCGAAAAAGGGCAGAACATGAGTGGCCTTAAAATGATGCCCCCCCCCCCGGAAAAAGTTCTGCGGACGCCCATGTATAGGTGTACAGTATATAGGGTTGTACATGTATAATCTACTTTCTTTCAAATATAGAAAGAATATTATATTTGACTGCTGCCCGATTCTGCAGCTGTCTTTTATCAGTGGAGGGACTGAGGGACAGTCTGCAAATCACTAGCTACTAGATCCACAAAGGTCCTTTTAAGGACTGGTATAGGTGTACTATTTGGTGTGCAGTATAGCTGTGTAATACATGTATAAAATACTTGCACACATAGAAAGCATAGTATAGTGCATTTCCACTGTGCAGCATTGTGACTGCTGAGTGGTTCTGCAGCGATAGTACAAAGCACGACAAACGCAATAAAAAAAAAGTATTATATACCTTCTTCCACATACATACTGCACTTCTCTAGAGACTTTTGTCACAGGGTCATGTAAAAAATGACAGGCAGAGGAAGAGGCAGGCCCTTCCGCAGGGGTGGTAGGGGTAGGGCAGGAGCAACAGACTTGAGCCAAAGTGGCAAATTGTAGAAGGTGCGTGCGATTACGTCAAAGGACGCACCAGACTTGGTTGAGTGGCTCACTCAGCCTTACTCTTCTGCACCCTCCTCATCCTCTCGATCTACACCCTCTTCACTCTCTGCTGTGTGCACCCCCAAAGACGCTACCACCAACACCACCATATACCTTCCGCTTGAGTCACAGGAATTATTTTCCGATCCATCACAAGACATTGCCGATGCGCAGCCACTCTTGGCATTGGATCAGGAAGAGGAGGTAGCAACAACCGCCACTCAGCAGTCTGACGACAGTACCCAGATCAGCCCAATTAGGAGGTTGGTCCCCGGTGTTGCTGCCTACTCCGAGTTCTCTAATTATAGCGGTGGGGAAGGTGACGTCCATGATGACGTGTCTAGTGATGTCACGTGGGTGCCCACAAGAGAGGAAGAGGAGGGCAGTTCAGAGGGAGATATGGACCAGCAGATAGGGAGGAGAAGCAGGCGGAACTTAGATTGCACAGGAGGGACAGAGCAGACTGCTAATGTATCAGGAGCGAGGCATCAACCATGTTGGCACATGGCTCCGCAGTGTGGGCTTTTTTTAACGTGTCCGCTGCTGACAATAGTGCTGCCATCTGCAATCTTTGCAGTAAACGCATACGTCGCGGTAAGCCCAACACTCACCTAGGGATGTCCGCCTTAAGAAGGCACATGAGCTGCCATCACCGAGCCCAGTGGGAGCAATGGAACCCACAAAGCCACACTCCAGGGTCTCACCGTCCAGCCGTGTCTTCTACTTCTCCTTCTCCTCTCTCCTCACAATTGTCCTCCACTCCACCTTCCATCATGCCATCCTCACATTTTTCTGGAAAAAGGCAGGCTTCCGTGGGCCAAATGTTCGAGAGTAAAAAAATTATGACGCCGGATAACCCTCTTGCCCAATGGTTGACTGCTGGCTTGTCAGAACTGATAGCCCGCCAACTACTGCCATATAAACTGGTGGACTCGGAGGCCTTTCGAAAATATGTGGCCATTGGAACACCACAATGGAAGGTCCCAGGAAGGAAGTATTTCTCACAGAAGGGCATCCCAGAGCTATATGGCCATGTTCTCTGGCACATAGTGTCAGTGCCAAGATACATCTGACCACAGACACGTGGTCTAGCAAACACGGGCAGGGAAGGTATATCACATTTACTGCCCACTGGGTGAACCTTCTGACGGCTGTCAAGCATGTAACCCGTGGCACCTGTGTAGATTTGGTTTTACCGCCACGGAATGCATGCAGGCCTGGCTCTTCTTATCCTCCTCCTACTCATAGTTTCATAGTTTCATAGTTAGCAAGGTTGAATAAAGACATCAGTCCATCCAGTTCAACCTGAGTGAGTGTCTACAATTGTCCCTATCCCTGTACATTGCACACTCACATTGGTCCCTACCCTCAAGGAGCCCACAATCCAAGGTCCCCATTCATATACTAGGGCCAATTTTGGACAGAAGCCAATTAACCTACCTGCATGTCTTTGGAGTGTGGGAGGAAACCGGAGTACTCGGAGGAAACCCACACAGGCACAGAGAGAACATGCAAAATCCAGGCAGGTAGTGTTGTGGTTGGGATTTGAACCAGCGACCCTTCTTACTGCTAGGTGAGAGTGCTAACCACTACACCACTGTGCTGCCCCATCCTCCTCCCTCTCCTCCTCGGCTGACTCCTCCTTTTCCGCTGCTAGCGTCTCTTCTGCTACACCGCCCAAGCTCCCCAGAACCTATTCGACTTGCCAGGTGAGACGTTGCCATGCTGTGCTGCGTCTGTTGTGCCTGGAAGCCAAGAGCCACACTGGCCCTGCACTCCTTTCAGCTTTGCGTTCACAGGCAGATCAGTGGCTAACACCACTCAATTTGACAGTTGGTAAAGTGGTGTGTGACAACGGTGCCAATCTGCTTAGCGCATTGAAACAGGGCAAAATTCCGCACGTGCCATGCATGGCACACGTCTTAAACTTGGTCGTGTAGCGATTCGTTGTCCATGACATCTTGCGGCAGCCAAGAAAAATCTCGGCCCATTTCAGAAGATCTTACACGGCCATGGCTCACCTTGCTGAAATTCAGCGGCGACACAATCTGCCGGTCAGACGTCTTATTTGCGATTGCCCGACGCAATGGAACTCAACCTTCTATATGCTTGATAGGCTGCTCCAGCAGAACCGTGCAGTTAACGACTACCTGTACAAACTCTGCAGCAGTACAGGTTCTGGGAGATTGGTTTTTTTCACCGCGCCAGTGGCTGCTCATGCGAGACTCATACAGACTTCTGCAGCCATTTGATGAGATCACCAAACTGGTCAGTCGCAGCCATGGCACCATCAGTGACATGGTACCTTATGCCTTCTTTATGGAGCGTGCATTGCGTCGTGTCATTGAGGAGCAGAAGCAGGAAGATGAGGAAGTCGCAATGCTGGATAAATTCCCAGGGGGGGCTACTCTATCTGAGACAAGTCAACAACAGGAGTCTGAGGAGGATGGTGCCTTTTAAACCTTTCTGAGATCCCTGTTGTGCGTGGATGGGGAGAGAAGAACGAGGAGGACGACATTATCCTGGATGATGAGCAGGAGCCAGGCCACCACACCGCTTCCAGTTTAGTGCACCAGTGTTTTAATAGGGACCCCCGTATAAAAAGCATAAGGGTCAAGGACCAGTACTGGGTGGCAACGTACTTAGACCCCCGGTACAAACACAAAATGGCGGAAATGTTACCACTGTCACAGAGGGCTGTCAGAATGGAGCACTTACAGACCTTGCTTCGACAACTGCTGCATTCTGCTTTTGCCTGCGTTGGCAGAGGAGGAATTCCCACTCCCAGAGAAAAAGTTGCGGGTACCAATCAAACAGCGCCTGCAAGAAGAGGGTGGTTTGAAGATGTGTTGGTGACTTCTGATATGAGGTCATTCTTTCAGCCGACCCATCGACAGGTGTCATCTGGATCCAGCATCAGGGAACGCCTAGACCGACAGGTGTCCGACTACATCAGGTTAACGGCCGATGTGGACACCCTGAGGAGTGAGGAACCCCTGGACCAGTGTTGCCAACCGCCCGTAGATTTACGGGCAGCCCATCAAAACAGGGCACTTTTCCGGCACCCGTAAATGTCCGTGGGAGCCGAACGTTGCCAGTAAAAATGGCTGTAACAGGCTCAGATGAGAACTGCGCATGCGCAGCGCCAACTCCGGACTGGTGTCAGGAAATCCCAGAGATTGTCCGATCATGAGCCGGCCCCACGCCACTTGGCTCGCCTCCGTGCTGGTGATGTCATACCGCAAGCCGCGCAGCCGAGCGGGAAATCCGAGTGGACTGGACACGGACATGCAATTGAGGCTGAGGCACCAGCAGTACCGAGAGACGGCGAGAGATGGACAGCGCAGGGCACTGCAGACACGGCTGACCCCCTGGATGGACACACAAGTCCCCCTGACCAGTGCCACTGACCAGCACTGAGGGCCACACCCTACCCTGGCTGCAGCCCCCTGGTTAGTGAGTAGCATGTAGCTGTGCATGATGCATTGCATACATAGTTAGTAGCCAACTTGTTTTGAACTGTCTGTAGCCTCTAACCACCTCCTGTATTCTGTCCATGTGCTCTGACCACCTGTTCCCTGTTCATATGCTCTGACCACCTGTGCCCTGTCCATATGCTCTGACCACCTGTGCCCTGTCCATATGCTCTGACCACCCGTGCCCTGTCCATATGCTCTGACCACCTGTGCCCTGTCCATATGCTCTGACCACCTGTACCATGTCTGCAATCTCTGCCCATCTCTTGTACCATGTCTGCAGTCTGACCATCTCCTGTACCATGTCTGCAGTCTGACCATCTCCTGTACCATGTCTGCAATCTCTGCCCATCTCCTGTACCATGTCTGCAATCTCTGCCCATCTCCTGTACCATGTCTGCAGTCTCTGCCCATCTCCTGTACCATGTCTGCAGTCTCTGACCATCTCCTGTACCATGTCTGCAGTCTCTGACCATCTCATCTTTTATCATGTCTGCAGTCTCTGAGGAGGAGCCTGGGGAGGAGTCAAGAGTAGGAGCGCCACCAGATTGGGCATCACGAGATAAGTCAAATGTTTGTGGACTGTGTAGCGGAGACTATAGGATAAAACCAGAGCCGCCAAGCTGGAGTTGCCTGACTGAGCCCTGCACGGTGCACCTGAGAGGAGGTCAGTCTGAGGGGGGGTCACTGATGTAAGGGGGGGGGAGTGAACACAATAATGTAAGGGGGCACTGAAATAAAGGTTAACCCTTATATCAGTAACCCCCCTTACCTTAGTGTATTCACTCTGCGGAAGGTAAGCTCTGGTCACCAGAGTCCCCCCTCTCAGAGTTCCCAATGTTCTCCTTTACATCAGAGTTTGTAGGATTTCCTCTTATAGTGCAAGGGAGAACTCTGCGGACCCTGATGTAAAGGACAATGCTGCAGAGTGCAGACCCTGATGTAAGTGGGAACTCTGATGTAAATGGGAGCGCAGAGCCCCCCCTTAAATCAGAGTTTCCCTTTAGATCATGATCTGTGGCATCGTCCTTTACATCAAGGTTCACAGAGTTCTCCCTTGCACTGTAATGGGGAACTCTGTGCTGGCTGCGTTATATTAACCTGACCTTCATGTAAATAGAGAAATTTGGTTTTTGACTTTTGTTTAACTTAAACACATTGCCAATAGCACAGGCTATATGTTTATAGTTTAAATACTAATAGTTGCACAGTTTAGCACAGAAAACAGCCATTTTAGGTACTTTTTTGAAGTGCCAGTAAAAAATTTGTGCCGTTTGTAATTTTTGGCGTCTTGCCAGTAAATTTCACTTGGTGGGGTTGGAAACTCTGCTCTGGACTACTGGGTGGGCAGGCTTGACCTCTGGCCAGAGCTTGCCCAATTTGCAATGGAACTGTTGGCTTGCCCCTTGTCCAGTGTCCTGTCCGAAAGGACGTTCAGCGCAGCAGGGGGGGTCGTGACCAATAAGCGCACTCGCCTAGCTCACGACAGTGTTGACTCAATGATATTTATAAAAATGAATGAGGCATGGATCTCAGAGGAATTCAACACATGTGACCAGTAGACCATGTATATGCATAACTCTAAATTTATTTAATCCCTCTATTTAATCGAGCACACTGACCTTTTTTCTACCTTTGGCTCACTTTGTTGTACAAAAAAAAGCACACCGTACTATATGCCCGTACCCTCCTGTTTGAAGAGGTTGAGCGGTGTCATATTTTTGGGTTCCGCAGCGAGTTGCTGGTATCAGTGCTGCTGTCAGTGCTCTCTATCTCGGTGCTGGTGTCGGTGCTCTCTCTCTCTCTCTGTGCTGGTGTGGTGTCAGTACTCTCGATCTCGGTGCTGGTGTGGTCTCAGTGCTCTCGATCTCGGTGCTGGTGTGGTCTCAGTGCTCTCTATCACGGTGCTGGTGTCAGTGCTCTCTATCACGGTGCTGGTGTGGTGTCAGTGCTCTCTATCTCGGTGCTGGTGTCAGTGCTCTCTATCACGGTGCTGGTGTGGTGTCAGTGCTTTCTAACTCTGTGCTGGTGTGGGGTCAGTGCTTTCTAACTCGGTGCTGGTGTCAGTACTCTTTATCTCGGTGCTGGTGTCAGTGCTCTTTATCTCGGTGCTGGTGTCAGTGCTCTCTATCAGGGTGCTGGTGTGGTGGCAGTGCTCTCTAACTCGGTGCTGGTGTCAGTGCTCTCTAACTCGGTGCTGGTGTCAGTGCTCTCTAACTCGGTGCTGGTGTCAGTGCTCTCTAACTCGGTGCTGGTGTCAGTGCTCTCTATCTCGGTGCTGGTGTCAGTGCTCTCTATCTCGGTGCTGGTGTCAGTGCTCTCTATCTCGGTGCTGGTGTGGTGTCAGTGCTCTCTATCACGGTGCTGGTGTGGTGTCAGTGCTCTCTATCTCTGTGCTGGTGTCAGTGCTCTCTATCTCTGTGCTGGTGTCAGTGCTCTCTATCTCTGTGCTGGTGTCAGTGCTCTCTATCATGGGGCTGGTGTCAGTGCTCTCTATCACGGTGCTGGTGTGGTGTCAGTGCTCTTCATCACGGTTCGGGTGATCATCTCCTGCACCATCTTCATAGCCTGCCCTGACCTTTCCTCTCCTCCATGCGCTTCATGCGCTCCTGAATTGTCGAAATTTCACAGATAAAAAAAGAATGCTTGTCATTGTCGATCCCATATTCACTTAATACTTTTGTTATGTCAGTGTCCATGTGGTGGGACTATGTGTGCACATCTAGTAAGTATTTTGTGGCTGAAAATATGACCTGCAGGTTTCTTAAGGTTTGCCTGCCATTAAAGTCAATGGGGCCCGTCGTGAACTTTGCGATTCGCGAAGTTTTGGCTGCGTTCACCGTTTGCAAAATGTCCCATCAGAAGTTCGTCCATCACTATTTGTAAGTTACTGAGTTGGGGATGTGTATCTTATGTTTTTAAACATGCCTGTTTAGCCCCAAAAAAGGCAAAATAATGGCAAACATACATGTTATACACCAAGATGTTGATGTTGGTTTGTTCAAAAACCTTTTAGAACGCACATGTGAATGTGCTTGGAGTAAAATGTTTTATACTAAACAATGTGTGGCTTCTTATTTTAATGCTCAATACCAGTGTATTTGTTAGGTTGGTGTAGTTACAGGGACAATGTGCTCTAAAATGATGGAAACTCAGGCAATTTAATTTTAGGGCCTCAAAGCAATTAAAGAAGAGTTGAAAGAGTTGAAAGGGTTGAATATTTTTTTAACATTAATGCATTACATACATTAACAACAATAACATTGTGTGTGTCTCTGTGTGTAGCAGACCCACAGCACAACATAATAGTTAACTGAAGAAGAGATTGTCACCTCATGGAGCAAATAAGTTACGTTTGCACTATTGAAGAAAATTGCCAAAATTAAGGCCATTTGAGAACCTAGGAGATAGATAAGAAACACAAACAGTAATTCAAGTTAAATAGGAGTTTAGTATCAAATAAAATATTTATTCCTGATCAGCAACATTTTGCTGCAAAACCACTGCCCCTCTACCCACAAAGTAGTCCATATACTGTTGCCGGACATCTTGGACAGTTTGGGAGGGCAACCCAGCACGGCCACTTTCCAGAGCCGTCATCACAGCAGGATCAGCTGGGCCTGACACTGAAAAGTCAACCTTACTTTGAAGTGAGGCAAGGTAGCTGTTTGCATTCCTATGTAAGTAATTGTGCAGGATGCAGCAGCACAATACAACATGGTTTAGCTTGTATTCAGCCAGGTTAATTGATGTTAGAAACAGCCTGAACTGACTGGATAGTATTCCAAATGTATTTTGAACAGGTGTGGGTGGGCCCAGGATAGCATTCTGGGGAGGTTAGTGAAGGCAAATATGCATGAAGGACAAAAAAAAGGAGCATTAAAAGCTTACAGCATGCATGAGGACAAAGAGGACATTCATGGCATATTACAATAATTGAAATTATGGAATGAAGAAATGAATACAATACATTAGCAAATGTGAACCTCTTCCGGACCAGCTCACGACAATATACATTGGTACTTTGAAGGGAGATATCATTGTTATGGCATAACCCCAGTATCCTCTACCTCAGGGAGTCGTCCGGTTTATGATAAAAGTGGTCTCTGCGGCAGATTCGCCGCAAGATCACTTTTATTAGCGGTAGGAGAGAGCCCCCCCCCTCACGCCGCAATCCGGTGCCCTCCGCCACTTACTTGTTGCCATCAGCAGCGGCGGAGGCGATTGCGTCTGTCCCCTGCCTGGGTATGGAGACGAATGAGGGGAAGATGGCCCCCACCCATCTCCATATCACTGCAGGGTGGAAGCGACGTCAAAACGTCACTTCCGCCCATAGCTTTTAAAGGGCCATAATTTTTTATTTATTTTTTATTGCATTTTAATTAGTGATGGCCGAACGGTTCGCCCGGCGGTCGTTTCGCGGCGAATTTCCGACTTTCGCCGTCCGCGGGTTCGAACGCCTTTTTCCGTCGTTCGCCCCGGCGGACTTACGTGTTTAATGTATACAAGAACTTTAACCTTTCGTGACACGTTTATCATGTGTTACAGGACAACCAATTGAGACATGACAGCTCATGGACACTTGGACATTCCCCTAACCTATAAATACACCCGATCCGGTGGCCATTTTACATTCTTTCTTCTGTCACTGTAGGGAAAGGATCCTGTGTGGAGTAGGGACAGAGAAAACGCTAGCTATTTGGTACACAAAAGTTCTTTTCAGGACTGGTATAGGTGTTAGGTCAGCAGCCTGAGTTTCTTTTGTCAGTTTAGATAAAGGGACAGAGCGCTGTATGCTGCTATTTTAGGGACAGCTCAGCCAGATTAGTCTTTCTTCATCATCATCATCATCATCATCATTAGCTGTTACTATCAGGTCCACAAAAGAGCTGTTCCAGCTAATCGTTCCAGCCTACTCTTTTTTGCCAATTTGTATAGGGACAGGCAGGAAGCAGTGTGTCAGGCAGTGAGGATAATTTTAAAGACTTGCTGTTACTATTAGTTCCACAAAGGTTCTTTTCAGGACTGGTATCAGTGGTACGGTAATAGGCTTGTACACGTATAATATTCTTTCTTCCAAATATAGAAAGAATATTATACTTGACTGCTGCCCTTCTGCTGCAGTCTGCTAATCATTCACAACTCACTTGTTCCACAAAGCTCTTTATCAGGACTGGTAACTTGGTCTGTCTAGGGTGCTACGGTACATAGGCTTGGGTGCGGTACAGTCTGCTGTTCTGTAAGGACCGCTATCGGTCCACAATAGATAGGGTTGCCGTGCACTACTGCTGACCGCTGCCCTATACTGCAGCAGTCCTTCAGCGGTATAGGGACTGACGCACAGTCTGCTAAACACTAATACACAACCTGCTTGGTCCACAAAAGTTCTTATAAGGACTGGTAACTTGGTATAGGGTGCTACGGTACATAGGCCTGAGTGCGTTACAGTCTGCTGTTCTGTAAGGACCGCTATCGGTCCACAATACATAGGGTTGACGTGCACTACTGCTGACCGCTGCCCTATACTGCAGCAGTCCTTCAGCGGTATAGGGACTGACGCACAGTCTGCTAAACACTAACACACAACCTGCTTGGTCCACAAAAGTTCTTATAAGGACTGGTAACTTGGTATAGGGTGCTACGGTACATAGGCCTGAGTGCAGTACAGTCTGCTGTTCTGTAAGGACTGCTATCGGTCCACAATACATAGGGTTGCCGTGCACTACTGCTGACCGCTGCCCTATACTGCAGCAGTCCTTCAGCGGTATAGGGACTGACGCACAGTCTGCTAAACACTAATACACAACCTGCTTGGTCCACAAAAGTTCTTATAAGGACTGGTAACTTGGTATAGGGTGCTACGGTACATAGGCCTGAGTGCGTTACAGTCTGCTGTTCTGTAAGGACCGCTATCGGTCCACAATACATAGGGTTGCCGTGCACTACTGCTGACCGCTGCCCTATACTGCAGCAGTCCTTCATTGGTATAGGGACTGACGTACAGTCTGCTAATCACTAACACACAACCTGCTTGGTCCACAAAAGTTCTTATAAGGACTGGTAACTTGGTATAGGGTGCTACGGTACATAGGCCTGAGTGCGTTACAGTCTGCTGTTCTGTAAGGACCGCTATCGGTCCACAATACATAGGGTTGCCGTGCACTACTGCTGACCGCTGCCCTATACTGCAGCAGTCCTTCATTGGTATAGGGACTGACGTACAGTCTGCTAATCACTAACACACAACCTGCTTGGTCCACAAAAGTTCTTATAAGGACTGGTAACTTGGTATAGGGTGCTACGGTACATAGGCCTGAGTGCGTTACAGTCTGCTGTTCTGTAAGGACCGCTATCGGTCCACAATACATAGGGTTGCCGTGCACTACTGCTGACCGCTGCCCTATACTGCAGCAGTCCTTCAGCGGTATAGGGACTGACGCACAGTCTGCTAAACACTAACACACAACCTGCTTGGTCCACAAAAGTTCTTATAAGGACTGGTAACTTGGTATAGGGTGCTACGGTACATAGGCCTGAGTGCGTTACAGTCTGCTGTTCTGTAAGGACCGCTATCGGTCCACAATACATAGGGTTGCCGTGCACTACTGCTGACCGCTGCCCTATACTGCAGCAGTCCTTCATTGGTATAGGGACTGACGTACAGTCTGCTAATCACTAACACACAACCTGCTTGGTCCACAAAAGTTCTTATAAGGACTGGTAACTTGGTATAGGGTGCTACGGTACATAGGCCTGAGTGCGTTACAGTCTGCTGTTCTGTAAGGACCGCTATCGGTCCACAATACATAGGGTTGCCGTGCACTACTGCTGACCGCTGCCCTATACTGCAGCAGTCCTTCATTGGTATAGGGACTGACGTACAGTCTGCTAATCACTAACACACAACCTGCTTGGTCCACAAAAGTTCTTATAAGGACTGGTAACTTGGTATAGGGTGCTACGGTACATAGGCCTGAGTGCGTTACAGTCTGCTGTTCTGTAAGGACCGCTATCGGTCCACAATACATAGGGTTGCCGTGCACTACTGCTGACCGCTGCCCTATACTGCAGCAGTCCTTCAGCGGTATAGGGACTGACGCACAGTCTGCTAAACACTAACACACAACCTGCTTGGTCCACAAAAGTTCTTATAAGGACTGGTAACTTGGTATAGGGTGCTACGGTACATAGGCCTGAGTGCGTTACAGTCTGCTGTTCTGTAAGGACCGCTATCGGTCCACAATACATAGGGTTGCCGTGCACTACTGCTGACCGCTGCCCTATACTGCAGCAGTCCTTCATTGGTATAGGGACTGACGTACAGTCTGCTAATCACTAACACACAACCTGCTTGGTCCACAAAAGTTCTTATAAGGACTGGTAACTTGGTATAGGGTGCTACGGTACATAGGCCTGAGTGCGTTACAGTCTGCTGTTCTGTAAGGACCGCTATCGGTCCACAATACATAGGGTTGCCGTGCACTACTGCTGACCGCTGCCCTATACTGCAGCAGTCCTTCATTGGTATAGGGACTGACGTACAGTCTGCTAATCACTAACACACAACCTGCTTGGTCCACAAAAGTTCTTATAAGGACTGGTAACTTGGTATAGGGTGCTACGGTACATAGGCCTGAGTGCGTTACAGTCTGCTGTTCTGTAAGGACCGCTATCGGTCCACAATACATAGGGTTGCCGTACACTACTGCTGACCGCTGCCCTATACTGCAGCAGTCCTTCAGCGGTATAGGGACTGACGCACAGTCTGCTAAACACTAACACACAACCTGCTTGGTCCACAAAAGTTCTTATAAGGACTGGTAACTTGGTATAGGGTGCTACGGTACATAGGCCTGAGTGCGTTACAGTCTGCTGTTCTGTAAGGACCGCTATCGGTCCACAATACATAGGGTTGCCGTGCACTACTGCTGACCGCTGCCCTATACTGCAGCAGTCCTTCATTGGTATAGGGACTGACGTACAGTCTGCTAATCACTAACACACAACCTGCTTGGTCCACAAAAGTTCTTATAAGGACTGGTAACTTGGTATAGGGTGCTACGGTACATAGGCCTGAGTGCGTTACAGTCTGCTGTTCTGTAAGGACCGCTATCGGTCCACAATACATAGGGTTGCCGTGCACTACTGCTGACCGCTGCCCTATACTGCAGCAGTCCTTCATTGGTATAGGGACTGACGTACAGTCTGCTAATCACTAACACACAACCTGCTTGGTCCACAAAAGTTCTTATAAGGACTGGTAACTTGGTATAGGGTGCTACGGTACATAGGCCTGAGTGCGTTACAGTCTGCTGTTCTGTAAGGACCGCTATCGGTCCACAATACATAGGGTTGCCGTGCACTACTGCTGACCGCTGCCCTATACTGCAGCAGTCCTTCAGCGGTATAGGGACTGACGCACAGTCTGCTAAACACTAACACACAACCTGCTTGGTCCACAAAAGTTCTTATAAGGACTGGTAACTTGGTATAGGGTGCTACGGTACATAGGCCTGAGTGCAGTACAGTCTGCTGTTCTGTAAGGACCGCTATCGGTCCACAATAAATAGGGTTGCCGTGCACTACTGCTGACCGCTGCCCTATACTGCAGCAGTCCTTCATTGGTATAGGGACTGACGTACAGTCTGCTAATCACTAACACACAACCTGCTTGGTCCACAAAAGTTCTTATAAGGACTGGTAACTTGGTATAGGGTGCTACGGTACATAGGCCTGAGTGCGTTACAGTCTGCTGTTCTGTAAGGACCGCTATCGGTCCACAATACATAGGGTTGCCGTGCACTACTGCTGACCGCTGCCCTATACTGCAGCAGTCCTTCATTGGTATAGGGACTGACGTACAGTCTGCTAATCACTAACACACAACCTGCTTGGTCCACAAAAGTTCTTATAAGGACTGGTAACTTGGTATAGGGTGCTACGGTACATAGGCCTGAGTGCGTTACAGTCTGCTGTTCTGTAAGGACCGCTATCGGTCCACAATACATAGGGTTGCCGTGCACTACTGCTGACCGCTGCCCTATACTGCAGCAGTCCTTCAGCGGTATAGGGACTGACGCACAGTCTGCTAAACACTAACACACAACCTGCTTGGTCCACAAAAGTTCTTATAAGGACTGGTAACTTGGTATAGGGTGCTACGGTACATAGGCCTGAGTGCAGTACAGTCTGCTGTTCTGTAAGGACCGCTATCGGTCCACAATACATAGGGTTGCCGTGCACTACTGCTGACCGCTGCCCTATACTGCAGCAGTCCTTCATTGGTATAGGGACTGACGTACAGTCTGCTAATCACTAACACACAACCTGCTTGGTCCACAAAAGTTTTTATAAGGACTGGTAACTTGGTATAGGGTGCTACGGTACATAGGCCTGAGTGCAGTACAGTCTGCTGTTCTGTAAGGACCGCTATCGGTCCACAATACATAGGGTTGACGTGCACTACTGCTGACCGCTGCCCTATACTGCAGCAGTCCTTCAGCGGTATAGGGACTGACGCACAGTCTGCTAAACACTAACACACAACCTGCTTGGTCCACAAAAGTTCTTATAAGGACTGGTAACTTGGTATAGGGTGCTACGGTACATAGGCCTGAGTGCAGTACAGTCTGCTGTTCTGTAAGGACCGCTATCGGTCCACAATACATAGGGTTGCCGTGCACTACTGCTGACCGCTGCCCTATACTGCAGCAGTCCTTCATTGGTATAGGGACTGACGTACAGTCTGCTAATCACTAACACACAACCTGCTTGGTCCACAAAAGTTCTTATAAGGACTGGTAACTTGGTATAGGGTGCTACGGTACATAGGCCTGAGTGCGTTACAGTCTGCTGTTCTGTAAGGACCGCTATCGGTCCACAATACATAGGGTTGCCGTGCACTACTGCTGACCGCTGCCCTATACTGCAGCAGTCCTTCATTGGTATAGGGACTGACGTACAGTCTGCTAATCACTAACACACAACCTGCTTGGTCCACAAAAGTTTTTATAAGGACTGGTAACTTGGTATAGGGTGCTACGGTACATAGGCCTGAGTGCAGTACAGTCTGCTGTTCTGTAAGGACCGCTATCGGTCCACAATACATAGGGTTGACGTGCACTACTGCTGACCGCTGCCCTATACTGCAGCAGTCCTTCAGCGGTATAGGGACTAAGAGTTTTGTCACAGGGTGATTTAAAAAATGACAGGCAGAGGAAGAGGCAGGCCCTTCCGCAGGGGTGGTAGGGGTAGGGCAGGAGCAACAGCCTTGAGCCAAAGTGGGAAGTTGCAGAAGGTGCGTTCAATTACTTTAAAGGACGCACCAGACTTGGTTGAGTGGCTCACTCAGCCTTATTCTTCTGCACCCTCCTCATCCTCTCGATCTGCACCCTCTTCTTCACTCTCTGCTATGTGCACCCCCAAAGACACTACCACCAACAACACCACCACCACCACATACCTTCCGCTTGAGTGCAAATGGGGGCCTTCATGCTCCAGTGTTTTAATAGGGACCCCCGTATAAAAAGCATGAGGGTCAAGGACCAGTACTGGGTGGCAACGTACTTAGATCCCCGGTACAAACACAAAATGGCGGAAATGTTACCGCCGTCGCAGAGGGCTGTCAGAATGCAGCACTTCCAGGCCTTGCTTCGAGAAATGCTGCATTCTGCTTTTGCGTGCGCTGGCAGAGGAGCAATTCCCACTCCCAGAGAAGGATTTGCGGGTACCAATCCAACAGCGCCTGCAAGAAGAGGCCGGTTTGAAGATGTGTTGGTGACTTCGGATATGAGGTCATTCTTTCAGCCGACCCATCGACAGGTGTCATCCGGATCCAGCATCAGGGAACGCCTAGACCGTCAGGTGTCCGACTACATTGGGTTAACGGCCGATGTGGACGCTCTGAGGAGTGATGAACCCCTAGACTACTGGGTGGGCAGGCTTGACCTCTGGCCAGAGCTTGCCCAATTTGCAATCGAACTGTTGGCTTGCCCCTCATCCAGTGTCCTGTCCGAAAGGACGTTCAGCGCAGCAGGGGGGATTGTGACCGATAAGCGTACTCGCCTAGCTCACGACAGTGTTAACTACCTCACATTTCTAAAAATGAATGAGGCATGGATCTCGGAGGAATTCAACACATGTGATCAGTAGACCATGTATATGTCTATAAACAATTTTTGGAATCAAGCACACAGACCTTCTTAATTCATTTGGCTCACTTCCCTGACCCAAAAAAGCACACCGTACTATATGCCCCTACCCTCCTCTTTGAAGAGGTTGAGCGGTGTCATATTTCTACTGGGGCTGCTTATTATGAGGGGTTCCCACCATCCCTGTGCTGTGCTGACTTCCTCCTGGGTGTTCTTATTATGAGGGGCTCCCACCATCCCTGTGCTGTGCTGACTTCCTCCTGGGGGTTCTTATTATGAGGGGCTCCCACCATCCCTGTGCTGTGCTGACTTCCTCCTGGGGGTTCTTATTATGAGGGGATCACACCATCCCTGTGCTGTGCTGACTTCCTCCTGGGGCTGCTTACGGTGCTGCTGTCAGCGCTGTATGTCACGGAGCTGCTGTCAGCGCTGTATGTCACGGAGCTGCTGTCAGCGCTGTATGTCACGGAGCTGCTGTCAGCGCTGTATGTCACGGAGCTGCTGTCAGCGCTGTATGTCACGGAGCTGCTGTCAGCGCTGTATGTCACGGAGCTGCTGTCAGCGCTGTATGTCACGGAGCTGCTGTCAGCGCTGTATGTCACGGAGCTGCTGTCAGCGCTGTATGTCACGGTGCTGCTGTCAGCGCTGTATGTCACGGAGCTGCTGTCAGCGCTGTATGTCACGGTGCTGCTGTCAGCGCTGTATGTCACGGAGCTGCTGTCAGCGCTGTATGTCACGGAGCTGCTGTCAGTGCTGTATGTCACGGAGCTGCTGTCAGCGCTGTATGTCACGGAGCTGCTGTCAGCGCTGTATGTCACGGAGCTGCTGTCAGCGCTGTATGTCACGGTGCTGCTGTCAGCGCTGTATGTCACGGAGCTGCTGTCAGCGCTGTATGTCACGGAGCTGCTGTCAGCGCTGTATGTCACGGAGCTGCTGTCAGCGCTGTATGTCACGGAGCTGCTGTCAGCGCTGTATGTCACGGAGCTGCTGTCAGCGCTGTATGTCACGGAGCTGCTGTCAGCGCTGTATGTCACGGTGCTGATGTCAGTGCTCTGTATTACGGTGCTGCTGTCAGTGCTCTGTATCTCCTGCACCCTCTTGTTTGCCTACCCTGGTCCCTGACCTTCCCTCTCCTCCATTGCCTTCATTAGCTCCATAGTCCTGAATTGTCAGAACAATTTCCCAAATAAAAAAAAAATGCTTGTAGTTATCGATCCCAAATTCACCTCATACATGTATTATGCTATTGTCCAGGTGGTGGGACTACGTGCTACCCCCTAATAATTACCCCGTGGCCGCAAATTCGACCTAAAGGTTTGCGAAATTCGCCTCCCATTGAAGTCAATGGAGCCCGCGGCGAACGGTCGTTTTCGCGAACGTTTGTGCCCGTTCGCGTTTCGCGTTCGCGAAACGTCCCGTCGGAAGTTCGTCCATCACTAATTTTAATATGAATATGAGATCTGAGGTCTTTTTGACGTCCTATCACGCTTTTTTCTATTACAAAGGATGTTTACATTCCTTGTAATAGGAATAAAAGTGACACAATTTTTTTTTTAAAAACCGTGTAAAAATGTAAAAAAAAAAAAGGTAAAATAAATAAGAAAATTATTTAAACTCTCCCCGTCTTGACGAGCTTGCGTGCAGAAGCGAGCACATATGTGAGTAGCACCCGCATATGAAAACGTGTTCAAGCCACACATGTGAGGTATTGTCGCGATTGGTAGAGCGAGAGCAATAATTCTAGCCCTAGACCTCCTCTGCAACTCAAGACATGCAACCTGTAGAATTGTTTAAACATTGCCTATGGTGATTTTTAAGGGTAAATGTTTGTCCCTGACATTAGAGGAATCGACATTAAAAATCACACATACAAGGTCGCAGCGTTTGCGGACGATATTCTCCTCTTCCTCTCCGCCCCACTGACGTCCATCCCCAACTTGTTACAAGACTTCTCGGACTTTAAGATGCTTTCTAACTTACAGATCAACTTTGACAAATCTAGCGCCTTGAATATATCATTGCCTGACTCGTTGTGTTCGTTATGCCGTACTAACTTTTCGTTCAAATGGAAAGAAACTGCAATTACTTACTTGGGAATCCAACTCCCAGCCTCTCTAGCAAACTTATACTCCCTAAACTATGCCCCGTTGATACAAAAGATTGGGGCCGATCTTCAGAAGTGGTCCCCGGAAAAATTTTCTTGGTTCGGTAGAATAGCAATAATCAAAATGAACATTCTCCCACGAATTTTATACCTATTGCAGACTATCCCTATAAAACTTCCTCCTACATTCTTCTCCACATATCGCAAAATATGTACACAATTTGTCTGGAACAAACGTCGTTCACGCCTAAATTTCTCCAAACTTACTTTACCTAAATTGAAGGGGGGTACAGGCCTCCCAGATATTTACAAATACCAGGTGGCTTGCCACCTTACCAGGATTATCGATTGGCATATACATGCCCCGTTCAAGGATTGGGTTCGTCTTGAACAGGCTATGTCCCCTAACCCATTAACTTCTCTCCCGTGGCTAGATCATACCTATCAAAAGCGAACATATAAGTCCCACCCTCTGATAGCTCCAACACTACACTCGTTCCATTGGGCGAACACTCACCACCACATCTCTTCCACAAAAGGTCCAATGACCCCCCTTCGCGGCAATCCAGATTTCCCACCTGGTAACCTCCCATCCTTCCCTACACTAAGGTGGCCATATAAGACGGTCAGAGCAACACATTTCTTCCGCAATAATGTTATCCTCTCAAGGGAGGATTTGGCATCTCTCGTAGAGCAAGAAACCTTTCCATTATGGGCATACCTACAGATCCACCATTTTCTACTTAATCATACAATCAGACCACAATGGTCCAGAGCTTTGACTACTTTTGAAGAATTATGCAATAAGGAAGAACCCCAACGCCACTTAATCTCGCACACATATTCACTGCTGTTTCAGGACAGCGCTAAGCACAACCTCCATATACAGCAAAAATGGTCTACTGACCTTCAAATGGAAGTTTCTGAAAGTGATTGGGATCATATATATAGATGTGTCCATAAGGGTTCGGTTAATGCCAACACGCAAGAGACTGCCTTTAAAATAGCTTCCAGGTGGTACCTTACGCCACACAAACTTCACATAATTAACTCCTCCATCTCCCAGAAGTGTTGGAGATGCAACACGGATACTGGAACCTTTTTGCATATTTGGTGGTCATGCCCGGCCATACAAACATATTGGTCGGAAATACATAAAACAATAGAAGAAGTCACGACTTACCATTTAGAGTACACTCCGGCCCAATTCTTACTACATCACTCAGACCACTCACATAGTTCCTACCTTAAGTCTCTAGCCATGCACATGGTCAATGCTGCCAGAGCTTGCATTCCACGGAAGTGGCGCTCCCATGATACCCCCCTACTCAGGGATTGGCTTCAATGCATTAACAATGTAATGGCTATGGAGGACCTAATACACCAGGCCAATGATACCCCTGCAAAGTTCACAACTACATGGGCCTGTTGGATTCACTTTCAGACCTCTGATAAGTACAAAAGTCTTATGCAGACCTGAGAGCCAGGAATGAGGCATGGACCTCTTTCATAGGAATTTAACCCCTTGAAATGAAATCATTTATTGTATCACAGCATATAACCTCTTAGACTCCCAGGATTCAGAAGTCTATAAAACCCCCTATATATCTTGCTACATACTCATGTTGATAGATTACACACACACTTTCCAATAGTTAATCACATAAATCGCTTTATTCCTCTGTCTATACTTTTAATGATTAATGTGCCTTGGCAGGGATGCCCAAATCACACAAAACATCCTCAGAGACTCGATTAAACACCTATGATCCACAGGTAGCAAGTTAGATACCTTATAAATGTCACACGATATATTTTCATTTGCTAGTGCACCCCTTTATAGTCACGCATAGCATAATGTTGTCTACTATTATAACTTGTCTTTCATTCAAGGCGCCTATGTTCGCCTATAAGTTGTAACAAATGCCATTGATTTTACACTGTTTGTACTTTTTGTATTGTGATTTGAATCTTCAATAAAATGTTTTTGAAAAAAAAAAAAAAAAAAAATGTTTGTCGCCATTCCATGAGTGGGCGCAATTTTGAAGCGTTACATGTTGGGTATCAATTTGCTTGGTGTAACATTATCTTTCACAATATAAAAAAAAAGTGGGCTAACTTTACTGTTGTCTTAATCTTTTTAATTCATTTTTTCCAAAAAAAGTGCGCTTGTAAGACCGCTGCGCAAATACGATGTGACAGAAAGTATTGCAACAACTGCCAGTTTATTCTCTAGGGTGTTAGGATTTCTTTTTTTTTAATGTTTGGGGGTTCTAAGTAATTTTCTAGCAAAAAAAACTGTTTTTAACTTGTAAACAATAAATCTCAAAAGGAGGCTGGGTCCTTAAGTGGTTAAATGTGATGTTAAAGGCTAAAACTTACCCAACGATAGTCCTTCTGCAGGACTTGGATAATGGCAGAACAGGTCTCTGGAATAATGATTCCCAGAGTCTGAGGGGTGATCCCAGATGTGAACTTCAGATCCTGGAGACTTTTCCCCGTCGCCAAGTACCGCACGGTGGCGACGTGCCTTTGCTTAGGAGTAAGGGCTTGCCGCATGCATGTGTCCTGCTTACTAATATAGGGGTAATCAATGCTAATAGATGGTGAAAGTAGGGGTCAGTCATCCTGAGATAATCATCAGGATTATTCTCCTGGAGCTCCCGCCGCAAAGGCATATGATAGAATTGGTCCCGATTAAGCAACCAATTCTTGGTCCAAGAACTCCTCCTCCTCCTGTTCCTGGACTGGACTTGGGTGAAAGCAATAACTCCAAGCTCAATAATAGCACAATCTCTCCGACGAGAACGCCACATGGCTAGTAGACGAACGGCCGTTCAGAAACTAACTGACAAGCATGAGCTGAAAATTAGAAACGACCCGACAAGCACGCACTGAAAAACAGAAACAAACTGACAAGCACAACCTGAAAAACAGAAACGAGCTGAAAAGCGAGAATCGACACACAGCAAACTTCTACTAACACAAGATTAGCAGAAGGAGCCCAAAGGGTGGCTCATAGTATGTCTACTACGTCACTACATTCATAATTGTTGGCCAACAATTGTCTGGCTGTGTGTATGCAAGACAAGTTTGGGCCAACGCCCTTTGGACAAAATTCCACGGTTTTGTTGTGTACGAGGCTTAAGCCCTTGCTCACACTGAGTTTGCAAATGGCCTCGAATTGATATGGACAGTGCCGTTGCTGGCAATAGTCTCCGATTTGGCATGCGATTTAACATGTCAATTTGGCCCAGTGTGAACGAGGGCTTACTGAGCCAAAGCTCCAATCAGCGCTTGATGCTATCAGGAAGTACAGCAGCATCTGATTAACCTGAGCAGTCATCAAGTCTGTAAACAATTCATTTGCTCACACGGATTTTCTTGTTGCTGTGAAACTTTCCAGTTAAATAAAGTACAAATATGCAAAGAAAAAACAGGTAGAGCACAAAATGCACAAAACTGCATCAAAAACACAAAGAAAAAAAAATCCTCGTTTTAAGATCCTGCATGTCACCAGATCATTATGTCTCTGCACTTCTTTCTTTCCTCTTACTATGTTCCATCCTTGTTAGTTCTGTAGTCACACATCAGGCATTTTCATAATAAAGTAACTTGTAAACTAAGCCCTGTGAGGTGGAGTCTAGATATCAGGCTGCTGAGTCACACATACACTCCTCTCAGTACCTAGGCAAGCTTCTCATGGATCAGATCTGTCTAGCTGGCACTGATGTATTGCTGGGGAAACAACAAATTTGGCCAGCTGGGCCTTGCTGGCCAAGATAATGAAAACATTCACTTTACAGAGAATGATGGCTTTGATGGATATGCAGGGGTGCAGAAGGTGGCATGTGGTGAGGTGCACACCCTATTTCTCCTGCAGGATGGCACCATGCTCTCTTGTGGTCAAAACCTCTGTGGGCAGCTGGGCAGAAAGTCTCCTGGAAGCGGTGTGGGTAAGGACTAATATTGATAAGATATTGATTTCATTAGATATTTTTTTTCCTGATGTAGCAAGGCAATTAATGAAAAAGCATCACCATTAGTTTTAGAATGCTTATAATAGTTACATCTACAAGATATGTTTTAAGAGCAACACACACACCTTGCAATCTGATTGTACAATTTACTTTAGATCTAATAAAAACGTTAGTGCAAGGGGCTGTTTAATTGGATACAGGTCCTCATATTACGTAGTTTTGGTAAATCTAATTGAAGGAGTTGATCTGAAACATGTAGTGTTAATGCAATTACAAGCAACATGACCCCACCCCCCCCCCCTTTATTTATTTGTTCAAATTTTTTATTTATAGTTTGGTATTCTTTGTGCATGTTGATTTCAACAATGCTCATATTTCCCTGAAGGCTGTTTTCTTTGCTAAGCCCAGGGTGAGTTGAGTTTCATTTCCTAGCTGCGGTGATTTTAGTTTCACTTTCGTTTACTCCTACAAGGCATGTCCATGATATGTACTGCTGAGGCTGATTTACTTAGAGGGATTCCACCTACAAAAAAAATATATTATAAGACAGCAGCTATAAATACTACAGCTGCTCACTTATAATAAATGGACACTCGCCTGTCCCAGGGTCCAGCAATGTCGGCAGCCGAGACCGATCGATCGTTCGGGTTTTGGCTGCTGCCGCCGACATTCTAGGTGAGGGAATCAGGAAGTGAAGCATTGCGGCTTCACTTCCCGGCTCCCTACTGCGCTGCACTGGGACCCGTGTGTCCCAGCAGACAGTGCGGTGGGACAGGAAACGGCATAGACTTCCGTGGGAGTCTATGCCCGGAAGTGGGTGCAAATACCTGTCTTAGACAGTTATCTTCACCCCCCTGAAAGGTGCCAAATGTGACACCGGAGGGGGGGAGAGTTCAGATGAGCAGAAGTTCCACTTTAGGGTGGAACCCTGCTTTAATACAACAGAAAGGTGCAGGAAAAATTATACAGGGGTTCAGATTATTTTGCATGCCTGTGTATACGTGAGAAAACGTGCGTGACAAATATCTAAACACTTTAGGGCCTCTTGCACATAATACTCCTGTTTGAGCATCTACTTTTTCAGACATTTTTCTTTTGTATGTATTTACTCACACTTTTGCGTATATGCATTTGCGCAGTTTGGAGTGAACATGCGCATTTTTGCACAAATGGGCGAAACTGTATGTAACGAAAAATGTAAGCGTAGGATAGTTTTGCCTTAGTGAGATTTGATGTGATCTGTAGAAGTAGTGTAATTGTAGATGCAGTTTAATTCTGGGTTATTAAAAATCCAGTATTCAATATCAGTCATGCACAAATGTTCTTTCATTAGCATTTGAAAAGGACAGAGCCAGTTTCCTAGGATCGAAGTGACGCCTAGATGCCAATAAAAGTTCCCATTAGAGTAAACGTAGATTGCCACCTTCTTGAGGCCTCAAAGAAAACTGTTAGTCATTTTGGCTACACAGATCTGCAGGGGGCATTCACAAGGCCCCGGCTGGTCTGCAAACTTTGATTAATATCAACAGATCTAAGGAACCTAGTTTATCTCCCATAAAAGCTAAAATATTATCGACAGAGAGATGGAAATAATTCCTTTTGATCGCACACGTGATGGGTTACGTGTACATGTAACTGTATTTTTAGCATGTGTGGAATCTTAGAGAAGCACACAAAACCGTTATATGGCGCCTGATAATGGCAGGCAGGCAGTGATTGGTACTGTTGTGATCGGACTGATGCGCTGGTATCGGAAATTCTATCCATGACCCAGCAATCAGCACTGTTCTTGGCCAATTCAACTCTGATAATTTCAGAACACAAGACATCCTGTGGATTCAGACAGGAACACCCCCCAGGGTTGAATGGCCAAGGGCTAAAGTCCAGCCCACATCCATATTTCAATAAATTGAGTAGCCTGAGATATGGACATCGTTCTTCCACAAAGGGAGTTCCCACATGTTTCAGTATGCTTCTACTAATGGATAGAGTTCTGTAAAATGTATTGCTGTTTTTATCCTCTTTTTATTTTCATAGCAAATTGCCAATTGTGTTTCTTTCTGTATTTTTTGTATCTTTTTGGTAACTCCTTTTTCTTTGTATATCATTTATGCGCTGCCCACTTTCGGGATATTAAATGATAAAATGAATAAGTGACTTCTGTGTACTAAGCTAGGACTCGTATCTCTGGAGAGGTTGTTGTATTTTAGTGCCTAAGTACTCGGTCTAAGTTACGTGCCAATCGGTATACAATTGCACTGCGTGTTGGCAGATTGTAAGCTAACAGATCTGCTGGACAGAGATCTGTGTATGTGTGGTGGCTCAGCAGACCAGTTTGCGGACAAACTGTTGGGTGGTGGCAGGCTATCGTTTGTGTGTGGGTGTGGGGACAGTGGAGACATTGGGGTTTAAGCTGGCAGGATAGCTAGAGGAACTCTAGAAGTGTGTAGTAATTGCTATACTGCTTCCCAACCCTTAGCCATTGTACACACGGTCGGACATTCCGACAACAAAATCTGGCGGATTTTGTCCGACGGATCTTGTCCGTAACTTGTGTTGCATACACACGGTCGGACAAACTTGTCAGAAAATCCAATCGTTCAGAACATGGTGACGTTATTTAGTTACAACGGGACTACGTTCAGGCTAGTAGCCAATAGCTTTGGTCTAGGAATTTGATCTGAGCATGCGTGGCACTTTATAAAGAAAATAAACCGCGCTTGAGTAAAACAAAAAAAAGGATGCACAATACTCTAAAATGAAGGCCGCAGCTATAAGTGAGATACACACACCAGAAAGCAATAGAAAAAAATTTAAAAGCTGCGCCAACAAAGAAAACAGTTTATATTAGCTACCCTAATGGAATATAAAAAATTATGAAAGTTATAAATAAATATCACATTCACTATACATTAAATGAAAAAAGAATAACGAATATTGTGATTTCCCAACTGGAGAGAAAGGAACGAACAAAGTTCATCAAAAGTCCATAAGAAATCCTCAGTTGCGATCCTTATCAGAACACCACGGTGATTCCACTCAAAAAAATGCACACAAGTGCCCGTCACCAAGAAGTGAGTGCACTTACCAGATGGAAGCTTAATCAAAGCCTTGTATGCAAATCCTCAGTATCCTCCTCCTTACAACTTGTGTTCATAGATCAGCTAACCACAGTGAAAGGCAGCGTTCACATAAATATGTATCTCGTTCAGCGATCCCAAAAAATGCTATCAATGGATTGCTATTTGCCTTTGCAGGATTGAAAGCGTTGGGACCCAGATCCGAGTGCCATTGTCAAGTGTGATTGTTTTTTTTCCTTCCTTATCCGCGTTCCAGATCTATCTTAAGATTGAGCCCAGCGAGTACACCATCCAGAAATGGACCTTTTCACACTCTGTGCTGAGGCGTCTCTCTTCTACTCAAACAGATCCTTCCTTAACAGGATCTGTTTGAGTAAAAGATAGACGCCTCAGCACAGAGTGTGATCAGAGCTAAAAATATCCACTGATCCCTGTATAAATGACACTGGCAGGGAAGGGATTAACACTAGGGGGTGATCAAGGGGTTAAGTGTGTCCTAGGGAGGTGTTTCTAACTGTAGGGGGAGTAGACTAACAGGGAGTACAGAAAGATCGCTGTTCCTGATCACTAGGAACAGACGATCTCACTGTACTCCCCTGACAGAACAGGGATGTGCTTTGTTTACATTGGCAGATCCCCGTTCTGATTCTCTGAGGCACGATCGCGGGTGGCCAGCGGACATCGCAGCCGACGGACCCGAGCATCCTGCACTATGCAGCGGGCGCGTGCTTTCATTTTAGTATTTGATCACCTCTGCGTTCTTTTTTTTAAAATTTTTTTTTTTTTTGTTTGTTTTTTGTTTGTTTGCTATAAACAAAAAAAAAAGTAACACTTAATCTGGTGTATTATTTCTTACTATCTAATAAAAAAATATGGAAAAATGTCTTCATCAATTTAGGCCAATATATATTCTGCTAAATATTTTTGTTAAAATAAAAATCACAATAAGCATATAGTTATTGGTTTGCGCAAAAGTTATCTACAAACTATGGCATAGATTTATGGAATTATTATTTATTTATTTTTCTATTAGTAATGATAAGAGACTTATAGCAGGACTGCGACATTTCGGCAGACAAATCTGACACCAAGTCACAGTGCAGGATGAGATACAGTGAACATGTCCAGGGGAGCCGCCTTGCCGCTATATAAAGTATATGCAGTATATGGTCGGCAAACAGTTAATACCAAACAGAATCACTTATAACCATTAAAAGACCAACATGCTTAGTCACCATGACTTTGACAGTATTATCTTATACCAAACAAACTACAGCTTATAAACTGTGTTAATTTTGCTGATGAAAATGCAACTAAAACTAAAACAATTCAGATGACTAAAATACTACTAAAAAGGCATATTAGTCAAAAGACTATGACTAATTAGAAAATGGATGTCAAAATGAAAGGGGTTGTAAACCCTTGTTTTTTCACCTTAATGCATTCTATGCATTAAGGGCCGGTTCACACTGCAGGCGAGGCGAGGCGACACCGACTTGCCTCGCCGCGACCTGCCGCGACCTCAGCGGCAACTTGCAGATGACTTCTGTATAGAAGTCAATGCAAGTCGCCCCGAGGTCGCCCAAAAGTAGTACAGGAACCTTTTTTCTGAGTCGGAGCGACTCGAGTCGCTCCTCTCAGAACGGTTCCATTGTACAGAACGGGGGCGACTTGCAAGAGTGAGGCGAGGCGAGTCGTGTCGCCTCGCATCGCCCGCTGTGTGAACCGGCTCTAAGGTGAAATGCATAGAATACATTCACTACTGTCAATCAAATCCAGTGTCTGTGTCAATAGACGCAGCAGCAGGACACGGGAGCACGCCCGCAAGAGTGCCTCGAGGCAGAGCGGCTCTCCAACGGGGCACTCAAGAAGAGGAGGAGCCAGGAGTGCCGCTGATGGACCCCAGAAGAGGAGGATCGGGCCACTCTGGGCAAAACCAACTGCACAGAGGAGGTAAGTATGACACAGGTTTTTTTTTTTTTTTTTTAAACAACCTTTACATATCCTTTAACAGCGCTTACCAACCACTGTTGTCTCACAAAGTGGGCAACATCACCCCATAAAGATTAACTGTGACAAAGGCCGAAGATAATCTAGAGGCGAATCCAGATGACAGACCTGAGGTAACTGCTGACCCCGCCCAATGACAGGAGAGGATTTACAAGTGAAAAGTTACACTCATTGGCTAGCTGTTTCACGCCAAAAGATCTCTTACTAATCCAGCACTCAGCTAACCGAAGCTCTGCCTAGAAACTGAGGTAAATCTTCCTAGAACTAGCAGACAACTTGTAACCTGAACCAACAAAGCAGCCCCAGAGTGACATGGACTTAACTCCTTCATGATGAAGGCCCTAAGGCCCCTTTCACACGGACGGATAGAATGGTGCTTTTAGCTGCAGATTTTCTAGTTTTCTACCGCAGCTAAAAGCAAACAATACTTTCCTAGGGCCCCATTCACACACAGCGTTTAGCTGCGATTTCATTACATGCGGTTCGGTGCGAATAGAAAAAATAGAATTGAATGCGTCCAGGTGCGATGTAGCGCAGCTATATGCACATAACCGCAGGTAATCGCAGTCTTTTGTGTCAACTGCAGATAGCAGCGTGAGAAGGGATTCAAGGGACCAAAAAAATATTTCAAAAAGGGGTTGCTATGGGAACGACTATATTAGATAACTGCAGCTGGACGCAACTGCACAGAAACGCACATAAACGCAGATAATTGCACTGTACAAATGCAGCTGATCGCTGTGCATGGAGTCTTGAATTTCACAGAAAAAAAATAAACATTCTAAACTGTGGCAGAACAGCCGTCCGTGTGAAAGGGGCCTTATAAGCATATAATTAATTTAAAAAACAAATGGGCAACAAACCCATGGGTTCACTTTTCTAGTTTATTTTTTTCATGCCCCTATCATTCCAAACAGAACCCATAGAAATATATTTTCAGGATATTCGCACATGCAGTATCTCCACACAAGTCCCAGTACGCATATGACCCTGTATGCGAGTACTGCTCGGAGTAGCATATAGCCACCATGTATATATATATATATATATATATTTTTTTACACTGTATCACTGTATGGGGCAAACCGCACATGTATATAAGGCCTATATTGGTGTGTACATGGATTTACACTTGTTTATTGCATATTTACTTGCATTTGGAAAACATTTGGAGAGAACACTGGCATGGTGTAAGATCCTCAATAAAACGTAAGCTGAACTCCGGGTAGAAACTGCATAACCTATCAGTATTGATGCTTTTATATCTCGCTGCAATATGCTTGTGGTTCCCTTCATCTGTGAGAAATCCACTGTGCATTATTTAAATCATGGCTTATTTCTTTGTGACATCCGTGTTGTAAGACCAGTTGCCGCTATGTCATGTGTCCCCCTGGCCACTGGTCTTGTCTTTGCCCCATTGTAGTTCTTTCCAAACAAGCAATGATGAAATTAGCCAGATCTGAACCACCCACTGATGCAGCATCACGTCTTTGACGTGACCGGGGGTTCCAGGTCTGTCCCACCTCCTATGACTTCACACAGTGACTGACAGGCCATGACCGTCACAGCTCACCAGTGTGCAGAAGAATGTGAGGGCACTGCCAGAGGTTCGCAGGTTGCGGAACGGGCTCATCAAGTCCAATAACATGATACAATTACATGATAACTGTACCTGCCCACAATTAAGACTGAAAACTATAATTGCCACTTCTTGATGGGAACTGTAGTTCCTGTGCCATATGAGAATGCAGGATGTGATATCTGGATGTGCACCTCCTCCTAGAGCTGGCTGAAGTTATTTTATGATTTGATCAATTTTCTACTAAATGGTGAGGTTTCTAAACGAAACTACTTTATGGTTTACTTGTGATAAGTGTTTAGGCCTGGTTCACACCTATGCAGTTTGCTTCTGATCCATTTCTTCAGTGCTTTTTGCAGCACTTTTTGCACATGTGTTTTTGATGCGTTTTTCACGCGTTTTGCATTTTTTATGCTTTTTTTTTTTCTTTGCCAATTTGATGTTGGGCAAATTAGGAAATGCAGAATGCAACAAAAATGCTGCAAAAACACACTACATGCCTTTCTGCAGCTTCTCTGTTTTGAAGTCTATTGAACCAAAAATGCACCGTTCTGCATTTAAAAAAGTCCCTGAGCCTTTCCAAAAACGCAGAAGCTGAAAAAAGCATAAATGAACATGCCCCATAGGAAACCACGTTATATAGACTGTAATGCGTTTTTTTTTTCTTTTTGTAGAAACACATATGCCTTAAATCCAGACCAACAGGCACAGCTCTTTGACACTGCCAACAGTTTTTCAAGGGCAACTCTCTTCATCAGAACTAACTTTTTCTCGCTAATAATAACATAGGACAAAGGCTCAGGTGGCTGTAAGAAAGGATACCTCTGCAGCCAGGGATCATAGAGGGCAGTACCCAGGGCTGGACTGGGACAAAAATTTGGCCCTGGACTTCATGCAGACTGGCCCACTTTAATTTTGCAAACACGCAAAAAACAGTATATAAACTGTACGCAATTGCGCAAAAAAGCCCCCAGAGTGCCCCCCCACTTACATCAGGGTCCCCAGAGTGCCCCCCCACTTACATCAGGGTCCCCAGAGTGCCCCCCCACTTACATCAGGGTCCCCAGAGTGCCCCCCCACTTACATCAGGGTCCCCAGAGTGCCCCCCCACTTACATCAGGGTCCCCAGAGTGCCCCCCCACTTACATCAGGGTCCCCAGAGTGCCCCCCCACTTACATCAGGGTCCCCAGAGTGCCCCCCCACTTACATCAGGGTCCCCAGAGAGCCTCCCCTTACATCAGGGTCCCCATAAAGCCTTCCCCTTACATCAGGGTCCCCAGAGAGCCCCTCTTACATCAGAGTCCTCAGAGATCATCCGCCTTACATCAGGGTCCCTAGAGAGCCAACCCCTTACATCCGGGTCCCCACAGAGCCCCCCCCTTACATCCGGGTCCACAGAGAGCCCCTCCTTACATCAGGGTCACCAGAAAGAGGGCAGGTAGTGGGCTGGGACCCTGTGGTTGGGGACTCCTGGACTGACTCGGGGCTATGGGCCCCAGATTCGGGGCTATAGCCCCAAAAGTCCCCCCCAGCGATGCCACTGGCTGTCACTGAAACCGGCCCACTGAGCCATCGGCCCACCGGGAAACTCCCTATAGTCCCTATGGCCAGTACATGCCTGGCAGTACCCCACGCATGGAAGTTTGTATAGTTGTGTCTGTGACTCTATTATAGAGCTTAAGAATCTGACCCCCAGAATAATTTAATAGGGCAGGAGACCCACCAAATCTGCATCATTGTACCTAGGTGGAGTAGTCATCGGTCTGACACAGAAGAGTAGAAGAAATGAGTCTCATGTGCCTTTCTGGCTAAAGATAAGCACCGAGATAGCTGGTGCTCAATATTTGGGGTGGGCGGCAAACCAACGCCCACAACCCCTCCCCCACAGCTGGATATGTACAGGAATGCGGCAATCCCAAAACAACCCCCCCAGGATATGGACGTGAATACGGTGGGGATAAGAGGCCTCCTTACCTTAGGAAGGACGCAGATCAGGCAGACATGGATCCTGGCTGCAGCTCCTCGTTCTGGGGCCATTGCTTCTCTTCCAGGCCAAACAGGAAGTGGGTCCTATCTGAGACCTAAGACTCCCTGACCAATTGGGTCTCAGGAACTGCTTCCTGATTGGCCCGGAGGAGAATAGAGAGGATAATAGCGAATATTGATTCGCTATTGTCACACAAATGGGTGGACCCACTTCTCCGCAATCTTGGACAGCACTGTCCCCGGAGAGATTTAGTGAAAGCCATTGAAAAGTACAGTGTAATGCTATAGTTAGGAACACGGAAAAAAAAATCATTGCAGTATAAAACACATAAATATTTATTATATGTGAAAATAAGAAAGATGCACACAAACGAAATAACCAGCAGGGCAATAAGTCCAAGTTTATGGAATGGGTTCTGGAGGGTTTGCTTCTCACAGGGACGGGAGATTCTGAAGGTAGCCTGCCCAGGTTAGCAGATAACAGCACTTCGGGGTTTAGAAGAGAAGCATACCTGTGCAGAGAGGAAGGAATCCCACCTGCTGTCAAACAAGGATCCACCCACTGGTATGATGTCCGTGATTGTCATGTTCCGGAGAAGCCATCAGATGTGTTTTTTGTGGTGGGGGGGATCCGCTTTCTTCAACCCTACTGCTATGGTTCGGGTTTAGAGAATGTATAAGAACCTTGAGATAATGTCTGTTTTCAAGGCATTGATCCTACCAAACCATGAATATATCTTACAATCATAGGTCTTTAAATCCCCCAAAGTCCTCTGGATTGAAGATGTGCAGTTAAGAGTGTTCAGTTGGGTAAGGTAGGCTAGAACAGTGCTTGAATATAACATTTTCCAGAAGGGCAGTGATTTGTAAGGACAATAGGAAGACATTCAGGATTTCCGATTTGGAAAAAGTTTATAAAAAAAAAGATAATTTTGTCTATCCTGATGCCAGAAATAGAGGGATTGTTGTGGTTGGGCATTGGCTAGGTCAGGAGTAGGCAACCTTAAAGAGGTGGAGCTCTACCAGAACAACATGGGAGTAGTCAAAGATCACTAGGCACAGTGTCACCCAGTGTTACCTCGTACCTGATTTAAACCTCTAATTGCCGTAGTACCATGTTGCAATCATGTGCATTGCATGGCAATCATGGTTTTAAATCGGGTGGTGAGGAGGAAACATATCGCCTCCTTGCCACCTGTCAAACACACTCGGATCAGTTTTCATAGGAGCAGCAGTGCCTGCTGCACTTGTGAATGAGCCCTTAGTTGCATTCGGCAGCGGTATCCTTTGGGTTTGTTCATGCATAAAGTTGGGGGTGGTAAAACCATGCTGTTGCAGTTTTCCCTCCCCCCAATCAATACGAGGCAACAGCCAAAGGTGTACACATGCCGCAGCAAGAATTAAGCCCCTTGCTGCTTGTGGTGGGTGCTACCGCCTGCCAATCGTGACCCATTCAAGTAAATGGGGCCACTCTGCAGGTGCCCTGCAACTACATGCTTCTACAGGGTCTAAAGGGTTAAAGCAGGTGGTGAGAAAGCAAAACAATGCTGCCTACTTTAACCCCTTGTTTGCTGCACTGCACAAGGTTGCAGGGCACTTGCAGAGTGGCCCCATTCACTTTAATGGGTCATGCATAGCAGGTGCTACACCCACCAATAATGACAGGGTGTATAACTTCTGCGATGGCTGCAACATGTGTACACCCCTGGCCACTGTAGCTAAACTGGGTGCGATTGGGGCGGGGGTGGAAAAAAAACACATCTTAACTATGGGGTTTTACCACCCCTCAAACTGCAAATGTAAATGAACCCTTAATGTTCTGTGCCCCCGATAAGGCTGCTTTCACACAGATATGCTTTGATTTACCTGCACCACGGATGCAGCGCAGTGCATCTGCAACTTTCCTGGGCTATCTGCGCTTTGCCATGAACTTCTATTATATCCTGCATTCTTCTATTAATCCTGCATTCACAAGTTTTGGTGCGCTTTCAGAAAGTGCACCAAGCCCGCAGGATATACTGTAATAGAAGTCTATGGGTAAGAGCAGCAAACCCGCAGGAAAGCTGCACTGCACACACAGTGTGGGCAGGGCTAGATTAAGAGCATCATGGGCCTGGTACTGAGGATTTTCAGGGCCTTTTTTATAGAAATAAATAAAATGAAAACACAAAAAACTTTTTGTTGAAGCAAACAAAATGACAGCGGAGCAGTGCGGCTCTCGTTCTGGGTGGACATCATATGACGTCGTCCCAGAGGGGCCGCTTTGGCGTACATGGCGTAACCCCGATCTCTGTAAAGAGCTGATGGCACAGCTCTTTAACCAAGTGATCGGCTGTGTCCAATCACAGCCAGTCACATGTAAATGCGGAAGTGCTGTTAATTGACTCTCATCGCCTCACACTGACAGAGTGTGTGTGTGGCAAGGAGAGCTGATTAGTGTTATCTCCTTAGCAGGGGACACCAAGACAGGTAATCAGGGCACTGATCAGCAGTGCCCTGATTACAATAAAGCTCCATCAGAGCCACCAATCAGTGCCCATTAGTGATGTCAGTCAGTGCCTTCTCATCAGTGCTGCCCATCAATGCCTATCAGTGTGACCCATCAGTGCTGCCTATCAGTGCCCACCAGCGCCGCATATCAGTGCCACCTATCAGTGGCCATAAGTGCGGCATATTAGTGCCTCCCCATAAGTGGCGCCTCATTAGTGCCCATAGGTGATACCTCATCAGTGCCCATCAGTACAGCCTCATCAGTACACATCAGGGAAGAAGAAAAATTACTTATTTGCAAAATTTACTGATAGAAACTAAGAAAAACTTTTATTTTTAAATTTGCAGTCTTTTTTTGTAAAAAAAAAATAAAAACAAAGCATTTACGACCACCCAAAAAAAAGCTCTATTTGTGTGATGATAATGATAACAATTTCATATGGTTACAGTGTAGCATGACTGCACAATTGTCATTCAAATTGGGACAGCGCTGAAAATTGGTCTGGGCAGGAAGGGGGTGAAAGTGTCTGGTATTGAGGTGGTTAAAGAAACAAATGTCCTCATATCCAATTATTTACTCTAACCTAAGTGGTGGCGCAGAGGACTACAATATATATTTTTTAAATGGTGACAGCGAGTTCAGGGAGAAGATCCTCCACTTGCTGTCACTAGATCGGGGAGATGATGCAGGAGTGGGAACATAAAAAACATAAAAAATGGGTGGAACCTGTAACATGTTTTATTACAATTTTTGAAAAAGGTACAAAGGTAAAAAAAAAAATGAGCCTCTGGGCATACCCCAGCTTGCAAAAATAATCGAAGATCAAACAAGAAAAAACATAGTAACGACTAACTAAAACTAAACATCCCAAGGAACTTGCTGCTAAAGGCGAGGATTAATGAGTGCTCAAGTACACAGAAGATGGGGTAACATGGCCAGACCAGTGACACCATCTGTCTGTACCGTCCCAACAGAACCATAAACATGGGAGAAGCTCATCTAATAGGACAGGCTGTACAGTGTGTTATCCATGATTACACTATTCGTCTAACTAAACACAAAATGATAGTGAGTCAGTTAAGATGTGACAGTTCCTGAGTTAATGTGTTTATTAGTAGTAGTATCAGACTCCAGCTAGATGTCCCATACTTTGTAAAATTTCTTTGGACATCGCCTATGCAAATAAGTTTCCTTGCATAGGGGAATTGCCGAAATGACAATTGACTTCCACATTTTCAGTGTAGATGCAGAAGAAACTTTCCACTTGAGTGTGATGCTATTCCCAGCGTAAAACAGGAGTAGGCCTAGTAATGTACAAACAGCTCTGGAGGGGGCCAGAGCATTCACCAGTCCCAGAATACACACATCAACCGTGTTAGGGATAGTAGTTAGGCCAGTAATGAATGTGAGTACAATAGTGCAAAATACCTGCAGGAGAGGGCTGAACCAAATTGTGTATATAATTGGCCAATTCAGCTTGGCATTGCCAACAACGTGATGTACAGTCTGAATATATTTTATGCAATCTATTTGGTATTTGTGAAGAATTTTAAATGGGATCAAACAATTTCTGGAGGATATGAGGTGAGAGAAGGGTAATTCCCACACTTCCTCTCAATCCTCTGTGTCCCGCTCCGGAAGCTCCACCACCCAAGAAGAACGAAGATTGTCCATCCCATGGTGCACCGTTGGTTGTAATGCTTTATAAATTGCTGATAAAGGTTGCGTGAGGGATTCTTTGAGGCACGGCTCCATATGAGCTTGATATAGAAGCAGTGGAGGTGTTCCAAATTGTGCAGGGAAGGAGTGATGCAGCTGGAATTACCGGAAATAGTATGAGTTGGGTATTTCAAACTTATGTTTAAGTTAGGGAAATGTTTGCAATGCGCCACCCTCACAAATATAAGACAAATAATGGACACCCCGAACAGCCCATATGGAGGAATCCGGAATAGAGTAGAACTCCAGTAGAGGGGTTTAACCATAAAGGAGAATTTGGAGAATAGTGTCCTGATCACTGTCTTCATGGAGATAGTTGGAGGATATGGATCTTTAATGCCCCCAAAAAGTGCGTTCCGCAAACCTCCAGGGCAACTGCAGAATTAGAGGCATCTGATATAATACAGTTATGGGCATGCAAAAGCATTGCAGCTAAAATGTACAAGAAAAAAAATCAGGGCAGGCGAGGCCTCCCTGAGTCCAGAGTCTCTGCAATATTGAGAGTCTGAATCTAGGGGGGGTGAGAACCCCATCGGAAACTGCTAACATGTGAATTAAAGTGCTTAAAAAACTATTTGGGGATCCATACCAGAGAGTGGCGCATTACATAATATAGGCAACAACTTCATTTTGAGTAAATTCATTCTCCCAATTAACAATAGGGGTAGGTTGGCCCAAGCTTTCAGTCTAGTTTTAGAAACCTGAACTAGGGGAAAGAGGTTAAAGCCCCACACACACCATCAGATTTTCTGCTGATTTTTGTCTTCAGATTTACCAAAACCATGTAGTGCAAGGGCCTGCCTGTTTGCATACAAATTGAAACTCCTAAGGTGTGACCTCATATTATATGGTTTTGGTAAATTTGAAGACAAAAATCAGCAGAAAATCTGATTGTGTGTATGGGGCTTTAGTGTGCAAAAGTCCTGGACTTTGAGTGAAATATGCACCCCAAGATATTTAATCTTTTCAGTCCATTTCAGGGGAAGAGACCGCTCTGCCACCTGTACAGCACCAGGGTCAACCGGGAGAATCAAGGATTTGTCTCAGTTCACCTTCAATCCAGATATAGAGGCAAAATGTGATAATAGATCCAGAGCTGCCCAGAGGGAAGGACCAGGATCCGGAAGTAAAAGAATGTCTTTGGCACACAATGCTAGTTTTTCGTAAAGGGATCCGACTCTAGCCCCCCCGGACCGCTCCGGTGGACCCAATGGCCGAAGCAATGGGTTCCACTATAAGGGGAAACAGACCTGGGGATAGAGGACATACCTGCCTCATGCCTCACTTGATTGGGAAGGGAGAGGAAAGCTCTCCGCCAAGTTTAATTTGGGCCATTGGCTGATGGTATAAAAGTTTGACCCATGTACGGAAAATAGGACCAAAACCATACTTTGAGTACCTCCATGTAAATCCAGGCAAGAGAATCAAATGCCTTTTCCAGATCGAATGCAAACGGCACCCTAGTACCCCGTTCATCAGACAGAGTTTGCAAATGGGTAAAGACTCTATGGCTATTGATATTGCCTGGCATAAAACCAGTTTATTCTATGTTCACCAAGAAGGGAAGGATTTTCAATCTGTAGCAAGTATTTTGGTCAAAATTTTTAAATCACAGTTTAAAAGGGATATGGGGCGATATGCTGTGGTGTCTTTCCCTGGTTTAGGGATAAGAACTATATGAGCTTTAGACATGGACTCTGGCAACTGTCTCTTCTCCACACAGATGGCATACAACTGTTGGAGTCTTGGAGATAAATCAGCAATATACATGTTCTACCAATCTCCCAGTCATGCAATGCTGTACCCATGACAGTTTTATCAATTTTTTTTTCACATAAATAGAGTTTTATTTCATTGGTATTTAATCACCACTGGGGTTTCTTTTTTGCCAAACAAATTCAATTTAGAAAAATTTTGAAATAAAATGTTTTTCTTAGTTTCTGTTTATAAAATTTTGCACACAAGTAATTTTTCTCCTTCGCCGATGAGGCTGCACTGACGGGCACTGATGAGGCTGCACTGACGGGCACTGATGAGGCTGCACTGACGGGCACTGATGAGGCTGCACTGACGGGCACTACTAATGGGCACTGCTAGGCTGCACTGGTTAGAAATCACTGATAATGGGCACTTGAAGCCCATTATCTGGACACTTAATAACACATTAGTGTTAATGGGCACTGATAGGTAGCACTGATGGGAATTGGTTGGCACTTATGGGGCTGTATTGATAATCAGGGCACTGATTATCAGTGTAGATGTCCCCTTTGAGGATTGGCAGTACCAGCTCTCTTCTCCTCACGCTGTCACAGCCTTTGAGGAGAAGACTGTCAATAACCAGCAAAGCTGTTTACACTGTGATCAGCTGTGATTGGACACGTGATTGATCATATGGGCGTCAATCGCAGAACCAGCCGACCACGCTGTAACCGTCTTTTGTCTATAGCGCGGTGGCAAGCAGTAAAATAATTAAAGACACTGTTTGTAATATGCAGCAGGAAGGGGGTTAGTGTACTGTCCTTGATGCATCAGTGGCAGTTAATTAACCCCTTTGTGCTGCATTAGTCGCACCAGTGTCAGTGTTTATAAACCTCCTCATGCAACATAGTGGGGTTAGTTAACACTGATGTGTGCCACTGCCATGAATGCAGCACAAATGGGTTAATTAACTGCCACTGGTCACTAATGCATCAGTGACAGTACAAATAACCTTTTTCCTGCTGCATATTTCAAACAGTAGTGTTAATTTACCTGCCTCCTTCCCTCCCCCAATAGTTAACTCATTTCAATTCATACTGTGCTGACAGCCTGACGCATCATTGGATTGCCACGAACAGCCCAGGACCCAGCCCTTTAGTCATTGCTCTTCTCTACTCACTTGTACAACAGTTCCTTGTTCGCAGAGCTGTCAGCACTCCTCTCCCATCGAGACTCCTGAGCCGGCCTCTGAATGACCTCATCATGCAGGCCGAGACTAGGAAGCTCCTGTCGTATGGAGATCACTCTGTCTGACAGGGAAGTCCCAGAAGTGAGTTGATTCCACAGGAGGAGCGCATTTAGCACACTAGTAGCGTTTGTAGAACTGGAGAAGCTATGCAACTGTCTCTATAATACAGTGTAGCTGCCGGTGAATGAGTGCAGTGTATGGGCCTATATGGAGGTAGGGGCCTGGAGCTGCAGCTCCAATGGCCCCTACATTAATCCGGCCCTGGATGTGGGTAAACCGTAGCTCATCAATGTGAAAGCAGCCATATACTATTATGCCCAGTGTATTGCTTCACATTGACCCGAAGATCTCTTATTTTCTGCTGCTGGCAACACTCTGGAGAATGCTAGTCAGGAAAAGAGGTGGAGTGCAACTGGTATCACTGCATAGGACAGGAGCCAGCACTACAGAGGAGACGTTGGCTTATGTGGCTCTTGCTCCCTATGTAGAGCTACCCCCTGCAGAAGCCGCTGGTGAATGTTCGTTATCTCCCACCCTGCATAACCAGGCACATGAATTTACCAATCAATCCTGAGCCAAGAAGCAGTCCTTGCAGCTTTGTTTTATTTTTTTAATTTAGGGGAATTGAACTTGGATGGGGAAGGGTTATTATGGGATGCCCACTTGATCAGTAGAAACTCTTCAGGGACACTAACTATATACATCCTGTATACACACACTCCTCCGTAGTCAGTGGATCTTACCATCTGCTACGCCTGCTACGTAGACTCATCCTCTTCATTCCAGAAGAGGAGAAAGCAATAGTAGTGGGAACCATCATCAACTCTCGACTCGACTACGCAAACTCTCTCTACATAGGACTACCTAAATTCCAGATTGCACGCCTACAAGTCGTCCAAAACACGGCAGCAAGACTAGTCACAGGAAAAAAAACCTGAAGCCGCGTACACACGGGCGGACTGTATGGCCTACTTAGTCCGTCGAAACACATTTCAGCGGACAGTCCGCTCGTGTGTGGGCTTCAGCGGACTTTTTCAGCGTGCAGTCTGGCGTACTAAGTATTTCGGATTTTTCGAAATACTGTCCGTCATACTTTGGTTTCAGCGGACAATCCGCTCGTCAGTAGGCTAGTTTGACGGACTAAGAATGGCGCATGCTCAGAAAGGATTTACACGGCGAAAGGTTGCATTGCTGTGTATTGGACTTCCTATTTCTAGTCCCGTCGTACGTGCTGTACACGTCATCGCGCAAGCTTTCGACGGACTGTTTGTGCATCCGTGTGTGGTCAAGTCCGTTCATTCGAAAGTAGGACGGACTGTCCGTCGGATTGTATGATGGACTAAGTAGGCCATACAATCCGCCCGTGTGTACGCGGCTTGAGAATTCAACTCCCCCTCCCTGAGGATCCTACACTGGCTTACCGTAAAGGATCGGATCACATTCAAGACCCTCTGCCTGACCCACAAATGCACACAAGGAAACGCTCCTCAATACTTATACGAAAAAAATAAAACACTACACTCCCAATCGCAACCTCCGATCAACCAACCAAAACCTCCTCCTCATCCCCAAGTCCCGGTACAAATCAAGGGGAGAATGAAGATTCGCAGTCCAAGGACCACGGCTATGGAACGCTCTACCCATGAACATCCGCTTGGAAGGAAACCACCGGGCCTTTAGGAAAAAACTCAAGACCCACCTCTTTTAAGAAGTATCAACTCAGGTCGGATCAATCGCCTTGAGGCGATTCTGTTCGTATTTGCAGCGCTATACAAGTCATTCATTCATTATTTTACCTCTAGCATAGACTTGCTTGTAACACTACAACTCCCAGGACCAGCTAGCACTGATGCCCTTTGCAGGCAGGGACCGCGGGCCCCTTTAGTAATGTAGCAAAATCAAGGTCTTTGGTGCTAGCTGTCGTTTCCTGTGCCTACTGCTCCCAGTACCACCTCTTCAGGCACTGCCAGCCTGCCTGGCTGCAACTGCCCCTTTCGCTATCCCTCCTGGCTACTTCTCCACAGTCCTCCCAGACTGACTCTGCATCCATCCCAGACTGCTTGCACCCAGTCCCTTCAGGCATACCTCTGTCCTCTGACTGCAACACTCACCAGCCCACGTGGCTGTCCTTCTCCCTGGAGATTTGCCCGGCAGTGCTCTTCCTTTTTTTTTTTTTTTTTCACTTAATCTCCATCTTCCACTCGGACTCCACAGTGCCCCTACTGGGCTGACTCTGAGTATTTTAGGGGGCTTGCCCCCTGCCAACCCTTCTGTTGGGGATTGGTTAGGGCCCTCAGAATACTCCTAGCAGCTCCTCCTAACTGCTTCTGGTACCTTCTCCAAGTTTCCATCAAGCTGGGAGGAGTTACCAGAGAAGCCGCTGCTGATTCATCCAGCCTATCTGAGGCACTCGCCAAACCCAAAAAAACACATAGGCTTGTCCACATATCTGGGAATTTACAAAAAGGTGCACCTGGGCCCAGGAGCAAGGGCATCCCATAAAAATACAGTTTTGGAAGGGGGAAAGGGAACAAACTGGGACGGGCTATGTTACAAATAAATTACAGTATCAAAAATATACACAATATCTTCACAGTAAATAATTTACACCATATATACACAATATTCACACCCTGGCTACAGGTCCCTGCAGCTACCCTGTTTCCCCTAAAATAAGACCTAGCGTGATTGTCGGTGATGGCTGCAATATAAGGCCTACCCCCAAGTAAGCCCTAGTTAAAGTCCTTGTAGGTCTTATTTTCAAGGTAGGGCTTATTTTCGGGGGAAACAGGGTAGAACTTATTTGGGGGGTAGGGCTTATATTGCAGCCAACAGAGACAATCACGCTAGGTCTTATTTTAGGGGAAACAGGGTAACACATCAACTTCAACAAATATACAGTATCATGTGGGAACTCCTCCCCCTCGAGGGAAATCCTCCTACAGCTGGAATTCTTGAATCTGCCTGGAGCAGGCTGAACAGCTGTTCATACCGAAACCTGCAAACAGAGACCTAAAGGACACCATCCTAACACTAACATCTAACTAACTATACATATTTTCTGTCAGTAGGGGGTTATGATCCCATTGACAGGCAATAGCAAAACACACACATTCTTTTTACCATTCTGTCAACAGGGAATTATGATCCTGCTGACAGAAAAGAAATGTAAAAGTTTGAAGTGAATAGTTCTCTTTAGAGTCCCTGGTGGGAGGGGCCCTTACACAGATTATCAGTCTCCTTTCAAAGAGTTAGTCAGGACCTAGGCCTCACCCAAAGTTCAACAGTGAGAAGTGTTCATCCAGCTGGCACAGGTCAAGGCGGCAGGCCGACCTAGTCCAGAAAGTAAACTGAGAAGCAAAGCACAGACTGCAATCTCCCAGCAGTCCACGCAACAATTTACACTTATGAGCTGCACACTCCAGCAGTCCCTCAGGCGTAGAATTGCCATCAGCTTTTCTGAAAGCGATAGAGTGGCTCCTAGCAGGCTGTCCTGCTTTCACAACCACCGCTGTCATTGTGGATTGCTCTCCCCAGCCTCCATTCCTTCTGAATGTCCTAAAACTGGGCACAGGTCTCTTCACAATCTGGCACCTGCAGAGGCTTAGGCATGTGCGTGTACTCCCACACCAGGTTATCCTCCCACTCTCTCTCCGGGAGTCCTCAATGATGTCCATGATGTCGGGAGGGACATGGGGGTAGTCCAGACCCCACTCTGGAGCTGTTCTGTGCTGAACCTCCCGTTGTAATAACCAACCTGCAAAACCTGGGCAGTTCTCTAGGCTTCCCTTTTCCTTGCAGGACACAAGCGTTGTGGGAACTCTTGCCCCACTACTTGAATTCATCTGCTCTGGGTGGTGGAAGGTCTATTGTAGAAAAGTTTTCTTGTACTGATAGGTTTTCCTGCGATGACTCAGTTTCCCACAGCAGGATCTGGCACATTTAACACCTCAGACTGGATCTCTTCCTGGATCAGGGAACCTCCCATCTTCCATTCCTCCTCCGAACTACTGTGTGACGACCAATCCACTATCTCATCTTCCAGGGAACCAAATTCTACCTGCAGTCGGGGGGAAGCTCAATCAATGGCCCTGTCTCCGCTTTCCCCTTCTGGCTCACCTGAGGGCACATCTCTCTACTACACTGGCTCCTTCCGGATGGGGTCAGCAGAGCACATAAGTGCAGCCAGCATTTCAGGGACATTGTCTGGTTCCTGCCGGGAAGTACTTAGTTACTATACCTAGAGGTCGACCGATATGGGTTTTTCTCTGGCCAATGCCGATATTTAGAAATCATGGCGGCCGATAGCCGATATATGATGCCGATTTTTTTTTTTGGGCTGATATGTTAGGCCGATTATTATAATTTATTTTATTTTTTATTTTTTTCCTTTTTTATTATTTTTTTTTTTTTTAATCCCCCTTGATCTAATACACCTTTCCCACTGGGGCGTTTTTCAGGCACTTTTGGGCTAAAAATAGAGCCTGTAAAGTGCCTGCAAAATGGCTCCCCTGCAGTCTGTGTGAAAGACAGAGTGCTTTCACACTGAGGCGATGCACTGGCAGGATCTTAAAAAAAAAAGTCCTGCAAGCAGCACGTTTGGAGTGGTGTATACCACTCCTGCCCATTGATATGAATGGGCACCACTGCTGAAGCACATGCAATGCGATTTGGCAGCAGTGCTTCATGGGCGCATTTAACCTCTTCCTCGGCCGCTAGCTGGGTTATATGTGCCCCACTAGCAGCCAAATAGCACCGCAAAAATGATGGTAAAGAGCCGCTAAAACTTGCGTTTTACCATCAACGCCTGCCCGCTCCAGTGTGAAAGCAGTCTTCATAAGTGATACAGAAAATTTCTTACATTTAAACATTTATTAAACAAAACAAACCTCCAATCAGTTTACTTGTGTGTATGATTTAGATTTAAAAAAAAAACCTATATATTAAATAAAAACAGGTAGTCAAAACTTTTGGACGAAAAAAAAAAAATGGGCTAACTTTACTGTTTTTATTTTATTTTTATTTTTTAAATAGTGTATTTTTTTCCCAAAAAAATGCATTTGAAAGACCTCTGTGCAAATGCCGTGTGACATGAAATATTGCAACAACCGCTATTTTATTCCCTAGGATCTCTGCTAAAAAAATATATATACTTTTTGGGGGGGTCTAAGTGATTTTCTGGCAGAAAATACAGGATTTTTACTTGTAAGCAACAAGTGTCAGAAAAGATTTAGTCATTAAATGGTTAAACTGAGAACTTCTACACACAGAGATGAGTTCATTCATTGAAGTGTAAACATTGTATCTTTCTGTTCTTTTCTTGGCAGCCTGCCCAGAGAGGAGGAAAGACGTTACTATGACAACTCAGGCAACTTACACTGACTTCTACAGAAGTCATTTCAAAGTCGTGCTAATCGGCCGATGCCGATTATTTAAAAAACTGCAAATATCGGCGGATATATCGGTCGACCTCTAACTATACCCCCACCCGGGTCACCAGGCTCTGATGCGGCCCCCACCTTGTTCGACTGATCCATGGGTGCGATCACCCTCTGTGGTTGCCATGGGTGACAGCACATGGTAAAAGTTCACTGAATAGCAGGTTTGAGCACAAGTGTACATCCCAGTCACAGTTGGGGCAACTGGGTAAGCAAGGCAGCAATAACTTGACAGGCAGCTTCCGCTGGTTGCTATGGACAATGGCACTTTTTTTTTTAAGTACCACCCCCACAGGAGCCACTGGTGAATGTTGGTTTGCAGGCAGGGACCGCGGGCACCTTTAGTAATGTAGCAAAAATCAAGGTCTTTGGTGCTAGCTGCCCTTTCCTGTGCCTACTGCTCCCAGTACCACTTCTTCAGGCATTGCCAGCCCACCTGGCTGCAACTGCCCCTTTCACTAGCCCTCCTGACTACTCCTCCACAGTCCTCAAGACTGACTCTGCATCTATCCCAGACTGCTTGCACCCAGTCCATTCAGAAATGCCTCTCAGTCCTCTGACTGCAGCACTTGCCAGCCTACATAGCTGTCTTTCTCCCTGGAGATTTGCCTGTGTGTTCTCCTGCTGTTCTCTCCTTGTTCCCATGCCACTTGGTCAGAATCCCTCCATGTGTCATGAGAAGGGGGCCCTTCCGCATCCGAACCCAGGCCAAAGATCTCCCCCCTCCCCAAACTGGAGAGCTACTCTTAAAGGCCTTTGATAGCCTAACGCTCCACCTGCATCTTCCACCCAAACTCTGCACCGCCCCTACTGAACCTTAGTACTGCTTTGCCTTAGTCTTAGCACTGCCTTAGTATTTGAGGGGGTGTACCCCCTGCCAACCCTTCTGTTGGGGATTGGTCAGGGCCCTCAGAATACTACAGATAGTACTCCTAGACTGTCCATAACTGCTTCTGGAACTTTCTCCAAGTTTCCAGGTAGCAAGTTACCAGAGAAGCTGCTGCTGAGTCATCCAGCCTACCCAAGTCAGTCACCCGACCCAAAGAGAAACACAGGATTGGCTGCCAGCCAGGTCTGAACCTTTACCTACACTAACATAAACATCCTACTGTAGCACTTTAGCAACGCTAGGGGGTTCTACACCTACTACAGTTCCAACTTTACAATTAGTCCCTCTGCATTTCACGCTGATGCTCTGGAATGGTGGGTCATCAAGCCCAGACCGCAATCTACCAGTCACCTTTCCGTGATCTGACCCACGGGCTTGGTGCTCCATCACTTGCACATAAAGAAGGGGACATGTGCTTTTACCACTACTTTTCCCTTTGAGACTTCCAAATGCAAAAATAAAAAAATTGGATAAAAGATTTATTCATGTAAAAAAAAACTTTTTGATAGATAAGGCCCCTTTCACATGGGCATTTCAATCAGGTCCACCTGTTTTTGCTTGATCATAAGGTCCATTCATCCCTATGGACAAGCGAAACTTGCATCCATTTACAACCGCTTATGTCTGGGTCCAATCTTAAAAAACCCAAAGGGGACTCTGTCCTCTTCTGCTTAGTAGCGCATCGGAGGTAGGTCACTGTGTAGGGTCCAGCATCTAATGTCAAGGCCTCCAGCCTAAGGCTGGAGACTGTTGGTCTGTGAGCTTTCACTATTCGACCAGAGCAGGACCCTGCTGCATGTTCAGCCTGGTGATCAAAGCATCTGGCAGATGGAAATCCAGTGCCAACTTCCTTTGCAGTCCTGAGAGGCACTAAGATATCTGATTCTTGAAAATAAAGGGAAAAAGTTTGTCAAATAAGACATGCTCTTTAAGAGCATGTCGTGGGATCTCAAGGGAGCCAAGCAGAGCAGCCAGAGCCTTGTGTCCAGGTCAGGAGCAAGGCAGGCCAGAAGCGGGACTGTCAGTGCTGTTTGGACTGGAGGGACTACCTGGCTTGGAGAGAAATTGTCACTGTGACTCAGTCACTCGCTGCACTGCGGGGGAGCCAATGCTCATGGCCCACGGTCGTGATGACCGCCGGCCACATGTGATCGTGGGCACGAGAGGCAGAACAGGGACGTGTGTGTGTGTGTGTGTGTGTGTGTGTGTGTGTGTGTAAACACACAAATCCCTGTTCTGTTCTGTGAGGAGAGACAGATTGTGAGTTCCTAATAGCTAGGAACCACAATCTGTCATCCCCTCTAGTCAGTCCCCTGCCCCTACAGTTAGAACACACAGTCTGGGAAAATGGTTAACCCCTCGATCACCCCCTAGTATTAACCCCTTCCCTGCCAGTGACATTTATACAGTAATCGGTGCATTTTTATAGCACTGATCACTGTATAATTGTCAATCGTCCCAAAAATGTGTCAAGTGTCTGATGTGTCTGCCATAATGTCGCAGTCACAATAAAAATCGTAGATTGCCGCCATTACTAGTAAAAAAATAATAATAATAAAAGTGCCATAAATCTATCCCCTATTTTGTAGACGCTATAACTTTTGCGCAAACCAATCAATATATGCTTATTGTGATTTTTATTCCCAAAAATAGGTAGAAGAATGCATATCGGCCTAAACTGAGGAAAACATTTGCTTTTTTTTTTTTTTAAATTGGGGATATTTACTAAAGCAAAAGGTACAAAATATTTCTTTTCAAAATTGTCACTCACACAAAAATAAAAACCGCAGAGATGATCAAATATCACCAAAAGAAAGCTCTATTTGTGGGAAAAAAAGGACGCCAATTTTGCTTGGGTACAGTGTCGCACTTCCGCACAATTGTCAGTTAAAGCGATGCAGTGCCGTATCGCAAAAAAGTGCTCTGGTCAGGAGGGGTTATATAGGGGATCACTTCCTAAGACTTTGTCTACCAGTGTCCTTTAACCTGGAGATGGTGTATAACCCAGTAGGTAATGAATATTAGCCTAACTATGTGTCCCATGATGTTCTCAAAGAAAAGGATTTTACAGGTAAGTATGATGAAAAAATCCTATTTGGAACAGTGTACACTGCACATGAAATGCATTGTGGTGTGCTATAGTGTGAACACATTGCCCAGTGCTTTAGTAGCGTTGGGGCACCATGCAAAATGAATGGCACTGCACCACAGTAAGCCATTTGTGGAGGCAAAATCCACATTTTGCTACACATTACCATACTGTAGGTGAACCAGTGTTTCTCACACACACACAGAACAAGGTAGCAGGTTCACTATGACTTATGCCGCGTACACACGAGCGGATTGTATGGCGTACTTAGTCCGTCGAAACACATTTCAGCGGACAATCCGCTCGTGTGTGGGCTCCAGCAGACTTTTTTAGCGTGCAGTCTGGAGTACTTAGAATTTAGTTTTTTTTTTAATTCTGTCCGTCAAACTTTGGTTTCAGCGGACAATACGGTCGTCAGTATGCTAGTTCGATGGACTAAGAATGGAGCATGCCCAGAAAGGATTTACACGGCGGAAGGGTGCTTTGCTGTGTCTTGGACTTCCTATTTCTAGTCCCGTCGTACGTGCTGTACACGTCATCGCGCAAGCTTTCGACGGACTGTTTGTGCATCCGTGTGTGGTCAAGTCCGTTCAGTGGAAACTACGACGGATTGTCCGTCGGATTGTATGACGGACTAAGTACGCCATACAGTCCGCTCGTGTGTACGCGGCATTAGCCCTCCTCAGCAGCATGTCCTTACCTTCCTTCACCTTCACTTCCAGCAGTTTACTGCTAGCCAGATGGGTGTATCTCTTATCATTTAAGAGGCAGAGAGGAAATGCGCACAAACACAAGCATAAATCTCACTAGAATCCTATGATCTCCTGTGAAAAGAAGTCTGATCTGAGAATCAGATGATAGCTGGTTGGAAGTGAACTTTGTTTTGCTCTCCTACCTGCGTGGGGAAACTCTGAATGCACGAAGCACCGGCTGATGATGTCACAGATGTAATGTAAGGTGAGCGAGCTATTACAACAGTAATGTAGTGGTTTTAATCAGTTTACCAAAGAGAGCAAGAAAGTGATCACTGATTATGATCCTGGAGTTGGATTTTAAGACCATGAGACAATTGTTGTTCTTTTACAACCTGTACTAGAAAAATGGCTACTGGAATGTTAGCATCTACAGCTATATTTTTTATCTCAATGAGAATCATTATTTTAAGTGTCTGTATTCATTTTATTTTATTGACAGAACCAATCCATGCTCTGGAAGCACAAACTATTATTGACATGAGTTGTGGGTCAAACCACTCTGTGGCAATATGTAGTGAAGGAAACATATTTACGTGGGGCAGTGGATTGCATGGAGAACTTGGGTCAGGGCAGGTGCCTCAAAAAAGTCCCATCCCAAGGTAAGTTATGTTTATGCAGATTTATTGATAGTTGAATGATTGTTGTTGAGCAAAACCTGCCCAATTTACAAGATACCTAGCATACAATACAATCTCTAGGACACGTATGCTTTTATTCATTTTTACACAGTAGTGTTCATGAGTCTAGATTAGACCATCTAACATACAGAGAATTTTGGCATGAAAATATAACTCAGCAAGAGGTTATATTGTAGAGGACAAGTTCCAGGTACTAATGCTTTTATTCTTTGATCTTACAGGAGGATCACTGGGCTCTCGGACATAAAAATCATACAAGTAGCTTGTGGACATTACCATACGGTTGCTCTTTCAGAAGGTAAACAGTACATGAACATAAACTGTGCTATATATTTTTAAAACCTAAAAATCAGCAACTATGACTGTATATGCAGTCTCAAATAAGCAGTTGTAGGTAAAGTTGCGCTAAACCACAAACAGAAATATGTAACAATAACATAATACAAAAATTTGACCAAAAGAAATGAACCAATCAGTGAAAATAAAAGTCCCAACATGTATCAACGGTACGTAGATGATCAAAGTTGAATAGTGCAAATCGTGATCGTAAATATAAAAGAATCCCAAGACCAAAACGTCCTTACAGTGATGACGAAACCGTTCAACACCTCAAATAAAGTGACACCTCCACCATAAGAAATGCCTGATTACCAGCTAGTGTGGACCCCTATCACAGGAGGTCTATCAATGCTCTGGGAATGTTTTGTCATGTATTGAAAGTTATTTTTTAGATTTAGATGTGGTGAGGGATTAGAACCAATGTCGGGTTTCTATTGCTATTGGTGTCCCAGTTAAGCTGGTCTCCTGAGGAGCCATACAAAACTTGCTATGTCAGTGTCCCTGTTTGCCAGGTCCCCCTGACATACAGTACGGTACTTTGATTAAAAAATCGAAGGAGTCGGGTGGAAAATTGTTGGCTGAACAGATGCTGCATCCAATCAGGTACACTGTTCAGTTATTCTAACAGGCGCTGTGGTTTTGCCCTTCCCTCACTTCCATCAAAAATGGAAGAAAAAAAAAACATTGTCACTTTAGATATACTTTAAACAATGTACATAAAACTGACCAATATTATTATAGCTTCTTCTTGACAACCTCCATCTTATAGCATAAAATAGATGGAAATTTGAAGTGAAGACAGCTTCAGTGATCTGACACTTTAATGACGTGAATTATTTGTAGGAAGCTATTGCTGAGACATGTTCTTGATTTCCTTTTTAGACAGCAGTGTGTTCTCATGGGGAAAGAATACTGCTGGTCAGCTTGGCCTGGATTATAAAACATCTGACACCGCAAGTCCTCAACTTGTGAAGTCCCTTAGAGGAGTCCCGCTCGTCCAGGTCACTGCAGGTGGTTCTCAGAGTTTTGCATTGTCTATGTCTGGAATAGTCTTTGGATGGGGAAAGAATAATGCTGGACAACTAGGATTCCAAATGAATCTCCAGAGAGGTAATTTGCAGTTAGTGGTACCAGGGTAGATGTGAAACTTTAGGAAAGCAAATTAAATGGTTATTTTTACTCTTTATTCAGCAGGAATATTTAAACCACACGCAGTGGCCTCCTTGAGAAACCTCAGCGTTACTTATATAAGCTGTGGGGATGAACATACAGCTGTTCTAAGCAAGGTAAAATTAGTGCTTCTTATTCAGGTAATTACTGTAGAGTAAAGCAGAAGAAATATAGGGTAGTCGATGTTATAACTGATACACATGTTTTTTCTGTCCATCCTAGGGATGGCATACCATTTGTCAGGCATGTATTTTTGTTAATGGCACTTTTTAGCCAGTTCCTAGGGTGACAAGTTTACATTTTACAAATCATGTTAACGTTTTCGTTATTTTGAATAAACCGTGTATTTTCCCTCTCACAAATTGGTGTCATAGCGGGGATTAATTCCTCCTTAACAGCAGTCATTTGATGGCCGTTCTATTGAGATCTGGCATAAGCACACTGGGAACCTTGAAGGTTGTCATCTCCCTAAAGCTCTAAGGAAATATCAATGCAGGTAGAATAAATTGCTGATAACGTGATATGTTCTATTTGCTAGAAAGAAAATATATATTGGAAACAATAGGGCTTGGAAGGTTTTCAGATACTGGAAATCTTTTATCACTGTCTGGTTTTATCGTTACATTTGGGAGATTTCCACTCACTTCCAAGAAATTTGGTGGGTTTCAGATTGAACAGGAAGGAGGAGAGAAATTCAACCCCAAATGGAACAGTATTCTAGTAAATAAAGGAAGAATAAAAACCTTGGTTAGGAATGCATACCAGTTTGTGGCCTAACCAGGTATATGGCCTCTCTCTTTGGTCCTAGTAACAGGAGTTCTGACTTTATGCAGCATTGTACTTAGTTACATAGTTAGTCAGGTTGAAAAAAGACACAGGTCCATCCAGTTCAACCAAAAAATAATAAAAAATACAATCCCATATACACAATCCTATACCCACAGCAAAGCATGATCCAATTTGCTATAGCAATGGAAAAAATTCCTTCTTAATCCCCTGAGAGGCAATTGGATTTTCCCTGGATCAAATTTATCTATAAATGTCAGTACCCGGTTATATTATGTACATTTAGAAAGAATCCAGGCCTTTTTTAAAGCAATCTACTAAGCTTGCTAGAACCACCCCTGGAGGGAGTCTGTTTCGCATTTTCATAGCTCTTAGACCGCTTTCACACTGGGGGCATTTTGCAGGCACTAAAGCATTAAAAATAGTGCCTGCAAATGGCCTTAAAACAGCCGAGGGCTTTCACACTGGAGCTATGCGCTGGCAGGGTGTCAGAAAAATCCTGCCAGCAGCTTCTTTGGAGCGGTGAAGGAGCAGTGTACTCGCCGCTCCTCCCCATTGAAATCAATGGGGCAGTACTGCTATACAGTGTTTTGCGGGCAGATTTAACCCCTTTTTGGCCGATAGCGGGGGGTTAAAACCTCCCCACTATCGACCGAATAGCGACGGTAAAGCAGTGCTAAAAATAGCGCTGCTTTACCGCTGACGCTCCGGCGCGGCACAGTGTGAAAAGGCTCTTGCTGTAAAACATTTCCGTATTTGGAGATGAAATCTTTTTTCCTCTAGACGTTAAGAGTGCCCCCTTGTCCTCAGTGATGACCTTAAAGTGAAAAACTCAACACCATGTTCATTTTATGGACCACTTATGTATTTGTACATGTTGATCATATGCCCCCTTAATCCCCTCTTCTCAAGAGGGAATAGATTTAGTTGCTCTAATCTTTCCTAGTAGCTGAGCTCCTCCATACCTCTTATCAGTTTGGTTGCCCTTCTCTGCACTTTCTCCAGTTCCCCGATATCCTTTTTGAGAACTGGTGCCCAAAACTGAACTGCATATTCCAGATGAGATCTTATGAATGATTTGTACAGGGGAAAAATTATATCTCTCTCACTGGAGTCCATACCTCTCTTAATACAAGAAAGGACTTTGCTCGCTTTGGAAACCGCTGCTTGGCATTGCATACTATTATTGAGCTTATGATCTACTAAAACCCCCAGATCATGCTCCACCATTGATTCCCCCAATTGTACTCCCCCTAGTATGCATGATGCATGCATATTCCTAGCCCTCAAGTGCATAACTTTACATTTATCAACATTAAACCTAATTTGCCACTTAGTTGCCAAATTAGACAGCGCATTGATGTCGGCTTGAAAATTGGAGACATCCTGTAAGGACGTTATTCCACTGCATAGCTTAGTGTCATCAGCAAAGACAGAATTGTACTTTTAATCCCAGATCCTATATCATTTATAAAGATATTAAAAAGTAAGGGTCCCAGCACTGAACCTTGGGGTACACCACTGATAACCTTAAACCATTCAGAGTAAGAGTCATTAACCACTACTCTCTGAATCCTGTCTTTCAATTTGTATGCAATCAGGCAGGCCCTTGCACTACATGGTTTTGGTAAATCTGAAGACAAAAATCTGATAGTGTGTATGGCGCTTAAGGTGCAGTTTGGCATTTCATGGTGTTCGTAATTCACTACAAACGCAGTACTTATTTCTTAAAAATGAGAACAAATTTGTGGACCGTAGATGACAATTTGGTATTTATAGTAGATTTTTTATTTATTTTTTGTAGGATGGTACGGTATACACATTTGGTAATGGCAGCCATGGACAGCTAGGAAAAATTGTGGAGGGTAACACAGCAGAACCTCAGAAGATTGAAGAATATGAAAGACAGGTTTCACAGATAGCCTGTGGAAGGTGTGAAGCAAACTATGATTTATATTTTTTTAAGAAAGGACACATTTTGGTATATAGAGAAAAGCAATTTCTGTGGGGAGCGCTACTGGTTTCTCTTAGACCAGGTTGTTCTTTTACTAAGTTCTTGGACACAATCTGGGAAATTACCTATGCTTCCTGCACCATTGTAAGCTGTCAGGAGTGGTGTGCACCACATTACCCAAGCAGATAGACTTGTTTCAGAAATAGGAGGGTTTGCCTCAATCAATTGGCCTAAAGATAGGGGCAGGTACCATCATCCTTTGTAATAGGATATTGGAAGAGAATACCTGGGGCTGCTCCAAACATGCCCCCCGCATATTAGAGAATTAGGACTATCTCGGTAGACTTGTTTCAGGTCTATTTATACGACATGTCTGTTTTCATTTCAGAGTGAAGAGACAACGACAGGTATACACCAAATTATCCCTATAGAAAGTTGCTGCAGATTCCCATCAGGTCTGGCCTGGCAATACAGGATGTGAGCTGTCAACAGACAGCTTACATACCTCTCTTTGCCCATGCACTGGTTACATTACTTGAGCAGAGAGACTGCACGATTAACAAACTTCCTCCTCCCATATGCTCTGAGCTGAGAGATCAGCATGCAGCTCCAGCTCTCTTGATCTCTGCGCTGTGTCTGTCATAGACATGGCAGAACAGAGAACTGATTGCTCTTATTTAACAAAGGACTTGCACCCCTTTTTGTTAGGAGCATAATTTTCTCATGTTTAGAAGAGTGGTGCAAGCATTAAAGTAGAAGTAACCCCTGTTTGTGAACTTGTAACCACAGGTAACCCTATAATAAGGCTAACTTGTAGGTACAGTGAATATCTCCTAAACATGCATGTTTAGAAGATATTAACTCTGCATGCAGCTGGTGAGGTCAGAGCCGCATGTGCTCTGAAGGGACGGCATACCATGCTGTCGCTTCAGAGCTCCATGCCACAGTCCGTAACTCCCGAGGGCATGCGCAGGAGTGACGCCATCGCGGGCCGGCCAATCAGAAGGTTGGAGGACGTGAACCCGGTTTGAAGACTGGTTGGAGATGGAAGCCCTGTCAGCGGTGAAAGCTTGCGGCTGCAGGGCTTCATTCTAAGGCAAGCATTTCATAATGTGCTAGTATGCAATGCATACCAACACATTATGCCTTTACCTTGCAGGTTATAAAAAAAATAGACTGTGGTTTACTACCCCCCAATAGTTCTGTAGTCTTCTTAAAGATTTTGTATTCTTAAAGTCCTTAACACTCAACCTCCTTCCACTACTACCACTGACCGGTACCCCTAAAATAAGTCTAACACTAACCTTACTGAACACCTAGGGGTTGATTTACTAAAGGCTAGATAGACTGTTCATTTTGCAATGGAAATTGCACTTTATAAGGGAATTTTCTTCAGACCCTAGTGAATGTTGTGAAATTTCACCTAGCAAGAAATAAAAAATTAATGTAAAAAACGCATTTTTGCTTGCACATGATTGGATGATGGTCAGCAGAGCTTCTGCTCATTTAGTAAGTTAAGGAAAAATAACTTGCAAATTGAAGTCACTTTGCCTTTAGTAAATCAACCCTCTAGACTTAAGGTAAAAGAACCTTTCAATGTCGGCTCCTAACAGCCCCCCCCCCCAAATACTTACCTAAACCTACTCTCAATCCAGTGCTCTGCCCACCTGCAGCAGCACTGCTCTTTTCTCCCCTCTTCTCTTCTCACAGGAGGCTTGGCTGATGGCTCCTGCTGCTATCAATCAAACCTGTGAGCAGAGAGAGGGGTGCGGGATGATCTAGGCTCTATGTGTTAGGGGATGATCACAGCCCAGGAGCAAACCCGCAGGTATGCCCCATAGCTTGCTATAGGGCACACTCAGAGAAGTACCCTAGAGCACCTGCAAGGGACCCCAGAAGAGGTGATTTGGCGCCGCTCTGTGCAATACCATTGCACAGAGCAGGTAAGTATAATATGTTTGCTATTTTAATTTAAAAAAGGTACCTTTACAATCACTTTAACTACTAATTTGTTCTAAAGGTAAGTAAAGCAATGACATTGTTGAGCAGAACTATGTTTTATGGTTGCAGCTACCACACGCTACTGTATGTCTTCACGTCTAACTGCATTGTGTCCTTTGGTCGTGGGCTGCAAGCAAAACCAGAAACTTCCACCACTGATAAAAGTCGACCTCCACAGGAACCAGGGAAATTAGACATTAGTTGCCTAATTTGTCCAAAAGGTACAACACCATTGCTTTCAGTGTCAAATATATATAATTATATATCATACATTTTCACACCAAAAGTATTATATTTTGCAACAGAGCCTATAAATCTTGTTTTTTTAATGTCAGTTATTTCAATTGTATGTAATATTGCACAAGGAAGTAGTGTGGTAATTGGCCAATTCATAATTTAAAATAATTTAGAAAATTGGCAAAAATAAATGTCAAACTTGAGATTACTAGAATTATTGCAGTGGTTTGCATAAACACGCACCCCCTTGGATGTTTCTACATTTTGTACTGCTTGGATCTGTAATTAAAAGGGGCTTGAATAAAATCGAGATTTTTCTTAAAAAATGTTTTACAAAAAGATTGACTTGGTTTCACCAGAGCTTACTTTATGGGTTTCACAGAAAAGAGATTGACTGCTTATGAAACCAACTGCCTTGAAAAGTCACATCAGTGGCTAAACATAATCCACTTGTTTGGTTAAAGTGTCACATGATCTCTGAATAAATATTCCTGTTTTGTGAAAGCCTTGGAGTCTGTTGGGGATCATATGTCGACAAACCGAATGAAGGCCAAAGCAAGTTTGAAATAGTTATAGAGAAGTACCAATTAAGGATGTGTTAAAATATAGCAAACTTTGAATATCCCTCAGAGCACCATTTATTCCATTATTGTTATAAAAAGGAAGCAATATACCACAGCAATGACCACAATGAAAGATTTCAATCAAAACTTAGTGACTAGATAAGAAGTAAATATCATAGCAGTGGTGTACCTAGCAAATCTGGCACCCAATGCCAATCATTTTTTATACCCTCCCCAAAATGGTCTGAAGAACTAAACTGTAGGTGTACCTCGATTGAGTTACAGTAACAGTGTAAGAGTGTCCGGAAACCAGATATGAACCTGCGACCTCTGCTGTGTCTGGTAGTGTCTCTTCTTGCTGAGCCACCTGAGATGCTGGACAGCAAACTGATTCATTGTACAATCCTGCTTTGTGACATGTTTCTACTGAACCTTGTCTTCCTTGCTCCTCCCATGAACTTCCATTTTAAGCCATGCCTTTGCACTTCCTGTTTGCCAGATTATTCTGCCCCCTCTAGCCAATATTTTGCTCTGGTCACTCCTACTGCCATCGACTACTACTTGTTACCAACCTTTGGCTTGTTCCTCAACTATGCATCTGCTTGATCCCAACCTGCAACAACTTGTTACTGACCTTTGACGTGTTTACTGACTATGCTACTGCTTAATCCCTACTTGTTATATCTGCTACTGCACCCCAGCTTGCTCATCTTCTGGAGGAGCAATCCTGAGGACCGAAAGCTGGTACTAACATGCAGCAAAACCCATATCCACCATTGGGAGCTCTGGTGAATATCAGTTAGTACATAGACCCCCCCACCATGGGCGAGCCTGCGTTATCTGCCAGGGTAACCCCTGCTTTTTCATTTATCCAGCTGGTTGGTGGGAACCTCTCTACTGCTATAGCTTTTTGTGTCTGTCTGACCCCTGACAATGTCAGAGGGGCTTAAAGGGGCATAGTTAAATAAAGTAAAACTTTGGATTGCGAGTAACTTGGTCTGCAAGTGTTTTACAAGACATACCAACATATTTTTTAAATACAGTTTAACTTGATAAACAAGCGAGGTCTTGCAATACGAGTAGCGTCACGCCACAACAGAGTATAAAAGAGAAGAAAGGTGCCTCCTAAGTATAGCAATATGGTTACATTTAAAGAAGGTACAACATTTAGGCTTGGTTCACACTGCTGTGACTTGTGATCCGACTTGTGAGACTTCAAGTCGCGTGACGTGAAATCCCATTTTAGTCAATAAGAGCTGTCTTAATTAGCACTACTGAAGTTGCTCCGAGTTTTGAAAAGGTTCATGTACTACTTCAAGGCGACTTCTTCTTGCCTCCAAGTCTGATCCTCATCTTAATTGATCTGATTTGGATCTGACATTACAGGGAGATTACCCAGGCTTTCCCTGATGTTGGCTCAAATCCGCATTGCTATAAACTTTTTAAATGGACTATAAACTAAAGGACTTATGAATAAATGGTTCTGAAACAGATCATCTGAGTTTCCATTATTTCTTGGGGGGAAATTTGCTTTGATATACGAGTGTTTTGGATTACACACACATTTCCAGAACAAATTATGCTTGCAATCCAAGATTTTACTGTAAAACCTAAGCCTACTTCCTCTATAGTCAGCACAATCCAGCTTCTGCAAAACTGTTCCAGATTCTGGCTGCCCCGGTTTTGATCAATTCCCCCTGTATCCATAGTGCAGGGGTCAGGAGTGTGTAATCCATACTTGAAATACTTGACATTGTAATTTTTCTCTTTCAGACTTTGAGAATATCCATCTCAAACGGATCTTTGCTGGAAACTATGTCAGTTTTGCAACATCTTCGCTACAACCACAGGTTTTGTTTTCAAATGTTTTCTTTTAAATGTTACCTTTTTTAGGGTTGTCATACATAGCCAGATAATTGCAATTCAACCATCACCTTTGACTTCTAGACCATGAGATTTATGAGTTCATATGTCCCATAGTGTCTACAGTAAAAATCTTTGTTTTCTGAAAAAAAACAAAAACACTTATTAACACGATTTGGAATCACCCGTGCACCTAGAGTAAACAACTAGAAGAGAAGACAAACTGCTGCCTTAAGCTAGCTATACACTAGTATGAATAGATTTTCCAGAATGAAAACTACATCTTGCTCCTTCAAATTTTCTTGTAATTCTGAACAAAAATAAACGTTCATACCAATAACCACTAGAAAATCAAACAAACATTCCAAAAACATATGGCCAGCTGTGAACTGTAAGCACACCAAACTTTATTCTTTCAACAAGAGTGTGCAAACTGTACAGGAACAGTAATGCTAGCAATACATATCTTGTCGACATTTGAGCCATGAATGGCTCTCTCGGCACCAACCAACCCACTGATTTTTAAAAATCAGCGTAGCCATGTGGACAATTCTTGGCCAAAACAAGTGACTGCATCCAATTTTTGGGAATTCAGTCAGCTGTCTTAATACAATAGTATACAGGGGAGATTCGTCCATCTATGCTATTTAGAGGGTATGGGGGGGGTTCCAGTAATTTCCTCTCATTCAGATTACGAGGCTGAACAGGGAAATGCTTAACATGTATAGCTAGCTTAACAATGAGGGCACAGCTAGATTGCACTAGCAAGGAGACAGTTTGCAGTATTTTTTTATATGTGGGACTAGATTACTGACTGTAAGCAACATGATATATAACTGGCTATGTGCCTCACCTTGCAGGTTGGCCACCCTGGATCATGAACTATGTTGTTGATGTAGGAATCTGGCGCTGCCTGTCATGCAACCTTCGACATTCATTTACACCGGTCTTTTTCCCCTGCACACAAAATGTATTTTTTAGCATCAATTTAAAGGTGTATTTTTTAATTAAAGTTCTAATATTCATTTCATAGAACCACAAAACAACAACACTGACTGACAACTTGCAAAAGATCTGTCAACTTGATAAAGACATGGTAAATGCGTGGACAGACCCCATTTCTGGAAGAGAGAAGAACCACAAAGCCAAAAGGTCTCTGTAATATCAAATGAAAATAAAATAATTTCTCACTGGTTATAGACTGAGGAAAGGCACTGATTCATTGACAGGCCACATAGGCTACTCTGTTGTACCTAACATTTAAAAATCTCATATAGGGGCAAAATTCACATGAAATATTGTTTTTCATTTTGCACAAAATTGCACAGTAATATTATTAAAAAAAAATCCTTTCTTGTGTTTTTTTTTTCTTTTGTTACAAAGCACATTTCATAACATTATTTGATTCTATTTTTAAATAGATATTTTATTTAAAGTAGATAACAAAGAAGTCCATCTATCAGCATACAAGTATTAACAAGCAATTCTTTAAGGCAACATTGCAGTCCTATTGCACACATAGCATATTAGAATGACTCTGTATTACTGGCCTGAATGGCATAATAAGTTTAAACTGGCCACTGACTTCTTTAACCTTTTTAAACCATTTTGAAGTGATCACTTATTAAGATTGAAAATGCTTCCTTAAAACGTCCTAATTTTCAATTTTAACCAACAGGTAAATTTAAATTTTTAATTCCATTTTAACTAAGATTATTTTGTATGTATTCTTTATTTTCCAAAATGGAATTATTTTGTAACATAAGATTACATTGTCTATTACAGATTGGTACGTTTAGTAACATGGAATTTTATATTGTGCCTTTTTTTTGTCTTTTGTAACATAGCACCAACGTGAACATGACATATTTTTCTAACATAGATTCTGTAGCATGACACCTCTGGTAAGATAGAGGCTTTTGTAACATTGGTAAAATGGCTCTTGGTCTAGCTATAATATCATGGTTGTAGCCTGGCTAGTGCATGCTATGGTGCTTAATGTGATTTGCTCTATTTCTATTTTTTTAGGCTAATAACGAAAATATTTTCTTCACCTGCTTGCCTCGCTGCAAGTTTTCTGAAACACCGGTAAGTCTATAGTAAAAATCTCACAAAAGGAAATAATGCTTAGATTTCTTGGTGTTCTTCAGACTGGGTTCACTCTGGTGTGATCACAGATATCGCATGTGATTCGCACCGCATTTCTGTGCACATCACATGCGATGCAAATTCAACCAACTGTATGGCTGAAATCCCAACGCATTTGCACCAAAATGGTGCAGGACCCTTTTTCTGATCTGCACTGGAATCAGTTCGCATGGGTGTAAACACCCATTCCATTCCAATTCATGTACCATTTGACAGTTTGCACTGTGATCTCAAAACCGATCTGGGAGTGTCATTAACTTTCTATTGACACCTGCAGCGGTTTGCAGAGGGCAGTGTGAACTACCTGCGAGTGACCAGTGATGCGGGGACCCCCACAGGAATCTCGCTGTTTCCTGCATCGCATATATGTGAACCCAGCCTTATGGATCATTATGTGCTTTTGTGGTCATGAACAGGCCAGTTTCCCACCATGAGAATAAGCATGGCCTTGGTCACCCTGCTATGGTTGCATCTTGGTGAAATCCTGCCATTGTTAATTCCCATCCGTATATAATTCTGGTATATATAAGTCTATTAAACAATGCCTTGTTACAAATTAGCATACTGGTTAACCATCTATATTAAAACAGTTTTTATTACCTCCAAATTTTAGAGCCTGTCCATCGGACACATCTCCAATAGTGGACCTTAACGGTGCAAGTGAATTATTTACAAAACTATGTCAATGCAAATGGATTGTGGATATTGTAAGTATCTGAGCTCTGACATTTAAAAAAAGGCATTTGTAAAGATGTCCGCAGGCAATGATCTTTGCATCTATCAGCCCCAACAAAACATGCCAGACATTTTTAGGGGAAATGGATAATTTAGCTGATTTGTTATTTTTAGTTACTCCAGTGCTGAAGTGTGTTAGAACTATAGACCACTCGCTCTTTTCTCATCTCCATAACACAGGTGAAATTTTATGTAGCATTAATCTACTTCATGATCACATTTCTTAATATAACACTAAAATGTTCACACTGGACAGCACTGCATTTCTGCATTATTTTTATTTTTTACTTTCTGAACCAGGAATTAAGTAATTCTGATATAAATGAATATACTTTCAAGATACAACAGGTTCTTGTCTGGCAGACCACAAAAAATCAACATAAAGTTTTCTCTACTTTCTTTCAGTTATGCTCCGTTTTGAAAAATGATCTGATTCCGGGCATTGAATCTATTCCAGCTCTCTATGAGGCTTTGTCTATATACCTTCTACTTCCAGAATTCCCCATAATGTATGATGTGAACATCTGCTTACCATTAGTAGCTCCCCTTGCTTATGCTATCAACAATCTCCGCTCTAATGCCCAGAAGATGTTGGGTAAGATCTTCTATATGAAGGTTATTTAGTACAACCTCAAGCAATATAAAAATGGAAATGCTGTTACATTGGTGGCCAGATGGTCAGCAGTCAGGGCAGCGGCTAATCCAGGAGCTTGGCCTAAAGCTATCATGGCAACAGGCTGAACTTGAACGGCCAGAGTAGCTGGCATGGAAGCAGGCTGGTTTGAGGCAGCGGACATGGAGGCATGAAACAGGATTTGTCTAAACAGTGGTTGAGACAGAAGTGTACAGGGACAGAATATTCTGGATTGGGAAAAACCGTTTGCTTCCTTTTAGGCTTGGACGCTGGAGTCCTGTGGGTGATTGCATTGTTTGTCTAGAAAATGTACTGCATTGATACAATCCAGCAGGGATTCTCAGAAATATACTGAATAATGTTCTAAAATATAGGGTTCATCATCTTTCAACAACTATGTGAGAGACCCAACCTGAGACACATTAAAGGGAGGAGAAAAATTATCAGTGCCAGAGTTAACGCGGACCTTCAGTAATTTTTTCATCTTTCCACCTATTAAATCTTCTGCCCTTGTTGTTTTAAAGTGGTTGTAAACCCTTACAACCAGCTTTGACCTACAGGTAAGCCTAGATTAAGGCTTACCTGTATTTCCAAGAAATATCTCCTAAACTGTAGACAGCGGTGCGCAGGCGCACTGAGCGCGCTGCGGTCAACGGCGATATGCCGCGAGTGGCGGCTCCCGTGCGCATGTACGGGAGTGACGTCATCGCGGCTTCGTCGAAAGATAGCGGCGGGGCAGGAGACCCACCGAGAAGATGGATGCGCCGGACTACAGGGGACAGCGGTGACTTCGCTGGCTCCTGTGTCAGGTAAGTGACACATAATGGACTACTATGCGATGCATAGTAGTCCATTATGCTTTACCTTTGCAGGGAATGAAAGAGGAAGTAAACCCATCAGGGTTTACTTCCTCTTTAACTTTGGATAGTAAAACATTTTTTTTTCTGCAGGTAAATACCTTCTACAGATCACTTCCTGTTTCTTGTCTGGTAAAAAGCCTAGGCTTATGACATCATGCACAGCTCTCTCTCTTACTCTCTTGAGAGTTTTCCAGGAAGGGAGAGGGTGAGTCATAAGAGGGCCAATGAAAGCTGCAGATCTGGATGTTTGTGTCTGTGTAAATCTGGGAAGTGAACAGGCAGCAGCTTCAGCTTCCCACAGTTAAAATGGTTGCAGCCAGACTCAGTAGAGGGAGATTTCTGCAGCATATTTGGCAAGTACAGAATCACAGTATATATAAAATAATATGCAAAGTGGTTGGAGGGAAGCTTCAAAATAACAAACATGTTTTTATTACAAATTATGTGAGCAGACTGCAGTTCCTCTTTAACGGGTAAACCCAATTTAGAGCAAACCTAAATCGGGGGATGAACTTCTCCAAATAAAACTCTGCCCTGATCAACAAAGAATGAGTTAGATGAACGCATTCCAACAAATGTTCACTAGTCTGCTCTTGTAATATTCCCTTTCCTCTGCTGATAGCAAAACATTTAATCTGGATGCATCTTGAACAAACAAGTGGATACAAAGTAACAGATCCCCTGTGCAGCCAGTCTGGTTTCAGTGTTATGTTGGCATATCATATATTAGTATTTTGTAGAGCAGGTGTGACCAGTTATGTGTGGATATGCACAGAGTACACCAGACTCAAAACTAACTAAAGTAAAAAGAAATGTGGGCTCCGCTGGAGTCCACCTGCTTAGTGGGGAATCTCATCCCTGCTGAGCAGGCGGATGACTAGTCCATGTTCGCTCCGCTTATGCAGGAATGGGTGAAGATATCCAGGAATGGGAGATTATGCATGAAAGGGAGAAGATATTCAGGAGCAGTTGGTCTCTGCCTGCTTGTAACTAAGTTAAAAGGTTAAAAGGAAAATAGCACGTGGGCACACAGGAAAAACACTGCAGCTCTGTGGAAAGCTAGAGCAAAGCTAGAGGAGGAGCTAGATACCCTCACAGCAACCATCATTTAGATGCATATTAATTCCTGGCACCTGCTGGCTGCTGGGAGACACCCACTGGTTGACACTGGAACTACAACTTTCAGGTCTGAGGACCACAGTTCCACCAGCAGGTATTCTGGTTCCTTGTCAGGACAAATGGTCTCTCTAAATGCCACTAGCACATTTAAGTTTAGAGTAAATGCCCCTGCTATATTTTTCACCAGTGTAAATGTCCTCTTCTGTGTATTTGTGATCAGAAAAAATGTCCCCATTACATTGGTGCTCAGTGTAAATGCCCTCTGTTACATTGTTGTTCTGTGTAAATGCCACTGTTACATTGATAGCTATAAAAAAAATGACCCCATTACATTTATGGTCAATGTAGATGGCCATATTACATTAATGGTCAACGTATATGTCCCTTTTACCTCAGTGGTCTGTGTAAATACTGATATGTTGAAGGCCACTGTAAATGTACTGATTATCTACCCTTGGTATATTAGTGGTCATTTTAAATGCCCCATTTACCTTGATGGTCAGAGTAAATGCCACCATACTATTGGTAATCAATGTAAATGCTCTGTTTACACTGGTGCTCAGAGTAAATGCCTTGTTATATTGGTGGTCATTGTAAATGCCTGCTAGGATAGTTGTCAATGCAAATGCCCTCTTGACCTTGATGGTTGGAGAAATGCCTGTATTATACAGGTGGTCAGTTTATTGCAGTGAAAATTTTATATTAGTGGTCTGTTTAAATGTGCCCCTTACATTGGTGGTCAACCTAAATCTCACATTGCCCAGTTACATTAGTGATTTGTTTAAATGTTGGTTTTACATACGTGGTTAGTGTAAATTCCCCCTTGTTACATTGGTGTTCAGTGTAAACCGCCCCATTACATTGTTGGCCACTGGTAGAATTGAACTGGCTGGTCCAGAGTCAGATTTTAAGTGAATGGGTATGAAGCAGAAAGGGAATTATCTCTATCTCCATTTTCAGCTCACACATTGAGAAAGCGGAGCATTTGGTTATCCTAACTTGCCCTGATCTAAAGCTCCATACACACTATCAGATTTTCTGCAGATTTTTTTTCCATTCCTTCAGATTTACCAAAACCATATAATATGAGGTCAAACCTTAGGAGTTTCAATGTGTATGCAATCAGGCAGGCCCTTGCACTACATGGTTTTGGTAAATCTTAAGACAAAAATCTGCAGAAAATCTGATAGTGTGTATGGGGCTTAAGCCTTCCCTACACAATCCCAACTGCCAATAGGCCACTAAATGCAGTTTTGGAGGTTATGTCAAGTGATAGCTATTTTTTGGGGGTCATCATATGTCTGCCTAAATAATTTTATGCTTTAGTGTCTCAATTATTATTCTAATAATTACTAAATGTTTTAATTTAATTTACCAGAGTCAGCATGGTCTTCATTACCTGAAAACTCACTGAAAAAGCTTATTCATATGTTTAAAGTTTCCTTGATAGTAGCGGTACACACTCGAAAGGATGGTACTAAAGATTTACTAGAAGTTCTAAAAAAGCTGCACAAGGTAAGTAGTTCTCAGTGTTCTGACTACCACCTTTTCAGGTGATAAGCACCTAAAACATACCTTTACTACAGAAGTGTGCGTCTCTGGTTACTGCTATTGATTTACCTAGTACTGCACATTCACATGCTGAAAAAATAAATCTGAAAAATCTATACCCAGAAAATTCTAGTTTGACCTCTATTTGTTCTGTCTCAAGTTTTGTGATGAAAAAGCAAAATGTAAAGGACACCTGTGTTAACCCTGACTAATGCTCACCTCCTTCTAAAAATGCTAGCTTCCTGGCAGTCATGCCTATTCTCTGCCCTGAGTATTTGAGTCACTGAAGTGAAGCAAATGCCATATTCAGAGAGAGGCGAAATCTCCAGTTTAAGGACTCTAAGGCTGCTTTCACACTGAGGCGCCTTACAGGCATAGCGCCTGTAAAGAGCCTGTGCTTTCACTAAGGTGTGAAAGCCCTCGGGTTTTCACAGTGGATCGGTGCGCTTGCAGGACAGTAAAAAAAAGTCCTTCAAGCAGCATCTTTGCAGTGCTGTAGGAGCGCCCCTGCCCATTGAAATCAATGGGCATCACCGCCGGCAAAGCGGGCGGTTTTAACCGTTTTTCAGCCACTAGCGGGGGTTAAAAGTGCCCCGATAGCGGCTGAACAGCGCCGCTAAAACAACGGTAAAAATAGTGGTGCTTTACCGCTGATGCCCCCAACGCCTCAGTGTGAAAGCACGCTTAATTATATAATATATCAGCATAACAGTCAGACAAGTAACCTTTTCAGAAAGAGACGTCTGCAATGGATGCCTACATATTCCTATACATATAATTTCTCCTTAAGGTTTCTTTAAAGAGTACAGCAGACAAGTGGATACAATTGATATTTATTCATGACCTCTATTACACACCTTAGCCTCTGTTCAAAATGGGCCTATAGCACCAGGCAAAGCACCTGCATTCTACAACTAGTCCTGAAAATCTCATTCACATGTTTTGGACATTTCCTCGGATACTTAACTGGTTAAAAATACATTACTTTTCACATACAGATTTGTGCTTTAATGTACCCTATGCTCCAGAGACACTTCTACTGAATACACTGAATGACTATATGCATACCAGAACAAAGTTCCTCCATATCTGCTTCTATGCCTGCAAGGCAATTGTTTTAGTGTAAGGACTTGCCACCCACTTATAATACATTTTAAATTTAAAAAGTTGTGCCCTTGTAAAGTAAAAAAAAAAAAAAAAAAAGGTCCCTGGTTAGACCACTTTTTCACTATTAGTACGAGTCCAGTTTATAGTACAGCGCTTGATTCTAAAAATGATGATTTGCAATTCTAAAGATCGTTTTTTGTGGTTTAGGCTAAATTTTGGGCTGGGGTATAGCTTGAGATGTTCTTGACTTGCTTGGTTACGAATCTTTATGACTTTTATGTTATCTTGATTTTTGCTGCAACCCTAACCAGCTGGACTTTTGTTTTGTTTTTTGAGAATAGGTGCAGGTACCCCTCTTCCAGGTCACCCCTTGTTCCCGCCCTCTATCCACCTCCAGGTACCATCTCTTGGTTCCACCCTCTACCCACCTCCCAGTAGTACCCCTTTACCCCTTTTAGAGAACACAGAACCAGGTATCATATTTTGATATCATCAATAGATGCTCCAGACACCCCAATTCCCCTTGTCGTTTAATACATTCACTGCTTGAGGTGCCAGAAATGCTTTACCCCACATTCCCGCTGAAAATGAGTGTTTAAAAAAATGTAAAGGCCCTTCATTTAAAAAATTTGTTAAAGGTAAAGTAAATTCAAAAAGACTATCTAGAAGTGTTTATTGTTTCTAAGCAGTATACTGAAAATGTATCTTTTGTCTGTTGGGGCTCATTTACACTTGCTTCGGCTTCAACACACATTAAAGCTCTTACTGCTTCAACAAGCTTTTATGATGTGTTTTTGATGCTTCGGTTCTGCTCTTTTGAAGCTTTGTTGAAGCTTGGGAGATGCTCTGTGTGTGTGTTGATATTTCTCCAAGACAAAACAAAGCTAAAGCTGAATTAAAGGCTCTCCAAAACTCCAGGTGCATCAAGTGAGCTTCAAACGAGCTTAGTCATAGAGCTCTAGGAGGCTTTGAAGACACTTTGAAGCACCACTAAAGCTACATGGGGTATAATTTTTGAAGCAAAGCCGAAGCAAAGAAAATGCAAGGTATAAACAGGACTGTAAGCTAACCATTTTATTTAGTGACATGAGCTTTAACAAAGCGTTCCCAAAGCCTTGTTTTGAAGCAAGTGTAAACTAGCCCTAATTCCTACTGAAAAATAGCCATGCAGTTTCTAGTCTGTAAGGGTGCCTAAACCCTCCTGACCCTACAGTCTCAAAGCTAAGGCTCTTCTGCCTCTGACTGCTAGTCTCAAGTAATTCGATTTGAGGTTTGACAATGTAACTTCTGTGCTGCTCATGGCTCGCATTGCTGGAGACTAGTGCATGGGAAAGCAGAGCCCTACCTCTGCCAAGATGGCTGCCTCCATAGAGTCACAGTGCAGAACAAGGCATGGTGGGTCTATAATGGAAAAAGATTATCTGCAGAACTAGTCCTTTGTCGTCTGCCTACTTTATCGTGGGCACATATTTCAATGTAAATTTTTTTTATTTTTTTTTTAAAAGGTTTCCAAATTTTTTTGTGCTGTAGTGAAACACTAGGTGAGCATGCCATTCGCCCCAGCTACCCCAGTTGTCCATGTCACACATTCCAGGAAGCAGGGCTTCAGGTATGGTAGTCCCAGATCTCAGTATGTCTATGATTGTGCAGGTAACTCCCTGCATGTATGCAGATGTGCTGCAGTCTGGACAGAGCCCTTCAGCATATTTACGCACTCGCTAGATTATCAAAGATGGTGGCAGCTGGGGAAAGCAACATGCTCTATAAGCACCTATGTGCCTGTACACACCCGCAGTAGCATCTAATAACCTGCTTTTATAGCTAAATGGTCCAGGTAATTCTGATAGGCAAAAGTCTGACACTTCCATATACCCCACCACAGACACACATTCCTTATGTCCCTTCACAATGATGGGTTGCCTGACTGTCTTGTAGGAATGTATAGGAGGCAGGAAGGGTGGGCAAGATTTGCCACATCAGAATTGTGTGCCTGGGTTACTGCACTTGAGAATCAACACTTAATATAAACTCTTTATTCAATGAGACCACTAAAATATTTTGGATTTTGATGCATTTTTATTCTATAGGTTTATTTTAGGTAATTCATATTTTTGTGTTGCAGGTAAACATAAAAGCCCATTTTAAAGTTCCAGAAATCCACTTTTGTGTTCCTGAGGTTTCTGAGGTGATCATTGTTCCCGTGGATATTCGCAATTGGCGCACATGGCAAAAGCAACCTGTGAGTAAAAAACGTCATTAATTATACATACTGCTGTGCTTGTCTTTCTGGGATAACATATAGCTCTCCTAAAATTGAAACGCAGTTGGATCAGTGATTTAGTTCAGTGCGCTCTTTACTTCTTGTTCCTGCTCTTTTCTGATTTGAATTAGTTGCTGCAGTGGCAGACCCAAAGACTTGGATTGCGGCCATTTATTCCATTAGAAAAAAAATGGCAGGAAGTGGAGAGCACACAGATACTGAAGTATTGAACTGAGGGCACTGCTACACTCTGATCCCAGTTTTTAGAGTATTGAATTTTGGAACAAGTAGGTGTAACAAGGGGGGAAGACCCCTTTCACACTGGGGCGCTTTGCAGGCGCTACTGTCTGAAAAATAGTGCCTGCAAAGCGCCCTGAATCAGCCGCTGCAGTCTTGATAATGTGAAAGCCCCAAGGGCTTTCACACTGGAGCAGTGCGCTGGCAGGACGCTGAAAAAAATCCTGCTAGCAGCATCTTTGGAACGGTGAAGGAGCGGTGTATTCACCACTCCTTCATCGCTCCTGCCCATTGAAATCAATGGGGCAGTGTGGCTATACTGCCGGCATAGCACTGCTGCAGTAGCGCTTTGCGGCGGTTTTAACCCTTTTGCCGAATAGCGCTGCTAAAAGGACGGTAAAGCGGCACTAAATATAGCCCCGCTTTACCGCCGACCCCGCCCCAGTGTGAAAGGGGCCGAAGTGTAACACAATACACCTAACTTTTGCTTTCCCTTTCAGACATAAGTGTAAAATGTATCTAGGATATGTGTAAAAATAAGTGCAGTGCTAAGATGATATCAAATGTAGATAAAACGTGATGAAGTAAACCAATAGCATATATAATAACTGAAAATCATATACTGTGGCATGTAGCTAAAAATCGTATACTGTGACATATAACATATTAGTTCAAAAAGAAAGTCCACAATAAAGTGTATCTAAATCTAAAAACAATAATGTATTAAATTGCTGCTTACCAGTCTTCAAATATTGTGGCATTCTTTTCTCTTTTGCTGGCTTTTTTTTTTGCTTAAACTTCATCTGGCGATCCTGCCCGTAACACACTTCATTCCTCACTTACCTACTCACTCACTATATCTATGGAGGAGCAGCATTCCCAAGCTGCTCCCCTTATTTGAACTACAAATATATTCCCCTCGCCTCATCTCTAATATAAAGGAGCATTGCTTTGTAGTTCAAATAAGCTAGATGCCTGAGAGTTCAGTTTAGTGCACAGAAAGTTACGAGGATAACAGATTTCTTGCAGGTTTCTTGCAGGTTCAACAAGAATTTTTCTGTTCTTGCAGAAAATGTTATTGGCCTAAAAAAAAGGGAAATTATAATGCAGCCACTACATCCGAGGACTTGTAAGTTGCAAAATATTCAACTGTAGTGCTTGGCTTTAGCTATACTACTACTTGGCTATTAAAGTGGATGTAAACCTTCACATATATCCAGTAAAATGAACAGCCTCAGATGATACACAGAGATGAAACAAATGTCCCTACATACGTTTTACATGCATATGTGCTGTCTTCGGCTTTATATATTCTTTAGAAAGTGCACATTGTTTTCGAGATTTTCTCTTCCTAATCCACTGGGAGTGGATTATTGGCATACAGCGAAGACAGCTGATTGGATGAAAGGCACCACCCCCCTCCACATAGGCCAAGGAATGTGCAGAGCTGTGCCGTGACAAGACAAGCTCCCTGTTAATCTATTTATAGCAACCTCCCACGACACAAATTTCAGTTTTATCTTGGTTGACGGAGAACTTTTCAGAAGTTATCATGCTGATAACAGAAGAACGAAGCAACAGAACAACATGGGACTTTGGTGAGAGATAAGAAAACACTACAGATGTATTTGCTTAGGTCAAATTTAATGAATCCAGTTTACATCCACTTTAATTCAACATAACTCCATCTTGCTTTTTCCCAGTTACAGGCCTACAAGAAACCTCAAACAATTACAGTATCACCTTTTAATGGTTTATGGAGTGTGTTTATGATATATGTGAAAATTCTACTTTTGAAACATTTTTTGATATGGCACTCATTTCTATTCAATTTTCTTCATCCACACATGAATTGTTAATTTTCTCCTACGAAATAAGAATATGACCACTTTATCATATTCATCCCAACCACTGTGGACCAGCTTATTATTTTTCCTTTAAAGTCTAGATGCTTTTCTTAGCTTTTTTTTTACTCCAAATAGTGACACATTCGTCTTCTACTGTGCTGAACATGTTGATTCTGCAAAAGAAAGCAGTCAGCACCTGTGGACTGCAGACAGAGGGGTTGAATTACTAAAGGAAAAAAGGTCTGTTTGCACTTTTCAAAATGCAGTTGCACTCTGCAAAAGCAGTTGCTTTGTGACCATCATCCAATCATGTGCACAAAAATGCTGTTTTCTCTTATATTCACCGACTGACACAGCTTCTCTCTTTCGACCATTGGGTTGTTATGCCACCTTCAGGAGAGGACTAAGCATTACATGTTAACATGTGATAATAAAACTAAAACTTTCTAGTTCCGCCCAAGGGGCGGTCCCTTAGGTAACAACCCCTCAGCATGCTACTGCAGCATCAGTTTTATTTTGCCTAGTGAAGGAGAAGGAACTAGGAACCCTGACTGGCCCATCAGTCTGTCTTTTTTTCTGCAGAAGCTTGGCTTTTTGCGCAAGATGATAGATCCAGTGATCTGCTATCAACAGCCGGCTGGGTGACAGGCTGGATACCCTTATCCTTGTAGTTTCCGCAGCCTGGCCATCGAGCTTGTGCAGGTCTCTGCTCCGCGCTAGGCCCGCCACGATGAAACCTCATCTCCAGAGGTGGTCGGTGAGCTTTTATGACCAGGCTACTGATGTCTCCGTCAGTGTGCCGGGCCAGCAGCCACCCTGTACTGATCAGAGAGTGGGTCTGTAATGGAATGTCTCCCAGCTCTTCAGGACTGGTAAGTACAGCTCTCCCTGCCTCAGTGGGGCTGAGCAGCTGGGAGGTTGATTCAGGGGTCCCTCACCTCCCTCTCTTTTCTCCCTTTCCCTATCTTCCCTCCCCCCTCCCTGTGGGGGATGCTGCAGAGCAGCGTGTGTGTGTCTGTGCAGGGGCTCTCCGGGGGGGCTCTCACCTGGGGGGGCTGCGCTGGCTGGCTGTGTCCTGAGTCCTGTTTTTCATGTCCCTGGAAGGTGCAAGTGAGGCTGTACCTGTGTCTTTTGCAATGCTGTTTCCCCGCCATTTGTTGCTCTGTCCCTCATGGTTTTTGCATTAGCGGCCATCTTAGGTGTGGGCAAGGGAAAGCATGCTCTCCGGGGCTTCGGCGGCCATTTTCCTTGTGATTTGTCCTTATACTGGATGCCGGCGGCCATTTTCTGGAAGCCTGAACACGTTTTTTCAGCGTTCTCTAGCGGCAGCATGTGCCCCTGTGCTCTGACGGCCATTTCTCCTGTGTTTTATGTCCTTATGCTGGACGCTGGGCGGCCATTTTCTTTGAGCCTGAACACATTGCAGAGCAGTTTCAGTGCCATTAGCTGCAGCTTCCACCGACACAGAGCTGATTCCTCTGCACCTGGGAACCAACAAAGACCATAGGCACTACCTGCTGGATAGAGTAGAGCCTTTCAGGGTGGTGAGTCCTACGGGAAAGAGCCCCTCAGCCAGCAGCAGTAAGGAGGGTGGGACTGTCACTGTCCTAAGTCCCCTTCGGGTGGCAGACAGGGTATGGTCAGCATGGCTTCAGAAACTGGTGTTTCTTTGGTGGTCCTCAATCGGTGGTTCTCAGTTCGTTCGTTGCCAAGATGGAGGCGGTGCGTGGGCGCAAGGTGCTAAAAAGCAGCCCCTGCCCCTCCCTCCGTCCTCTGGGGAGAGCTCTGCCACAGACTCGGACCCTGCTGAGGCTGGTAAACCCCTGTTCTGTTGTTTCAGATGGCGCTGACAGGACCGTTTGGACAGTGAGGATGAGTCCCCATCTGGGTCCGTGCGCAACTAAATGCTTGTTGGAGCACTTATCACAGCTGTGCATGATACCCTGAAGATTAAGGAGCCAGCAGATCCCTCTGCTGATGTAGTGGTCCCTTTTGGGTCATGTAAGCCAGCCATTCACCTAAGGTGTTCCCGTATCTGACTTATTTTGACAAGTTCATTTACAAGGAATGGGGTCGACTGCAACGGACCTTTTCGGTCAAATACATGGCGGTATGTTGCCCCTTTGAGGAAAAAAAGTGGTTGGTTCCTCCGGTCGTGGACCCCCCAGTATCCAGGTAAAAAAAAAGTAACCACGATCCCGATAGAGGGGACTCCTGCATTTAAGGATCCCACGGACAGGAAGTTAATGCACTGTTGCATTCGTTACAGCAGTTTCTGGTGCGGTTTGAGGGTGTTGCTTCTCCGTTGAGGAGCACCCTGTTTTTTTGTGGTGGTTTTTTCCACACACTGTAGTTTTTTTTTTGTTTTGTTTTTGTGGGTGAAGTTTGTACTAGCTCCCACATGCCATGGTGGATGAAGTTTTATGCTGTTTTCCCACCCCTCGTTTTGGCACTGCTTGGGGACGTCCCAATGGTCTAAAGAGAGAAGCTTTGTCAGTCGGTGAATATAAGAGAAAATAGGATTTTTTTGTACTCACCGTAAAATCCTTTTCTCTGTAATTCACCGACTGACAGCACCCGCCCCTCATATTGAAGGTGGGGGGGCCGTGCGGCCCCCTTCCCCAAAGCACCCCCCCATGTTGAGGGCACGCGGTACGGCTCAGGAGGGGGGGCACTCACTTGTCCCCACCCCTTTCCTGACCGGCCGGGTAGCGTGCTCGGATAAGGGTCTGATATGGACCTGGGGGGGGGACCCCCACGCTGTTTTGTCAGCATAGGGCTTCCCCTTTAAGTCCATACCAGGTGACTGGACCAGCAACGTTGACTTCCTTCGCTAGTCCCGGCTACCTGGAGCCGCGTTCAAAATGAACAGACTTTCCTCCGCGTGTGGCCAAGTCCGTTCATTTCAAAAGTACGGCGGATAGTCCAGCGGAGCAGTGTGTGGGCAGGTCTGCTCGTTCGGACAGTCCGGCGGACTTTACAGCGGTTTGTCTGCCAGACTAAGTCCGCCGGATAGTCTGATCATGTGTACGCAGCATAAAACCCCTCTGGCCACTGTGTTATTTTAAAGTCAATGATAAGAGGAGGGTTGTAAAACAGTGGCTCAACCTCCTTTTTTTTTTACTGCCCCCAACTGCAAGTAAAAATGAAAAGTAAGTGGGTGTGCTCCAGCACCACTCCTAGTGACTATGCCTGCATCAGTGGCAGTTATTTGCTTTTACTAAGGCCGCGTACACACGCGCGGACTGTTCGCCCAACTTTGTCCGCTGAACAGTGTTTGGGCGGACAGTCCGCTCGTGTGTGGGCTTTCAGCGGACAGTTTCAGCGGACAGTTGGACGGACAAGGTTTTTCGGAAATTCCGTAAAACTGTCCGCTGAAACCTTGTTTCAGCGAACAGTCCGCTCGTGTGTAGGCTTGTTCGTCAAACAAAGTTGCGCGCATGCTCAGAAAGGATTTTCACGCCGAAAGCTATAATGCAGTGTATAGGACGTCGTATTTTTCGTCCCGTCGTACGTGCCGTTCACGTCATCGCGCACGGTTTCAGCAAACTGTTCGTCCGTCGTGTGTGGCCATGTCCGTCCATGCTAAGTTTGAGCGGACTGTTTGCCGAAACTGTTGGACGGACAAAGTTGGGCGAACAGTCCGCGCGTGTGTACGCGGCCTAACTCTTTCCAACACATATCATATACTTTGCATTTTGCTAATCAATAGCTATGATGTTATAAATGTAACATGTCATTGGTTTTAAAAGAAAAGCTTCCAATAAGAATTTAAAGGGTTACTAAATCCAGGATCCTGCATTCATTATATCTGGTCTCCCACAGTACACAGAACATGGAAATGCAATCCTTTTAGTAAATAGAAACTGCTAAATATCCTTTCTCATCAGCAGTATGTATCAGTCTTGTGACTTCTATCAGTTCCTAGTTAAAGCTTGTAGGACAAGTTTACTGCACTGAGCTGTCCTAACAAGATCCAGGACCCCCGATCCTCTATCTGGACAGTGCTGATTGGCCCTGTACTGATCACATACACCCTCCCAAGAAAAAAAAATAAGTCTCTAGCAATACACACCAAACTGAGCATGTGCAGCCTGACTCCAGTAACTCTGTCTTATCCGGGCCTGTTCTGCAGTCAGTGGAAGAAGAGGAGAATCTGTGCATACAGAGTCAAACAGCCTTTTTTACAAAATGCAGAGGTTTAACCCCTTAGGTTCCAAAGTGAGTATAACAAGCATACTTTACTGCATATGCAGACTGATTTTACTGTTGTGGGTTTATTAACACTGTAAGAAAATGACACTGCAGGAGCTTTGTCTGCAAAAGCTCTGCGGAGTGTGGGGCAGAACCATACAATGGAGATCTGGGGCTGAGAGTTAGTATACAAGTATGTGGCTAGAGGGTTGGGGGGAATTTTAAAGGACAATTGTACAAAATGTACAGTACGTGTTAACAAAAGTGGACTTTTCTTTTCAGCATGGACTGTTATACAGTATTGTAGCTTGTGCAAGAGAGCAGGCAAGGTTCACAGTTCTGAGCTATAGTAAATGTACAGAATATTTGGTTGAAAAATCTCCTGATTAGATAACTGCAAAAATCTTCTGAAATTCTTTTTCTATCTCATCTGTAGGATGCTGAAGACAGCTCTGTTCCTGCAATATTTTGTCGCTATCCATATATCTTAACATTTCCCACCAAGGTTAATTATCTTCACTTTGATGGAGTAATTAAAATTAATGTGAGTATTAAGGTAACATTTGGTCATATGGCTCAGCTCAACTTATACCTAGGAACCTCATTCAATTCTCAACATGTAAACAGAAAGGGACTTAAGTTATAATTTTTTTTTTAATTGTGTTGCTTACTCAAATGACTTTGCTGCCAATATAGTGTGACCTCTCATTAGACTTTAAAATTAGACACAACTATGCTTTGACCATAACTGTAATCTGTCGGCACAAAACCTTTGGTCCCTGAAACCTATGTTAGGATCATCCTTTGGCGCAGAACATTTTCTTGCCTTATTTGTCTTACCATTGCTTAGAGTAAGGTTTCTTAAAGGGTAGTTCCAGGCTTTTTATGTTTATTAAAAGTCAGCAGCTACAAAAAGTGTACCTGCTGAGTCTTAGTAAACAAACACTTCCTTACCTGTTCCATGGTCCAGCGATGCGGCCGAACAGAGTGTCGCTCCTCTCCCCCTCCTCTCCGCCGGCGCCTCCATTGCCACTCACAGTTTTTGGCTTCATGGCCGGGCACGCACGACGCATGCGAGAGTATTGCTGCGCTCCTGGAGTGGACAGGCGATCTCCTGGGACCTGTCACGTGTCCCAGGAAAGTGCCTAGAGGGAGGGGCTGCCTAAGGCGAAAGGAGGAGTTGCCTTGGCAGTCCCTGGGCGGAAGGAGGAAGTGGGACAGGATGTCCCACTCCTAACGAAGCCCCCACTCCCCCCCAAAAAAATTATGTGGCATGTAAGGGGGCGAGGAGTGCTTAAAGCAGGAAGTTCCACTTTTGGGTGGAACTCCGCTTTAACCAGGGTTCCATGGAACACTAGGGTTCCTCTAGAGCAGGGATATGCAATTAGCGGACCTCCAGCTGTTGCAAAACTACAAGTCCCATCATGCCTCTGCCTCTGGGTGTCATGCTTGTGACTGTCAGAGTCTTGCTATGCCACATGGGACTTGTAGTTCTGCAACAGCTGGAGGTCCGCCAATTGCATATCCCTGCTCTAGAGGTTGCTAGGGGTTCCTTAAGCAATGAACAATTTCTGCCTCTCAGATAAGTTCCCACTGACATCATTGACCTAAGAGGGGATTCTTCCCGATGACCACAAGTGTAATGAGCATTCTTCTCACTGACCATCACACTAATGTGTCATGAGTTGTAGATGTAGAAATTTTTGGCAGGGGTTCCTTGAGACTGGAAAGTTATTTTAAGGGTTCCTCTGTGCTGAAAATGTTGAGAGAGGCTGGCTTGGAGTATTGTGACAATGAATAAAAAGGCTCTATGTGATGATTGTATATCTGTTTTATGATAGAAAAATGTTGCATGTCCAATAAATATATAGAGAAAGGGTGTCTCTTTGCCTCTGCTGCACATTGCATCCATGCTATATAGAACACTAACCAGACATCGTTTAGACCAATTTTAAAGCCCAATCCCAGGTCCATGGCCTTACATCCATTCAATCATTCCGTCCAAACCTCTTTGTACCTACCTGAATCTGCTGTCCTTATGCCTCACCGGTTCTGATTGTTGGAACTGGTGATCCAGTGGTGTAATCGCTGCCCCTGCCAATTGATCCCCTAATGCTGACATCATCACACTGCTTATGATAAAAAGGGGTACACTGAACGTCTCTTAGTTTTTGGTAATAAAAATATTATCTCGCCCTCATCATTCTTTAATACAAACAGGTTTATATATCTGTAATTCTTTCCCAGGATGCCAAGCTTCAAGCTCAACAAGTGCTGATGATGAATAGAATGCAGGGCATTGGTGAAACTCCCAGGATACCATTGTTGCACCTCAAAGTGCGACGTGATCATCTGTTGGAAGATACCCTGCATAAACTAAGTATCATGGAAGACTGTGATCTCAGAAAGGAACTACTGGTATTTTATTTTTATTTTTTATTTTGTAATCTGGTAAATGTATTCTAGATTATGTAGAAATCTTAAATTGTCTAGAAAAACATTATGGGGGAGATTTACTAAAACTGGTGCACCTGTGCATAGTAACCAATCAGCTCCTAAATGGCAATGACAATAGTTACTGTTATTGAAAATAAATCCTGGACGCTGATTGGTTACTCTGCAGAGTTGCACCAGAGTCTGTGTACACCATTTTTAGTAAAGCCCCCCCCCCCCCCCTATATGTGCTGATAAATGGCAAGAGTCTAAGTTCATGTTGACATGGCAGGTGGAATTCCATGGTGAGACTTCAGTTGATCCCAGAAGTACTCTTACCGAGTTCTTTCTCAATGTGGGGGAGAAGATGGTTCATCCTGATTATGGATTATTCACTTGCACCGACCCAATGTTGCCAGTATGGTTTCCAAGTCATGTAAGTTTTCCTTTTTCTTTGTTATTAGGAATTATGTTGCCAGTGACCCCTTGTATTCATTTTTTATAGATATTATCCCCTCCATATACTGTATGTTTCCACCCCTAGTTAATCCCAATGATTGGTTTATTATGGTGAATATAACAGCACATAATGAGAGAAATACGAGGGCTGCAATTGTCAACCCCTTTCTGAAAATACTAGTTCCTGGCTGCTATCTTGACCTTTTGGCTTCAATACATAAATCAGCTAGAACAATTATACAGATCTGTCTGGGAAAAGTCAGAAGTCCTTACCTCCATGTTGGTCGTGAGTTAGTGTTGTAACCAAAACTGAAGCAGACAGAATCTGGAGCACTGTACATGACAACCAATCATCTTCTACCTTCAGCTTGTTAGGGTAAGCTTTGAAAATGAAAGATAGAAGTTGATTGATTGCACAGCTACTCCAGATTCTGCCTGCTCTGGTTTTGATAAATTTCCCCTCAGTGTCAGTCTGACAAGGCAATAGCATTTTGAGAAGATAAGTTTCATATTTCTCCCATGACCGGTTTCCCTAAGCAGTATTAAACCCAATAGCAAACATTTATTATATTGCAGCTTACCAATTCTTCATGTGATGGCTGCATTAGTTTTCTGCTTAGGCTTTCTTACGCCTATTTTCATCAGGAAATCCAGCCAGTAAGTCTGTTTTTTTGTTTTTTTTCAAGAGAACAAGCTCTCCAACGGAATATATCAGTTTACAGGGATGGGACAAACCATTTAACATTGGCAGGATTGCTTACAATGATCAGCTCAATCATCAGGGAAAAAACGAATTATAAACTGTTAGATGGAGTTCTTAAATTTTGTTAGTGCATCTAAATCTTCTAGTACATCTAACACTACCCGCCCTCCCCCTTCTAAGACTGACAATTCTGCTCTCTGTTGTGCCCCCGTGCTCCTTTATCCAAAGTGGGGGCATTGTAGTACAGGAGGTGTGTTACCTGCCAGATCTGCAGGTGAAAATAGAGGAGAAAAGCCTAAAATAAAAGAAAACAAATGCAGCCACCACATCTAAGGATTAGTTAGCTGCATGATGCAGCCTAGTGCCCCCCTATCCTTGACCATGCCAGGCCACATGCCCTCAACATGGGGGGCTCTGCCCCCCTGCCCCAAAGTACCTTGTCCCTGTGTTCATGGAGACTAGGGCCTTTTCCCGACAACCATGGGCTGTGGGATTCTGCATGCAGGGGCTTTTCCGAATCTAAGAAGGGCCCCCACTCTCCCATGTCAATGAGTATGGGGTACACTGTACCCCTAACCATTCACCAAAAAAAAGACATGTATCGGTGCAATAGCCAAGAGTCGGTTTTTGACAAGTCCTTTTTTTTAAAATGAAGAATGTCTCCCGTTCTAGCTTCAACGTGTCTTCTTTCTCCGGTTCCACCACTGATGCCGACTTCCTCCAGTCTTCTCCCACCACTGACCCACTAAAAATAAAAAAAAGTTCCTCCTCCAATGCTAGCTCCCACCGTTGTATCAGAGCCGTTGTCTGTCAGTTCTTATATAGCTATGAGGCGTGGCCATCCTGTGACATCACCCAGAGACCCCACCCCCTTGTGAAGTCATGGACATAAAATTAAAAAAAAAAACTGTAAAATCAGGGAAAAACAAAAGGCAAGATACAATCGGGAAAAAAATGGCATGGCCCCCCCCCCCCCACTTCCATACCAGACCCGTATCCGAGCATGCAGCCTGGCAGGTCAGGAAAGGGAGGGGGCGAGCGAGCGCCCCCCCAGAACCATACCAGGCTGTGTGCCCATAACATTGGGGGGTACTTTGGGGCAAGGTTGCTTTGAACCCCCCCTCCGCAAAGGGCCTCTTCCCCACGACCCTGGGTGGTGGTTGAGGGGGTCTGTGGGTGGGGGGGCTTATCAGAATCTGAAAGCCTCCTTTAACAAGGGAGCCCCCAGATCCCACCCCCTAATATAAATGAGTAGGGGTACATTCTACTCCTACTCATTCACCCCAAAAAAAGTGTCACAAATAAAAAATATAAAAAAGCAGAGTTTTGATAAATCCTTTATTTAAAAAAACAAAACAAAAAAAACAATCCCCACTGCACCACTGGACCCAAATAGGTAAGGGACGGGGCCACCTGGTGGCCCTGCCCCTTTGTGGTGTCACTGAGCCAGCATGCACCAGCCAATGGCGGAGAGCGCTGATCAGAATGTTCTGGTTGGGGTCTGTCCCCCCGTCAAAACACAACAGCTCAGTGGGGGGAGGTAGCTTTATTAATATTGGATCGTTAGTACAGCATCACCAACTGGAGCTGACAGGTTTCTTTTCGTTCAACCCGCTGGGTTGAATTGAAAAAAAAGTAGTAGTGTGTACCAGGCATTACTGTGCGGTAAGGATGTGGAACTCCCTTTCACTGTTGGCGGGGCTGGGAGTGTTTGTTAGCAAAAAAAATGTACAGGGATATGGAAAATAGTAGTGACATAAACACTCAGGTTGAACTGTATGGGCCAGCGGCTTTATAGAATCTTGCCAACTATGCATCAATGTATTGGAATGTACTTTTGTTCTCTTTTTTTCTTTTTTGTATATGTCTTGTCCGATATGTCATGTTTATTTTTATTTATTTTTTAAATCAGATTTTATTAAATAGTAAAAAGGACTGTCTAACCTCATTTTTACGAGCAGGGGTAATAAAGTCTGAAATAAAGGATTTGCCTATCTGTAATTATTTTTAGTAGCCTTGACATGGTGGTCACATCAGCAAGGTCTTAAATATTCAAGTATTTCCCAATTGCAGGCATTAGCAGAAAAGAAAAAATATTATTATTATGGAGTACTTTGTGGCCTGGCAATCTTCAATCAATGGGTCATGTATCTTCCGTTTCCACTTGCCTTGTTTAAGAAGCTTCTGGGCAAAAAAACTACTCTGGATGATTTAAAAGAATTGCAACGTACTTTGGCAAAGTAAGTCGGTTATCGAATAAGATTATGTAATCCCCCAATGATAAACTTCTCTTATTTGGTCCCTTTTTGGTCTGTTAAATATAACATTGAAAGTGTTCTTTTATATCTTTTGGTGTGTGCAAAATACCTGTTGATCCTGCCAGAAATCTTGTAATCTAAAATAACTTTCCGTGCTCACTACCTGTGCAACACTGTAATTAGTCATATTGTTCCCAGCTATCTCTGGGGAAAATTGAACACTCCTCCTGTAAAGGCCCGTACACATGGGCCGAATATTAACTGGTATCAGCTGGTTCAACAGAAACCCGTGTGTACAGCAGCCTGTCCAACCCAAGCTGGTGGAACGTCCAGCTTCTGTCGAAGGGACATGGCCGAAAAAGATCTGCCGATCAGCATCCAATCAGCTCTCTCAGACAATGACCAAAAGCACTCACTGGTGTATTCTTGAGCAGAGGCAGTCCCCTGTAAGGACGCAATAGCTCAGCGAAAGATTGCTGTACTAACATTGGATAGCTAGTACACTGTCGCTCCTCTTGAGGTGTACCTAGCTTTATGGAGATGGGGGGGAGGGTGAGGCATTTTGAAGTCCAAATCAAAAAAGCAGCCTAGGGTGACAACATTGCTTCCTTGTATTAAATAGAGGACTGGAGTTAGGGACTTTAGATGAAGGTATGGCCTGGTAAGGTCAATTCTTCCATCCCTTGGGACTTTAAATGAAATTGTGGCCTGGTAAGGTCACATATTTCCATCCCTATACAAATCAAGAGGGGAGAGCGAACAAGGATCCAAGAGGCCCGAGGCTTTGCAGGCATTACCCTTTATTATGGTTTTACCTTAAATGTGTTTTTGGTGTACTTCGGAACATGATTGTTTTGCCATTATGTGTATACACAAGCTTGTATTCAATATGTATTGTCTTACCCATGCATTATTTGAACGTATTTGTACATCTCATACTTTGTATACCCTGGCAACCAATAAATCCTTATTATGATCACCAAACTAATCTACCGCAACCTTGTGCTTCATTTAAAGTCCCACCCCATTGTTCGCTCTCCCCTCTTGATTGCTTCCTTGTAGATAGTATAGTAAGCAATGTGACTCTAGGACAGGAAGTGTGTTACTGGTGGGATCACCGGGAGGGGAAAAAAAAGTGGAAAAGCCTGAAAAAATAAAGCTAATGCAGCCACTACATTTAACTGCATCTGTATTGCATACTTACTTACATCAACACCAGATTGACACAAAGTAAGTTAGAATATGTCATACCTGATGGGTTGCTGGTGTTATGACTAATTTCTGATTGGGACTCTAAAACAAAGTTAATACTGCAGCTGCAGAAACAGATTCACAGGACTCAATCACTGTGTATTTTATACATAGATAAGAAAAAGGGGTGGTGTGAGATGTTGTTAAAAACTAACAAATAGAAATATGTTATTAAAAGCTAACAAATAGAAATATATTATTAAAAGCTAGCGAATAGAACAATTGCAAAAGTAAAACATTGAGAAGGGAGGGGGGAGTAGAGAGTGTTTAGTAGGAGATGTGTCTGTGTGTAAGAGCCGGTTCACACTGCGGGCGATGCGAGGCGACACGACTCGCCTCGCCGCAGTGTGACAAGTCGCCCCCGTTCTGTACAATGGAACCGTTCTGAGAGGAGTGACTTGAGTCGCTCCGACTCAGAAAAAAGGTTCCTGTACTACTTCTGGGCGACCTCGGGGCGACTTGCATTGACTTCTATACAGAAGTCATCTGCAAGTTGCCGCTGAGGTCGCGGCAGGTCGCGGCGAGGCAAGTCGGTGTCACCTCGCCCCGCCTGCAGTGTGAACCGGCCCTTAGGGTGAAGGTTACAGAAAACATTTCAACAGTGAGAACAAAATGGAGTCTCTTGTGCTTAAATGAACAGTACAGTGAATGTTCATGTCATTTCCCTCCTTTTGTTTATTTGACACCATTCTTCTCTGAGTTACATTCAGCCGATTGCTGGTAACTCCTGTTACATTGACGCAGAGAGACGGCGTCCTGTTCAGTTCAGTTCCTAGCTTTCTCACAATAATGGGTTCATCAGGGCTGGTGGACCATTTGTCGGTACAGCGGGTAGTCACACAGAGGCACAGCCTGGTGATGAAGTAAATAACAAATATGGGAAATAGGAACATCACAATGCAAGTGCCTAGATTCTGTAACCATGTTACTATGCCATATAAAAAGTCACCAAAACCTCCTAAACCCTTAAAAGGGTTCCATCCATCTTTAGCAATATCTCTGGCCTTATTCTGTAGTTCTCTTATCTTAGCAAGATGCCCTTTTAATAATTTCCTCATTATCAGAAATGTATATACAACAGTCGGTGCAAAATAACTTACACATCTCACCTTGAGCTGCAGTGAGAAAATTCAGGGTTAATCTGTGCTCTAATACTACTTCTTTTCTTTCTTCACTTAATAAACCTATATCAGTGGTAGTAAGGTTAATAATCTCATCTACAATTCTAGTGTAATTATTTATTCTTTTCATTGCTTCAATTCCCCATCCTGTCCAGGAAGGGAACCATGACCATGCCATGTCACCTTCAGTGAGCAGCTCTCTTCTGAACACTAAAGGATATTCCGGACTTTGATCTGGTCGCACTGTATCTTTGCAAACAGTGAAAGCAGGTGCTAACTTCCTAATATAAAATGTACCTGTAACATTAGTAGGAAGCCAGGCGTAAGCTTTATTTCCACATATATAATATAACCCTCTACGTATGGATGGTATACCTGCTCTTAAAAAACTGGAAGCAATAACATGGAATCTCAGGTAGCCGATATTTTCACATATTGGGAACTGTGAGCAATTTGTACTATAAAGGGTTCTATTTAGTTCTGGGTCTGGGATATAATAATATTGACCATGGTTTCCTCCATAAACTGTAATCTTTGCTCCAGTGCAATCTGAATTACCCAACCGTGTACATTTAGCTTTAAACGGGCATGTAATGTTTAAACAAATCTGTGGAGTGTCTATCTGTTTTGAAACCATCAAAGTTACTGATCTGTGCTCATTAGTTGTGGAGACGATGTATGAGCCATTTATTCTGGTCCTGTTTAGATCAGTGAATTTGAGAGGCATTGCTATCATGGGTATTGTTCCTGTTTGGGGATGTAAGAGAGAACACACCCAGCAATCACTAGCGTTGCTAAGGGTTGCATACAATTTTAACATTTGGATGAAAGGGTTATTTTTCCATGTCTCGGTTCTCACAAACAACAAAAAGAAAAGAAACATCATCATAATTTTTTCAAAAGCTTTCATCACTTCAGGATTTTCTTGCAGTGACTGGCGTGAATCCAGGTGGACTTTCCTTCCAACTTGACAGCGGAACCGGTTGTCAAAAGCACCAAATGTGGTCCGTCAAATTGTGGTTCTAGCGGCTTTCTGACGTGTCACTTGACCACCACCCAGTCATCTGGTTGGATTCTGTGAATACCTGAAACAGAATCTGGGTCGGGGATAGATTTATAAACACCCTCATGTATTTTATTCAATGTTATTTGCAAAATTTTAACATATTCTAACAGACTAGAGTGAGAAGCCTGCAACTGTTGGGGAAAATATAGCCCTGTTTTGGGTGGCCCTCCAAATAAAATCTCATAGGGGGACAGCCCATGTGGTTGTTTAGGGGTAGTTCGTACAGAATATAGGGCTAATGGCAAAGCTTCCACCCATCCTTTTCCTGTATCTGCTTTCATTTTTGCACGTCTGTTTTTCAAAATTCCATTAAGTCTTTCAACTTTACCACTACTTTGTGGATGATAAGGTGTATGGAAAGCTTGCTGTGTGTGAAGGGCTTCCACTACCTCTTTCATTACTTCCCCAGTAAAATGGGTTCCTGTCACTCTCAATAGGTTCAGGAACTCCATATCTACAGACTATTTCATTCAAAATTTTCTTTGCTGTTTTGCATTTGCTTTGGCTACCGGCCAGCACTCAGGCCAACGCACACTAAAGCGTACTAATAGGTGCCTATTCTGGGCATCTGAATGTAGTCTATTTGAATTCTTGGAAAGGGAAATCTGGCTTAGGAGAATGTTTTTGGGGAACATGGACAGGCCTCCCTGCATTGTACAGAGCACAAATGAGACACGAAGCACAATACCTGGCTGCAAATGCACTAAATCCAGGTGCTATCCAATTTCATACATGGATAAGAAAGGGGTGGTGTGAGATGTTATTAAAAGCTAACAAATAGAAATATGTTATTTAAAGCTAACAAATAGGAATATATTATTAAAAGCTAGCAAATAGAACAATTGCAAAAGTAAAACATTGAGAAGGGAGGGGGGAGTAGAGAGTGTTAAGAAAAAGTTAATACTGCAGCTGCAGAAACAGATTCACAGGACTCAATCACTGTGTATTTTATACATAGATAAGAAAGGGATGGTGTGAGATGTTATTAAAAACGAACAAACAGAAATATGTTATTAAAAGCTAACAAATAGAAATATATTATTAAAGAGGAAGTAAACCCATATTCGCCGTTGACGGTGCCGCGTTCAGTGTGCCTGCGTGCATGTGCACTATCTGTTTGCCTGTCTTTCGGCAAATATCTCCTAAACCATGTAGGTTTAGGAGATATTTCTTGGACTTACAGGTAAGCCTTAATCTAGGTCAAAGTGTGTTGTAAGGGTTTACAACCACTTTAAAAGCTAGCGAATAGAACAATTGCAAAAGTAAAACATTGAGAAGGGAGGGGGGAGTAGAGAGTGTTTAGTAGATGTGTCTGTGTGTTAGGTGAAGGTTACAGAACACATTTCAACAGTAAGAACAAAAGGGAGTCTCTTGTGTTTAAATGAACAATACAGTGAATGTCCATGTCATTGGGGAAGCTGGAAATCATTGCAGTAGTCAGGGCTATTACAGTGATAGCTGCAATCTTCTGGGTCCTGCTGGGGTCTCTTCTAATTCATGGAGTTCAGCGTTAATGCAGCATTTATGAACTCTAAATATTAAGTATTTTAGGAATTTTATAACACCAGCAGCTGTTTTTCAAATAGGGTCACTTATGGAATTGCAGGGAAACCGCCAATGTGGAAACTATACACAGCCATATTCAAGGATGGACAGAATCAGGTCAAAAATATGCAAAGGGGATGGGAACTAGCAAATCATGGAAAAAAACAGAGCTGGACAGTACTGGATACAAGCAGAACAAATACAGAATTGCGAGAATAGGCAACAAAACAGAGAGAAGGAAGTAGATGTAAGCTAAGGTGCCTGATTGCTGGTAAAGGGGGAATATAAAGCTTTCAACTATGCAGTATGATAAATACCATAAGCTGCATGGAGGCACATGCTGTTGGCAACTGAAACCACATGGGCAGAGTGCCACTAGCAGGTTCAGTAGGGAACTAGCAGGTTTGTGCAGTATATTACATGTTCTTATCTTCTAAATGTATGCACCAGCAAACTTTCCAATTTTAACAAAAATATACTACAAACATCAGAACCAATCGTTCCATGATATTATATGTCAAATTACCTGGATTTGTACATCTCATTTCACTATAATTATTGATGCCAGCAGGGGGAGGGGGCAGGCACAGACAGGAATTGACATTTCCAGGAAGTGGTCAGATTTCTACAAAAATGGCACAGATCACAAGATGAGAAAAAGTATTTTTAAATTGGGGAACCATGCATGTGCTTTGCTTATTCTATACTGTTGCAAGGTTTTTATTTAAATGAGGTCTGGTGACAGGGACTCTTTACATTTCTATAAAGAATATTCATTGTGAAATTGTTAGCCTCATCTTCAAGGCATTTGTAAAGTCAGGTTTGTAAGATCCCTGGTGGCTAGACATGATTAACCCTTTTATCGCTAGCAGATCCTTGCTTGGCTGGAAATTCATGGCAATTATGCTGATATCCTGCAGATAGAAAAGGGGGAACGGATTGGTGTCCCCAGTAACCCACTTCCATCCCTGTAACATATAATAAAAAAAAGGGATCTTATCTGCTTATCTGCAGGATATAATAAAACAAAGGGTTCGCCCCTGGACTTTAAATGAAGCGAGTACCGTTTCCATCAGTAAACAAAACAGTAGTAAATACAGGATATGGTTTATTCAAGTACCATTGTTTACACGCATAGATATCACCAACAATTGCCAATGTAAAAAAGATACATAAACAAGGAATATTGATACATTGATGTAATAGCAGTCATAGTACACGAGCATCATACTACCTGACACGTTTTGTGTGATCCAGCTCGCTCTTCAGGGATGGATGTGTGTAAAAATGTGCCTGGGATGAAAAAGTATATATTTGGCAATATGGCATAGTATTAATTATAAAGGCCCAGGGTAGGAGGGGGTTGTGGGTCACCATTCTCACCACTGAGCTTGGCCATGGCTACTGGTGTGCAGCTCCAAAACGCAGTATATATATATATATATATACCAAATATATACTTTTTCATCCTAGGCGCATTGTTATACACAGCCACACCTGAAGAGCAAGCTGGATCTCGCGAAAAGCATCTGGTAGTATGATGACCGTGTACTATGACTGCTATTACATCAATGTGTCAATATTCCTTGTATATGTATCTTTTTTTAAATTGGCAATTGTTAGTGATATCTATCCATGTAAACAAAGTTACTTGAATAAACCATATACTGTATTTACTACTGTTTTGTTTACTGACGTAAACAGTACTCGCTTCATTTAAAGTCCAGGGGCAAATCCTTTGTTTTATTATATCCTGCAGATAAGAGCTGCCAAACTGTTTAGCTCTCTCTGTAGCCTGCCTGAATCCCCATATCTGCCCAAGTGATCACTGCTGGGGGGGAGGTGGTAGGGTGAGAGATCTGTGCCCGGCATGGTCCTGTGTTGATGACCCTGCCCGGCAGCACTGCAGTGGGAGCATCTGAGCTTTGAATATCCTGTCCATGACAAACCTTGATTTTCAAGAGGGAGCCTGGGACAAGGTTGGGCCGGGACAGGTTTTCAAAATCCGTGAGTGTCCCAGACAGATCAGGACAGTTGGCAACTATGTATGCGTTTATGATGGACCTCTTGTTGCATTTTATACCTACAGTATCATGATTTTATGCAGGCAGATCTGAAATGATGTTTCCTTATTTTGTAGAAGTCTACAGATCATACTGGATGCTAAAGACGATGCAGTGGAAGCCCTTGAACTGTATTTTACTGTAAGAAACTGGTCTTGATTTATTATTCTAATGAGTGATATTTTCATAGATGTTACGATTTATGGATATATATGTAAAGGCCAATAATGAGGACTGAACCACTTTGATAGATTTTAAGGTGTATCCTATGATAGCTGTAGTCCAAAATTATCTACCATGCATTCCAGGTAGCCGTTGGAACTCTCCTCTAGCTTTCTTTTAAGATATGCATAGCATAATATTAATATATTTAAATGTAGTATGTACTCTGAGCTAGGGGGTAGGCAGTGAAGGCATCCTTTTTGAGAATAAATTACCTGTGAATGAAATAAGGTGTCTAAAAAAAAAAAAAAAAGTCTAACATAGCACACCCCCTTTAGACTGGCCTTAAGACGCCTGATGCAGTTCTATCAATTGCAGGCAATATTCGCCAAGTTCTAATTTCCTATGGGACAATATTATCAGAGGTGCTCAATGTACGAAAAATCTTCCATCCCTGGGCATTAAGGCCCTTTCACCATGCTATGTAGAAATGTTGAAGAGGAATGTACTGCGCCTTTGATACTGGCAATCTACAACAAGATTCACAGCTGTTCCCAACTAACACAACATTTTAGGGAATTTTTAGTAGCTATACAAAGAATTCAGATGTAGAAATATAATGCATAAGACCTATAGTAATGTGTTCATATTAATAGCTGCAGAAAGAATAAGTGCAGTAATGCAAAGAATCAAGTCAATAATATATGTTTAATGTACCATTTTTTGTAAAAGTGAGAATCTTATCTGTTACTGTGAGCTACTGCAAATTTCTCCTATCTTTGTTAAAAAAAAATCCAATCCACTTGATTTTTTTTATAGTAGAATATTACTTACCATCAGCAAAATCCTACATTTAAAGTTGACAGTTAGATCCTAAGATACAGGTAACGAATAATGTCTTTATTTAAAAAGTTGATCCTGGCCCCCTAAGCTGCTCTTGATGTCATCTAATCTAATGAACGCTCCTATTGTGTATTGACACAGCCCTTCACAATAAAGAATCCGCATCTTAAGTTGCCTCTGTTTTTGGATCTGATGCTCATTTTGCCATGCTGTTCACATACATAATCTCTGTTTTTCATTATATTATTTAGGTTGAATTTTTAAGTTTTCAACTATTGCTCTACAGAAATGTCTATATGAACATTTTTCAGTGGCAGATTGTAAATATAGTAGATAATACACTGCCAAATCCCTTTATCAAACTGTTGTTATATGTTACCTGTTTTATACAAATGCTGTATTGGAGTATTTTCTATGACGCTGCACCATAATATCATCTGCTTCGAAGTAAGCATAATTTATTTTTAGTGGTAACAGATACCGACATCTAACCTTTTGGCCTGCTCAGCTAACTCAGTCTTCCATGACATCATTGATGTAATCTTATTAAGAGATTCTTCTCTACACTGCGTACTCTAATTTCACAACCGCATTCTAGGCGAAGAACAGAATAAATGTATAATATATTGCATAAACGTCAAATATAAAAGGAAGTCTGCTCAAAAACTGTATAAGGTGACCTATTGTTGTTGCTCCAACAATAAAGTGAATTAAAAAGTGAAGAATCAAATATATTGCATTAAAAAGGGGTTTCCATTTGAAAAAAAAAATTAAGTCAGCAGCTACAAATACTGCAGCTGCTGACTTTTAATAATCGGACACTTACCTGTTCCATGGTCCAGCGATGCGGGATTCCCCCACCTCCCAACTGTGGGCACCCGGCTGTGGCTTCACAGCTGTGCACCCACTGCGCATGTGCGAGCGGTGTCGTCACGCGTCCCAGACAACTGCGCCGAGGGGAAGTGATGTCACCAGCCCAGGCACTGAAGGAGGCAGACTACGAGGGACCCCCTAGCAACAGGCATTTAGAGGTAAGTTTTTGTTTTTTTTAGGAATTTTAATCCTTTTTTTTTATTGTGTGCAACACCACTTTAAGTAAAAGTCCATTTTTGACATATCCCAACACCAATCTTGTGCTTTTATTTAGTCATGTCTTCCAAATCCGCTAAAAAATCGCTATTGGAAGCCCCATTTGTTCCTCAGTAGCACCTTGCCATTCCAAAGATCCCTCAGGTCAGATTATGTTGTACATGTAAACTCCACAGGAGACCTAAAGAAGTAGCTCATAGTGTAGTAGATTTATTAATCGTGTAAAATAATGAAAACAAGTTTGCACTCACATGTAACAGTGCCTGTTTCCCGGCACTGGAGAAATACAGCATGTGCAGATGGGCCGGTCAGGCCTCGCTCTCAACAATGCCCTGCTTGTGACGAAATGCACAGGGAGGAGGAGAGACGCACTGACATCACTGATATACGCTGTAGTCCCGGACGTATCAGGCTTTTTCGAGGCCGGCCAGCTCGATTTCTTTTATGCTGAATTGTATTCATTTAAATGTAAGTGCACATTTGTCTTTTGCTCTAATTTAATAAATGCTAAGGGTTTTTACGCTATTGTGAGCCTTTATCATTTTATGTGGATGCTGTTGCTGTGCTTGATTCAATTTGCGTGGGGACCATCACCGCTGAGTTTGAGGAGTTAATTGCACTACAGTGCATTCCATAAAGATCCTGGGCTGGGGTGATAGCCATCTGCATATTGTGGTCCCCTTTAATAAGGGACCACTACCATCTGGTAAGCTGCAGTGTTTGCTGTGGTGGAGGCACTTATATTTTTGTCACATTTCTTTGGGATGTTTTCAATTTCCTCACTCTTGAAGAAACCACTATTCACTATCAACCTATATGGACTTTTCTGTTTAATTTCATTTTAATTAAAACATTAATGTAATCATTTATTAATCCCGCTTTGGGTTATTATCACTAATATTGGACTCAAACCACTTACATGTTTACGTATGTTTATATTTGCACTTTGATTATGTAGATACTAATATATTTGTGAACTATTTTTGTGATTTTTATTTATCACCTCATTTAGTTATTTCATTATTTGAATACCTGATATTGTTTCATAGGTATCCATTTTTTGCACATATTGTTGCACATATCATTCGTGATTTTGAACTACTTCTTTATATCCCCCGTGGAGTTTACTTGTACACCATGATCTGACCTGAGGGATCTTGGGAATGGCAAGGTGCTACTGAGGAACAAATGGGGTTTCCAATAGCGATTTTTGACCTCCTGTAATTAAGGGGTCAAACGCCTCTGGTGAGTTACCATCCATTTACTGAGCACCTGTGGTGAAGAATTTGGAAGACATGACTAAATAGAAACACAAGATTGGTGATGGGATATGTCACAAATGGACTTAACCACTAGCTGACCAGCTGCCTGCTTCTTGGCGGTGGACCCGATGCTCTTGGTCGGCGGGCGTGATGTCTGCAGGTCACGCACGATCGCAGGCACAAGAGCCAGAATATGGATGTGTGTGTGTGTAAACACACACACATCCCTGTTCTGACAGGGAACAGTGATAGGAATAGCGATATATCTCCTCCTCTAGTCAGTCACATCCCCATACAGTTAGAAACACACAGGAGGGAACACATTTAACCCCTTGATTGCCCCCTAGTGTTAAGCCCTTCCCTATCAGTGACATTTACACCGTAATCAGTATATTTTTATAGCACTGCTCACTGTATAAGTGTCAGTGGTCCCAAAAATGAGTCAAAAGTGTCGTTTCTGACCGCCGCAATGTCACAGTCCCATTAAAAATCTTAGATCGCCATCATTACTAGTAAAAAATAATAATAAAAATGCCATAAACCTATTCCTATGTTTTGTAGACACTATAACTATTGTGCAAACCAATCAATATGCTTATTGCGATTTTTTTGGGGGGGGATATTTATTATAGCAAAAAGTATAAAATATTGTTTGCATTTTTTTTCAAAATGGTTGCTCTTTTTTGTTTATAGGGCAAAAATTTAAAACCGCAGAGGTGATCAAATACCACAAAAAGAAAGCTCTGTGTGGAAAAAAAGGATTTCAATTTTGTTTGAGTACAGTGTCGCACGACCACGCAATTGTCAGTTAAATCGACGCAGTGCCATCGCAGTTGTCAGTTAAAGCGATGCAGTACGTATCATAAAAAATGGCATGGTTAATAAGGGGGCAAATCCTTCTGGGGCAGAAGTGGTTAATGCAATATATCTGATTGTTCACTTTTTAATGCACTGTATTCACTTTATTGTTGGAGCAATACGTAATGTACAGGTCACCTTATACAGTTTGTGAGCGCCGACTTCCTTTTTATATTTGATGTTTATGCACTAAAGATGGATCATTCAGCTTTTTAAAGGGGAAGCTACACAATTTTCACTACACATTAGAGCTGCACAATTAATCGTTAAGAAAATCGTGATCTCGATTCAACCCCTCTGACCATCTCCTATTGCAGAGTTTGCTGATTCTTTCATATAACAAGTGGAGAGACTTATCTGCTCACTCAGCTGTCAAAAGAAAACATCTGGGCAGTCTGCCATGTTTTTAAAATGAAACATTGTAACTAACTTCCTTCTTAGATAAAAGGGAAACTTCTGTGTGTAAAGAAAAGAATCCAGGCATTCTGCCAAGTTTTTAAACAACTAAATGCAGGAAGTTTAACCACTTAAAGTCTAAATCTTTTTCTGACACTTGCTTCTTAAAGCGGAGTTCCACCCTAAATTGGAACTTCCGCTCATCGGAACCCTCCCCCCCCTCCGGTGCCACAATTGGCACCTTTCAGGGGGGAGGAGGGTACAGATACCTGTATACTACAGGTATCTGCACCCACTTCCGAGCATAGATATACGTAAAATTTGCGGGTATTGACGCCACTTCCTGCGGGGCTCCCACTGTCTGCTGGGAAACATATGGATCCCAGAGACAGCAGGGACTGTCCTTATTGCGCAGCTCGACTTGTGCATGCGCAGTAGGGAACCAGGAAGTGAAGCCGCAAGGCTTCACTTCCTGATTCCCATACCCAAGACTACAACTACATACCCAAGACTACAATTACAACTACAGGGTGGTTGTTTAACTCTGAGAGGCCGTCATATGACTTCCTCCCAAAATTCCGCTCTCGCGCGCCCCCTTGGGCACGCACTCGAGAGCGTCCGTGACCGTCGGGTCCACAGAACCTGGCGCATCACAGATCACGGTAAACGGCTGCTCATCGCAGCCGTTTACCACGTGATCGCTCCATCAAATGACGGAGCGATCACTTGTAAACAAACCGGCGTCCTGTTAAGACGCCGGTTCCTCCCTCCCCTCTGTGTACCGATCGGTACAGCGGAGGGGGAAGAGATCGGTGTCAGCAGCGCTGTGGGCTGCATCTGCAGTGCCCACAGTGCTGCTCACCGAAAATTAACCCCTCAATTCCCTGCCAATACTCTGCAATACCCTGCAATACTCTGCAATACACAATACCCTGCCAAAACTCTGCAATACCCAATACCCTGCAATACTCTGGAATACCCAATACACTCTGCAATACCCTGCAATACTCTGCAATACCCAATACCCTGCCAATACTCTGCAATACCCAAAACCCTGCCAATACTCTGCAATACTCTGAAATACCCTGCCAATACTCTGCAATACCCAAATACCCTGCAATACTCTGCAATACCCTGCCAATACTCTGCAATACCCTGCAAGACTCTGCAATAGCCTGCAATACCCTGTCAATACTCTGCAATAGCCTGCAATACCCTGCCAATACTCTGCAATACCCTGCTATTTTTTTATTTTTATTTCAGGCTTCCCAGCTTAGAGGTGAGATGCGGGGTCTTATTGACCCCATATCTCACTGTAAAGAGGACCTTTCATGCCATATTCCTATTACAAGGGATGTTTACATTCCTTGTAATAGGAATAAAAGTGATCAAAAAAATTATTTTTGGGGAAAAAAATGTCAAACTAAAATAAATAAAGTAAAATGAATAAAAAAAAAAAAAAATGTAAAGCACCCCTGTCCCCATGTGCTCGCATGCAGAAGTGAACACATACGTAAGTCCCGCCCACATATGAAAATGGTGTTCAAACCACACATGTGAGGTATCGCTGCAAACGTTAGAGCGAGAGCAATAATTTTGGCCCTAGACCTCCTCTGTAACTCAAAACATGTAACCAGTAAAAAAAATGTAAACCGTCGCCTATGGGGATTTTTAAGTAGCGACGTTTGGCGCCATTCCATGAGCGTGTGCAATTTTGAAGAGGGACATGTTAGGTATCTATTTACTCGCCGTAACTTCATCTTTCACATTATGAAAAAACATTGGGCTAACTTTACTGTTTTTTTTTTTTTTTTTGTTCTTTTTTTAAGCACAAAACTGCTTTTTTCCCAAAAAAAAACGTTCGAAAAATTGCTGCGCAAATACCGTGCGAGATAAAAACTTGCAACGACCACCATTGTATTCTCTAGGGTCTTTGCTAAAAAAACATATATAATGTTTTGGGGTTCTATGTAATTTTCTAGCAAATAAATGATGATTTTTACATGTAGGAGAGAAATGTCAGAATTGGCCTGGGTACTCCAGAACGCCTGATGGTGCTCCCTGCATGTTGGGCCTCTGTATGTGGCCATGCTGTGTAAAAGTCTCACACATGTGGTATCAGAATGTGTTTTGGGGTGTAATTTGTGGTATGCATATGCTGTGTGTGAGAAATAACCTGATAATATGCCAATTTTGTGAGAAAAAAAAATGGAAAAAAAATGAGATTGCAAAGAATTGTAGGAAAAAATGACAACTTCAAAAAACTTATCTTGCCTCTTACTAAATACCTTGGAATGTCTTCTTTTCAAAAAGGGGTCATTTGGGGGTATTTGTACTTTTATGGCATGTTAGGGTCTCAAGAAATGAGATTGGCAGTCAGTACTTCAGGTGTGATACATTTTCAGATATTGGCACCACAGCTTGTAGACTCTATAACTTTCACAAAGACCAAATAATATCCACCAATTTGTACTTATTTTTACCAAAGATATGTAGTAATATAAATTTTGGCCAAAATTTATAAAGAAAAATTACTGATCTGCTAAATTTTATAACAGAAATGAAGAAAAATTATTTTTTTAACAGAATTTTCGTTTTTTTTTTTTTTTTTTTTATAGCACAAAAAAATAACAAAAACCCAGCGGTGACTAAATCCCACCAAAAGAAAGCTCTATTTGTGTGAAAAAAAGGACAAAAATGTCATATGGGTACAGTGTTGCATGAGTAATTGTCATTCAAAATGTGAGGGCACCGAAAGCTGAAAATTGGTCTGGTTATTAAGGGTGTTTAAGTGTCAAGTGGTTAAAATCAATATTTTTTTCTAGAAAATTATTTGGAACCCCCAAACATTACATATATATATTAGCAGAGACCCTAGGGAATAAAATTATGTTATGCAGTGAGAATCGTGAGAGAATCGTGATCTTTCTTCTAAGCAAAGAAATTGTGACTCCCATTTTAGCCAGAATCGTGGAACTCTACTACATATATAATGATTGAAATTTGTTAGCGGGCGCCATCATTTGTTTTAAAATCAATATAAATATATTGCCCACCAATCCATGAGAAAGCTGATTGATAGACATAATTAAATATGTTTTCTTCACTCTGAACAACCAGAAATATTTAAATGTACTTTTAGATCACCTGGGAAAACCAAACAGTGGAACTCATTCCAAATGGAAGATCAGAGCGTGTGACCGGTGTAAACAAGTATGTATGCTTGTTCTTGAAATTTTAAAGAGTTCTTAGTTTCAACCGATCATTACATTTACATGGGATTATAATTTGCATTGTGGGATTTGGGAGCTGCATGTGCTCTTGTGCTTCCCCGGTAGTGGGCCAAAAAACAAGAATTTATTTTCATTATCCATTGACTTGTGATCACGCAGGGGCTTAAAGTTAAAATCCAGAGTCGATTAATATTGTCTAACTACAAGAGCCGCATGCATTCCCCAGGTCACTGCTGGTTTCTCTTCTTGTGTAGGATGACTTGAATCCATTACCTGTAGCTTTTTGCAGGCAGTCTGTAGTAAGAAGACATGCTGGGTCACAGCTCTGCTCTCTATGCAGGATTTGTGAAGCACAGTGATGATTTACAAATTTACTTTTTCAAAGTAATATCTGGGTTGGTCAAGACATTTGCCTGTGGGATCTTCACTCAAGAAGAATCTTCAGATTTCACATGCTTCTGGGTGTGTCACATGCCTTCTGCCATGCTGTGTGGTACCTCTTGCTTGTCCCCACATTAATTCTGTGTCCTTTAGTGACATAGGGGTCAGGCGGAGGAATCACAGAATATAATGGGGAATGTTGGCATCTTATACACTTGGAAGTGTGTCGGATATGAAGATTCTGCAAGCTGTTGCCCAATGACAAAAGTATGAAATGTCTTCTTTTACAAGTGCTTTTTGTTTGCATATGTGTGTGTGCATGGAGAGACAGGGTTGCTTTTCCTTTTCCTTTTTATTTTTTTATGATAATTCCATTTTTTAACACTTTTTTTTGTTTAACTTGTCACAAGGTAGCTAACAAATCTCCTATATGATAGCATAGACAGGTGACAAGCCCTCTTTTTGGAGACCTCAGGGGTCTTTTAGACTCCCCTGCTCTCTACCTCAGATAATCAAGCACAGTTCTTGCTTATTTAGCTGATTCCCTAGCCACAGAAGCCAGGGAATGACCGCTCTGAACCCAGAAGTGACGAAATGCAGATGATCCTTTCATGGTCAGCAGCCTGACAGTTTACGGTCCCCTCTAAAGGAACAGGATGGTCCAGAAACTATGGTGGGCAGTGGCAGGTTGTGGCCCTTTTACAGTCCAGTCCAAGTAATCGGGTGCTCTACAGCCAGCTGGATCACTTTTACTGAAAAGCTGGCCACCAGGTGAAATAAACAGACTTCAGTTCATGGCTTCTGCCTTGAGCCTATTTTAACCACTTAAATTCCAGACTATTTGTAGCCTATGGACAGCAAGTGGTTAATAAGCTTTTGCATTGACCTACAAAACAAGGGTCGACAGCGGGGTCATTTTTGACCATAGAGGTGCTTGGGTCAGACCCTTGTGTCAAAGTATCATAAAGCTATTTAAAGAAAACGGTTACAGTCCCAGAACGTGGTTGCGCTCTTAACCAAACTGTCAAACCATCAAATGGCTGGTGTCATAACTTATCACATTAAGACCCCTTTCACTCTGGGGAGTTTTTCAGGCGCTAAAGGGCTAAAAATAGCGCCGGTAAAGCGCCCGAAAAATGCCACCCCTACAGCCACAGTGTGAAAGTCCAAAAAAATCCTGCAAGCAGTATCTTTGAGGCGGTAGAGGAGCCACCGCTTCTGCCCATTGAAATGAATGGGCACCACTGTCGAAGAGCCTGCAAAGCGATTCGGCAGCGGCGCTTTTCGGGTGCATTTAACCCTTCGGCCGCTAGCAGGAGTTAAAAGCGCCCGGCTAGCAGGCAAGTTGGCTAAACTGCTAACTCTGCCCGCAGCTCAGTGTGAAAGGGCTCTTACAGCATCATGGCAGTTGAAAATCAGACAGGCTTCCTTGGCTAAAAATGATAGGGGGGGTTTAGTTAAACCATGAAGGCCATTAATCATTTTTGATGCAGTAATACTCCTAAGTATTCACTCCCTTAGGCATAGATCCTCTATGAACATATGCTGCCTTAATTAAGAATAGAAAAATAAGAAAAAAATGATAGTTTGTAAATCTTGAGGTTTAGGAGTACCCCTTCGGACCCTGTCACCCGAAGCCTTGGCCCATTCATTTCATTATGGTAAATGCAGGACTGCCTTCTGGATATATGCCTATGAGTGTAGAGTAGGGATGGCAACAAAAAAGTGATAGCAAGCAGACACTGAAGCCTCAATATACAACAGGATATAACACATTTAGAGGAAAGGCAAATAACTAAAGTTAGCCATAGACAGATCGAAATTTGTCAAGAATTTTGATCCATCTATGGGCAGGCTAACTTATGTTTGCTGTCAAAGGCATAACATCCAAGGAAGTGAGATGAAAGGTAAAGAGGGAAATAGGGGACAGACTGAGGTAAAATTAGCTAATATACAATGTAAGACCCTAGCCTTAAGGCTGTTACCCCTTTGTTAGGCTGGGTATAGACTAAAGGTTTTTTTTTTCTTTCAATCCAGCGGGTTGAACGAAACAAACTCACAGATTGCCATACTAACACAAGTGATGTTAGTGCAGCGATCTCCGCCCCGCCAGAACACATGGTTTACTAATATAGCTATCCCACCATCAGTAAATCACTCCCCCCTGTGTGAGCTCGAAGCAAAGATATATTTGTGATACATAATCAATAAAAGTGGGATGAACTTAAAAAATTTAACCATTTTTATTTTTTATTTTTTGCTATCTTAAAGGCACAACTATGTGAACAAGTACGTCGACTACATTTTCAACACCTCTGTGGCCGAGACTTTTGAGGAGTTCAAGTCAGGACTGCACAAAGTTTGTGACAAAGACATTCTGTCATTTTTCCAACCAGATGAACTGATGGATCTTGTTGCTGGTCATGCAAATTATGACTGGAATGTATTTGAGCAGGTGAATTCTGACCTATTTTGGTATTTGACCCCTGTAGTAACAATGATAGAAATAATACTTGTGCTTACTCCCCCTAACTTAAGAACTTGACAATGAGGGACACTATGGAGATGATGACCTGCAAAAAGCGAGCATGAATAAATTTACTGAATACTGGGTGTGCCATAATAGTCTGATTAGAAACGCAAAATAAATACCACCTGGGAATTATTTCAAATTAAATTCACATACTGCACATACTGCACCACTTCCTGCACACAGTGCCCTACTCCCTGTATAAACTGCCCCTTGTACAGACTGACCCCCCTCCCTGTACACTTTGCCCCACTTCCTGTACACACTGCCTTTCTTCCACACATTGCCCCCCTCCCTGTGCACATTGCCCTACTCCCTGTATACACTGCCCCCGCCTGGACACTTTGACCCCCTCCTACACACCGCCCCCCTCCCAGTACAAATTGCCCTACTTAATGTATACACTGTCACCTGCCTGCACACTTTGTCCCCTGTACACAATCCTCCCCCTGCCCTGGTACAAATTGTCCTACTTCCTGTATACACTACTCCCTGCCTGCACACTTTGTCCCCCGTACACACCCCCCCCCCCCCCCGTACAAATTGCCCTACTTCCTGTATGCACTGCTCTCTGCCTGCACACTTTGCCCCCATTCTCTGCGCACACTGCCTCCCCATACACATTGCCACCATTTCCCTCTGCACAACCCATCCCCTACCTGTACACATTGCTCACCTCCCTGCATATTCTGCCCCCTCCCTAACGCACTACCCCTGCACACAGTGTCCTGCCTGGACACTTCTTTCTCCTCCATGCACATTGCACTCCTCCTTGTACACACTGCTCCTACCCCTACTCATTATTTTGTCTGAGATACCAGATAGTTGGGACATTGAATTAAATATTGTTCAGCCTGGCAAAGGTTAAAGCAAACACACATTAACCAGTTGCAGACTGGAGCCTCTGCTTGGCTTTTTCCCCTAGGGTTCTTGCGTTCCTGCAAAACTCTGATAGCGATCAGACTGCTGCTTGCTTGCAATCACTCTCAGCCACACCTCCCAACTTTCTGAGATGGTGAAGGACACCTATTAGCAAACGTATATAGGCATAGGACATGCTCCCTGCCATGCCCCCATTAAAGTACAATTGTGGCTTTTGGAATTTACAAATGGAGAAATTTAGAAATGGGATAAAAGGTTTAGCACTGCAAAACACTTTTTGATAGCGAAGTAGTGCATTTTATGTACAATTATATAGATCAGACCAAAATGAGGAGCAAATGAGGAAGAAAGGGGGTCAGAGTGACTTTGTTCCAAATCAGGGACAGTTGGGAGCTATGCTCTCAGCCAGTGGTGCTCAGGTGACTGGGGCATGCCGACTGTTAACATGTAAGCATTGTGGCGGCAAGGGCAGGCAAGCAGCAGTGCGATCCACATCCACACCAGATTAACAGGATGCCAGAATTGTGTTGAAATGCAGCGACAGTTGGGAGGTATGCCTGTGTCAAGCCACCTAAATAAAAGATGTACCTTTTTAACTATAAAATATTTTAAAATATTTGGTCTCTACTTCTCCATTTCTATGTTTTTTTTTTTCCGGGACCACAAAGCTTTATTCTGATCTAGCTGGTACATGTATAAAATCTCTCAGATTCTAAGCTTTACAAAGAAAGTATACCTATTTTATAAAAAAAAAAAAAAAAAAAAGATATATATATATATATATATATATATATATATATACATTATAATTACAATATGATGATTTATATTCCAGCTTTAAAAATGTAACATTTAACTATCTCCTTTTTTGCTCACATCGTAAAACCTATTTTTGAACTATATATAATAAGTATTTGTTCTTTGTAAAAAGGAACCGAATTCATCCAAAAATGAATTTGCCCTTGGACTGTTGCATTGTACAGTGCATCCGGAAAGTATTTACAGCACTTCACTTTTTCCACATTTTGTTATGTTGCAGCCTTATTCCAAAATGGATTAAATTAGTTATTTTCCTCAAACTTCTACAAACAATACCCCATAATGGCAACGTGAAAGAAGTTTGTTTGAAATCTTTGCAAATTTATTAAAAATAAAAAATGAAAAAAATCACATGTACATAAGTATTCACAGCCTTTGCTCAATACTTTCTTGAAGCAGCTTTGGCACCAATTACAGCCTTGAGTGTTTTTTAGTCGGATGCTACAAGCTTGGCACACCTATTTTTGGGTAGTTTCTCCCATTCTTCTTTGCAGGACCTCTCAAGCTCCATCAAGTTGGATGGGAGAGTCAGTGCACAGCCATTTTCAGATCTCTCCAGAGATGTTCAATCAGGTTAATGTCTGGGCTCTGGCTGGACCACTCAAGGACATTCACAGAGTTGTCCCATTGCCACTCCTTCGCTATCTTAGCTCTGTGCGCAGGGTCGTTGTCTTGTCGGGAAGATGGACCTTTGTCGCAGTCTGTGGTCCAGAGCTCTCTGGAGCAGGTATTCATCAAGGATGTCTGTACATTGCTACATTCATCTTTCCCTCGATCCTGACTAGTCTCTCAGTTCCTGTTGCTGAAAAACATCCCCACAGCATGATGCTGCCACCACCAGGCTTCTCTGTAGGGATGGAACTGGCCAGGTGATAAGCGGTGCTGCCTGGTTTCCTCCAGACACGATGCTTGCCATTCAGGCCAAAGTGTTAAATCTTTGTTTCATCAGACAAGAGAATTTTGTTTCTTGTGGTCTGAGAGTCCTTCGGGTGCCTTTTGGCAAACTCCAGGTGGGTTGTCCTATGCCCTTTACTGAGGAGTGTCTTCCATCTGACCACGGTACCATACAGGCCTGATTGGTGGAGTCCTGGAGAGATGGTTGTTCTAGAAGTATCTTCTCTCTCCACAGTGAAACGCTGGATCTCTGTCAGAATGACCAACTGGTTCTTGGTCACCTCACTAAGGCCTTTCTCCTGCAATTGCTCAGTTTAGCCAGGTGGAAGAGTCCTGGGGTTCCACTCTTCTTCCATTTATGGATGATGGAGGCCACTGTGCTCATTGGGCCCTTCGATGCTGCAAAAAAATGTTGTACCCTTCCCCAGACCTCTGTCTCGATACAAACCTGTCTCAGAGGTCTACAGACAATTCCTTGGACTTCATGGCTTGGTTTGTGCTCTGACATACACTGTTAACTGTGGAACCCTATATAGACAGTTGTGTGGCTTTCCAAGTCATGTCCAGTCAACTGAATTTACCACAGGCGGACAATTAAGTTGTAGAAGCATCTCAAGGATGATCAGTGGAAACAGGATGCAGCTGAGCTCAAGTTTAAGTGTCATGGCAAAGGCTGTGAATACTTTGCACATTAAAAATAAAAAAAAATCACAAGTACATAAGATTTCAAACAAATTTTTTTCACGTTGTCATTATGGGGTATTGTTTGTAGAATTTTGAGGAATAAAATGGATTTAATCCATTTTGGAATAAGGCTGTAACATTACAAAATATGAAAAAAGTGAAGCACCGTGTAGACTTTCTGGATGCATGGTATATCTTAGAAGAACATATCTGTTCCTATTAAAAATGTCTACTCTTATCTTGTGTTCCCTGCAGAATACTAAATATGTGGGGAAATACTCACGAGATCACCCAACCATTATCATGTTCTGGAAGGTTTTCCATAAACTGACACTACCACAAAAGAAGAGCTTTCTCTGTAAGTAAAAAATGTAAATGTCTTCAAAAGCAGCCCGTTTATTGACTAGTGAAATTATATGAAAGAGAAATGTGTGCTTATGTGCATAAGTCTACCAGTGTAGGTGGAAAAAAAAAAATTCTCGTCATCTGTCATACGAGAACATACAGATGTCAGAATACCTCCCGTTAGTTTCCAGTGTTTCTATGAGATTCATACCTCTAATGATTAAGTGTTTAACTGGGATAGTTACATTTATTAATTTGATGCAACCACAGTTTGAGTTTGGGACATACTTGAATAATTTTAAAAAATTTAATTAACAATATCTTAACAAAACCAGTCATGACTGAGCTTTTACAAGAATCAGAATATGTATGGTAAACTATTGTAAATGCGTAGGCTTACTATGAGAGATTTATATGGATTCTTTTTTTGAATGTAACCTACTCTGTATAAGGATGACGGTAGACCTTTAGCGTCAGTGGTCCCCTGGTGTCTGACAACTTTTCCAAACATCTATCTATGTGAATTCATAGTAATATGCCATATAAGTGTCCTGTAGTTATTGTAGATATTCAGGCAATTGACAAGGAAATAACAGTCAGAGCTCGGGGGCCTCTTAATTTCGACTTTTGGGTCAAAATGTCATCCTCATAAATTAATAGTTAATGAAGGGGTATATAAAAGTTTCGTAGCTATGCCTTTACCATTGTATTAATTTAAAAACTGAACAGATTCTTGTATAAGCCTTATTGTAATCCATTCTTTTTTAAACAATGATATTGTTACTGATGCTGACCTTTTGTGAAAAAAAAAAAAAAAATTAATGAAAAACAACAAAAAGGTTGTCATATGCCATTAAATATGTACTAATAACAGCAAAACTTTGAATTGTATGTTGATATTATGAGAACCATGGTGCCCCCTAGGGGTATAAATTGGGGCACAATCTAACAGAAGAGCCTGATAACATTTTCATTAAAGAGGTAGTAAAGGCTAACGGTCCCTAACCTCTCTTCCTACCTACCCACATACACTGTTCAAAAAGATCCGTGTACTTACCTATTTTTAATCTGGTTCGGTCCAGTCACATGATTTAGCAGCTCCAGATACTCTGTGTATAGGAGCACTGGACAATGGCTGTGAATTCCTGCAGCCACAACGTCAGGGTTGCCAACCTCCCGCAGCATTTTTTACTGACAAAACCTGGAAAATTTACTGGCGGAGCACATTTTTTACTGACAACCTGAGAAGTTACAGAACCCCTATTGAAAACGAACACAGTGAATATTTGAACAGTATAAACATGATATGGAAACACTGACAATACCTATAACAAAGTAATTTGCTTGATTTACCCTTAAAAAGTCAGCATGAACTTATCAGCCCCTGTTATTTACTAACAGTTGTAAAAAAAATCACAGATTTTTACAAACTGTCAGTAAATTTACTGGCAGTTAGCAATTCCGCACAATGTCATCCAAAGGATCCCATTGTTCAGCTGTTATCAATGCTCCCTCTTCTTCTCTGCAGCAGTCGCTCCCTTACACAGGGAAACCAGGGCTGCTAATTCAGATGACTGGATTAAAAAATAAAATATAAGGATCCCCATAAATGGCTGAGTTGCACTCAGATTTCCTATTCCTGGAACAAAATATAGTCGGGCTCACTGCTGGAACACAGTGCTGTATATTGTATGTAGCTGATTCTACATAAACTTTATATAGCACTCTCAATGAGCGCATCTGTTAGTCAAGGAAATAGTTTGGGCCAGTTTGGTGAAAACAAACTATTTTAAGTAAACCTAGAATTGGGCATTAAATCAATGCAAAACATTTGACCAGCACAATAAATAGCCTAAAAAAGCAAAAATCTTCTTGCCCCTTCACTCAGAACAAATACAAAAATGTTCTAAAATGTTATATACAGGCATACCCCACTTTTAAGTAAGCAATAGTAGACTAAAGCTGAAAAGTGCAAAATCAGGCTTACTTCTGCATAGAGACCAATACGCTTCTAACCCCAGCTTGTTCAATTAAGCTTTGGTAATAAAACCTGGAAGCTCATTGGTTTCTATGCAGAAGCGAGACTGATTTTGCACTTTCCAGCTTTAGTAAATAAACCCCATTGTGTACATAAAAGTGGGGTATGCCTGTAACCCATAAAGTCTGCTTTTCTGGCATCTCCCATTTAGTTTCCGAGTATACACCCATCCCTTTCAAAGCACTCAAGAGCTTCTCATTTACTACTTTTCACCTTTTCACCCATTTATAAAGAAAAAAGATAATCGGAAATCATACTGTCATTAACGTATTCAAAATGGTTGTTTAGGATCTGATATTATACTCTGAAATTCTCTCATAAATATACTGTTAATCTACAAGACAATTAATGCTTCTAAATACAAAAAAAAAGTGGCTAAGTGGTTCTGCCTAGCAGTAATAGGGTCGTTGGTTGTGCATGTAGGGTTACTGATTTAAAATCTTACCTTCCTTGGGAGCAGGGACTGCTGTGAATGTAAAATATATATATATATATATATATATATATCTATATATATATATATATATATATATCGCTTTGTAAATTGTCAGTGCTATATAAATACCCGTAATAAATATTCCCTACTTTTCTTGGACACACTGTCCCCTTTTTAGATTTAGTTCTCACCCCTACTGTTCCCTGTGTTGTGTACTTTAGAAAATCATGGTCGCTATATATCTTCATTTGATACAGTGCTGCAGAAGAAAATGAATAAAATAGTATTTGTGGCATGCTGACTAACCTGATTTATACATCTGATATGTATTTTTAGATTTCCTGACCGGAAATGATAAAATTCCTGTGTTTGGTTTTGAAAACACATGTATGAAAGTCACCTCATTTGGTGTTCCAAAAGAAGACTATCTCCCAGAATCTCAGACATGTTCGCAGCTACTACTGCTCCCCGAATACTCCAAATCTGCAATGCTCCGCAAGAAGCTGCTCCTGGCTATAGAGAACAACAGAGGACTTGACAGAATATAGAAACCTATAACCATTGCCCATCACTCTATAATATGTTTCATCTCCAGATTTCAGAAACCCATTTTCTGACTAAATAATTGTTATATTTATAATTAGTGATCTGTAGTTAGTCAATATATTAGGACTACCAGATTTTTTTTTTATTTTTTTTTTTTCGTTTTTTTTGTTTTTCTGCTATTAGGTCTGTAGAAAATACTTTTATGTTGTTTTACCTGCGTTGTCATGGTATATGTGTTTATACATGTTCAGCAATGATCCAACTCAATGGATATCAGATCAGAATTATTTCACAGACACTTCTGTAATAGTAAGATTGGGTGGATTTCAAAGCCAGGGCTAGTAATATAAATAAATATATAAATATAAAAATTATATATATATATATATATATATATATATATATAATTATAATCACACACTTTTTTTTTGTAAGAATGGGTAGTTTTCATTTATTTAATAAAGAGCCGACTGGATTGGCATTCAAGAAGTAAGCATTTACATGTATATTATTAATATAGTTATTCTTTGAGATACAAATAATTAGAAGATACAAACTGGCATAGAATTGCTGAAATTCAAATGCAGCATTAAGTGTGTGTTTGTTTTTTTTTTAGATCCTAGCAAACACATAGTTTTACCTATAGTCCAAATGACACTTTGTTTCTACAATTCTGCAGATGCCCCTTAACAACTTATCAGTATTGATATAAATGATAGATAAAACAGTATACTAATGCAGCACAACATAACGAACTGTACATGAGGCCAAAATGTTCAGCTAACCATACAATGGGGGCTCTATTATCTATCACTGTTTTTATTTAATGATCTTTTTTATATCCTGACAACCAACATAAATGCTTCTTGTAAATGTTTCCCTGCTGAAAACATAAAATAATTTACAGTTCTGTAAGCCAGCGTATTATTCGTTTGCTTGGAAAATGAAAATGTCCAAATTAAAGATTATTTCAAAATAAACACATATCCTCATATTCCCCAATCTTTTTGGCACCAGCGGCCTGGTCTAGCGTAGTGTTTCTCAACTCCAGTCCTCAAAGCGCCCCAATAGGTCATGTTTTCAGGCTTTCTATTGTTCTGCACAGATGACTTGATCAGTTTCACTGCCTCAGTAATTATCACAGCTGTTTCATCTGAGGTAAATCCTGAAAACATGACCTGTTGGGGTGCCTTGAGGATTGGAGTTGAGAAACACTGGTATAGTTCCACGGACTGGAGGTGAGGGATTTGGCCTTGGGGGAGGGGTTCACGGGGTCAGGATCAGGAAGATCCCAGAATTTTTTGGGCACTTTATTTCTAAACAAACAAGCATCCAGTGAAGAGCAGAAGATCCCGGGAGCCGCATATAAGAACAAGACCTGCTGTGTGTAGACAAGTGGCAGTCTCAGACTGGACCCCCACCAGGTTACACAGCCAGTGAAGTCAGAGCTCTCCTCTCCTATGAGAGTGGGGGACTCCAAAGTATTTTGCTGATTAATAGCTTCCTAAATACTGTAATGCTGCATATACAGCAGTGGTGACAACAAGACCTTGGGTCACCAGTGTGCGCTAACATGGGAGCTAAACTGCACACACAATACCTGAGTAGGGGCCATGGCAGTGTCCCATTCTTGCTAATACCCTGTCTGGAGAAAACACGGCCACTATAAAGTTGAGCTTTCCTCTCTGTAATCTCAGACCGCCTCTGTCCCCTGTCCTGGAGCAGGTGTATCACAATCACCAGGAGTGGAAGCCGCTGGGCGGGATACCTGGGTGAAGGTGGAGATTGATGCCAGGCACTGGGGTGGCTCTTACTAGAGGAGGCGGGACTGTGCAACGCTCATTCATGTACACAACAGGTGTCCCAGAGGCCATTCACTTCTCCCGCGATCATCCCCAGCATCCTGTGTGTAGGTGAATGGCTGTAAATTAAATATCAAGCCTCTCTGCTCACCTCCTGCAGGGCGGTGCTGCAGCCCATTGTCTATCAGACCACCAGCCAGTACCGGTCCATGGCCTGGGGGTTGGGGACCCCTGACTTAGTGGTCTCCTGCTGCTTCCAGTGTGATTATATCACTTAAGAGTTACTGTAAATTTCCCCATTCAGGGCAAAGTGACAGTGATGCCGCGTACACACGATCAGACTATCAGGCGAACTTAGTCTGGCAGACAAACCGCCGGACTTTCCGAATGAGCGGACCTGCCCACACACAACCGGACTTTAGTCCGCCGGACTATGGCGGGAGTCCCCGTACTTTTGAAATGAACGGACTTGCCCACACACGAAGCAAAGTACGTTCATTTCTAACGCGGCTCCAGGTAGCCGGGACTAGTGAAGGAAGTCAATTTCGGCAGCGAGATTGTCACATCTCTGGCACCGTCACCTGGTATGGACTTAAAGGGGAAGCCCTATGCCGAAAAAACGTCATGGGGGTCCCCCCCATGGTCCATATCAGACCCTTATCCGAGCAGCCTGGCCGGTAAGAAAAGGGGGTGGGGACGAGCGAGCACCCCCCTCCTGAGCCGTACCAGGCCATGTGCCCTCAACATGGGGGGTGCTTTGGGGAGGGGGCGGCCCCCCCATCCCACAGCACCTTGTCCTCATCAACATGGGGACAAGGGCCTCTTCCCGACAACCCTGGCCATTGGTTGTCGGGGTCTGCGGGTGGGAGGCTTACTGGAATCCGGGAGACCCCTTTAATAAGGGGGCCCCCAGATCGCGGCCCCCCACCCTATGTGAATGAGTATTGGGGTACAATGTACCCCTACCCATTGACTTGGTGAAAAAATATTTTTAAAAAACACAACACAAGGTTTCAAAATAATTTATTGCACAGCTCCGGGGGTCTTCTTCCGTCTTGGGGATCTTCCCACCGGACTCCTCTGCTATCTTCTGCTAGCTCTTTACTAACGGAGGAGCCAGGCTTTCTTCTTCGTCGCCGCCCCGGGGGTCTTCTTCCGACTTCGGGGGTCTTGCCCCCCTCTTTGGTTCTTCTTGCCGGGCCTCCGCTTTCTTCCTTTAGCTTTTACTAGCGGTGGCCCGGTCTTCTGTTGCCGCCGCCTCTTCTGCCGACTTCGGGTGTCTTGTCCCCCTCTTCGGTTCTTCTTGCCGGGCCTCCGCTCCTTCTTCCAGCTCTTTTACTAGCTGTGGCCCAGTCTTCTGTCGCCACCGCCTTCTCTTCTTCTTCCTTGAGATGTTGACTCAACGCTCTCTCTGGCCGCAATGACAGGGACGCGTTGCGTGGCGACTTATATAGGGACAATGGGCGGGGTTACCGGGTGATGTCCTCTGGGACTGTGACATCATAAGGGGCTGGGACATCACCCGCCCATTGTCCCTATATAAGTCGCCACGGCGGCGACAGCAGACCGGGCCGCTGCTAGTAAAAGAGCTGAAAGAAGGAGCGGAGGCCCAGCAAGAAGAACCGAAGAGGAGGACCAGACCCCCAAAGTCGGAAGAAGAGGCGGCGTCGACAGAAGATGTTTTTTCGGCATAGGGCTTCCCCTTTAAGTCCATAACAGGTTATGGGACCAGCGAGGTGTCAATCTCGCCGATGGAGGCGGCGACATTGACCTCCTGCGCTAGTCCCGTCCTACCTGGAGCCGCGTTCAAAATTAATGGACTTTTCTCCGTGTGAGCAAGTCCGTTCATTTCAAAAGTCCGGCGGACTAGCGCACACACGGGCGGATTGTCCGTCGGACTCAATTTTTGAGTCAAAACTACTTTCTAAGTCCACCGGACTTTTGGGAAAAAACTCTGGTCCGCTGGATAGTTTGATCATGTGTACGTGGCATGACTGTGTAAAGCTGGCCAATTTAGCCAGTTCAGCAGCGACCAACCAAATTTTGATTAGTGTGTTGTCATCCCCATTCATCAGAAGCCAATCATTTGAATCATTCTGTTGAACTGACAAGTTTGAAAACATTTGTTGATCAACTGCTGCAGCCAGTCAGTGAATTCTGATAGTGCTGGGTCCCCCTGTGCGTATACAGTGTCCCAGCAGGGGATGGATTCCTCCATTCACCCCGCTTTTGTAGATGGAGTACTTTATTCGTTTTCTTTTTCCGTTCAGCCCTGACCAGCTTAAAGATCTGACATGATGCCCCAGTTGAAGACCCCTTGAGTCTAAACGTGTCGGACTTGCACATTTTTGCCCCTCACACTGCTTTTACTCATTTTTTCTATCGCATCTGTGATCACATTTACATTGTATATCTTGCTTATCGCTCTAAGTTTTTTTTATTATGCCCAAATAAACCATACCTGGTTGACCTGCACCATATGGAGCACCCTTTTTCTTTTATATTTTGCCATTGTTGACCATCTACCATCCTCACGTGGACGGGTCTCGGACCCATTCGGCTGCCTGTCGGTCCCTTTTGGTCCTGCAATTTGGAGTTGCTTATCGATCATCACATCCAGCGTGATATTCCCAGGATTACGAGCTTGTTTGGCCCACTACCGTATGGTATGTGTGTCCACCATAGCTGGTAAGAGTACCCTACCTCTTATATTTTATCATTTGGAAGTGTCCATAGGCATACCAACCGGTTTATCGGGACCATATATCAGCCAGCCCATCCAGAAACGGGGCTTTAAGAACTCTTTCCACCTCTCGTGCACCCATTATATGGAGTGTGTTCCACATCCTATTGTGTCTCACTAGCACAATTAGTGTTTATATTTTTCATTTCACATTATTTCACTTTTGTGTATTGATTGTTTGCTTTATATTCACCATCATGTTATGAGTATTTTTATTATTGTTTCATGTGTATCGACTAACTTTTCGGTCACTTGATTTCATGTTCCCATTTATGTGGTTACATGTTTGAGCGCTACACTTATTTTTCCACATACAGCTTAAAGATCCACCTTACCCTGATTCTCATATTTCCAATGCTCCTTTACTGCTCATTCTGCTGCCTAAGCCAGTAAAAATAGCAGATGCTTCCTGGAACGGAAGCAAATGTGATCTCCTATCAAGTGGCAGTACTCAAATCTAGCAGCCAGTCATTAGCCTGAACACCGTCCCATGACCAGAGGAGTGCTATCACTTCTCCTCTAGCATCTGACACACTCTCAGTCAACATAGACTATTTTTAATCCTTATACTGCTAGTATTAAGAGATAGAAAAGTATATAATTTTTACTCTTTTGAAACTTTTTTTTTTACATTTCTTTAGTTACCTTTTGGTTTCCAGGCCTAGGCAAACTATGTTATACATCCCAGTCTTCAGGAGGGGAGGCGGGGTTTTCACAGCTAAGCACACCTTCTGTATGCATGAGCTAAGGACAGATAGATTCTAGGAAGTAAATGCTACATGAATCCTCTGCCCTTACTAAAGATGGCGTTTTTGGTTTGTGGATCTCAGATGCAATGTAGTTCCGCTTTAATAATAGCTGTGGCAGAGGAAAGAGTGCCCTGTATAAGACTCGTTCTTCTCCTCCTCCCAGCAGCTACCTGTCTGCTTCCGTAATAAGGTGAAAAATCAATAAATACTATTGACCTAAAATTACCTGTGCAAATATGAAAATCTCAAATAATTAATACAAAATCCATCCCGTTTCATATTTTTACCTACAATGGCTTCATGATACAAACTTACAAATAAATAATGTGAAATCACTGTGTGTCACACTAAATCACTTTAAAAAAAATGTAAACCTCTACTGCCGGTAGCACATCCACTATACTTTCTTATGTGCTTAAATGGGAACGTGACCTGTCCGCCATAGATTTAGCGGACTGGAGTAAAGCCTGGTCTAGCATAGCAAAATGCTCCTTTAACACTGCCACGTTGGAGGCGGCCTATAAGGTCCTCCTGCACTGGTACTGGGTCCCAGCCCGTATCGCCAAATCAAACCCATCATACAATGACAGATGCTTTAGAGGTTGTGGTCAACGAGGAGATGAACTACATGCCCCCATCTTGTCGGTTTCTGGTCAAGGGTCTTCAGGCTATTACCCTCTCTATTTCATGTCCACTTCCACAAGGACCCCAAACTTGCATTACTTCATTGCACACTCCCGGGCCTTTTCTCTCACCAAAAGAAACTAGCCACGGATCTATTCATCACAGCCAAGCAAACAATAGCGAGGGCTTGGAAAAAACCTTCTATCCCATTTTCAGAGGTAAAGAATACCCCGACGACCCTAAGTGCTCATGCACACGGACGTTTTAAAAAACTGGCTGCAAAGCTAGCTCCGAAGCCTGGAAAAATTGTTGTTAAAAACGTGATTTTTACCGCGTTTTGCATTGGCGTTTTTGCGCGTTTTTGCGCGTTTTTTAGCGTTAGCGTTAAGTAGCGTTTTTTAAGAAACACATCTCTTGGCTATAGCACTCAGAAAACAAAGAAAATATGTTGCGCGTTTTTGCGCGTTTATGCGCGTTTATGCGCGTTTTTGCGCGTTTTCCCGCGATTCGCGTTTTTACAGCTCTAGCTCCACGCCACGGAACGCACTGGTACTGGGTTTTTTTTACAGCTTAAAAACGCCTATGCCATTTGCAGCTCAAAAACGCCTAGGTGGGCATGAAGCCATAGACTAACATGGACAGCCGTTTTTAAGCTGCAAAAAAAGCTCAAAAAAGTGGCTGTAAAAACGTCCGTGTGCATGAGGCCTTATGATCCACAAAAAAATGTCCAGCATCCTCCACGACTCCCATGCAAAATTTCTTAAGGTATGGGCCCCGTGGTGGTCCTTTGCACTCCCCAATCTAAATGCATCTAGCCTAGGCCTCTAGATTCTAATTTATCCCGCCTCCAGCCTGGGGGACACCCCCTTTCTCCTCCTCACTTACTCTCTGTCCCTCTTGCTTGCTGCTCTGCACCTATTATCCCACCTTCTGATTTTAGTTTTGTCCTTTGTTTCGTTTTTATTGTTTCTTTCTTGTCCGTTGTGCCACCCCGTTAGCCCCTGGGTCTCATGACTCGGGCATAACGCTCTGGCCCCCGGGTCCAGCTGGTGGGCCAGTGTCCGTCTATAATCTAAACCCTCATAACATATGTTCTATTTTGCGCTTTCATGTGAGCCTCTTTCTTATGTTTTATGATCATTTCCCCTGTGTGGGAATTTGTTATCTGGTTCTTCCCTTTTATATTTCAATAAAAACATTGTACCAAAAAAAAAAAAGTAAACCTCTATAAACCCACAAATGTACAAATAAATATTTCAAAACCAGGTCTAAACACTAAGCAAATCAGACTAAAAGACATATTTCATATTAATCATTCTTTAATAAATTCATCAGTCTCTGAAGCATAGTCCATGAAATCCACAGAGATTAAAGTGCCATTAGTAAAAAAAAATCCATGCCGGTTGTATTTGTGCTCAGGTGTCCATCACCCCACTCAGGTAAAAACTCATGAGAAGATTTGTCACCTCTTTAAGGAGGTCATTTAGTGCTTTACAGAGCAGGTCACTTTTCTCTGGGTCAGTTGTAGTTCTTCCTTTCCCACCAAGGATATTTTATCGGGACCCCCTCACTCCTCCTTTATTAATCCAAACCTCTATAGAGCTTTTTGATTGGATTCGACTCACACCACCTCAGTACTCAAATAAGAAATATATGAAATACGTTTTTTTTTGCTTATTTTCTTAGTGTTAAGATGGCGATTAAGACCTGATTTTGAAGTATTTATTTGCATAATTGTGGGTTTATAGAATTTTACTTTATGTAGGTTTGTATCATGCAGCCATATAAAATTTTTGTTAAAACACGACACAAAGATCTGAGAACCCTCCGTCAAAGTTAAATGGGTAGTAGGGATGCTGCGCTGTGAGCTCTCTGATCTTTAATGGGAATTATCTAAAATAAAGTGCAAATGCAAATAAAATAACGGTGTAAAATGCTAATAGATAAAGTGTCATCGGTCATAAAGTGCATATGCAAATAAATCTGAAACAGATCAACAAAAACAGCGACACATAATAAAGGTCAAAGTGCAAAACAGTGCCTGTGCAATCCTGGAATAGGTACATAACAATAGTGATGTAATGAGTGCAAAAAGTAAATATCCAGAGAACCACCCCGAACTTGGGTGGTCAAAAAAAACAAACTATATAAAACAGTCCAAAAGAGACTAATACAATAGAAAGAAAGGCAGAACCTTTCGCCCAGGAAGTTCAGGAGGTGGATGGATGAAAACGTCCAAAGTTGAAAAATTGGTGATGGTCCCCTTCACCATGAATAGTGCAATAAAACGGCCAATGCCTGGCCAATCCAAGCTGAGGTGACACCTAAAGCCCCATACACACTATCAGTTTTTCTGCTGAGTTTTTCCTTCAGATTTACCAAAACCATATAATATGAAGTCAAACCTCAGGAGTTTCAATTTGTATGCAATCAGGCAGGCCCTTGCACTACATGGTTTTGGTAAACCTGAAGGAAAAAAATCAGCAAAAAAAACTGATAGGGTGTATGAGGCTTAAGTGTGTACTAGCCCCTCACCTTACTCCTGTAAGTTTACAGCATAACTTGGGTCTGATGCTTCAGAGACCAGGGGATCTTTAAATGGTCCCTCTTAGGGTGGACACACCGGTAACTCTTTAAAATGGATACAGGCACCTCTCCAATACTCCTTAGAATGGGTACAGCCTCCTTTCAAATTGGTTCACTCAGGATGGTATAAATGGAAGGAAGATCGCAGATAGTATAATACCGTATGAACTGATATTTATTAGAATAGCATAAAAGTAATACACTCAATTTTAATTAAAAATGCTCAGGTAACACTCTACGAGCAATGAGCTTGTTCGCTTGCGTCACTTCCGGTTTGCACCTATTGCTCCACTGTGCCCATCAAATGCCGCCACTGTGCCCGTCAAATGCTACCACTGTGACCCCCCTTGCATGCTCGCTGACTGCCTGGAACTTACCCCATCTTGGTGGGGGATCAGGCAGCGGGAGATGGTGGCGAGTTGTGGGATGGTGGGATGAGCAGCAGGTCAGGCGGCGGTGTCCTCCATTAGTCTCTTTTTCCTTCCTGCTAGGCATCCAATCGGAAGGCGTCTGTGCCTTCAGCTAATCAGGTGATGGGTATTAGACCCACACCTCCTGATATTCATTCGCTTTTCCAACACAACAGGGGGGGCTCCAAGCGCAATGCTCTGTGCTCCAAGTCCACCTTTTTTTGAAGCCTATGGCTCTAAAAACACCCCCGCTGCTGTAATTCAGGCGCCAAAACTGGGCCGGACACCTGAATAGGGGGTGTCTACAGCGGCCATGGATAGATTCATGCATATCAATGAAATTCATCCAGAACAACAGAAGGCAACTCAAAGGCTGCTATTGCCGACCTCCTCCTGAAAATTCTTTCTGGCTGTCTCTGGTTTAATCTGTTTCCAAGTAACTAACCTTACAGGAAGCAAAGTCTATGCTTCTTACCTCCATACTTGTTTTCAAACACTAACAAATATGTCATTGCAGCTAGGGGATTACAAAGAAAGCTAGGCAGCTAGCATTTTGGGAATGAGAAATGGCTAAGCAGCAAAACCCCTTGTTAGAAGCCTCAGATAGAGGCTGTCTTTATTTGACACACAGGCTGCATACTAGTCTATAGTATCCAGTAAGAGAGCATATTGTATGTTCATTGCTGATCACACTCTTGTTAGCAGCATTGGAGTAGAGCTGGGTACACACATATGATTTTTTTTTTTTTTTACAATCAACCAGCGGGCTGAATGAAAATATACCTGTCAGATATCCACATCAACACAAGCAACTTTGATGCAAGGATCTCTAACAGGGAGACTCCCCCCCCCCCCCCCCCCCCACCAGCAGTCTACACCGATTGAACAGTCAGTGGAAAACCAGTATTCAACAGAAGCCAGTCATTAGACCAGCTTCTGTTGAATGGACAGCTGTACACATGTATGGGAAATCAGCCAGTTCCTTAAAGCGGAGCTTAACCCAAAGGGGGAAGCTCCGCTTGTTTGCCTGCGCCCCCCTCCTCTGCCAGATTTGGCATCTTTTGGGAGGAGCGGGTACCTGGTTTTGACAAGTACCCGCTCCCACTTCTGGATGTGCTTGCCCGTGCCACAACTGGTGGCAGCACCCAAGAGCCAAACTGAAAATCAGCTTACATGAAGACACTGCTGGATTCATGGACAGGCAAGTGTCCTAATAGTAAGTCAGCAGCTACAGTATTTGTAGCTGCTGACTTTTCATTTTTTTTTTTTATGAAGGAGCCTGGAGCTCTGCTTCAAAGCTGGCCAAGAATGGGTCATTTTTTTCCAGTCAACCAGCAGGTTGAATGAAAAAAATTACTCAAAGCCTCTCTGCTGTGCAATTGTATTCTGACAGCAAGGAGTCTTCCCCCCTGTTAGAATGCACCGATCAGCAAAATTCCAACAGAACAGTTGTACAGAATTCGATCGGTAGATGTACTTCTGTACAACCACCCTGCCCATACATGGCTTGCATGTCCATACATTGGTCCCTGCTTAGACTGCCACATTTCAATCCATGTATGGTCTAAAGACACAGTTTACAGGACAGTTTCATTTAGCTAAAAGATTAGTGATTAGGAGCTCCGGGAGGTTGATTTACTAAAGGCAAATATACTCTGCTGTTTTTTATCATCCAATCACGTACAAAAAAAAAAAAAAATTTTCTTGCATGTGATTATTATTTGTAAAGTGAAGTCTTACCTCATTTACTAAACTCTGGAGCAAGTGCACTTCCAGTGCACAGTGTATTTTAGTAAATGCAGTGCCTTTAGTAAAAGTTTAGTTTAGTAAAACCAGTGCCTTTAGTAAATCAACCCCATTATTTATTCATTCAGGTTTCTTCTATTGCCATGTTTAAATGCTGATACAACATTAAGAGATGGGAAGTCTGATAGAGCCCACACACGATCGGATTTTCCGAAAACATAATCTGATCGGACCTTTTCCGACGGAAAATCCAACTGTGTGTACAGGGCATTAGACTAAAGCATACCGATTGGCTTTTGTGTTGCTTCTGTCTTCCCCTCTATAGAGTTCTGTCACTGTATATAGCGATTGCAAAAGGGGAGTTGGCAAAATTCAGGTACTTACACTGCCTGAATTAAAAAAAAATATAACATGTTATTTATTATTGATTACAAAACTTCAATAATGTGTTCTTTATACCTACCTAGACTTAGGCCCCTTTCACACTGGGGTGCTTTGCAGGCGCTACAGCGCTAAAAATAGCACCTGCAAAGTGCCCTGAAACAGCCGCTGCCCTCCCCCGAGGGCTTTCACACTGTAGCAGTGCACTTGCAGGACAGTCAAAAAAGTCCTGCAAGCTGCATATTTGGAGTGCTGTAGGAGCGGTGTATTTACCGCTCTTAAAGTGCCCCTTCCCATAGAAAACAATGGGGCAGCGCTGCAAACCCGCCTGCAAAGCACCACTGCAGCGGCGCTTTACGCGCAGTTTTAACCCTTTTTCGGCCGCTAGCAGGGGTTAAAACTACCCCACTAGCGGCCAAATAGCGCCACTAAAACGGCAGTAAAGCACTGCTAAACATAGCAGCGCTTTACCAGCAGCACCTGCAACGCCCCAGTGTGAAAGAAGCCTTAAGCTTTAGGCCTCATGCACACAGAATGTTTATTATAACTCTCCTAGAAGCCATCTGTGTTTTTGCAGAAAGAATGTCAGCCGCCTGTAAAAGCATCTAAAGCTTTTACAAGATTTTAGTACCTTTTACAGGAGTCAAGCTCTTGGGTGTTAATTTATTTCATTGACCAGAATAAACAATTTATTATGACCATTGAAATTCAGCAATTGCTCAAGCGTTACACGTGCCTAGCGTTTAGGCACATTTAGCAGCGTCAAGTGTTTTTTCTGCCCCAACTCTGCTGCTCCTGGATGTACTGGCAGTGGCGTTTTTCCCTGCCTCTAAATGCTGCTAAAAGCCTATGTGCGCATGGACACAGGCTAACATGCAGGGGAGTTTACACCAGATGCCCCTAGGAGCAGCTGTAAAAACATCCAGTGTGCATGAGGCCTAAAAGTGTCACAAGCTTTTAAGAGCTTTGGTATTAATTTCATTGTCTAGAACAATAATTTATTCTGGTCATTGAAATGATTTAATGCTCAGGCGCTAAGTACGCATAGCATTTAGCAGCGTCAAGCTTTTTTTTCTGCCAAAACTCTGCTGCTCCTGAACACACTGGCAGTGTTTTTTTTCCTGCCACTAAACACTGCTAAAAGTCTATGTATTAGGGTTGCACCGATATCGCTTTTTTAAGACCGAGTACAAGTACCGATACTTCCCCCCCAAGTACTCGCCGATACAGATTACTGATAATGATTTTTTTATGTCATGTGCCACTAGTTTTGTATTTTTATTTTATTTATTTTTTACAATTTTTTTTTTTATAATTTATATCTTTTTTTTTATTTTTACAATGCTTTATTTATTTTGGACAGTGTCAGTGTTTATTTTTTTCAATTTTACGTTTGGGGTGGGGGCTTTGGTGAGGTCTCACCTTTGAGACAAAGAAAGGGACACAGATTCCCCCAGTCCCTTTCTCTGCAGCCTCAACTGCACAGAAGATGAATGGAGAGAGACAGAGGCTCCTCTTTATTCATAAACTGAAGCATTATAAACACAGATTACAATGCTCAGTTATGAATGGACAGAGTCAGTGATCACCGACTCTGTGCACTCAGAAAAGGAAGGGGCTGGTAAATGACAGATTTACCGGCTCCTTCCTCCGCTCTCCATCCTGAGATATCTGAGGAAGGGGGTACCTGAGGAGGACATGGAAGAGGGGCAGAGGATTACAGAGAGGGGGAGCGGAAGAGCACATGGAAGGGGAGTGAAGGGGGACGCGGAGGACAGAATGATGGGAGACCTTAGGAGCATGAAGGAAAAAAAAAAAGGAGGACACGGGGACAGTTGGTGGGGATTGGTGCAGTTTTGGGGGCCGTTACAAGCACCGATCTCCCTACTCCTATAGATTTCCATAATGCAGCTGAAAGCTGCTAGAGGTATAGGAGGAGAAGCGGCTGTCAGCTACTTTGTTGAAATCTATACAGGGAGATTGGTGCTTGTAATGGGCCCTACTGCTGCACTGATTATCCCCTGACTGCCCAGGTATCAAATTAGGCATGGGAGCATTTGCACGAGTACAAGCACTCGTGCAAAAGCTCGGTATCAGTGCAACCTTATTATGTATGCATGGGCACATAGGTTAACATGCAGGAGAATTTACAGGAAAAAAAAAAAAAAAAAAACAAACACTGTCTACAGTTTTTGCTCCAAGTAAATAGATAGCTAGAGTTAAAAGCCCTGTTCTTTTGAAATATGTACTGCATCAGTACTGTAGAAAAAAAAAGTTACTCTGCATTTACATTGCAAGAAGACACCTTTTATTTTTTATCAAGAATTGCTACAGGCCAGCATAAAGATATCCCACCACAATGACCAGTAACAAAGTGCACAGTCAGTTTGGTAATTAATTGTGCCTAAACAGCTTAAGTCCCATCCATGTCCATAGATGAAAAAACACATACACAGGCAAAGTAATTGGAAGCAGGAGGCTGTAGAAACAAACACTGGCCGTGCTGGTGCACCCTTTGGGAAAGTCCTCTTCCACAGAGGCAGAATAAAAAATCCCAGCCAGTGACAGCAGAGGGACAAGCACTGTCAGAGTGGGGAGTGACAGAAACATGGCTTCCAGGTCCACACAGTACTCCCGATAGATTATTCTGATTTCTGATCACTCTCTTCAGGCTTCTGGTCTTTGTGAATCATCCGTGCATCTTGAGGAATCATATTTGGTATTCCATCTAGAATAGGATATGCAATGCCCAGATCATCGTTGATTAGCTCATTGGTGGACTCATCATACCTACAACACAAAAAGTGAGAAGAATTATAATAATTTATTGTTTTCTTGTCATTACCCTGTTTATTGCTCTTTTTTTTTTTGGCCTTTGAATAATGTAAGTTTACAAATCTAGCAGATAACCAACAACCACAATAACATTCTGCTATAGCTCAACATTAAAGAAAAGGAATGCAGGAGTTGCCATTGCTGATCTATTTTTGAAAAGTTAGCCCAGTGGCTTCAATACTCTGACAGTGACTGACCTGGTAACAAGCATGCAGACAGCATTTAAAGTGATTCTAAAGGTTCTTTAAAAAAAAAAAAAAAAACCCTATCATGTTATACTTACCTTAGCTGTGGTTTTGCACAAAGCAGTCTGATGCTCCTCTTTTCTGTGTGCCACTGGCTTGATTCTGAACCACGCTGTATCTGTCTATTGACGCACACAGTGAGGCTTGGCGCTGCTCCCTCTCCCTTATCACTGTATTTGATTAACAGCAGCAGGAGCCAACGGCTCTCGCTGCCGTCACAGAGTCCAGTGATGAGGGAGAAAAATAGGGCAGTGCTGCTTCTCTCGGGCACAGCTCTGGATCAAGATGGCCCAACCCACTTATACTCACCTCATCAGTGCTCCCCTGCCGCTTCTTTCCACTTCACAGATGGCACTGAAATTAATGGTGTCAGCATTCAAGGGGACTGGTGACATCCCTTCCTCAGTTATGTGGTTTGCCTGTCATCAGTTTCTTCCTAACTATACAGGGACACATCTGCAAGATGCTGTAAGAGCAACGTGCCAGAAAGAGGAGCAAGCACTGAAGTTATGTAATCCTTGGCCAGCCAATGGGGAAACCTGGCTGAAGACTCAGGGCCCATAAATCCAGGACAAAAACGGCAGCAGTAGAGCAACAAGGGGAAACCATGGATGTCACATAAGTGGAGGAGGGAAAGTACAACACCATAATTTACCTTGTATACCTGCATATTATTCCAAGAGCCCTAGGGATCCGCACCTGTGTGCGTTTTTCTGGTGGTGGAACACTGAAGTAGATACGCAGAGGAATAATGTTTTAATGGATATTTGCTTAACTTTTTAGTTTTTTCTTCATATTTATACACTATATTACCAAAAGTATGGGGACTATTCTTAGTCCGTAGGGTTCAATATTGAGTTGGCTCACTCTTTGCAGCTTCAACTCTGCTGGGAAGGTTGTCCACAAGGTTTAAGAGTGTGTCTATGGGAAAGTTTGACCATTCTTCCAGAAGCGCATTTGTGAGGTCAGGCACTGACGTTGGATGAGAATGGTGTTTTATCGGGTTGAGGTCAGGACCAGTCAAGTTCTTCCACCCTAAACTCGCTCATCCATGTCTTTATAGAACATGCTTTGTGCACTGGTCTAAATCATTTGGTGGAGGGAGAATTGGTGCGGGCCTGTTTTTTCACGGGTTGGGCTTGGCCCCTTAGTTCCAGTGAAGGAACTCTTAATGCATCAGCATACCAAGACATTTTGGACAATTTCATGCTCCCAACTATGTGGGAACAGTTTGGGGGTGGTCCCTTCCTGTTCCAACATGACTGTGCACCAGTGTACAAAGCAACGTCCATAAAGACATGGATGAGCGAGTTTGGGGTGGAGGAACTTGACTGTCAAGATGGAAAATATAGGGTACTGACATATTGGTATTTGCTCAGTGCAACCTCAGCTTTTAAGTTTTACCAAATATAGTGACTGGACCTCCTTGAATTTTAATTCAATACCCCTGACCTACAGAATACAATAGTGGTAGTTCCAATTTTTTTTTTATGTCACACGATATTACCGCAAAGGTCTAGGAAACAAAATTTCCAAATAAAAATAAATCATTAAAATTTCATTTTAGGGAGCACAAAAATGCAATAAATCACACAATTATATTTTACCAAATAATTGTGTGATTTACTGCATTTTTGTGCTCCCTAAATTAAAATTTTAATGATTGATTTATTTATTTATTTATTTTTTACATTTTGTGTTTCCTAGACCTTTGCGGTAATATCGTGTGACATAAAAAAAATTGGAACTACCACTATTTTATTCTGTAGGGCAGGGGTATTGAATTAAAATTCAAGGAGGTCCGGTCACTAAAATTTTCTTCCGGCCGAGGTCTGAATCTCAAGTCTATGCCATGAAAGACTTGCGTGTCTACTTTCCTTTTCTTGGCGCAAGCCACGCTCATTGGCACTTTTGTTACATTTCCTCCACACACTATGGTAATACTCTGTAATTATAAATTGGATGTTCCTCCTTACAGCAGGTGCCCATACCAGAGTAATTCATTACATTGTAAACCTCAACAAAAAAACATAATGAGCTTGTATGCATCGCATACAAGAAATACTCACCTTAGACTGGTGCCCTGCAATGCCGCTGGCACACCGCTGACATGGCCGACATCTTTCTTGGAGTTACTTCCAGGTTTGCGGGTTTTGGCGCTGTATTTGGCCGGAGCTGTGATGACGTTGCATGCGCGCGGATGCCGCCAGTTATGGCATAGGCACGAGCAGGCCGCTCCTTCAGTGCACATGTGCTGATGATATCAATAAATATCTTATAAATGGTGCAAATTTAGAAGATATTTACAGTACCTACAGGTAAGCCTCACTATAGGCTTACCTGTAGGTACAATTAAAGAGGAAGACTTTACTTCCTCTTTAAGTAATGTGTTCCCATCAGAGTGCCACCTTACAACAGGTATTCCTGTCAGAGTGTCCACTTACATCAGGTTTCTGCAACAGAAGGCCCCCTTACATCTGGTGTCTCCCATCAGTGTTCCCCATTATATAAAGTTCCCCCATCACAGTGCCTCCTTACATTAGGTGTCACCATCACAGTGCCCTTTAGATTAGGTGTACCAGAGTGACCCTTAACATCAGCTGTTGCTATCAGAATTCTCATTTACATCAGGTGACCCCACCATCACAGTGCCTCCTTTCATCAAGCATTCCTGTTAGAGTGCCCCCTTACATCATATATTCCCATCATTGTGCCCCTTAATATAAAATGTGCCCATCAGCGTGATCCATAACATAAAATAAGAGCATGCTGATGGGCACATTTTATGTTGAGAGGCACTCTGATGAGCACAACAAAAATGTGCCCATCAGCGTAACCCTAAACATAAAAATGTGCACATCAGAGTGCCCCTTAACATAAAATGGTCCCCTTAACATAAAATAAGGGGCATGCTGATGGGCACATTTTATGTTAAGGTGCACTCTGATTGTCACAACAAAATATGCCCATGAGCGATCCCCTTAAGAAAATATGTTCCCCACATGCCTTGAGGGCAGGAGTCAGCACAGGTGTCAAGCTAAAGAGGGGCGCGCTGCGAGGTATCATACCTCGCAAGGAGCGAGAGTCGGCATCTGGAAACCGTGAGCAGCAGGGGAGTGGGGCATGCATGTGACATCACGCTTCAACTCTCGGCCTGGCTGGGAGCGAGAGCTGCGCTCAGCAGCAAACGGCAGGGCGCACACGCAACGTCACCGGTTGCTGGGACACCCGCGGTCCCAGCAACCAATGACGGCTAAAATGGGGCACTTCACTGGCGGCCCTGGGGGTTTGGGCAGGACCGTCAGTCTGTGTTAGGACCACCATTTAGTGATGGCTGTTCTAGAGTGTCTGCTTTCAGAAAATATATAATGTTTTGGGGGTTTATGTAATCTTCAGCCCTAAAATTGTGCTAGAAATGCAAAAAAATTAAAAAAAATAAAATACAGCTTGGGCTGTGAAAGGGTTAAAAGGAGACGTTCACATTCGGGAACGTTACATGTTCCGGCCATAAGATTTGTTAATAAAAAAAAAATTAAAAATTGTCTCCTAACTTTTTTTTTTGCTGGCTCCTAGATTCAAAGCAAATTTGTCAAGCCCTGGTCTATGATAACTTAGCACATGACTAAAAGGAATGTTTTCACAACCCTTTGCCTACTTAAAGCAAACATTCAGGAAACATGTCTGCAACTACACACATTTATGACCATTAACCCCACAACAGGCTGCCATACAGGAAAAGGACATTAGGTTGCTGTGCTGTCAGCAAGACATACCTGAGTGCTTTCCTGGAGAGGGGGCAGACCAGGAACTGGAGCACACTGCTATCAAACACTTGGCTGCTCCTAATCTGCTGATCTGCAGCTCTGAGGACAGACACAGTATGGACAGGCTGCAGCCTGACAGATGGCAATGACAGAGACTTACATACTGCTCTGATCACACTCATCCCCAGCATGATCCTCCACTTACAAGGACAAGTACAGCTTACCCATCATTCACTGCACTCAGTCCTCCTCCACCTCTTCCTACTTCCTGTGTGCACCGCTTCAAAATGCTCCCACTGACAACAAAGCCAACACTTCTCAGTTCCTAGGAACAATGATCACATGTATACTGTATGTGTATATTATCAGGGCAGCACTGGTCACTGAGGGTTTGATTTACTGAAAGAGATTTACTGGAGAGTGCAAAATCTGGTGCAGCTCTGCATAGTAACCAATCAGCTTCCAGCTTCAGGAACCGCAGTCTGCTCTAGGGTTGCCATCTTTTCTTCAAGTCAAACCTGAACACATTAGCAGCGCACAGCGTTTTATTTAATTTTTTATACAGGCGGTCCCCGGGTTACAAACAAGACAGGGTCTGTAGGTTTGTTCTTAAAGCAGAGTTCCGCCCAAAAGTGGAACTTCCGCTCATCTGATTCCTCCCCCCTCCGGTGCCACAATTGGCACCTTTCAGGGGGGAGGAGGGGTGCAGATATCTGTATAATACAGGTATCTGCACCTACTTCTGGGAATAGACTCCTGCGGGAGTCACGCCCCTTCCTGCACCACCCCCCCCCCCCGCATCTCGCGCACCGCAACGTTTCACTTCCTGATTCCCTCACCGAGAATGGCGCCGGTAGCAGCCGAGAGCAGAGCGATTGCTCGGCTTCGGCTACCGACATCGCTGGACTCCAGGAAAGGTAAGTGTCCAATTATTAAAATTCAGCAGCTGCAGTATTTGTAGCTGCTGGCTTTTAATAAATTTTTTTTAGGTGGACTCCCTAAAATCTGTTTGTAAGTCGGGACAGGTACATTCTTTAAGTGTAGCTCCAGCCAAAAAAACTATTTTTAAGCTTTTTGGATAGCTTGGTTAGGGAAGGGTTAACACCCCTGTAATGTTTGTTTTGCTGTCTGTGCCCCTGTTCAGAAGATTTCACCTCACGCAATGTGACAATTGGATTTTGAAAATTTTGGGTTGTTGTGGAAACAAGGATTGGTGATAAAGCATCAGTGGAGACCAGGGGCATTGCTAGGGGATGGCTATTGGGGATATAGCCCTGAATCTGGGGCCCATAGCTCCGAGTCTCTTGCCGCAGGGTCCCTGCCTAACCAGCAGGTCGCTGTGGTGGCTGCTGCGGTGGGCAGGCTGGCTGCATAAGACAGACGGAGGAGAAAAGTGAGCAAGCGGACAAGCAGAAATAGCATCTCTCTCCACCCGTGCCACATCAACGCTCCTCACAGCCAGGCCTCTTCAATGTGGGAGCAAGGTGCGGCGGGGAGCAGAGAAACTACATCATCTCTCACTGACCGCCGCACATCAGCTCTGTTCCGCCCTCACAGCGCGGTGGACTGGAGGTCAGGTGCTTCATGTCATCAGTGGAGCACCACTTTACAGCCAGACCCCCTTGCTTCAATGTCAGAGGTGCGGTGGGAAGCAGCGAGATGACATCATCTCACACTGCCCGCCCCACATTACCACTCTTCTGCCCTCACTAAACGGACCAGTGCTGCCAGCTTGCCACCAATGCAGCTTCAAAAAATTTGGTGACCGCTGCTATGGGCTCTAGCCCCAGATCTTTTGCAGACCTATCAATGCCCCTGGTGGAGACACCTTTTTTCCATATTAAAGCGGGAGTCCACCGGGACTCCGCGTTTTTTTTTTTTTTTAAAGCCAGCAGCTACAAATACTGCAGCTGCTGACTTTTAAAATAGTGACACTTACCTGTCCAGCGCGCCCGCGATGTCGGCACCCGAAGCCGATCGCTAGGTCGTCTGTCGGGTCCTGCCGCCGCCATCTTGGGTATGGGAATCAGGAAATGGAGCCTTTCGGCTTCATTTCCCGGTTCCCTACTGCGCATGCGTGAGCCGCGCGGTGCAATCCGGACGGTCCCCGCTGCCTCTGGGAACTGTGTGTTTCCCAGCAGGCAGCGGGGCACTTGCGCAAAGGGGCGGGCAGTTGCGGAAAGGGGCGTAATCTACGCCCCTTTCCGCAGACAGCTATCCCGGAAGTGGGTGCATTTACCTGGATTATCCAGGTAACTGCACCCCCCTCCCCCCTGAAAGGTGCCAATTGTGGCGCCGGAGGGGGGGGGGGATTCCGATGAGCGGAGGTCCATTTTAGGGTGGACCTCCGCTTTAACTCTTAAAGGAGAGAATTTCCCTTCCTAGGAGTAGATTTCCTCTCACTTCCTGTTGTCTCCTTCCGTTTGTAAGTAGGATTTGTTTGTAAGATGGAGGTTTGTAACTAGGGGACTGCCTGTAGATATATTTTGCTAATAAATAACATTTATAATCATAAGAAGTTAATAACAAAAGTCCCCCTTTACATCAGAGTCCACAGAGTTCCCTTTTTACATCTGAACTCGCAGAGTTCCCTTACACTGTAAAGCGGGAATCTGCAGACTCTGATGTAAGGGAGAACTCTGGGGACTCTAACATAAGGGATGCTCTGGCAACCCTGATTTAAGGGGGAACACTGAGTACTTTGATGTAAAGGGGAACTCTGATGTAAGGGGGAACACTGAGTACTCTGATGTAAAGGGGAACTCTGATGTAAGGGGGAACTCTGAGTACTCTGATGTAAGGGGTGCTCTGAGAACCCTGATTTAGCTTTGTGCATAGCTCCCAATTGTCCCTGATTTGGAGCAATGTCCCTCATTCCTCCTCATTTGTCCCTCATTTTGGTCTGATCTATATAGATGTATATAAAATGCAATTTTTATCTATCATAAAGTGTTTTCCAGTGCTAAACCTTTCATCTGATTTCTAAATTGCTTCATTTGTAAATTCCAAAAGCCAATATGAAGGAATAGTAGTGGTAAAAAATCACTTGTGGGTTTAACCAATCTTGTTTTTTTTTTTGTTTACAATTCTCCTTTAAGGGGGCACGGCAGGCTGTGTGTCCTATGCCTGCATACTTTTGCTGATAGGTGTCCCTCATTCCTATCTCAAAAAGTTGGGAGGTATGCCTTTGTGTACTCACTCAGAAGCAGGACAGAGAAGGGGGGGGGGGGACTTCAGTCATAGACAGGGATGGATGGTGAGCTCACTCACCCCTTGGCTGTCAGCACCTTTTACCCAGATGTATCTGAGGCTGCTGGACTTCAAATTTCCAGCCCTCACTTTCCTTTTCTGAGGCACAGTGCTGGAGATTGGAATGTGGGCAGACACAGAGGGGTAGGGGCAAGAGGAAGAGGAGCAGGTCATGCCCTCTCTCCTCTCCTGTCTGTGTGTGTGCTTGGGGGAGGGGATTGTTAGTGTGTAACAGACACTCTCAGCTTAGACAACTGCAGCCAGCAAGCCTGCTAGGAAGCCATAGTCCAGTCTGAATAATGTGTCCAGGTTTCAGGCAGTTTGAAACCCGGACACATGATTCCAAACCCGAACTGTCCGGGTGAATCCTGGACAGGTGGCAACCCTAGTCTGCTCACATAATTTGTAATAAAAACATCTTTGCCATTCTGAAGCTTCCCTCCAACCACTTTGCATATTATTTTATATATACTGCGATTCTGTACTTGCCAAATATGCTGCAGAAATCTCCCTCTGCTGAGTCTGGCTACAGCCATTTTAACTGTAGGCAGCTGAAGCTGCTGCCTGCTTACTTCTTGGATTAACACAGACACACAGGGGGAACACTTCCAGCTCTGCAGCTTTCATTGGCCCTCTTATGACTCACCCCCCCCCCCCCTTCCCTTCCTGGAAAACTCTCACCAGAGTGAGAGAGAAAGCTGTGCATGATGTCATAAGACTAAAGCAGAACTTCAGTAATTTTTTCAACTCTCCATCTATTAAATCTTCTGCTCTTGTTGTTTTAACTTTGGATAGTAAAACATTTTTTTTCTGCCAGTAATTACCTTATACAGCCCACTTCCTGTTTCTTGTCTGGTCATTAGCCTAGGCTTATGACATCATGCACAGCTCTTTCACTCTCACTCCGGTGAGCATTTGCTTCTGTGACCTCCGCCGCTACCGGCGGCTCTGGTAAGCAGCGATCGGGTATGTCCTTTCTGGGTATGGAGACAAGTGAGAGGAAGATGGCCCACCCATCTCCATACCATTGCAGGGCGGAAGTGACATTTTATAGCTCTTAAAGGGACATTTTTTTTTATTGCATTTTAGTGTAAATATGAGATCTGAGGTCTTTTTGTCCCCAGATCTCATATTTAAAGTGGAGGGCCACCCTGAAAAAAAAGAGCATTAATATTATTTTAAAAAATTAAAAATAAACATTAAAAAAAATAAAACATTTTTTACCTGGTCACAAATCGGTGTTGCTAGTCGCTGTTGCTTCCTAATCTGCCTTCTTCCTGCTCCTCGGTGATCATCGGTCTTCTGGGTAATGGGGCGCGCTGTGTTCTGGGAACTGTGTGTTCCCTAACACAGCGTGTCCCATTCACAAAGCGTCGTGCGACTCGCGCATGCGCAGTAGGAAACGGGCAGTGAAGCCGCAAGGCTCCACTGCCTGTTTCCCTTAGTACGAATGGCGGCGCTGGGACCCGAGATCCAAGGGACATGTCGGCCTCGGTGGCCGACATCGCGGGCGCCCTGAAGAGGTAAGTCTCCTTATTAAAATTCAGCAGCTACTTTTTTTTTTTTCAAAATATTTTATTGAATAAAGAAGAGGGTACAGAAACAGTAGCATACATAAAGATATGTAATAATCAAAAAACAAAGGAACACAGATTCGTATGGCCCGTATAGAACAAAGATAACACGGGGCACATTACAATGCGAAAAGAAGTTTAGTATTGCATCAGTAACAGCACATAGATGAGAAGTAACAATCAAATTTGTGTAAAGGAGTCTAGTCGGAATAAGTAATGAGGACCAAAAAGAGACAGCTTGTCGAAGTTCTCATCAGATAGATCTCAGGGGACGGGGCCAAGCTAGAGGTAAGGGGGGGGTGAATCCTCTAAATACAATGCATGGAGCATAAAGTAGTACCCGTAAGAAAGATAGGGATGGGGTGGGTGGGGAGGGGAAAGACAGAGGGGTAGTAGGGGTTAGGAAGGAGGGGGGGATAGAGAGTCCGTTCACCGATGTTCTCCTTGGCAAAAATGGGGCGTATAGTAACTCACAGTGGCATGCAGTAGGTCGGGTCTTTTGTGGCTTGGGGCCGGACCAAATTGGCAACATGGGAATAGAGGAGAGATATAAAAAACAGTCAATCTAGGCATGAGAAACAGGGTAGATTAGATGTGTATGGGCCTCAGTGGTAGTGCGTGAAGGAGCAGCGGAGGGTGGAACAGGGATCGGCGAATTAAACTAAGAGACTTTGTATGCGGTTATATCCAGGTGTAGTTTTAAAGTGTTTCCAACACGCCCATTTTGTGTTATATTTGGCAGGGGTATCTCTTGCTATGTGGATCAATTCCTCCATTTCTAAAATTCTGTTTATTCTATGGAGCCAGTCTTTAAGAGAGGGGACAGTCTGAGATTTCCAGTGGGTCGGAATGCATTGTTTGGCTGCATTAATCAGGTGGATAGTTATTGATTTACGATAGGACGTTTGTGGCAGAGTAGTGTGATGTAGCAGAAATTGGGCCGGTGTATAAGGTAGTTCGTAGGTCGTAATGTCCTTAATCAATTTATGGATAGACCTCCAGAAGGGTTGGAGCAGGGGGCAGGACCACCAGACGTGAAGTAATGTACCTCTATGTTGGTGACACCGCCAGCAACCGTCCGGGGCGGAGGGGTCCCATTTGTGTAGTCTGTCTGGCGTTCTATACCATCTCGCTAGTATTTTGTAGCCGTTTTCCTGAGTGGAAACGTTTACAGATCCTTTGTGGATATTGAAGAGGGCTCTTTTCCAATCTGCCGACGTGAGGGTGACATCCAGATCTTTCTCCCACGAGGAGCAAAACTTGGAGGTTGTGACGTCGTGATCCCGGAATAAAAGGGAATGTGTCTGGGAAATAAGATGTGATAAGGGTGTAGTCGAAGAGCATAGGGACTCATAGGGCGTAAGTTCACGGGAGCAGTCTGTTTTTTTCCTTATTGACTGTAGGTAGTGGGTGATTTGTTGGAATGTCCAGGTTGGAATAAGTGGTTTTTGCATAATAGTAGCAATTTGGGCTCGTGTCAGTGGGTGTCCGTTCTTATAAAAGTGTTGTATTAGAATTTGTGGTTGTGACCAGTGTGCTTGAAGAAAAGTTTGGTGTGATCCCGGTTGGAAGTCGGGGTTCAGGTTCAGTGGTGTCAGTGGCCCCGGGATGGTAGAGAGGGTGGTGTGTGCACACTGTTTCCTGAAACAGTGTAGTGTTGGGGCTAGGAATGGGTGTGTTTTGATTTCCTTGATGCAAAGAGAGGACTGGATCCATGGTAGAGATCTAAGTGGAAGGGACGTGAATGAGGATTCTAGGTGTACCCAGTCTTTGTTATTTGTGTGGATATTCCAATCTATGATCCTCGTCAAGTGTACTGCTTTGTGGTAGTTAGAGAGATCTGGGAGTCCTATGCCGCCGAGGTGTTTGGGCAAGGCTGGTTGGTCATATTTGATTCTGGGTCTGTGGGAACTCCAGAGGAATCTGGTACACATGCTTCTGTAAGATCTGAATAGAGTTTGGGGGAGGTGTATCGGCAAAGCCTGAAGGGTGTAAAGGATTCTTGGGAGTACGTTCATTTTTAATATTGCGGCTCTACCAAACCAGGAAAATGTCGGCTTGTCCCAACGTTTCAGGTCAAGCGAGAGTTGTCGTATCAGGGGTAAATAGTTCAGTGCGTAAAGATCTGACAGATCCGTTGTAATCTTTATACCTAAGTAGGTGATGTGGTCTTCCTGCCAATGAAATGGGAAGTTGGCTTTACAGAGGGTGACGTCGTCTGAGGAAAGGGAAATATTGAGGGCATAGGACTTGGTAAAATTTATCTTGAGGTTGGATAGATGGTTGAAATTTCGAAATTCTTGCAGGAGAATTGGAATTGTGGTATGGGGTTGTGTTAGGAATAGTAGGATGTCGTCAGCAAATGCAGCCAATTTGTATTCCTTAACTTTAGTTTGGATACCTTTTATGTCAGGGTTTTGTCGTATACTATTCAAAAGTGGTTCTAAGGTTAGTATGAAGAGGATAGGGGATAGTGGGCATCGCTGTCTAGTTCCATTGCGTATAGGGAAGGCATTCGACAGGGTGTTATTAACCCTGACTTTGGTCGTGGGATTGAGGTAGAGTGATTGAATGAAAGTAGTCAATCTAGGTCCGAGGCCAATGGTTCGTAGGACAGCTTGCATGTAATCCCATGCCACCCTGTCGAATGCCTTCTCCGCATCTAAGGACAGGAAGAAACACTTTTGTTTAGAACTTGAGATGAGGTGATGTAGGTTAATGGCTTTAATGGTATTGTCCCTGGCTTCTCGGCCAGCTACTTTTTTTTTAGCTGCTGACTTTTAAAAAAAAAATTTACAGATGAAACACCGCTTTAAGAGGTCCTGTCATGGTTTTTTCTATTGCAAGGGATGTTTACATTCCTTGTAATTGGAATAAAAGTGACACATTTTTTATATTTTTAAAGAACAGTGTAAAAATAAAAGGTCAAATAAATAAGAAAATAAATAAAAAATTGTAATCGTGCCCCATCCCGCCAAGCTCGCGTGCAGAAGCGAATGCACACGTGAGTAGTGCCCACATATGAAAACGGTGTTCAAACCACACAGGTGAGGTATCGCCACAATCAGTAGAGCGAGAGCAATAATTCTAGCCCTGGATCTTTTTAAGGGTAAAAGTTTGTCACCATTCCACAAGTGTAATTTTGAAGAGTGACATATTGGGTATCAATTTACTCTGCGTAACGTTATCTTTCACAATATAAAAAAAAATTGGGCTAACTTTACTGTGTGGGTTCTAAGTAATATTCTAGCAAAAAAAAAAAAAAAACGGAAAATTGTATCATACTTACCGTAATTTTCCTTTTCTGGTGCCTATCCATGGCAGCATACTGGTGATAGAGCTCCGTCTCAACTCCTCCCTCAGGACTAGTGAATAGCATAAATTAAAGGCATAGTCCCTCCCCCAACATTCTCTGTAATATAGAATACGGAGGGTGGAAGCGTATGCTGCCATGGATAGGCAGCAGGAAAGGAAAATTACGGTAAGTATGATACAATTTTCCATTTTCCTGGTGCCTCCATGGCAGCATACTGGTGATAAATAACTAGCTGACACAGGTGGGATAATGCTTAACAATAAATGTTTAATTAGTAAGGGAAGTTGCCGCTTGAATTGCTCTCCTTCCAAACTCAACAGTCGTGAGAGCAACTGGGTCAATATTGTAGTGCTGAGGAAAGTATTGTGAGAAGACCAAGTGGCGGCCCTGCACACCGTCTCCAACAAAACATTAACCCTTGCTGCCCAGGAAGTTGATACTGCCCTTGTAGAATGAGCATTCACTCGGAATGGAGGCTCCATATTCTTCACCCTGTAAGTCTTCTGGATTAGTTTAAAAATCCAAGATGCCAGAGTTCTAATGGAAGCTTCCTTGCCCTTGTATTTACCGAATGGTACGATGAAAAGTCATTCCGATTCCCTGAAGGGTCTGGTGGACTCTAGGTAGGCCCTGAGCACCCTGGATATATCCAACTTGTGACAAGCACCCGAATCTGCTTTGGTGAATACTGGAAGTGCCCAAGGTTCCAAAAGGTGGCTAGGAGTAGCGAGTTTAGGTGTGAACCCCCGAAGGAGACGAAGCTCCACTCTATCGAGAAAAAAAAGAGATGTGGTCATCACCTATCCCTAAAGAGTGAAGTTTTGAAATCCTTTTGCCAGATGCAATGGCTAGCAGAAAAGCCGTCTTCAGTGTTAGGTTCCATATTGTTACTTGTTCCACTGGAGCAAATGGATGGACGGATAGGACTTCCAGAACCAAAGACAGATCCCATTTTGGAAAAGACCATCTGACAGGTGGGCAAATCTTTAATACTCCCTTGAAGAAAGTGATTACTAAAGGCTCTACCGCCCATCTTTTATTTTTTGCGGCAGAGATTGCTGCTACCTGCACTTTGAGGGAGCTTAGACCAAGCCCTAGATTGAGTCCTGTCTGGAGAAAACCCAGAACATTTGATGTGGAAGGAAGAACTGGATCAAATCCATTTGTTGTGGCAAATGTCAAAAACTTGTCCCATATTCTTGAATATATGGCATTGGTTGCCGGTTTTCTGGCTTTTAGGAGGGTTGATATGACTCCTAGAGAACATCCTAGGGACTCAAACCTTCGCCTCGCAACCTCCAGATTCGAAGATTCAGCTTCTAGGGGTTTGGATGAATTAGAGTGCCCTGCAACAGAAGTTGAGGGAAAGGCAGGGTCCTGATTGGAGAGCTCAGACGCATGGCTAGAGGGAACCAGGGTCTCTTGGGCCAATATGGAAGAACTGCCAGTACCTGGACCTTCTCTCTGAGAAGCCTCAGGAGCAATTTGAAAATTAATGGCCAGGGAGGAAAGGCGTATGCTGTGGTGAACTTCCAGGGGCATGACAGGGCATCCACTTCCTCGGGTTGCGTATGCGGCAGACGAGAGAAAAATCTGGTTAGCTTGGCATTCTCTGGAGTGGTGAATAGGTCTACTTGAGGAGGATCCCAGAGGCTGGCAATTTGATAAAAGACCTGGGGATGAAGGGCCCACTCGTTGTTGTCCAGGAAGTTCCTGGAGAGTGTGTCTGCTTCTGTGTTTAATCTGCCCCGAAGATACATTGCTCTGAGATCTAGGAGGTTCTTCTCTGCCCAGAGCATGATCGGTTCTACTTCTCTGAGGAGTGAACTGCTCGAGTGCCCCCCTGCTTCTGCAGATAGACAATGGCTGCCCTGTTGTCTAGGCGAAAAGTATCCTTTGGCCTTTGGCTTGAGCTGCCAGTGAAGTCAGTGCCAGAAATGCTGCCCTCATCTCCAAGATGTCGGATACCACTCCCTGGGTGGAGCAGGACCATCTTCTTTGTATCCTGGTTTCCCCAACCTTGTCCACTTGCATCGGACGTAATTGTGATCCAGCTCACGTATAGTTGGTCTCATACCTAATAGAAGTGTGAGAAACTTTGTTGCGAGATGAATGGCTCATTGCGGAGTTGGGCACAAGGATCAGCTGCGGAAATATAGCAAGAAAGGGAAAGGAAATTTTTTTCTTTTTAAAAACACACAAAGAATTTTTTATTTTTTTTGTGAGGGATACTTACCACAGAGCAGCTTCAGAGAAACCTAGCAGAGCATAGGCGAGGAGACTCTGACAGCCTGCCCTGAAATTGACCTTAAATACCTACAAGGTGGGAGGGTTAATCACATGACCACCTTTGAACTTTTAAAGGCCCCCCTTTTTCCTTATATATATATATATATTATTTATTTATTTTGGAAAAAGGGCAAATCTGGGCCTTTTTTCCAGAAACTAAGATGGCCGCCGCATTGCCGAGCGCCAGAGGCGTAAAATGGCGAAAAATAGAAAAAAAGGCAAGTCTACCTCCCCAAGCCCCGGAACACGCATGCGCACACGGCGGCAAGGATGTCAGCACGACTCAGTCTGCCGGGCTTTTTGGATGGGAGAAGCCTAGGTACCTTCCGCCCCCCGCCGCTGTACAGAGAAATAAGGGACAATGGAAAAAGCATGTATGACAATAACCAGGTAAACATGCAAATGTAAAAACTTTTTTTTTTTTCTAAAGGCTAGAAGAAAAAGAAAAATATATAAAATTCTGCAAATAAAGAAAAAAAATCACAAGCCTGGGAAAAAGGGAGAGCTGATCCTTCTGTGACTCTACTTACATTCATCATAGGTTATGGTGGCAGACTGCGTTCCTGTGAGGAAACTCTGAAAAAGACCCCAACAGATCCACAGAGGGGTTCCCAGTCTTATCAGTGCTGTGAGCGGCCTAAGAACAGGGACTGCACACGGGAAAGGTTAAACCTGGCGGACGCTGCCGACTGCAGAGGTATGGACGTACTGCTACTCTTCACCAGCACAAGAGGTATGAGGAATAAAAGGAGAATGTTGGGGGAGGGACTATGCCTTTTAATTTTTGCTATCCACTAGTCCTGAGGGAGGAGTCGAGGCGGAGCTCTGTCACCAGTATGCTGCCATGGAGGCACCAGGAAAAATGTTTTTAACTTGTAAACAACAAATCTCAGAAAGAGGCTCAGTCCTTCAGTGGTTAATGACTAGACAAGAAACAGGAAGTTAGCTGTATAAGGTATTTACTGGCAACATTTTTTTTTTTTTTTTTTTTTTTTACTATCCAAAGTTAAAACAACAAGGGCAGAAGATTTGTTAGATGGAAAGTTGAAAAAAATGACCGAAGGTCCGCTTTCAGCTTATTCAATTAAAGCGGGAGTCCGCCGTTTTTTTTTTTTTTAAAGCCAGCAGCTACAAATACTGCAGCTGCTGACTTTTAAAATAAGGACACTTACCCGCCCAGCGCGCCCGCGATGTCGGCACCCGAAGCCGATCTCTCGATCGTCACTCGGGTGCTGCCGCCGCCATCTTGAGTATGGGAATCAGGAAGTGGAGCCTTTCGGCTTCATTTCCCGGTTCCCTACTGTGCATGAGCGAATCGCGCTGCGCAATAAGGATGGACCCGCTGCCTCTGGGATCTGTGTGTTTCCCAGCAGGCAGCAGGGGACTTTCGGAAAGGGGCGTAATCTACGCCCCTTTCCGCAGAGAGCTATCCAGGAAGTGGGTGCAGATACCTGTACTGTACAGGTACCTACACCCCCCTCCCCCCTGATAGGTGCCAATTGTGGCGCCGGAGGGGGGGAGGATTCCAACGAGCGGAAGGTCCACTTTAGGGTGGACCTCCGCTTTAAGCTTGGCTTGCATACACACGGTCACACAAAAGTTCTCTGAACTTTTGACCGTCAAGAATGCGGTGATGTACAACACTACGACGAGCCGAGAATATGAAGTTCAATGCTTCCGAGCATGCGTTGGAATTTTGCACATCGGAATTGCTACAGACGATCAGAATTTCTGATCGGAACTTTTTCCGTCTGAATGACCTGCTCTCAATCTTTTGCTAACAGAAATTCCGCCAGCAAAAGTCTGATGGAGCATACACACGATCGGAATTTCAAACCAAAAGCTCTACGCCCCTTTCCGCAGAGAGCTATCCCGGAAGTGGGTGCAGTTACCTGGATTATCCAGGTAACTGCACCCCCCTCCCCCCTGAAAGGTGCCGATCGTGGCGCCGGAGGGGGGGAGGATTCCAATGAGCGGAAGGTCCACTTTAGGGTGGACCTCCGCTTTAAAGTAGAACTATAGGCAAAACTTTTTTATTTTTTATTTTGCATAGACTTATGCCTCGTACACTTGAAGACATTATCGGACGAATGATTGTCCCTTTTTTTTTTTTTTTTTGCATCCTAGTCTCATAGCGAAAATAAAAGAGATTGCTAAAGTTAGGAAAATTCTTGTATGACAGAATAAAAATTCAGGAGTGATGTAATGAATTGTAGTTGTATTGTATTAATGTATTGTATCGCAGTTGTATTCTATTATTGTATTGTAGTTGTTATTGTATTAATGTATTGTATTGTAGTTGTATTGTATTAATGTATTGTATCGCAGTTGTATTGTATTATTGTATTGTAGTTGTTATTGTATTAATGTATTGTATCGTAGTTGTATTGTATTATTGTATTGTAGTTGTTATTGTATTAATGTATTGTATCGTAGTTGTATTGTATTGTAATTGTATTGTATTGTATTTTCAGACGACAACTGTACTGATTAAAACGAAAATCGTACGAGAACATTTTTTTCAAGCTCGATCCATTGGATACTTTTTTCACATGAATTGTCGTGATCAGCTCTGGAAAGCAATGTACTAATGATCGGATTATCATGTGATCACTCTGAAAGCAGTATTTTTATACGATTTTCTGATCATGTTTACGGCCCTTAAAGCATTTGTTATCCCAACACTTCATATTTCTGATATGTGTCCGCTGTACTTGTATGAAAAAGTATCCTGTTCTTTTTGTATTGCTTCTTTTATGTAAAATCCTTGGCGTTCCTGACAGTTCCTCTGCTTTCCTATTTTTTTTTTTTTAAATTGACCACACTAAGCAGGAGAGCACATCATGGTCATTTCTCCAGCTATACTGGAAACTCAGTGTACTGTCCTCCAATGATCAGACTTGTCTTGATTCCCCCCCCCCCCCCCCCCCCCCCGCTGCACAGCTATTCACTGGGAAGCTTAGTTGCTTGCTGCTTCTCCTCCCCCCAGCTCTTATGCAGCTAGGAACTGAGGGAATACTTCTTTATAATCACTTATAAAAAAAGGGAAAATCAGTATTTATAATTTGTTTCTTTTTTTATATCTATACAAAAATGTTTTGCCTTTAATTTTTATTTTAAACGCAATGGGTTGTTTTACAAGGTGATCGTTTACAATCACTTCAAGGGAGATGAGAACAGTTGGTCTGTACGCGTGATATTTAACCGCTTCCCGACTGGCACACGCTGATGTACGTCAGCAGAATGGCGCGGATAGGCAAATGGGTGTACAGGTTACGTCCCTTTAAATTTGCCGCCGTGCCATCGCGTGCGTGCCAGCCGGGACCTCCCTGAGTTGGGTCGTGGATCCCGCAGACTCGATTGGCGTGAGGATACCCGCGATCGGAGTAGCGCCCACATATGGAAACGGTGTTCAAACCACACGTGTGAGGTATCACCGCAATCAGCAGAGCGAGAGCAATAATTCTAGCCCTAGACCTCCTCTGTAATGCAAAACATGCAATCGGTAGAATTTTTTAAACATTGTCTATGGAGATTTTGAAGGGTAAAAGTTTGTCGCCATTCTACGAGCGGGCTCAATTTTGAAGCGTGACATGTTGGGTATCAATTTATTAGGCGTAACATTATCTTTCACAATATAAAAAAATTGGGCTAACTTTAAAGTTGTCTTCGTTTTTAATTTAAAAAAGTGTATTTTTTCCAAAAAAAAGTGCGCTTGTAAGACCGCTGCGCAAATACGGTGTATTCTCTAGGGTGATAGAAAAAAATGTATGATGTTTGGGGGTCCTAAGTAATTTTCTTGCAATAAAAACAGTTTTTCATTTGTAAAAAGCACATCTCAGAAAGAGGTTCGGTCCTTAATTGGTTAAAGGAACAGGAGTTATAACCTCTTTATCAGTATGTCACTGTAGACCGGGGGCGGGACTTGCAGGCACTGTTGTGTCCTGACGCACGCAGACCGCGCCCAGCTGGCACTATGTGGACAGTATATGAGACTGTACGCAGAGGGGCGGGCGGGGGCGGGACTTATAGGCACTGTTTCTCCAGCATGTCACTGACAGTGTGGGCGGAACTTGTAGGCACTGCGGCTTCTGTAGCCCACATGTATCTGTCGTGAGGTATACATTCAGGCTCCTCAGTGGGCATCCGATAGAGCTACAGTATTTTCAATGGACTAGGCACCGCCCCTGACCTAGCGACCAATCCGTCCCTGATCCTCGCCTATCCCTTCGTGACGATGGAGTGGGCGGTCGGAGAACACCTACACACCAACCAGGAGCGCAGCAGAGAGCCGTCATGAGTCGCCCCCTCCCTCCTGCATATGTCGGTCTGTGTGTCTCAGCCTCTCGTCATTGGCTCGTATTCGCTGTCGGTCAAAGGAGAGGGCGGGGCCTGTGTGGGAGTCATTTCCTAAACTTCCATGTTATGATGAGAAGACACAGGCAATCGGCCGGGGGGAGGTTCGTATGAACAGGGCTCAGGTAAGCGGCAGCGATCCATCACACCGAGCCCCATTGTGTGCACACACTCGCTCAGGGGTAATAGACAAGCCGTTACTATGTAGATCGCACTCTCATAATCGATCTGCTTAATTGTCTGTATGAGATCAATATATCTACCTGGAGTCCACCAACGCTGCCCTCCCAGCTCAGCATCACTCGGGGGAGAGCCCTCCTACCTTTTTCATGGATCAGATCGGCTCCAGTGATTGGAGAAATGACAGGCTGGGGGAATTGTTATTGATCAGTTCTAGTGATTGGAGAAGTGACAGGCTGGGGGAATTGTTATTGATCAGTTCTAGTGATTGGAGAAGTGACAGGCTGGGGGAATTGTTATTGATCAGTTCTAGTGATTGGAGAAATGACAGGCTGGGGAAACTTTTATATTGATCGGCTCCAGTGATTGGAGAAATGACAGGCTGGGGAAATTGTTATTGATCTGCTCCAGTGATTGGAGAAATGACAGGCTGGGGGAATTGTTATTGATCGGTTCTAGTGATTGGAGAAATGACAGGCTGGGGGAATTGTTATTGATCGGTTCTAGTGATTGGAGAAATGACAGGCTGGGGGAATTGTTATTGATCAGTTCTAGTGATTGGAGAAATGACAGGCTGGGGAAACTTTTATATTGATCGGCTCCAGTGATTGGAGAAATGACAGGCTGGGGAAATTGTTATTGATCTGCTCCAGTGATTGGAGAAATGACAGGCTGGGGGAATTGTTATTGATCGGTTCTAGTGATTGGAGAAATGACAGGCTGGGGGAATTGTTATTGATCGGTTCTAGTGATTGGAGAAATGACAGGCTGGGGGAATTGTTATTGATCGGTTCTAGTGATTGGAGAAATGACAGGCTGGGGGAATTGTTATTGATCAGTTCTAGTGATTGGAGAAGTGACAGGCTGGGGGAATTGTTATTGATCAGTTCTAGTGATTGGAGAAGTGACAGGCTGGGGGAATTGTTATTGATCGGTTCCAGTGATTGGAGAAGTGACAGGCTGGGGGAATTGTTATTGATCGGTTCTAGTGATTGGAGAAGTGACAGGCTGGGGGAATTGTTATTGATCAGTTCTAGTGATTGGAGAAGTGACAGGCTGGGGGAATTGTTATTGATCAGTTCTAGTGATTGGAGAAATGACAGGCTGGGGGAACTTATATTGATCGGCTCCAGTGATTGGAGAAATGACAGGCTGGGGGAATTTATATTGATCGGCTCCAGTGATTGGAGAAATGACAGGCTGGGGAAATTGTTATTGATCTGCTCCAGTGATTGGAGAAATGACAGGCTGGGGAAATTGTTATTGATCGGCTCCAGTGATTGGAGAAATGACAGGCTGGGGGAATTGTTATTGATCGGCTCCAGTGATTGGAGAAATGACAGGCTGGGGGAATTGTTATTGATCGGCTCCAGTGATTGGAGAAATGACAGGCTGGGGGAATTGTTATTGATCGGCTCCAGTGATTGGAGAAATGACAGGCTGGGGGAATTGTTATTGATCGGCTCCAGTGATTGGAGAAATGACAGGCTGGGGGAATTGTTATTGATCGGCTCCAGTGATTGGAGAAATGACAGGCTGGGGGAATTGTTATTGATCGGCTCCAGTGATTGGAGAAATGACAGGCTGGGGGAATTGTTATTGATCGGCTCCAGTGATTGGAGAAATGACAGGCTGGGGGAATTGTTATTGATCGGCTCCAGTGATTGGAGAAATGACAGGCTGGGGGAATTGTTATTGATCGGTTCTAGTAATTGGATAAATGACAGGCTGGGGGAATTGTTATTGATCGGTTCTAGTGATTGGAGAAATGACAGGCTGGGGGAATTGTTATTGATCGGTTCCAGTCCTTGGAGAAATGACAGGCTGGGGGAATGGTTATTGATCAGCTCTAGTTGTTGGGGAAATGATAGGCTGGGGGAATTGTTATTGATCGGTTCTAGTGATTGGAGAAATGACAAGCTGGGGGAATTGTTATTGATCGGTTTCAGTCCGTGGGGGAATGGTTATTGATCAGCTCTAGTTGTTGGGGAAATGATAGGCTGGGGGAATAGTTAATATTTGTCTCTAGTGGCTTGGAGAAATGACAAGCTGGGGGAATGGTTATTGATCAGCTCTTGTGGTTGGAGAAATGACAGACTGGTTATTGATCAGCTCTAGTTGTTGGAGAAATGACAGGCTGGGGTTATAGTTACTATTTGGCTCTAGTGGCTTGGAGAAATGACAGGCTGGGGGAATGGTTGATCGGCTCTAAGTGGTTGGAGAAATAATAGGCTGGGGGTATAGTTACTATTTGGCTCTAGTGGCTTGGGGGAAATGACAGGTTAGGGGGAATGTTTATTAATCTGCTCTAGTGGTTGGAGAAATAACAGGCTGGTGAAATGGTTATTGATCGGCTCTAGTGATTGGGCTGTAATGGTTGGGGGGATCCTTGCGGATGGAAGTGTGGCCCTTGCGGAGAAGATCGGACCACTTTCTGATGTCTGGAGCTGTGTCTGAGTCCAGCTTGTGTTCTCAGGGATTTATTTGTTGTAATCTGTGGCAAGGACTCGGAGATCTGTGATCAGCTGATCGTGTGCAGCCATGACAACTCTATGATGTGTATGCGGAGTGCAGAGCAGTCGTGCACCATTGTTATGACAATTTCTCCAGCAAGCCCTGCAGAATGTGATAAAATACAGACCTAGAAATCGAATGCTGATGAAAAGAGCTCGGACTGGGACATCCACACGATGAACCCTTTGGTGATGGGTGTATACCCTTTGGTTGTACTTTGTTATTGAATGAAATGTGTAGCTGACGCCTGTACCTATCTCAGTCAGTTTTGTGAGTTGGGATGAGCTCAGGCAAGTTTCAACCTTAGTCCCAGCCCTCCAGGAAGCTGTAGCCTGTATTGACCAATCATCTGCAGCCAAGGCATTCCCCGCCCCGAAGCTGCATCTATACAAGAGGCGTGTATACCGAAGAATTCCAGGACTGCAGATGATTGGCCAATACAGGTGACGGCTTCCTGGTGGGCTCACTCAGGTAGGTTGGGACTAGGGTCAAAACTTGCCTATTAACAGTATTTGTAAATATAGAGGGCCCCGCATGCAGCCCCTGGGAAGTCCAAAGGGCCACACAATGGCATCTGTACTTGCAATAAAGTGGAACTAAACCTTTCTATCCTTTACATCCAAGGAAGGTTGCCATGGTGCTGCACATGTGATCAGTTGTGACACCAGCCATTTGATGGTTTGACCATTCGGTTGAGAACACAAGCAACTGTGACAGTTTTAATTTTGGGAAACTTGCTAAAGCTGATCTCCAGCTTTAGTTTCAGTTTAACCACTTCAATACCGGACACTTTTACCCCCTTCCTGCCCAGGCTGATTTTCAGCATTCAGCGCTGTTGCACTTTGAATGACAATTGCGCGGTCATGCAACACTGTACCCAAACTACACTTTTATAATTTTGTTCACATAACTAAAGCGTTCTTTTCAGTGGTATTTATTCACTTTTTCTTTGCAAAACAAAGGAAAAAAAAAAGCACAACAATTTTTATATATATATATATATATATATATATATATATATATATATATATATGTGTGTGTTCGTGTGTGTGTATGTATGTGTATATATATGTGTGTGTGTATGTATGTATGTATGTATATATATATATATATATATATATATAATTTTTTTTTTCATACAGACACCAGAGCAATACAGTGTTACCATAGTAACACTGTACTACGCTATGTATATTACAGTTATAAGAAACTATTTTTTATGAACGAAAAAGGCTTGTTAAAGCGGAGCTCCACCCTAGAGTGGAGCTTCCGCTCATTGGAACCCCCCCGGCTCCACAATTGGCACCTTTCAGGGGAGGTTAGTACAGTTACCTGTATAATACAGCTATTTGCACCCACTTCCGGCATAGATTTTCCGCAGAATCTGTGGATATTTACGCCACTTCCCGCGGGTCCCCCACTGTCTGCTGGGAAACACACAGATCCCAGAGACAGCAGGGACCATCCTCATTGCGCAGCGCGACTCGCGCATGCGCAGTAGGGAACAGGGAAGTGAAGCCGAAATGCTCCACTTCCTGATTCCCATACCCAAGATGGCGGCGCCAGCACCCGAGAGCCGATCGAGAGATCGGCTTCGGGTGCCGACATCGCGGGTGCGCTAGGCGGGTAAGTGTCCTTGTATTTGTAGCTGCTGACTTAAAAAAAAACATAACGTCGGAACTCCCGCTTTAAGTGTTTGCTATTGTGATTGGCTACAGTTAATCATATAGTACAGATGGGCTGTAATTGGCCCTGTCTGTACCCTGTGATAACTGTGACCAATCGCAGAGCTCATCACAATACTACACAATGAAAGACATGAATCTTGGCCTTTCAGTGTGTACAACTGTCATGTGATCTGATTGGTCACATGATACTGGCAGCGGTACCGGTGAACGCGGTGGGTGACATATCGCACTGGAATGCAGCCTGATCCTGGGAGGATGTCATATGACAGTCTGGGGGTATAGTTACTATTTGGCTCTAGTGGCTGGGAGAAATGACAGGTTAGGGAACAAGAACAACAGTGTTAAATCGTTTGATCAGGCCAAGCTGGCCCTGGCCGCTGGGTGAGTTGTTTAACCAGTTCCCGACCGGCACACGCCGATGTACGTTGGCAGAATGGCACGGGCAGGCATATTGGCGTACGGGTACATCCATTTTAATATGCCGCCCTTCCATCGTGTGCTCGCAAAATTGTCGCTCTGTTTTTGTTTATAGCGCAAAAAATAAAAACCGCAGGGGTGATCAAATACCCCCAAAAGAAAGCTCTATTTGTGGAAAAAAAAAGGACGTCAATTTTGTTTGGGAGCCACGTCGAACGACCGCGCAATTGTCAGTTAAAGCAACACAGTGGCGAATCGCAAAAAGTGGTCTGGTCTTAAGCCAGCAAAATGGTCCGGTCTGAAAGTGGTTAAACTGTGTAGCCACAGCTACATACAGTATACAGCTCTGTGTTTGGGGTGTGAGATGAGACCTTCCTATCTCACACTCAGAACAGAATAGTATAGGCCTTGAGTGGTGCTCAGCTATCCACAGGTAGCTTTTGTATTCTGTCAGTGAATACAAAGCCTGCTCTAATTGGTTGAGTCAGAGATTGTGACATCATTAGCCTCTGTGACTCACGCAATCAGAGGAAACTTTCTAATTATTGAGAGAATACAAAGCTGCCATTTGAATGGCCGAGGGCCACTCAGATGGGTTCTTTTTTTGTTCCGGGTGTGAGACAGGAAGGTACCTGGAACACAGAGCTGTATACTGTATGTAGCTAAGGCTACGTACAGTTTATACAGCACACCCAGTGGTTGCACATTTTAGCTTGGCCAAACAAACTGTTTGACCTGAAGCTAAAGTTAGAGATCAGCTCAAAAAATATATGTTTGCCACATTTTAGTTAAGTATTAAAAAATTGAATATAAAAATTCATTTATTTTATTTTTTTTTAATTCTGTCACCAGTCAGTACAGGCAATCCCGAGTTAAGAACGACTGACTTGTAAACGACTCTTACTTACGAACGGGACGTCTCTGCCATTCTGCGCATGCACGGACACTTTTTGACATCGGAAAATGATGTCTGCGCATGTGCGGCTACTTGACAGAACATCTGAAAACGACGTCTCTGCCGTTCTGCGCATGCACGTCCGACTTACGAACATTTTCAACTTAAGAGAAAACCGGTGTCCTATCATATACTGTCCGCTGTGTACTGCACATGCACAGTACACAGCACATACAGATTCCGAAAATAGCCGAAGATGAATGGCGCCTGCGCCGTGAGTCCAGGTTCTATCCCCACCATCCAAGTGGCATGGCGAGCGAAGCGTGGCAAGCGGCCCTCTAATTTTCCCAACCCTATGTCCGCTTGGATGGTGGGGCTACCACCTCCACTCACGGCGCAGGCGCCGTTCATCTTCGGAGATTTTCCGAAGCTTGCACGGAGCGGACACTATACGGAGCGGACACTATACAGAGCGGACACTATATGATGGCAGGACACTATCTGCCAGAACACCGGCAGTCCCTAACCCATTCGTAACTCGAGGACTGCCTGTATCCCTATTCACCGCCACATCAGTCTTATGATGATGCTGTACTGCACTGGTGACTATGTAAAATTTTTTTAATAAATTGTGAAACAAAACTAATTTTGTCCAATTTCTTAATTTTCCCAAAAATCGTCACCAAAAAATTACAACTTGCCACGTACTTCTTACTAAGTGCTTCAGTCTGTCTGTCTACTATCCGAAAAGGGGTCATTTGGGGGGTGTTTGTACTGTCCTGGCATTTTAAGGGCCTCAAGAAATTGAATTGTTCAATTATCATATATATATCTATCTATATCTATATCTCTCTATCATAATTTTATAGACACTAACTTTTACACAAATCAATTAATATACATTTATTGGGATTTTCATTTTACCAAAGACATGTAGCAGAATACACTTTGGCCTAAATCTATGAAGAAATTAAATTTTTTTGGGATATGGGAAAAAAAAAAAAAGATTTTTATTCAGTATGAAAAAAAAAAAAAAAAAAAAAAAAAAAAGATAAACATACAGATCAAAACAGTTGTTACATGACGGCATATAACCAGGACAGTATAACAATACCATTTAAAAGGAACAACATGGAAGTACATCTTAAAATGAGAATTAGCATCATAGGGTTGAGGGTCACCTTTTCACTTTGCACCCCCCCCCCCAATCCCCCCAAGATGATCAAGGGAAGGAGAGGGGTTATTGAATTGTTCCCGGTCAAAGTCTAGGGTGTAGTGTTTCCCATTAAGGCATATGTGGTATCCAAAGAGAGGTGTCTACTATTAAGTCTGTATAAAAGTTCAGTAATAAGAAAAAGGAGAAAACCGAGATGTAGAAGGAAAGAGATTAAAGGGGAGGGTAAAGAGGAGGGAGGATGGGGGGGGGGGGGGGTGATGCCTATGGTAGGAAGAGGGAGGGAAAAGCGGATGTTGTGATGGAAGGGAGGGTATCGGGGGGGGGGGGGGTGAGTAAACGGGGGATATTTATATCCCCCACCACCACCCCCAAGGTAACCCGCACCTTGTTGCGGATTTCACAGGTCAACCCTAAAGCCCCATACACACTATCAGTTTTTCAGCTGAGTTTTTCCTTCAGATTTACCAAAACCATATAATATGAGGACAAACCTTTAGGAGTTTCAATTTGTATGCAATCAGGCAGGCCCTTGCTGCACTACATGGTTTTGGTAAATCTGAAGGAAAAACTAAGCAGAAAAACTGATAGTGTGTATGGGGCTTAAGAGACATACTGACGATATCTATCAGTGGTTGTGAAATGAGTCCAGCAAGCCCATGCGATTGGAAATTTATGCATTCTATCTTGTGAAATATGGATCAATTCCTCCATGTCCTTTAGTTTAGATATTCTTGCAAACCATTCCCTGATCGTTGGAGTGTAGGTGGAGCCCCAATGCTTGGAGATACAAAGTCTGGGTGCGTTGACCATATGCATGGCCAAGGATTTGTAATAATCCTTTTTGGATAGGGATTTATGGTGTAAGAGGAACTGGGCTGGGGTGAAATCGAGAGTGAGTGTGGTGATACGTCTGATTAGACCGTGGACCCCCCTCCAAAAGGGTTGGAGGTTCTCACAGTCCCACCACACATGGAACATCATGCCCAACTCTGATCTGCATCTCCAGCAGGTATTGCAGATGTTAGACGCGAACTTGTGGAGACGTGAGGGGGTCCTGTACCCCCTGGTGACCACTTTGTAACAGTTTTCATGGATAGCAACGTTTAACCAGCCCTTATGTGCATAATCGCAGACCGTGTTCCATTCCTCAGTTGTTTGGGGTGTTTGTAAGTCTCTATTCCAGGATATTTATGAGGGAACTGGGGCCTGAACTGATGATTCCCGAGAGGAGGGTGTACAGGAGAGAAATAAGATGCCTTTGCTGTGACAGAGGGATTCAAAGGGTCATAAGTTGTCTCATCCAATTCGTTGGATGGGCATGGTTGCAAGGAAGTGGCAGACATGCCAGTAGGTCAAGAAGGAGAACAAGGCCATATAATGCCGCGTACACATGATCAGAGTATCCGGCGGACTTAGTCTGGCGGACAAACCGCCGGAAAGTCAGCCGGACTTTCTGAACGAGCAGACCTGCCCACACACAACCAGACTTTTCCGGCGGACCTAGTCCACCGTACTTTTGAAATGAACGGACTTGCCCACACACGGAGGAAAGCCTGTTAATTTTGAACGCAGCTCCAGGTAGCAGGGACTAGCGAAGGAAGTCAGTGTTGCTGCCTTTGGCGGCGAGATTGACATGTCGCTGGCCCCGTTACCTGGTATGGACTTAAAGGGGTGCAGCCCCCCCCACCCCAAAGCACCTTGTCCCCATATTGATGAGGACAAGGGCCTCTTCCCGACAACCCTGTCCGTTGGTTGTCGGGGTCTGCGGGCGGGGGGCTTATTGGAATCCGGGAGCCCCCATTAATAAGGGGGCCCCCAGATACCGGCCCCCCACCCTATGTGAATGAGTATGCGGTACAATGTACCCCGACCCATTCACCTGGTGAAAAAAAATGTAAATAAAACACAACACAAGGTTTTAAAATAATTTATTGCACAGCTCCGGGGGTCTTCTTCCGTCTTGGGGGGGTCTTCTCGCCGAACTCCTCCGCTATCTTCTGCTCTTTTGCTAGCTCTTTTTTACTAGCGGAGGAGCCCGGCTTTCTTCTTCGTCGCCGTACGGGGGTCTTCTTCCAACTTCGGGGGTCTTTTCCCCCTCTACGTTGTTCTTGCCGAGCCTCCGCTTTCTTCCTATAGCTCTTTTACTAGCGGTGGCCCGGTCTTCTGTCGCCGCCTCTTCTTCCCACTTCGGGGGTCTTGTCCCCCTCTTCGGTTCTTCTTGCGGGCCTCCGCTCCTTCTTCCAGTTCTTTTACTAGCGGTGGCCCGGTCTTCTGTCGCCGCCTTCTTCCTTGAGATGTTGACTCAACGCTGTCTCTGGCCCGCAATGACAGGGATGTGTTGCGTGGTGACTTATATAGGGACAATGGGCGGGGTCACAGGGTGATGTGCCCGCCCCTTATGATGTCACAGTCCTGGAGGATGCTGGGATTGCATTGTCCCTATATAAGTGGCCGTGTAACACGTCCCTGTCATTGCGGCCAGAGACGGCGTCAAGTCAAAATCTCAAGGAAGAAGAAGAGAAGGCGGCGACAGAAGACCGGCCACCGCTAATAAAAGTGCTGGAAGAAGAAAGCGGAGGCCCGGCAAGAAGAACCGAAGACAGGTTTAACGTTGGGATGGTGTTGTCCCTGGCTTCCCTGCCAGGGACAAAACCCACTTGTTCTAGGGATATGGGGCCGGGCAGTAAGGGGAGTAATCTATTAGCTAGGATCATTGCATATATTTTAATGTCTACCTTCTTTGGGTATCACAGCAATGTGGGCTGCTAGCATTATATCCGGTCTAATCTGGGGGTCCGATAAGGCATTAAAGGTAACTAAGTTTGGGGGAGAGGACATCAGCAAAGTTTTGTAGTACTGGAGGGGGAAGCCATCCAGTCCCGGGCTTTTGCCCATTTTCCTTTGTTTGATGGCCATCTCCAGTTCTATTGCTGATAGATGGCTTTCAAGATCAAGTGCTTGTTGGGGGGGGGGGGGGATTGGCTTAGGGCTATACCGGGAGAAGAAGTCTTTGAATTCGGTGCATGTTTCAGGGGTGGCCTGAGTTGTGTGGTTGGGCTGCAAGATGTAGAGCTTTAAATAACAGCTCTTGAATTCTTTAGCGTTAGCCTCATTCAACCAGAAGAGTTCCCCTGGGATTGCGTATATGGTGGATTGTAAAAAAAAAAAAAAAAAAAGGGCGGCTGCACTTGTTGCCATGTTCATAGAAGATCCTCTGGCCAAAAATGTATCTTCTTTTAGTGTGTTTGCCCAGCTCTTCCAAGAGGAGGGAGCCGGTATAGACCAAGTCCTGTAAGGTGGATTGTGCTTGTGTCTGTCTATGGGTTGTTTCAAGAGATTTGATTGAATTAAGGAGAGCATTAATAGTCTCTTGGTGTAATCTCTTAGCGTTTGCAGCTAGGGCCATCAGTTCGCTTCAAATAACGCATTTATGTGCTTCCCAAAGGGAGACTGGAGACCTTTCCGAATTTGAGTTTTCGTTAAAGTATTGCAGGATACAGGTGCGTATATGATAAATTTGATGCTGAATCTTTGAGTAGGGAGGAGTTTAGACGCCAGAGCTTCATTCTAGAGCAAGTTTCAAGGAAAGCTAGTGTGACCGTTATAGGGTGATCAGATAAAAACATCTGCTCTATAGTGGACTGTTGTAGGAAGGGTAAGTCTGTCTGGAAAAGGAAGTAATAACCAATCCTAGAGTATTTTTGATGTGGGGCAGAGTAAAAGGCGTAATCCTTGACTGAGGGAGACAGTGCACGCCACGTGTTGTGAAGGGTTAAATTTTGGAACTATAGTGTGATCTGGCGCACTGCTTTGTATGTTAAGGTAGAGGTTTCTGTGGAGGGGTCCAGTAAAGGGTTCAGAGGGGCATTGAAGTCGCCACCCAGAGGTATTAAACCTTTCTGAAAGGAAGCTAAGCCCTTGTATACACGGTCGGACATTCCGACAACCAAATCCGTCGTATTTTGTCCGAAACTGTTGCATACACACAGTCGGACAAAGTTGTCAGAAAATCCGATTGTACTTAACGTGATGGCGTTATTTCGTTAGGAAGGGACTACGTTCAGGCTAGTAGCCAGTAGCTTTGGTCTAGGAATTTGATCTGAGCATGCACTTTGTCCGATCGGAATTCTCTACACATAATCGGACAAAGTCCGATCGGATCATGTTGTCGGAAAATTTTATAGCCCAGCTGGAAAACTTCGACAGAAATAGTCCGATGGAGCCCACACACTGTCGGATTATGCGACAACACGGTCCTATCGGACATTGTCCATCGGAATGTCCGACCGCGTGTACAAGGGCTAAGAGGTCGCAGATTCTCCTATAAAAAGTAAACTGATGGTCATTGGGACAATATATATTGGCTAATGCTATTGGCTTAGAGGCATATGAGCCCTTGAGGAAGATGAATCTACTTTCTGGATCAATAAGAGGATCAATTTGCGTGCTTGGAAATTTAATATCTAGACGCCCTTAGTCTTGGCTTCAGGGTTGGTAGCATGAAAAGCTAAGTGGTATATGTGATTAGAGAGAGAGGAGTGAGGGTTGGGGGGAGGGGGAAGAGAAGAAAGAAAAAGAAGACAGAGGGGAGGGAAAGGTTGAGAGAAATTTTTATTTTTTTAGGGGGATAGAGGAAATTGGAAAAGTTGTAGAAGGAGAATCTCAACCAGCAGACCTTAAATGGAGACTTAGTGGGATGTGTTGTCCAAGCTACTGCTTGACGCCCTGAGAGTTAGCTGTAGAGCAATTGCAAGTTAAGCATATGGAATAATATGTAATCACATTTAAGTCATTTAGGCGAGCATCTCAAGACCAGGGATGTCAGACCAGGTCAAGAAAAGCATTGTGCAAGCGTCTGATGCTATGGATAACTGAGCTCTAAGTTCAGTTTGCTAGGCAGACAGCTCTAGTAGGGATATTGCGCATCTTGAGATTAGCCTGATGGTACATCCCGTGTGTTCAAGATAATACACACGATTATCATTCTTACTTAGGAAACTAAACATTCACGTAACTTAAAGCATCAATGAGTGTCGTTTGTACCTGTAGACGAATTTCTGGGGGATGTGTAATAGAACAGTGCCCGGTAACAGCAGGCTATAATGTTGGACGTAGGAAAGGGGTGGAAATTCTAGGAGAAAGTCACAGGATGCTGGCACAGATGTGCTTGGTTAAGTCCAGCAAGACAGCATGTGGCTTAGAGTCATCCTTGGTGTGAGTGTAAAGGGGATAACATTACCTCATGCCGGATGAGTTCTCCGGCCTCAAAACCAATTGCAGTCTGCCTTAGCAGGTCTGTGGACATCTTCCTAGGAGAAGGTTACTATGACCGAGTGTATCAGGGAGCTGCGTATGAACCGGGAAAGATTCTCCTCAGTCTCCATCTGGTAGGTAGATCGAGGCTCCTGCTGCTTGGGGGTGAAGAGTGAAGCAGGAGGAGATAACAGTCTGGTGGAGAAGCCATTGGGAAGAAACAGTGCAGCAGAGGATGGGAGTCACACACAGAGAGAAAGAGAAAGGAGTTGTGCGCGGAGGTGTTTACTCACAAGTGGCGGTTTATGGCTAAAGCTCTGTGTCTGCGGGGTCTCTGATGTTGAGCCTTCGGCGACGGGTTAAGGGAAACTGGGAGCCATGATTCTGAGGGGAAGTAGAGCGCGTACCAGTCCAGAAGCTCGATGCGTGGGAGATCGAGCTGGTCACAAAAGCCTTGTACGTCTTCCAGCGTACGCAGTAAGGCAGAGTGGCCTCTGGCGGATGCGGCTAGACCAAAGGGGAACTTCCACCGATATTGAATGTTCCGGGATCGAAGGGCCTTCCAATAGGAGGCACAAAGATCTTCTGTTTTGGAGCGTTATCTGAGATAAGTCCTGAAATAGTTTCACTTCAGTGCCATTGTGAAAGATTCGGCCCCATTCCCTTGCTTTGAGGAGGATTTTCTCTTTGAGAGGAAAGTTAACCAGACAACGACATCTCTGCGTGGCTCATTCTCACTGGGTTGGGGGCGTAGAACGCGATGGGCGCTTTCCATGTCAATAGGAGAGTCTGCGGGACGGTAGATTAAATCATTACATATTGTGCAGATGGTCTGCTGCAGTGATCCCAGGTCAGTGCTCTCAGGGACCCCTCGCACTCTGATGTTATGTCTCCGGCTTCGATTGTCGAGGTCTTCCACATGCCTGTGTAGGTCGAATAGTTGGGAGAGCTGAGTCTGGGTGGTTTGTTCCATGCTATCAATGTGATGGGCTACCGCCTGGATGTCTGATTTTAAGTCAGCGATCGCGGCTGTGACAGTGCTTTTGATGTCTGAGGCCACTTTTTTAAAATCGAACAGGCTCGGTGGGTGCGCCCTTCCGAAACTAGGGGTTGTTCCTCCCATCATCTGCTTATCAGATGCCGCGCTAGGTGAGATCGGAGTCTGGGCCTGTAATGCCACCTGTGCGGACAGCCGCTGGGTCCAGAATAGCCCCAGGATGCTTCTGCTCAATTGTGTACCTGAGTCCATGGCTGCACGTGATGCAGAGGCGCTTCGGGTGGATCTGTTCATAATGATATTGAGGTGTAGGCTCACCTTAAAGCAGTGTTTCTCAATTCCAGTCCTCAAGGTGCACCAACAGGTCATGTTTTCAGGATTTCCCTCAGATGAAAGAGCTGGGGTAATTACTAAGGCAGTGAAACTGATCAAATCTCCTGTGCAATGGAAAGCCTGAAAACATGACCTGTTAGTGGACCTTGAGGACTGGAATTGAGAAACGCTGCCTTAAAGCAAGATCCGTCCCTGGGTCGCAGGAGCTATTAACTTATGCTGCCATCTTGGTCTCTGTCCAGGACACGCCCCCTAGATATGTTTTTAACAGAAAGTAGGAAATTTTTTTTTTTTTTTTTAAATCAGTCTATTTTCATTTGTATAATAAGAACTGGTGATCAAATACCACCAAAAGAGAGCTCAATTTGTATAAAAAAGATGATAAAAATTGTATTTGTGTACAGTGTTGCATGAAGTTGCCAGTTAAAGTAGCACAGTGCTGAATAGCAAACAATGCCCTGGTCATGAAGGGGGTAAAACATTGCAAGCTCCAGACCAAGCTATCTAGACAAAGTAACAGAGGATTGAGTGTATGTGGTTTTTCATTCAGGAAATTTGATTCATTCCAAAATCGAGTAATAATGGTGAACAAATTGTAGGTACTTTTAAATTACATTTCTGAAGTCATCAGATGTACTGTGAGAATTTATGTACAAACATTCGGTCAAAAATCTTCTAGTGTAAAACCAGCTTAAAGTAGTATATAACCCAAAAGGAAATATTTATTATGTTGCAGCTTGCCAATTCTTAGATGTGATGGCTGCATTTATTTTTGTTTCACTGTGACCTATGGTGCGACTTTGATGTGACTTTCAGGGATTGCCTGGATAATCTTGGATCCAAAACACATCAATGTGTGATCCGACTTGGAGGCGACTATGGGCACAAGTCAGATAGAAGTCGCCTTAAAGTAGTGGAGGATCCTTTTTCTAAAGTCAGAGCAACTTCAGTAGTGATAATTAACGTGTTACTAAACAACAATAAAGTCAGTCTGTATATGCAGCCTCTGGGATACAGAGTAAAAATAAATACTATCAATAAATATTTAATATTTACATATTAATCTTTATTATTTTTTGGCAATACGATGGTGTGGACAGATTTTTGCCACTCACATGCTGTGTCACACCCCTCCTACCTGTGTCTTAGAATAAGAGGGAGGTGAAGCCTCCATCAATCAAGATCTAAGACTATGTCCTCCCCTGCAGTGGGGCTGCCTCTGTTCTGCAAGGATTAAATGCTCATTTAAATCTAGGGGATGGGAAAAGCAGGCAAAAGCTCCCCTGCTCTCCGGTGGTGGACTGAGCATCGGGTCCAGTGTAGGAGTATGGGCTCTGCATCGGACTTGGTAATGCCAGAGAATCTGGCACTGCCAAAGTGTAGGGCAGTAGAGACCAGTCTAGCTGCACATAGAAGTCTGAGGGAGTGAAGAATTGGTTAAGTAAAACTGCTTTTCATGTTCCCTTGGACCTAAACAAATATTTAACCCTTGCAGTGCATGGGCAGCCCCACTGCTAAGGAGCATTTTTGTTTGCCTTTAGGGCTAACTTTACACAAATGTGTTGATGTACATTCATGATACCCTACAACTGATTGTAATGCCGATCTGGGGTGCTCAAATGTTATAACAGGTTTGGCGATTCACTGTGCGATGAAGGTGCAAGCTTCCATGCTTAATCCAAAAACAATATAGACATGTAGAAACATAAGGACAACACGACACAAACAGGTGATGTAGAGACTGAATGCCGAGTCGCGCTGCGTTTTATGAATTATATTTATTTATTAATATTGGGTACATCCAGATCTCTCTCCGAGATACTCTGATGCACTGTACACACGACCGGGCTTTCCGGCAGAATCATTCCGTCGGATAGTCCGATCGTTCTTCTTTAAAAAATTCAGACGGAACTAGAAATAGAACATGTTTCAAATCCATCCAACAGACTCAATTCCTATCGGGAAAACCGTTCGTCTGTGCGCTGGTCCGACGGACCAAATACGACGTAAGGGAAGCTATTGGCTACTGGCTATTGAACTTCCTTTTTTAGTCTCGTCGTAAGTCCTCATGTTCAAAATGAACGGACTTTATTTAGTTCCTTCGTGTGTGGGCAAATCTGTTTGTTCGGAACTCCGCCGAAAGTCCGTCAGGAAGACCGTCGGACCTTTTCTACCGGAAAGTCCGGTCGTGTGTATGCGGCATAAAGGGCACTTTTATGGCTTGTATCATGATTTACGTGCCTACCCTTAGAAGTTGATGTCAGCCATCCTCAAGCAGCACAAACAGGAAACTCTATGCTCTCTTCTATCATTACAGGGCATTGTGGGACAATATATTCCTCCTGCTTTTTTTTTTTTTTAAAGTGGCACAAGCGATTTTGAAGTGAAGTGACGCTAATGCTTCATGGTTTGATAATGTGAACAGCACTGTCAAACGCCTGATTTCAATACCAGTGTTAATTTAGCCTTATGCCGTGTACACACGATCGGAATTCCGGCCAGTAAAAGGACGATGAGAGCTTTTCATCGAAAAATGCGACCGTGTGTATGCTCCTTCGGAATTTAGCTGTCCGAATTTCCGCCAGCCAAAAATTGATAGCATGTTCTCAATTTTCTCGACGGAAAAACTTTCTATCGGTAATTCCGATCGTGTGTATGCAATTCCGACATGCCAAAAATCACACATGCTCAGATTCAACTATGAGACAGAAGCGATTGGCTACTGGCTATTGAACTTCCTTTTTCTAGTCACGTCGTACATGTTGTACGTCACCACGTTTATAAATGATCGGAATTTGATGTGACCGTGTGTAGGCAAGACAGCTTCCGTCAGGAAAATCATCGGAGCTTTTTCCGACGAGAATTCAGATCGTGTGTACGCGGCATTAGGCATTTTTAGGCACTGCTGAGTTTGTAGAGGCCGATTTGTTGACAGCCTTAAAGTGAAACTAAACCCTCCCATCCTTTTTTGCCAAGGAAGTTTTGCTTCAAAAATATGCAAATCAATACATTATTTATAAACCCACCCCCCTTGTTTTGCCTTTAGCTACAGGATGGGGAATGCCCCAGCCACAGATGATTGGCCCCGTACAGTGACAGTTTTCTGGCATGACTTGTTTGCAGCAGGTAGGGCGATTGATTGATCACTGCACAAGCAGCTAATCGTTGCTTCTATCTGCATACAAACAATGCCCTCCACCACCACCGCTACATAGATTCCTTTTACATTCAGAACTGAAGAAATGTATAGTATTACATTGCTCCTTTATTTATTAGCGCTATTTATATAGCGATTTGTGCAGCTCTTTACATATATTGTGAATTTGTATTGGTGAATTAAAGTAGTAGTAGTAAACTTCCCCATGAAAAAAATAAATAAAATTGTCCCTGCATTTTAATATCATAATGTGCTAGTATGCATCGCTGCCCTCTTCTCCATAAGCTCTGGTATGTGGGAGATCTTTCAGTGCCATTGAGTACAATGCAGGGCTGTTAATCTGTATCCACGTTAGTGCTAGGCCTTTTCTGGCACTTTTTGTTTATAAGTACAAATCTGTTTTTTTTTTTTTTTTGCTAGAAATTGCTTAGAAACCTCCAAACATTATATATATATATATATATATATATATATATATATATATATATATATATATCTATCTATCTCTATCAGAGACCCTGCAGAATAAACTGGCGATCTTTGCAATTTTTTATGTCACATGGTATTTGCACAGTGGTTTTTGAAACGCATTTTTTATTTTATTGGAAACTGTACACTCGTTAATCTTAGTGTAAAAAAATAAATAAAACCCCTACAATACATAACCCGATTTTTGGTAAAATTTAAAAGATGACGTTATGCAGAGTAAATAGATATCTATCATGTCACATTTTTTAACCACTTCAGCCCTGGAGCATTTGGCTGGCCAAAGACCAGAGCACTTTTCGCGATTCAGCACTGTGTCGCTTTAACTAACAATTGCGCGCGTGCAACGTGGCTCCCAAAGAAAATTGATGTCCCTTTTTTTTCCCCCACAAATAGAGCTTTCTTTTGGTGGTATTTGATCACCCCTGCTATAAAAAAAAATTAAAGAAAAGAAGAGCGACAATTTTGAAAAAAAAAACTATTATTTTTTACTTTTTGTTATAATAAATATCCCCCAAAAATATATAAAAACATTTTTTTCCCTCAGTTTAGGCTGATACATATTCTTCTACATATTTTTGGTAAAAAAAATCGCAATAAGCGTTTATTGATTGATTTGGGCAAAAGTTATAGTGTCTACAAAATAGGGGATAGTTTATGGCATTTTTATTAATATATATATATATATATATATATATATTTTTTTTACTATTAATGGCGGCGATGAGCGATTTTTATTTATTTTATTTATTTTTTCGTGACTGCGACATTATGGGGTACACATTGGACACTTTTGGCGCTATTTTGGGACCATTCAAATTTATACAGCAATCAGTGCGATTTAAAAAATGCACTGATTACTGTGTAAATGTGACTGGCAGTGAAGGGGTTAACCAGAAGGGGGTACTGTAGGGGTTAAGTGTGTCCTAGGGAGTGATTCTAACTGTGGGGGGGCTGTGTGTGATACTACACTGATCACCGCTCCCGATTACAAGGAGCTGTGATCAGTGGCAGTGTCATTAGGCAGAATGGAGAAATGCTTGTTTACATTAGCATTTCCCTGTTCTTCTCCGTGAGCCGATCGTGGGTATCCCCGCGGACATCGAGTTCGGGGGACTCGCGGTCGGACTGACGGGGCTCACGGCGGGCACGCGTGCCTGCTATGCAAGCCTCACGAGATCATGTACAATAACGTGATTTCGTGCAGCGGAGCCAACCTGCCGCAGTAAAACTGCGGTGGCTGGTCTGCAAGTGGTTAATATTGCGCATGCTTCTGGAATGATGACAAACTACGATACTTAAAAATCTCCATAGGTGCCGCTTTAAAAATTGTTGTGTGACAAACTTCGTACTCGAGGAGTATTTCTGCCCCCTATTAGCTTTCCTTGCCTGGTACCAGCACGGTCCAAGATCCCTCAGCCCACCCAGTCACTAGCCATAACTCAGTGTAGGGTGATAAACAGCATAAGGCTTTATTGAAGAACAAACACAAGTATATATCTCTGGGGACAATCCCGTCTCCTTGTTGGAATAGAGACACAGGGTGGGATAAACTTTACATCCAAACACATGATGCACAGGTACAGTAAAACTTATCAACACATCTATAATGCAGCCAACAACTAGGTACTGAAACTTTTAACAGCTATTTAAAACAGTAACTGGTCGTACAGACATTTTTTTTTTTTTCATGGAGAGACCTGCACACAGTTCAAATGTCCAATGTCAGTGTTCTAAGCATAATGGTTCAGGAGTAAAATAAAATGCAGAGTCCAGGGTGGTTGTAGTGAATCTGGTTAGATCAGACCAGACTGGGCTTCTCAGGTCACCCTGTGCCCCTAAAGGGCACAGGTTCATTTATGACTTACACATAAGAGGGGACTGGGGAGCTGAACCAGGAATTTCCTGACGCCTCCAAGGTAAGCTGGGTTCAACGTGCCCCTTGCCCAAAAGTGACTCCCGTCACTTATCTCCCCTTTCAGCAGCAGACTAACACAGAAGAAGACCCCAGACAGGTTGACTTTGAAGTTAGTCTGTAGTTCCAGTCCTCCAATGCCTATACCCACACAATACTGCCAAAACAATTGTCCCAAACAGAGCATTACTCACCCAGCTAACCTCTGCCTCTCTAGTAGAACATACCCTGCGGCTGGGGAGAAGTGCGGACTGGCCCTTCTCCCGGGAGTCCTTTCAGTCACTGGAGAGAAGACAGGGTGACTGGGCCCACTCCGTCATGCTGTTGGGGATCTGGGCTGACTGCCCAGCATTCCTGGGGTATACAGATGGAGACTCTAGTCCCATCCACTTTTACTCTATGAAATTCCCCCAGCGTTGTCAGAGCAAGGCTGATATCCTTCTCCAATACCAGACCCTTTTCTGGGGTTGTACCAGTAGAGACCGCAGTCCCATCCACTACCAAAGGAAATCCATCTTTTCTTAGTTGAGGGCAGAAGTCTGTATCCCTAATAGACACAGGGTAACTTACACATAAGAGGAGCCTGGGGAGCTGAACCAGGAGTTTCCTGACCCCTCTAAGGTAAGCTGGGTTCCACAAGCCTCCCACTCAAAGTGACTCCCGTCACAACCTGTTTAGAGTTACAGGGGATGTCTAGCACTCAAATTATTGCTCTTGCTCCAAAGTTCCTCACTTGTGGGGTGCGAACACTGTTTAACCACTTCAATACTGGGCACTTAGACACCTTCCAGCCCAAGCCAATTTTCAGCTGTCAGCGCTGTAGCAATTTGAATGACAATTGCGCAGTCATGCTACACTGTACCCAAACTAATTTTTTATAATTTTGTTCCCACAAATAGAGCTTTCTTTTGGTGGTATTTGATCACCTCTGCGATTTTTATTTTTTATTTTTTGTGCAATTTCTTTGTTTCTGTTAAAATTTTTGTAAATAAGTACGCTTTCTTCTTCAATGATGGGCACTAATGGGCACCGATGAGGTGGCACTGATGGGTACTTATGGGGGGCACTGATGGGCACTGATAGGTGGGCACTGATGGATGGCACTGATAACACTGGGTGGCATTGATGGACATCACTGAATTTATTTGATACATGATGGTGCCAGTCAGTGCCCATTTGTGGGCACTGATTGGCACAGATTGGGCTGTCATTTGCACATGTGGATGACCATGGGGTACATACCTGGCCATCCACATGTTGCCCACTTCCCTGGTGGTCCTGGGGGCTTCCCTGGTGGTCTAGTGTGGGCATCTGAGGGGGGGGATGAGCTGATAAACAATCACCGCCGATCGGCTCTCCTCTACTCCAGCCTGTCAGACGCGAGTGAGGAAAAGACCATCAACGGCTTTTCCTGTTTACATCGTGATCAGCCGTGATTGGACATGGCTGATCACGTGGTAAAGAGTCTCCGCCGGAGGCTCCTTACCAAGATCGGTGTAGCGGTGTGTCAGACTGACACACCGCCCCACCAATTATGGCTGCGATGCGTGCCCCCACGGGCGCGCAATGGCTGTTATCCTGAAGGATGTCATATGACGCCCAGTCAGGATAACAGAACCACTTCCTGGACGTCAATCTGCTATTGGCTAGTGGTTAAATATGCGTGTGTGTCTTACATTTGCATTCGCTCCTGCACACGAGCATAGAGGGATGGGGGCGCTTTTTTTCATTTATTTTTTATTTTTACACTGTCCCTCTTCTTTTTTATTTATTTATTTTTAATATCACTTTTATTTCTATTATTACGAATGTAAACGTCCCTTGATGACAGGTCCTCTTTATGGAGGGATCTTGGTTCTATAAGACCCCATTCACACCTGAGCGTTTTGTAGCCCTACACCTGAAGCTACAAAACGCTGGAGGGGAAAAAATACATTATTCTCAATGGAGATGGTTCACATCTCCACTCCAAGTCGCCTGAAGCCCTACGCTTGAAGCTCAAACAAGTTCCGGACCCTTTTTTGTCGCGCGAATCGGGCTGATTTGGGCGTTTTCATTCCCATAGAAACGAATGGAAACGCTCGATTCGAGCGTTTAGGCTGTATTCACACCTGAGCGTAGCTTTTTCAAGCGTTTTTTGCGGCGTTTTTTACCGCGATTCGCATCTTTACCCCGCTGTTATTTTTATTGTGCCTAGAATCGGGGTTGAATCACAGAAGAGTATACACAGGTTTGGGAGTGAGGGTACGGCTCCATGCATCGAGTTTGAGGCATTGCACCAGTGGTGACCTGAATGTACATGGACCGAATGTTGAAAACCTGCAGAAACCTTGGCTCGGTTCACACAGTAGGCGGCACGACTTGCAGCGCTGCGACCTGCCGCGACCTCAGCGGCGACTTGCAAAACGACTTCTGTATAGAAGTCAATGCAAGTCGCCCGAAGTCGCCGCAAAAGTAGTACAGGAACCTTTTTTCTAAGTCGGAGCGACTTGAGTCGCTCCTATTAGAACGGTTCTGTAGTACAGAACGGGGCGCGACTTGTCAGGCGGCGAAGTCGCCTGGACAAAAGAAATGAGCCTTTGTTTCTCCTGTGTTCGTCTATGCATACATCATTGTGTTCAGCACAGCTCCTCTTGCCTTCTCCAGCCACAACCTAGTTTTACATTCGACACCAAATACGGTGAAGTTCTCCAATGATTGGAACAAGTTTCTCGTTAGGGATTTCCTTCACAGCGACACATCACCTCATACATTCTTTATTGCTGTGAACACAACTTCCCCTTGTATGTTATTATTAAGGTGCACTGTTTATGTAACAGCTATTGACAAAGGGCTGTTATCTTACCTCATGAGGTTATCTCACTTCATGTGGTTATCGCACTTCATGCAGTCATATCAAAACAACTTTTATTTTCTTTTAAAGTAAAAGTTTAAAACCTAAAAAGTTAAAGCTACCCTGTAAAAGTTAGAACCTAAAGTTGGCCTCACACTGATCAAAATTTGGCCAGGTTTTTTATTTTTTATGTGGCTATACCTGTCTCACAGAAGTCAAACATTTGATTTTTGTTCATGGTACATCCTGGAAAACTTTTGTTGATCAGCAGCTGCAGTCGCTGATTAATGCATTCTGACAGTGGTGAGTCCATCTGTTATAATACAATATCGCTAAACAGGGATTCCTCCAACCACCTTGTTTGTGTGGATGGAGGAACCTTGTGTTTTTTTTTTTCGAAATTACAATTCTGTGGCCAGTTTAACCAGTTGACCTCTGGAAGATTTACCAGGCCATTTTTTGCGATACAGCAGTGCGTTACGTTTGATAATTGCATGGTCATGTGCTGCTGTACAAAATTGATGTCCTTTTTTTCCAAACCAATAGAGCTTTCTTTTGGTGGTATTTGATCACCACTGTTTATATATATATATATATATATATATATATATATATATATATATATATATATACATATATATATACACATACATAAATATTAAAAACATTTTTGGATATGTTTTATAGCGGAAAGTAAAAAATATGGCTTTTAAAAAAAAAAAAAAAATTGTCTGACTTTTTTTGTTTATAGTGCAAAAAAAATAAAAAGTGTGTATGTGTGTGTGTATATATATATATATATATATATATATATATATATATATATATATATATATATATATATATATATATATATATATATATATAATATAAAAAAAGCCATATTTTTTACTTTCCGCTATAAAACATATCCAATGAAAAAAAACAGTAACATTCAAATTTATGTATTCTGCTACATATTTTTGTTGAAAAAAAAAAAATCCCACTAAGTGTGTATATTGATTGATTGATTTGCACAAAAGTTAGAGCATCTACAAACTATGGTGTGTGTATATATTGGAATTCTTCTTTTTTTTAATTTTTTTATACTAGTAATGGCCGCAATCGACGACTTATAGCATGACTGCGATATTGCGGCAGACAATCAGACAATAATTGCCACTTTGTGGGAACCAGTTACACGAATACAGTGATCGGTGCTTAAAATATGGGAGGTCACTGTACTAATGAGACTGGCTGGGAAGTGGTTAAACATGTAGGGTAATTAAGGTGTTAAAATAGTAGGAAGAGCCAGCAAGACTGTAATCCTTGAAGTGTCGTTTATTTGTACATCAGGGTGACAATAAAACCATACTGACGTGTCTTGGCAATGGCCTTAGTTGTAGCTAGTTTGAAACGTGTGTGTGTGTGTGTGTGTGTGTGTGTGTGTGTGTGTGTGTGTGTGTGTGTGTGTGTAATATATGTGTATTATGTATAATATAATAATTTTAGAGCTGCACGATATTTGCCAAAATGAGAACCACTATTTTTTTTCCTTCATAAAAAGATCACGTTTCCCGCGATGTAAAATCTTTCACATTATACAAAAAAAATAACATGGGTTAACTTTACTGTTTTTAGTGTGGGTTTTTTTATTTATTAAAGTAATTTTTTTTTTATTTATTTTTTTAAATTGCATTTGAAAGACCGCTGCACAAATACAGTGTGACATAAAATATTGCAACAACCACCATTTTATTCTCTAGGGTGTCTACTATATATATATATATATATACACACACACACACTGTACAATTAATCGTCAAGAATCGTTATCGCGAATGTTTCACAATTCTTTATATGCAAAGAATTCTCTCTGCTCTTCTCTCTGCTCTTCTGAAGAAAGGAAGAGAAAAAACAGGCAGTCTGCCAAGACTCACAACATTCTTTAGCAGTTGAACTTAAGTATAAATATTGTAACAATTTGTCAATGGCATAGACTGTGTGTAAGTGAAAAAAGTTTAACCACTTAAACACTAAACCTTTTTCTGACATTTGTTGGCTTCAAGTTAAAATCATTTTTTTATTTTTTTTGCTAGAAAATAAATGAAAGAACCCCCAAACACACACATTGTGTGTATGTGTGTGTGTATATATATATATATATATATATATATATATATATATATATATATATTTTATTATTCACCTATACAAGCTCCACCTCTACATAATTGGCCTATCAGGTTAGTGTCAAAGAAAATTAGCATATTTGATTGATACCACTAGGGATGAGCTTCGGGTTCGAGTCGAACGTACGTTCGACTCGAACATTGGCTGTTCGGCCGTTCGGCGAATTCCGAACGCTTGGGCCGTTCGCGTCAAAATTCGAGTGACGCGCGCGCGGACCACAATGCACTGCAGTGGCGCAGTGCATTGCTGCCCCATGATTGGCCAAGCATGCACTGTGACCCCGCATGCTTGGCCAATCGCAGCGCCGGCAGCGAGGAGAGCCATGATTGGCCACAGGCATCCTGCCTGTGGCCAATCATAGCTCAGGCTGTGTAGTGCACGCCCCACACTATATAAGGCCGCCTTTGAGGCGGCCTCGTGTAGTGTGTTACTTAGCATCTGAAGCAGTGGGTGTTCTGTGTACCTTCAACACAGTACACACCAATCGTTTTTGGCTGATTTCCTATCTTGCTGCTGTGTAGTGGTTGTTGTCTGTGCCCTGACTGCAGTATACACCACTATATTCACCTCACCTATATAGCTAGTGATCTAGCTTTAACCACTTAACAACTGCCCATTGCCGATTAACGGCTTCAGGGGGGTTGTTTAACTCTGAGAGGCCGTTAATTAACGGCCTCCCAGAATTCTGCTTTCTCGTGCCCCGAGGTGTGCGCACTCGAGAGCATCCGTGACCGCCGGGTCGCATCACGGATCACGGTAAACGGCCGCTCATAGCGGCCGTTTACCACGTGATTGCTCCGTCAAATGACGGAGTGATCACTTGGAAACAAACCGGCGTCATGTTATGACGCCTGTTCCTCCCTCCCCTCTCTGTACCGATCGGTACAGCGGAGGGGAAAGAGATCGGTGTCAGCAGCGATGTGGGCTGCATCTGCAGTGCCCACATCGCTGCTCACCGAATTTAACCCCTCAATTCCCTGCCAATACTCTGCAATACCAGTGCATACTCTGCAGTACCCTGCCATTACTCTGCAGTACCCCGCCATTACTCTGCAGTGCAGTACCCTGCCATTACTCTGCAGTGCAGTACCCTGCCATTACTCTGCAGTACCCTGCCATTACTCTGCAGTACCCCCCATTACTCTGCAGTAACCCCCATTACTCTGCAGTACCCCCCATTACTCTGCAGTACCCCCCAATACTCTGCAGTACCCCCCAATACTCTGCAGTACCCCCCAATACTCTGCAGTACCCGCCATTACTCTGCAGTACCCGCCATTACTCTGCAGTACCCGCAATACTCTGCAGTAACCGCCATTACTCTGCAGTACCCGCCATTACTCTGCAGTACCCGCCATTACTCTGCAGTACCCGCCATTACTCTGCAGTACCCCCAATACTCTGCAGTACCCTGCCATTACTCTGTAGTACCCCCCAATACTCTGCAGTACCCTGCTATTACTCTGTAGTACCCCCCAATACTCTGCAGTACCCTGCTATTACTCTGTAGTACCCCGCCAATACCCCGCCAATACTCTGTAATACCCTGCCATAAATTGCCATACCCAGCCATACTCAGAGATACCCAGCCATACTCGGTGATACCCTGAAATACCCAGCCATAGACGCCCCCCACCCCTCACCGCCCTCCGGTGCTTCTACCAACTCGCCAGTACGATCAAAGCCAGAATCTTTTTTTTATTTTTTATTTCAGGCTTCCCAGCCTAGAGGTGAGATGTGGGGTCATATTGACCCCCCAGATTTCACTGTAAAGAGGACCTGTCACCCCATATTCCTATTACAAGGGATGTTTACATTTCTTGTAATAGGAATAAAAGTGATCAAAAATATATTTTTGGGGAAAAAAATGTCAAACTAACATAAAGTAAAATGAACAATAAAAAAATAAAATAAAAATTAAAGCGCCCATGTCCCCATGTGCTCGCATGTGCCACACATGTGAGGTATCGCCGAGAATGTTAGAGCGAGAGCAATAATTCTAGTCCTAGACCTCCTCTGCAACTCAAAACATGTAACCAGTAAAAAAAAAATTAAAGCGTCGCCTATGGGGATTTTTTAAGTAGCGACGTTTGGCGCCATTCCACGGGCATGTGCAATTTTGAAGAGTGACATGTTTGATATCTATTTACTCAGCATAACTTCATCTTTCACTTTATGCAAACATTGGGCTAACAAGTGGTTAATAATAGAGCTTGCAGTCAGTAGTGTTAGGAGATAGTGCGTGCTGTCTGCGTGCTCTGTACCCAGTACATACCGCTATAATATAGGGCAGGCCCCTACTTTCAAACATCCAACTTACAAACATCTCCTACTTGCAAACGCAAGGAGACAGCAGCAAGTGAGATGAAAAAAGATGGACGACAAAACAAATTATACAGGGGTGATAACCCTTCCCTATGTTTTCCAAAAAGCTTAAAGATAGTTTTTTTGACTGGAGCTACACGTTGAAAATGACAAACAGATTCAACTTAACACAACAAACCTACACAGTCCCTGTCTTGTTTGCACCGCCTGTATACTGCTGTTCTGAGTATATAGGGCCTGGGGGCCACACGCATTTCCTTTTTTTAATATGGGTACGGGGTTCCCCTTAATATGCTTACAAGACCCAAATAGGCTGGTAATGGGCAGGGAGGGCTACCCATGCCATGTTTCTCAATGATTTTCAACCATATTGCAGGAACCAGATATAACATTAAAACCGCAAGCAGTTTTAAATGGTGTTATTTCCGTTTAATGTCATTTTGTGCAGGGACTGTTCTAAACACGGGAAACACGTGGCACTTCACAGGCATACTACAGACACCCCCCAGGCACCATATTTAAAGGAATATTTCACTTTTTTTTTTCACTTTAATCGTCATTAAAATCAGTGCTCCCGCCAAAACGGCCGTTTTTAAAACTTTTTTTTGCAGTGACCCATGTCCCCTGAGGCAGGAGGCAGGTCCCCAAACCCTTTTTAGGACACTATCTTGCATATTAGCCGTTAAAATTAGCACTTTCCAATTCGAACGTTCGAGTCCCATAGACTTCAATGGGGTTCTAACGTTCGTACCGAACGCGGGGGTCGTTTGCAAGTTCTGGTGCGAACCGAACCGGGGGGTGTTTGGCTCATCCCTAGATACCACCAATCATTCAAGTGGTTGGTGACTACAGCTGTTTTCAGCCAGAAAGAGAGAAAGTGTGTAAAAATGCTACATGAAATGTTAGGACCTTATTATTCCAAGGGAAAAATGTATTCCTTAGAAGAAAGTGTAGACTAATATTCAAGCAAAATACTTTGTGGTAGTAACACAATGTAAAGTCAAGATTTATGGCAGTATTAAAAAAAAAAAAATGGCAGGATCTTTATTTTTTATGATGGAATCAAAAAGTCAAGGTGTTTAACTGTATGCCCAGCCAGTGTTTGTGTACTGTATGTGCTGCTTCTACTAGGGGAAGAGATGTTATTCCCTGTTTTGCAGGGACACAAAAGCCATCCATTCCCCTCTTGTCAGAATGGAGATCTGCCTTGTGGACATCCAGTGCTCGGCATGTGCAGACCGCCTTCTGCTTTAAATAATCACAGCAGAAGCAGCCCACCGGCTTCCCGTGAAGGTGGGAGTATAAAATAAAAAAATATATATATAATTGCATACACATGATCCTGCACAGGAGAGCCGCCCTGTAGCAGTAAATATGCTATGGGACAGTTAGAAAGTGGTTAGGACTAGCTTCACGTGTGTGCGCTTTTTTTTTTTTTTTGAGCATTTGCAGATCCACAGAAACACACTATAATCCGTTTAACCTTATTTCCTATAGGTCCTGTTCACATCTATGTAGTTTCCTGCAATGTGTTTTTTGGAAAGGTACAGGGACTTTTTTTTACATACAACATGGTGCATTTTTTGACATAGACCATGGGTGCCTAACCTTTTTAAGAGCAAGGGCCACTTAAGCAACTTGGTAACCAGTCGTGGGCCACAATAAGCGGAGTGGGTGGATGACAGATCACGGCTACTCTATAGGCCCTCCAATCCGATCCACCCAGATTTATTTTTTATTTTTATTTTTTTAGAGGATCGGAGGCAGGCGGGAGTAAACGGACAAAAGTCTGTTTAAATCTGCCCCTCTGTAGAAGTGAATTGAGGGTCTGATTGGGTATGGCCGATCATGTGAAAGGGGCTTAAGACTTTCATACTGATGTGCGGCGGTTTACCCACACCACGGGTGCAGCGTAGTGCACCTGTGTCTGTCCTGCGTGTTAACTAAACCTTGCCATAGACTCTGCCTGTGGCAAAAGCCAGCGCTGTACAGGAAGCATCAGCTTATGGGGCTCTGCTCTGCAGCCGCTTTCTTCCTCTACCGCCAGCTTCATTCACAACACTGATGCTGTGGTATGACGGGTCAGCAACCTGCAATCTGGGCTTGCTAACCCACCATTCCAGAGCAGGAGGTTGCGAGCCACATCAGAGGGCTCCGCGGGCCACTGGTTGGCCACCCCTGCCATAGACTTTCATAGATTTGCAAAAAAACAAACAAAAAACATGTATATGCGTTCTTGGTGCATTTTTCTGCATGACAACAAACACCTCCTCCTAGCAACAAGAACACTTCCTAAACCACTTGACCCCCCATGCCTTTTGTGGCACTTTTTGTTCATATGTAAGGCTTAATGAACACGGGATGTTTTAAAACCTCTCCTGAACGATTTAACTTGACAGATGGTAACTGACTTTTAAAAACATCCATTTGGCCACATTTACATGCCACGTTTAGCTGAGTTTGCATTTAGAAGCGTTTTTATTGTTTATTTTTTTTCAAATAGTAAAAAATGTATCTCTATTAAAAATGCCTGTAAACGAAACGGGGCTAAACGTGAGTTACTGCGTCTACACACGTTTACAAGCAGTTACAGGCACTTGCCGTTTCAAATGCCTCTGAACATCCGTCCTGAACGCATTTTTTTTTTTTTGCTTTCCAAAAAAATGCTTCTAAACTCAACTGCCTAGAAAGCGCTATAAATGACCCTGTGTACATGTACTGATAAGATAACATAGAGGAGAGTTCAGGGGCAGCTGAAAAAAAATGCCCAACTACTCCTAAACGTCCGTTTACCAGCAGCACACTATCCCGGAGGTGACACGTGCGCTCCACCTAGCCATTGCCCTTTACCCGGAAGTTCCTGCAGTGTCTGCAAAGGAATGCATACTCTCCTCTGATGGCTGGAACACGGTGACAGCGCCCTCTGGGTGATTTTATATTTTGCTTGTTGATGATTTATGTGATTTATGTAGCTAGTATTAAGGGGGATTCTGCTGTATGGGGAATTATATCATAAATAAACAGACTTACACTATTAGTATTATTCTTGTATTTTATGGTGCGTGTTTGAGCCCCTGCTACGGTCGTTTTCTGGGTTGGTGAGGACCAGTGATTAAAGCAGCTGATATATACCAAACCTAAGGCTTGCATATTAGAGGCATCTGGTGAGTTTGACCCCCTGGGGGAGTGTGGTGCACATGGTGGATTACGGATCTCTCCATTTTCTGGTGGAAGGCACGCTTAGATAACAACTATAGATTACCTTTAACACCTCGGATATTTTGAACTGTCCCTTACACCCTAAATGTCTTTAATGCTTTGAACTGTTCTATCTTAACCGTCTGCTACATATGAATTGGACTAGGGTGTTTGCCACTGGTTTATAGTATTATTATATTATTAATATAATTATTAGCGCTGTTTTAGTATTTATAACATCCATTGTTTTAAACTGTTTACATTTATACTACCAGTTGCCATATATACATGTATATTATATTTTAAACCAGAGGCCCTATATAATAATTTTTTCTTTTTATGTTGCACGGTATTTGCGCAGCGATTTTTTTTATTTATTTTTTCAAATGCAATAAAAAAAAAAAGAAACAAAAATACAGTTTATTTATTTTTTATTTTTTTAACGCAAAAAAAACATGCATAACCCAATTTTTTGGTAAAGTAAAAAGATGATGTTACACTAAGTAAACCAAACATGTTTCTCTTTACAATTGCGCACGCCTGTTAAACAGCGACAAACTATGTCAATTCTACCATTCATAGGCGATGCTTTAAAATCCTTTACAGGTTACCACTTTTGTGTCAGCCTTTTAGGAGGAGCTGATCAGACTCTGCATTGTCCTCTATGAAGCGGCGGATGTCAGTGGGTGTTCGTTGACGCCCTCCGCCATCCGAACCTGTCTGCCAAAAACGGACGGATGCTGGTCCTATTTTTCCATCCATCCGGGCGATCGGATAGAAATGGACAAGGGGTAATTTTCCATCCGATTGCCCCAAAGAAAAGAGTGGGACTGTGTACGCTCCTGCATAGTGGAGTGGACACGGACCTGTCAGCCACCTGCTCAGCGGGGATCAGCGGTGAGATCTTCTGCTAAGCAAGCGGGTTCCAGTTAGCGGAGGCCTCGTGTGAAAGGGGCCTTAGATGTACACAGGAGGTCTGGTGCTAGAATTACTGGCCATAATCTGACATTCGTGGTAATACCTCACATATGTGTGATGATCGCTGATTGCGTGCACGCGGGATCAACACATGCCTTCGCCTTTGGGCACGACAGCTTTGGGGGGGGGGGTGTTAGCATTTTATAATGTTTTTATTTTTACACAGTTGCTTTTATATTTTATTTTTTTATTTTTTATTACTTTTATTGCTGCAGATCCTTCCTCTGCCCTTTAAAACGGAGTTCCGCCCAAAAGTGAAACTTACGCTTTAAGCACTCCTCAACCCCTTACATGCCACATGTGGTATGTAATTTTTTTTTTGGGGGGGGGGGGGGTGGGTAACTTCTTTTTAGTGGGACTTCCTGTCCCACTTCCTTCTTCCTCTTCTCGTCTGCCAGCCCCTCCTGCAAGCAATCTTCTGGGACATGTCAGAGGTCTCAGAAAATTGACTGGCCAATAGCAGGGCGCAGTGTGGCTTGCACATGCACAGTGGGCACCCGGGTGCCCACAGTTGCTATTACAGTGCCGCGGAGAGGAGAGAGGCTCCGGGGCCCACATCGCTGGACCATGGGGCAGATAAGTGTCTGTTTATTAAAAGTCAGCCGCTACACTTTTTGTAGCTGCTGACTTTTAATAAACGAAATAATGGGTGGAACTCCGCTTTAAAAGCATTTGATCACACCAAGATCGGTGAGATCAAATATTGGTCGATCGGTACTCCCAGGAGATCCTGGTAAAGTCACGGAAGGGGGGGGGGACATCCCCTCCCGCTGTTTGTAAAAGCAATTCAGCAGTTAGCCCCTAGGATTGCTTTTACGAGAGAGCTGACTGTTGGTTCTAAAAAACAGTACTAGGATTCTGCCTGCAGCTGTAGGTATCATTCCGGTATAACCACTTGCAGTCCAGTGACGTATGGGTACATTACTGGCCAGCAAGTCGTTAAAACCGCAAAATGCAAAACATGTTAAAAATGTGCATGAAAAAAAACACAAAAACGCATCAACTGCACATGCATAGAGCCAAGCTGGCCCAGACAAACTATTTCTTTTGAGTGTTCTGGATCATAGAACTTAGTATTTCTTATCAATAAATACAAAGCTTCCACTTATTGGCTGATGTGAAGATCATGATATAATTTGCCCGCCTCACTACCTCAACCAATCAGAGAGAGTCTTGGTTTTTATTGTTAAAATGACAAGATTTCCTCTGGCTGAGATGCTCTCAGCTTAACTCCTATTTTGTTCTTGGGAGCAGATGAGGAGGCTCCAGAAAAGACATGAGTATGAAGCAACGCTCACAACAGCCATATCACTAAAAGTAAAGAAAATAGTTTGGGCCGATCCAAAGGAACTATTTATTTTAAAGTAACAGGAAACTTGGGCAGAAATAATAAACTGCAGCCTCAGTTATACAGAAAATTTGCACCACCCGCCCATTTCTGTTCTCCCCACTAATCACGAAAAACCTCTTTCTACAATCCCACAATGCATCACTGTCTGTGAATGGACAGTGGAGCAGTTAAACGATAGCCCCTCCCCGCCCATTCACAGAAAGCAATTTATTGTGGGATTGTCCACCTAGCAGCACTAGGGTTGTCGGTTCAAATCCCAACCACGGCACTACCTTCCTGGACTTTGCCTGTGTAGGTTTCCTCCCACTAATGAATAAGCACATGCAACAGTGAAACGTGTCTACTTTGATGCACATCGATGCATTGCTACTGTCCTGTGGTGTGTAACCTTTGCTTTTATAAGAAGGTGAAATGATCTTTTACTTTTAATTTGGAAGAGAAAAAGAAAATGTCGAAATGCTAGCTTTCAGATGTTTTCCAGCATGATGGGAGATTTGTTAATCTCAGATTCAGAATCAATTGAAGTGTGCATTGTACACAAAAGTGCTGATTGCAAACAGGTTCATGGTGGGCCTTCTTTCACTTTTGGTTTAGGAAGGCCTTTATATTTCTTGCCCCATAAAGAAAAACTTCTCTTAAATTGAATACAACTTTTATACTGAACTGTGCCGTGGATATATGAGGCTGTTGGACTAAATGTGAGCAGGTAATGTGTAATCATTTTGAAATGTAGTATTTTGTCTTCCTCCTTCAGCTATAAAAAGAGGTGCTTTCTCTACATGTGGTCACACCCCATTTTATTTGAAGCCATGGCTAAGTAATTTATTACATACAGTGTAAAATTATAAAGGCGGTGCCACTTTGTTCTTTTGTTCGTCTAAGTTAGTATGTAGTGGTCATTTTAAAGTTTTCAGTAGCATAGTATAGCACAGTAAAACGGTTGTAGTGTTCTCCCAAAGCCTCTGATATAAGGTGACCAGATTTTTAAAATGAAATCTGGGGACATATTATTATTATTTTTTTTTTTTACTAGCAATGGCGGCAATCAGCGACTCTCTGCCCATCGCTGCTCGCCGCCTGCCTCACAGCCTGTCAAGTCTTACTCTTCGTATCCTGGGTACTACTGGGTGGGGAGAGGAGGAAGATCACTCCACCAGGGAAGGCAAAGAGATAAGCGGGCAGGTGGCTGGCTGGGACTTGAGCCAAGGCAGAAGAACATGTGAGCGGGGCTGGATGGGCATGCACCTGAAACTGAAGAAATGTTCCCTCCGCTCCGACCAACACATGATCATCAGAAAGGGGCACGGATAATGGAAAAAAATGCACCCCCCTTAGCTAGTAGGAGCGACGGAGCAGGGGTGTGTAATTGAAATTGCCCGAGCCCCTGTTCAAATACAATCTGCGGACAAAACTGGGGACAGACTTGGTCCAGGGACAGTGTCCTCAATCTGGGGAGTATCCCCGGAAACCGGGGATATCTGGTCACCCTTCTCTGATAGGTTGACTACAAAGGAGGTCATTTGGAAGATGAGGACAGAGCTTTGTCACCCTATGACAGAAGGGGCTTGGACAAGGGCCTTTATGGCTGGATCCCTAGGTATTCTAATACAAGCTGCTATGGCTTTTGAAATTGCATTAACATTTTAAAGCTTATATGAGATTTTAGTGACTGAGTATTTATACTTTAAGGTTATTATTCATACGGGGAGCTGTGTTCCCCGTGCTGGGCCATCTTTTACTGGGCACTGGAATACACATTACACAGCCGCTGCGTCCCAATATGATGTGTGAGTATGGTTCCCCGGACTCGCATGTTGGGTTGGGAATACGCATCTGCATGTCATATTGGGACACAGCAGCTGTGTCCATGCAACCACGTGTCCCAATAGATAACAACAACATGCTAGTATGGGGATGCACAGAACACCTGTGCATCCCCATGCTGGTAAAAGATGGCCCTACACAGGGCACACAGCTAATCGCCCCATGTGAACAAGGCCTAGTTTGCTGAAGCTCCATTCTGCTTGAGTTACATGATCCTTGATGGCAAAGGTCTGAAGTGCAATAGTCTTGCCATTCATAACCGTTGCCTAATATTATCCTTATTTAATAATTTGTATCTTGAACATTTATATTTTCCAGGTATACAAGGACTTTATGACTTGCTGAGAGGTCAAGCCATGTTATGCTGGGGGCACTCTGATTTTGGACAACTTGGAGTAAATCATGGGTCCCTAAGTTTTATACAAGAACCCATCTCCTCCACCTTTTCTCTGGCCAGGTGTGTCAGACAGGTGGCCTGTGGGGAAAACCATTCTATCTTCCTGCTAGATGATGGTCGAGTCTATAGCTGTGGTGGAAACAATGATGGCCAACTCGGACAGGACCATCATGATAGGGAGCCAGGTATTGTCTATTATTGATTTAATTAGAAAAATCTGTATTTTAATCAAATATTTTTGCACATTTTTTTGTTAGAACTTGTTATGAGATTTGTTGGCTAGAAAGAACTCCATTACAGATAAACCCTTAAGGTTTTTAAGGGACATGGTTGAGACCCATCAACCAATCCATGTATCAATTATTTTGATTTTCCACCCACCAATGGCCACCAAAAATGACTTCTAAATAGGCACAAGAAATGCACAGGTTATAAGCACTGCCTCAAGTACATCTCTACTCAAAAACAGAGCAGAGGTAAACCCAGACAAAAATAGCACTACATCCCTAAAGTGTGAACAAACAAAGAAAGGGGACAATGGGGTCCACAGAGCCCCAGGACTTTTAAGGTGCTAAATAGAATATAATTAATTGGATCAAAAAAGGAGCATGTAACCTAAAATATAGGTATTTTTATTTACAAGCAATAAAAACAATAATTGACATTTCTAGTAATTGTGCATTCAATATATTGCACCACACAGCGATGCACAAAAAACTGATCATTCCACAATATACCACTCTACATGTTTTGCTCGTTGAGCTTCCTCAGGAGTGTTACGGTATATGAATGAACTGGGAAATAAATATACAAAAAACATATGTACAGTACATATAATTTTATATATACAATATCAATAAATTCATAGAGTATTCCGCTCCACAATGTAATTATAATTTAAACAAATCCAATCAATCATTACATACATATATATCAATTAATAATTATAAATATAAATTTAATATTGAATTTAATTAGTAATGTATGGGTGAGTTAATAGGTCTGCATAGAGTCTTACCAAAGTGTGCCAGAAAACTTTTTTACTTAATAATGTATCTGGACCGGACCCCATACGTTACTAATTAAATTCAATATTAAATTTATATCATGTAGAGTGGTATATTGTGGAATGATCAGTTTTTTGTGCATCGCTGTGTGGTGCAATATATTGAATGCACTGTTACTGGAAATGTCAATTATTGTTTTTATTGTTTGTAAATAAAAATACCTATTTTATGTTACATTCTCCTTTTTTGATCCAATTAATTATAATCTATTTAGCACCTTAAAAGTCCAGGGGGTTCTGTGGATCTCATTGTCCCCTTTCTTTGTTTGCTTACATCACTACTCAGTGGCAGAGCATGCATGATAAACTTGTTCTTGGGTTCCCCTTCCTCTACTCCCTAATACCCTCTTTGAAAAGGGTGTTGTAGTGGGGGGCATAGCTATTTGAGGCATGCTTTGGTTACTGACCAACTTTTGTCCTTTATGCTTTTCTAGCCTGTGTGATTCAGAGGCGTATCTAGAACCTTCAGGGCCCATGTTCAAGAAACCATAATGGGCCCACCCACGGGGGTGGAACACAAGGGATTGGTTGCAAGAGCAACCTTTGTGTCCCTGGTAGTTCCGCCACTGGTATCGGTAGCTTTTTGTTTTTGTTTTTTTTCTCTTCCCTTTTTAATGATTTTTTTTTTTTTTTTTTTACTATTTTCTTTTCTTTTCTTTTTTACAATTTCTTAGGAGCCCTGTTGGGGGCTTTGGTGAAATATCAGGGGTGTAAAAAGACCTCTGATGTTCCACCTTTAAGACCCAGGCCTCAATCTTCTTCTCTGCAGCCTAGTTATCACTGAATGGACATGTGTGGCTCTGTACAGAGCTTTCCGTTCGTTCACAAACTGAAGCATAGTAAACCATTTACAGAAGCCCTACAGCAGCCGATGGGAGAGGGGAAGGGGCCAGGGGATCACACGAAGGCCGATTACAGCAGGAGGTGGATTGGTGGGGTGGCTTGTAGAGGAACCGATCCCCTCTATTTTCCTCCTGCAACCGCTGAAAGGCTGCAGGAGGAAAATGGAAGGGATTGGCTCATCTACATGCTACCCCTCATATGCTGGTTTACAGCGCCATGGGGCGCCAAGGTCATGGAGCATGGGGCCAGGCCAGGCTACAATTGCCACCTCTGTCCAGCTCCGGCTGTTGGATTCTTGTCCCTAGTGGGTGGGAAGACCTTTGGTCTGTGTGGAGTAATGGAGAATGCATTTGTGGTAAGAGTAATAACGCACTCTGCACCAATAGCTCTAGCTATGTATAGAAACTGATTTTATTAAACCAAGCACCCTAACATTCTCTGCCTACACCATCCATCTACTGTGACTGTCAGCCAAACTGACAGCAAAGAATTGAGAACACAAAGAAGAGAGGTTAACCCAATGCAGTACATCTTTCTAAAACGCAAGCTGTTTTTGTTTAAGCCGGTATAGTTACTGAACATTTCTATTTAAAAAATAAAATAAAAAAAACAGGGTTAGGAACATAAAGTTAAGAGTTAAATTGTACTCGCTTGCTTGGTTCTGCTTCTCCGATACACAGCCAAAATGTTCTAGTCTTGTTTACTTGTAGCAATTAGAGTTGCCAACTGTTATATTAAACTCTCAATGTTGATGCCCAGCCTTGTATAAGCTTATGGAGTGTTCTCAAACGCTTAAAGACTTGTAGAGGCTAAAGTGTATGTCTGGGGAAAAAAATAATAAGAAACATTTTGTACATAAGTGCAATACATGCACATTTCCCTGTGTTTTATCCCTTCAAACCACACTGAAAGTACAGCACATGACTATTGATATGCCAAAAAAAATAAATAAATTGTGTTCTCCTACCTTCTTCTTTGGCATAACACTGTGGGATTTATTAAAGGCAAATAGACTGCACTTTACAAGTGCAGTTGAACTCCTTTTCCCCAGAGCTTAGTAAATGCGGTGAAGCTCTGCTGATTTCCATCATCTAATCACGTGCAAGCTATATATATATATATATATATATATATATATATATATATATATATATATATATAATATATTGTTCTTAACAAAGTGAGCCTTCACAACATTCACTAAGCTCTTGGAAAAATTAGTGCACTTGCAAAGTGCACAGTCTTTGTCTTCAGTAAATCAACCCCAGTGTATTTTTGGCTCTGAATTCCAAAGCATATGTTGTCAGCTCCCTGACTTAGTGTCTCATTGCTCTGTTTTTTGGGGGGGGGTCAACAGTTCCAATTACTGCAGATTCTGACTTTTGATAAAAGGACACTCGCCTGTCCAGGGGTCCAGCTCCATGGTCACCCAAACCGCTTCTTCCCAGGTCTTCGGGTCCCCAATGCCATCAGGTTTACTGTGAGCAGCCAGCTGCCCACTGCACTGTACTTTGTGAATGGTCCCTCAGCCTTTTGGGCCTTGTGACCGATCCCAGAAGGTTGCGGGGGAAGTTGGGCTGAGGAGAACTTCGGGTGGCAATGCAACCGAAAGCGGGAGCGGGCACATGTCAAAACCAAGTATGCCCCTTCCCAAAAAAGTGCAAAAAATAAAAGGGGAGGGAGGTGAGTGCATAAAGCAGAACTTCTGTTTTTAGGGTGAAGTTCTGGTTTAATTTCTGTCCTCCCGCATCTCCCTTCCTCCTCCTCTCCCTTCCTCCTCCTCTCCAAAACCTCCCATTGTGTAGGGCAGAGAACACAGAAAGTTATTAGCGCACAAGTTTTCTGGCACAATCAACAGGTATTTTGCACTTATCTTATTAAGACCCCTTTCACACTGGCGGACCGTTTAGGTCCGCCTGTCAGTTTTGATGGCCGACCATAACGGGCACTCCATGCTGGTCTATGGAGCGTCGAATGTCAGCGGTGACATGTCCGGATCCGTCGCTATTGGATTGGGGGAGCTCTGATGAAAACGGACATGCTGTCCGTTTTCATCCGTTCTCTCCATAGAAACCAGCGGCGCTTAACAAGCCCCTCCCCGCTCAGCAAGCAGAGAGGGACCTGTCATCCACCGGCTCAGTGGAGTTCAACGGAGAGGCAGCGAATCCGCCTAGAGGCCAACTTTTTTTTTTTTTTTTTGTATAGTGACGAGTAGTTAAAATTACTGTCATGCTTTTATTGCTTTTTGGGTCCCTATTAGGGAGATTCATTGCCCTGATCACCAATGTCCCCGGAAATGAAAGTAAAGACAAATCCAAAGTCTTGAATTGTCACTGAAGCAGGAATAGAGGGGGAAACTTCCAAAATACTTGTTATTTTAAAAACTTTCTAATGCCCATACACACAATCGGAAATTCCACCAGCAAAAGACCGATGAGAGCCTTTGGTCGGAAAATGCGATTGTGTGTATGCTCCATCGGACTTTTGCTGGCGGAACTTCGGCCAGCAAAAGATTGAGAGCAGGTTCTTAATTTTTCGGTCGGAAAAAGTTCAGATTGGAAATTCCGATTGTCTGTACAAGTTCCGACGTGCAAAATTCCTAGGCATGCTCAGAAACAATTTGACGCATGCTGGGAAGCATTGAACTTCATTTTCTCGGCTCGTCGTAGTGTTGTACGTCACCACATTCTTGACGGTCAAAAGTTCAGAGAACTTTTGTGTGACCATGTGTATGCAAGCCAAGCTTGAGCGAAATTCCGTCGGAAAAACCATCCAAGTTTTTTCTGACAGAAAATCCGCTCGTGTGTACGGGGCATTGGAAGAGATTTTTGTTTAATTTCCCGTTGCATCTGCAAGACAGAAAGTGGAATAAAATCCCTCAGACACAGATGTAAAAAAAAAACCTAACAGGAGTTTTAACCCTTCCCTGCTCTATCACAAAAAATAAAATGGTGTTCGATATACGTGTTAACTTGCATTGCGTTAATGCAATCGGTTCAAGATAAAGGGAATGCCAGATCTCAAGCGTAACACAATGCACTTCCATGTGTTGTGGCACACTACAATGCAGGTGTGTTGGGGTAGCATTCAAAATGAACGGCAGTTGCGCAACAACCGATGCTGCGTGCGTTACCACAACGTGAAACTGTGAATCCGACCTTAAAAAAATGTTTATATTGATACAGAGAGCCCATTTACACATGCTTGGCCCTCTGAATTGCCAACTGCGGTGGATTGCTTATCAATAGGCCTTTGAAAGGTGGGGAGGAGGCCTTATGCTGCTTGGCAGTTGTGGCATGTCCTCATTCAGTTGAATAGGTGCATTTGACAGGTGGTACTACCCATCAAACGTGACAGGGGCATAATTGCAAAGCATGTCTGCGACATGGGGCTTTGCAGGTTAAGGGAAAGCAGTGGGTGGGGGGGTTGGTGGTTTTAAAATGTAGCTCAACTGCATGTTTTTACTGCCCCCACTCCAACGGCAAGTGTAAACGAGGTCCAAAAATACAGTAATTCAAATCTGTATTTACATACTTTTATTGTGTGAGTATATGCATTTTTCGCCTGCCTAGTGCATGCTACGTATGTTTTTTGACCTACCTTGCATTATTTCAGTCTTGCAATCATTACGTAAGGTAGATGAATAGACATACATAGCAGGCACTAGGCAAGTGACGCATCTGTCCAGCTGCAAATCACTTAGTGTGTAATTCAGCATAGGTGTCCTCCATTCACCATGCTGACCACAGTCTCTGTGCCACTCTTGTGATTGCTCCACTGCCATGGGTTCACTGCTCTTCTCTGCATGCCCTGCCATCCTCTTCCGACATTGCTCTCCTCTGCTTGTCAAAAATAACATGCCATGATCTCAAATAAATGTCCCACCATCATCCTCTCCTGCTTATCCTCTCACCGCAAATGTCAGCAGTGCTTCAATGCTGCCATTCACAGTGATGTATTGGTTTCTAGGATGCTGGCTTCATTTACTGCTGAGTGGGACACTCCCCATCCCTCAGCTGATGGTAATCAAAGGGGCCAGGGGTGCTGGCTGACCTAAATGACCAAATGGCTATATTAATTATTCTGCGGAATAAGGGTGTCATTGGTTGCTAAGACATTGCATACTAGCAACTACAGCTGTCATTCATTAGTGATGGTAGTAGTAATAACGCCACCAGTGAAGGACTACCTAACCAGCTATAGGTTCGCAGCTGCCCATTTCGTTTCCTAAACAGCAAACATTTGTGGAGAATTCTGTATCACTTTGAGCTCGAATCTCATGCCCAGCGCACACTATGAGTTGGAGCTCTCTGTACTAACTCTGCACTGTTAGTATGGGGATTGGCTGTGAGCGCTGACCAGATGCCAATCGGTAGATGTTTTTCCAGCATGCCCTTTTGACAGAAGCTGGATGTTTGGCCAGCTTCTGTCAGATAGGCTGCTGTACACATGGGCTTAATGTTGGCCTGTTTCTGTTGAGCCGTCTGCTATTCAGCCCGTGTGCATACAAGGCTTTGCTCCTGATTTAGACTGTCCTAGATATAAAAATTACATTTAATGAGAGGTTTTATATTTTGAATCTGAACATTCAGACAAATAAATGGTTTATTTTATAAGTTATTGTGTCCTAATTGTGTTTTTTTTTTTTCTCAGGTCATGTGAATGCACTAGCAAGTGAACGTATAGTCCATGTGGCATGTGGCCGATCGCATAGCGTGGCACTAAATAACCAAGGCCAGATCTTCTCATGGGGTGCTGGTAGTGATGGACAGCTGGGGCAATCCACCACTGAACAGTGTATTCCAGTGCCGAGGTATGCCGAGGTGCTTTCCAGACAGTCATTATGTTAAGATAATTGCTTTATGCCAAAACTCGCATGACATTGCCCTGAGTTTGTAAATGTTGACTTGACTTTTTGGGATTTATGAAGATTTACTGTGTCCAGAATTGTCCATTAGTGGGGGATTCACTAAGGACTTGCAGTACTGGACAGATTTAAAAAAAAATACAAAAATTCACAGCGTGTAAATTTGCTGTGACCTAATTCCTTCTACTACAATTTTTCTCTCTCTCATACTTGCTCTTTATCTTCCACCTATTTTTGCTCAACTGTAATATTTTCAGTTGTTACCATACAACAGTGTTTGTGGTTTAGGTCTGCCTTCTGCCCACAGTCTATGCTCCACTTCAGCAAAACTCTTATTAGACAGCTGATGCATGCTCCTGAAGACTATGCTTTTACTCTGATAGTCCTCTATCATAATCTCAATTCATGCTGTGTTTTTTTTATTTTTTTATTTTGCTGACCATGCACCGTGCTTACTATGTGCAGGTCACACAACCAAAAAGTTGTCCAAGGTCTGGAAAGCTGTTAAGAGTATTACTGCTGAGTATGGTGGAAGCATTATCTAAAATGCTTTTACATCTTCCGAAATCAATCTTCCTCTGCCTCTAAGATTAAATAATGCAATGCTTGACAGAACTTTGAGCAATCATCTTAAAATTATCTTTTCAAGCTCAAATTTGTCTGTAAACGGTAAAATTTTCTCTAGCAAACAATAAGTTAGCAACTTCTACACTGAAAAAATAAAGCACTATATCAATATCTGCCAAATCTAGATGGTATGGTAATTTTGATTTCTTGCAATTTATTGCTTTTTAAAATATATATTTATATTCAGGTAAATATGAAATATTGCATATTGATGTACCCTAATTGTATGGAAGACATAGAGCTTGTATTCATGGACCATGGGTTATAGTATGCAGGCTACCCTCAGTTGATTGGACACTGGTAAAAAACACTCCTAGGGCAGCCCCTAGTGCATGCTCAGTTTTTTTTTTCTAATGTCCTTAGGTGATTGAACTCTTCTCCTTTTTTGTAGATTTTTATTATTCCTTTTTTTTTTTACACTTCTATCAAGATCTGACTGCTTATTGCTATGAGCTATCTAGCAGTTTCTGGATTGAGGGTCAGCCTGCAGTATTTGCTCCAAACGCTGGATTCTGTGTTGGATATTCATTTTGGCAAGAAGCAGAACTAGTGTAGTTGGCTACAGGGTGCTATACGGGTTAAGGGTCTTTGTCCATCTCTGATTCCCAGACTCTAAAGACCCCCTTCGAGGTTTGTCTACAGTTTTATAGGCAAATCTTAGACCCTAGTGCTTGACACACAAAGTAGATACGTAGGATTGGGGAGTTATTTAATTTACTGTGTTACTCTGTATTGTAATTGTTTTGGGCAGTTAGTAACTTTCTTAAACATGGTCTTGATCAGCGTCTGGCTCTGAGCACCCTTAAGGGTTCCTGCCTTATTAATTCATTTCTACAAATCTCCTGCTTCGCAGTCTTTATTTAAAACTGCTCAAGGAGTTGCTCATATAAATCCACCCCCTCTTTTTCCTTGGAACACAACCCTGCGATCTCTGTACCTTTTTAGATAAATTCCTTTGAGTCTCTTAGTGATATCCCTTTGAGAGACTTCACATGCAAGTATTCCTCCCTGGTGGCCATTCTGAGCTGGCAGCTATTTCTTCTAAATAATCTTTCCTTGTATTGCACAGGGATAAGACCTTCTTTTCTACCCAATGAGATCTCTGCTCTCCACCTCAATGAGGAAATTGTCCTTCCTTTCCTCTGTTCTGCTATAAGTCATACCATAGAATTGTACCTACAAGGCTTGAATGTTGCATGGGCTATCAGGTCTATCTGGTGTCTCTTGGGCTTTTCAGCATTGAGCATTTGTATCTTAGATTTGCAAGGCCACTACCAGGTCCTCTGTTCACACATTCTCCAGGTTTAATCAGGTGGATGTGCAAGCCTCAGCTAATGCAAACTTCAGCTGCAAGGTGCTTCAAACTGTTATCTGAGTGTTTTGGGTTACTTCACCCTTTTTTGTGTGCCCATTGGCATTTTGGTTGCTTTGCTGTTGCCCAGCCCTCAGCTCACAGTCCTGTGTCCTGTAATGTACACCTAAAGTAGAAGTCCACTCTAAAATTAAAATCCCTGCATCTACAGACATTGATGATCTAACAATAACCTATCTAGCCCTGTGAAGAAAAAAAAAAATCAGTATACATACCTTTTCTGCAGGTGATCCGACCCAATCCCATGCTGAGCTGTCAGCTGTGGCTTTGCTGTGGAGGCGGTTGCAGAGAACACGTCTAGAACATGTCTGACAATGGAAGCCCCATAGTAAGTCTATGGGAGGCGTCACTTCCCATTCATTTCACAGCCGTTGTCGGCTGTGTCCTCTGCAGAACTTTCGCTGCTGGAGATCGGGTTGGATTGGCTTCAGAAAAGGTATGTATACTCATATTTTTTCTTTACAGGTCTAGATTTGTTAGTGTTAGCCCCTGTACACGCGGTCGGAGATTTCGACAACCAAATCCGTCAGATTTTGTCCGTCGGATCTTGTCCGAAACTGTTGCATACACACGGTCGGACTAAGTTGTCGAAAAATCCAATCATTCAGAACGGGATGACATAATTTCATTACGATGGGACTACGTTCAGGCTAGTAGCCAATAGCTTTGATGTAGGAATTTGATCTGAACACGCGTGGCACTTTGTCCGATCAAAATTCTCTACACATGATCGGAGTATGTCCGATCGAACCAGTTGGTCGGAAAATATTTCCAACAAGTTGGAAAATTGGGTCCGACGGATATTCCGATGGAATCAGTCCGATGCATACCACACACAGTCGGATTATCCGACAACACGGTCCGATAGGACACATTCCGACGGATTCTCCGACCGTGTGTACAAGGCTTTAGAATGTGCATGTCTGTAGATGCAGGGATTTTAGTTTTAGAGTGGACTTCTGCTTTAAGATAATAGAAATTTTGACTTGCCTGTAAATGTCTTATCATAGTACAGGACACAGGTCCCTTACCTCTGTCTACTGTGGTCATTTCTTGTGGCTTGCATAAAAACTGGATTCTCACAGAATGCATGGGTTTTTTTGAGTGTTCGCTAGGGGAAGCCCTAGCAAAGCTTTCGCTGTGTCCAATCACCTAAAGGTAGCTTGCATATAATCCATGAACTGTACTCCAAGATGAGGAATTTACAGGCAAGTCAAAAATTTAAATTTTGAATTCTTTTTTAGCAAGGGGGTGAAACTTTAGCTAACCCATAGGGCTTTGTCTTGTATACATGTTAATGCATAAAAAAAATACATAATGTGTGTGTAGGTGTGCCATAATTTATGTAATCTCTCATAGAATTAGGTAGCCAATTTTTCAATGACTTGGCAGTGACATTATTCTGCCAGACAGAGAAGAGCACATTGGGGAGAGCCAAATGAGTGTCGATGCCTACACTATAGCAAAATCTGGAATTCCCCTTTCAGAAAAGATATGTTGTGTTATGTTTGCCTCTTGTTAAAACCTTGATATGGTTTTAATTCTTACAATTACATTTTCCTCCTGGTTATATGTGCATATTATTTGAAATATTCCTATGGTGAGAAAGTCATTGTACAATAAAGATTAAATTAGTAAAACCGGTGAATAAGATAAATAAGCTAAATAACCGGGGAGGAATAAAAATGAAGGTTTGAAATGATACCAAACTTTTAACATAATCTCCCTGGAATATTTATTCTGGTATAAACCTATTTAATCTCACTTGATCTACTTATTGCTTAAGCTGTATTTATGGTGTATCTGAGACCTTGCCCTTTGAAAGGCCATTTGCAAAGTTTAAAAAGAGGAATTAGAGTATGACAGTTGGCAAGGGAGAAAAGGGAGTCGAAGCACACAAGTGTTTGCATACAGTACAGGGACCTGGCAATGCGTAAACAGTGAAAATGAAAGTAGACAAAGAGGGAATTCCATTTCGGGGAAAAAAAAAAAAAGTCCCATCACTAAAAATTCTAAATTTCCTCCACTGTGCCAGCCTTTGTTGTGTAATGATAGTTCATTTCTGGTGTAAAGGCATTATAGTCCTGTTCATAGAGGACAGTATTAAAGTAATCCATACCACACCCTAACATTTTGTTAACAACCAGATGTAACCATTATTCATCACAGTCTGTCTATAATGCAAGAATATAGATGATCACACATTTGCAAAAATATGTAATTACAAAACTATTTTTGTTGTAAATTATAACCCTTACATAGGAGACTATGTTATTTTACACTATACATTTTATCTATAGCCAAAAGGGTTTTATTTTGAAGATAAAGTATAGTAAAGCTGGCCATACATGGATTGAAAGTTGTCTGGTTCAGCAGGGACCAGTTAAATTTCAATCCATCTATGGCCACCATGGTTGAACAGAAGTCAGTCTACCGATTTTGACTTTTGTTAAACCTCCCTGTCGCATTTAAGCCACCTGATCCGTGCTGCAGGCTATAGTCTGTAATGCTGATCTGTGTATTCTGATGATTGGAAAGTCTCCCTTCTGTCAAAATACAATGACAAAGCAGGAAGGATTCCCACATCCACCTTGAATGTGTGGATGGGGGAATCGAGACTTTTTTTTTTTTTTTTTTTGCATTCAACACACTGGTTGAACAAAAAAATGTGGCTAATGTATGGGCAGCTTTAGACAGTAATACATTGCAATACATTGTTTTAAGATTTATTTTTTTTCCATTCACCTACAGTATCTCATAAGGTGAGTGCATCCCTCACATTTTTATAAATATTTTATTCTATCTTTTCATCTGACAACACTGAAGAAATGACACTTTGCTACAGTGTAAAGTAGTGAGTGTACAGCTTGTATAAGACCCCTTTCACACGGGGCTGTCCGTTTTTACTCCTCCGCTTGCTCAGCGGGGATCGATCCATTAATCCCCGCTGAGCCGGCAGATAAGTCCATCTCTGCACTCTGTGCAGGTACGGACCTGTCAGAGCAACCGCTCTCCATACGTTTTCATCCGATCCGCCAGACATCCATCCATCCATCTGGATTTTGCAGATTGGATGTCAGCGGACATGTCACCGCTGACATCCAACGCTCCTTAGAGCTGTAAGGAGCGACCATTCAGATCCGCCTGAAAAAACTGACAGGCGGATCTGAACGGTCCGCACATGTGAAATGGGCCTAACGGTGTAAATTTTCTGTCCCCTCAAAATAACTCAACACACAGCCATTAATGTCTAAACCGCTGACAACAAAAGTGAGTACACCCCTAAGTGAAAATGTCCAAATTGGGCCCAATTAGACAATTTCCCTCGGGCTTTCACACTGGAGAGGCTTTTTACAGGTGCTTTGCAGGTGCTATTTCTGTGTCGCGTACACATGATCGGAGTTGGCTAGTTAGATGATTTTTCTAACGGTATTCCGCTAAAGCTTGGCTTGCATACACACGGTCACACAAAAGTTCTCTGAACTTTTGACCGCCAAGAATGCGGTGATGTACAACACTACGACAAGCCGAGAATATGAAGTTCAATGCTTCCGAGCATGCGTAGGAATTTTGCTCATTGGAATTTCTACAGACGATCAGAATTTCTGATCGGAACTTTTTCCGTCTGAATGACCTGCTCTCAATCTTTTGCTGACAGAAATTTTGCCAGCAAAAGTCCGATGGAGCATACACACGATCGGAATTTCAAACCAAAAGCTCTCATCTGTCTTTTGCTGGTGGAATTTCCGATCGTGTATTGGGCTTTAGCGTTGTAGCGCCTGTAAATCGCCTCCGTGTGAAAGTAGCCTAAAGAATCCTATTCTTTTCAATACATTCTGTTCACATCTCTACAGTGAGTAAAATAATTATTTGATCCCCTACCGATTTTGTTTTGCCACTTGCAAAGAAATGAAGGGTCTATCATTTTCTTTCTATGTATTTTAAATGATAGAGACAGAATATAAAATAAATCCAGAAAAAAAAACGCATAACAAATGCTATAAATTTAAGTTGCAATTCAGTGAATAAAATAAGTATTTGATCCGCCAAGTTCTAAGTCATGTTTTTCTTGAGGCTCAAATGCTTATTTTACTCACTGAACTGCAACTCAATTGATAACATTTGTATTATGTGTTTTTTTTTTTTTTCGCTGTTTATCTGTATCTATCATTTAAAATACGCCTATAATAAAAATGATTGACCACTCATTTATTTGTAAGTGTGCAAACTTACAAAATATGAGGGGATTAAATAATTTCTCCACTGTACGTTCAGTTGCTTGAACCTTAAAATGGTTGGCCGGCTACACACGGGCCGAATAGTGTCCGAAATTGGCCGATACAGTAGAAAGCGGACAACTTTTGGCCTGTGTGTGCAGCTGCTTGTCTGACAGAAGCCGATCTCACAACCGGCTTCTGTTGAACGAGCATACGGGAAGGTCAGCTTCCAACCGGCATCTGATCGGCGCTAGCAGCCAATGGCTGGTGTTCTGGTGGGGGAGCAGTCACTCTGTCAGAACACAGTCCCTCAGCGGTGAAGATAGCTGCACTAACATCGCTTGTTAGTACAGTGATCTGTCTGTTTTTTTTCCTTCAGCCTGCTGGGTTGAATGAAAACTTTTAGTGTGTACTAGGCTTTAGTTTCATTTTGTGTTCTATGTTTTTGGCACCATAGACTTTAATGTAGGAGCCTGGAAACACGTGACACAAGCCTGAACAATTGTTCTCTTTTGCTCTTCTCCCACCCAGGAGGTTGGATACACGTGCAAAATTGCCTATAGACCACTTCAAAGTCACACATTTTTGTGCGCTAAAACTTGCAAAAAAGAAGTGCTTCCATAAGTGCTTATTATGTTTGAATGGAACCAGTGAGAGGATTTAAACTCATTTCTTGCTTTGTGTAAATTAAGTGAAAGGAAGTCTCCCAAACCAGAACAAAAAATGCAAAATACAACTGCCGTGATTTAAACATTTCCTTCTCTATACAAAACTAAAACAAAAAAATATTGGCTGCACATTTTTAAATGGTTAGCCCTTGGTATTTCATGTTTGTCAGCGACCAAAAAGGATTTCTCTTAAAGGAGTTGTAAAAGCAGAAGGTTTGTTATCCTAATGCATAATTATGTATACCTACTTGAGCCCCATCTCTCCAGCGATATCCATGAGCCCCTCGGCTGTCCAGGACTCTCCTCCTGGCTGAGAGACAGTAGTGGTGCCATTGGCTCCCACGGCTGTCAATCAAAGTCAGTTAGCCAATCGGGGGAGAGAGGGAGCGGGGCAGAATGGCAGCTCCATGTCTGAATGGACACAGGGTGTTGCAGCTTGGCTCGGGTGCCCCCATAGCAAGCTGCTTGCTGTGGGGGCACTCGACAGGAGGGAGGGGCCAGGAGCAGTGAAGAGGGGACCCAAGAAGTGGAGGATCCAGGCTGCTCTGTTCAAAGCCAACTGCACAAAGGAGGCAAGTATAACATGTTTGTTATTTAAAAAAAAGAAAAACAAGACTTTACAATCACTTTAATTTCATAAAAAAGATAAAAAAAGGCATGGTACAATGGCAAGTAATATCTGCACATTAAATTTATTTTCACATCCTATTTTATATGTGTGCAATCTACCTTGGTTCATGCAATTCCTGTTTTTCATTTCCTGTTTTTAACTTACTAGAAAACAATGAATTGAGCAAATCAGAGTGCTTGCTGTGATCTAGCATTTGCATAAATATATAAAAAAGTACTGGCCACTTTTTGTTGAGCGGTTATTTTCACCTGTGTGTGCGTGCGTGCGTGCGTGCGTGTGTGTATTCTGACTTGAATTTAAGCAAATAATGGATTTTTTTAACAAAAGGGGAAATTGGGGCATCCAATCAGAATTCTCCTTTTAATGCTTGATTTAAACTTGCAGAAATTTTTTTTTTATTATTTAGGAATTTATATTTTAAACCTAAACTTTACAAGATATTAATTGATGCAGTTATTGCAAAGCTCCTAGGTGCTGAAATTGGACAAAGTATATTATTTCCATACGTCTGGAGTCTAGATTCCTGTTTTGTCTTTGAAGTCCTTCCTTCTAATGCCGTGTACACACGGTCTGACTTTCCGGCAGAAAAAGTCAGACGGAATCTTTTCATCGGATATCCGTGTGTGGGCACGATCTGACTTTTTTTTTTTCGAAAATTCTGACAGACCTAGAAATAGAACATGTTTTAAATCTTTCAGACGGAATCAATTTCTATCGGGAAAACCGTTCGTCTGTATGCTGTTCTGACAGACCAAAAATGACGTATGGGCAGCTATTGAACTTCCTTTTTCTAGTCCTGTCATACGTGTTGTACGTCACCGTGTTCTAGATGATTGGACTTTGGTGTGATTGTGTGTAGGCAAGACCGTTCCAGTGGAACTCCGTCGGAAAAACCGTCTATGGTTTATTCTGACGGAAAAAACAGACGTGTGTACGTGGCATAAAGGTTGAGTTTTGTTTGTTCAACATTGGTTTCTCTTGTTTAAATTGTATATGCCAGGATATTTTAATAAGATAACATTTTACACTGCAAACATTCTCTCCTTTTTAATGTAATATTTGCTCTTATATTTTCCATTCTGGTACATTTCTTCCATTTATTAAGCATAATAAAACCATAGCTTACGTATAGTGTGTACTACTGAATTTTAAAACCAGAGTCTTTTTTTTTCTTTTTTTTTTTTTTTAGATTAATTAAGAAGTTAAATCAACAGAAGATACTGCAGGTTTCATGTGGAAACCAGCACTGCTTGGCCCTTTCAGATGGTAAGTAAATAAGCATACTGCATTTGTTAATTCAGAAGTGTCAGCTGTGGTTCAAGAAAATTCTGCTTGTGCTCCATCAAAAAAAACTGTGATCCACTTTGAAGATTGTAATCTGCAACTCTCTAAAAGTCTGAACAATGACCGCATATAATGTTTTCAATCAATGATGCATACAGGGCTAATTTTTTACACTCCCAATGTCTATTGAGTTTGACTCATCAATGTTTATTCTGCTGTACTTGCACAAAATTCACATGCGTTACAACTCTATGAGCAGTCGGATGATCCTATCTTCCTTGACAAAAAAGAACAAATTGTAGGCAAACCATCTCCTATATCACAGTAAAATATTATAGTAGAATCGGCATATAGGGACTGATAATTCCAGAATTCTGCAAGGAATCCGGATTGCATTGTCTGTGATGTGCTGCCATGGGTATGATGCACACAGGATATCCAGCACTCTGGAAGATCCATAACAGCTGATGCTCTATTGATTGCTTATCTAGATTAAATTAAATTTTTTTTTTTTTTTTTTTTTTACATTTACAAAATTAAGTGATTGGTTCAGGGCTCTGTAATCTAATCTGCTTCAGGTCACTAATCAGAACTGATTGCAATCTGAGATCTTGCAGAAACACGTATCCTCTGCTTAACACTTGAATATTGTGGTTATGTTTACATTACTCTGTTTTGCTATTCTCCATAATAGGACTATTTTTTTTTTTCTTGTACTAAAAGTATGTTGGCTGTCATTGCTTACCTCTTCTTCGCACTACATGTTTAACCATCTTGCTGATCCAGTAGCTTTAAATTAATCTAAGGCCAAAAAATGTTTCGACATGCTTCAAGATTTTAACTGCCTGGGTCTCCATGGGGAACATTCATCCTCTTTGTTTATTCTGGTGACCATTGACTCTGGGAAGAAGGTCATGGTGAATCCAAAATTTTACAGCTGTCACCACAACAGGCAGTGAGGCGACATCTATTAATTGGGTCACCTGTACTGGTGACAACTGCCTGATGGGATTTTCCCCTCACTTCCGCCACTTCCTGGTGTGTTTTCGGGACAGAAAATAAACTAAGAAAAAACTAACAAGGGTTGTAACCATTGCCTACTGAAAAATAGCTTTTAGATATACTTTAATCTTCACGCTGAATCACAGAGAAGGGAGAAACATGCAGATCATTAGCAGAGGCCTCAATCTGATTTCACCAGCCACGTACTTGTTACAGTTCAGTTTCTCAGACTGCATTAACGTGGAGATAGCAAGGCAGCTAGTGTTTGCAGGTTGAAATGAGCAAAAGCAGTCTAAGCCCTTGTACCCACGGTCGGAGATTCCGTCGAAATGTGTCCGATCGGAGCGTTTTGTCGGATATTCTGACTGTGTGTGGTCTGCATCGGACTGTTTCCGTCGGACCAACTTTTACAACTTGCCGGAAATATTTTCTGACAAAATGCTCCGATCGGACATACTCCGATCATGTGTAGAGAATTCCGATCGGACAGAGTGCCTCGCATGCTCAGATCAAATTCCTACACCAAAGCTATTGGCTACTAGCGTGAACATAGTCCCGTCGTAACGAAATAACGTCATCACGTCGGATTTTCCGACAACTTTGTCGGACCGTGTGTATGCAACAGTTTTGGACAAAATCCGACGGACAAAATCCGACGAATTTGGTTGTCGGAATCTCCGACCGTGTGTACAAGGGCTAAGAATACATTTCCTTTGTTTAGCTGAAGGATAGATTCCTGACTATCTAGTTATCATGGGTTTATGATCTGTCTTATGTTCATTTGGTGAAGAAAGATATTGTTGGTCTGGTGAAACCTCTTGTCTGTTCTTTCTACATCCAATCCCTGAGCATGGTATAGCCGCTGCGATGTGTTTCTACCAAATCAAGTTTTAGTTAATTCTTGACCTGTCCAGTAAAATGTAATCTTGTCTCATTTTATTTCATGATTTTTTTTTCCTTTTGTGTTCCAGATGGACAGTTGTTTACATGGGGTCAGAATAGCGATGGTCAGCTGGGTCTTGGGCATGGATTCACCTCCCAGTCTAGCCCACAGCGAGTAAAGTCCTTGGAAGGAATACCATTGGCTCAGGTGACAGCAGGAGGCTTCCACAGTTTTGCCTTGTCCCTTTCTGGTGCTGTGTTTGCCTGGGGGAAGAACAACTCAGGGCAACTTGGTCTTAATGACGAGAAAGGTAAAGTATCATGTTTATGGTGGCCCTGAAACTTCACACCAAAATTATGATTTCATGACACTACGTCTATCTGTTCCATGATGGCACATTCAGTTGATGGTCACTTCTTCAGCACCCATTACCTATGGTCTGTAATGAGTGCACTGGGCTACATGATTCCCTTTTGGGTAGATTTCCCCTCACTTTCTTTTCTGACACCTCACAAATAGAATCTAAAGAGAAAATTTCCAAGTGGGAGCACCTACAGTAACAGGAAGATGACACGGGTTTTTACTCTGTCCAAACTAAAACAGTAGGTTTTGGCGGAAGTTGAGATTAATATGGGTAGCTGGGCTCCAAGTGAAAGGCTATTAAAGGGCTACAAACTCTTTTTAAATAAGGAATAAACCAAGGCATTTGTATGTAAGGAAATGTTCTCACATCTTGCTGTACTCTACACAAATATTGTTGTTGAATTTGGGGAAATGTTACACTTTTTCCTCAAAAAGTCATTAGTGGGTATGTAGCAGGAAACACCAACCAGACCCTACAACATATGATCTAATATGTTCAGTTCTGGCAGACTGCTGATTGCATTATTAGTATATTGAAACGGCTTGCGTTGAGCCTTGCCTTGGATGACTTAATTAAAACAAACCAATGCCTCTGACTTTGAGCTTTCTTTACAATTATCCATCCATTTCTGACATGCAAGGAAGTGATAATGACCACCTCATGAGGTTAGGGGTACTTGTTGAAAAATCTACTGTCAAACCAGTACTAGCTTGTCTGTCTTCCAAAGGGACAATTCTTAAAAAATAAATTAAATGCAGTTCTTTAAAAGAAAATTCTCAGATGAAATACCTATCAGGGAGTGGTTTTACCTGACATAGACTCACATTTCTGCTCATTAACCACTTCAGCCCCGGAAGGATTTACCCCCTTAATGACCGGGCCATTTTTTGCGATCCAGCACTGCATTGTTATACCTGACAATTGCACGGTCGCGCAACGTTGTACCCAAAGAAAATTGATGTCATTTTTTTTTCTCCACAAATTGAGCTTTGTTTTGTTGGTAGTTGATCACCTCCTGCAGTTTTTATAATTTGCGATCTAAACAAAAAAGAGCAACAATTTTGAAAAGAAAAATTTATATTTTTTACTCTCTGCTAGAAAACATATCCAATAAAAATATCTAATTCATTTCTTCATCAATTTAGGCCAATATGTATTCTGCTTCATGAGCTGTGTGAAGGGGGGGGGGGGCACGTGTTCCTTCCCTCCAATCAGCTCTCAGAGCTCTCCTCACTGAGCTCTGCAGTGTGTAACTCAGCTCTCCACCCCCTTTTTTTCTGAACACTCAGAAAAGCTTTATAAATTCTGGAATTAGAATGGATGTAGAGGAGAGGTCTTCAGAAAAAACAGATACAACTTGTGTAGGAGAATTTGTTTAATTTCTGTGTATCACCTGAGGCCAGTCAATTCACTGGGTATATTTAAGGGTTTCCAACCACTTTAACCTCAGGCAGATATAAAAGACACCATTTAATGCAGTTGTGTGTAACTATAAAAATAATTAAATGTATTAAAAATATAATTACCTAAATCTGTCTTGATGGCAGTCTACTGTCATCCCTTGCAAAGCTCCACTTACACTGAAAGAGGATGGGGCAGAACTAGGAGCCAGTTAAGGTTTGCTTTGTGTATATATGCTGACAGAAGGGGAGAGCAGAGCCAGCGCTATTGGTAACTTATCAGTGTGTTGCAGCTACTTCAGTGTCCATTTCGCAGGTTGCAAATGGATTTGTGGCGTGAGGTGTATTCCAGGCACCTTTCATGGTGAAGGTATATTCCGGGCACCCTTCCTGGTGGAGGTGTATTTCGGGCACCCTTCCTGGTGGAGGTGTATTTCGGGCACCCTTCCTGGTGGAGGTGTATTCCGGGCACCCTTCCTGGTGGAGGTGTATTCCGGGCACCCTTCCTGGTGGAGGTGTATTCCGGGCACCCTTCCTGGTGGAGGTGTATTCCGGGCACCCTTCCTGGTGGAGGTGTATGAATCATAAAAGAGGCTGAATAAAATTCCAAATCTGTTGCCAGATAAGACCGTTCATATTGGTGTTTTTTGACTGTGTGTTTAGCTGTCTGTCTGGAATAGCAAAAGCATCTCAGCATTAAATAGTTGCAAGTGCTGAAAAAGACAAAGATCCATCAGAATGAATATATCTCAAATAAGATCGAAATTGGGGTATTGGACAAGCTGAACATGGAATAATATATACTTTTTAGCATGTCTCAAGTAACTTGTATTCCCTTTTACAGTCCGTGAATCACCATGCCATGTAAAGCCTTTGCGTACCCAGAAAGTTGTGTACATCAGCTGCGGGGAAGAGCATACAGCTGTCCTAACAAAGGTAATGGATGACACCTTCTGTTCTTATCTTGTTTCTGTACAAGCTGTTCCACAGTAAACTTGTGTCCTTGGCTTCTTGCAGACTGGTGGGCTTTTTACTTTTGGAGCTGGAGGCTGCGGGCAGCTGGGGCATGACTCTCTCCATAATGAGATCAATCCCAGGCGTATACTGGAACTGATGGGCAGCGAAGTATCTCAGATTGCATGTGGCAGGTGAGCTGACAAAGCACAAACTTCTTGTCTTAAAATATGGCTTACCTAAAGATTAACCGTGCATAACATGTACGAACCACACATTGACTGCATCTTCTTAAAGATGAAGTTCAGGGAAAATTCAAAGTTTCCCTTGTACTGGGGCTCGTGCTGTACTACAAGGGTTAAATGCTTGTATTGGTGTAGGGGAACATTAAAAAGCAGTGTGAGTTGCCTTGTTCCTTGTTCCGTGTGAGAAGTCCCTTGTGGCTGGGTACAAGGGATGAGGTAAACTGCTGTTTCTGTTCCTCCTAGTCCAAAACAAGCGGATGTTTAGGTATGACATTTTTAGGTATGGCACATACAGTATCCCACAAAAGTGAGTACACCCTCACATTTTTGTAAATATTTTATTCTATATTTTCATGTGACAACACTGAAGAAATTATACTTTTCTACAATGTAAAGTACAGCTTGTATAACAGTGTAAATTTGCTGTCCCCTAAAAATAAGTCAACACACAGCCTAAACCGCTAAATGTCTAAACCGCTGGCAACAAAAGTGAGTACACTCCTAAGTGAAAATGTCCAAATTGGACCCAATTAGCCATTTTCATGTGACTCGTTATTGTTACAACGGTAAAGGTGATGGAATGGCCAAGCATGTTTCCAGATCTAAAATCCTATTGAGCAAATGTGAGGTATTCTCAAATGCAAGGTGGAGGAGAGCAAGGTCTCTAACATCCACCAGCTCTGTGATGTCATGGAGGAGTGGAAGAGGACTCCAGTGGCAACCTGTGAAGCTCTGGTGAACTCCATGCCCAAGAGGGTCAAGGCAGTGCTGGAAAATAATGGTGGCCACACAAAATATTGACAGTTTGGGCCCAATTTGGACATTTTCACTTAGGGGTGTACTCACTTTTGTTCCCAGAGGTTCAGACTTTAATGGCTGTGTTATTTTGAGGGGGCAGCACATTTACGATGTTATACAAGCTGTACACTCACTACTTTACATTGTAGCAAAGTGTCATTTCGTCAGTGTTGTCACATGAAGCTATAATAAAATATTTACAAAAATGTGAGGGGTGTACTTACTTTTGTGAGACACTGTACATGCTTACATTTATCCAAACTGGACCAATGTAACCATGTAAAAACTCCCATACCTAAACTTCAGCTTTATCCTTGCAGTGCTGGGGAAAACCTACTGAAATAGAAACTGAAAATGCCATGAAGTCCAGCTTTAAGATAAACCTTTTAAGATGCCTGCTATTACCTTTTTATTAGCCAGAAAAGCTGTGCCCCTCTCTGATTGATTTAGTTTCACTTTGTTACTGGCACTTGAATCTGGTCATTTGAAAAAGAAAGTCCAGAAGGGTAAAGTTAAAAAATAAATAAATAATAACTTCTTATTAAAGTGGTTGCAAAGGCAAGGGTTTGTTTACCTTAATGTATTCTCTGCATTAAAGTAAAACTTCTTAGGGAAAGTCTTAGGAAAATTGGTATGAATATAAATTCTCAGAACATTTATGTATTGTTCAAAAGATTTAGTTAAACTTTTTAATATTTGATTTTTGAATGAATGGGGTTTACCAAGCAAAAACCACATGCACTGTTAGAAATTTGTTTGAGACAAATTTCCATTCTGCTCCTTCGATTTTATTCTCGTCACTGTGGTTGAAAACGACCATAAATTTCACCCACTTAGAAAAAACGAATGCACTTTTGTAGAATATTCTTTTCCCACCAGCAGGTTGAATGAAAAAAAAATGACCCGAATGTATTATTTTTTTATCCCCCCCCCATCCACACAATCAATGTAGATAAGAAAGGAATCATTCCAGCTTTGGTATTGTATTCACCAGTGGGGAAACATCCCCACGATTAGAATATACTTATCAGCGCTACTGGCTATAGCTGGTGGCACTGATCGATCAGATAAAAAACAGATGGTCCAGAACAGAAGTCGATTGGTGGATCCAACAGGATTCAACTAGGCTTGCCCATACACGGATTGAAATTAGTTTAATCCCTGCTAAACTGTACGAATTTCGATCCATGTAGTGCCAGCTTGAGACTGACGCTCTTTCTAAAGACAGTGAATCAGATTTCAGAAGAAAACAATCCACATGCCAACAGCTATATAACTCCTGGCATCTCCTGTTCACGGACACTTCCCAAGGCTGAGAACAATGGCATTCTATCAAATGTTCCCGGTAATACAATAGAAGCATTTATCTGTAAATTCTTTAGTAATTTTGGTGAAGTTAACTGTTCCTGTGCTGCATAGTGCAAAAAAATACATGTCAATTCATCATCAGTTGCATCATAATATCTAGGTATTTCCATGCTAGTTTCAGAGCTTAATCTCAGCGTCTAAAAGGCCTAATTGCACCGCTCAGCACTCAGGAAAAAATTAAGTTTCCCAAAAAAATGTAATATATATATATATATAACCAATAATATGTGTGTGTGTGTGTGTGTGTGTGTGTGTGTGTGTGTGTGTGTGTGTATATATATATATATATATATATATATATATATATATATATATATATATATATATATATATATTGTAATGTGTGTGTGTGTGTGTATGTATTTGACACAAGTCTATGTACATAAAAGAAGCCACTAAATAAAGCTGAACTATACACGTAAGTAAAAAAAAGTCCTTAGTCCATATAGACAAAGTTCCAATACTCAAAGCAGCGCTCCAATCAAATAAATGAAGTATGACCAGCATTCATATGTAAAAACATATGAGAAATCGGTAGTATGTTGATAGGGTGATGAGACAGTTCAATTGATGGGCTATGATATGCTAAATATGCTTTTTTTACCATATGCGAAAAATCATGGGGTAGAAAGATGCCAATGTTAAGCGTCATATGTCCAGACAAAAATTCCTTTTAAAGCGCAAAGCATTTGAAAGAATATTAATAAGTTAGCTAGTCCAAAACAAGGCTGACAAATTTTAAAATGTTTGATAGGATTTTCCTTGGACATGAAGAGATTAAATGAACCAATGTTTTGCTCATAAATGTTAAAGCAACAGTCTCACTTTAATGCTATCCTCCTCTACAGCAAATGCCCTTTTGTCTCAAGTACTGATAGCTTCAGCCTCCCACACTAAGGAAGGATAATGCTACGTCTGCTTAACTTGGATATTCATTTGAAGCTTACACAGGGCTGACATATAGGACAATGCTGGGCCAATAAACAAGCACAGAGTCACATGCTCCTTCTTACTTTTGGTACTTTCACTGCTGGCAGCTGAATGGAGCAGTGAGAGAGTGCTGGAAGACCCGTTTTAACACTCACCTGTTTATCCTTTTATTGGGCAAAGCGTGATTTTGCTTTAAAGTGTAATTGCAATTTCTTTGTTTTAACTCCCTCCTCCCCCCAGCCCTCCTGCCATTCTTCTACTCGCTTGTCCCCGATTCTGCAAGATCTTGGCTGTGTGTCTCCTATAGAGCACTGATGTCACTTGGGAGTCGGTAACCAATGATTAATGATCATTAGCGGGGACCAAGAGCTATCTTTCACAGCTTGGTCTATTGCTGTAAGTGCACAGTGAGTGCACTTACAGCACAAAAACATCTGCTGCCTAGTGATGCATGTATGTAGCATGTGAGCGTTGAAGCCTACTTGTTTGCTGCCCTACATATGTCTTGGGGTGTAGTGGTTAATAGATCATCGGGATTAACATATTCTATATAAATGAGCAAAAATGTGATTCAATATAGGTGATTATTATATATAATATATCACATATGTGTATAATATTATGTCTTTTTATTCTTGCAGACAGCACACTATTGCCTATGTGCCTTCTTCTGGAATCCTCTATGCATTTGGATGTGGAGATCGGGGCCAGCTCGGCACTGGAAACACAAATAATATCATCTGCCCCACTACAGTTAAAGGAAAGTGGACCATACCCTGCATTAAAATTCCACCCACAATTGGTAAGTAGTAATGACTTCATGTTGGAAGATCGGATCAATAAGGGAAGAAGGGATTAGCAGTTATAAAAAGGGTTTTCTACTTACATCTAAACCATGAAAACCTCTTCCTCTTGATGGACCATAAGATCAATGGGCTTTTGAAGCAAGTGGTATTTTTTTTTTCCCTGAGCTGACTTGAACTGAACATCTTTGCTATTCAAACTGTTGCCATTTTATAAAACCTGCATAATAATAATACATGTTTTGGGCAATAACAAGGATTGTTAATATGACCTGAGACCTGTGGCACTAGGCCTCTAGACGGCAAAGCACTGTTTTTTTTTTTCCGCTGCACCTCAGTATTTTGGTTGAACCCATGTTCCCTGTACCTTCAAGTACTTGCTAGGTTTCTGAAAGCCCTTGTACACACGGTCGGACATTCAGACAACCAAATACGTCAGATTTTGTCCGACAGATTTTGTCCGAAACTAGTGTTGCATACACACGGTCGGACAAAGTTGTCGAAAAATCCGATCGTTCAGAACGTGATGACGTTATTTCGTTACAATGGGACTACGTTCAGGCTAGTAGCCAATAGCTTTGGTCTAGGAATTTGATTTGAGCATGCGTGGCACTTTGTCCTATCGGAATTCTCTACAAATGATTGAACAAAGTCCGATCGGATCATGGTGTCGGAAAATTTTATAGCCCAGCCCTAAAACTTTGTCGGTCGGATATTCCGACAGAAATCGTCCGATGGAGCCCACACATTGTCGGATTATCAGACATCACGGTCCGATCGGACATTTTCCGTCGGAATGTCCAACCGTGTGTACAAGGGCAAAGAGTAACTTAGAAATGAGATCTTATTTCCAAGATGCCATGCAATGTTTTGCACTACATGTGCATGCTTTTAATAATTATTCTTGCAAGTCTTTCATAAGTGTTGCATCATTTTCACAGATCCATCTTCATACAATATTATCAAGCACATTTTCTGTGGCTGGGACAAATCATTTGTACTCTGCTCGCAGCCAGAGGTGAGTCATAGGAGACTAATGTTATTGTTATTTTAATCATGTCTTCCTTATCTGTATTGACTACTAAGTCTAGTTTAATAACTTCTTATGAAGTAAAGAACATTGTGGCAGTGCTGATTATTGCCCAAACTTTTTTTTTTTCGCTTTTTTTTTTTTTTTTTTAGGATAGAATAGCTAAGTGTAAACCCCCATGACTTTATAATTTGAGGTCTTTGTCCAATTGGGGAGATTTCCCTTCATTTCCTGTCCTGAAGACACAATCTGGAGTGAAAATAAATCTCTAAAAAGTACATTCCCCTCTGAGCCGGTTTTCACCAAACCAGATATCATCAGTGGGAGATTTAGCCTCACCTACCTGTTTTGGTGAAAAACGATAAAATGTATTTCCCCCTTATTTCTTGTCGCAGAAAATTGAGTGAGTGAATCTCCCCAGCAAGAACACTGACAGCAATTAAAACCTGATGGGTTCTTTTCCATGCATACTTTGTCCACAACTTAGTGTTCATACACTTAAAAGTGCAACTAAAGTCTAAAATAAAAAATGTAAAGTAGAATTCTAGGCAAAACCATTTTTTTTTCTTAATAAGGTGGGTTTATAACCCCTGTTAGTATATTTTTGGAGCAGCTTCACATCTTTAGATTTTCTGTCCTGTCTTTTAGAAGCCTGAGCCTGCTGATGACTTCCGCCTCTGCCAGAACAAAACTTACACCAGCTGCATCAATGATGAAACCATTGACGATTGGAGGCAAAAAGTCATAGAAAATAGTAATTCTAACACCATGAAGTACGTCTTTCAGTAAAAATACTATTCATCTTCTTAAATCTGAAGTTTAGCTTACAAACTTTTTGCTCTACAGCTTTAGTTGCATACCTGTAATTAAGTATGTCCCATGATGTGCAGGCTGCTGGATTCTGTAGAAAGCTATGGGGGGGTTAACGGGTTTGGGTCTACAGGCTCAGCTGCACTAAAGATGATCTCATGGAGATACTCACTCCTGCCCTCCCTCACCTCCATTGAGAAAAGTTATTTCGCTGATTACACTGCTTGTACCATAAACTGTGAATGGGGGAGAGAATTGTGTAACTAATCAGATCCTCCCCCATACACAGGCAGTGTGATCAGTACAAGAACTTTTCTCCATGGAGGAGAAAGGATGTGTCCCCATCAGTTCATCTCTAGTGCAGCTGCCCCCAGAGACCCAAAGCTGTTAACTCCCAGAGCACTGGAAGTTCAGTAGCAGGAAGAGGACAAGGCAGTCCTGCATTGAAGATTTCTACAGAATTCAGCAGCCTGCACATCGTAGGACTTCATTTTAGGTAAGTAATGTAACTAAAGCTATAGTGAAAAAATGTTAACTAAACTTTAAATAGTGCATTACATTTACCCATAAGCAAAAGATCTGTTGACTGATTCTATGTAGACAGGACAACTTTATACTGAATTATATATGGCAGGCTGAGCTCAGAGTCAGTCAATCAGCTTGGGTAGATTTGTCTAGGCTTAAAGAATGGCAATGTCCCAAAACTACAATTATAGTTAATTTGCATGCTCCAGAGCGGGGGTCCCCAACCCCCAGGCCATGGACCGGTACTTGTCCATAGCCTCTTTGCAACTAGCTGCGAAGGCTGCACCGTAGGAGGTGCTGCAGGCGAGCAGAGAGATGACATCTCTCACTGCCCACCCTGCATCATCGCTGATCTGCCTTCACAGCCAGACCGCAAAGGTTGCTCCATCAGAGCTATGGCAAGCGAGCGGAGAGATTACATCATCTCTCCCTGCCCGCATCGCTGCTGTTCTGCCCTCAACTGCGCATGTGCCGGTTTACACAATCAGGTGCCAGAATGCCAAGAGGCAGAGAGAAGAGTTGTGAGTCTTAGAGGGAAGTGATCAGCTGCATCTGGTGGCAGGGGAGGTGGCAAGTGACAAGCTGCATCTGGTGGCAGGCGACATGGCAAGTGACAAGCTGCATCTGGTGGCAGGCGACGTGGCAAGTGAAAAGCTGCATCAGGCGACATGGCAAGTGAAGCTGCATCTGGTGGCAGGCGACATGGCAAGTGACAAGCTGCATCTGGTGGCAAGTGACAAGCTGTATCTGGGGGCAGGTGATGTGGCAAGTGATGTGGTAAGTGGCAGGCGACAAAAGTTTTCTTTTACAAAACTGGTTCCCAGTGCCAAAACGGTTGCGGACCACGACGCTAGAGTACTAGAATTCATATAATTTTGTCCGTCTGGCTGTTCAGACATTTAGGCCGGTGTGCAAATGGAGTTTTTTTTTTCAAATGATTGAAGCAAATCTTTATTGTGTAAAGATTCTCAACGACCTTAGTAAATCAGCTTTATTGGTGATCAGTTCAGAATTTTGCCATCTAGTGTCTATGGACTGATTTACACACATTTGTTTGCAGTATGAATAGTGCACATATGATCGAGTAAAGCATTGTATCTCTGGCCATACTGCACCATATTTGTGCTATATAATTGCAGTGAATAATCCTTCCTTATATCACGAGTATGATACATCTGATACATGCAATTTTCACAGTGTCAGGCTATATTTGCAACTGTGTCAGATGTGTGTAGGCCACCTTTATCAGGATGAAGCTTATCAGCCAACTTTGCTGCAAACCTGTTGTCCTGATTCAGCATACAGTGCCTTAAAAAGGAATCGTACCCCTTGAAATTTTCCACATTTTGTCATGGTACACTTTTCAGATATTTATTTGTAAAACATTTTGAAAACCATTTTCCTTCCACTTCACAATTATGTACCACTTTGTGTTGGTCTATCACATAAAATACATTTTACATTTTTGGTTGTAACGTGACAAAATGTGGAAAATGTCAAGGGATATGAATGCTTTTCAAGGCGCTGTATATACAGTATCTCACAAAAGTGAGTACACCCTTCAGATTTTTGTAAATACTTTATTATATCTTTTCTTGTGACAACAATGAACAAATTACTCTTTGCTACCAAGTAGTGAGTGTACAGCTTGTATAACAGTGTAAATTTGCTGTCCGCTCAAAATAACTCAACACACAGCCATTAATGTCTAAACTGCTGGCAACAAAAGTGAGTACACCCCTAAGTGAAAATGTCCAAATTGGGCCCAAGGTGTCAATATTTTGTGTGGCCACCATTATTTTCCAGCACTGCCCTAACCCTCTTGGGTATGGAGTTCACCAGAGATTCACAGGTTGTCACTGGAGTCCTCTTCCACTCTTCCATGATTACATCACGGAGCTGGTGGATGTTAGAGACCTTCCACCTTCTGTTTTGAGGATGTCCCACAGATGCTCAATAGGGTTTAGGTCTGCAGACCTACTTGGCCAGTCCATCGCCTTTACCCTCCGTTTCTTTAGTAAGACAGTGGTAGTCTTGGAGGTGTGTTTGGGGTCGTTATCATGTTGAAATACTGCCCTGTGGCTCAGTCTCCGAAGGGAGTCATGCTCAGGTTCAGTATGTCACAGTACATGTTGGCATTCATGGTTCCCTCAATGAACTTTAGCTTCCCAGTGCCAGCAGCACTCATGCAGCCCCAGACCATGACACTCCCACCACCATGCTTGACTGTAGGCAAGACACACTTGTCTTTGTACTCCTCACCTGGTTGCCGCCACACACTCTTAACACCATCTGAACCATATAAGTTTATCTTGGTCTCATCAGACCACAGGACATGGTTCCAGTAATCCTTAGTCTGCTTGTCTTCAGCAAACTGTTTACAGGCTTTCTTGTGCATCATCTCATAATCTTTAGAAGAGGCTTCCTTCATCCTCTGCAGCAATGCTGGCAGCACTCATATGTCTATTTCCCAAAAACAACCTCTGGATATGACGCTGAGCACGTGACCTCAACTTCTTTGGTCGACCATGGCGAGTCCTGTTCTGAGTGGAACCTGTCCTGTTAAACCGCTGTATGGTCTCGGCCACAGTGCTGCAGCTCAGTTTCAGGGTCTTGGCAATCTTCTTAGAGCCTAGGCCATCTTTATATAGAGCAACAATTCTTATTTTTCATATCCTCAGAGTTCTTTGCCATGAGGTGCCATGTTGAACTTCCAGTATGAAAAAGTGAGAGTGATAACACCAAATTTAACACACCTGCTCCCCATTCACACCTGAGACCTTGTAACACTAATGAGTCGCATGACACTGGGGAGGGAAAAATGGCTAATTAGGGCCCAATTTGGACATTTTCACTTAGGGGTGTACTCACTTTTGTTGCCAGTGGTTTAGACATTAGTGGCTGTGTGTTGAGTTATTTTGAGGGGACAGCAAATTTACAGTGTTATACAAGCTGTACACTCACTACTTTCCATTGTAGCAAAGTGTCATTTCTTCAGTGCTGTTACATGAAAAGATAGAATAAAATATTTACAAAAATGTGAGGGGTGTACTCACTCTTATGAGATCCTGTATGTGTGTGTGTGTGTGTGTGTGTGTATGTGTATGTATGTATGTATGTATATATGTGTGTGTGTGTGTGTGTGTGTGTGTGTGTGTATATATATATATATATATATATATATATATATATATATATATATATATATATATATATATATATATATATATATAATTTATATTTATTTATAGAACAACTCTGGATTACATGTACTGTATCTGCAGCCTACAGACATTTCCATGAAAGTGGAAGAATTTCCAAGCAGTTGCAATATTTCTGTGTTTTTTTTTTTTTTTTGTGCCGTTTGTGTTGTGTTTAATGCAGCAAACTGGGATATGCAACAATGCAGAATTGTTTAGTATTCAAGCCACATGTTAAACCGCTTTTTCAGAGGCTATTTTCTATTTTCTCCTATACAGTGGCATAGTACAAACACTTTCCTCTTCAGCCTGCTGGAATGGAAGCTTCCTGGAAAAGACGTAAGTACTAAAATCACAGCCTTGCATCTTGAACACAGTGCAAAAAAGGGAGTTTTCCATAGCAAATTCTAGAGAACATAGATTGCGGAATCGGATTCCCAATCATTTCCATCATTTCACATTGCAGGCTTAAAATAAAATAAAGATTATTATTGTTTGATATGGGCCACATAAATGTTCATGTTGGTGCATATTTCATATATAAGCCTCATTGTTCCCCCAGACTGGTTCACCAGCACAACGTATTGTATTGGGTTGGGAAATATTCTTTCATATTAGATACATTGCCCTGTTTCCTGCCATTCAGTATGGGTAAATGAGATCCTTCCAAAATGCAGTGCATGTCAATACATAGGGCAACCTACACAACTTTTATTGCTATACGCACAAATAGGCAGTTAGAATAATAATCTATGCAAACAGAGGTTGCCTGCACTCAAATCGCCAGAAATATGTGAGCTTGATTGAATTAAAACCAAGTACAAAAACATCACAGATCTGAGATACAGGATGACAGCAGTGATGGTTAACACATTTCACACAGGATGCACTTAGTCATTAGGGATGAGCCCGATGTTCGAGTTGAGCGTAAGTTCAACTCGAACATCAGGTGTTCGCCTAATCGCCTATTCGTCGAAGAGCGAACAATATGCGATGTTCGCGGCAAGTTCAAAAGCCGCTGGAACACCGTTAAAGTTTATGGGACGCTAATATGAAAAATCAAAAGTGCTAATTTTAAGGGCTTATATGCAAGTTATTGTTGTGTTTGGGGACCTGGGTCCTGTCCCAGGGGACATGTATCAATGCAAATATTTGTTTTTAAAAACTGCTGTTTTTTTGGGAGCAGTGATATTTTTTTTTTGTTTAAAGTAAAACAATAAAAATGAAATATTCCTTTCAATAATGTGCCTGGGGGTTGTCTATAGTATGCCTGTAAAGTGGCACATTTTCCCATGTTTAGAACAGTGCCACAGCAAAATGACATTTCTAAAGGAAAAATTGTCATTTAAAACTGATCGTGGCGGTTATGAATTGTCGGGTCTTGGCAATATAGATAAAAAAAAACATTGAAAAAAACGGCATCGGGTCAACCCCTCCCAGTCCATTACCAGGCCCTTTGGGTCTTGTGTAAATATTAAGGGGAACCCGAACCAAAATGTAAAAAAAAATTGTGTGGGGGGTCCCCCTAAAATCCATACCAGGCCCTTCAGGCCTGATATGGAAATTAAGGGGAACCCTGCGCCAAATTAAAAAAAAAATGTCGTAGGGTTCCCCCCCAAATCCATACCAGACCTGAGGGGCTGATATGGATTTTAGGGGAAACCTGCTCCAATTTTTTTTTAAATGGCGTAGGGCCCCCCAAAATATCCATACCAGACCCTTATCCAAGCACACAACTTGGCAGGTGACAAGAAAAGAGGGGGGGTGAGAGAGCACCCCCCCTCCTGAACCGTACCAGGCCACATGCCCTCAATATGGAGAGGGTGCTTTGGGGGTCTGACCCCAAAGCACCTTGTCCCCATGTTGATGGTGATAAGGGGCTCATCCCCACAATCCTTGCCCGGTGCTTGTGGGGGTATGCGGTGTTGGGGGATTTATCGGCATTTGGAGCCCCCTTTAACAAGGAGACCCCCAGATCCTGGCCTCACCTCCTATGGGAATTGGTAATGGTGTACCCCTAACATTTCACAAAAAAAATGTCAAAATGGTAAAAAAGACAAGAGACAGCTTAGGACAAGACAAAAATGTCCAGCGATGTCCATTTATCTTCTATCACTCCGCCCAACGGACTGAAAAAGGAAAAAAAAAAAGCCCCAACCGTATGGACACCCATGGACATTTTTATTTTTTTATTTTTTAATAAAGGACTTGTCCCAAGCTGTCTCTTGTCTTTTTTACAATTTTGACACCTTTTTTTGTGAAATGGTAGGGGCTCCCCAATGTACTCCATTACCAATTCACATAGGGGGGGCTGGGATCTGGGGGTTAAAGGGAGCTTCCAAATTCCGATAAGCCCTCCGCCCGCATACCCCCACAACCAACGGGCAAGGGTTGTGGGGATGAGGCCCTTGTCACCATCAACATGGGGACAAGGTGCTTTGGGGTCAGACCCCCCAAAGCACCCTCCCCATGTTGAGGGCATGTGGCCTGGTATGGTTCAGGAGGGGGGTGCGCTCTCTCACCCCCCCCCCTTTTCCTGCGGCCTGCCAGGTTGCGTGCTTGGATTCAGGTCTGGTATGGGTTTTGGAGGGGCCCCTTTTGCCCTTTTTTTTTTTTATTTTTATTTTTTTTGCGCAGGGTTATCCTTAATTTCCATATCAGACCTGAAGGGCCTGGTATGGATTTTAGGGGGACCCCCACTCAGTTTTTTTTTTTTAATCTTGGTTCGGGGTTCCCCTTAATATTCATACCAGACCCAAAGGGCCTGGTAATGGAATGGGGAGAACCCATGCTCTTCTTCTTTTTTTTTTTTTTCTTTTTTCAATGACTTTTATCTGTATTGCCGAATCCCAACAATTCATTACAGCCGCGATCAGTTTTAAATGACAATTTTTCCTTTAGAAATGTCATTTTGCTGTGGTACTGTTCTAAACAAGGGAAATGCGCAACTTTACAGGCATACTATAGTGACCCCCCCAGGCACGATATTTAAATTTCATTTTTATTGTTTCATTTTAAGCATTAAAAAAAATTGCTGCTTCCGAAAAAACTGACGTTTTTAAAACAAAATGTTTGCATCGATACATGTCCCCTGGGGCAGGACCCAGGTCCCCAAACACTTTTTATGGTAATAACTTGCAGATAAGCCTTTAAAATTAGCACTTTTGATTTTTCATTGTTTGTGTCCCATACACTTTTCTGGTGTTCGTGTGTTTTTCTAAATTTTTTGCCTGCTCGATATGTTCTGGTGCAAACCGAGCACCGGGGGGGTGTTTGGCTCATCCCTATCAGTCATAACCTGCTGTGTGAAACGCGTTAACCATCACTTCTGTCATCCTGTATCTCAGATCTGTGACATTTTTGGACTTGTATTTTATTCAATATAGCTTACTTTTCCTGGCAATTGGAGTGCAGTTAACCTTTGTTTGAATACATTTGGATTGTCTGGGTCACATACCAGATCAGCACCTTATTGCACAGAGAAGGGGATAAACAGGAATAATTCACCTAGAGTGGTATTTGCTCTTCTACTGTGAACTACAATATGAAGTCATAGCAGCCACCATACAGACTTCCCCTTTACACAAAGATATCTTTGCAAGAAAAAACATCCTTTTTGATTTGTTGACAAGCGCTTTTCACTACAGAAATGATGAGCATTTTAAAACAAGCCCCAAGATCCCAGGAATTGACTTGTTGTCCATTAAAGTCCTTTTTGAGAAGTTGATGAACTCCCAGCATTCAAGGCTACTAGAGCAGGTAAAATCCAGTCCATGCCACTGTTATATATGCAAGCCTTTGATAGTGGGCCTTTACTAGTTAAGCTGGCCATGCATGGCTTGAATTGCGGCCAATTTCTGCTGAAATTTGAGCTGTGGGCGACCCTGTCGGCAACACTCGCCTCAAAAAACTTTGATTGAAAAATTTAAAGGAGCTGGGCGGGAAATTTTTGGCCAAACAGTAAAAGCATCCAATCAGATGCAGCCACAGGTATTCAGATAGCCATGGGTGATATGGTGGTCTGAATACAAGAGCAGTCGGGGGATTCCTACAGCCATGACATTTTAATCACTTCAGCTCCAGGAGGTTTACCCCCATTCATGACCAGGCCGTTTTTTGCGATACAGCATTTTTTTACTTTAACTGATAATTGCGCAGTCATGCGACGCTGTACCCAAATAACATTTATGTACTTTTTTCCCCCACAAATAGAGATTTCTTTTGGTGGCATTTGATCACCTCTGCAGTTTGAATTTTTTGCTCTATAAACAAAAAAAGATCAACAATTTTGAAAAAAATATATATATATTTTACTTTCTGCTATAAAACATATCCAGTAAAAAAATGTAATTTCTTCATCAATTTAGGCCAATATGTATTCTGCTACATATTTTTGGTAAAAAAAATCCCAATAAGCGTATATTGATTGGTTTGCGCAAAAGTTATAGCATCTACAATCTATGGGATATATTTAGAATTCGTTTTTTTTGTTTTTTTTACTAGTAATGGAGGCAATCAGCGACTTATAGCAGGACTGCAACATTACAGCGGACAAATCAGACACTAAGTGACACTTTTGACACAATTTTTGGGACCAGTGATGATAATACAGTAATCGGTGCTAGAAAATATGCACTGTTATTGTACTAATGATACTGGCAGGGAAGGGGGTTAACATCCATCTGCTTTGCAGAAACACAGGATCACTATCTTCCCTACTGACAGAACGACAGTCTGCCTTGTTTATATAGGCAGACTGCCGTTCTGCTTCTGTCCCGAATGATCGGCGTGTCCCAGCAGACATCGAGTCCTGCTGATTAGCTCCTGCTGTGTCCAATCACAGCGGGAGCAGGTCACCAGCGGCACGTGCGCGTGCCCCAGACCAGGAAGTGCAGGATTTCGCACAGGTACGTGATTCTGCACAGGAAGTCCGCCTTACCGCCGTATATGTACAGTATACGGTCGCAAGCGGTTAGATTCGTGATTTCTCTTGTTCATCCATATGGGCTGAATGAGTAAAATCATAATGTGTAAGGCTAGCCTAAGGTCCATTAAACATTGATGAGGTGAATTTATTCTGGCTTTGAGCTTGGGCCAGACTCCATTGTTTTCTACCTCAACTGTATCTGTCAACATGTACTGACATACAGTCATTTCTTCAACTACCGTAAATGCATTTCAGAAACTGCTAAATTTGAGTTGGTTTAGTAACATAAACTACAACATATACTGACAACTGCTGCAAAGCCTGACCTCAAGCTGGCCATACACCAGTAAAGTTTGGCTTGAACATTTTTATTTTAAGAGCGTTTCGTTTGACTTTCTAGTCATTAGTGGGGTCAAATCAATGGTCATTTTTGACTACAGTGATGAGAGAATTTGTAAGAGCAGGATAAAAAAAAATTTTCTTGAACAAACAAATTCCTTTTACAATGTTTTTATTGAAAAAGAGTTTTCAGACAATATAAATAAAGAACAGGCAACCGTTACGGACAAACAAATTTCTGACAGTGAATGGTTTTTGTTCAGGAAAGTTCATTTACTCCAAAATGGCGGTAAATGTTAAAGGCAAATGTGTTTTTGAAGTACTTTGGAGTGCCATTCATGAGAATTTTTTTAAATTGATGTTCGTAAAAACATTCATAGGAAAACCTGCTCGTGTATGGCCAGCTTAATGAATATGCAATAAGCCTTGCCTTGCAGATGTGATGAATATGTCCGCTGCAGCCGGTGGTTCTAAGTTAGTACAGTAAATGAATGTCCCTTTTCTGCCTCACCACGTCTTTATTGCTGTTTGATTACTCTGTAATAGCTTGATTAATGACTAAAGTATTCTTCTTTTCTGTTTGATAGATTCATAAAGGCTTTGAAAGTTTTTTAATACCACAGCTTTCCAGCTCTCCGCCAGATGTAGAAGCAATGCGTATCTACCTCATACTCCCAGAATTCCCTTTGCTGCAGGACTCAAAGTACTACATAACACTTACGCTGCCATTAGCCATGGCAATCTTAAGGCTGGATACCAACCCAAGCAAAGTGCTGGGTAACCACTTTCTTTTTTATAGTGCTTAGTTTCACAATATTTCACAGTACATTTTGGTTAGAGTATGGGAGGGTGGAGCCTCTGGTTTTTATTGCTGGCTGTGTCCCCATTTAGAAGATTTCTCACTTCCTGCCTTGGTGTTAAAGGCAGATGATTAAAAATATCTTTTGTCAGGCTTTATTGTTGTCTCCGTAGTGTTTGTTCTTTGTTGATTGTACTGGCCCCTATCCTATCTTGTCCTGGCGAAAGGGGGTCATAGTGACAGGCGATGAGAAATCTCTCCAGTGGGTGCAGAGAAATTTAACATAAATTCCATGGAGTCACAGACAGAAATAAATTCTGACAAAAGTTTTAACCTTTAACCACACTAAGGGCTAGTTCACACCAGACGCAGTTCCGTTCAGTTCCGTGTGCTTTTTTTCTGCTCTAAAAATGCATGCACAGTGTGTTCCATGTATTCCAATGGCTCTAGTTCACACCATGCAGTCAGTTTCTAGTCCGTTTCTGGTGCAGACACTGACAGGAAACTGACCGGAACTGATTGTATTGGTGCAGAAAAACCGGAAGTGCACGAAACTGCATCTGGTGTGAACTGGCCCTAAAAAAAAAAAAAAAGCTGGCAGTGATTAAAAAAAGTTTTTTGTATTGGTATATTTGGTTTACGTTCTGTACTGTGTAGCAGAATTGCTAAAGCTGGGCAAACACTGTTGGCTTTTTTCAAATAAACAAAAATGCTGATACACAAGTGTATTTTGGCAGTCAGATTTCAGAAAACCCCCACTATATGATTTATATGCGTTTCAATTCATGCTGCACACCTAAAAAGAAAGTACTTCTAAGCTTTTGGATGTTTGTTTGGAGAAAGCCCCTCATTTTGGATAAAGTGAGGGAGGGCAATCCCTTTACTTTTGCCTTTTATGTACCATTGAACAGATTTGCCTTCATTTCCTGTTCCATAGCCAAAACAAGAAGTAAGAGAAAATCCCTCATGTACTCTGGCCGTTTTTACAGCTGCTGTTTTGGGCATCAGACTTTTTTTTTTTTTTAACTGCCTCTAAACCCTGCATGTTAGCTTATGTGTTCATGCACACATAGGCTTTTATCAACATTCTTGGCAGGAGAGTTAGTGGCTCTGGAACAGCAGCATTTGTAGCAGAAAAAAAAACATTGACAGCGCCTAAACTCTACTAAACGCTGGTGCCCAGCGTTTAACAGAGTATTTTTTAAATTTATTTGGAATCATAGCCTGCCAGCATCTTTAAAGGGTAATTTAAAATCATCCTGGATTTCTCTCCTCTCCTCCAGTGTTGACAGGACAGGCTAGATGTATTGACTGGTCAGCGCCATCCATGTGACGGTGCTGACAAAATCGAATGCCTTCTATGCTTACATGCTGAGAGGTATGGATAGGAGATTAAGCCTTGTGGATTTCAAATCCCCGGACCGGTGAAGCGGCATCCCGGTGTCTGACAGCAGGGTATCATGGGACACTGGTACAGCGGGACTAGAGAGGTGAGTATAAGTTCACCTTACAGATTTTCTGTAAAGGGGAACTTACACTTTAACAACCAGTGAATAGCTGGTTGTTAAGGAGTGGGCTGGGAAGCCGGTTGCTATGTCCTTAACAACGGATGAGTCATCAGTTGTCAGCGGGGTTCCCCGCTGACAACTGAATCTAAAGCAAACCATTACGGGCAATACAAAAATGTAAAAAAAAAAAAAATAAGTCCTACCTATTACTTCCTGTCCCAAAAGGAAATGAAGGGGAAATATCCAAGTTAGGATTTCAAATTTTTGTACGGCTCCTATAAAAACTGTATGGATGTTCTTATGCCTTGTATTGTTTTAGCTATTTATGTTTAAAGCCCAACTCCAGACACAAAAAATAAATAACAAAATAAAATACCCTTGCAGATGGCCCCCACACTGCAAGTAAATTCTCTTTTTAAATGTAGGGTTTGCAGAAGATGGCCTATTACTTACCTGACTCCCGACTCCAGTAGGCTCCCTAAATCCCCGTGACCTGTCCTGCAGCCTCATCTCTAAGCTGCTCTTGACTGTGGTTGCATGCTCGCCCCCACCTTGTAAAATACAGGGTTAACAGCCCTGTCCTGTATGTGGTGACACTGAGGACCAAAGCTTCAAGGACAAGAGAACATCAATGGAGTGGGGAGTTTGGCAAGTAATACAGCCTCTTCTGCAGCCCCCTGGACTTGACTTAAGCATTTAACCCTTGCAGTGCTGAGGGGCCACATTGTATGGCTATTTTCTTAGTTGTAACCGGAGTCGAGCTTTAACTTGTTTACGAGACAGAATTCACATAATATTCATTCATATTTTTCTATCTACTTAGATAACTGGTGGTCTCAGATTTGCCCAAGCTACTTTTTCAGATTAATTGACCTTTATAAAGGAGCAGTGGTCTATCTTCTGAATGGACGAAAGACTTTGCTGATCCCTGTGCTGTTTACTAGCTACATCACAGCTGCTCTCGAGCTCCTGGAAAAGCTACACAAGGTGATTTTAGAACAGAGAAAGAATAGGGACATTTTTCTACAGGTAATCACATTATGAAGAGTCATTCTGCAGGAATTGGTAACTGTACACACCAACTTTTTTTGTGTGAAAGGCCCCAATGTTTTAATTAAGAACTTATTGCTTAACTATGACTATATCCTGAATGAATGCGACCCAGGCCTGGCCAAAAGGTTACTGCCTGTGGCTCTATGATGGCAATGCACAGCTAGGGTGAGAGCCTTGGGGCTCCAGAGGACACCGCCCTCCATCTTACTTCAGGAGAGTAACTCTCAAGATTTAATGTGTGCGGCTTTGCTATCAGTTTGACAGCTGGTTCCACTCTGTCTATTAGGAGTTGCTCTGTCTGTGAATTCTGCAGAACTAGGCTCCAGTGTGATTGTGTGCTGCAAACAGGTAGCAGGCAAGGGGTTAATCCTCCTGTTTATGTATTTTTTTTACAAATTGTATTTAGCAGAAAAAAAAGGCAGGTGCCAAAACAGTCAAAGTACAGGGATCAAAAAGAAGGAAGCATCCATAGATACAAGGTACATCTTCCAGTATTTGGCAGGCATACCATAATTACAATTCAACAGCTTGAAGAAGGCGATGAATGGGCAATATATAAAGCAGGTAATCCAATAAATGTGTAGTATCTTACAGTACAAGCCCAAGAATGGGGCATTTTGAATAAAGGTAGGGTCCCTGAAGACCCATGACTGCGGAGGAAACCACCTGAGTTTTACATATAAAGAGAGGAAGAGGGGAATTGTAAAAGAGAAGCACAGACAGAAAAAAGATATAGAAGAAAGGGGGGGGGGGGATGGTAAGTTTTGGAAGGTATGGGTAGAAGAGGGAAGGGAATTAATATTATGACCCAAGAGAGGATGGAGGGCACCTTTTTAAGATCCAGTGGGGCTCACATAAAAGAGAGCTCTGCCTTACGTATGTAAACATGTTCCACAGAGTCCAGGTTTTCAAGTATACGTCTCTTCTATGTTGTGAAGAGAGCACAAGTAAGTTCAATTCCTCTGCCTTTTTGAGCCAAAGTCCAATGGACGGTGGTTGGGCATTTTTCCATGTTCGAGGGATACATGATTTAGCTGCATTAAGGAGTTGACGGAATATTGATTGATGACGTTTTGCTGCTTTCTATGTCCCTGCTATTCAAAACATTACAACAAAAAAAAATGTTGGTCTGGAGTTCCATTTTACTGATAGTGATGAATAAATATACTTGGAATTTTCCTCATCTGCCAACTGCAGTGAATCTACATGTTCCATTCCTCTGAAAGACCGTTTTACTCGGTTAAAAGGTATACTTTCAGCAGTGTTCACATAGCAAAAATTTCATTTTGTTTCCAGGTAAATGTGAAGGTACGACATGTGGAGAATGATAAATTCTATATCCCAGAAATATCCAGCTTGGTGGACATCCAAGAAGATTACCTCAAGTGGTTCCTGAACCAAGCAGGATTGGTATGTAACACTTTTTTTCTAGTTCTGAATACTTCCAGAAGTGTCTCAAACTGTTAAATGCTAGCAGAATGCAAGTGTACCGCATTTGCCCTTCAGCACTAGCCCAAAGCCTGTCAATAGGGCCCTCTGTTTCTCCCTGTATTGAATTGTATTCTAACTGTACTGTGTGCCCTCATGTTGTAAAGCGTTGCGCAAACTATTGCGCAGCGTTTTACAACATGAGGGCAATAATAATACAGGCCCAAATATTTTGCATGTGCATACCTCTCTTATGTCATGTGATATTCATTATTTGGCACTTTATATTTCAGGGAAAAAACATAGCTCTCTGGTGGAATGAACATTCTAAAGCTGCCCATACACTGGCCCTGTGGGCTGAAATAAAAAACAAATTCCTCCATCCACTATACACAGCACAGATAAATGAATCTCCTGCTGCAGATTACTCTAACAGCCGGCAGCTTTTTAGAATACCCAAACGGTGGCTGCATCTTAATGGCTCCTTTGATTTTTCAATCAAAGGATGTCTGGCGGGTGGGGACCGATTGTGCCACCCACGTATCGAAATTTGAACAGTGTATGGCCTGCTTTAGCTTTCCAATTTAGTTGAAAACACTATTATTTTCTTTGCATTCATTCCCCCCTACAGTAATCATCTGCATGTTATATGAAATGGGTGAATTCCACATTTTCATTTTTTCGAAGACGGATATGTTGCGCATATCCATTCTGGTCATTATTGTCTGAAACAAAATCAAGCCTGTTATACTCATATAGATTATTTTCTGGATGGAAATAACAAAAGGTTGCATTGTTCTTTTTGTTTTTATCTTCACAGAAGATGCGTGCTTCCATTATGCTGGTAATATGCTTTAATATCTCTGTTTTATGTTAGTGTAATGTATTTAAGTATCAGCATGCCTTAGAACAAACAACTTGAGCCTCATAATGTATTCTTCTGAGATATTAAAATATCTTCTGCCATCTCTCCCTCAGCACAAACATCCTCTGCTCTATCACAGCCTTCCTTTTTTCCTCATTGCTACTATATAATCTCACACTAAACACTTCTTAGGCATTTGGTCTGGGAATTCTATCTTCCACATGTGTTTTATTATAGGGAAACAATCATCTTTACGTTTTCTTTATATATAAGAGTAAAACTGGTCAACCCAATATAAATAATCTTGATAACATGCGTTAATGTACTAAACCCCTTGGGACAGATAAACTAATGCTGCATAAACACGAGCGGACTTTTCGACGGACTAGGTCTGACGATATTTCCGATGAACTTTCCGAATGAACGGACTTGGCCACACACAATGGCACCAAAGTCAGATGGATTCGAACGTGATGACGTACGACCAGACTAGAATAAGGTAGTTCATAGCCAGTAGCCAATAGCTGGCCTAGCGTCGTTTTTTTGTCTGTCGGACTAGCATACACACGAGTGGATTTCTCGATAGGAACTGGGTCCGGCGGAGTTCCGGCGAAAAAATGTGAAACATGTTCTATAAAAAAAGGCAGGTGCCAAAACAGTCAAAGTACAGGGATCAAAAAGAAGGAAGCATCCATAGATACAAGGTACATCTTCCAGTATTTGGCAGGCATACCATAATTACAATTCAACAGCTTGAAGAATTATAAATAATCTTGATAACATGCGTTAATGTACTAAACCCCTTGGGACAGATAAACTAATGCTGCATAAACACGAGCGGACTTTTCGACGGACTAGGTCTGACGATATTTCCGATGAACTTTCCGAATGAACGGACTTGGCCACACACAATCGCACCAAAGTCAGATGGATTCGAACGTGATGACGTACGACCAGACTAGAATAAGGTAGTTCATAGCCAGTAGCCAATAGCTGGCCTAGCGTCGTTTTTTTGTCTGTAGGACTAGCATACACACGAGTGGATTTCTCGATAGGAACTGGGTCCGGCGGAGTTCCGGCGAAAAAATGTGAAACATGTTCTATAAAAAAAGGCAGGTGCCAAAACAGTCAAAGTACAGGGATCAAAAAGAAGGAAGCATCCATAGATACAAGGTACATCTTCCAGTATTTGGCAGGCATACCATAATTACAATTCAACAGCTTGAAGAAGGCGATGAATGGGCAATATATAAAGCAGGTAATCCAATAAATGTGTGGATTTCTCGATAGGAACTGGGTCCGGCGGAGTTCCGGCGAAAAAATGTGAAACATGTTCTATTTCTAAATTCTGTCAGATTTTTGGACAGCAAAGGTCCGATGGAGCCCACACATGATCGAATTGTCTGCTGGATTTGTTCCGTCGGACCTTTGCTGTCAAAGTCCGGTCGTGTGTACGCGGCATAAGATTGGGAGTTGATGAGAAATGGGAATTGAATTGTTGCGTGTGTGTGTGTGTGTGTGTGTGTGTGTGTGTGTGTGTATATATATATATATATATATATATATATATATATATATATATATATATATATATATATATATATATATATACAATTTATTTTTTATACATCAAGGGGAACAAAGCATTAGGCTAATATTCCTTACCGTCTGGGTTATACTTCATCTCCAGGTGAATGGACACTGATAGACCAAAGGTCTTCAAACAGGAAGTGATCCCCTATATAACCCCTCCCATACAGGAAGTACTTCAGTTTTTTACCAGTGTCTGCAAGGTGGATGGCTCTCTGAGCTCCAGCTCTCTAGTCCCACAAACGGTTATTAAATGAATCTAGGTGTTGACCGATCGGATCCATTTGACACAGGTTTTATATGCTTAGATAAATGGTACCCGAGCCTTGCAAAGAAGACTCAAGATCTTGCAAGGTTTTGCCTGTAATGCGGCCTCCGGGCGCTGGACCCTGCAAAGTGGAATTCTGGACACTACAGCTCTAAGGCATTCCTGCAGGGTGCTGTACAGATCCAAAGGAGTGGACCCTAAACATGAAAAGGGTACCCAGTCCTTGAAAGTCCTCAAGCAACCGGAACCCACTGTGAAGGGTGAAGATTTGGCTCTGCGTTTCTAAGCTGCCCTGCGCCTGGACGGGTAAGTGAAACCCCTTTATTATTATTGTGGGGTGTCCCAGTGATTGTATCAATCAGTCAAGCTAGCTAGAGGCTGGACACCTGTGTGCGGTGACCATACGTGGGCTAGCTGTGGGTATTTGCAAAGTGTGCCTTTTTTGCTTGTGTCTGGCTGTTTTTTACCTATATCATAGTGCACTACGTTGCGCCATTTCGCCTTGGTTCACCATGGTGCACGTGCATTTCACAAGAGTGCCACTGTGCTCAGCAGTTTGTTTGGCAGCCATGGCACACGTGGCTTTGCCGCACATGCGCAGTAGCCTTTATCTGGGCATACGAAAATTTGCGTCTTACGCAAATACAGCCACGCCCGTTTGCCAGGACCATGCATGCGCATGCATGCACAGAATGTTTTGGCGCGCAGCCAGCTTATTCAAGCTGTACATGTCAAGCGTGAGGTGCTTCCAGAAGGCATCTGTGGGACACAGAGCAGACTGTGAACAGGCACTTGCAGCAGTTCATTTCTCCTTACCCAGGTGCTTAGCAGAATTGTTTCATAGGGGCTTGGTGAGCCTTGTTAAAGGGTCGCCCTTCATGAGTTGTTTTAATACTACACCCAAGTGCTCTTTTTGTGGCTGGTAAATCTCTTCAAAAAAGAGGAATGGGACTAACTACAGGGAAGGGCACACCTATGTCTTCAGTAGTTCTTGATGAATCTAGTCGTATCCCTAGTGTTGTATCCCCTGAAGGACCAGAGACTTCCAGGCAATCTGAGCTGCTGCGTCTATCTGGTATTGTGCCTACCGTCAACGCTGCTGCTTCACCCTTTTTCATCAAGGATGAACTGTCTTTGGCCCTAGCAGGGTTAGAGCACAGGATTGCCTCCATCCCCCAGGGTGACAAGAAGCATGACAGATCCCCCTCCCTGGAGCCTCCTAGTTTGGAGCAGGAATGGGTTGAGGATGGGGAAGAGCTTAAAGCTCAGGATTCTGTGGATGGCCTGGCGGATTAGTCTGCTTCCGAGCAATCTGGACAAGAAGATATCCAGTTGGTGTCTGCCTCTCAGTCACAAAGGCTTTTGATTCTGACTCTTATCGAAATGGTTCATTCTGCCTTTAAGTTGCCTCTTGCAGAGGTTACTGAGCCTCACTGGTCCTCTTCGGGACCCCATGAAAAGTTCATAAAAAAATGGAACATGTCAGCCATAGATGCAGCAGTCTCTTCCTTAAACAAGAACTTAAAGTGGAGTTCCACCCCAAAAAAAAGTAATTTATGTGCTTAAAAAAAAAATTTGGAGATTTTTTTTTCTCACCTCTAAATGCCTGTTGCTCGTAGTCTGCTTCCTTCAGCGCCTGGGCTCTTGACATCACTTCCCTCAGCGCAGAAAAGGAGATCAACTCTGCCCCTCCCTCTTGTCAATCATCTGGGAAACATCACACGTCCCAGATGATTGCGTGGCCAATCATGTGACCTGTAGGCATATGGCGCCGCTCACGCATTGCGCAGTGGGTCACAGCCAGGTGCGCACAGTTACAATGCCAGCGCTGCCCAGCGGAGGGGGAGACGAATGGGGCTTCGATCCCTTGCATCGCTGGACCCTGGGACAGGTAAGTGTCCGATTATTAAAAGTCAGCAGCTTCAGTATTTGTAGCTGCTGACTTAATTTTTTTTTTAAGTGGAACCCCGCTTTAACTTGTCCGGTAGATAACGCACAGGGCTTGAAAGACCCTGTTGACAAGAAATTGAAGTCATTATTAAGGGCTTCCTTTTTATTTGGCCAGTTCAGCTATTCAGACAGCTGTTGCAGCAATTGTATCTGCCAGTCCGTAAAGGATGAGGTCAAACGGCTTAATAGACCTAACCAGGAGGATGATCTGCCTGAAAATAAGACAGATATTCCTTGAGTGCTGTGTTTTGCTGTTGACGCCTTAAAAGGATTCAATACAGCAGGTTTGTCTGTATATATGCGCAGACTTTTGTGGTTTAAGAACTGGTCAGCTGAGCTTCCTTGTGAAAAGTTATTGGCAGGATTCCCCTTTCAGGGGGGAACATTTATTTGGTGATCGTTTGGACAAATCTATCGTAAAGATTTCCGGAGGGAAGAGATCTCTACTTCCTATGAAGAAAAGCACCAGGTGCCCCTCGTTTAAAACTTCAGGGACTGCTTCTTCAAATGTCTCCGTGCCAAGGCAGTTCTGCCGCCAACAGGGCATTAGGGCCAGGGGCACGCCACAAGGCCAGGGCCAGAAAAAGTCCTGGGTCCAAAATTCTTCTAAACCCAGCACCAAGCCCTCCATTTGAGGTGACGCCCCCAACTCCATCGGGTGGGAGAAAGGGTGCTGCATTTTGCGGACATTTGCAGAACAATAATTCAGGACAAGTGGGCCACCTCAATTATATCCCGCAATTACAAGCTGGAGTGCGGGGGGTTTCCCCTCAGGTTTTTAAGATCCAGCATTCTCTTGGATTCTCCAAAAAGAGACTTATTGCTTCAGGCAGTACATCATCTAGTGCAGTGTTTCTCAACCTTTTTACCGTCAAGGGTAGGGTGGCAGCAGGGTACAGGACACGGGCAGGCAAGTGCTTGTATGTGACATCATCTGGAGTGGATGGAAGGAAAGGAGGGGCCAGCGGGAAGGATCGCGTTATGAGAGGTTATGAGAGTCTTATTACAGCCGCTTCCCATGCTACTCTGCATTTTGGCTTAGACTCGATCTACCCGTCAGCTATCTGTGATTGACGGGTAGATAGCCGTGGAATCCCTGGGGACTTCTTGAGGAACCCCGGTTAAGAAACACTGATCTAGTGCATCAAGGAGTGATTGTACAGGTTCCTATATCCGAAAGAGCAAACCTGTTTTACGGTTTAAAAACCAAACGGGGTCAGAAGGCCCATTTTTGGACCTAAGATCCCTGAACCAATATCTACAAATTCAGTCCTTTGGATGGAGTCTTTCCACATAGTTGTAGCCTCGCTCCAGATGGAAGATTTTTAGCCTCCATCGATTTAAAGGACGTGTATTTACACATACCTATCTTTCAGCCTCATCAGAGGTTCCTGCGATTTACAGTAGAGGAACATCTTTTTCTGTTTGTGGCTACCCTTCGGGCTTGCTACAGATGTTCACAAAGATCCTAGCACCACTACTGGGTCTTTTAAGGGCCCAAGGGATCCTGGTGTTTGGGTATCTGTACAACCTCCTGCTCAGAGATCACTCATTACAGGCTCTAGAATGGAGCATAGCATGCACAGTGCGGTATTTGAAAAGCTTAAGCTGGATCAGAAATACCGAAAAGTCAGCCCTGAAACCAGCTCAAGGTCTAAAGTATTTAGGTATAATCCTAGATACGGTCCAAGTAAGAGTATTCTTACCACCCACAAGGATCTATGCCCTGAAGAATCAGGTGCATCAGATAAGGGGCACCTGACAACCCTCCATTTGGCTCTGTATGAGTCTTCTAGGGAGGACGGTATCCTCCTTCGCAGCAGCGACCTACGCCCAGTTCCATTCCAGGCCTCTACAACAAGACATCTTGTTGTCTTGGAACAGGAGAGGACAAGCTCTAAATGAATCCAATGTTCTTATCTCCTCGGGCATGCTTAAGCCTAAATGGTTGTTTCCAGGATCAGAACCTGCAAAAGGGAAGAGCCTTCCTCCCGGTAACTTGGAGAGTACTGACTACAGATGCCAGTCTCTCGAGCTGGGGAGCGACAATAGAAGGGCTCACAGCTCAGGAGAAATGGTCAAGGACACAACAGATCCTGCCAATCGATGTCCTGGAATTACAGGCAGTAAGACTGGCCCTATGGTCCAGGACGGTGGAGCTTCAGGACTGCCCTATCGGGGTTCAGTCCAGCAAATGCCACTGCAGTGGCCTATATAAACCACCGAGGCGGTACTAGGAGTCGTTCAGCTCTGGAGGAGGTGAACCACATACTAGCCTGGGCAGAGGGACGTGCCAATTTTATCTGCAGTTCGTATCCTGGGAATAGAGAACTGAAAGGCAGATTATCTCAGCCGCCAGAAGATTTGCCCTGGGTAAGGGTCCCTACACCCAGGGGTGTTCCAGCAAATTTGCGTTGGGGATGGCCAGAGGTCAGCCTACTGGCATCCAGGTTTCAACAAGTTATAGCAGTTTGTGTCCTGAACAAGAGATCCTCTGGCAATCAGAGCAGATTCTCCGGTAGTTCCATGGAGCCAGTACTCCCTGATTTATGCTTTCCCTCCGATCCCACTCCTTCCACATTTGTTGCACAGGATTCACAGAGAGGGAGTTCCAGTCATTCTGGTGGCACCAGCCTGGCCCAGAAAGCCTTGGTGCCCAGAGATTGGGTGACAATAGACAGGCCATGGACGATTCCTCGGTGCCCCAATCTACTGTCTCAAGGTCCTATATTCCACCCCAATTTACAGTCTCTAAATTTGACAGCATGGCTATTGAAGCCAGGGTGTTAAAGGACCAGTGGTGTCTACCCTAGTGATTTGCTAGAAAAGCTGTCACTAGGAAGATCTATCGTGAGGTCTGGAAGACTTTTATTGCTTAGTGTGAAGCCAAAAAATGGCATCCTCGGAAATACGCGATTGGGAGAATTCTCTCTTTTCTACAGTCAGCTGTGGAAATCAAATTGACTTTAAGTACAATCTGAGGTCAAGTTTTGGCCCTATCAGTATTTTTCCAAAGGCCCTTAGCCTCCCATTCCCTGGTCCGAATCTTTATGCAGGGGGCAACTGGCTTTCTTCCCCCGTTAGGTCACCTATGTGTCCTTGGGACTTGAACCTGGTGCTGTCTGTGTTACAGAAACATCCATTTGAACCTATGAAAGAAATTCCATTAGACTTGCTGACACGCAAGCTAGCCTTCCTGATGGCTATCAGCTTGGATAGAAGGGTGTCGGAGTTGGTGGCCTTTTCAGGCAGAGATCCGTACTTCATACTCCAACACGACAGGGTTGTGTTACGACCTGTTCCATCATTTTTGTCAAAAATGGTGTCAGCCTTTCATTTAAATCAGGACATTATTTTGCCTTCTTTTTTCTCTCAACCTCATTCGGTGGAAGAAAGACGACTACATTCTTTGGACGTTGTCCAGGCAGTCAAGGTTTATTTGTCTAGATCTGCGGAGATCCGAGGATCAGACTCCTTTTTTGTTGACCCTAGAAGGAGCAGGCAGCTTCCAAAGATTCCATTGCCAATTAGGTCCGTCAATTGGTCATTCAGGCCTATGGTCTGAAACGTAAAGCTCCTCCCTTTTAGGGCGAGAGCTCATTCTTCCAGGGGTCTAGGAACCTCCTGGGCTTTTCGAGGTCAGATATCTGTGACTCAGATTTGTAAGGCTGCTACCTGGTCTTCAGTGCATACCTTCACAAAATGTTATCAAGTGGATGTTTGAGCAGCCGAGGATTCAGCTTTCGGCCGCAGTGCACTGCGGGCTGTCATATAAGGTGATGGCTATTGTTTGGCAAGGTGTCTCCCTCCCCTCAAGGCTATTGCTCTGGGACATCCCAGCAGGTAATGAATATTAGCCTAACTCTGTGTCCCATGATGTATGAAAAATAATATGGGATTTACTTGTAAAATCCTTTTCGTGGAGTACATCCCCTCTTTTTGAGAATTCAGTGCTTGCTACATAACTGAAGTACTTCCTGTATGTGAGGGGTTATATAGGGGATCACTTCCTGTCTAGACCTTTGGTCTACCAGTGTCCATTCACCTGGAGATGAAGTATAACCCAGCAGGTAATGAATATTAGCCTAATGCCATGTCCACATGGCTGGACTTTTCGACAGCAAAGGTCCAACAGAATGAATCCGTCAGACAATTTGATCGTGTCTGGTCTTCATCTGACCTTTGCTGTTGAAAAATCAGATGGCCTTTAGATTTAGAACATGTTTCAAATCTTTCCGACGGACTCGAGTCCGGTCAAAAAATAGATTTTTCTGTATGCTAATCTGACGGCCAAAAACTGATGCAAGGGGAGCTACTGGCTATTGGCTATGAACTTCCTTATTATAGTCTGGTTGTACATCATCACGTTAAAATTCATCGGCCTTTGGTGTGATTGTGTGTAGATAAGTCCGATTCGACGGAAGTCCGTCAAAGTCCGACGGAATTCAGTCCGTCAAAGTCCGGTCGTATGTACAGGACATTACACTGTTTCCCATGATGTACTTAGAGGGGGGAGAGTCTCTCATGCAACATCGCTGGATTGAGATGGGGCTCAGGTATTAGAGGGGCTGAGGAGGGCTGCTGCACACAGAAGTTTTTTTTTTTAATCTCAGTGCATAGATGCATTAAGATAAAAAACCTTCTGACTTTATAACCACTTTAAGGAAAACTTGTGTAAATGGGCTTGAAAACATGCATTCCTTAGCATTTGTTTTATAAACGGTTATCCACTTACAGTATTCTGCCTGTGTATGTTTCTTTCAGTATGCGTATTTTCTCTGTTTGTCCCTCCCCAGGATTCGGTAACACTCTGTTCTTATCCCTTTGTGTTTGATGCTCAAGCCAAGACCAAAATGTTACAGACCGATGCTGAGTTACAGATGCAGGTACCGAATGTAAAGTCTACAAATGCATGCAGAGATGGTTCCTTTTTTTATTTTTTTTTATTTTTTTAGGAGTTATAATCTTTTTATGTGCTTTCAAAATCTTCTAGTTTGGCATAAAATTATATCATTGTATAAATATTTCCTGGGACTGGGGACATGCTTTAAATCTCAGTTGGCATATTATTTAAAGCGACCTCTAGTTCAAACAAATTACAAGAATTTAAAGATAAAATAAAAATGCACAATACTCGTCTTTAATCCAGAGCAGTCCTTATTTTCCATCACTTAGATGTCCTTGGTCTTTTGTGATGAATGACAGCCAGTATCATTCAATTCACTTTTTCCTCTGAGTTCAGGCTTTGAGAGAAAAAGTGTGTGTGTGTGTGTGTGTGTGTGTGTGTGTGTGTGTGTGTGTGTGTGTGTGTGTGTGTGTGTGTGTGTGTGTGTGTGTGTGTGTGTGTGTTTTTAATATATATATATATATATATATATATATATATATATATGTGTGTGTGTATATATGTAGTTTAATATACATTCACTGTTTTTTTTTTTTCCTCTGAGTTCAGGGTTTGAGAGAAAAAGTGTGTGTGTTTTTATATATATATATGTGTATATGTAGTTTAATATACATTCACTGGTCACTTTATTAGGTACACTTGGTCAATTGCTTAGTAACACAAATTGCTAATCAACCGATCACATGGCAGCAACTCAATGCATTTAGGTATCTAGATGTAGTGAAGACAACTTGCTGAAGTTCACACTAAGCATCAGAAGGGGGAAGAAAGGGGATTTAAGTGACTTTGAACGTGGCATGGTTGTTGGTGCCAGACGGGCTGGTCTGAGTATTTCAAAAACTGCTGATCTACTGGGACTTTCATGCACAACCATCTCTAGGGTTTACAGAGATAGGTCAGAAAAAGAGAAAATATCCAGTGAGCGGCAGTTGTGTGGACGAAAATGCCCTGTTGATGTCAGAGGAGAATGGGCAGACTGGTGCGAGATGATAGAAAGGCAACAGTAACTCAGATAACCACTTGTTACAACCAAGGTGTGCAGAATACCATTTCTGAAAGCACAACACTTTTCACCTTGAAACAGATGGGCTACAGCAGCATAAGACAACACTGGGTGCAACTACTGTCAGCTAAGAACAGGAAACTGAGGCTACAATTCGCACAGGCTCACCAAAATTGGACAATAGAAGATTGGAAAATGTCTGGTCTGATGAGTCTTGATTTCAGCTGCGACATTCAGATGGTAGGGTCAGAATTTGGCATAAACAATTTGAAAGCATGGATCCATCCTGCCTTGTATCAACGGTTCAGGCTGGTGGCCTGAAGGATATTTTCTTGGCACGTTTTAGGCCCCTTCATACCAATTGAGCATCATCTAAACGCCACAGCCTACCTCAGTATTGTTGCTGCCTATGTCCACCCCTTTATGACTACAGTGTACCCATCTTCTGATAGCTGCTTCTAGCAGGATAATGTCACAAAGCTCAAATAATCTCACCACTGGTTTCTTGAACATGAAAATGAGTTCACTGTACTCCAATGGCCTCCACAGTCACCAGATCTCAATCCGATAAAGCACTTTGGGATGTGGTGGAATGAGAGAGTAGCATCATGTATGTGCAGTTGATGAATCTGCAGCAACTGCCGGATGCTATCATGTCAATATGGACCAAAATCTCTGAGGAATCTACTCCACAAAGAATTAAGGCAGTTCTAAGGGCAAAAGTGGGTCCAACCAGGGACTAGTAAGGTGTACCTAATAAAGTGGCCAGTGAGTGTATGTACAGTATGTATACAGTGCCTTGAAAAATATTTTGTCATGTTACAACCAAAAACCTAAATGTATTTTATTGGGATTTTATGTGATAGACCAACACACCGTGCACACAATTGTGAAGCGGAAGGAAAATTATAGATGTTTTTCAATGTTTTTTTTTTACAAATAATTATATGAAAAGTGGTGGTGTGCATTTGTATTACGCCCCTTTATTCTGATACCCCTAACTGAAATCTAGTGTAAACAATTGGCTTCAGAAGTCACCTAATTAGTAAATCGAGTCCACCTGTGTGTAATTTAATCTCAGTATAAATACAGATGTTCTGTGAAGCCCTCTGAGGTTGGTTTTAGAGAACCTTAGTGAATAAACAGCATCATGAAGGCCAAAGAACACACCAGACAGGTCAGGGATAAAGTTGTGGAGAAGTTTAAAGAAGGGTTAGGTTATAAAGAAAATATCCCAAGCTTTAAACATCTCACTGAGCATTGTTCAATCCATCATCCGAAAATGGAAAGAGTATGGCACAACTGCAAACCTACCAAGACATGGCAGTCCACCTAAACTGAAAGGTCGGGGCAAGGAGAGCATTAATCAGAGAAGCAGCCAAGAGGCCCATGGTAACTCTGGAGGAGCTGCAGAGATCCCCAGCTCAGGTGGGAGAATCTGTCCACAGGACAACGGTTAGCCCTTGTACACACGGTCGGAGATTCCGACAACCAAATCCGACGGATTCTGTCCAACGGATTTTGTCCGACGGATCTTGTCCGAAACTGTTGCATACACACGGTCGGACGAAGTTGTCGGAAAATCCGATCGTTCAGAACGTGATGACGTTATTTTGTTACGACGGGACTACGTTCAGGCTAGTAGCCAATATCTTTGGTCTAGGAATTTGATCTGAGCATGCGTGGCACTTTGTCTGATCGGAATTCTCTACACATGATCGGAGTATGTCCGATAGGACTAGTTTGTCGGAAAATATTTCCAGCAAGTTGGAAAATTTGGTCCGACGGATATTCCGACGGAAACAGTCCGATGCATACTGCACACAGTCAGATTATCCGACAAAACGGTCCGATAGGACACATTCCGACGGATTCTCCGACCGTGTGTTCAAGGGCTAAGTTGTGCACTCCACAAATCTGGCCTTTATGGAAGAGTGGCAAGAAGAAAGCTATTTTTGAAAGAAAGCCATAAGAAGTCCCATTTGCAGCTTGCGAGAATGTGGGGGACACAGCAAACATGTGGAAGAAGGTGCTCTGGTCAGATGAGGCCAAAATTTAACTTGGGCCTTAAAGCAAAATGATATGTGGTGGAAAACTAACACTGCACAACACCCTGAACACATCATCCCCACCGTGAAACATGGTGGTGACAGCATCATGTTGTGAGGATGCTTTTCTTCAGCAGGCACAGGGAAGCTGGTCAGAGTTTATGGGAAGAAGGATGGAGCCAAATACAGGGAAATCTTAGAAGAAAATATCTTCTGCCGTGGACTTTTCCACGGAGTTCCGCCGAAATGGACTTGCCTACACACGATCACACCAAAGTCCGATTGCTTAGAATGCGATGATGTACGACGGGACTAGAAAAAAGGAAGTTCAATAGCCAGTAGCCAATAGCTGCCCTTGCGTCATTTTTGGTCCGTGGGAACAGCATACAGACTAGCGGTTTTCTCGATGGGAACTGGTTCCGGCGGAAAGATTTTAAACATGTTCTATTTCTAGGTCCATCAGAATTTTAGAAAGAAAAAGTCTTATGAAGCCCCCACACGATCGAAATGTCCAACAGTATGATTCTGTCAGGCTTTTTTTGCCGGAAAGTCCAGTCATGTGTACAGGGCATTAGAGTCTGCAAAAAAACTTGAGACTGGGGCGGCGGTTCACCTTCCAGCAGGACAACGACCCTAAACATACAGCCAGAGACAATGGAATGGTTTGGAGCAAAGCATGTTCATGTGTTAGAATGACCCAGTCAAAGTCCAGGCCTAAATCCAATTGAGAATGTTTTGTTTAGACTTGAAAGCTGCTGTTCACAGACGCTCTCCATCCAATCTGAGAGAGCTTGAGCTATTTTGCAAAGAAGAATGGGCAAAAATGTCACTCTAGATGTGCAAAGCCGGTAGAGACAAACCCAAAAAGACTTTCAGCTGTAATTGCAGTGAAAGGAGGTTCTACAAAGTACTGACTCCGGGGGGCTGAATACAAATGCACACCACACTTTTCACATATTTATTTGTAAAAAGTTTTTGAAAACCATTTATCATTTTTCTTCCACTTCACAATTATGTGCGACTTTGTGTTGGTCTATCACATAAAATACCAATAAAATACATTTAGGTTTTTGGTTGTAACATGACAAAATATGGAAAATGTCAAGGGGTATGAATACTTTTTTCAAGGCGCTTTATATATTAAAGTGTATGTGTTTGGGGGGAGTAAACCTAATTGCTGTGATTTACACAGAGGTTCTAAAGTGCTTGTGTGTGTGTGTGTGTGTGTTTCCCATTTAGTTTATATTGGTAGCTACCTTGCTTTCCTTTATAGATGCTGCATGTCAAACAAGCAAGCAATCGGAGAGTTCCTTAGGAATGCCCTCACTGCTGTGTGATAATAGCTAATCTAGCTAGCATTTCCAGTTTCTTGAAAATAGACTTGGACATTCTTCTAATTGTATTCAGTTACATTGCAAATAAGAACAATGTATTACAAAACCACAACAATTTGGTATCCTGGGGCTAATGAAAGTGGTCGTGTGGTTTGTTATTATGGTCTCGTACATATGACTACAGTAGTCTTTTTTATTGAGGACATTTGCTAAGAAGACTGATAAGAAAATATAATTCCTAATGCAAAACAGGCATTCTTTCTTAAAAAAAAAAAAAAAAACATTGTCTATTGGACTCATATGGTTTGCGCAGTTCAGCATATGGGGAGAATTCAAAATTAAGAACTTGTGAATGGCTACTCAAGTTGTTTTTTGAATAAGGAAAAAAAGGGGTTTGCTGCCCATGATGCAATGGGAGCTTTCTCTGCTCTGGATATGGTAGAATGTGCTGTTAAACAAGATTATTGGATAAGTTAAATATTTTACGGTGTACGTTTCAGTACTGCAAGTTGGATACCCACAGCTCTTGCCCAATATCTCTCTGTTAGACTGAAATAAAGTGGGTCTAAACCTATGTAGCACTAACCCCTGAAGGAGCTGCTGGTTTTGTTTGGGCTTACCGTTACCTCACCTGCTCGCCTCTTCATCTTAGGGGAGTCCTGTGGAAAGTAGTTCACAGTCCTTCAATAGAGGGTTAGAGGATAAGGTGGAAATCAGGCACCTAGTTATTGCGGGTTAGAGGTATTAGTCAGATCCAGAGGACAAACGGCCCCATAGACTGGATCCAGCAGTTACCGGATAGGCCCCTCTCACTTGACCTAGCAGCCGATGAAATGCCAAAGTCTCTCCCACAGACTAGTTAATTGAACTTGTTAATTGAGCTTAGAGATTTTTGAGAGTTTTTAGGAAGAACTAACATACAGTACCAGATTCTTTCAGCCGACCCGGCGATACTGTAAGGATATTGATCCGGGTTGCGTCCTCAAACTGAGTTTCCAGGCTCCTCCAGAGACACCAGCCATGCGCTCGGTCCTCCACTGGAAAAGTCCTCCAGCTTTTCTTGGCTTCTCCCCGCGGGTGAGATGGCACAGGACCACCCCTGGATCATTAGGCCCCAAGATATTCCTGGGCCTACACTCTCAGTTGCGAAGCCCCAGGCCAGCCGGCCCGAGGCGCAAGACCATGCGAGACAGACCCCAGGCCAGGAGTGCCCTGGGGTTGGGATCACGGACCCCTGGAAAACGAACCCCAAAAAATTGCGTCGGTACCTTTTTTATATACCCTCTCCCAGAATGCACAGCAGGGAAACCACACCTACTGAACCATTTCCAAGCAAGAGGTGGCATTCAATGCATCCAGCCTGCTGCTGTTCCACACTGACCAACGGTGACAGCGACACCTACGGTCAGGTGGGAATCAGTGCAACCCAGCTGGACTGGTACAGAAACCAGAACTTTTAGAGAAATTGAGCCAAACTACAGCCAAACTACAGCTTCAGACAATTAAATAAAAAAAATAAAAAAAATAGCATCTGCTCATCAGGAGCAGGGCGCTACACCTAAAACCCAAAATTTAATACATTGCATATTACTAGTCCTTGATTTGGTGGCTTTATTATTATTAATAATATAATATTATTTTTTTTTTTTTCAAGCCTATTTTGCTTTAATTTCAGCTGGTAATCCTTCAAATAATACACTTCATGTCCTTGGGTAACTATGTCATTCCTCCATTGTAACTATGGAGGGAGCCATGGTTCTCACCCTAGGCTGCACCCCAGACATGGACTACAAACATTTCCATATCTCTTCATCTCTGTTACATAGAGTCCAGAGAAATAAGTAGTGTACAGAAGATGGCAAGGAAGGAAGATGTTTTTCTGTGAGGCTCACAGAAAGTGGTTCGGACACTGCATTTCTTGTAACATCAACACACATTTGCTGTAAATGTTTTTAGCCAGGGAAAAAAAAAACCAATGCAGCCACCTTACCCAAGAACTGTTACTTATTCTATTTTTGTTCTTGGGTTTAGTTATCCTTTGAAGCCATATATGTATTTAAACAAAAATATATCGCAGCGCGTACAGGATAAATATATAAATCAAGTGACAAAACCTAACTGATGTAACATTACAATAATGCTTACAACATAAGAAAAATAATAATTGATGAAAATATACAAAGGTGGTCAATAATTAAAGTGACAAGTGCTCCAATGTGCTCCAAATAAAGTGTAAATGTGCTCCAAAGAAGATGACTGGTGCTTCCTGCCACACTCCCCTTTTTGACCCTACTCGCCAGAAATCATTGACCACCATCTTCGCAGTCTGGGGTCAAACAGGCAGTGATCAATCAGATCTGGTATAAGGCGGATGATAGGGTGCAGTAAAATCCTCTAAAAATATTCTGGGGCTCGCGAATTAGGTAACCAAGCTCAAACGATGGGGAGAGAAGAAAAAAGGACCGATAGTGACGTACTGTATGATTTTATAAAATCACGCTTCTCAGGCATCGCTTACATACAAGTAGTGAAAACAGGCATTAGTACAACCAAGAAACGCAGCTGGTCTGCATGCGTTCCACGGAAAGCAGAAATGACGTCAATGGTTGGATGAAACCGGAAGTGCGTCAATGTGTTTCGCCCCTCCTCCAGGGTGTCATCAAGCACATCACATATGGTTTCAAAGAAACAAATTTATATGCGGGGTGCTAGATGACTCCTCCCACTACACCCAATCTAAAGCAACCAATTACTCTAGGTGTCAGCCACCAGTTCACCCGATGTGACAGCACATCCTGTTTACAGATAACATACTGGCTTTAAAAGATATGTTTAATAGTACATATGACATAATCCTTGATGTCTCAAAAAATAAATTGCATAAAATTTGTAAAATATACATAAAATTAAATGTACATATCGCTTCAATTCCAAGAAGGCAATTGGTAGAGAATATAAAATTTCTTACTGAACACATTTTTTTTAAAATAAAAAATAAAGTAAAAATTAAAAAATATTAGAAGAAAAATTATAAAAATGAAAATAAAAAAAATATAAAAATAAAACGAAAAAACTAAATAAAAATTAAATCAAAATAAAGATAAAAATAAATAAATAAAAATAAAATAAGAATATGAAAACTAAATAGAATACAATATATGTGTGAGAGCCTAGTTATTCAAATATTAAATGCAGTACCAGTGGATTCAATATACACATCTATTATTCTACAAGGCCTAAATCTTGAAGAACATTTTTCAGGAAGCAATTCAAATCTAGCTCTATGTTTAAGCCAAGGGGGTTCATAGGCCTGCGAGATTGTCTGCCTGAGGTTAGACCCTCTCCTATGTTCCTCTGCCCTATCAATTCTGAAGAAAGTCAGATTCAAAGTCAATTCTGATGAAACCACTTGGATCCCTGTTGTGAAACAATCTGAAATGATTGGACAGGCTGTGATGTTTTAAACCCTTTATTTTATTTACATGCTCTCTCAGCCTGACTCCTAACTCTCTTGTGGTCCTGCCCACATATTGAAGACCACAATGGTGCAACAACAAATGGGTGACGTGTGGTCCCACAGGTAATAAACTTCCTAATATCATAGGATCTATCCTGGGAGTGAGAGGCAAAATTAGTGGTCTTCCTTTTCCTATGTTTTGAAGTTCTACATATAACACACTTCCCGCAGCTAAAAAAAAGCCAATTTGATCCAAAAAGGTGAACTGCTTTCTAGGGGGATTGATGACATGTGCAAGCTTCAAACGGAGTGTAGGTGGTGTGGTATAAATGAATAATGGTTTAGCTGGCAGAATATATTTCAAATCTCTATCCTTGAGAAGCAAGTGCCAGTGCTTTCTAACTATACCTTCAAACTGTTTATACTGTCTCGCGTAGCCTGTCAGAAAAGCTACCCCATAGTCTCTCTTCTTTTCTTTTTTTCTGGAACAGAGATTCTCTATCCATACCTCTTACTAGTTCTTTAGTTTTCTTTAGTTCTTAACGGTCATACCCCCTTTCATGAAATCTTTCCAAAATTAATCCTGCCTGCACATCATAGTCCTCGATTTTATTATGGTTCCTTGTCACCCTTAATATTTGTCCCTTTGGGATAGCACCCAACCATCTTGGATGGTGGCAACTCCTCGTCGGGATGTATCCGTTTCTGTCGACATCTTTGAAAAGGGTGCAGGTTAACAGTCTCCCATTCGCTTTTTATAGATGACCAAATCAAGAAAATTTGCTGCCTCGTAATCATAAGGAAATGCCATAGGAATTATCCTCCATTCCTTCAAGGAATGGACAAAAAGATTTCTGTGATCCTTCCCAAACTATTATGATGTCATCTATATAATGTTTGTAAAATCTCTGTTCCGGTATATTTTTATCAAAAATGGCTTCTTTCTCCCACCTACTCAAAAAGAGAAAAATTATGGCACATTCCTAGATCTAGGGCCTGTAAAAGGAACTCCCTCTGTCTAGATTTAATGTTGGTTTTCCTCAAGGCCCATTCCACTACTTCTAAGGCATGGTGTTGTTGGATGTTCGTATAGACTGAATTGACATCCACACTGGCCAAAATACAATTATCATCAACTGTTAATGGGTTTAATAAAGTTCTATAAGATCTTTGCTATCTTTCAAATACGCCAGACACTTTTTTGTGTGAGGGGTTGTAAAAAACAATCTAGGTACTCCCGCCAGCCCAGAGAACAGTCAGTTGAACCCACTTACAATAGGCCTACCTGGGGTTCTATGTGGATTCTTGTGTACCTTGGGTAATTAGTAAATAACCGGAAATCTGTTTGCATCAGGTATGAGGCATCTCGTTTCTTTTTTGTTTAGTATCCCATCACTACGTGCACCTTTTAATCAAATTCTTCAGCTTGGCCTTGAATTTGTTGGTGGTATTCCCCTTGAGTTTCTCATAGGATTCCACATCACCCACAAGCCTACCCAATTCCTCTAGATAATCACTCTTATTAAGAATGACCAGACCACCCCCTTTATCAGCCGATCTGATCACTATGTTTTTCTAAGCCTCTCTCAATATCTTTTTTTGTGTCCACTGAAATGGACACTTAGGCCGCGTACACACGGGCGGATTGTCTGCCCAACTAAGTTCGGCAGACAATCCGACAGACAGTCCGTTCAAAATTTGCATGAACGGACTTGACCACACACAATGAGCAGACAGTCCGCTGAAAGCGTGCGTGATGACGTGTACAGCACGTACGACGGGACTAGAAACACGACGTCCTATACACTGCAATGCAACCTTCGGCCGTGTAAACCCTTTCTGAGCATGCGCCATACTTAGTTCGTCCAACTTGCCTACACACGAGCGGACTGTCCGCTGAAACCAAGTTTGGACGGACAAAACCAAGTTTGAACGGACTGTCTTACGGAAATTCCGTAAGACTTTGTTCGTCAGACTGTCCGCTGAAAAAGTCCGCTGAAGCCCACACACGAGCGGATTGTCCGCTGAAACACTGTTCAGCGGACTAAGTTGGACAGACAATCCGCCCGTGTGTACGCGGCCTTAGATTATTTAAATCTTGCTCCACCAGAGATTTGAAAACCTCAACAAAATGAATATTTTCTATTTTATGTTTGAAAACGAAATTGTTCCTAAGAAGTGTATATTCTTAGGAACACTTTACTCACCCCTATGGTTTTGGCCCCTATAGCCCTGTGATCCTCTGGTAGGTGGGGGATGATATTCGTTCCTAAGGGTTTCATATCTGTTGCGGGTGGGAACTCCATACTGTGGAGTCTCAAATGGAGTTCTATCCCTTCTCTCTTCATGGTATTCACCTCTATTCTGGTCCCTCTGATATCCATCATTATTCCTAATGGGTGAATTGGGATCGGCTGGGATAAGTTCCCTCTCCTCTGTTGAGGCTCTTGACATTGTACCCTGATCATCACTTACTTTTTGCCATCTATATACTTTGTTAGTTTTATAATCATTAGTGTCCCTGATATATTTTTTCATTTTCTTCTTTTGTGTTTCTTTATCAAGTTTCCCTACAAATTCTTGCAGTTGCTTCATTTTGTCCTTGTATTTTCCTGTTTCTATTTAGGGACCAAGTTTTGCTTTAATGACATTAATATTAGCTTCTAATAACTTTAATTTCCTCTCTTTCCTAGCTATCAAAATCTCTAGTATTTTTTTTTCTGGATGATTAAAGAAGGAAAACCATTCGTCCTCCAAATCCTTTCCCACCAAACCATCATTGGGGGCATTGTCACATCTCAGACGCCTGGGGGTGATATTGTCTTTAACATACTTGCCGAGAGTAAAAACATCCCCCCCAGGTTCTGACTTGCTTATCCAAAGCACCTTTTAACTGTTTGAAATCCTGGTTAATGTCGAAATTACCATTTGGTTTGTGAGAAGAAATCATCAGCATTAAAATTCCTATTGTTGACAAACGTGAAAAAAAAATATATATTATTAATTTTCTTTTAACATTTTTTTAATTTTCACTTTTTTATTTTTTTTATTAATTTACTTATTTTTAGAAAAAAAAAATTTGTTTGGTAGTTAATTGTATATTTTCTACCAATTTCTTTCTTGGGATCGATACAATATGTATATTCTATTTTCTATATAGGGATTGATGCGATATGTACATTTAATTTTATATATATTTCCCAATTTTATGTAATTTATTTTTGAGAAATCATGGATTATGTCATATGTACATATATTTTTTAAAGCCAGTATGTTATCGGTAAACAGAATATGATGTCACATCGGGTGAACTGGTGGCTGACACCTAGAGTAATTGGTTGCTTTAGATTGGCTGTAGCGGGAGGAGTCCTCTAGCTCCCTGAATATAAATTTAGTTTCTTTGAAACCGGATATGATGTGCTCGATGATGCCCTGGAGGAGGGGTGAACTGCGTTGACGCACTTCCGGTTTCATCGGAACATTGATGTAATTTCCGCCCTCCGTAGAACGCACGCCGATAAGCAGCATTTCCTGAAAGATGCCTGTTTTCACTACTCGTATGTAAGTGACGCGTGAGAAGCGTGATTTTATACAGTCATACAGTACTTCAGTCCTTTTTTCTTCTCTCTCCATCGTTTGAGCTTGGTTACCTACTCTGCAAGCTCCAGAATATTTTTAGAGGATGTTACTGCACCCAATCATCTGGCTTATACCAGATCTGATTGATCACTGCCTGTTTGACCCCAGACTGTGAAGCTGGTGGTCTATGATTTATGGTGAGTGGGGTCAAAAAGGGGGAGTGGCACGCAGCACCAGTCATCTTTTTTGGATCACATTTACACTTTATTTGGAGCACTTATCACTTTAATTATTGACCATCTTTGTATATTTTCATCAATTATTATTTATCTTATCAGTTGTAAGCATTATTGTAAAGTTGCATCAATTGCTTGATTTATATATTTATCCTGTAGGCGCTTTGATTATATTTTTGTTTATTTAGTGAGGTGTAGCACCTTTGTACAGCTGCCAGCAGGTCTTTATTAGTTCACCAGTATATATCTAAGGTATAAGGGTCACCTTGATAGCGCTGTGTGTATATGTATGGGTGTATGTGTGTGTAATTTTATTCATACATATATAATTTTTTTTTTTTTTTTTTTTAAATTAAATTCATATATCTATTTTAGCTATAGTTAAAGATGAAAATTTGCAAAAATTATAACTTGTATATTCTGGAAAGAAACCATAGTTTTGTCTGTATACATAGGTGGCAGTGAACGGAGCTAACCTACAAAATGTATTCACGCTGCTGTCTATGGAGCCCGTTCTGGCCAAAAACCCCTTCCTGGTGCTACATGTGAGGAGAACCAGCTTGGTGGCTGATGCCCTGAGGGAGCTGAGTATCCACTCTGACCTAGATTTGAAGAAGCCTTTGAAGGTATGAAAACTCACAAAGACATCTTAACAGAACCATAAAAAGTCAAATATTAACAATACCTTTTTTTTTCTTTTGAAAAATAGAAAATAAGAATTGTTGAGTTGTTGCCTGTAGTGACCAGTGAATTTCAGGGGTGCTGTTTTTCAAGTGCACCTTGAAGGGTCTGAAGCTCTAAAGGGTGAATAGCACTCTTTCTTGTTTGCTCCAATGATCTTTTCTAGCTCAGGCCCTTGCGTACCAGTTTAAACCACTTCACTACCACAGTATGACTTTTAAATGGTGAAGTACCAAATGGCTATTTGCCAAGTTCCAATTTTAGATGGTTCTGGACAAAGCAACTTCAAGTGTTGTGCTGGTTAATATCTGTGAGCTGAGCCGTCCTTGAGTGGCTCTATTCACAGATATGGTGTTCAGAGCTGATCCAAGTGGCTCTGAAATTATTGTTTTGCTGCAATTTGTCAGGGAGACCAGTCACAGCAATTACATATTGTTTTTTTTAACCCTTTCACCCACCGCCTCTCCTGTACATTTGATTTGCACACTGTCGCTCTATGTGACCTGTGTATTAACCCTTCACGTCCCTTTCTGCACATCTATACATTGACCTTCCATCTCCATTCTCCCATTGTGTATGATCTACATATTAACCTCTTGACCACCTCTTCACTCCTGTGTATGACTTTCATGCACTGGATCTAGTGCACCATTATCAAGCTCCATGTTTTAGCCCCCCTGAATACTAGTATGTCTCTTAATTTTCAAAAATTATGTAAGGGAAACAGTTTTTTTCCCCCTCCCCCCTAAGATATGTGTATATACATGTATGTTTGTGCGTATGTGCGTGTGTGTGTGTGTATATGTGTATATATATATATATATATATATATATACATACATACATACATACATACATACATACATACATCATATATATATATATATATATACAGTGCCTACAAGTAGTATTCAACCCCCTGCAGATTTAGCAGGTTTACACATTCGGAATTAACTTGGCATTGTGACATTTGGACTGTAGATCAGCCTGGAAGTGTGAAATGCACTGCAGCAAAAAAGAATGTTATTTCTTTGTTTAATTTTTTTTTTTAAATAGTGAAAAGTTTATTCAGAGGGTCAATTTTATTATTCAACCCCTCAATTCAACAGAATTCTGTTTGGTTCCCCTAAAGTATTAAGAAGTAGTTCAGGCACAAAGAACAATGAGCTTCACATGTTTGGATTAATTATCTGTTTTTCCAGCCTTTTCTGACTATTTAAGACCCTCCCCAAACTTGTGAACAGCACTCATACATGGTCAACATGGGAAAGACAAAGGAGCATTCCAAGGCCATCAGAGACAAGATCGTGGAGGGTCACAAGGCTGGCAAGGGGTACAAAACCCTTTCCAAGGAGTTGGGCCTACCTGTCTCCACTGTTGGGAGCATCATCCGGAAGTGGAAGGCTTATGGAACTACTGTTAGCCTTCCACGGGCTGGACAGCCTTTGAAAGTTTCCTCCCGTGCCGAGGCCAGGCTTGTCCGAAGAGTCAAGGCTAACCCAAGGACAACAAGGAAGGAGCTCCGGGAAGATCTCATGGCAGTGGGGACATTGGTTTCAGTCAATACCATAAGTAACGTACTCCACCGCAATGGTCTCCGTTCCAGACGAGTCCGTAAGGTACCTTTACTTTCAAAGCGTCATGTCAAGGCTCGTCTACAGTTTGCTCATGATCACTTGGAGGACTCTGAGACAGACTGGTTCAAGGTTCTCTGGTCTGATGAGACCAAGATCGAGATCTTTGGTGCCAACCACACACGTGACGTTTGGAGACTGGATGGCACTGCATATGACCCAAACAATACCATCCCTACAGTCAAGCATGGTGGTGGCAGCATCATGCTGTGGGGCTGCTTCTCAGCCAAGGGGCCTGGCCATCTGGTCCGCATCCATGGGAAGATGGATAGCATGGCCTACCTGGAGATTTTGGCCAAAAACCTCCGCTCCTCCATCAAGGACCTTAAGATGGGTCGTCATTTCATCTTCCAACAAGACAACGACCCAAAGCACACAGCCAAGAAAACCAAGGCCTGGTTCAAGAGGGAAAAAATCAAGGTGTTGCAGTGGCCTAGTCAGTCTCCTGACCTTAACCCAATTGAAAACTTGTGGAAGGAGCTCAAGATTAAAGTCCACATGAGACACCCAAAGAACCTAGATAACTTGGAGAAGATCTGCATGGAGGAGTGGGCCAAGATAACTCCAGAGACCTGTGCCGGCCTGATCAGGTCTTATAAAAGACGATTATTAGCTGTAATTGCAAACAAGGGTTATTCCACAAAATATTAAACCTAGGGGTTGAATAATAATTGACCCACACTTTTATGTTTAAAATTTATTAAAATTTAACTGAGCAACATAACTTTTTGGTTTGTAAGATTTATGCATCTGTTAATAAATCCTGCTCTTGTTTAAAGTTTGAAGGCTCTAACTTATTTGCATCTTATCAAACCTGCTAAATCTGCAGGGGGTTGAATACTACTTGTAGTCACTGTATATATTATACCCACCAAAAAACACTGTATCTTTCTGTATATAATATTCAGTGTTCTGCGATTCGTCACAACACAGACTTTTCCCAAGGCGACTTGAGATTGTTTGTTTTTGCATGCGTGGTAGTTACTCAATAAGCCCTTACTCCATGCACTCACATTTTACAAACAGAATAATTTTCGTACATATCAATCCTTTTTGGACATTAACTGGAATGTATCCTTTCCCTTTTGGACCTACCTCAAAACAGACATTTTTTTGAGTGACCCTACGAAATGCCCACACCATCTCAGGCGCCTGACAGAATTTGAAAAACCATGCCACTCAAACTGCCCTCAGCGACATCTCAAAGATATACTCTATTCTTTTTCACATCCATAAACCCAATGAAGACAGAGCTGTGGAGGTTTGGACTAACGATCTAGCGCAGTGATTCTCAACCAGGGTTTCCGCGGAACCCTAGGGTTCCTCCAGAGGTTGCTAGGTGTTCCTTCAGCATTGGGCCATTTCTGCCTCTCGGAATAAGTTCCCACTGACATCATTGATCTTTTTAACTATCTGTAAGAAGGTAATTCTTCCCAATGACCACAAGTGTAAGGACCATTCTTCCCACTGACCATCACACTAATGTATCATGAGTTGTAGATTTTAAATTTTTTAGCAGGGGTTCCCTGAGACTGGAGAACTATTTCAAGGGTTCCTCTGTGTTGAAAAGGTTGAGAAAGGCGTATCTAGCGTTACCACTTTCAAAGGAGGATAGGTCACTCATGAACGTGAACCTCCTCAGAGGCTTTATGAATGTAAACATTCGAGAGACGAGCTACAAGCTTAGTTGTAGATGGTACCATGCATGGATGTGCATCCATGTGCCACCCCTACCGTCTAAAATGGGTGCTGGTGCTATCTTCCAGAGGACACCTTACTATATATGGTGGTCCTGCTCTAAAATTCGCCTCTATTGGACAACATCCAATCTCTGATCAGGGACATTTCTGGATATGAATTCCCTGATAGCCTGGCTGCATTTTTACTACACCAAATTGACATGCATCCCACTAAATACAAGCGCATTCTGCTGATACATTTGTTAAACACAGCCTAAAAAAGACTGGAACTCCGCCAAGATACTGGTAATAACAATGGTTTCACAGAATTGATCAGGTGGTAGATATGGAGGAGTTGGTGCATATCAGCAGAGAAACCATGTCTTCATATATGAAATTCTGGACTAGATGACATCCATTTAAAGACTTGGATACATATAAACAGTACCAAACCCATCATTCGGGACTAATTCTAACAGTTCTAATGCCACTTGTCCGTTTATTCACTCAGCCCTTTTCTCCCCCATGTGCATGTACTCTTGAGATCCACTAACCACCTCCATGTCGAATAGCATGAGGAGGGCACTATCCCACCTTTCAGTTCTCTCCTTATTACAAGCTCATGGGAGCATCCCTCACTTCTGCCAATCTGCATACAGAGCAGACTCCTTTACTGGTAGCCTGAATTTTGCCTGTGTCCGATTTTCTGCAGCTTTTTTTTTTTTTACAACGCTTGTGTTTCATTTCTCGAACAGTGTTCAAAATAAAGTCTGTGTCAACCAGCTATGCTGTTTATAATGTTGTCAGATCACCCTCCATTTCATTCATGTACTCAGCTGTAACAACATATCTTGATGCTTGTACTCCTGCTGTATGCTGTACAATTTATTTTTTTCAATAAACACTTTATGTAAAAAAAAAAGAAAAAAAAACATATTGCAATATTACAGTGAGGGGAAAAAAAATATTTGATCCCCTGCTAATTTTGTATGTTTTCCCACTGACAAAGAAATGATCAGTCTATAATTTTAATGGTAGGTCTATTTTAGCAGTGAGTGACAGAATAACAACCAAAAAATCCAGAAAACTGCATTTTCAAAAAAGTTTTATAAATTGACTTGCATTTTAATGAGTGAAATAGGTATTTGATCCCTTTGCAAAATGTGACTTTGTACTTGATGGCAAAACCCTTGTTGGCAATCACAGAGGTTAGACGTTTCTTGTAGTTGGCCGCCAGGTTTGCACACATCTCAGGAGACATTTTGTCTTACTCCTCTTTGCAGATCCTCTCCAAGTCATTAAGGTTTTGAGGCTCACATTTGGTAACTTGAACCTTAGGCTCCCTCCACATATTTTCTATGGGATTAAGGTCTGGAGACTGGCTAGGCCAAAATCCAGGTCCTCAATGTGCTTCTTCATGAGCCACTCCTTTGTTGCCTTGGCCATATGTTTTGTGTTATGCTGTTATCATGCTGTTATACCCATCCACAACCCATTTTCAATGCCCTTGCTGAGGAAAGGAGGTTCTCATCCAAGATTTGACTGTACATGGCCCCGTCAATCGTTCCTTTTGATGCAGTGAAGTTGTCCTGTCCCCTTAGCAGAAAAACACCCCCAAAGCATAATGTGCTCTGTTTGACTATGGGTATGGTGTTCTTGGGGTCATAGGCAGCATTCCTCCTCCTCCTCCAAACACCAGTTGAGTTAATACCAAAGAGCTTGATTTTGGTCTCATCTGACCACAACACTTTCACCCAGTTCTCCACTGAATCGTTCAGACGTTCATTAGCAAACTTCAGACAGGCCTGTACATGTGTTTTCTTGAGCAGGGGGGCCTTGCGATCGCTGCAGGATTTTAGTCCTTCACAGCATAGTGCTACCAATTGTTTTCTTGGCATCTATGGTCCCAGCTGCCTTTAGATCATTGACAAGATTTTCCTGTGTAGTTCTGGGCTGATTACTCACTGTTCTCATGATTATTGAAACTCCACAAGGTGAGGTCTTGCATGGAGCCCCAGACTGAGGAAGATTGACAGTTATTTGGGGTTTCTTCCATTTGTGAATAATCACACTGTTTGTCACCCTCTCACCATGCTGCTTGGCGATGGTCTTGTAGCCCAGTCCAGCCTTGTGTAGGTCTGCAATCTTGTCCTTGATATCTTTGGACAGCTCTTTGGTCTTGGCCATGGTGGAGAGATTTTAGTTTGATTGCTTCTGTGGACAGGCGTCTTTTATACAGGTAACAAGCTGAGATTAGGAGCACTCCCTTAAAGAGACTGCTCCTAATCTCAGCTTGTTACCTGTATAGAAGACACAGGGGAATCAGAAATCTTACTGATTGATAGGGGATCAAATACTTATTTCACTCATTAACCACTTGCCGACCAGCCTCTGTCATTATTCTGTGACAGTTTGGTAGGTTACCCGCGAATCGCTGTAGCTGTGCGTCGGCCCTTTAAACAGCTCTAGCAGGCCACGTGCAATCGCGGGCACGAGAGCTAGAACGTGAATATGTATGTATTTATGTATGTGTAAACACACAAATCCCCATTCTGTCAGGAGAGGAGAGACATATCTTCTGTCCTACTAGCTAGGAACAGTGGTCTGGCTCCTCCTCTAGTCAGTCCCATCCCCATACAGTTAGAAACGGATAGGAGGGGACACATTTAACCCCTTGATCGCCCCCTAGTGTTAACCCCTTCCCTGCCAGTGACATTTACACAATAATCAATGCATTTTTATAGCACTGATTGCTGTATAAATGTCAGTGGTCCCTAAAAATGTGTCAGAAGTGTCCGATCTGTCCGCTGTAATGTCGCAGTCACGCTAAAAATTGCAGAACGCCGCCTTTACTAGTAAAAAAAATGAATAATAAAAATACCATAAATCTATTCCCTATTTTGTAGACGCTATAACTTTTGCTCAAACCAATCAATATATACGCTTTTTTTTTTTTAAATTATTATTAACAAACACATGTGGAAGAATATATATTGGTCTAAACTGATGAAGACATTTTTTTTTAAATTTTCTTTGGGATCTTTATTATAGCAAAGCTATAAAAAAAATCCTTTTTTTTTTGTTTGTTTTTTCAAAATTGTCGCTCTTTTTTTTGTTTATAGCGCAGAAAAGAAAAAACGCAGAGGTGATCAAATACCACCAAAACAAAGCTCTATTTGTGGGAAAAGGGTTGCACGACCGCGCACTTGTCAGTTAAAGCGACGCAGTGCTGTATCGCAAAAAATAGCATGGTTATTAAGGGGGAAATTCTTCTGGTCCTTAAAGCAGAACTTAATTTTTTCATCTTTCCATTTATTAAATCCTCTGCCCTTGTTGTTTTAACTTTGGATAGTAAAACTTTTTTTTCTCTGCCAGTAAATATGTTATACAGCCCACTTCCTGTTTCTTGTCTTGAAAAATGCCTAGGCATTTGACATCATGCACAGCTCTCTCTCTCTCTTTCTGGTGAGAGTTTGCTAGGAAAGGAGGGGTAATGAGTCATAAGAGGGCCAATCAGAGCTGCAGAGCTGGAGGTGTGCCTTTGTGTGTCTGTGTAAATCCAGGAAGTGAACAAGCAGCAGCTTCAGCTGCCCACAGTTAAAATGATTGCAGCCAGACTCAGTGGGGAGATATTTCTGCAGAATATTTGGCCGTTACAGAATCACAGTATATATAAAGTAATATGCAACGTGGTTGGAGGGAAGCTTCAGAATGGCAAAGAAAGATGTTTTTATTAAAAATTATGTGAGCAGACTGCAGTTTTTCTTTAAGTAGTTAAAATGCAAATCAATGTATAACTTTTTTGAAATGCATTTTTCTGGATATTTTTGTTATTCTGTCTTTCACTGTTAAAATAAATCTACCAATAAAATTATAGGCTGGTTGTTTCTTTTGTCAGTGGGCAAACGTACAAAATCAGCAGGGGATCAAATACTTTTTTCCCTCACTGTAATTGTCAGTCAAAGTTCACAGCACTGAAAAATGGCCTGCTAATGTAGTGGCATTACAGGCTGGTATTCAAATGAAAACATGTAAATCAAGTAAGATAAACGTAACTGAAACATGTCTTCTATGTCACTGCTGCATACTCCTTTTTCTTTGAGCCATCACAAATCACGAACCTTCCTCTGTAGGTGATATTTGATGGTGAAGAGGCCGTGGATGATGGAGGTGTTAGTAAAGAATTCTTCCTGTTGCTCCTCAAAGAACTTCTGAACCCCATCTATGGAATGTTTACAGTTTATCCGGAATCTAACCTGCTCTGGTTTTCAGACATAGTAAGTAATGAAGCCATATATACAGTCTAATAGATTTTAAAGAGCTTATTATTTTTCTTACAGAGCAGCACTGTCCAATCAGATACAAATTTTCAAGGAACATATAGGACCTGTTTTACCTGCCAAAAGATTTGTAATTTACAGTTCAAATCTCGGCCGGTTCAGCAGGGACTGGCTGAGATTCAAACCTTGTATGGGCATGCTGAATGTACCCAAGTTGATCGATTGATCAACTTGGTTACAACCAACCTGTTGGATTTTTCATGCAATTTAACTTGGGTTTCCTGGAAAGGAACTCGCACTCTCTATGGCCGGCTTTAAGCTGTGCATGTTCTCTTGAGATCCATTAACCACCTCCGTGCAGAATAGCATAAGGGGGGCAATTCTCCAGGTGCCATGTCACTGTCCCACCTTTCAGGCTCATAGCAGCATATCCCACTTCTACCAAACCATGCAAAGCAGACTCTCTTACTGGTAGCCTGAATTTTGCCTGTGTCAGATTATCTGCAGTTTTTCAGGCAGAAGACAAATTTTAAAACTCTTGAGTAAGAGATGATATAAATCAATGTACCTTAGCAACTGCCTAAAACTCTCAGAATGAAAGGAGAGATAATCTCTAAACAGTGCTGCGCTATGATATTTTGTCTTTCTGTGTCTGCATTTACTTAGAAGAATCTCAGTTATGGTTACACATCCCCCCCTTATCTTGAAAATGTTTTCATTTATTATACAAAAATAAATACATCACTGGCTGCCCTTTACCCTACTTGAAGAAAGCTTCCTGCACACAGGGCCCTAGGGTAGTAAGCAGTAATTCTGTTATGCTAACAGCTCCACCTAGTGGTGAAATGTGATATTGTGACTCTTGTAGTTGAAAATGATATTCAATGAACACACTTTAGTCCCCGTTCGCTCTGAATGTAACTTTGAAATCATGCCATTTCACTTGAAGTAGCACAATTTCAAAGCCGCAGGTCAGTGCGATTTCAGGTGTGACTTGCCTGACATCTGTGCGACTTCATGCAAGTCGCACCTGAAATCGCAAAAACATTGTGTATAAACCTTTTTTTTTTTCCTTTTTTTTTTTCCTTTTTTTTTTTTTTTTTTTTTTAAATCGGTGTGGCACTGAAAATTTGGAGTGGACCATTTGCACCGATGTGAACAGGGACTTAATTTCCTAAGCAGCATAGATGTTGGGGAGAGATCAGAAACTTAAGTTCTTACACTGAGAAAAAACATGTAAATACATTTCCAGTAAAGTTGGATTTCTCTAGCATTACCATGTATCCAATTTAGGGGATAACATTTTTACTTTTCAAGCCATCAATTTTTACAAGTTGATTCTTATCATGCTGTTTTCCATCTAGTGTTTTGTAGAACATAACTGGTTCCACCTGATTGGCATCATGTGTGGTTTAGCCATCTATAATTTCACAGTAGTGGATCTTCACTTCCCATTGGTGTTGTATAAGAAGCTCCTGAATGTTCCAGCGAATTTAGAGGACCTCAAGGAGTTGTCACCTACAGAAGGAAGGTAGGTGTAGCAAATTGCTTAGCAATGTGACACATGCACTTGTCTGGGAAAACTTTACAAATGGGCAGTCATAAAGAAATTAGAGTTATCTGAAATAAATTCTAAACTTTGAATGGATGTAGAGAAGAGAAAACTGCAGATGAGCAGGTACAACTTATTTAGGAAGATTTGTTTCATCTCTGTGTATCAGTCCAGTCACTTCACCGGGTATATGTAAGGGTTTACAACCACTTTAAGGGAAATACTGGGCACAGCACATGTAAATACTCTTTACAGTGAAGTACACATAATTAAAAAAAAAAAATATTATACATTTTTAATTACAATTCTATCCTAAATAAGGCGTTAAAGCGATTACACCCCCCCCCCCCCCCCCCTCCTCTTCTTTTTTTTTTTTTTTTTTTTTTTATAGTTTTAATGTTATAAATAAGACTCTATGCTCCTATAGGTAACATGCCACTTGGCCAGTCCTGAGGCTATGGTCCTAAGCTAGCCATACACTGTGAATTTTAACTGGCTCCTGATGAACAGGCCAAAATTTGCTTAGTGGATATCCCTGTTGAATATAAATAAAGTGAAACAATCAGCGCTACTTGGTATCCTAAAACACAAACAAACAAAATCAGCGACCTCTATACTAAAACATAAATAAATCTCAAAAAATATTTAATTTAAATATTATGAATGAATAATAATAATTATGAATTATAAAATAGCTGCTGTACACCTATCAGTGATTCACTACACCAAACAAATAGAAAATTGCATATATAAATGGTGCAGCGCTATTCTCATACAATCCGCTCCACTGTGCGTACAGTGTATCGCACTAAATTAATCTGTGACTCAATAAAACAAAAATTACAATAAAAAAGTACAATAAAATAAACATATAATCAAGGTCTTTGTAATGGTGGTATTTTAATAAATAATTTATAGGGGTGGCGTGGCCGGCAGCCGAGGAGTATGGCCGCGTAGTTGGAGAGCTCCGTCCACTGCAACATTCCGGAGCTTAACACCGCACACCTGGGCATCGATTTACAGCGATTTTTACCTCTCCAGGACCGGGCGAACGAGGAGATCATGTCCCGCCGCAGAAAAGAGGCTAAACGGCTGAGCAGGATGACGGACTTCTACCGCCAGCCCCGCAGTGTACAGGCCCAAGATGGCGCCGGTAAGCAGCATGTCAGGGAACGTGGCACACAGGCAGAGGAGCATTCCCCCAACACTGAGTATAGGCAGCCCCGCTCAGGATCTTCCCCGGGGGATAAGCTTGTGTCACCAGCGGCATCCTCCACCTCTAGCCCAGTGAAAGCGAAACAACCACATTTGCAGGAGAAGGAGGTGGAGGATTTTGGTAATGCTTCCCTGAACGATACCAGAGAACTCCAGGACTCCATCTTGGAATTTCCCACCAGTAATCAACCTGTGATTGATACCACACTAAAGGACATGCTAGTATCTCTCCGCAGCACGATACACGCTGACATACTGTCCCTTGCAAGTAGCTTTAAAGCAGAGGTCAAAGCAGTGGGAGACAGGGTCTCTCATATAGAACACAAAATGAGCGAATTTGCAGGGACTATTAATGAAGTTATCGATGCTCGTAACGAGAGAGATGATGAGCTTATTTTGATGAAAGGAAAACTGGCCGACCTTGAGGACCGATCAAGGAGAAATAACATAAAGATCCGCGGGATCCCAGAATCGGTCAAACCAGCAGATTTGCAAGCTCATTTCCAAAAAATTCTGCAGGACGCTTTACCGTAAGCCTCTGTGAATGATCTTGCTATTGATCGGATCCACAGGCTACCCAAGCCCAGACATATTCCGGATCACTTGCCAAGCGACACGATCGCCAGAATTCACTTTTTTCAGACCAAGGACAAATTTCTTTTGCAAGTCAGAAATCCTGAAAACATACCAGAATCAGCACACGGTTTGTCCTTCTTCCCTGACCTGTCCGCTTTCACAATGCAAAGACGACAAAACATGGCGACTATTACGAAACCTTTACGGAATCATCGCATTCCCTACAAGTGGGCATACCCAGCTAAACTTCTGGTTTCCAATGAGGGGAAAACTTTCACAATCAAGACAGTGGAAGAAGGTATTCGTCTCCTAAATGACTGGCGTACTTTTCCAAGGGAAGAAGATGCCCATTCTGCGGGTTCGTCCCCACGTCCAGGTTCCCCCACCTGGTCCAGGCCCAGCACAAAGTGATGACCCAGGTACTCAGTTCAGTATTTCAATTTAGAGCTCCGGAACTTGGTGGAATTTCTAGCTCTCTATAAGCCCTCCGTTGTTTAAGGGTATTCTCCCTACAGATTATTTGAATCGCCTGTTTTTATTCCTGTTTTTTTTCCTGTTCTTGTTATTTTTTTATTGATTTTTTTTGATTACGCACTCTCTGGTGCGCAAAGTGTGGACCATTCCTACGCAACGCCTCTATAGTAGGCTAACGGACTATTCATACACCTATATGCAGTACTACTCCTGGGGACCAATTACCCTGACGGGTTGTCTTTCATTTCTTTTGGTTCTGTTTTTCTGTTTATTTTTTCCTTTTTGGGTGCAAATTCCTTGGCTCAGACCAATACTAATTTTGTGAGGTTTGATATTTTTGCTATTGGTTGTTGTCAATCCGACCCGTTGAGCAGACTCCTATCCTGGAGCTTTGCAAGATGGGCTTTAAGATTACCTCATTCAATGTCGGGGCTGAATAGCCCGCAGAAACGTGGGCTACTTTGGAGAGAGGCCAAGTCATTGCGGAGTGACATCCTGTGTTTACAGGAAACACATTTCCGCAATTCCAAGCATCCGCAACTCCAGAATGCCCAATATCCTATAGCTTATTATTCTAATGCACAAAAGAAACATAGAGGAGTGGCTATTTTGATAAGAAATTCAATCTCATTTAAATGTATCCATGTTGAATCTGACCAGTCTGGTAGATATATTATTTTGATAGGGGAAATTAATAACGTAGTCTATACCTTTATCAATGTGTACCTGCCTAACACCAGGCAACTTTCTTTTTTTACGTAAGGTGTGGAAAAAGGTGAATGCAGTGCGCAAGGGGTATCTGATTTTGTGCGGGGATTTCAATGCCATCCCCAATCAATCTTTAGATGTTTCTCCGAACCCTCCTAGAGCAAGAGACAGGATTTCCCTTGCGCGCTTCATGGCCTCAGAAAGTTTGTTCGATGTGTGGAGGTGTCAGCACTCCACAGAACGCGACTACTCTTACTATTCTACGGTACATAAATCTTACTCAAGAATAGACGTTTTTCTACTTGATAAATTCTTACTTCAAAAAGTCAGTTCATCATCCATCCACAATATCACGTGGTCGGACCATGCTCCGATCTCCATTGAGGTGGAGGGGTGGCGCACAGAAACGAGGGCAAATAGATGGAAAAACGACACATTCTTATTTTCTCACCCGCAATTTAAGGCAGAGATTGCAGCTGAACTGAGTAGTTTTTTCGAGCTCAACGCCCCGTCGATGTCAGACCCTTTCATCCTATGGAACTCTCACAAGGCTTTTGTGAGGGGCATCCTCATTAAAATGAGTAGCTCGGCCAGAAAGCAATCTAACTTAAAGGTGCAATCCCTTATCTCCCAAATAGAGCAATTGGACTCCGTGAACAAACAAACCCCAGATCCCTATATAAGCAACCAATTAGATACTTTGAGACACGAGTTACGTCTATTGTTGATTTCACGACAGAATCGGTCACTTGCAAATTGGAAAGCTAGATTTTATCAACAGGGCAATCGTGCGGGACAACTTCTAGCCAGGCAAATAAAAGAGAGGTCGATACAACAGAAAATCCCCTTTATTCACCACCCTGGTTCTAAATTGTCCAACCCTAAGGATATTGCGAACGCATTTAGAGATTACTACAACGCCCTCTACAATTTAAAGGACGATCCGTTTCCCAACCTTCCCCTGCTGTGATACAAGAATTCTTGGAGAGAATTTCTCTCCCTAAGATATCCCAACCACAACTGGATGCTTTAAATGAACCTATTTCCTTGAGTGAGCTATCTAAAACGATTCTGGCCATGCCTTTAAATAAATCCCCAGGCCCTGACGGATTCTCGGTGGAATATTATAGGGCATTCTACCCAATTCTGGGTAGGTACCTTCTCGACACCTTTAGGAAAGCCACCGTAGACTCCTCATTCCCGTCGGAAATGCTATCTGCCACAATTGTGACACTCCCAAAACCGGGTAAACCTCTAGATAAACCTCAGAACTTCAGGCCTATATCTTTGTTAAATGTGGACCTGAAGGTCTTTGCAAAAATTTTGGCAAATCGGCTATCGAGTATTCTATCCACACTGATCAGAAATGATCAGGTTGGTTTTATCCCGGGGCGCCAAGCGCCGGATGCAACCAGGAGGATCCTTAATTTAATCCATGCAGCCGAAACATCTGGTGTCCCTTCTCTGCTTCTAACATTAGATGCAGAGAAGGCCTTTGATAGGGTCCACTGGGGGTATTTGGGTCAGGTGCTTGATAAATTTGGTATCTTGGGAACTATCAGTTCAGCCATCTCTGCTTTATACTCCACTCCCTCAGCCATGGTCTATACTGAAGGCATGTTTTCCGACTCATTTCACATCACAAATGGCACTCATCAGGGGTGTCCGTTGTCACCCCTGATCTTTGCCCTTCTGATGGAACCCCTGGCAGAAACGATCTGCACGCATCCCCAAATAGCAGGTATTACGACACCCAAACATACACACTCTATCACGTTATTTGCAGACGACGTTATTTTAACCCTAAAATACCCTTCTTCCTCACTACAAGCAGTACATGATACTCTTGAACGATTTAATAAAATATCATATTACAAGGTGAATTCCTCAAAATCTAATATTTTAGCTATCAATGTCACTGAGCAAACTAAATCGCTTCTGGCGACGCGATTCCCATACCCCTGGTCTGCTGACCCCGTCCAATACCTGGGAATACATTTAATATTGCCTAGCACTAACACTTTTAAGGTTAATTTTCTGCCCCTTATGTCATCTATACATCAGGAACTCATAAGGCTGAAAAAGTTCTACTTATCATGGATGGGTAGATTGGCGGCCTATAAAATGCTAATTCTCCCAAAGTTATTGTACTACTTTAGGGCCTTGCCAATCGCCATTCCTGGGTCGTTCTTTACTTCAGCCCAAAAGCAGCTACATAAATTCGTTTGGGGGGACAAGAAACCCAGATGCTCATATTCTTATCTACTCAGGAAGAAAGATATTGGTGGTATGGGTTTGCCTATTTTAAGAGACTATTATGTGGCGAGTTTACTAGACCAAATTAAATTTTGGATATGCCCTCCGGTGGAGAAGCAGTGGGCCTCGATTGAGGGCTCTTGGCTTCTGCCCGGTACGCCATACTCTACACTACTGGCTTCCTCCTTTACCACCAAGACTTATAAGTCGGCTTTCCCCATAGTGCAACTTGTTATGGACACATGGAAAAGCTTTGTGAAGGATGGGGCGTTACTCCACCCTTCGATTGACATCTCTATTCCCCTCACATCCATATGTACTTACGTCCCGGATTTGGATTTGGGGGTTTGGGAGAAGTCTGGTATTACATTGGTCTCAGATTTGCTGGACTATGGCAAGCCCCTTTCTTTTGAGTCACTTATGCATAAGTTTGAACTCCCTGGGTCGGAATATTTTACTTATTTACGATTAGTCTCGTTCCTGTCTCAGCACCAAGGTTCAGTCATTTCAATTCCGCGTCAAGCGTGGGCGTTCTGGTCTGATGTGTCTAAAGTTAAAGGGGGAATTTCTTTATTTTATAATTTACTGCAAAATAAGAGCTGCTTTGTGAAATCCTCCCCCCTTCATAAGTGGGAAAACGAACTCTCTGTGAAGTTCACGGACGATCAGTGGAGGACGGCCATTAGAAGTAACGGTAGATACATCAGATCAGTAACGCACTGGGAAGTCTCCCAAAAAATCCTACTTAGGTGGTACTATACCCCTTTTATCACTGCAAAATTTACCAAGGGCAGTTCAAATACTTGCTGGAGAGGATGTGGTAGGGTGGGCACTTTGTGCCACATGCTTTTGGGAATGCCCCCACATCAGAAGTTTTTGGAGAGGGGTGTTCTCCTTGGTCTCCAAAGTGACTGGCATCCTCAGAGTGGGATCCCCAGAGTTGGCGTTGTTGAGTTTAACTATTGATCAATATCCACCTTCCTTGAGATTAATAGTGGTCCAGATATTGTCTACAGCTAGACTACTGATAGCAAAATATTGGAAAACCCCCTGTCCCCCTAGCAGGGGGGAATTGGTCAGAAAAATTGATGAAACATATAAACATGAGCAGCTACTGGCTAGTATGGAAGGAAAATACTCAAATTTCTGTTTTCAATGGTCCCCATGGACTAACATAAGGAAATTGCTTGACTTGATATATTTTTTCTCTGTTGTTTTCAATTAAGGTGTTTTAACATCACCGTTACTCACCTGTTTTTTTTTTTCTGTATAATTTGAAATTGCACATATTGTTATTAAAAAAAAAAAAGGGGGCTTGTTACCCTCTGGAGTCCAGTGGGTCAAAGTGTACAATTCCATTAGTATGATGTAGAATGTAATTTGACACATGTATGTTTGCCATTGTTACCAGATGTCTGCTTTATTTGTACACCTTGCAAGCCTTTCAATAAAAAAAGATTTAAAAAATAAATAAATAAATAAATAATTTATACAGAAAGCACTATGCAGTTGCCTCTCTATTTCATGTGGTCCATGTGAAAAGCTTTTGAGAGAGGAAAACCATATCCAAGGATAAGCGAGGAGCTATCTATCCCTGAGGGATTGGCTGGAGTTGTAAGAAATAAAAGCCTGTGATTAATAGGAGTAGGGTGAGAGCACAATTCACCTGGTGGTGGAAACACTTGCTTTATATGAGAAGATTGTTGAGGAACACAGCAGTGGATTAATACACATTACAAAGACGTTGATTATATGTTTATATTATTTTACTTTTCACAGATTCGTTTAGTGTGATACATTGTATGCACAGTGGAGCAGATTGTATGAGAATAGCTTCACCATTTATATATGCGATATCCCTGTTGGCCAAATCCTGCCACTGAAAAACCTGAGGATATTGGCAGTAAATTGTTGGTTGAACATAGGTTGTACCCATTCAACTGCTGTTCAGGTAATACAGCAGAAGATTCATCTGTCCTTGCTATATAAGCTGTATAGAGTAAGGAGTTCCTTTTTTTTTTTTTTTTCAAACTAACAAAATCTGTCAGTGTATGACAAGCTTTACTCAAAGGGGAAGACCCTTTCCGTTGAGTAGAGATTGCTAGAGAGCTGTGACATGAGAGAGGGAGACAAGTATTGTTAGGTGGGATGGTAAGGGGAATGGCATGGTTGACTTTAGGTAGAAGACCAGCCAAAATTTGTTTTCAACATCAGATGTTCCCTCCAAACAACCTAAATGAAAGGCAGGTGGTTGACTTACACTTCTTTGCCGTTTTGAATCGCTGTACATTGCTTTGTTCTATGAGTGCATGAAAGTTCTTCCTTTCTTTTTCTTTTTTTTTTTCCCACCCTTTAATTTTGTTTAAATAAAAATCATTCTATCATTCCTATAGGAGCCTACAACAACTTCTAGACTATCCTGGAGAAGATGTTGAGGAAACTTTCTGCCTTAACTTTACAGTAAGGATCTCTGCATTGTGAATTACAATATAATGATGTTACTGATTACACCAAATTTTTCTGATGTTTCAATTAAAAGGATATTGCTAGTGAAAAATGTCAGGTGGAAGATCACATTGGGGTGGATTTACAAAAACTTGAGAGTGCAGCCTACAGAGATCAGTAGGCTGTAGGGCAGCGTACGGGGGTCAGTAGGATGTAGGGCATGGTACGGGGGTCAGTAGGATGTTGGGCAGGGTACGGGGGTCAGTAGGATGTTGGGCAGGGTACGGGGGTCAGTAGGATGTAGGGCAGGGTACGGGGGTCAGTAGGATGTAGGGCAGGGTACGGGGGTCAGTAGGATGTAGGGCAGCGTACGGGGGTCAGTAGGATGTAGGGCAGCGTACGGGGGTCAGTAGGATGTAGGGCAGCGTATGGGGGTCAGTAGGATGTAGGGCAGCGTACGGGGGTCAATAGGATGTAGGGCAGTGTACGGGGGTCAGTAGGTGGTAGGGCAGTGTACGGGGGTCAGTAGGTGGTAGGGCAGTGTACGGGGGTCAGTAGGTGGTAGGGCAGTGTACGGGGGTCAGTAGGTGGTAGGGCAGTGTACGGGGGTCAGTAGGTGGTAGGGCAGTGTACGGGGGTCAGTAGGTGGTAGGGCAGCGTACAGAGGTCAGTAGTAGGTAGGGCAGACTACAGGAGCCGGCAGTTTGTAGGGCAGACTACAGGGGTCGGAAGTTTGTAAGGCAGACTACAGGGGTTAGTGTTCATTGGTAAGTAGTAACACCGAGCACAGGTTCAGTGAAATGTAAAAAGAGGTCAGATGTACATAAGGCACAGTGCATCAGTCAGTGGTGTGTAACAAGCAGCTGCCTGTTTGTATCTACAGCCCTGGCCATTAACTGTTTCCTCCTCTCAGGCAGCTGCCACTGTAATGCTAAATAAATGTTGCCTGGCAGGTTCACACATCTGCATTGTAGGCAGCAGCTTTATATAACACAAAAAAAAGGAAGAAAGGTGCACAAGGGGTTAAAAGCTTTCAAGATCGTGGAGTGTTAACAGCATAGTAAAATAAGAAGTCCTCATCTGTGGTTAAAGTCCATCCTTGGCATGGTGGTGGAGAGCAGTGTTGAGCCGTCCAGCAGCTGTGAAATGTTCTCGTACATTCAGGATCGAGGAGGCAGCAGGGAAGCCTGCATTCTGGGTTCACTGCAGAACACACGAGGCTGATGGCAGTGAGAAGTGGGCGGTAACGCGTTTTGGAGAATGCGTGGCTCCTTTGTCAGACCTACGCCCATACTCTTCAAGCTGGCTTATGAGTGGTGGGGGGAGATATGGGCGGATGTTGAATACATAATTAGAAAGGGAGTTACAGGTGTATTGCGATTGCAGCCAAATGGCCATACACACACAAATTTGATCATTAGTGCTATGAAATCTAGAAGGAATTTGAAACAAGAGTACAGGGCTCAGATGGCAGTGATTTGGTTAACAATTATTTGGTTAAAGCGGGAGTCCACCGGGACTCCGCGTTTTTTTTTTTTTTTTTTTAAAAGCCAGCAGCTACAAATACTGCAGCTGCTGACTTTTAAATAGTGACACTTACCTGTCCAGCGCGCCCGCGATGTCGGCACCCGAAGCCGATCGCTCGCTCGTGCCGCCGCCATCTTGGGTATGGGAATCAGGAAATGGAGCCTTTCGGCTTCATTTCCCGGTTCCCTACTGCGCATGCGCGAGCCGCGCGGCGCAATCCGGACGGTCCCCGCTGCCTCTGGGAGCTGTGTGTTTCCCAGCAGGCAGCGGGGCACTTGCTGAAGGGGGCGGGCGCTTGCGGAAAGGGGCGTAACGTACGCCCCTTTCCGCAGAGAGCTAGCCCGGAAGTGGGTGCAGTTACCTGGATTATCCAGGTAACTGCACCCCCCTCCCCCCTGAAAGGTGCCGATTGTGGCGCCGGAGGGGGGGGATTCCGATGAGTGGAGGTCCATTTTAGGGTGGACCTCCGCTTTAACAATTTATATATTTTCTGGGAGATATTGTGGATAAATATTACTGTCCCATCTGAAGTATTCCAAACCACATTCTCAATGTCCATTAAATGGCGGTTCATCATTAGAGAATGATCTGCTCTCTCCCTGGGCCATAGTCAGTGGGTAAGAGACCTGCTCCTAGTCTTCTCCAGAAGCCCTAGCTTGGTTACGTCTGCCACATTTCTCCCCTATGAAAAGTCGACTAACAAGGTCCCAGACCTCCACCTGGCCTGGACATGCGTTAGTCAAGCAGAGTGAATTTACATAGATGGTTAAGCTGATTTCCATTCTTGGTCGCATAGAAGGGTTACCGTCAGTAGGTTGTGGTACAGGGATCATTGACTCTCAGTCCGGCCACCAGCGCTTCAGCTGGGTGGTCTTTATCATTCCATGGCTCGGTCTGTTGGGCAGAGGGGCTGACTGCCCCAGTTCCCGGAAGCTGTGGAGACCCTGTAGGTGCTAGGCAGAGTCCAGCGATGCTCTACCCTGTTGCCAGCGCTTCTGCTGGGATTAGAAGCTTCACTACCTCAGCTTGTCTCTGGGGTGAGTGGCCGACTGCCCAAGCTCCCTGGAACTCTGTAGTTGTTGCCGGTACTGGGCAGAGGTTGGTAGCACTCTGCCCTGTTGCTAGCACTTCTGCTCGGAACCCCCATAATCCACTCTGGCTAACTGTTGGGGAGGGAGTGTGGCTTCCTTCCCTCCCAGACTGTATCTGCCGCTGAGGAAGGAAAACCGTTTCCTCCTCTCTGGCTGACTGTTGAGGAGGGGTAATGACAACCTCCTCTCCCTTCTCCCCTGGAACCTTATCTGCTGCTGGGAAGCGACTGCCACCTTCTCACCCTAGGCCTCCAAAACTAACGCAGGTGTGGGGCCTCTGTCCAGTTATAAGCGCTTCAGCTGGCGAAGTTTCTTGTAACTCCACAGATGCTGCTGTTAGAAAATCCCATGTCCCTGTCAGTGGTGTAGGAGAAAGGCTGGCTGCCTTTTCTCTCAGGGAGGCTGAAGCTGCTGTTAGTGCTGGGCAGAGCTCAGTGATGTTAGGCCCTGATGCCAGCTCTTCTGCTAGGTTCGCTAGGTGGTTCCTTCTCTACAGAAAAGTCTTAAATACCCAGCCTCTGAAATTGCTGAAAGCCCAGGGCACGGGCTGGTGTCCCTTGGGCCCAGTGCCAACACAGGCAGGTGACCAAACCATCCACTGATGAAAAGTCAAATCCCTGTTTTCTGTGATTCGCGGCTGAGGAATGAGGACAGCTTCCTCTTCTCCCGAGCCCTTTAACTGCCTTTGACAGACACATTTCTCCATCCAAGTGCGTTCCATGCAGAAACAGGATCGTCAGGGTGAGTCAACACTTGCTGCATCCGCCATAAGACCTCCACTTCCATAGCTGTGTGTGGAGATGGGCAAAGCACACTGTTACTCTGCCCTATTGCCGACACTTCAGCCAGGCTTTCAGAACTGTTGGCTGCTACTTTCTGATAGTCCCAGGCAAAGGGAGCCCAACCCTGCTGCTGAGCATAGTCTAGCAGCCGTCTGTAGATGATCTCCAGCAGCCATTTCTGAAAAGCCAGGAGCACCATATCTTCCAGTGCCCAGAACACTTCTGAGATGTTCAGCATCTCTTCTCTGTAATCCATGATTTCTTCCAACCGCCACTCCAGATCCCTCCCAAAGTGACAGTACAACAGTCCCAGGCTGCCGTAGCCAAAGCCTTCTGTTGGGCTGTCATCCGCTATCCAAGGGCATGCTTGGGATACAAGCCAACAGAGGGCTCTATAGCTCTCCTCCAACCGCATCTCTGCCCAGACCAGCCTGCTTAACTCATCTGTCTGCTCCTTGTGCAGCTTTTCTCCCAAAAACAGCACCCACAATCCATACTGTGACCAGCACCTTTCCTGGATGGAGGGGAGAATTCTTCCCTGGTGGCACTGCTCACAGGTTAGTGTTTCCTTCCAGAGTTCACAGCGGACAGAATCATACCATCCCAGCAGGACAAGCATTGGCAGTGGTCCTCTGTGCTGTATCTGCATCTCTCACAGCATCCTTCCAAATTCCTCTTCCATGGCGGCTGGTTTCTGTAGCTCTCCTCTTCTGCTATTCAGACCTTGAATCCTGGTGGAGGTTTAGATGTCCCAGACTGCAGGAAGCATCCCAACTCTTGCTACCAATGTCATGGAACCTGTCCCACACATTGTTTGAGTGCTTCTGTCAGTAGACCGCTTCCTTCAATCTGAACATCGATATCTGATATTATAGCCACCTATTGCAGCCAAGAACTAGGCATGACTCCTTTGGCTGCAAAGCTGGAACTCTCTTTATTTAAAACTCAACTTTATTTGAAACCCATACTTTTATATCCCACAGGAGGACATCTCCCCTCCTGATTATATTACCCTAACAATACAACCTGTACACAGAAATAAAATTACAACTACCTATACTATAAACATTACATTAATTAGCTACCTGGATGACTCAGAGGTATCATTCCAGGTCGGACTTGTCGGCTTCTAGCTCAGAAAGTACAATACACATTATTACAAGTATAAACGCAGAACACCTTCAGACAATAGCAGGAGACCACCAGTAATAGACTGTCCGGCTCCTACATGGAACAGAGGCCAATGCGACCAGCTCTTTCAATTAACATGTATAGTTCAGAATCAAACAAACCAGGAATAGTCTTTTTATATATTTCCTGGGAGATATTGTGGATAAGTATTACTTTCCCATCTGGCGTAATCCAAACCACATTCTCTGTGTCCAATTAAGTAGTGGACCATCATTAGAGAATGATCTGCTCTCTCCTTGGGCCATAGTCATTGGGTAAAAGGCTTGCTCCTAGTCCTCTCCAGATGCCCCTATCTTGGTTAGGTCGGTTACAAGTCAGATACCTGTATTGCAGCACCAGGCTGCCTTAAAACAGACAAAGCTTATGGTTTTGCTGGCTGTGCAAGGACTCAAATGGCTCACTAATTGGCACTGTATCTCTCATTCCCGCCCAGCCCCACCCCTTACTTAATACTTCCCTCACTGGCCTTTACATATTGTAAATTGCCACTCTGATCAGGAGCTGGTTGCATGTCGGGGTCGTGATCTCTGTGTCAGATGGCCGCGATCAACGGTTTACCGACCACCATTTGCTTTATATGATGTAACACCTGAAAACTACTAAAGCCATATTTAAACTAAACATTTCTGACACCATCATATGATGGTCTTAAGAAGGACTGAGCAAATGTAATAATTGCCAACAGATTGCAGTGCAGGTTTGGAAATTTGTTGGCAGATCCGTTGACCTACATCCAGGGGAGGTGCAAGTCTGATGGACGAAATGATTGTTTAAATTCTGATCATTCCTAACGCAAAAAAAGACCTTGTGTATATGTATTATGAGTAGTGAACATATTGAATAGAACATAGATCCACTAAAGAATCAAGACATTCTTTGGCGAATATTTTATAATACTTTTTACCATGGGGTGGAGTATCGTAGCTTAGTAATTACCTATATAGTCGCACATGATGTTTTAGAGCTTTACACCCTGCAATATTTTCAGTGATAAAAACTCTCATAACAGACATAATCCATATGTCATTGGGTTTCAACTGAGTCACTCTACACGATGTATGGAACAGACACCGATTAAGATAGGACATGTGGGCACAGCACATTTAAAGTGTAAAGTAAGGAAAGGTTAGGATTCTCACTGATAAGAAATAAAAATCTTCATCAGCACACCTTGAAAAGATGGTAATCTCTTCATTCATTCACATAAAAAAGCCTCACATGTCTTATTTCTTATGTGAATAAAACATGAGATTATCACATTACTAAGGTGTTCTTGTGAATATCTTTATTTCTTTGTAATTACACGGTGGCTGCATCCATCAATATTCTGAAGCACCCTGAACAAACGAATGTAGCCAAGCATGTAGGGTGCGAGGCACGTACAATACAACTATTCTAAAGCTTTTATTGCCATACATGTCCATATTGGGGAGATTCACTCGCTCTCTTTTTCTTGGTGACCATGATCACCAAGACAGAAAGTGATGGGAAATTCCAAATTTTCCACTTGTCACCAAAGCAGGAGAAGACCTTCCAATGAGGACACCTGTAATGGTGACCATTCTATAAGAGGGGGTTTGCTCTCTTCCTGTTGTACCTCTGGGGCAGGAAGTGAGGGGAAATGCTGCCCGTGTGGACACAGACCCTAGTAAAACAGAGCATAGGGTCAAACCATATCCTATTTTTCTAAAGCTAAAAAAAAGGCTTGGGGTTTATTGAAGAACATTATCTGTAGGTGCTGAATATGTTTGTGTTTTTAGATTTGTCGGGAAAGTTATGGCCTGACTGAAATGAAACCCCTGCTACCTGGAGGAGACAAAATAACCGTAAAGAAAGACAACAGGTATGTTACCCTTAAAAGACTGTGTGTATTGATAATACTGGTGACTAGAGAGGTCTGTAAATCCATCCTGGGTGTATCGTGAACATTTTCTAAGAAGGCTTTACTGGTCACAGCTGGCTTTAAAGTAGTATTCAGGGCTGGGCTTTTTGTTCTCTTTTTTTTTTTTTTTAAACATACCCCCCAATCCTCCTCTTCTCTGGTCCCTCGCTGGTGCTTGTGGCTCCTCCCCCTTGACCAGTGCCCCCAAAAGCAAGCCCCTTGCTATGGGGGCACTGGTGTGTGCTAGCTCCCGAGCCCTGCTCTATTCGTCAATAAGACACACACAGCCGCAAAGCCCCGCCCCCACTCCTCATTGGCTCACCTTTCTGTGATTGACAGAAGTGGGAGTCAATGGCTCCCGCTGCTGTCCCAGCCAATAAGGAGAGGGGGTCCTGGGACAGCTGAGACGCTCATATACATTGCTGGATCAAGAAGAGGCTCAGGTGAGTATTGGGGGGCTTGTGAGGGGAGCAGAACAAAAGATTACAGCGCACACATACAAAAATTGCATTTAAATCCTGCAAGGCTATTTAAAACATATTTAGAAAAAAATAAGGGGAGCCTCCCTTATGTGCACTGTAATCATTTGTTCTGTATGCATGGTCTTATAGCAGCACCATCTTTAATGAAATTTTAGGGTGTGCCCCCCAAGTCTTTGAGGGGAGCAGCACACAGTTTTTTTTTACCTTCATGCAATGCATGAAGATAAAAAACCTTCAGCCTTTACAACCACTTTTAAAGTGGTTCTAAACCCTTACATATACCCAGGGAAGTTACTGGCCTCCGGTGATACACAGGGATGAAACAAATCCTCCTAGATAAGCTGTATCTCTTTATCCTCAGTCCCCTTTTCTATATAGCCATTCAAAGTTTACGCGTGAATGGTTGGTTAGTTCTGAGCTTGCAGAGGGCAGAGATCTAACTTCACACACTGCACAGCAGAAAGCAGAGTGTAATCTGAGACCTGAGTGAAATGAAAAACACACATTCTCTACACAGTCTCATATGGAAATGTTCACAGCCAAGGCTGTTAGTCACCTGGTGTCTGCTGGATGGGGGCCGTCTCTCAGGATTGCCTGATGTCCATAGACTGTCAGAAGGAACTCATGCAGATTGCAGAGAAAGGAGAGAGCAGATAGAAATAATACCAAGCGCTTTGGGTTGAGGCAAGTATACCCTAATAAGAGCATGTCATTTCAAAAGTGATTGTCGGTCTTTTCAAATCTGCACCTTTCATGAAATTAATACATGGAGATGTTTCTAAGTCAACGAGGATCTTATTCAGCACAGCTACTGTTTCTGACTTGATGCTAGTTCAATTAAGAAAAGGTATTGATGTCCTGTACTGCATTTTTTTAAAGAATACCTGAAAATATTGCCTTGAAGGTTAATGTTCAGCCACTTTCTGTTATGGCTAACCATGCTCTGTCCTAGTCTTCCAATTGCTTTCCTGTGTTGTCACCCTGTCACATGGGTTTCTGATGGATACTATAAACAGCCATGTAGGTGCTCAATGGCCAGGAATGGTCCATCATTATTGACACCTTCAGAAAGACCACGCTGAGCAATGACATGATACTTTAGGCTTTCATCAAGCATGTAGTTATTATTTCTGTTATTCTGTACAGCATTTATTGCTTTTTCTCTGTATTTCTAGGCAGGAGTTTGTTGATGCTTATGTCAACTACGTTTTTAACCAGTCAGTGCAGGAATGGTATGAGGCATTCTCTACAGGATTCCTTAAAGTCTGTGGCGGGAAAGTGCTGGAGCTGTTTCAGCCATCTGAACTGAGAGCCATGGTTGTTGGGAGCAGCAACTACAACTGGCAGGAACTGGAAGAGGTGAGCTTGAAGACCTGGGCTTCTTACACTAGGCTTGTCAAACAAACTTAGATCAAGGCAAACAATGTATAGATGTGTTTTGACTTCGGCACACAGTGAACAAAAAAAAAACATACAGCAGTGTGTGTGTATGTATGTAATGAAACCTGATAAATTGGAAAAGTATTGGATGTGTTTTGTTTTTCTTTCTAGAGTGCCATCTACAAGGGTGACTACTCTGCAGAGCACCCGACGGTGAGGATGTTCTGGGAGACATTCCATGAATTCCCTTTGGAGAAGAAGAAGAAGTTTCTGTGTATGTTATGCTTTTAAATGTTTTTTGTAAGAAATTGTACAGGTATATAGGGTGTTGTATACTTAAAAAAATCAACATGTCCAGCATATATTAGAAAGATTTTAGCAGATTTTACAGAAAAGTTGGTACAGATTCCTAGAATGAGAATATACTGTGTGTGTGTGTACTATCTATATATAGATAGATGGATATACACACACTGTGTATATATGTATGTATGTGTGTGTGTGTGTGTGTGTGTGTGTGTGTGTGTGTGTATATCCATATATAGATAGATATATGGATATACACACTATATATATATATATATATATATATATATATATATATATATATATATATATATATATATATATATATATATATAATGTATATGTGTGTGTATATATCCATCTATATGTAAAGGTACCATTTTCACCACATGTCGCTAACAACCCATACATAGAAAGAAACTAAAACAAATAAGTTCAGGTATTAAGTTATGTGTAATAAAATGGAATGACACAGGGAAAAAGTATTGGACGCATGAAGAAAGGGAGGTGTAAGAAAGGCATGGAAAGCCAAAACACCAGCTGAAATCTATCAGTAATTAGCAATCCTGCCTCTTTGTCAGTGCAACTAATATCAGCTGGATCGGTTTCAGCTGATGGCCTATAAGAAGGTGTCTCATTACCAAGCTGTCACACAAGAAACATCTCATTATGCGCTCTCTCAAGACCTTTGCATCGTTATTGTTGCAAAACATACCGATGGCATTGGTTACAGAAGGATTTCTAAACTTTCGATTGTTCCAAAAGACGGCTGCAGCATGGTCGTCCAGTTCTGGGAGGATGTCCTCCCAGAACCACACCCTCTGTGGCATGCATCTGGCAGGCTCTGGGGTCACTGTGTCCTTTGCACACAGCTGCTCACAGATCTGGGTAAAGGGCCAAGCGGCCTTTTACCATGTGATCAGCTGTGTCCAATCAGAGCTGATCACATGTGAACAAACTTGCTGGTTATCGGCATTCCTCTCCTTGCGTGCTGTCACAGCACAAGGAGAGGAGAGCTGGTAACCAGCAAGCGTGACAGGGACATTTACACTGATAATCAGGGCACTGATGATCGGTGTCCTGATGATCGGTGCAGCCCCAACAGAGCCTATCAGTGCCACCTGATCAGTGCAGCCTCATCAGCACACAGTGAAGGAGAAAAATTACTTATTTGCAAAATTTTATAACCAAAACTAAGAAAAAGCATTTTTTTTTTTTTTGTCAAAATTTTCATTTGTTTAGTGAAAAAAAACAAAAACCCAGTGCTCATTATATACCACCAGAAGAAAGCTATATCTGTTAAAAAAAAAAAAAAAAAAATTGAAAAATGTGGGTACAGTGTTGCATGACCGGACAATTGTTGTTTAAAATGTGACAGCACTGAAAACTAAAAATTGGCCTGTGCAGGAAGCGGGTGCAAGTGCCCTAAACAAAACAATAGTACAAACGCTGTGGAGTTACATGGTATCACATAGTAGTCTCAAAGTAGGATGAAACAGAATAGTAAGAAGGTGGAAGGAAGCTTGTCATGTCTAGCTTCAGAATAGCATTATAAGATGCTTCAGCTGTTCCCATGGCTTTTTTCCTGCACTGCTTTTGTATTTACAAGTGACAGCGCTCATCTCCCGGCGGCCGCTTAACATCTTTCCTGCATTGCACATCTCTTCTATATGAGAGCAGAGGAGGGAGGGGGCAGGGATTAAATACAACCGCTGTTAGTTTAGCGGTGGAAGCTCCACTTGAAGCCCCCCAGCAGACTGCACTCTCCAATCTCTTACTGTAGGTTGTAGCTGCTCTTATGCAGCAGCCCCAATCTCTGATGTTTTCTAAGCTGGCGGGAGGAGAATGAACGAATGGGGAAGGGTGAGCTCTATACTGAAATCTCGGGAGAGCTTTTTACTGGGTGTGTGTGTGGGGGGGGGGGGGGACTTGGGGGTACACAGTGCAATCCTTCAACTCTGTACATTGCGCACCACTCAACTGTGTAGTGCACCCCTCAGCTTTGCACTCTGTATGTAGCGCACCCCTCAACACTGCACTCTGTATATAGCACACTCCTCAACTTTGCATATTGTACACAACACAAACCCCTCAGCACTGCACATAGTACACCCCTCAACTCTGATCAAAACACACCCCTCAACTCTGTACACAGCGCACCCTTCAGCCATGCACGCTCTACACAGCACACCCTTCAACCCTGCACTCTGTACACAGTGCATTGTTCAACCTCATATTGTGTACACAGTGCACCCCTAAATACATGGTATGTAACAATGCCCCACTGTTAGTGCAATTTGGGCACACCCACAATTTAATGCAGAGGGCTGGCCATGCCCAACCCTCCCTCAAAAAGTAGGAGGAGGTTGAGTTCCTGCACCTTTTCTCTGAAGAAAAATAGCGCTGGCTTTTCTTATCCTGATTTTTAACAGTTCCATATTGACAGTGTTGAGTGATGTAACTTGGTTTGTACACTGTATATTTAAATGTAACCTGATTAGTTGTGAACTTTTTGTCTTTTCAGTGTTTCTCACCGGCAGTGATCGTATACCTATCTATGGCATGTCCAGCCTACATATCATCATCCAGTCTACATCCAGCAGTGAAGACTACCTGCCTGTGGCTCACACGTGCTACAACCTGCTGGACCTGCCCAAGTACAGCAGCAAAGAAACCCTCAGGAAAAGACTCAATCAAGCCATAGACCATTATGAGGGCTTCAGCCTAGCTTAAAAAAACTTGCCCTTTGTTCCTGAGCTTCCCTCGGACAAAATGCACTTTATCTCTTATGGGTTTATTTAATATTAATGTAAAATACACCCAATGTTGTATACATTTAAAATAAATTCTCCTGTTTCTATTTTTGTAAAGGAACCAAAATGTAAAAAGCAAAAAAAAAAAACCCAGGTGGAAATGTTTCTTAATTATTTCTTGAAATTTCCAACGTTTTCACTTTTTTTATAATTCCGTTGCCTCTTTTGCTTTGATCTTATTTTGTTGTTGGTGTTTTTTCTATGTTGGTTTGGCAAAAGCCATTTTATCAAAATGTGACATTTTTTTTCAGCTTTGCTAAAGCAGGACTGGGAAGTCTATCTTTTATCCAAGCTTTTCTGTGAGCACTGAGCATTTGTGAAACCTTCATCCTTCAAGCCAGTCATTTTAAAGTATTCAGTATTGAAATTCAAGGTTTTAGTGTTGTATCCTTTCTGGAATCTTTTAATAAAGTCTAAGCTGGTGTTCTCTGGTGGAGTTCCCCAGTTAGTGCTCTCTTTCTCTGATGGTGGTGGGATCTCTTCTTTGAAGGAACTGCAATATACTCCATTTGCAGGTCATTTCCGAGTTATATTTCTAAAACCCTTATATTTTATCCTACCGAAAATGTATTCGAGTTCATTAAAGCTGTGTCTAATCACATTGACTGTTCCAATCAAATTCAGATCAAGTGTTTCACCTTAACTTTTATCCAATAAATTTGATCACACATTTTCTGGACTTTACCAACTATATTCAAAAGTTTCATGTTATGATCATTTCTAAACCTAAAGATTACTGGCTGCCATGTTGGAATGAATGACTGTGATGCAATTTAAGGGAAACCTAACATTTCTTTGTAGTGTATAATGTTGAAATGTTCAAATAATTAATTTTTTTTTTTTTTTATCTGGTGTTGCTACATACTTTGCCTGGAGACATAATAGGCTAAACAAAAAAAAAATGGTCTATGGTATATTCCATGTGCTAATTTTTTTGCTCTGGTTTGAAAAAGTAGGAAGGGATGTGATTTTTTTTTTTTTTTTTTATGAGCCACACGTACATTTTTCTTTCTTTAACGTGAACATGTTACTTTAGTTTTGGATTTAGTGGAGAAGGATTAGAACACTTGTCAGTTTTTATTGCTCCCTGTTCCTCCATTAAGGAGATTCACCCACTCCCATTTACCATTATCATTGAAAGTAAGCGAGAATCCCAATTTTTGCGTTGTCCCTAGAAAAGCAATTGGGGGGGGGGGGGACCTGGGGTCCCCAAAAGTTTCTTTAATTTGCAGGGATTTCCTCTCACTTCCTGTTTGGCTATGGGACAGGAAGTGAAGGGAAATCATCTGAATGGGAGACAGATGGCAAAAAAAAACAATCGGACGGGTTATAACCCTTCCTTTCTGTAGCCAAAAAGAGGGGGGGGGGGTTCCCTATAGTTCTACTTTAAGATATGTGGATGTGGTGCAATCATTCAAAGAAATAGAAAATTTGTATAATAATAAAAGGAATTCACTTGGCTTGGTTTAACCGCTTCAGCCCTGGAAGATTTTACCCCCTTCCTGACCAGAGCACTTTTTGCGATTCGGTACTGCGTCGCTTTAACTGACATTTGCACAGTCGTGCGACATTGCACCCAAACAAAATTGATGTTCTTTTTCCCCACAAATAGAGCTTTCTTTTGGTGGTCACTGATCACTGGGAACAGTAGATCTGTCATGTCTCCTGTCAGAACAGGTATCCGCTTGTTTACACTGGCAGATCCCCATTCTGCCGCTGTACTAGGCAGTCCTGGGCAACCGGCAGACGTCGGGTCAGTCTCCCGTCCCGCGGGCACGCTCCCGCATCGAGAGCACACCGGCAGCGCACACCCACCCGCAACTGCGCCTGTGCAAGCTGCCGTACAGCTACGTTGATTTGTGCAGGAGAGCCGACCTGCCGCAGTATAACAGCAGCTGGTCAGCAAGTGGTTAAGGTGTGCTATCAAGAAAAAGGAATCCCCCCTTCTTTGGTACTTCGTAGGCAGCAAACACATATATAAATTTAGAAAATATAATTTATTGAATATACATAAAAATCATTTGATCATGTATTGCCCGGTATTTAAAAAGACATGGAAAAATACTACACAAGTATGCAAAGGAGAATATACAAGACAAAAAACAATAGGTTACATGGTATGTATGACAAAAAAGAAGGTTGTTACTCTCTGGTATGTAATGATCTCTGGTATCCGACGCATTTCTAATTCAAGCACCTTCCTCAGGGGTATTTAATAAGAGTATATACAGCCATAATTTTGTCTTACATATGAAAAGTTCCACCATATAACTTGAAAAAAAATAGATGAAGCACTGTCAGCAGGGGTGCCAGTGGATGCCAGCCCTCGGCATCAATATTGCACAATAATGTTATAAGAACAGGAATTTACCTAGTTCAATTTGCCTGGTGATCACAGGGGCTCCCCAGTGCCAGCAGCACTCATGCAGCCCCAGCCCACGACAGTCCCACCACCATGCTTGACTGTAGGCAAAACACACTTGTCTTTGTACGCCTCACCTGGTTTCTGCCACACGCTTGACACCATCTAAACCAAATAAGTTTATCTTGGTCTCATCAGCCCACAGGACATGGCTCCAGTAATCCATGTCCTTAGTCAGCTTGTCTTCAGTTTGTGGGCTTTCTTGTGCATCATCTTTAGAAGAGGCTTCCTTCTGGGATGAGAGCCATGCAGACCAATTTGATGCAGTATGCAGCGTATGATCTGAGTACTGACAGGCTGACCCCCTCACCCCTTCAACGTCTACAGCAATCTTGGCAGCACTCATACAGATATTTCCCAAAGACAACCTCTGGCTATAATACTGAGTACATGCACTCAACTTCTTTGGTCGGTCAGGGCGAGGCCTGTTCTGAGTGGACCCTGTCCTGTTAAACTACAGTATGGTCTTGACCACCTAGCTGCAGCTCAGTTTCAGGGCCTAGCCTAGGCCATCGTTATGTAGAGCAACAATTCTTTTTTTCAGATCCTCAGGGAGTTCTTTGACATGAGGTGCCATGTTGAACTTCCAGTGACCAGTATGAGAGAGTGAGAGCGATAGCACCAAATTTAACACACCTGCTCCCCATTCACACCTGAGACCTTGTAACACTAACGAGTCGCATGACACCTGGGAGGGAAAATGGCTAATTGGGCCAAATTTGAACATTTTCACTTAGGGGTGTACTAACTTTTGTTGCCAGCAGTTTAGTGTGTTGAGTTATTTTGAGGGGGCAGTAAATTTACACTGTTATACAGACAGCACACTCACTACTTTACATTGTAGCAAAGGGTAATTTCTTCAGTGTTGTCACATGAAAAGGTATAATAAAATATTTACAAAAATGTGAGGGGTGCACTCACTTTTGTGAGATACTGTATATACACTATATTACCAAAAGATTTAGGAGTGTGTCTGTGGGAATGTTTGACCATTCTTCCAGGAGCGCATTTGTAAAGTCAGGCACCGATATGGACAAGAAGGTCTGGCTCGCAGTCTCCGCTCTTATTCATCCCAAAGGTGTCCTATTGGGTTGAGATCAGGACTCCATGCAGGCCAGTCAAGTTCCTCCACCCCAAACTCGCTCATCCATGTCTTTATGGACCTTGTTTGTGCACTGGTGGGCAATCATGTTGGAACAGGAAGGGGCTCTTTTCAAACTGTTTCGACAAAGTTGGAAGTATGAAATTGTCCAAAATGTTTTGATATGCTGACGCCTTTATGCCCCGTACACACGTTTGGAAAATTTCCGACAACAAAACCATGGATTTTTGTTCGAAGGATGTTGCCTTCACCTTGTCTTGCATACACACGGTCACACAAATGTTGGCCAACAATTACGAATGTAATGAGGTACAAGACGTATGTGATATCTCCATTATGAATGCTGGTTGTACCTCTGGCTCGTACTTGATTCCGAGCAAGGGGGGGACTTTTGTCCCAGGGACTTGTGTACACGCAATCGGAAAGTCCGACAACAAACATTTGTTGGCGGAAAATTTGAGAACCTGATAGCCAACATTTGTTGTCAGACTTTCTGCCAACAAATGTTCGATGGACGGGGCATAAGAGTTCCCTTCACTGGAACTAAGGGGCCAAGCTCAACCCCTGGAAAACAACCCCACACCATAATCCCCCTTCACCAAATGATTTGGACCAGTACACAAAGCATGGTCCATAAAGAAATGGATGAGCGAGTTTGGGGTGGAGGAACTTGACTGGCCTGCACAAAATCCTGACCTCAACCCGATATAACACCTTTGGGATGAATTAGAGCAGAGACTGCGAGCCAGGCCTTCTCATCCACATCAGTGCCTGACCTCACAAATGCACTTCTGGAAGAATAGTCAAACATTCCCATAGACACTCCTAAACCTTGTGAGCCTTCCCAGAAGAGTTGAAGCTGTTATAGCTGCAAAGGGTGGGCTAACGCAATATTGAACCCTACGGACTAAGACTGGGATGCCATTAAAGTTCATGGGTGTGTAAAGGCAGGCGTCCCAAAACTTAGTAATATAGTGTATAAATATATTGAATTAGAGGTCCCACAAACTGCAGTAACCATCAAAGATATGGTAATGAATGGATGGTGAAAAAATTCTAAATATCTACTATATTGGTAGCGTGAAAAGTCTATTAAAGAGGAAGCAAACCCTGATGGGTTTACTTCCTCTTTCATTCCCTGCAAAGGCAAAGCATAATGGACTACTATGCATCGCATAGTAGTCCATTATGTGTCACTTACCTGACACATGAGCCAGCGTAGTCACCGCTGTCCCCTGTAGTCCAGCGCATCCATCTTCTCGTGGGGTCTCGCAGCTCCGCCGCTGTCATTCGGCGAAGCTGCAATGACGTCACTCCCGCGCATGCGCACGGGAGCCGACACGCGCGGCATCTTCGCCATTGACGATGCCACGCTCAGTGCGCGTCGCGCCGTGGACAGAGGTGCCTGTCTTCGGGCAAATATCTCCTAAACCGTGTAGGTTTAGGAGATATTTCTTGGACCTACAGGTAAGCCTTAATCTAGGCTTACCTGTAGGTCAAAGTGGTTTGTAAGGGTTTACAACCACTTTAAAAGCTAGGTCATAAAAGCAAAAACAAGGACAAAAACAAAACATTCAAATGAATGTGCACATAACTCTGATCATATATCAAAACGAATTGGACTCTCCCAGCACATCGATGACAATAACAAGGTTCACGGGCTTATGAAGCCCATCTATCTCGCTGACCTGCCCCCTTTTAGCGTCACCATGGCAGAAAGCCACCAAAATGCGTACTGTCGAGGGAGGAGCTGCAAGGCCAGCTCAAATATGGAGGTGCTTGTGTCACAACACACATGCACGAGACGCAATGATGCAGGACATACAACGTCAATGTTTTGTAGGATCTTTACTTAGGGGGACTGGAGAAAACGTGGCTTTAACTATATTTTTCAGTTGATTTAACAATTCGTCTTCCCTTCTCATTCCCAGAAGTTTGTGAAGTATTTCTGGGAATTAAAGTTGAAAAAACCCTGAAGCAATGTGACCTTCTATTCCAAGTCCAGACATCTTAAAGTTTACTAGTTGACCACAGGGCAGCTAACAAATAAAATGTCTTGTTGCTATGTGATCAATTTAAAAGTCAAGGTTTTAGTTGAAAAAAAAAAAAAAGAAGATCCATAAGTTTGAATAAATACTTAAGCCCCGTACACACGATCGGACTTTCTGATGGGAAATGTTGGATGTCAGACTGTTGGCAGTAAATCCGACCGTGTGTATGCTCCATCGGACAATTGTCGGACTTTACTCCAACAAATGTTGGCTAGCAGGTTTTCAAATTTTCCAGCAACAAATGTGTGTTGTCGGATTTTCCGATCGTGTGTACACAAGCCTGTCGGATAAAAGTCCAATGTACAAACACGCATGCTTAGATGCAGAAGCGGTCGGTCTTGTAAACTAGCGTTTGTAATGGAGAATTAACATTTGTGACGTGGCAAATTATGAAGTCTCGAAATGCAGCGCACATTCTCTTCCTCTTTAATGGGATTATAAGGAAGCTGCTTTGCTGGTGATACTGATGGAGTTATTGCAAACAAATTTTCAAAGGCTTTTTTTTTTCTAGTGATATTAAGCATAATATTATATTTTTATTTTTTGTGCAAGTTACCACAACACGGGGCCTGGCCAAGACCGGCATGTGAGGAGACGCACTTCTCACAGCTCTTGCCTGATCCGTCCATCGATCCTTCCCCGGCAGCTAAAATCCTGCTTCTTTTGGCTCCCCAGCTGGCTACCGAGCATCAGCACATCCCAGACCCACCGCCGGCCCTCTGCACCCGAGGGAAGACCCTCCGAGGCCTGTTACGGATGGCGGGACCGGACTCCCAAGATGGCGCCGCAGCATCGGCGGCCATGGCACAGCGCACTCCACGGACCACAGACAGATCCAGAGAGGGAGGCAACAAGAGAGCCCCAAAGACTCAGGGTAAGGAGCAATACAGGGACATACTGTATTACGCCCAAAAACTACAAGGCCCTGGGGCTACTGATACAGCGGAGGAGGCACAGGAGGGAGAAAATGATCTGTTTACACAGGCAGAATGGGGACATGATACGGACAGTAACCCTAGCCATTCTATGGAGGATGCAGCTTATCCACCCTCTACCCCCCACAGAGGATACAGTGGAGCCTCTGGAACAACCCACGCTGGCTGCTATACTGAAAGCTGTTCATGTGTGCCCGGCATCAAGTTAATGATATGAAGAAGCAGTTTGGGGGCATGAGGGAAGAAGTCTCACTTCTCAGACAAGATCTGCAAAAACTCAGAGAGAGGGCGACTGCAGTGGAGAGCAGAGTGAGTGACATAGAGGACAAGCTACCCCCTCTTGCATGTGAGGCCAGAGCAGCACACCGCATGGCACAAGACACATACAGTAGAGCTGAGGACACGGAAAATCGCTTACACAGGAACAATGTCTGCATTGTAGGTCTCCCCAAGAAATCAGAGCGTAAAGGCCCCACTCTATTCGTGGAAAACCGGCTTGTTGATCTTTTTGGACGTGACTCATTCTCCCCTTTTTTTTACAGTGGTGAGGGCCCACGGAGTGCCTGGTAGACCTCCCCCACAAGGTGCCCCCCCCCCCCCCAGATCCATGCTGGCCAAGATGCTACACTACAGAGACAGAGAGGTGATACTAAGATGTGTGAGGGAGCGTGAGAACGTTAAATTCAATGGTGTCAGGGTTTTATTCTACCCAGACTTTTCAGTTGAAGTCCAGAAAGCCAGGGCAAAATTCGGTGAGGTGAAGAAACGCTTGAGGGCCTTACAACTCCCTTATGTCATGCTTTACCCAGCTAAGCTACGCGTGACAGCGGACAGGCATGCACAGTTTTTTGAGTCAGCCAGGGATGCAGCAGCCTGGCTGGATCATAATGAGCAAGCCCTACGCCACCACAGGGCGCATTCTGATGGAGATTGATCATTTTACAGAATTATGGGAACCGCACAATGGACATAGCTCTTATGTTGTTTTGCTTAACTTGCCTTGGCTCTACTTCATTTATAACAGTTCCTTTTTCTTTCCCTACTGCCGGGGAACACTGTGATTTTACTGAAGCACTAGGAAACTATCGGTGACTTTCAAATCTACGACTACCCCCTTATCTTCTACTAGATTTTTCTTTCTTGGAAAATACAGGGTCCAAAAGTTGGCCATCTGTTAGGCCGTAAGGCAACGAAAAGTTTTGCCCTGTTGGCAGAGTTGAATTGGAAACCTGTACCTGCCAGGGCTACACAGTCACTTTACATTGCAAGAGATTTTAGCAGGTCATGAAACCACCAAACCAAAAATGACAGCTTATTTGACAGCTCCGCTGTGCCTTACTACAGCTTAAAGTCTAGTCCATCACGCAGTCCAAGTAACTTTACAAGTTTGATTATAGGTCGCCCCGAGGACATGGAAGATTGCTCGCTTTCCACCTTCCCCACCCCTGAAGGCCACTTACAACTGAGGGAGCCTGAGGGCCCCACCTGGTTTACACTCTCCCACCCATGATGGCGAACGCAGCAGTAATTTCATGGAACATTAGGGGCCTGAACTCCCCCCTTAAGCATACAATGATATTTACCTGTTTAAAAAAAGTTTTTCCCTGCTGTTTTATGTCTACTGGAAACACACCTTACCTGTGCCACCAAGGGGTGCTTGAAGTATCTGTGGATTGGCTGGGCTTACCACTCCACTCACACCTCCTTTTCCCCGGGTGGTGAGTGTAGTAGTGCACAGGTTCCTGGACTATCAGGAATATGCTTCCAAAATAGATTCAGAAGGAAAATTTGTATTTCTACACTGTCGTATTGGTATTCTGAATTGTATATTGGCATGTGTGTACATACCTCCCCTGTTTGACGCACGGGTGCTCCGGCTTCTCCTAGAATTTTTTTGGGGGGGGGGGGGGGACAGCCGGACCTACCATTACTGATAGTGGGGGACTTTAACAGTTGGTTAAATACGGGTCTAGATAATCACCCGGTACTGGGTTCACACAGTCCTCAGAGGCTAACTCCTCTGGCAAGACTGTTACAAGAGGTGGGATCGGTAGACATATGGAGACATCGAAATCCATCTAGCAAATTTTATTGCTTCTCGAAAACCCATGGGTCTTTGTCCAGGACAGACTTGGCGGTGGGAAACTCAACCATGCTCCCTTCGTTCTTAGATATTTCCTATAAACCTAGATGTGTGTCTTGCCACTCATATTTGGTGGTCGATTTAATGGTTACTCAAACATCCTCACTTCCCAGGGCTCCCTGGAAATTTAATGCCTTCTGGCTTCAGTTATTTACAACACCAGCGGAGATAGAGGGGAGCATCCAAGATTTTTTTACTCAGGAACCTGACTCATTGTCAGTACTTAATGAATGGGAGGCATATAAGACATTCCTGAGAAAGCTGCTTAGTAAGGAGGTCACGAAGGTTAAGAGACAGTCTGAAACTCCAAGAGAGGCACTAGAGGTGCAGGTTCATTCCCTGGAGGTAAGATACATCCAGGACCCTACAGATTCCGCAAAGGGGGGCATGGCAGTTGGCTCAATCAAAATATGACCACTTGCTAGCTTCCTCGGCGGAAAAAAAGAGATTTTTCTCAAGGACAGCTTTCTTTGAGGAAGGGGAGGTTACGGGATGCCTCTTGGCAAGAATAGCTAACTCTGAGCAGAAATCTCCAGTTATAGGAACTATACGAACAAAGGGGGGGCAACAGGTTCACCCCCCCCCGATAGGGTGATACAGACGTTAGCAGACTTTTATGAGGAACTATACCGCCCAACCTCGCAGTACGGTTCTGAGGATATGGCAGCATACTTAGACAAAATACCATTCCCACAACACTCAGGTTCCCAAAGTGAGGCATTGGACACCCCACTCACCCTGGAGGAACTACAGGCGGCTGTGGCGGGGTTCCCCAATTGCAAGGCCCCGGGGGAGATGGGATTCCTATTGAGGCCTACAAGCAATATTTCTGGACTCCTGACAGACCCTTCTATCTTTCATCCAGTGCTGCACTGACGGTTTGGAGTCATGGGGAAAGCAAAAGAATTGTTAAAGGATCTGCGGGAAAAGGTAGTTGAACTGTATAAAACAGGAAAGGGATATAAAAAGATACCTAAGGAATTGAGAATGCCAATCAGTAGTGTTCAATCTCTAATCAAGAAGTGGAAAAGGAGGGGTTCTGTTGAAACCAAACCACGGTCAGGTAGACCACCTAAAATTTCAGCCACAACTGCCAGAAAAATTGTTCGGGATGCAAAAAAAAAAGCCACAGATATCTTCAGGTGAAATACAGGACTCAGAAAACATGTGGTGTGGCTGTTTCAAGATGCACAATAAGGAGGCACTTGAAGAAAATTGAGCTGCATAGTCGAGTCGCCAGAACTACGCAAAAGCCATTACTACGCAAATGCCACAAAGTATCCTGCTTACAATTCACCGAATAGCAGAGAAACAAGCCTCAAACCTTCTGGCACAAAGTAATCTGGAGTGATGAGACCAAAATTGAGCTTGTTGGCCACAACCATAAATGCTACATTTGGAGAGGCGTCAACAAGGCCTATGATGAAAGGTACGGAGGTGGATCACTAAATTGTTGCTAAGATGAATGCAGTATGTTAAGTATGTTATCAAAAAATACTGGAGGAACACTTGCATTCATCAGCCAGGAAGCTGCGCATGGGACGTACTTGAACATTCCAACATGACAATGATCCAAAACACAAGGTCAAGTCGACCTGTCATTGGCTACAGCAGAATAAAGTGAAGGTTCTGGAGTGGCCATCTCAGTCTCCTGACCTCAATATCATTGACCCACTCTGGGGAAATCTCAAATGTGCAGTTCATGCAAGACAGCCCAAGAATTTACAGTAACTGGAGGCTTTTTGCCAAGAGGAATGGGCAGCTTTACCATCTGAAAAGATAAAGAGCCTCATCCACAAATACCACAAAAGACTTCAAGCTGTCATTGATGTTAAAGGGGGCAATAAACAGTATTAAGAACTGGGGTATGTAAACTTTTGATCAGGGTCATTTGGGTAGTTTCTGTTGCCATTATGATTTAAAAAGAGTAAACACAGTTGATTTATAATAAATGGCTTCAGCCAAACACTAACTATGAGTGAAAGAAAACCAGAGTATATAATAGTGCATTGAAGTGGTTAAGGGGAACTCTGACAGAATTAAGAAAAAGAAAAGCATGGATCCCCGCAGTCCATACCAGGCCCTTCGGGTCTGGTATAGATTTTATGGGGAACTCCACATCAATATAAAAGAAAAAGCGTGGGGTCCCCTCCAAAATCCATACCAGACCCTTACCCAAGCAAGCAGCCTGGCAGGCCAGGAAAGGTGGGGGAGTGAGCGGCCCCCCTCCTGAACCATACCAGGCTCCTAGCCCTCAACATGGGGAGGGTGCTTTGGGGTCCACCCAAAGCGCCTTGTCCCCACAACCCTGGCCCGGTGGTTGTGGGGGTTTGCGGGTGAGGGGCTTATCGGGATCTGGAAGGGGGGTCTTGCAGGGGACTTTGTGGTGGAAGCATCGGTGGATGCGATTAAATCAGCATCTGGGCCATGCTGGCATCTGTAATGGCCAGGCGGGCATTGTGGCTAAAACCCTGGTCAGCGGATCCTGTCTCAAAATCCAATTGGTGCTAGATTCCATATGACGGCGAGAATCTCTTTGGCGCAAAGCTGGATTCCGCAATTTCGAAGGTGACTGGTGAAAAATCGGGACTGATACCATCAGACAGGAAACCGAAGCAGCAGAGACCTCCTCCCTTTAGGCGTAATCTGCCAGACAAATACAGGGATGCGAAAGCTTATAGGCCAGGAAAAGAATACAGGAGGAGCTGGAAGAACCCTCAAACTTCTTTTATGAAGTTCCAGAAGCCCAAGACCCCCGTTCCCGGTGACCAAAAGTCTTTTTGAAGGTACGCCCGTCCAGCCAGCAGTAGTGGGGGGCAAGGCTCTCAAAATTAAAGCTGGCTTGGGCGGAAGCAATAAAGGACCCATGGACAGTGGCTACGGTCTGTTTCAGGCACAGGTGGTCTTTCAGAGGACGTCCCCCAGGGGATCATTTTTGTCCAATCAGGCTTCCTCCGTCAGGGGAAAAACGGTTTCTGCTGACCAGTTACGTTCAGGAGCTTCTTCAAAAGAAAGCAATAAGAGAAGTACCCACTTCACAGAGGGGACGGGGATTCTACTCCCCATTATTTCTGGTCAAGAAAAAAATCAGGGGACCTTCGCCCAGTTCTAGATCTAAAAAATCTCAATCGTTCCATCCGAGTGGAGACATTCAAGATGGAGAGTTTACAATTGATCCCCCAAGCCATAAATCTGGGGGATTGGATGCTCTCTATAGATCTTCAGGACACCTATCTTCATGTTCCGATCCATGCCGCCTTCCAGAAGTTCCTTCGGTTCTCAGTGAATCAGGGCCACTTCCAGTTTCAATGTCTCCCGTTCGGGATCTCTACCGCCCCCAGAACCTTCACAGTACTGCTTCCTTTGATAGCGTCCTTAAGGGAGAAAGGATTGAGAATCCATCACTACCTGGATGACATTCTTCTCCTCTCAAGCAGCCAGGAGTCTGGGAGGTTCTAGTGGCCACTCTACAAGGCCTGGGCTGGTTGATAAACTGGAAAAAAAGCAATGCTCATCCTACCCAGAGGATGATCTTCCTGGGTGCAGAGTTGGATACTCGGCAAACACGATGGACAAGATTTCCCTACTGATTCAGAAGGTGAGAAGAGCAATCTCAGCAACATCCCTGCCAGCCAGAGCGTGTCTCAGTCTTCTAGGCACTCTGTCTGCGACCATTCCTATGGTCCAGTGGGCCCAATGGAACACGAGACCCCTTCAGACTTCCTTTCTGTGTCAATGGGACGGCTCACCCATGACCCAACTGATCTACATCTCGGTGGAGGTCAAACAATCCTTGCAGTGGTGGACTCGTTCCTGCAATCTGACGAGATGCAAGCATATAGTTCCCCTTCCTCAGGAATCCGTGACCTTGGATGCAAGCATGGAAGGATGGGGGGCTCACTACCAACACCATGCAGCTCAGGGCCGCTGGCCATTCAGGATACGGGATCCGGGATGTAGTTTCAAACGTGCTGGAGATGATAGCAGCCTTTCAGGCCCTCCTGGCCTTCAGTACCTACCTGAGGGGCAAACAAGTCCTTCTGAAGATGAACAACAAAGTGGCTGTCGCCTATATCAACAGGCAGGGGGGTACCAGAAGCTCCTCCCTGATGCGGGATGTTTGCCCTGTGATGGAGTGAGCTCAATTGAACTTACTGGATCTGAGAGCGGCCTATATTCTGGGGACCGAGAATCTCCTAGCAGATTCACTCAGAAGTTTTGTTTCCAACAACGAGTGGTCTCTGAGTCCCCAAGCATTTACGCTCATAACTCAGACCTGGGACCCACCGGACATAGACCTAGCAGCTACTCCAGCAAACGTTAAATGTCAGAGGTTCCTATCAAGAACCCCCTTCCCTTCAGCGGAGGGAATAGGCTGCCTTCAACATCCCTGGTACTTCAACCTCGGCTACATCTTCCCTCCGACTCCCCTCAGCGAGGTTTCTTCTGAGACTCAAGAGGTCGCAGCATTAGTAGTGGTCGTGATCCACTTTTGGCTGAGGAGGCCGTGGTTCACTACTCTCCTTCAGCCGAACACAGCGGATCAGCTTCCTCTCCCACTGTCAGCAGACTTGCTCTCCCAGGGCCAGCTTCTACATCTGTACCCGGAGAGGTTACATCTGATGGCCTGGAGGCTGAGAGGATTAAGTACCTAGAACAGGGCTGTTCTCAGAAGGTAGTGGAGACATTACTTCAGGCTAGGAAGCCGACTACCAACAACACATACCGAAGGATCTGGGAGAGGTTTACCACCTTTTCCCAACAACAAGGTTGGGACATATCTTCTCTGACAGCCCCAAAAATCCTGGATATCCTGCAGTCAGGCCTAGAGAAAGGGCTTTGATCCAGTACCCTGAAGGTGCAGGTTTCAGCCATATCCGCTATGACCGGGGTAAAATGGGCATACGACCCCCTGGTCATCCAGTTTCAGAAAGCTTGCCTTAAGCTAAGGCCACCTAGAAAACCTTCATTCCCGGCATGGGATCTTTCAGTTCTGGAAATTCTGTCTAAAGAACCTTTTTTTCCCGCTCGATAACATCTCCTTTTGGGACCTGACGTTAAAAGTTTCTTTTCTGATCGCTATTACTTCAGCAAAAAGAGTCTTGGAGATGCAAGCCTTGATGGCCAAGGAGCCTTACCTGGTCGTCTACCTGGACAGGATAGTGCTAAAACCATCAATCGTTTTGTACCGAAGGTATACTCATCATTTCATTTTAATGAGGAGATTAACCTTCCAGCCCTTATCACAGATCAGGGTGATCCTCATCCTCTGGATGTCAGGGGCAACATTCTGAAGTATCTCTCAGTATCCGAGTCATTCAGGAGATTGGAGAACCTCTTGATTCTTCCATATGGCCCTAGGAATGGTCAAGCGGCATCAGCTCGTACCATCGCTTCATGGCTGGTTAAAGCAATCAAGAAGATTCCGGAGGGCTTAAAGGTGCATTCCACCAGGGCAGTGGCAACTTCTTGGGCAGCCTATTGTAGGGTCTCGGCGGATACTATCTGTAAAGCAGCCACCTGGTCTTCCAGAAACACCTTTATATCACATTATAGGGTGGATTCTACACAGCTTTCAACAGTAAATTTTGGAAGGGCCGTTATTCAGGCCAACTCTTCTGTTCCTTGTTAATACATTTATTTTCTTGCACTCCCACCCAGTCTGCAAATTACTCCCCAGAGTGTATGCTGCCATGATGCGACAGGAAACTGGAAAATTGTATACTTGCCTTTCCATCATTTTCCTTTCCTGACGCATCTTCATGGCAGCATACAATGTCCCACCCGTTTTGAGGTGATTTATATATACACAGAATGCTGGGGCAGGGCCTGTATCGTCATCTTATAATTATGTGGTCCTATCAGGTTGTGGAGGCGGAGTCACAACCCAGAGTGTATGCTGCCATGAACATGCGAAAGGAAAGGAAAATTACGGAAAGGTAAGTATACAATTTTCCAGTTTCTCCTATTCACAATATTTCCCTTAGCAGGTTGATCGTTCTAAATGGACAGAGATTGCTTATCCGGTCACTACGGGAGCTATGGTACTGTTTTAGTGAGTGATTACCTAGCAAAACGCCTCTACGACCCCTTTTTCTTTGAGTGGGTGAACTCTTGGAACAGTCCGCTATTTGTTCTAACATTTTTGGGACTAAAGCCCCATACACACTATCAGTTTTTCTGTTGAGTTTTTCCTTCAGATTTACCAAAACCATAGAATATGAGGTCAAACCTTAGGAGTTTAAATCTGTATGCAATCAGGCAGGCCCTTGTACTACATGGTTTTGGTAAACCTGAAGGAAAAACTCAGCAGAAAAACTGATAGTGTGTATGGGGCTTTAGGTTTCTCTGGAAGTTTTTCTGCTTTGATTTGTTCACCCGGAGCAAACAGGGAGTTGGGACTATAGATTTTTTAAATTTTTTCTTTTTATGTTTCTATTTTTTTGTATCCCCTTTTTCTTTTGAGTTTTGCAACCTTTTTCTATAATTTTTTATTTTTGCTAAGCTCTGCCTTGAGAGACTCTAGTTATGGGCTTGTTCTTTGCCTAGTATGGTTTATGCTGCTGCTCTGCTGTCCTGTAGTGTGTTGTGGCTCTCTGCGTCCGGGTCTTGTGTCCCTGGACCCCCCCCCCCTCACTATAGCATGCATCCTTGTCCCTATAAATTTTTGCTTTATGAGTAATCTCAAAATTCTGTCTTGGAACGTCCGAGGCTTAAATACTAAATTTAAGAGATCGTTGGTACTCTAATATCTTAAAGATCAGAATCAGTACATAGTCTTCCTGCAGGAGACCCATTTAACTGGGAGCAGGGTACTCTTCCTAAACAGGGGTTGGATTCAGAGAGCCGTACACTCCATGCATTCTTCATATGCTAGAGGGGTGACTATACTAATCCACAAAACAAACTTGTTCGGTTGAACATGTGGTCACGGACACCCAAGGGGCGACATGTCATGGTGGTTCTGGAGGTTGAATCCCAACTTGTGGCATTTGTGAATGTTTATGTCCCACCCCCTTTTAAAAGTGAGGTATACGTGATCCTTGAGAAGTTTGCCACTTTTGGCCAACTGAAATGGTTGGTGGCTGGTGATTTTAACAACATTCTAGACTATGCCCTGGGCACTTCTAACCCGAATCGGCTGCAAAACCTGGAGCTCGGACACTGGGCAGATTCTGTGACTTTGGAGGAGGCGTGGCAGTGGAAACACCCTGGAGAAAGAGGCTATTCTTATCTTTTCCACGTCAGCACCTCTTCCTCTGCATCCATCTCTGCATAGATTTGGCATTTGCTAACCCAGCTCTGCTGCCCCAGGTTGACGAGGTCTTCTACCTAGCTGGGGGAATCTCAGATCATACCCCTCTACAGGTTACATCAACTCTTTCCTCTGGTAGACGCAGTGGGGTGTGGAGGTTACATCCTGGTCTCACCACAGCTAAAAGATTATTGGTAACACAATGAAGGAACAGCAGATAGGCCGGTAGTGTGGGATGCATTCAAGGCATCTGCCAGAGGGATGCATGTATCAGCCATCAAGGCTGTGAAAAAACTCCACCACTGAAAAGCTCCAAGCTCATGAAACATTGTGTGCAAAGGCCCACGCTGATACACCTTCTCCCTCCTCCCTGGCTGAGTTGCAGATGGCCAGAAGGGCACTGTTGGTGCACTTCCAAAGTCTCACTCAATGGAACTTCAAAACTAGTGCCGAAACACTGTTCGACAAAGGGGACAAAAATGGGAAGCTGTTAGCCTATTTGACTGCCGATACCCAGATGCACACATCAATTCCCTGTGTTCACACGCCTGGGGGCACTCTGCTGAGAGATGGGGAGGGCATCAAGCGGGCATCTGTCTTATTACTCTAAATTGTACACCCCTGTCCCACCATATGACCATCAGTCCTTGACAGATCTGCTGGACCCCCTCCGGATCCCGGTGCTACCAGGTCAGGTGGCAACTAGTTTAGATGCACCTTTTACCGAGAAGAAATTAGCGGCAGCTGTTGCCTCCTTTCCGAATGGCAAGTCTCCAGGCCCGGATGGGATCCCCGCGGAATGGTATAAAAAAATATATGGAACTCCTATACCCCAGACTTTTGCAACTCTATAGTGACTGTTTGGAAACCGGTATGCTACCTACCTCCTTTTACGAGGCCCATGTGGTCTTACTGCCCAAACCAGACAAGGACCCCCTATCCTGTTCATCGTATATGCCCATAGCATTACTTAATATGGACCTCACAATTCTTACCCGAATGCTTGCCAATCGATTAATGAAAATAATAGATCATTTATTATCACCTGACCAGACTGGTTTCATGCCTAAAAAGGCCACAGATATTAATATCCGGAGGGTGTATACACATACTCAGTTGGAGGCTGGGAGTTCGTCAGGGGGGCTATTGTTTTTTGATCTGGAGAAGGCATTTGACTCCATTGATTGGGGGTACATGACTCAGGTCTTGCACTGCATGGGGTTGGGCCCCATCTTCCTTCAGTGGATATCACTGCTGTATGACCATCCGGTAGCAGCTCTCCGGCTTAATGGCGGGGTGTCGTATGCCTTCCGGTGTCAAGGGGCACCAGTCAAGGGTGCCCGCTCTCACCGGGGCTATTTGCATTGGTCATGGAACCTCTGGCAGTGGTGCTGCACTCTTACCAACAGATACAGTTTATTACTGTAGGTACTCTGAGGTTACGGTCCTCTATGCAGATGACCTGGTGTTGTTCAGCAAAGACACTGGACCATCTTTACAGGCAGCACTGTCACTACTAGACAAATTTTCAGTGGTCTCTGGCCTTAAAGTCAACTGGACAAAGTCCAAAACAGTACCTTTACCGTCTCATCCTGTACCTGGACAAGCCGATACCAATAACCCATTACAATGGGTGAGACAGATTAAATACCTCTGCCTTCTAATCACGAACTCTGTGACAGACTTCATTAACCTTAATGTCTGCCCTTTACTAGGTGTTCCATCCAGAAATTTTCAAGCCTGGAAAAATCTCTCACTGTCCCTCATTGGGAAAATTCATTTGACCAAGATGAAAATTCTGCCCTTGCTTTTGTATAGTCTCAGCAACTCGCCAGTGTGGATACTAAAGTCTCTTTTCAAATCGATTGATAGTATGCTCTCCTCCATTTTGTTAGCGAGGGGGAACTCCCCGCCTGAAATTGACTATTCTCCAGCATCCATGGGGGGGAGGGAGGCCTTGCGGTGCCTAGTTTCTATAAATACTTCCTAGCGGGCCAACTGACAGTAGCCCACCGCTGGTTGACTTCTCCCCCAGATGATGTCTCGGTGTCCCTGGAGGCGGCCTGTGTGGGCTCATATGGAAATCTCCACACTCCCCGACTCCCTCTATGCGCTCAGTGATTAGGGCATGGAATGCAGTCATCAAGTGTGAACAGGTTCTCCCCTAACTTACTGCTGTGGAGAGATCCCAATTTGGTACATTTTTATGATTTCCCAGACCCTGTTGTCTGGACTAAATATGGGGTCAAAACTTTACAACATATTGTATACTAAATGGCACCCTAATGTCATTTAAAAAACTCAAGGAGCGTCTCACCTTACCCAACTCTCACTTCTTCAGAATAATCCAACTGAGGCATGCATTTTACTCTCAATTCAGGGAACCACTGAACCTTGACCCTAGTGACTTAGAACTATTGACACACAATGATTTCTTCGTTAAACCAGGCCCTAGCATGTATAAGGACCTTTTCCAAGAACGGGCACATTAATGGTGCCTTGTAGGCTGGCCTGGAAGGCGGTGGCTCCAGTTTGAGATAGGGACGACATGTGGGGGCCCACGTTCCAATACTTAGTCTCTACAAGAGACCTTTTAATTCACTTCAAATTCCTACATAGAATATACCTAACCCAGGCTAGATTAGCAAAAATGTTTGGAAAACAACAGTCTCTTTGCTGGAGATGCTCAGCGCCTATTTCAAATTTCATGCATATATTTTGGGACTGCCCTCATATTAAAACATACTGGCAAGCTATAGCCCATTGTATTAAATTGGTCACCTCTATTTCAATCCCCCTGTCCATTGAAGTGTGCTTGTTACACTTGGTTGAACCTTTGGCCACCACTAAAGTGGTTTAAAGTCCCGACCCTTTTTCTCTATGTACTTGAATAGGGATGGAGATGCAGGTTACCGTGCATCTCATTTAAAGTCCCAAAAGCCCCCTCTATTTCAATTGATAAGGAATGGAGGTGTAGTGAGCAGTTGTATCGTTGGATTATGACCTTCAATGTCCTCATATCAATCATGACTGATCTCCCTTATGGGTTGTTTTTCCATCATGTTTCAGTCCCTTCATTTACCATTCTAGGACAAATGTATAAAATATATATTTCTTTCCAACACTCTGTGGTCTGTGTATGCGCACTGCCGGCATGTTGGACTGATTTTTTTGCCTTATATTTTCCAGGAGCTGCAATGCTTTCTATGCACCCCTCCCATGTCCCCCCTACCCGATTTACGTTGGGTGCGGGTGATCTGTCTGCCCTGGCATCGACGCCACGCCGCTGCTTGTGCAGTCGATGATTTGCTGACACAAGCAGGTGCTACCATCCTGGCTGACGGTGGGATGGACATTTGGGGTTCAGTGAGCTGTTTCTTCTCCAACTCTGGTGCCCGTCCTAAATGTCATGCCTTGGGTGACGCTGGGTGGGGTCCGCTTGTTACACAGGGATCATCCAAACAGCCCTTTTTTTTCCATTTACAGCCACTTCTTATATTGATACATAATCTGTGCAGCCTGCACCTGTTACTATTGGTGTACACTCCTGTGCAGTCTGCACCAGACATCGCTGGCTTCTACTCCTATATCAGCAACACTAGGTAACTACCACAAGCATTATGACATTTATTTCATATGCGGTTTTTAATCCCAGGATTTTATTACATTTTCTGGGGATCTATGCTGTTTTGATATCAGTTCACACTCATTTTAGTTTGGGCTCCTTTCTTTGATTAGTTTAAATTTTTACATCTTTAGCACCAGCGATCGCTCGTGGCCGGTGGTCATCGCAACCATCTGCACCACTGCTGTGCAGCAGCGAGTGTCTGCTATCCTGATCCTGCGAGCCAACATATAGCTACAAGGGTTTGCGGGATCAAATACTTATGTCATGCAATAAAATGCAAATTATTTAAAAAAAATAAAAATCATACAATGTGATTTTCTGGATTTTTGTTTTAGATGCCATCTCTCACAGTTGAAGAGTACCTATGATAAAAATGACAGACCTCTACATGCGTTGTAAGTAGAAAAACCTGCAAAATTGACAGTGTATAAAATACGTGTGCGTGAGTGCGAGTGCGAAAAATTAAAACTGTCAAATTTTGGTTTCAGCCAAGTGCATCCTAAAGTTTCAGCACCAAACCAGCCTACTTGACCAGTGTATGTAAGCGCAGCTTATCTTACAAAAAAAATGTGTAATCCATTTTTTGTTTGATAGTCACCCAACCAAGCAAAGATTCCTTTAGCAGAAGACCTTTACTTACATCTGCAATACACGTGGCCAGTAGGCTTTCTACGCTCCAGTTAGTGTGATCACTGAAAACGTGACAAAACCGAATACTGTGAACTATCCAACTGCCCATACCCATAAACACATTTTTCCAAGCCAAAAGCAGCACATCTTTAAAGAGGAACTACATAAAAATAGGATTTTTTTGTACTCACCGTAAAATCCTTTTCTCTGTAATTCACCGACTGACACAGCTTCTCTTTAGACCATTGGGTTGTTATGCCACCTTCAGGAGAGGACTAGGCATTACACGTTAAAATGCTATAATAAAACTAGAACTTTCTAGTTCCGCCTAAGGGGCGGTCCCTTAGGCAACAACCCCTCAGCATGCTACTGCAGCCTCAGTACGTCAAGCAGTATAAAGTAAAGAAAAATATGAGGGGCGGGTGCTGTGTCAGTCGTTGAATTACAGAGAAAAGGATTTTACGTTGAGTACAAAAAATCCTATTTTCTCTTATATTCACTGGCTGACACAGCTTCTCTCTTTAGAACATTGGGACGTCCCCAAGCAGTGCCAAAACAAGGTGTGGGAAAACAGTATAAAACTTCATCCACCATGGCATGTGGGAGCTAGTACAAACTTTACCCACAAAAAAAAAAAAAAAAAAAAGACAGCGTGTGGAAAAACTACCACAAAAAAAACAGGGTGCTCCTCAGCAGAGAAGCACTACCCTCAAACCACACCAAAACCAGAAGTAACGAATGCAACAGTGCATTAACTTAAAGGTACTGCGTTTTTACCCAAAAAAAAAAAAAAAAAAAAAAAAAAAAAAAAAAGGAAATAAATTGCATATGCCATTGCAACTACACAGCCGCCTGCAAAACTTTGCGGCCAAAACCGGCATCACCCGATGCACTGACCTCTACCTTGTAGAACTTTGTAAACGCGTGGACAGGCGACCAGGTCGCCGCTTTACACACTGGAGCGACAGACACTTGATGTCAGAAGGCCCAAGACTTCTGATTGCCCTTGTGGAGTGGGCCGTGACCGGAAAGGGGGGCACCTGCCCCTTCAAGGCGTAGGCTTGTACTACAATCTGTCTGATCCACTTGGAAATGGTGGCTGACGAGACCACCATGCTTTTCTTTGGACCAGCCACCGAAGCAAAACAAGGAGTATGACTTCTGGAAGGGAGCCGTGGCAGACAAATACACCTTCAGAGCCCGAACCACGTCCGGAGCATGAAGGGCCACCTTCTTAGGATGTGTCAGCTTAGGACACAGAGATGGTAAAACAATGTCCTCATTGATGTGAAACGCCGAGACTACCTTCAGTAGAAGACAGTTGCGGACACAACACCACCTTATCCTTGTGGATAGCCAGATAGGACAACTTGCGGGACAAGGCCCCCAGTTCCAAAACCCTCCTGGCCGATGTGATGGCCACTAGAAAGACCGCTTTCTGGGAAAGAGTCAACAGGGGAAACTCTGATATTTTCAAATGGCGGTTTTTGAAGCGCCAATAATACCAAGTTCAGATCCCACGGTGGTAACGGTGGACGCACCGGAGGGACTACATGTTGCACCCCTTGAGCAAAAGTATTCACTAGAGAGTGAGACGCCAGAGGTCGCTGAAAAAGGACAGTCAAAGCTGATATTTGTCCTTTAATGGTGCTTAACGCCAATTTCTGGTCTACGCCTTGCTGAAGAAACAGCAGGATCCTGGATATAGAAAAGGTGCGTGGATGCCATCCTTTCTCCTCCCACATGGAGATGTAGGCCTTCCAGGTATGAAGATGCATCTTCGGAGAAAATGATTTCCGTGCTCTCAACATAGTTGGGATCACAGAGTCCGACAGACCCCGATTCCTCAACACCCGGCTCTCAATAGCCATGCCGTTAAAGCAGGATGGAGAATTGGACCTTGAGACAGAACGTCCTCTCGAAACGGCAGTCACCAGGGGGCATTTGCCACCAGGCGCACTAGGTCTGTGTACCAAGGACGCCGAGGCCAATCTGGGGCAACCAGTATTACTGGAATCCCCTCGGCCCCCACTCTGCGAAACAGACGTGATAACAGTTTCAGTGGAGGAAAGGCATACTGATGGTACTGATCCCACGGAGCCACCAGCACGTCTGACCACGGATCTCTTGTCCTGGACATGAATCTTGGCACCTTCCGATTGAGACGGGAGGCCAGAAGATCCACATCTGGTGTGCCCCACCGCAGGCACAGTAGCCTGAACACCTCCAGATGCAACACCCATTCTCCTGGGTCCAGCATCTGACGACTTGGATAGTCCGCCTGCCAGTTCTCCACACCTGGGATGTAAATGGCCGACAGGGCCGGTACATGTTGCTTTGTCCACCGAAGTGTGCGAGCGACCTCCCGTGCGGCGGCCAAGCTTCTTGTTCCTCCTTAGTGATTGACGTATGCCACAGCAGTGGCGGTGTCTGACTGGATCTTGATCGCATGCCCTTGCAGTCTCATTGACCATGTGGACAGGCATAGCCTGATCACTCTCCGTTCAAGCAGATTAATCAGCAACTTGGATTCCAGAGGCCTTGAGTTGACTGAACTCCCATCACTCCACCCCAGCCGATTAGGCTGGCGTCCATTGTGATCACCATCCATTTCATAGGTAGGAACGATTTCCCGGACTGAAGCACCGGGAACATCAGCCACCAGATCAGGTACCCCTGACTAACTGGCTCACCTGGATCTGTCGATCCAGGGGCAACGGAGATTTGTCCCACTTTGTCAAGATTTCCTTCTGCAGGACTCGTGTGGAACTGGGCATGTGATACTGCCTCGAAGGAGGTCACCATAAGTCCCAGGACTCGCATGCAGAAGATCAGCGACGACCACTTGCGGTTCATCCGCAGTTTTACCGCGGCTCTGAAAGTCTGCATCTTGTCTGAAGGGAGAAACACTCTGACTTCCCTGGAGTCCAGCAGCAAGCCTAGGTACTCCAAAACGCTGAGTCGGTACCATCACCGACTTTGTTAGGTTCAACAGCCACAGAAATTCTTGCAGCGTCTGCATGGTGATCGCCACATCCTCTTCTAACGCTGAGGCGGAAGCAGCACTCAGGAGGAGATTGTCTAGGTAACACTCGATTGTGATCCCGCGTCGCCGTAGCAACGCCAACACAGGAGCCAATACCTTGGTAAAGACTCGGGGAGCCGATACCAAACCAAAAGGGGGAGCCACAAACTGGTAGTGGGCTTCCCCGACTGCAATCGCAGAAACTTTTGATGTCGGAGGCATATGGGTATGTGCAGGTACGCATCCTGGATGTCTAAGGATGCAGGGAGTCCCCTTGGAGTGCAGCGACTACTGAGCGAACGGTTTCCATTCTGAACCTCTGCACTTTCACAAAGTGATTGAGGGCTTTTAGATCAAGACTGGACATACCCCTTCCTTCTTGGAAACTACAAACAGGTTTGAGTAGGACCCCTGGAAACGTTCCGATTCCGGAATAGGTACAATCACCCCGCGATTCAGCAGGTCCTTTACTGCCCCCTAAGGAAGTAAAGATCTGTCAGGGCTTTTTTGGATGCCTGGTCAGCAGACTGGCATTGCAACCAAATCAGGCGCCTCAGCACCACTGCTGACACTGAAGCCCTGAATAACAGGGGAAGGGTATCCAGGGACGCGTCACAAACATACTTAAGGCCTTGCACTAGTTGGTCTGCTAGTTCCACGCAGACAGGTGAAGCCTGCTGTTCTCCTAAATCGCGGTGCAACAGTCTTGCCCACTCAGTGTCTGTGACACAAGTGCAGATGCCAGTACTGGTCACATGGTTGACCCCCACAACTGTAAACAAGGAACGAGCCACTGCCTCGGCCTTCCTGTCTGTGGGATCCTTAAGTGCAGGAGTCCCCTCCACCGAGATCGTGGTTACTTTGTTTAACCTGGATACTGGGGGATCCACGACCGGAGGAGCCGACCACTTTTTGAGAAGGCTCTCCTCAAGGGGCGACGCACCATGTATTTGGGGACCGAAAAGGTCCGTTGTGGTCGACCCCATTCCTTGTAAATTAACTTGTCAAAATAAGTCAGATACGGAACACCTTAGGTGAATGGCTGGCTTACGGGACCCAAAAGGGACCGCTACATCAGCAGAGGGATCTGCTGGCTCCTGAATCTTCAGGGTATCATGCACAGCTGTGATAAGTGGTCCAACAATCGCTTTGTCGCCCACGGACCCAGACGAGAACTCATCCTCACTGTCCGATCGGCCCTGGTCAGTGTCACCTGAAACCACAGAGCAGGGGTCACCAGCCTCAGCAGGGCCTGAGTCTGCGTTAGAGCTCTCCCCAGTGGGGGGGGGGGAGGGCCGCTTTTTAGCACCTTTGCGCCCACGCACCGTATCAATCTTGGCAACTAATGAATTGAGGTCCCTCCCCTGTCACTATTTCCCCCTTTTGTGTCAGGAAAAATTGTCAGAAGTGATTCATGCTGATAGCAGAGGAAAGGGGCAGCAGACAGAAATGACATTTTAGTTCACTTAATTGAGACAAGCACACACTATAGAGGTATATGCCTTGTTTGTATTTCACATCTGGGTTTTAATTTATAGTGGTTGGAAACCTCTGTGCTAGAAATCACACAAAAACTGCACCACTCAAAGCTTTATTCAATAATTCCTCAGGTCCTCCTTGTGCACCAGGTGCTGGTTCTCTTTGCCCATTCTGCACGGCATATATTGGAGAAAGAAAATCACCACACCATAGTACTTTATTTCAGGTAGCCGGTTTCCAAAGACACAGTCCTCAGAGGGATGTGGCCTAAGGTGTAAATGGTGATTTTACAGAGTGTAGTCTGTTTTTGTAGTTTTTGGGCAAAATCCAACAGTAGCCACCCTCTGTTTGCAGTTTGTGTTCCCTTTAGGGAGATTTCCCTCAACATTTTGTAATGGTGATTCCTGCCCTTGAGACAAAATGTGATGAGAATTATCCCTGATGGGGGGACCCAATTAGATACACCTGACAAAGAATCCATCTCCTCCCCACCCTATATCATACTTCTACTTTTACAAAATAGATACCAATTTGCTCATACCTTTAAAAACATTCATACTTGTTGCATTCAAAAATAGCTTTTATTTTTTTATACAAAATACAAAAATGTACACTTGGTTCTCCTTCTGATACACATACAAAAAAAGACATCTCTCTCCATTCCATACAAAACAGCTTGAAAATACTATGGAGCATGGAACTCGAAGATCCAAAACATACATAGTTAAGAGCATTGTACAATTGTTGTGCAACATACAGAATTGTCAATGGCTGTTTTGTATTTTTTTTTAATTGAAGCTTTAAAATCACCAGTTTCTGCTACTAATTTGTATACATATATATAACCAAGCACATTGCCCATATATTACAAAGCATAAATATACAGTCAGATGTAGCTCTGTTTATACAGTATGACATAGTGGGCGTGTGATTACATAACAGGATATAGATATCACAGAACATTTGCTAAGGCCAATAAGTCTTTGGATGAAATTTAAACGCCTTGTAGTGTGTTCTCTCAACCTAACCTTCATGCTAAAACATTATCAGAAGTACCATGTTACGTGACCTCTGTTGACCAAATCCTTAGTTTGCCCCTGACTCGAATTGTCTTGACATTGTTTGCCCATGACTTGACATGCATTCACCAGACCTTATACCTTTTTTACAGGTGTGCAGGTTAAATTAATAATAATCTGTTTAGTATAGATTTTTGGGGTGGGCCTCATTTATCATTTTGTGAAATAAAAAGTGCTTATATTAGCCACCATCAACTAATCAGGTTTGAACCTACAGTAAAAACAACAAAAGTTGCAAGTTGTTACTAGGCATCTATGCACTACCTGCTATTTATCTATTTATGTGTGTTCCTTGGTCATCAGATCAAGAGAGCAAGAATAGCTCTGGTCCCTAACATCGATGGTCTTCTGTAGGTTGAGTCTGCATGGTTACTATGAAAATAAATGTCTAATTAGGTGGGTTTTAAGATAAACTGCTCAGCGAGTTCCTACTCTTGAGTGGCACCAAGGTGTGATGACTAACTTAGCAACACAAATGTGGTGTTAGTACTTGAATTGTTTTATCTTTGATATAGCTGGAAAACCTGCATTGTTAGTGGTATGTTGGGACAAGAGCTGAGCAATTCAGATGTAACTGAACATTTCGTTCAACACCCCAAACCATCAAATTGAAATATTGCAGTTACCAGCAAAAGTATGCCAAAACAAAACAATGCTCAGTCAACTGGGCATTAAAAAGATTTCCCTAACTCCTAGGTTTACAGTGCCGTATGTCTGGAAGGCGCAAAGAGGAATACCATTACGTGACTGCTGTATGTGCATATACACTTTCAATATGGCATATATTGGTCTGGCCACTTTAAAAACATGCTTAGAAGCACTGATCACAAATGAACAGCACTGAGCATACACATTTACACTTATAAACTATATAATCCCATTTTGCTACGCTGCATATTGGCTTGACGTTTTTTTTTTTTTGCTCGTTTTAACATTTTACGTCTAAGGAGAAAAGTGGGACAGTGCAGTAAAGATTGGCCCCATGGTTTAAAATGTAGAAAAATAATAGTGATTGTAAAACGTAAGCTACAAGTACAGCAATGCTGTCTGGTCTCCTGTACCAATAGCTGCCCTGTGGCAATGGTTCCAACCACATTCTTAAAAAAAAAACCAGACAAATGCAGCATTTGATGGTTATGTGAAGGATCTCTGGTTTAAGGACCACCTATAGTCAAGAATGAAGGTGGCCCAAGAACAAAAGCACTAACCTAAAGGAAGATTGCTGTGTACAGTGTTCATTAGTGCTAGCCTTCCAGAGCACTCAAAGGCTGAATTTTTAGGATCACTGACACCATTCTATTCTAGCATGCTGAGCCTCATTTTGTTGGTATAAACCCTTATAACATTTAGAGTGCTAAAAAAGAAACCAAAGGAGATGATTAAGAGTGGATTAATATAAGTCAAGTGGTTTAAAATAGCTTCTAGACATAAAAAAATGGCAAATATTCTTTTGCATACCGAGTTTCTATTTTTTTTTCTCCACAAAAACTTGAATAAGAAGCCACTTGCTTTTAGAAAACATTAAGTGCAATTATCATTCCTCACCAACATATGCATATACAGAATAATTAAGCTTATTCAACAAGGCAAACAGTGTGCAAAGTGCAATAACCCATATCAAGCATTCAGAATTCAACTGAAACCCAACTATCGTATTTGTACATCATCACGGCTATTTGTACTGCAAGAAATGAACCCTACAAGTGTTTCACAGTGAGCAATGTCTGCAAAGAAACACCTTACATACAGCATGTGTTTTAAGATTGTCGGTCACCGATTAGTGTTTCTACGTATACAGCCAAATGGATTCAAGCACAGTGATAAGACATCTACCTGAGACTTCGTTTAAAATTCCTCCATTGTGCTCAGTAAAAGCAAACCCAACCTGTCTCCCCAAACTATATTGAAATGGAAGAGTTGGCTTGAAAAATGGCAGAACAGCAAATCCAATTAAATGAACATGCTGCTCATTTTCATGGTGTAGAAAAGTGGAAAAGTGGAAAAATAAAAATAAAATTATTGATTTTTTTTTGTGAAAATAGTGAAGAGAAACATTTGTCTCCAGACTCAGATATGCTTGTATGATTTGCTTGTATGATTTGCTTTAATGGGATGCAGACTGATTCCCTTCCCATGATTTTGTAGTGAGCAGGTTATAAAGCTCTGCATCTGTAGGCACTGCAAACAGTTACTAGGGAAACCAGCTTTGGATCATTCACCAACGTCAGCTCTGGTACTTCACAGACTTCAAAAAATATATTGTTATGGTGTAGAGGCCACGCTCTAAGGGCTCATGTACACAGGCGCATTTGGCCTTACAGCATGAATTGCAAGCGTATTTTCGCACGTGGTAGACAAAGATGCAGTATACAGACACCCATAGTAATGAGTGTGTGTACACAGGTATACACTGTACTTACCTAAACACTTGCATGGATGTAAATTGCTTCACAAGCTACAGTCAGAGATTTACACCCATGCATGTGTTTATGTAGGTACGGTATATGCCCTTGTAAAGCTATTAATTACTATCTATGGCTGAAAGCAACAGTGGTGTCTCCCGGGCATGGAAACGTGCCCATAATTTACATTTTATAGCCTCATGCATCTGTGTCCATGAGACCTACTACATTTCATTGTGATAATAAAGGCAATCACTGGGAGCTGGCTGGATGCACCACTCCTACAAGCTCAGTTATAAAGTTGCTGCTTATACTAGAAAATAGATTCAATACTTTCTTCACAAACTGTATAAAGCTACCACTCTTAAAAACAGCATACCACCAAAAATACTATGCAACGCATGTTCACTATTTTACAGGGGGAAAAGGGGAGGGGGGTGTTTCAGATATCGAGAACTATGCAAAACAGTTCATTAAAATTTAATTTGTGAAATGACTAACATTTGTTCGTAGTTCCATATGGGACTTGAATGTATAGAATTGTGTAGTTAAAATGTAGAGCTTGCAATAGTAAGCATTTATAACATTGTAGTGTTAAGACAATTAGAAGTTTTCAACTGAAAGTGTACATAACATAGTAGAATGCTAGCTACATGATCGTAAAACTGATCAATACCCTGTGCTGCCAACATTACCAATACAGAACAGGACTTCACTTGCTGTCTGCTAGGTGTAGTTTTGGGATTTATCAATTATGCTTTCCAAATGTGCCCATAAATGGTATTCAAGTTTAGAAAAAAAAAAAAAATCTTGAAACAAGTTAAATGGCAAGCTTAGAAAGGAAAGTGAGTAGCTAAAGTACTTTTTTAATGCATGCCTGCCTTTATTTTAAGACATAGTACCAACAACTGTATGCTGTAACCCACGGCAATCCGATTCAGCAGTTTATTGTAGTCTAATGAAACATTATCTCCAATACCTTTTTGTATGGGTTATTGCACTTTGCCCCATTAAACAAAGGCTCCTGTACCATTACTATACGTGACACAGATGGCAGACAGTTTCTGTAAAAGGTATAAATGCTTCAAAACAGAAGCTTCTTAACCAATGCTGTACCACAAAAGGTAGACTCATTTCTACTGTATGATATGTGATTTGGTTAAATCAGGATGGCCATTATCATATCATAGTTCTAGCATGAGACCCTTAAAAATGGTTGGTTACCCTACTCTCAAAATTCAGTAAATGTGTACTCAAGCTTTACTTTTTTTGTAATACTTTTCCATACAAACAAATTTAATATGAGTTGTGATCATTCTCATGAAATAGTAAAGTCTTGTATGGAGTGGTCATTTTTTTTTTTGGTACACAAAGAGTCCACAGTGTTAAGATTAAAGATGGCAGAACTGGAGTAGTTAAGTTCTTGAATAATAAAGTTCAAGCAGAAAGCTGCTGGTATCCCCGAGTGGGTTAATCGAGCCCTGGCGATTTAGAAGGTCACATGAAATGCAAGAGAACAAGAAAATACATTGTAATACATTTCTACAGGTGGATCACAGAAGTTGGATTAAAGCATGTAGTCTTATCGGAGATGTAGGCAACATCATAAATTACAGTTGTAGTAAAAAGAAGAAAGTGCATGCTGCAGAAAAAAGGGTAGGGGGCAGGCAGATCTAGTAACCCCAAAGACATTAATCATTATGTCATACCATTAACTGACATGATTGGTAGAAAAAGATCAGTAAAAACTGTTTATTATATACCAAAGCAGTTGGCATGAGCTAGTTATCAGAAACTGCTCATTTGAATGTCTTTTGTTTTCTCAGTCTTCTTCATCTGCTGCTTTTCCAACATGAAGTTCTGGTTCTATAAAGATCCATTGCAAGGCTGTTCAATATCAGATACCACAGATAACGCCAAGTGTCACTGACAAAGAACCAAGTAGTGTTAAAATGAGGTATTCACTTGTCCTAGATATAGAGTTTTAGATCTTTACTTAGAACACAGGTTCTTGTCCAAAACCTTCCACATTCGGACAAGCAATCAGTATAATTGAACCAATGTAAGATCACCGCTGGGAGGTCAATGACCAAGGAAGTTGGGAGTCCTGGTTCATTAAAGTAGCAGAAAGAAGAACTGGATTACAGATCCCACCTTTCATTTGAGGTCCAATGGCTGGATATTGTTTTTAATGTAATTCGTACCTTTGATATGGCGTGTACTGGGCCTTTTATCCCAACTAGCCAGGAAAGATTATGACATCCTTCATGCCACCTTGTGCAATTTAAACCGGCCTGCTTCCATTATAGCATTGTCTGCTTTATAGGCCAAGTTCAACACATTCAGACAGGTGAGCACCACTGGGCGATCCATCCAGTCTCAGTGATTTACATTCTCAGATAAAAGAAAATGACTCCAGACAACTCGTTACACTGTTTGTGAAGAGCCTCGTTTGCTTATTAGGACCTCCAACAGCCGGAGTTTGGCCTTCATATGTTTATACTCGCTGTACTCTTCTGCCATTGGAGTGCGGTCTTCCTTTTGAACATTTCTAGAGAAAAAAAAGACGAGTACAAAGTTGAAAGTGGATTTCGAATGCCACACTGAAAAAACTATATTTGTTAATTAATGTGAAAAGCACAGTATGGTTTCAGGCACACACGCATCTTGATGACAATTGCTAACAGACAATGAAAGAAAACAAAACAAGAAAAAAAAAACACTTTTCCAGCCGTGTCTGTGTGAAATTTTGTCATGGTGTGTAAATTAAAGAAGAACTCCAGGATAGTGATAACATTTGCACATTAGCCTTGTGTAGTTAACCACTTAACCTCTGGAAGATTTACCCCCCCCCCCCCCACTCATGACCAGGCCATTTTTTGCAATACGGCACAGCATTACTTTAACAGACAATCGTGCGGTAATGCAACCTTTGTTGAGGAAAAAAGGCATACTTTTTTTGGATACAAACAGAGCTTTCTTTCGGTGGTATCTGATCATTGCTGTGTTTTTTTATTTTTTGCGCTATAAACAATTTTGAAAAAATAAATAAAAACACACATACACATCTCTTACTTTCTGCTATTAAACAGATTTAAAAAAAGAAAAAAAAGAAACCTAATTTCGCCATAAATTTAGGCCAATATGTATTCTGTTACATATTTTTGGATCCTTAATGGCTGCCGGCTTGTAGTTCTCAATAACTACCATTGGTAGTTCATGGAATCTTCATGTCAGCGAGTATCGGCTTACCCGTACAGGCAAGCAGATACACAGAGTGTGCAGGAGACCTGCATAGCATCAGCGATCTGCTGGTGCAATGCTTTACAGGCTTCTATTGCAAAAAAATAATAAAGCAGGGCTCGACAAACCCCGGGTGCCAGGTCGCATTTGCGACTAGAATCAGCGACCTGGCACCTGGGGCAGCACAGCTGGGGGGGTATCGCGTTGGGTCACCTTGCCGCCAGCTGGTATTTGAGGCCTTCTGCGGTCCTATGCTTCCTTCTGGAATCTGGCGCCCTCTTGTGGTGGTCGTTGGTATGACAACCAGCAATGCTAATGGAGCTTCCCCTCCCACTTATGGAAGGGACAGTCCAACATATATTTTGGATAGGAGTGTATGGAAGTCAGCTGGAAAAAAAAAAAAAAAAAAAACACTGGCTTCTCATCCCCCCCGGGAACCCTTGTGGTAAGGTTCTTGGCCATAAGGTACTGCGTTCTGTTAAAGATCCAACATAATAAATAAGCCTATGACAAACCACGTGAAACAATTTCGGACCTCATTTCGTGTTATTTCCTTTATTATTTCATAGTGTTTTCACATACTTTAAACTTGGTGCCAGGAGAGAGTCATAGTATTTTTTGACACGTTCCGATAGCTTGTGGCATTCTTATTACTGGGGCTGGACAATTAAATCACTGGAAGGAGAAGTAATATAACAAAACCTGACATAGAAAACAGCCCTACAGTTTTTTAGTGACATGAAAAACACAACCCTCAAGCTTACACACTGCAGAGAAAAGCAAACAGTACAGAGACACTAATTAGAATTAACATGATGTCTGTTCAGAACACAAAATGGCATGGACAGGTTGTTCAAGTGGCAACGTGAATGCATTGTACCAGCAATAAATTCTCAAAATAAAATGCCTGCTGAGTGACCTGCTTACATCCAATTCACTCACCTTCCATTTTGCCTAAAGAAGTTTTCTTCAAAATCTCTGAGTTTCTTCCTGATCCTCTTTTTCTCTTCCCTTGCTTCTTGTAGCTGTTCTATAAGTTCTGTCCTGTATGCAGAACATATTCCAAAATTAAACTCAGGTAAACGTACACTTGTGTTCTGTAACTGTCCAGTGAATACTAGCTGGTGACTGGTGTAAGTTGTACAACATGGAAATAACACTGATCTGTGTTGGGCAATGATATGGTACCCCCTCCATCAAAGATTGAGAGTTTTTTTTTTTTGTTAAAAACGGATGGGTGTTATGTAATAAGGGGGTCCCTAGCGGTTGCACTGGTGTATCCTGCTAGCGGGCATGGTATATAATGGGTTCTTATTGTGGACCTGTTTGTGCTTCCCACTTTCATACTTCTGTTATATACCATCTGTATTTTTCTGGTCTATTTATTCTTCGCCTGTGTTCTGGGATTACTATGCAACTTTGCTACCTTAATATTGCCGGGCTTTATAGTTTTGAATATAAATCTTTAATAAACACATTGAAACAGAAATAACACTCATCTCTTGGCTCCAATTGTACATCTTGTTCTAAGGGTTAATGTGTCTCGGTCTGCATTTTAGCGTTGCCTTTGCTAAAACATAATGTAGTCTAAACCAGCCCACTGGCACAAGAAGAGGCACCCAATCCAGCTGATAACAGACATATTGGTTACAATTTAATGTCTATAGGGGCTGGTTGGTTGGGAAAAACATGAATGCTTATACTGATTGCCCTTCCCCTAATAGTGCAGACACTGTTCCCCTACCAAAAAACACCCTCGACACCAACAAAAGTCTGCAGGGTCAGCTTCATGCAGCATTTAGATATTTGCTGTCCTGAGGGTGGTCAGATGAGGCCTGTGAGTCAGGAAAAATTTCACCCATTCGCATCTGCTTAACTTTTAGAATGAGGAAAATATTAGGTTTTAAAATCCAACATACACAGATGCAGCGTGAAGATTGCCCAGCCCGAGGTCTTGAGTACTTTTCGATGGTGTTTGGTCATCAACTGGAGACACAAAACCATCGGCTTCATCCTCAAGTTGATCCAAGAAGCTTCGTACACTGAAACCTGGCTTCATAGTTACTGCATAATCATTGTTCACATTGCTGTCATCTTCAGATCCTTCTTCTTCCTCCTATAGATAAAATCATCAGGGGAGAGAACAAAGCTTTATATTAACCTGCAACCGAGTGAAACTGTCAATGCAAACTTGGGGAGAAGCAGCAGAACACCAATAGCTCACTGCAAACCATTTTTTTTCCACAATCTCTAGTTGTTAGTGAAACAATTTGTTAGAAGCCAAAAATTATTTTATTTTTTTGAGAAATTGTGTTGAAAAAGCCATAAAACAAATGTGTTGCAGCACTTAAAAAAAAAACATTAAAAGTCTTTAACCCATTTCTAAACCTCTAGCTTGATAAGATCTTTTCTCCTCGATAACTGTAACCTTCTTGACACGGGAAACTAGAGCTATCAACACGGGTTAAAATTATCTATTAAATGTGTATTTTGTTTACTAAACTTTATCTTTGTAACGTGAGATGAAGATGAAAACTAGACATGTCAAGCCTGCAAAATATAAAAGAAAAAAAAAAAAAAAAAGGAAACTGTAGCAAGAATTGTACTAATTTCTAATTAACTGAATAATTATTCAGTTGTTGATGAAAGCTGTATCATGGTTTTGCAGCATATTTATAGTATCCTCAATATTACCTGAAAACTTTTTTTTATTCCGATGCAAAACAGATGCAGGAAAATGCTGTTTTTTTTTTAGCCAAAAAGCACTTTTCTGTCTGGTGTCTTACTGCAAAAATAACCATGAAGGCAACTACTTCTAGTACTATTTCTGACCCTTCTCCCCTCCCCCCCTAGGATATTGGTGTCTAAATACCCTCACCATGTTCTACATCTAGATTTGGATTTGCAGCCATGAACACAACTAGTTCTTTGGAGATTTTGTGGCTGGCCAACCTGATTAATAATCTTTTTTTTTTTTTCCCCTGGGCTTCTTAGACTACATAGGTGTATATTTATTAAGGGGCAATCTAGTGTGCCTTCATGTTAACGGCTATTCACCCCATATAAAATTTCCCAGGGAAAAGCATATTTATTAAAATTGGCACTTCCCTACTCTGAGTTTTTCTCATCTAAAATTGTGACTGATTCAGTTGAAATTGAGCCAGTTGGAATAAAGTTGGTGGAACAGTGACTGCAACCAAGCAGATGCAGTCACTGTTTCAGTATCCTGACCACTGGAAGTACCGACTGTCAGGATACAATAGTGGGCAGAGAACTGTTAGGGCAGATCTGAGAATCTATAGATTTTACTGGTCCAGTCCACAGTGTATATACATTGTACTGTGTCTGGAAGAGGTGACAGGGGAGCACAGGCCATAATTCCTCTACTCTTTCACATTACAGCAGTGTCTTTTTGGTAGCGAAGCAGGGGAGTAGATATTTTACAGTAATGGTCGGGTTTAGATGCTTTTATTGCAACTTATTAAACTGGCCTTTGGTATTTACTTGCATGGCCAGTTCCTACTGTGCTACAATGAGAAGCCGGGAATGCCCTCTTCTGCTTCTCATTGCAGCTTCATAAACTACTCCACGGAAGGGGTAAGCAGCGATAACCATTATCGTGGCTTCTCCCAGCTTAAAAAGCATACATCGTAAGGCCCCTTTCACACTTGTGCAACTTTTCCTGTGACTTTGGACATCAGAGTTGCATGACAAGTCACACGCCACGATTCAGAATGATAATATATATCTGTGCGACTTCAAGTCGCACTGACTTCAAAGTAGTCCCTCTACTACTTTAGTTTGACTTTGATGCGAGTTGAGGTCCATAGACCTCAAGTTTACACAGGCATTCCCTGAAATCTCGTCAAAATCATGGCCGCAAAATGGAATAAAATGCAAGGCGTTATTAACGAACATTTATTAATGAATATCTAGTATAAAAAAGTAACCCACAGGAATAACAGTCTTGACTTTGTTGATCTGCTGCTGAAAGAGACCCCATGATTAGCATGGAAAATTACACAACTCAAGTATTTTATGTTTACCTGTAGTGTTTTTCCTGTTCATAAATTATTATTGTTTTCTTTTTAACCACTTATAATGTGCCTGTGAACATGCTAGAAACACTGACTACTCCAGAAAGTGCTAATTCCTTAGCACAGCCGAATCTGCCATCTCCATGTCTGGGAATGTCATCTAAATACTCTCTATGTGGGCCCAGTTCCTCCACCAATCCCCTTACATAAACTTTTATGAAGCTGCAGGGGGAGAATCAAAGATAATACTATAGCACAGGGGTCTCCAAACTTTCTAAATGGCCAATTTACTGTCCTTCAGAATTTGGGCGGGGGGGGATTGTGACCATTGGGAGTAGAAAATGTCCTGGCGTAAGTGGGAGTGAATAATGACTTATTTTTGGCATCAGAGAAATAATGCTTCGTTGTTTGTTATTAAATTGAGAGGATTGGAGCCCCATTATTGGAGTTAATTAGGAGGAAGGGTGCTCCATTGTTGGTATTAGGGGTAAGGAATAATGCCCCCTCACTGATGTCAGTGGGAGCAATAGTGCCCCATCATTGATGTCAGTGAGAGGAATTATGTCCCATTTTTAAAGTCAGTGGGAGGAATAGTGCCCCAAGAAATAGATAAAGGCAAGCAAAAGGGCCACAGTTTGGAGACCACTGCTATAGCGTTTCACTTGAATGACAGCTCAGAGTCTGACAGAGACAGAGTCTTGTGGAAAGATTTTTATTGAAATAAGTGGTCTGGCAACAGCGTCTCTTTAAGGAAGTGATCCCATACATCTGCATCTGACTGAAAAAAAAAAAAAAAGTACACCATGGAAAAGATTAACTTTTTTTTTTTTACCCATTTGAACAAGCAAACATTAGATCTTATACCTTTTCAATCTACTCAACAAAATCAGATGTAACGATATACTGTGGGAAACCCAACTATGCCCTTGGCATCAAAAACTGGTATTGTTCTCTGAAGCAGAAACAACTTCTTATAAGTATTTATTACACTTCTACCCAGTCTCTAATATTGGTGCAACTGATTATTATTTTTTTTTTTTTTGAGGACTTCAAACAAAATTCCATTAGTTGAAGGATGTTTGTGGGTTTTCCTTGCAGGAATTGCCCGTTTCAAAATCAAACCATGACTTTGACTAGGGCAGTCCATAACCCTCTATTTCTTCTTTCAAGCTATTCCTTGGTGTATTTGATAGTTTGCTTGTTGTGTTGAAAGATTTATTTCTGGTTCACCTTAAACTTTTGGACAGATGGCGGCACATTCTCATTAGGAACACTTATATGATGCAGAATGTATAGTTGACTTGATAACTGCAAGCTGCCCAGGCAACCTGAAGCAACCCAAAAGCCTAATATTTCCTCCACTGTGCAGTCAGTCCTGGACATTCTAGTAGCAGTTTGAAATCTACTTGTACATTATTTTCTATACAGTAAATCCCTTGCCGGACTACTAAGCATCTACAACCTTTCTGTGGGCAGTAGAGAGATCCACTGATCTTGGCATGATTGTACCTCTCACGTCAACAGCAGAGAACACCAGACCCTAGATGTCTAAGGGTTAAATAAGAAAGGCTCTACCCACATACTCCCTTCAGGAGGTTCCAATCATTGGCACTTAATCTGGAACACAACATTCATGAGTTTAGAGTGGTGGTTAACGTAGAGATATACTTCTTCCATATGAAGAATCTGCATTTTTGTTCATTAAAATTATGAAAATGAATGCACCATGACACTTTTATGTGTCCTATGTTTACGTATATTATCTCTACCTGTAGGCATATTTAAAGTAGTTGAAAACCCTTACATATACCCACTGAAGTAGTGACATCATACAGGCGATCCACAGATGAAACAAATCCTCCTACATAAGTTGTACCTGTTTATCTGCAGCTGTTGAAACACAGGATTTCTAAAGCTTGTCTGAGCTGTCAGAAAGAAGGGGGCGTAGAGCTGAAGTTACACTTTGCAGAGCTCAGTGTGGAAGGGAAGGAACACATCACCGGTCACACAACAGACAGGAACAGAGCCGAGGCAGTCAGTCTGCTGGAGGTCCCTACCCTGCCACCTTTATTCTCTTTGTGTTGGGGAAAACACATCTCAAGTAAGAGCACTAATCACTTCTGATAAGTACATACTATATAGGGATATGCTTTTACACCCACTTTAACTCGAGATCTAATTTTTGCCTGTTCAAATAGTTCTAAGGGGTGTACAAATTTCTTCACAAAACTGTGATTAAGTTCTTTAAAAAGTACCATCCAAACCAAGGGATGGACATACTAATGAGAACACAGAACCCTGTTAATACAATATAAAACCAGACATTTCCTATAAGTAGCCAGGGACCACAGTACTTCTAGTGGCATTAAACATTTTTTTGTAGATGCGACTAATTTGGTACATTTGCTACCTGGCTACGCCTAAACATTTTGGCGGTTCCTTTAATAAAAAAAAAAAGGGGGGGGCGGAGGGAGGAGTGATCCAGGTAAGGCCAGCATGCATACAACATACCATTTAAACAAAAACATTTTTGATGAACACATATAAGACAATCATACGATAATGAAGCGGCCTGGAAGGAAATTTTTTTTTCTTCTAAACCACTAAGATTTAAAGCAGTGAGTAAATCATACAGTTCAGCAAAAATAAGTGCAAGATAAACAAAGTAGGAAGCAAAATCATAGAAAATAAAAGCAAGAAGCTGTGAAATTCATCCCAAACTCTGAACACAAAAGTCAACGCAATCAGAGCAATGGGCATGTATGGAAGCTCGACAACTGGCTGGAATCAAGCAGCTATTGATTTTCGAGAAGCACCACAAGGAATCAAGGCACCGATTACAAGGACACACTCAGTATTAAGGGGGTTGATTGCTTGGTGGGGTTTTGATGCAGATTTAGCAGTTATTTGTCATTAGCAGCTGAAGTCTTAGGTTTACCTCCTTGAAGAAGGATGCGGTTTCACCCTCGATTATTGGCTGCAGCAAAGGACTTCTCCGCTTGCTCGAGGGGGATCCCTGTGATGAGTGTTAACAAGTATGTTACACCAGAAATCCCTGTCTATCAAACATCCCGAACTTAACAACTATAGCATCTACAGTGCCAATCAGGAATGGCAGAAACACTATGCAGAGTATTCTAAAGCCTCAGAGAGGACGAACTAGTATTAGAAGCCAGCGTCTAAAAAAAATTTAGGTTCATGTGCAGTGGGCATAGGTAACATTAAAAAGTAGGTTATACACAAAGTTTTATCAGTACATAACTTTATTTTATACCTTGCCAAAATAAAACTTGCAGTAATGCTCTATTTAAATACACATTTTGACAAAATAAACTTCCATAAACTTATCGCAGCCAAATTTATCTCTGACTGGCAAGTGTATTTCATAGCAGACCACTACTTAGACTTATGAAAGTAAAGCCCATGGGGTACACTTTGTAATACCAAAACAAATGGTGGGTGGGTTTGTATTCAAAATAATCATATCCTCTTTAAAAAAAAAAAAAAAAAAAAAATTTTGGATGCTGCTGTATTTCCTATGACTTCAACTACCTCCTGCTTTAGTTATCGTCACTGGTCCACGAAACGTCCATAAAAAAACCCCCCCAAAAAAAACAGTAAATTCAGGATTTACTCTTAAGAAGGTTGTAAACCTTTGTGTTTTTTTGCCTTAATATATCCTTATGCATTAAGGTGAAAAAACACCTGGCAGTGACTGACCCCCCAGCCCCTCATTTTACTTACCTGAGCCCTGGAACTTGACCCGGCAGGGAAGCCTTTTCCCTCTGCCCGGGGTTCACTATAGATCGATAGCAACGCAGCCATTGGCTCCCGCTGCTGTCAATCAAATCCAATGACATGGGGGGCAGGGTAGAGTCTGGAATTCGTGTCTGTGCTGGACTTGGGAACACGCCCGCAAGATAACCCGCTAGGAGACATGCTCTCCTGAAGGGGTTATCTGATGTGGGGAGGAGCTGCGAGAGCCACTGGGGGACCCCAGAAGATGAGGTTTGGGGCCACTCTGCAAAATGAGCTGCACAGTGGAGTTAAGTATGATAGGTTTGTGATAAAAAATAAATTAAAAAAAAAACCCTTACAATCACTTTAAACTATATTCCATAGTTCTTGAGCGACTGAAAGTTCAATCCAAATAATAACCTGACATCAAGGAGGTCATTAGGATTGTGCCAAACGGCCTTTTTCAATGTCACTCATCAAAGCTTCTGTCAGAGCAAACGAATGTGTAGTTCACATTCTTCAAGTGCTTCTACAGTTTGTTCCTTTCAAAAGGATTAAATGGCTACTATGGACATGGGTCCTATTTTAGACATTTGCACAAATATTTTATTGTTCAATTTAAGAGGAAAGGAAGAACGCAACACCACATAGGCTGCATTCACCCCTGAGCATTTCAGATTGGCGCGATGTTGTGGAGGTCACCAATGTAAAAAAGCAAAAAAAAAAACTGTAATCTGCCCCAAAGGTGTAGTTCTTTTTTTGAGCTTAGGACGTTCTTCAGGTGTTTTGCTTCAGGTGAGAAAAGCGCTCAGATGTGAACAGGTGCCATTGAAATTAATGGGATTTTTCTCGTTGGGAGTTTTTCAGGCATTTTTTCAGACATTTTATGAGCTGAAAAACGCTCAAGTGTGAATGCAGCCTTAACATGCTAATTAATAAAGAAAATGCTGTAAATTTTTAACAGGCATAAAAGATAAAAATAACTCACAAATTATTCAAGCAATTCTAGAAAACATACACACGGTGCCACCATAGCACTGCCTTGGGTTAACTATGTATACAATTAAAGTGAAACTACACAAAAGAGCAGACAGGAAGGCACAAGCACCTAGCGCATTACCAAAAATGTATTGTAAGATATAAACCTGATAAGAAATGGATACTCACAAACGTACATAAACATGTAAACCAGAAGAGGCCAGTGCAGGATATGTGTACTTCTAAAACACCCTACTATTGAATTTCGGGGGTGCACCCCCCTTCCTCAGAGTGAAGCCTCCCTGTCTGTTCTTTTTGTAGTCTCATATTGGATCCCCCTATCTGAGGAGGGCTGCATCCACCAAGAATTTCAGGTGTTTATGGACCTGTCTTTTAGTCCCATCCCAGTGTGGAGGACCTCTGAGCACTGGCAGTGACTGCTTTTCTTTGTGTTACAACTAAAGTGCCACTAAATTCTGGTACAAAAAAAAAAAAATTTTAAGTTTGCATTCCTAACTCAAAAAGAACCTTCTATTGCCCTCAGCCTACTCCAAATTTCTGTTGTGTTTTTGCAGTTGTGATCAGAGGAAGAGGAGAGAAGGCAAAGTGAGGGGAGATCAGGGCAAAGGGGGAGAATGGGAGTGGATAGGAGAGAAAAGAGGATAGACAGAAAGGATGGCAGATGGGTGGGCATGAACATAAAGGTCCAATGTTCCCACTTCTGAAGTCTCTAGGAGATTTATAGCAAACAAGTCAGAAAAGAAACACTGGAGATGTCATTGCTGAAATTATGGGGTGTGGCCATCCCCAGCATTCCTTGGTCACTGACCCAGAACAAGCGACTGCTGGTGAGGGCTCAAACACCTGCAATGGGCATGCTTGTTTCAAGCCAGTGACTTGAATAATGAAGGAAGGACAAGGAGGACAGCACCCCAGACTTGTGATTTCAATATTTCAATCCTGCTAGGTTCATTTTAAGAAGTCAGTGTGCTTCAAGCCACCAGAGTCTACCCAAAATAGACGGTTTCAATATTTTGGGTACGAGTGGCCATTTCTGAATCACAAAAACATGAAAAACAGCAGCATATGAGGTGTGCCTAGTGCAGAGTAAAGTGCTCATTTGTAAAAGAACCCGTGTTCACCAGGGAATTCTCTTTCGAACAGAAAAGATCTCTCTAGTCACTCCAGCAAGCATTTTTACACACTTCACTTCAACCCCTAAACCCAGTCTGTGTGCCTCTTAACGCATTACTTCATATGATATATATAGATATAGATATATATATATATATATATATATATATATATATATATATATATATATATATATAATATTTTTTTTTTATATTTTTTTGTGTGCAACAGATGAGGCATTTATGGTAGAGTGCATATCACTGTCACCACCTCTCAGCTATATACCATAATGTAATATCAGCCTGCATTTTAGAGCCTGATAATAAAAAGCAAGCTGCAGTGTTGAGCCTGAAGTGTCCCATGGAGTTCTCACCTTCCTAACATGAGTGGGGGAAAAGCTGGTCACATGACTGACTAAAACACATCATTTGACTCTCCTGTAAAACTGATTTATCTGCTCTTCTATAAAATATAAATAAATTAAAAAAAAAAAGTGCTCAGCTGACATCAAAGTCCCATAGCTGGCAAAGTGCTGAACACTTTGATGTGCTTTATAAATATGCAATATATTCATTTTTTATTTTTATAATTTAAGGCGGTCATATCACTGCTTTATGAAAGACCTCCAGTTATATGAACATCTATAAGTATAAAATTTATCTGTAAATTTGTGTGCCTATGGTGTGGTCTCAGTCTAGTGCCAAAATATGCAGAATTATAATAACAAATTATAAACCTACACCAGAATAATCCCATGGAAAAGCAATGCAATAAGCTATTAGAATAAGGGAATTTTAATCTCTAGGTATCCCAAATATTTTAGTCCTATCACACCACTGACAGCAATGCAGAAAGAATGAAGCAGCTGCACTCTAACTATTCAAGGAACATAGGCAAAATATTCCTTGCAGTTATCAAAAAAAAATAACATTTTTTGGTAATGTTTTTGTTTGTAAGTTTAGTTTAGGAAATCATGACAATCTCCGGCACCAAACATCAGCAACTTCAAACTGACTTTACCAGCAACAGCAATACCAGAAGCAAAGTAACGGTGAGGTGCTCTTTGTAAGGGTTACTAGAGGACTATTAGAAAATTGGAAGCTATATAAAATATATTACAGGTATTTAAAGAGACACGGTTTATTTGCCCTTTCAAGGCAAAGTAAAAAAGCCTCCTGATAGACCAACCTCCAGAGCAGGTTATACTTGCCAATCTGCATCCTTTTGGAGCATTTACCCCCAAAAAGAGCAAGGTTTCTGGAAATTTAAGGGGGGCGACACATGTGACCTTTCCACATAAGGCAGTGCCGAGCAGTCAATTACCGGGCCTCAACATTCTCACCTGGGCAGCACAGAAACTTCATCCACCTGGATCACTCTGACACCACTTGCCCTTAAGATGTTACCCAGGGCGGACGCCTGAAGGTGGTGAGGGAGCATAGGAGTGCAGGGTGGGGCATGGGCTATGACTTCCACAGGTGACAGTGTCTCTTTATCAAATACAAGGTGTTAAACTGGTGATAACCATTTCAAATACTTCTGTGTGAAGGAGCTAGGTTATCTTGCTAAAATCTGATTTGAAGCTGTGCAAAGTGTCCAGTCACGTTTGGTCAGCACTGACAAACAACTGAATTACGCAGAATTTGTAAACAGCTCTTTTGAAAGTGATTGACTGGAAGGATTTCCATAGAGACAAGTATGACCACATATTTTATGAGTGCCATGTACACATGAGATATGATAACTTGTCCTGCCTACTGACCTCAAAACCAGGAATGAGTGCCCACTTAAAATGTTTACCAGCGAGCTGTGCTGCAGCAATGGAATCAAGTATATATTTTTCTATGCACATATTAAATAGCAACAATGCCAAGCTCAATTTCCATTACAGAAATAGCAACGTAAAACAAATGCTAGAAATGATTAGAAGTCTGAGTGCAATGGCTGCACAGCATCTACAAACAGAACTTGACTTACAATGACTGGTATGGTATTTGCTCGATATAGGATTTGCTTGAACAGCCTATATCTGTCGTACAATGGCTTCATCACCTGCCTCTCGCACTTTGTTACCTGAAAAACCAAAACAAAGTTGCAAGGTTAGTGCTCTGAAGTCTGAAGCTCAAAATACTTTATTATATAAAGTGATTAATGTTCAAAAAGATGATCTAAAAACTTTTCTGGCAAGTTTGCAGGACCTGAAAGAAAGCTTCGAAACAAGAAAAAAAAAAAAAGGAAATGACAGTGCAGTGGTTTCTTGGGCTTCATGTTTTGGTGAGCAAAGTTGACACTTGAGAGCCTGAGCCGGCCGCTTCTGCCCCCTCAACAGTCCAGCAGTCACCAGCTCTCTGCTCAGGTAGTGATCGGCAGGGTTTGCTCGGTTCTCAGCTTTCGAGCTGGCAGGGGACCGGTGTTGCATCCACCTAGAAGACAATTGCACCGGGCTGTCTTCTAGAGTTTACTACCACTTTAAGGTCTCCAACTTGCCTTGCCAAAGTGATGACCACGAAAAAAGCAACCTAGCAAGTGCAGACGGAAGAATTTCTCCAATTGGTTAGAATGGCGGTCTTAGAAGAACACAAAAGAACCAAGCTGAGTTCCCACAGGATCACAGGGGAATGTACAGGGGGAACAATCTAGCAGCAGCCTGTACAAAGGTCTTCAACAAGCCAAGATTTAACCCTTGATGGTACTCAAGGACAAACGCTGATCCCAAACCAGACTGAAAAAAAAGGACAGGATTTGATCAAAGTTCTTTGGTTAGCACTAAGAGAAACATGCTTTCCAAGTGCAATGGTAGACTCTGCAAGAAGTAATTTCCTAGCTTTCAAGAGCATAGAGATGACGTCCAGGTCCTGAAGGATGAGGGCCTATCAGACTTGAATAGCCAAGCATTAAAGCTAGGGAGAAGCAAGGTGGCCAACCAGCCCTTGGGAGAGATGATCTGGGTGGACCCATAGGCAATTCGGCTGGAGCCTGATCAAGTCCAGGTACCATGTCCTCCTGGGCCAGTTTAAAGCAATGAGAATCACAGGGATGACCTCCAATCCTGCGATGCAGGCAAGGAAGGGACTTTACAGGAAGCAATGCGTGGGATATGCTGCACTGATCTCACAGAGTCACCAGATGGGATGGAGTGGCGACAAACCTGCTCAGTTTGGTGAAATACTCGTAATGTGCACAGTGGTCAGGGCTGTATTGTTCTTCCCAATCCAGAATCAGATCCAGTTTACTTTGAGCTGCAAGACTTCTTGTTCCTTCCCGATTGCTGATGTACGCTTCTTACATCACGGACAGGGTTCCACCATGGCCCTGGATGTTTAAAGCACAACATGTTGATTCAGCCACACACAAGTACCTAGGTAAGAGTTGTCAGGAGAAATCGGTGCCAAAGACGCATTACATTCTTCTTCTTGATAAACTCTTTGTTAAAAGGAAGAAAAGGTTTTTCCTTCTATCAGAGAAGAGGTCAGTTCTCCTAGAACACTAGCAAAAAAATGTTGCATACAGGGACTAGGAGGGAATTTACTGGGCTGTCCTTATATATCTTTATTTTGCCTATGTGCAATCTCCTGAAGACAGAGGCATAACCCAATGCACCTGAATACTCATCCTCTGTCCCATAATGTACGATTCATTTTTAGATACACCATAAAAAGGGAGAAAGGAAAAATCCTCACTTATGCTGCATCCAGTCTTCAAGAGCCCCTTTCACTTTGTATCTATTACCCCACCTGTTAAAGAATCATAAAGATAAGTACCTTTTGAGATTGCCTGTGTATTGAAAAGCAACCGCTTCTCCACTCCCCAAACACTGCCAGTATTTGACTGTCAGATGACTCGAATACTTGATGGCCCTCGACTTCCTTCTGGCAGTCACGGTGGTTCCTCCTGCTGGCTTGTACGCAATGTAGTGGTGACATACGTGCCAGCAGTGGAAACTAGTAATAGCTAGCATTGCAACGATACCAATACTAGTATCGGTGCAGATACTGAGCATTTGCAAGAGTACTTGTACTCATGCAAATGCAAATGCAAATGACCCGATACTTGGGCAGCCTCAGAGATGCTTTGTGCGGTGGAGTTACAAGCACAGATCTTCCTGTAATGCTTTTCTGATAGCCGCTTCTCCTCCTCTTCCCGTGGCTGTCCGGGAGATTGGTGCTTGTAACTGCCCCCACTGCAGCACCAATCACCCCCAGATGCTCCCCGTGTCCTCCTCCTGGTCCCAATAGGTTTCATCCTCCAGCTCCCCCTCTGTCATCCTCAGGGTCTCCCTGCTTCCTCCCCGGCTCTCCGTGTCCTCCTCCGGCTCCCCCATGACCTGGATCTTTCAGAATGGAGAGCGGAGGAAGGAGCCAGTAAATGTATAATTAATTTACCAGCTCCTTCCTTTTCCGAATGCACAGAGTCACTGACAGCAACGGCACTGTGTTTACATGCTTCAGTTTATGAATAGAGAGGAGCCTCTGTCTCCTGTCCATTCATCTTCAGTGCAGCTGAGGCTGCAGAGAAAGGGATTGGGGAAGCTCTATCCTCAGCCCCTTTCCCTGTCTCAAAGGGGATGCATCAGGGGTCTGTTTAGACCTCTGATAGCTCACCAAAGTGCCACCGCCCCCCCCCCCCCACAGGGATAATAAAAATGTAAATATATATATCTAGAATTTAAAAAAATAAAAATAAATTTATAAATATTTCAAAAGTTAAATTGTAAAAAACAAAAAAAAAAAACATACCACTAGAAGTTTAAAGAAGGGTTTACATTAGAAAAAAAATATCCCAGGCTTTGAACATCTCACGAAGCACTGTTCAATCCATCATCTAAAAATGGGAAGATTATGGCACATTGGCACAACTACAAACCTACCATGACATGGCCGTCCAACTAAACGGACAGGCCAGTCAAGGAGAGCATTAATCCAAGAAGCAGCCAAGAGGTCCATGGTAACTCTAATGGAGCTGCAGAGATCCACAGCTCAGGGGGGAGAATGTGTCCACGGGACAACTATTAGTTGTGCACGCCATTAATCTGGCCTTTATGGAAGAGTGGCAAGAAGAAAAGCCATTGTTGAAAAAAAATCCATAAGGAGTCCTATTTGCAGTTTGCGAGAAGCCATGTGGGGGACACAGCAAACATGTGGAAGAAGGTGCTCCAGTTAGAAGAGACCAAAGTTGAACTTTTTTGCCCTAAAAGCAAAACGATGTGTGGATCGAAAACAAATACTGCACCATGAACACACCATCCCAACCGTGAAACATAGTGATGGCAGCATCATGTTGTAGGGATGCTTTTCTTCAGCAGGGACAGGGTAGCTGGTAAGAGTTTATGGGAAGATGGATGGAGCCAAAAACAGAGCAATCTTAGAAGAAAACCTGTTCAAGTCTGAAAAAGACTTAGGGGCAGAGGCTCACCTTCCTACAGGACAACAACCCTCAACATACAGCCAGAGCTACAATGGAATGGTTTAGATCAAAGCATATTCATGTGTTAGAATGGCACAGTCATAGTCCAGACTTAAAACACAATTAAGAATCTGTGGCAAGACTTGAAAATTGCTGTTCACATACACTCTCCATCCAATCTGACAGATATTTTACTAAGAAAAATTGGCAAAAATATGCACGCCACACTTTGCACTTATTTATTTGTAACAAATTTTGAAAACCTTTATAATTTTCCATCCACTTCACAATTATGTGCCACCTGGTGTTGGTCCATCACATAAAATTCCAATAAAATACATTTACGTTTTTGGTTGTAACATGACAAAATGTGGAAAAATGGGTTTGAATACTTTTTCAAGGCACAGTAAATCAAAAACTATACATATAAATCAAGTTGGTAAAGTAAAACACACAACAAAAATTATTTATATCAAGCTGCACTTTCACATGCATCAAATAGCATTGAAGACACAGTTATACATAATTTTCATTGCATTATCTTGCACGTGTGTATTTTATGTTTTTTTCTATAGTGCCTGTTTATGCATATTTTATGAAGGTTGCAAAATAACATTGGCGTCAGTCAGTTTGTTCTGCTGTAAATTAGTTACAAAAATTACTAATGGCTATCCAGCATTTAGCTTAAAAGAGAAGTATGGGTTTGGCTTTTTTTTTTTACCCATTCATACTTCTCTAAGTTTATGCAGCATCGGTCCGATGCTGCATCTGTCCCCCGGCATCGAGAACCGAGACACCGAACGCGATGGCTCGGTTCTCTCAGCTCCCCGAGCGGAGCGCTGCTGACTGTCAATCAGCAGCTCTCCTGCTCTGCTCCTCCACACTCACTGGAGTGCTGAGCTGTGGAGGGGCAGGGAGCTGCTGTCTCAGCAGCTCACTGAGAGGCTGAGATAGCCATCAGTCCAGGCACCTGGCCGATCCAGACTCCAAGTCGGGATAAGTTGGTGCCTGGACTGATCTGTGTGACGTCCACAGAGAGTGGATCCCAGACTGCTCTCTGCTGAAAACGGGTCACAGGAGAGCAAAATGAATTGCGACCCGTAGGAGAAGCCCAGCAAAACAAGCCCAGGCAGGACTTCTCCCTTAAGCCCTTGTTCACACCGGTGCGATTTGTCATTCGTTTTGACAGTCTCAAGTCGCACCCCATTGTCGGAAACTGAGCGGTTCAAACTGCCGCGACTCATGTTGTAAAGACTTTTTCTTTCCCAATTTCATTGCGACTTGCATAGACTTAAATTAAGTCACATGCCGCCATGAAATTAGTGGTGCAAATCGCACGGATCTGTGGATCTGAAACTGCACTAAAGGCCAACTAGGAATAAAGAATATAGGTTTTTAGTTTTCCTCACAAGAAGCGAAACAAGCTATGGAGGTCAACACACTCAACATCTATGTAAATGAATCTATAGAGCTTTATTAAAGTCCTTAGTAAGTAAATAATTTGTGGCTCACAATAGGCTCCAAACTAATAGGCTTACAATACTTTATACTCTAGACATCTGATTTTTGGCTTGGCTGTTTAATAAAATTGAGTTTAAGCAGCCAGTACTTTTCCACAATCTACCAGTGCCAAGAACAAAGTCTATTTAATTAAAGTTTCCCAAAAAAACATTAACATGAACTGACTCATGTAACACTCCGACTAAACTGAAGCTAAACAAATAATAAAAAGGATGATTACTAATTAGAAATTAGGCATTTTTCATATTTATTCACTAGAGTAAAGGGACCAAATACATGAAAGAGGACAAAAAGAGAAAAGCTGCAATCTTCACACTTCACAAATAATCTGCATTCTTTACATTTCTTTAAAGTGGTTGTAAAGGCAGGAGGTTTTTTTATCCGTTTTTTCTTGTTTTTCCAATTTCCTAAGCTCTAGTTGAGAATATGAAAATGATTTAATTAATGCTTTAAATCGGTGGCCATCAACCCTTTCCTCAGGGCCCACTAACAGGCCAGGTTTACAAGATAACTGAAATACATCACAGGTGATATCATTTGCTGCTCAGTGATTGCCGTATTCTAGTCTGCATCTCCCCAAGGTAATACATAAAACCTGGCCTGTTAGTGGGCCCTGAGGACAGAGTTGATGACCATTGCTTTAGATCATTGTTTCTCAACTCCAGTCCTCAAGGCGCCCCAACAGGTCATGTTTTCGGGCTTTCCATTATGTTGCACAGGTGATTTGATCAGTTTTACTGCCTTTGTAATTACCACAGCTGTTTCATCTTAGAGAAATCCTGAAAGCATGACCTGTTGGGGCGCCTTGAGGACTGGAGTTGAGAAACACTGCTTTAGATAATGGTCATGCCGTCGTCCTACATAATGTTCTGTAGAATGCAAGTGTATTCCACCCCTGTCCATCTCTACCAGCTGATAGTGTTCAACTATTCATTTCCTCGAATTTTCTTTTTAATATGAAAAATGCAGATGCTCTGCTGGCCTTTCTTCATCAGATCCTTGCCCAGGAAGCACACTGATGCAGGCATGGAAAAGGTTGTCAGCTCCAGGTTAGAAGAGACTAAATTATCAAGAGGAGAATTATATGCAAAACGCATAGGCATTACTACGGTTTATGGTTTTCATATAGTTTTTCACTTAATCGAGCTTGTGATACAGTTTTTCAGAAAATAAAGAGAATATTAAGAAACATACCGGTCTGCCATGAACACTTTCATAGTACAGCAGGGCTTTCTGAAGTGACACTTTTTCAGTTGCAATCTGATCCCTGGTCATATCCTAGAAACACAAAAAAACAAATCAATGTATTATGAAGCAAAAAACTCAAGCCAAATGATGTTCTCTAGTGCTAGAAGCCATTAAAGTGGTTGTAAACCCTTACAAACCACTTTGGCCTACAGGTAAGCCTAGATTAAGGCTTACCTGTAGGTCCAAGAAATATCTCCTAAACCTACACGGTTTAGGAGATATTTGCCAGAAGACACGCACCCCTGTCTACGGCGCATGCGCCGTAGATATCGGCGCGCAGGCGCACTGAGCGCGGCATTGTCAATGACGAAGTTGCCGCGCGTGTCGGCTCCCGTGCGCATGCGCAGGAGTGGCGGCTTCGCCGAATGACAGCTGCGGAGCTGCGAGACCCCACGAGAAGATGGATGTGCCGGACTACAGGGGACAGCAGTGACATCACTGGCTCCTGTGTCAGGTAAGTGACACATAATGGACTACTATGCGATGCCTAGTAGTCCATTATGCTTTGCCTTTGCAGGGAATGAAAGAGGAAGTAAACCCATCAGGGTTTACTTCCTCTTTAACTTAACTAGTTTGAGCATAGAACTAGTAACTTATTAAATTCTATACTGAATGAGTGGTATGCAACCCGTCACAATATGGAAAGGCTTCAAACAGATACATAGGTAAAATATATATACTTCAGTTTTCAAGTTTCCCCATCCCCAACATAAAAATAATGAGTAAATAAGCAACTGGTTGGAGTGTCATTCTACTCATTTGGACAAATCCAGTGTATAGGCATTGGGTATTATTAAATCTATTTGAAAAAGATGTCAAAAATGTTTAATGATTGATAGATAATAAATAAAATAAATTAGAAAAAAAATAAAAAAGGGCCAGACTACCCAAAACCTATTCGGTTATTGGTAGGGGATGAGTTCTTGCATATCTTGGGGACTCCAGCAGACAGATTCCTTCTCAATGTTTCTTTTAAGTAGCAGGAGAATAAACTGCTCTCAGGGGAATTAATAATAAGGCTAGCTCTATGAGTAGTGAAATTCAGGAAAAATAAATATATTTAAAGCGGAGTTCCCATAAAAAAATAAAAAAATAAATTAAAATTTTTTTTTTTTTTTTTAAGTCAGCAGTTACAAATACTGCAGCTGCTGACTTAATAAAATCAGACACTTACCTGTTCCAGGGTCCAACGATGCGGGGGATCGAAGCCCCGCTCGTCTCCTCCCTCCGTTCGGCAGCGCCGGCATTGTAACTGTGGGCGCTCGGCTGTGGCTTCATAGCTGGGCACCCACTGCGCATGCGGCGCCGCAATTGGCTGCGCAATCATCTGGGACCCGTCACGTGTCCCAGATGATTGACAAGAGGGAGGGGGCAGAGCTGAGCCTTCCTGCTCTGAGGGGAAGGGACGTCAAGAGCCCAGGCATTGAAGGAGGCAGACTACGAGCGACCCCCTAGCAACAGCCATTTAGAGGTGAGTAAAAAAAATAAAAGAAAATCCAATTTTTTTTTCTTACACCCTATAGAATAAAATGGCGGTCGTCGCAATACTGCGCATCGGTCTTACAAGCGCACTTTTTTTGGGGAAAAAAATACACATTTGTGAAATAAAAAAAAAAATAAGACAACAGTAAAAAGTTAGCCCAATTTTTTTTATATTGTGAAAGATGTTAGCCTAGTAAATTGATACCAAACATGTCACACTTCAAAATTGCGCCCGCTTGTGGAATGGCGACAAACTTTTATCCTTAAAAATCTCCATGTGCAACGTTTTAAAAATTCTACAGGTTGCATGTTTTGAGTTACGGAGGAGGTCTAGGTCTAGAATTATTGCTCTTGATCTAACAATCATGGCGATACCTCACATGTGAACACTGTTTTCATATGCGGGCGCTACTCACGTATGCGTTTGCTTCTGCATGCGAGCTCGGCGGGACAGGGCGCATTAAAAACGTTTTCCTATTTATTTTATTTTTTATTTTTACACTGTTCTTTTAAAAAAAATTGTGTCACTTTTATTCCCATTACAAGGAATGTAAACATCCCTTGTAATAGAAAAAAAGCATGACAGGACCTCTTAAATATGAGATCTGGGGTCAAAAAGACTCAGATGTCACATTTAAAAAAAAGCAATAATAAAAAAAAAAAAAAGAGCTATGGGCTGAAGTGACGTTTTGATGTCACTTCCACCCTGAAATTCTATGGAGCTGAGAGGGGGCCATCTTCCCCTCACTCAGCTCCATACCAAACACGGAAGAGGACGCAATGGCCTCCGTTGGCGGCAAAGGGCACCAGAGAGGGGTGGGAGGCCCTACTCCCGCCAGCGATAAAAGTGATCTTGCGGCGAATCTGCCACAGAGACCACATTTATCTGAAAGCAGACCGCCCGCTGAAGAGGATACCTTCGTTATGGCAGCTAGCTGCTGCCATAACAACGATATTCCACTTTAACCACCTCAACACAGTGCACTTACACCCCCTTCCTGCCCAGACCAAATTTTCAGCTTTCAGCACTCACAGTTTGAATGACAGTCATGCAACACTGTACCCACATATGCAACTTGCGTCCTTTTTTTTCTTTTTTTTTTTATAAAAACGTTTTCTCTTGGTGGTATTTAATCACTAGTGGGATTTTTATTTTTTGGTGCTATAAATAATAATAATAATAATAATAATAAAAAAATTAAAAAAACGTAAATTTTGTGAAAAAAAATGCCTTTTTCTTTGCTTGTGTCATAAAATTTTGCTAATTAGTAATTTTTCTTCATAAATTTTGGCAAAAATTTATACTGCTACATATCTTTGGTAAAAATAACCCAAATTAGTGTGTTATTTGGTCTTTGTGAAAGTTAGAGAGTCTACAAACTATGGTGCCAATCACTGAAAATTGATCACATCTGATCAGGCCTTCAGTATATCAGGTGAATCTCATTTCTTAAGACACCAAGACCCCTTACACACAGGGGCGCGATTGGTGTATTGGTGTATACTGTAAACGGTAACGAGATGTTACCACAATTTCCTCCTCACACACGATCGGTGTATGAGGAGGAGAACCCGGTAACATCTCCTTACCACAGTTTGCTGACATTCAGTGAACGTCTGTGAAAGGATCACAGCCGATCACGTGGTAAACAGCCGCGGGCCAACGGCTGTTTACCAGTGTCTGTGACTAGCAGTGTCCCCGGTAACACACCGCCACCGATGTGCACGCTCAGCGGGCTCTAAATTGCGCGCATGTCCCGTGCAAAGTGGGGTGGTAACACATGTGATTGCCCGTGACTTCATCACGCCCAATCAAGTGGTAAACAGCCATACCCAATGGCTGTTCACCCCCCTCGGCACGAAGGAACAGGGATACAAGCGCACATGATCGCGTGCATTCCCTGTTTAAATGGAGGGCCGTCATATGACACCCTTCCAGAACAAGAGCCGCGCAACCTGGCCGTCATATGACAGCTGGTGGTCTGCAAGTGGATAAGACAGCTGTATTTTAAAGATTATATATAAAATGTATTCCAGTGTCAGTTTCCACCAGTTACGTAGGTCACAACCATGTCTGTTCACCATAGTAGGGAAAATTACCGGTTTATTCTCCTTGTAGAAACAAAGCATAAGCATATAAAACCACTTCCTTTCCATAATTATACCTTTATATCTTCTGGACGGTTAACCTCAGATCTCTTTTCCTGCAGCTTCTTCTGAATGGTTTCCATTGTAGCTTCTATGGAAGGCTTGGCTGCCTTCTCTACCTCTGGCTTTCTGTCTTCCTCCCTCTCAAGCTGGGAACCAAAACTTTTTGGGAGTGTATTGCTTCGCTGCCTCATCTGTGGAACCACATCTTCTTCAGACAGCTTGATTTTTGACTCTAAGATAATTTGAAAATTGATCATACAAAAATGTAGTTTAGTTAAAAAATAAATACACCCCAAAATTAAAGCCTAACCTGAAGTCAAAATAAAAAACACAAAAAATCAGCACAAGGGACATTACCCATTAATCTGACGTGTTCCTTGTGCTGCTGGTACAAGGATCAGAGAGAAAGATTTCAAGGAAAGTAAAAGCCAGTTGCACAAGTGATACATTGTAACAATCATAAGCAAAATGACCCATGTGCTGATTTTTTTTCCCAAACCTTTATTTTGTTTTAAGCAGGTACGTACAATTTAATTTTGCTGTACAGAAACACTTATTTCACATTGCTCTGCTACTTCTTAATACAAATTTTAATACACCAAACAACCAAATAAACATTCATCACCTTTGCATGTTATATTTTAAACATATGCTGTACGCAGAGTCTATTACAATCCAGCATACCCAGATTGGTGAAATGGGGAGACGACTTCCATCATCCATTCATGTGCAGGCAAAAATTCATTTTTTTTTCCTTGCATGTGATTGGATATTCTTTGCAAAGTGAAATTTCACCACATTTACTCAGCTTTAGGGGAAATTCCTATGCAAAGTTGACAGCCTATATGCCTTTAATAAGCCAACAACAATCTGTAGAAGCATTTTAGCTCATGCCAAAACAGTCTTTCACATAGTCCAATAAGCTTCCATTTCTTAATATCTCTGTATTAAAGTAAGCTTTTATCCTACACAGGGATAACAGCTTTATACTTCACAGTGCTCCTTCTGAGCTCTAATATTTGCGGACACCAGATATTTTGATGGCTGCAACAACAGAGGGAGGAGTGCTGGACAACTGAGTAGTGGTAGGATGGGCTCATTTAAAATTAAAATTTACCCTGAATAAGCAAGGTGACAAGGGGGTTGATTTACTAAAGGCAAATCCACTTTGCACTGCAAGTGCACTTGGAAGTGCAGTCACTGTAGATCTGAGGGGAAGATCTGAAATGAGGGGAAGCTCTGCTGATTTTATCATCCAATCGTGTACAAGCAAAAATTCAGTTTTTTTTTTTTTAATTTTCCTTGCATGTCCCCTTCAGATCTACAGCGAATGCATTTCCAAGTGCACTTGTAGTGCAAAGTGGATTTGCCTTTAGTAAATCAACCCCAATGTCTCTTTTACAGAAGAGCCTAAAGCTCGGCTTTGCAGCTGAAGATTAAAATAAGCTCAAACTACATTTTAATTTCCATTAAAAGATAAACATTTATGATACATCTAAAAATGCTAAATTCAATTTATCCCACCATTTCAATTTTATCAGCTACAAAATGTGGTAGCTAAGAAACAAGAGTTTTCTGGTAACAGGCAACAAAGTGGGAAACGTGTGCATTCCAGAGATCAGGCTAGCAGGAGGTCTACGCTAAAACTTTGTAATTACCTTTAAGCTGCTTCCGGAACTTGGTCAGCTCATTCATCCATTTTAGAACTTCTGGATTTGTAGCCTTGTCACGATGTGAAGGCTGGAAAGATCAAAAAGAGGAAACGTTATATATGGTGTGCTGGGAAAACATTTGTTTTAAACATGGCATTTGTATTAAATCGGAGTATTCACTCTTGAATTGTTACATTAGGTTAGTTTCTACTTCTAGGGAGAAGTTTTGTTTTTTATTATCAACTTGTATTGTATGTTAGATCATCCTATGTCTTACCTGAGAACTGACACTCAAAACTCTCTTATAACAAAGGTGGTATCAAAAGAACATAAAACAAATTTAAAATGATTAAACTGGTAGGTTCATCTGTCTCAAGCAGATGAAATAGTGTGTCAGTTATTAGCCCTGAGCTCAGGCAGGAGACAAGTCAGACTTGACAGGGGCCTCACAGCCATTGGGCTGACATTTCTGCTCTGGCAGGGAGAGAATACACCTAAGAACAGCAGACACTGCTACCCTAGGAAGCAAGGTTCTGCGGTTCTTAAAATTTAAGGCCCCTTTCACACTGGCTTTCCGATCAGGTCCACCTGTCAGTTTTTCCAGGCAGACCAGATCGGAGCCTCCACTCACTCCTATGGAGCGGCGGATTTAAGCGGTGACATGTCCGCTGACACCCGTGCCTGTGAAATCCAAACGGATGGTGACCCTATTTTCCATCAGTCTGGCGGATTGGATCAGATGAAAACGGATAGGTGGTCAGTCTTTATCCGATCTCTCCATAGAGGAGAGCAGGGCTCCGACAGGCAGGTCCATCTCAGCACAGTGAGCGGAGATGGACCCGATTGACTGACACCCCCCCACCCCGCCGAGTAAAGCCGAGTACACCTGCATGAAAACACCCCCAAGGGTGGGGAACCAGATTTGTACAAATGCCCACTTATGGCTGCATCTTTTTAAGTATTAGAAAGAAATCAGCAGTTGTGGTCATGTTAACACAGAAATACAAGGAAAGACACTTACCCTGTATTTCCGTTCTTCTTCAAACCTTTCCTCAAACTTGCGGATTTTCTTCTTTAGACTCTGAATTTTGCGAGTAATCTGTGCAGGTGTCAGGTCCTCATCCCGGTCATCCTCATGTGACCCCAGGGAAGAGCTACGCCTACGGCTAACAGAAAAACAAGATATTAGCACATCACTAGGAAGGAAGCATTAAACCTTGCTCTGAATGATTCAATTTTTTCTTTAGTCCGAAGCATGTGTGTATGTCATACACTTGCATACATAAAAACATAATAATAAGACTCCATATAGAATATGTTTAAAGCATACTGCCAAGGAGAAAAAGTAGAGAAAATATAAAATGGTGTGCTTAAATACATTAGTATATATACAAAAATCTGTCTTTTTATATGAGTGTTCAGTATTCCCATGTACAGAAGTGCTTATACTGGAAAGGGTGGGCCAGCAGCGTGTGTCTATAAATTTAGTGCTTTCAGTCCAACACCTTAACAGTAGGGGAAAGTAAAAAGACAAAAAAACTACATGATGCTGCTAATCTATTTTCCAATCAACAGGCTAAATGGAGGAGCCATGCATAAGAAAGCAGAACCCAAACAGCATCCAATTATTTCATGAAAAGAAGGCTGTTCTATTTTGCACTATATTATGTATATATATACCTAGAACAAATCTTTAAAATTAGATTTCTTTTTTCACCAGAGCTTTGTTTTAAAAATCTAGAGGAAGTAAACACTGTGGCTAAATGGTTAGCACTTTCACCTGGTAGCACTAGGGTTGTCGGTTTGAATCCCAACTATGGCACTATGTGCCTAGAGTTTGCATATTCTCCCTGTGCTTGCATGCGTTTCCTCCCATACTCTAAAGATATGCTGGGTAGGTTAATTGGCTCCTGTCTATGTTGGTATGAATGTGAGTTAAGGACCTTAAATTGTAAGCTCCTCGAGGGCAGGAACTGATGCGAATGTATAATATATGAAAGTGCGGCATAAATTGACTGTGCTGTACAAGTACCTGTAATAAATAAATATGAATACATACCTCATAAAAGAGTGCGAGTTAGGAGGCGATGGAGGCACCTCTGTGTCATCCAAGTATTGCTGGCTATGCCCATATGCGTAAAAGCGAGGCGATAACATAGGGTCACTATCTGCTTCAAGAAGGTGACGAATTAGGCGGCCGGCCTGGGGAGACAGACGTGCTTCATCTGAATCTGCACCATCACGATCCCAAGCGGCTACAACTGGAGCTGGTTCTGTGGAAAAAAAAAAAAAAAACGTAAAACAAAACATTTTTCAGTGTATTTGGAACATTTAGAGAAGTACTCCCATAGCAATTATCTCAGAAAAACAAAATGCATCAACAAGCTGAACTCTGGAAATGTGAAAATTCCTCTCTTGTAGTGGATCCTCTAGTTTATTCTAGGGGATGTGAAGAGCACTTTTACTTACCTGAACCTCAACTCCCTCCTGGCAAACGGCAACTTAGAAGTGGATAGCCTTCAGCATCCCCACATCTAATACAGGGCTATTGATTCTGGATAGGCCTTGAAGAAGTCAGAGGACCTTAGACAAATCGGAGTAAAACTGCTTTACCCGATTTAAACATTGCAGTGGGAGGACTTTTTAGCTTTCTGGAGTTCAGCTTTTAAGGAGCTGAAAATAATTCTGTAGGCCGAGATAAAAATGTACACATAGACATACTACAAATGACAGCGCCCCCTCACACTAGAGGTCGACCGATATATCGGCCGGCCGATATATCGGCCGATATTTGCCGTTTTTTAAATAATCGGCATCAGCCGATTGTGTTAATAAAAAGCCGATTCTACAGGGGGACTTTGAAAGGACTTCTGTAAGAAGTCAGTGTGAGTTGTCTGAGTCGTCATAGCAACACTTTCCTCCTCTCTGGGCAGACTGCCAAGAAAAGAACTAAATGATACAATGTTTACACTTCTGAATGAATGAAATCATCTCTGTGTGTAGAAGTTCTCAGTTTAACCATTTAAAGACTAAATCTTTTCTGACACTTGTTGCTTACAAGTAAAAATCCTGTATTTTCTGCCAGAAAATCACTTAGACCCCCCAAAAATTATATATATTTTTTTAGCAGAGATCCTAGGGAATAAAATAGCGGTTGTTGCAATATTTTATGTCACACGGCATTTGCACAGAGGTCTTTCAAATGCATTTTTTTGGGAAAAAAATACACCATTTAAAAAATAAAAATAAAATAAAAACAGTAAAGTTAGCCCATTTTTTTTTTTTTTTGTCCAAAAGTTTTGACTACCTGTTTTTATTTAATATATAGGTTTTTAGTTTTTTTTAATCTAGATCATACATACAAGTAAACTGATTGGAGGTTTGTTTTGTTTAATAAATGTTTAAAGCGGGAGTCCGCCGGGACTCCGCGTTTTTTTTTTTTAAAGCCAGCAGGTACAAATACTGCAGCTGCTGACTTTTAAAATAATGACACTTACCTGTCCAGCGCGCCCGCGATGTCGGCACCCGAAGCCGATCTCTAGATCGACACTCGAGTGCTGCCGCCGCCGCCATCGCCTTAATTTCCCGGTTCCCTACTGCGCATGCGTGAGCCGCGCTGCGCAATGAGGACGGTCCCCGCTGCCTCTGGGATCTGTGTGTTTCCCAGCAGGCAGCGGGGCACTTGCGGAAGGGGGCGGGCACTTGCGGAAGGGGGCGAGCACTTGCGGAAGGGGGCGTAATGTACGCCCCTTTCCGCAGAGAGCTAGCCCGGAAGTGGGTGCAGTTACCTGGATTATCCAGGTAACTGCACCCCCCTCCCCCCTGAAAGGTGCCGATTGTGGCGCCGGAGGGGGGGGGGGGTTCAGATGAGCGGAAGGTCCATTTTAGGGTGGACCTCCGCTTTAAGTGTAAGAAATTTTCTGGATCACTTGTGAAGACTGCTTTCACACTGGAGCGGGCAGACGTTGATGGTAAAACGCAAGTTTTAGCGGCTCTTTACCATCATTTTAGCGGTGCTATTTGGCTGCTAGTGGGGCACATATAACCCAGCTAGCGGCCAAGGAAGAGGTTAAATGCGCCCATGAAGCACCGCTGCCAAATCGCATTGCATGCGCTTCGGCAGTGGTGCCCATTCATATCAATGGGCAGGAGTGGTGGAGGAGCAGTATACACCACTCCAAACGTGCTGCTTGCAGGACTTTTTTTTTTAAGATCCTGCCAGCGCATCTCCTCAGTGTGAAAGCACTCTGTCTTTCACACAGACTGCAGGGGAGCCATTTTGCAGGCACTTTACAGGCGCTATTTTTAGCCCAAAAGCGCCTGAAGAATGCCCCAGTGGGAAAGGTGTGTTAGATCAAGGGGGATTAAAAATAAATAAATAAAATAAAATCGGCCTAACATATCGGCCCAAAAAAATCGGCATCATATATCGGCTATCGGCCGCCATGATTTCTAAATATCGGCATCGGCCAGAGAAAAACCCATATCGGTCGACCTCTACCTCACACTGTAGTAAATAAATACCAAAACTAAGACAAAAACATGGACTTCTGGCTGTAGGCCTAATAATCAAAATAAATGGAAATTTGTACAAATTCTGAACAGTGGAACTATGAAGCAAAGTTGAAGTAAAGTCGAGCCTAGAACATCATTTGATACATCAAGATAAACAACTTCCGTGTCCTCAAAACTACTTGACTCAGATGCATGTGAAGTTTCCACCTTGACTAATCTGATTTGCGTGCTCCTGCTTAGAGTGGAAGGATTAAAACGAGAGCTTTGATCATGTGTGCTCTATCAAACAGGCAGTTAGTACCCAGCTATTTTTTTATAGGTATAAAAACTTTCAAAGTATTTTTTATTTTTATTTTAAATATGTGAATGTTCACCAAGTACTGAAACTATGAATTGTTTTTGAGTACGTATATTAAAACAAAAAAAAGGCAAAAAAGACAAATGTACACATGCGCATATTCAAAATATACACAGATACCATCATTGGAATATTTCTGATTAAAAAAAAAAAAAAAAAATCAAAATGCCTCCGAGTTTAAAAATTTATAATAATAATAATAATAAAAAAAAAAAAAAAAAAAGAAAAAAAAAAAACACAACTGATGATGATTTAAATCTAAAATAGCCCTAAAACAGTTAACATTTACCCATACACATCTGAGCATGTTGACGGAATTTATCATTGTTGAAAGCGTATCTATGGTATAAACTTAAAATTAAAAGTTTCTATATTAAAATATCACAATTATTTTTCGGCTGCTCCTATTTATCTGAACGATCCTGAAGTTTGTAAACTTGTTTGAAGATCCCACAAATGTACTTCCTTAAATCCTGTGATGTATTCACCATGCCCTGTGAGTAGGCACTGCTGTGTCACACATTTCACAGAGCCTGCCTTCTGAACTACAGAAGTGCTGAGGGGAGGAGTTTTAGGGGGCAGAGTAAGGACCAGAATCACAGTTTGCAAACAGCAAGGTACCATGGGATATGTAGTATGTTATAAACTCCAAGTAAACAGCAGAGATGAAGCTGTAAAGCATGCAGGGAATCCAGGAAGTTGTAAAAAGTGATGGTCAGCAGATCGCAATCACAATAAGAAAGGAGAATTTTCAAGCAAGAGTATATTGGATCGTCAAATATAACTGTTTGTTTGCCATTACAATGTTGGAGGTTATAAAATGAAAGTATGCTGTGATCACATATTTCCTTTACGTTGTACATAGTAGATGCTGCCTTTAGTTCTATTTACCTCTACATATGTGAATGAGGTACAGACAGGTGAAGATGGGATGCTGAATAAAAGACACGTTAAACTTACTAATTGGCTTGCTCTCGGTAAGAAACAACCACATTATCAGAACAAGTGAAATGTAATATTTTCTGGCATAAGGCAGCGGGTTTACTTCTCAGAAGTACACGATCATCTTTTTGTTCAGCTGCTGGGAGAAGAGGGAAAACCCTGTGCATTCGAGTATGGAGAATCATGCAATTAATTCTATGAGACTGGCTGGGCCAATCACTCAAGCGATGCAACATGTAAACTAGAACTTGAGCGACTCAGGGTGACTCATCCCGCTCGTGTCAGCTGTGATTTACATTACCTTTGCATATACCATTGGCTGCCTATATTGTTTAGAGAAAACCTCCATTTATGCACATCTGTCAACATTGCTCATCTTAAATCTACTAGGTTTGTGTAAATATAAAGTACTAAAATTTTGCTATGTCTATAGAACTGAAAAGGTCAATTTTTTGTTTGAATAATTAAAAAGCAGAACTTCACTCAGCAAATAGATTTTAGGTTATAACATTTGGCTTGCAGTTGCAGCAAGTCTCATTCACTTGAATGGGTCAAATTCAGAGGCAGTACTGCCCACCGAGCGTGACAGAGCTGCAGCAAGTGGGCAACCCCTATCTGGATGCAATCACAGCAGTCGGGGGGGGGGGGGTAAAACCAAGGCTCAATCACCTCTTTACCGCCTCCTGACCATAAGTTTCAACAAGGCCATACAGTACACTGCAATGGATGAAACAATAAAAAATATGAACATTGTACAGGTAGGATTAAGTCTTCAACTAGAATATATAATTCACTACAGAGACAAAACAATGCTGGCTTTGAAAAGGTACCAGTTGGGTATTCCACTAGAGATAAATTACCGTGTTAGCCTATTTGTATGTAAGAGAGGACAGTGAAATATCCCAAGCATACAGAGAATGAAGCTTAAATCAATACATGAAAACCCGGCATGCGTTATTAACAGCTTGGTGAAATGAATTTAACACACAAGGCAGCTGTTCATTGTGGGAGTCTGGTAGAATAAAGTGACAAAAGCACACCTACTGTCTGCACAATTATGTCATTCTAAAATCTCAACTATTAATGGAAATTCTACATTGCTACACTTTTCATCTACATTTATATGCATCACATTCTCACTGTATTAGTAAGACCCCTTTCACACTGGGGAGCTTTGCAGGTGCTACAGCACTAAAAATAGTGCCTGCAAAGCGCCCTGAAAGAGCCGCTGCTCCCACTCCAGTGTGAAAGCCCTCGGGCTTTCACACTGGAGCGATGCCCTGGCAGAACAGTAGAAAAAAGTCCTGCCCGTTGAAATGAATGGGGCAGCGTGGCTATACCACCGGCAAAGCGCTGCTGCAGCACTTTTTTAACCCTTTCTCGGCCGCTAGCGGGGGGGGGGGGGGGAATCCGCCCCACTAGTGGCTGAATACCACCAACGGTAAAGTGGCAGTAAAACAATGGTTAAGCGGCGCTAAAAATAGCACAATTTTACCGCCGGCACCTTCGCCGCCCCAGTGTGAAAGGGGCCTAAAGGTATTTTCTCAGTAAAAATCGGGTGTTCCCTCCTCTGCTACAGTAGCACCCCCTATACAGATGAGCCTCCTTATAAGTCATTTGAATTATTTGGGATATCCACACTAAACAGAATCTGCCCAATTGAGATGCAGGTAAGAAACACTGCACTGGATTCTGAAGATGCTACAGTACAAACTAACACATACCATCCAAATGTCAAAGCTAAGGTTCACCAAATATACAGTGGGAGACACAAAGTTGAAAAAAAGCAAGGACAAAAAGGTCAAGCTGGTCCTGGGCTACAAATACAATGACCAACAAACAGTTTTGGCCATACATCTCTTAGGAGTACACTTATCTTTGCTCTCCTGTGACAAAGAGTCAAGTGATAGTAGACTATTGCCTGCTATCAGCTGACATGTTAGAGCTGCCCCAAGCTCTGGAATGACCCCAACAACAGTGCTGGAATTTACCCAGCTGCCCAACAGCTGGCATTGCTTCAGCATGTAGCTGAGAGCGAGAGCAAGCTGTGCCTGCCCCCCTCCTGTGCAGCACTTCAGTGAGCGCTGAAGGAGCAGAGCAGGGAGCGATGATTGACAGTCACTGCTCTCCACTATGAGCAGACCGACAACTGAGCGATCAGCGGCCAATTCTCAGGCTTAGAACCAGTGTAGTCTGATACATGTGCAAATCTAAAATGATGGGAGGTGAACTTCAAGATAACAGGGAAGAGAACATGATGACCACATACATTTATCAAACCATTGTAAGCCAGTCAAAATGCCTGCTAAGCCGACTGTGTTATTATATAAGCAGCTGCCTGAATTTTATCTGGGGCTATAGCTTCCTGGCGTTCCATACCTCAAACATTCAAAGATTAGAGATCCAGAAATGAAGCAGTGGAAAAATGTGGTGCTTGTGAGTACTTACAGAAGCTCGGTTTGCAGTGCTTTATAAAATGACAGGTGTACTTTAAGACTGTAGATTCTGAACAGAAACAATATAGGTAATTTTCTCCGACAAGGTCAGGAGTGCAAGACAGAACTCTAGCCAAGAAGTCTGGCCAATGCCAGGAAAAAAATAATGATAATTTTGCTAAATTAAGATGCGTTGAAAGATCTTTTTTAATAAAGATTAACAAAAGATTATTCGTGTCACAAAAACACATCTGCAAGGTGGTTTTTAGAGGTCGACCGATATGGGTTTTTCTCTGGCCGATGCCGATATTTAGAAATCATGGCGGCCGATAGCCGATATATGATGCCGATTTTTTAGGGCCGATACGTTAGGCCGATTTTTATTTTATTTATTTATTTTTTTCCTTTTTTATTTATTATTATTTTTTTTTTAATCCCCCTTGATCTAACACACCTTTCCCACTGGGGCGTTTTTCAGGCACTTTTGGGCTAAAAATAGCGCCTGTAAAGTGCCTGCAAAATGGCTACCCTGCAGTCTGCGTGAAAGACAGAGTGCTTTCACACTGAGGCGATGTGCTGGCAGGATCTTAAAAAAAAAGTCCTGCAAGCAGCACGTTTGGAGTGGTGTATACCGCTCCTCCACCACTCCTGCCCATTGATATGAATGGGCACCACTGCCGAAGCGCATGCAATGCGATTTGGCAGCAGTGCTTCATGGGCGCATTTAACCTCTTCCTTGGCCGCTAGCTGGGTTATATGTGCCCCACTAGCAGCCAAATAGCACCGCTAAAATGATGGTAAAGAGCCGCTAAAACTTGCGTTTTACCATCAACGCTCCAGTGTGAAAGCAGCCTTCATAAGTGATACAGAAAATTTCTTACATTTAAACATTTATTAAACAAAACAAACCTCCAATCAGTTTACTTGCATGTATGATTTAGATTAAAAAAAAAAAAAAAACCTATGTATTAAATAAAAACAGGTAGTCAAAACTTTTGGACGAAAAAAAAAAAAAAATGGGCTAACTTTACTGTTTTTATTTTATTTTTAAATAGTGTATTTTTTTCCCAAAAAAATGCATTTGAAAGACCTCTGTGCAAATGCCGTGTGACATAAAATATTGCAACAACGGCTATTTTATTCCCTAGGATCTCTGCTAAAAATATATAATTTTTGGGGGGTCTAAGTGATTTTCTGGCAGAAAATACAGGATTTTTACTTGTAAGCAACAAGTGTCAGAAAAGATTTAGTCTTTAAATGGTTAAACTGAGAACTTCTACACACAGAGATGACTTCATTCATTGAAGTGTAAACATTGTATCATTTTGTTCTTTTCTTGGCAGCCTGCCCAGAGAGGAGGAAAGTGTTGCTATGACGACTCAGGCAACTCACACTGACTTCTATACAGAAGTCATTTCAAAGTCCCGCTGTAGTTCTAAATCGGCTTTTTATCAGCACAATCGGCTAATGCCGATTATTTAAAAAACGGCAAATATCGGCCGATATATCGGCCGGCCGATATATCGGTCGACCTCTAGTGGTTTTTGTTCAAATATAAAATTCTAAAGCACAGTCATATAGTTAAAAAGTAAAGCAAGCAAATGGCTCCACAGAAGTCATCTTATGGTGACAATTGGTACAAATCTTTCTGCCCATCTCCACACTGCAGCAGCCCCATGAACAGCCAAAAACTTTGGGTATGGTGCAAACACGCTCAACCACTCACCCATTTCCCAGTGTACTATTCATCTCCTAAGCATCATACTACCAGGCCCATGTGGGGAGAGTGGCAGAGACTCTGGTTAGACTCTGAAGCTGCCCCATACAACGCGATTTGAAAAACGATTTCTGTATAGAAGTCCATGCAAGCCGCTCCCAAGAAGTACAGGAACTTTTTTTATAAGAGCCCTTTCACAGTGAGGCAGTTTTCAGGCAATTTAGCGCTAGAAATAGTGCCTATAAACTGCCTCCCATGCCGCCCGAATGTGAAAGCCTGAGTGCTTTTACACGGGGCGGTGCACTTGCGGGATATTTGGGGAGGCTTGGGAATGCTGCATACAGCGCTCCCAAAATGCCCCTGCCCATTGAATTGAATGAGAATCGCTTCTGAAGCACCGAAAAGCGCAACAAGGGTATTTTTAACCCCTTCGGCTGCTATCGGAGGGTAAAAGCTCCCTGCTAGCGGCCAAAAAGTACAGCTTTACCAGCGCTGCTAAAACAAGCTGCATTTTAGCGCTAATGCACGGGCTGCACCAGTGTGAAAGGAGTCTAAGTCAGAGCGACGTGAGACGCACCTATTAGAACGGTTCTATTGCACAAAATGGAGCATGACTTGTAAGGCTGGCAAGTCGCCCCTGTGTGAACCGGCATTAAGTGTAAAGAAAATGCCAACTTTCAGAAAAGTCAGCGAAGCATAAGAGGTTTGGGAGGCTGCCCTGACACAGAAGGCAGGCAGATAGTAACCTTAAACATAAGATGTGCCTGAAGGAACTTCACATACCTATATGATTCCTTTACTTTTGGGTGTATATGACAGATGTTCTTAAAGAGGCGTTCCCCTAGTTGGTGTACTTCCCCTGTTAAACGCCTTTGCATGATTTAAACCTAAAAGGTAAGTCTATGATAAGGCTTACATATAGGTATGGTAAATATCTCCTAAAACGTAGGAGATATTTACTTTAGATTCGGCAGGTGACATCACCAACGCATGCACTCTGAACAGCATTACCTGTGCCATTCCTTCAGAGCCGTGCTGAAAACAGTGATTTGATATCATTGGTTTGGCCATTCATATCTCCAAAGCCTGCAAACCCAGAAGGAAGACCAGGTGAAGATGGAAGCACCTTCAGCGGTGACAGCACAATACATGCTAGCACATTAGGACTTAAACAGCCTGGTATCTACTGCTTTAAAAACGTGACTTTTTTTTTTTCAAATAACACCCATGAATAAAAATAAAGAATAGAAAAAATAAATAAAAAACACAACTCCCACACACAAGTTGAGTGTTGTCAGCTGCATTTTCAGTGACACTAGTAGAAGTAGAGATAAACACACATACCTAGGCGAATTTGCTTTCTAGGGATTTCTGTAAAGTAAATACAAAAAAATAAAATAAAAAAAAAACAACAGCAGCAGGAATATCTTAAATTTAGATGAAAATTTAGTCCTGATAGACCACTCTGACCCTTTTGCAAGTATAGCGATGTAAAACCTTAATGTCTATACTGTTTAAAGACCAGTAATGCACGGTCCCTGCACTGCACATGCTCAGTTGCTCTCTATTCTTGGTACTGTACCTAAAATCAGTTAAAGTGTTTGTAACCTTAAAAAAAAAAAAAAAAAAAAAAAAAAAAAAAAGGATCCTGTTCACTTAAAGCATTTTATACAGCACAATGCTTGTGCTGTGCAATTTGGCCCCCTGTATCACTTTGAAATACCCGGCTGAGCCCACTTGGTTCTGCTCACCCCTCTGTAAAATGACCACGGGTTATCATGGCTGCTGAGCTCTGACACCATGGTCAGTTTATGTGCCTCCGTCATCCGCTGTCTTGCCTTGCTTCCTCCCCTCCCCTCTGCTCCCCGTCTCTTTCCGCTGTTATCATAACTATATTATGATCATACCACCAAAATATGCAGATTTCGACCTCATTTCAGAGTGTCTCGACACTTACGCGACTGCTAGTCTTTCTCCTCTCCAGCGGGAGTTCAGCCCCTCCTGCAGTAGTTGTCAGCCTGGGAGGAGGAGAGCAGTGAGCAGTCATGTGAGCGCCAGAAGACTCTCTGAAAGACGGTACACTTAGTCCGACCATGGAAGGTGCGATTTTCTTTCCTGCAACCACATGCATCCCTCCCATGAAGTTATTGTGTTCTACCAGCCAAGGGGGGGGGGGGGGGGGGGAGGGGCTGGAAATGTGCACATCTTAACTGAAGAAAGTTACATTGTTTTTGAGACCAAGGAGAGGGAGAAGAGTTACTGACAGGGAAGCAACTGTTCTGGGCTTCAATAAAATGGTGGCCGCCAGGAAGTAGAAACAGGAGCAATGCTGGGAGGCAATTTAAAAACACACACCAATTTCAGTAGCATAATTAATGTGAAATTTATGTTTTTTTTGTTTGTCAATTAAATGTTCTCTAATGGTTATGGGTAAAGTTCTGCTTTAAAGTATCTGTTTGTGACCACATCACAGCCGTGTCATTTTCTGGCTATGCTAACAGTTATTAGCCAGTTTTTTTTTTTTTTTTAAATCACGGTTTGTTAAATGTCAAAATGTTTCTCCAGTGTATTTAGTTTCCAGTGGTAACTGAGCAATGGTGATTGTGGAAGAAATGGAAAACAAAGCTCACATCTCCCAAGCATAAAGAAATTACTGCAGTAAAACTTCTCGTAGGTAGTGCGTCTGTTGCCGCATGCAAAACCTGTCAGAAGATTTACACCAATGACATAAGGGTTGGCCAAAGTACACCAGAGGGCAGCATGCAATGCTGCGATTTAAAAAAAAAATAAAAATACACAACAAGGGACTCTGGGGACCAAAGCAGCTCTGGGATATTGGAATGTTCTCTTCTGGCTGGCTGTACCATTCTCCATTTTGTGATAAAGGAAGCCATCAGATGCTCTTTTTTTTGCACGAAAAACACTGAGCCCAGAACCACAGATGTCTAACAACCATCTGTTACCCTTTTGCATTAAGTATACACAGTGTTAAAGTCTAATTTAAATATGCATCGATTGAATCAGTTTATCAACTGAAGATTGAAGAAAATGTCAAAGCAGAATGCGTACGGTGTATAAATTAACTGCAAATAAAACACAAGAAAACAAAGTCACCATTCACTCTCATTCTCCCCTGTACAATATGACGCTGTATTGTTTTAGGTTACAAAAAGTGGTCAAATTGTTTATTTTCTAGTGTTTTTGATGGGCACTCAACTTGGCTGTTTTGGCAGCCAACCAACTGAGCCCAAAGCTCACTCACTCTACCTGGCAATACCTTAGCTAACCTGACTTCCCTAAACCCAGGACTACTGCAGAGGGATTCAGCATTGTGAGTGGGAGGCGATCAATATATTCACCAATCTCCTCTAAACGGAATAAATTAAGCATTCCATACTGAGATCATAGATATCAGAATCCCAGCAGTGTTGCATTTAAATTAACCCCCCCCCCCCAAAAAAAAACACAACAAAAAATAAAAAAAAATAAAAAACACACAACAAAAAATAAAAAAATAAAAATCTCAAGTACATCTCTAGATTACATTTACAGTCTTCATGTATTCTTCTATACTTGCAGAATGTTTAAACTGTTGATGTGCCAGAAATCGAATGTGCTCCTGCATTCTTCGACATAAAGTGTATGTCAGCCTTTTCTACTTTATTTCTAATACTTTACAAAGAACAAAGACCTCTCCTTATCTTCATAACCCCTCTTTACGAACAGGCAGGGATCATAGGAAATTATCAGCTCACAAGATTTCTGGCAGAACCAAACAGGTACAATGGGGAAAATATTTATTTAAACTCCCCTGCAGATTTTTTTAAGTTTGCCCCTTACAAAGAAATGAAGGGTCTAGCATTTATATCATATGTGCATTTTAACCACTTCAATACCGGGCCTATTCTGCCACTTCTCTCCTACATGTAAAAATCATCTTTTTTTTGCTAGGAAATTACTCAGAACCCCCAAACATTATATATGTTTTTTTTAGCAGACACCCTAGGGAATAAAATGGTGGTCATTGCATTTTTTTTTATCTTGCACTGTATTTGCGCAATAATTTTTCAAACACCTTTTTTTGGGGAAAAAAACGGTTTCATAAATCAAAAAACAACAAAACACTAAACTTAGCCCATTTTTTTGTATAACGTGAAAGATGATGTTACGCCGAGTAAATAGATAACCAACATGTGATGCTTTAAAATTGCGACCACTCATGGACATAGACGGCACTTTGAAAATTTTTACAGGTTACCAGTTTAGAGTTACAGAGGAGGTCTAGTGCTAGAATTGTTTCACACGCTCTAACGCACATGTGTGGTCTGAACGGCGGTAAATATGTGGGCGGGACTTACATGTGCGTTCGCTTCTGAACACGAGCTACCGGGGACAGGGGCATTTTAATATATTATATATATATATATATATATATATATATATATATATATATATATATATATATATATATATATATATATTTTACTTACATTTTTTTATTTTTGCACTTTTTTACATTTTTTTTGATGACTTTTATTCCTATTACAAGGAATGTAAACATCCCTTATAATAGGAATGGAGTGCGACAGGTCCTCTTTATGGAGAGATACGGGGTCAATAAGACCCCACATCTCTCCTCCAGGCCGGAAAGCATTAGATCGGGGGAAAATAATTCACGATCTCATGCTGACAGCCGCGATCGTGACGGTTATAGAAATAACTGGTGACCATCTGGTCACCAGAAATCTCTATGCTCATCATCTGGTGGCGGGCGATTCTGTCTCCGGACCCCCGATGGCATGGGAGAGCTCGGAGAAGTACCGGATGGCGGTGGGAGGGGGTCGTCCCCTCCCGTCGCCTATAAGAACAATCAAGCAGCGGAACTGCCGCTATGATCGTTCTTCTCATGCACAGAATCGCCGGCCGGAAAAAATGATAGCTGAATGATGCCTGTAGCTGCAGGCATCATTCAGATATTCCCACTCAATGTCAAGGGCGTCATATGATGCCCTTAGTATTGAAGTGGTTAAATAAGTATTTGATCCCCTACCAATAATTCTGGCTCCCACAGACAGGCTACAGTATGTGCTCATGTGGTACACAGATTAGTCCTGTCAATTTGAGATGACTACTCGTTAGGTGTATTAAAAAGACACCTGTTCACAGAATCTCTCTTCCATTCAAACCTCACCATCATGGGCAAGACCAAAGAGCTGCCAAAGGACATCAGAGACAAGATTGTAGACCTGTAGAAGTCTGGAAAGAGCTACAAGACCATCAGCAAGAAGCTTGGTGAGAAGTAGACAACTGTTGGAGCGATCATTTGCAAATGGAAGAAATACAAAATAACTATCAATCGCCCTCGATCTCCATGTAAGCTTTCGCCTCATGGGATAAGGATGATCATGAGAAAAGTTAAAGCACGGCGGTGGAAACATCATGCTTTGGGGCGGTTTCTCTGCTAAAGGTACAGACCGACTTTGCCGAATTGAGGGGCCAATGGCCGGGGCCATGTAGTGGGAAATCTTAAATGAGAACCTTCTTCCCTCACCCAGAAAACTGAAGATGGGTCGTGGATGGGTTTTCCAGCATGACAATGACCCAAAACATACAGCCAAGGCAACAATAGAATGGCTCAAAAAAAAAAAAAGCACAGAAAGGTCAAGGAGTGGCCTAGCCAGTCCCCAGACCTTAATCCTATCGAAAATGTATGGAGGGAGATGAAACTTCAAGTTGCCAAGCGACAGCCAAGAAACCTTAAGGATTTAGAGAAGCTCAGTAAAGAGTGGACCAAAATACGCTCCTGAGCATGTGTGCAAACCTGGTAACCAACTACAAGAAACGCCTTACCTCTGCAGTTGACAAGGGATTCTCCACCAAATACTAAGTCATGTTTTGCTTGGGATCAAATACTTACTCACTGAACAGCAACTCAATTTATAACATTTGTATTGTGTTTTTTGGATTTTTGATTGATATTCTGTCTCTATCATTTAAAATACACCTATGATAGAAATTATAGACCATTTACTTCAAGTGTGTAAACTTACAAAATCTGCAGGGGATCAAATAATTATTTTCACTATTTTTTGCACTTTAAAGAGGAAGTAAACCCTGATGAGTTTACTTCCTCTTTCATTCCCTGCAAAGGCAAAGCATAATGGACTACTATGCATCGCATAGTAGCCCATTATGTGTCACTTACCTGACACAGGAGCCAGCGATGTCACCGCTGTCCCCTGTAATCTGGCGCATCCATCTTTTCGGTGGGGTCTCGCAGCTCCGCCGCTGTCATTCGGCGAAGCCGCGATAACGTCACTCCCGCACATGCGCACGGGAGCCGACACGCACGGCAGCTCCGTTGTTGGAAATGGCGCGCTCAGTGCGCCTGCGCGCCGCTGTCTACGGCACATGCGCCGTAGACAGCGGTGCCTGTCTTGGGGCAAATATCTCCTAAACCGTATAGGTTTAGGAGATATTTATTGGACCTACAGGTAAGCCTTAATCTAGGCTTACCTGTAGGTCAAAGTGGTTTGTAAGGGTTTACAACCACTTTAACAAAACACTTTCAATTGTATATTCAGAAATCAATTACAAAAGCACACAGTAGGGGTTTACAACACAGGTACGGTTTAAAGAAAAAAAAAAAAAAAAAAAAAAACAGAAAAAGCCTGTCAATTTGTAGTGCTTGAGGGATCCAGTGTGAATAAGCATATTTACAGATAAGAAAAAAATAAGACTGCTGTAAAGAGTTCACTTTTCATTTAACTTGGAACCCGGCTGCTTCAAGGAACAGCCCCACATTTCTGTTCTGCAGGTTTTAGAAAATCAGCTTCTAATGAGCAAAGCTGAGCTTCCCAAAAAGAAGATTAACAAATCACATTCCACACATTTACTCCATTGAAATGCCATAACTCAGAAAAGAGCTAAAAACAGACAAACAGTAAACTAATAGCTAGACCAGCCACAAACACAGCTAAAAAGATCATGGAGTTGATTTACTAAAACTGGAGAGTGGAAAATCTGGTGCAAACTGAAGTTAGAAGTGGATACAGTGGATGAATGCACAGCATTTCTAGGTATGAATAATCCATACATAAAATTTGGGCACTGTATAAAATCGACATAAAAAACAGAATGTAATGATTTACAAATCTCATAAACCCAAATTTTATTCACAATAGAAAAAAAAAAAAATGTTTAAACTGAGAAAATTACCATTTTAAGAAAAGAAAATAAGGTAGTACTGAAATTGATTACAGCAACATGTCTCAAAAAAGTTGGGATCGGGCAAACAGCTGGCAAAGTAAGTGGTACTAGCAAGGAAGAACTGGAAGAACATTTCACAACTAATTGGGTTAATTGGCAACAGATCAGTAATATGATTGGGTATACAAAGAGTATCTTAGAGAGTCAGAGTGACCTGGAAGCAAAGATTGGAAGGAAGTTCACCAATCTGTGAAAAGCAGTGTAAAAAAAAAAAATGTTTAACACTTTTCAGAATTATGTTCCTCAATGCAAAATTGCAAAAAAACTTTAAATCATCATCTACAGTACATATCCTCAAAAGACTCACATATTCTTATAAAACCCTAGATCTCTCAATAAAAACATTACCTGTTTTGAGGATATTATGTACTGTAGATTCCAATACATGGGATGTTGCTCATCCCTTGTGATAGCAATAACGTTTTAAATAAAATATAAAAATGAAAGTGCCTCTGTCCCCAATGCTCATGCGTAAATACGAACACACATGTAAAATGGTGACCACACCGCACGTGAGGTATTGCCGCAAAGGTCGAAGCGAGAGCAAAGCTATCACAAGACCTCCTGTGTAACTCTAAAACCGCTGTAAAGACTTTTAAAGCATCACCTTCGGAGATTTTTAGTTACAGACGTTTGTCGCTATTCCATGGGCATGCATACATTTTAAAGCACGGCGTTAGGCATCAATTTACATGGTGTAAAAATCTTTACAATTTTACCCAAAAAATTGGCGTTATATTGTGTTAGTGTGTACTAAAATGCATTACTTTTTTTTCTCCTGAAAATGTACATTTTAAAAATGGCTGTGCACATATTGTGCAAAATAAAAAAAATTGCAACAACCACCATTTTAAATTGCCAGGGTCTCGGCTTTCAAAAATATATAGTGTTTGAGGGTTCTAAGTAATTTTATAGCAAAAAAAAAGCAGATTTTTACATGTATGCGAGAAGTGTCAGAACTGGCCTGAGGGTCAAGTAGTTAAAAGAAGAGGGAATACTAAACATGTTGTCCCAAATTTTTTGGAATTGGGGGTTGTACTTTGCCAGCTTTTTGTTGCCCTAGCCCAACTTTTTTGAGATGTGTTGCCACTATCAATTTCAATATATGCCCCCCCCCCCCCTTTAATTTTTTTTTGTTAAAATGGTACATTTTCTCAAATTTATGCATTTGATAGGTTTTCGGTTTCAATATTGTGAATAAAATGTGGGTTTTGGAGATTTACAAGTCATTGCATTCTGTTTTTTATGCAGACATTATACAGCATCCCAATTCTTTTGGTATGTGTAGATATAGTTTCTCTATAAATAAAAAAAAAAAAAAAAAAAATAAATAAATTTATATACATATACACACACACACACACACACACACACACATATATACACACACTAGAAAGAGGGGGCAGGACCTCTATGTCCCATCATGTACTTCAAAAGAAAAAAGGTAAGCCTTATAAAAAATTCAATTTTTTTTAATCGTACATCGTGGGACACAGAGCCATAGTAATTACTATGTGGGATGTCCCAGAGAAATGCCAACTGAGGGGAGGGAGACAACAAAAAGTAGGGCACCACGAGATCAGAGGATTTATACTGCTGCCTGCAGTACACTGCGCCCAAAGGTGACACCCTCATGTCTTTTTAGATCCACCTGATAGAAACTGGTAAATGTATGGATTGAAGACCAAGTTGCGGCCTTGCAGATTCGAGCCATGGAGGCTTGGTAATGCATTGCCCATGAAGCACTAACAGCCCTAGAGCGCTTTTATTTGAAAGGGTAGAAACTACCACTTTAAACCATAAGCTTGAATGATTACTTGTCATATCCATTTAGAAATAGTAGATTTCAATGCTGCCTGTCCTTTTTGAGGACCTTCAGGCAACACAAACAAAACATCCATTTTCCGAATCTGAGCAGTCGCCTTCAAGTAGATTTTGACTGCTCTCACTACGTCCTCTTGATGTGGTGATTTTTCTTCCATAGAACAGGGTTCTGTAAAAAATTAAGGTAAAACAATATCCTGGTTTAAATAAAAAACGGATACTACCTTTGGTAAAAAGTTAGGATGAGGATGCAATACTACCTTATCCTTGTGAACAATAATAATATGGCCCTTTACAAGAAAGAGCATCCAATTCCGATACCCTTCTTGTAGCATATATGGTTACCAGAAAAATTAGATTCCTTGTCAAAAAGGACCAAGGGAATATGTTGTATCGGCTGTTTTGTAATGCAGACCTAACCAGAGATTAAGCCATGTTACCCACTAAATAAAGTTACGAACCAAAGAATCTGAAGCAAGTGGTCGTTGAAAGAATACCGATAAGGTCAAGACCTGTCCTTAGAAAGCACTCAAGGCCAGCTTTATATCTCACCCCATCTGCAGAAAGTCAAGGATTCTACCTTAGACCTATTTCTTGGGGTGCAACCCCTGGTTTCACACCAGGAGACACGCTTCCCAGACTCCATAATTATGGAGGCCAGCTCCCTTGCATTAACCAAGGTAGAAACCACTGAACCTGACAGCCCACACTAGTGTAGGTCTCAATAGTCAAACTGTTAAATTTAGTGCTTGTAAAGTAGGCTGGAATACCGGACTGTGCAAGAGATGGTCTGGCTGTGGCGGTAGGGTCCATGGGTCCCCTACTGCCATCTTTACAAATCTCTGCATACCAAGATTTCCTGGGGGCCATAAGAATCATCGACTTCCCTTCCTGCTTGACCCTGCGAAGAAGTTGTGGATGCAGGCAGAATAGGAGGGAATGCATAAATCAGTAAGAACAGATTCCATGGGAATAGCAAGGCATCTGTTGCGCATGCCAGCGGATCCTTTGTTCTTGACAAAGTTGTCGATTTCTTTGTTGAACCTGGATGCAAACAGATCTATGTCTGGGATCCCCCATCTTTGACATATTGACAGGAAGATATCAGGATGAAGGAAACATTCTCCCAAGCACAACTGCTGGCGACAATAGTCCGCCTGCCAATTTTTTAATCCTAGAATGAAGACTGCCGATAGGCAAAGTACATTATTTTCTGCCCAAGATAGGACATGATTCACCTTTCTTTGGGCCGCACAACTTCTTGTGCCCCCTTAGTGATTAATGTAGGCCATTGCTGTGGCATTGTCGGATTGAATCCTGGCAGGACAATTCCGTAAACTGAACCTTCAGGCCCTCAGGACCAAGTCCCTTGCCTGAATTTCTAGAATGTTAATGGGCAATACCCTTTCTGATCTGGGCCACTTCTCTTGGACAGTTGCCTCTTCCAGGACTGCTCTCCAACCAAAAAAAAAGAAAAAAAAAAAAAAAGAAGGTTGGCTTATGTTGTTACCATTTCCCAGGTAACTGAAGGATTTTCCTCTTTGCAGATTTTTGGTTATCAACCATAAACTGAGGCTCCGGCGCAACCAGCCTACAGCACCTGATATTGACAGGCGGTCTCCCATCCAGGCACTTTATGGCCTAAAATACCAATGTACTGGATCTCAGGGTCCAGCTCTCTAAAAAGAGAAGCATTTACAAGCAAAGACCTCGTCTCTTCGAACGCAAGGCCCGGGTACCATTCAATTTGGCCCAAAAAGACACTTTGAATGGATCCGGCTGCATAGCTAGCCCCAGCAAGGATTGAACCAGTGGAGCTCAGCACATCTTCACTCGTGCACATCTTCACGTCGGCAGAATGGCATGGCTGGGCAAATGGGCATACAGGTACGTCCCTTTGAATTTAACGCCGTGTGGACATGCGTGCACGTGATCCTATCGGGAGACTCGATGTCCGCAGGGATAGCCGCGATCGCCTCACGGAGCTGGAGACCTGGGAGATGCTAATGTAAACAAGAATCTCCCCGTTTTACCTAGTGACACTGTCACCGATAGCTCCCAGTGATCGGGAGCTATGATCAGTGATGTGTCACACACAGCCCCTCCACCTAACAGTTAGAATCACTCCCCAGGAAACACTTAACCCCTTCCTAACCAGCTAGTGGTTAACCCCTTCACTGCCAGTGTAATTTTTACAGTAATCAGTACAATTTTATAGCACTGATCGGCGTAAAAATGACAACGGTCCCAAAAATGTGTCAAAATTGTCCGACGTGTCCGCCATAATGTCACAGCCCCAATGAAAATAAAAAAAAAAAAAAAAAAAATTGGCAGATCGTCGCAGTTACTAGTAAAAAAAAATTAAAAATGTAATAAATTTATAATCAAAATTGTCGCTCCATTTTTGTTTATAGTGCAAAAAATAAAAACCGCAGAGGTGATAAAATACCACCAGAAGAAATCTATTTGTGGGTATAAAAGGAAGCACATTTTGTCTGGGAGCCAAGTCGTGCAATTGCCAGTTAAAGCGATGCAGTGCCGAGATATAGAGATATAGAGATAGATAGATAGATAGATAGATAGATAGATAGATAGATAGATAGATAGATAGATAGATAGATAGATAGATAGATAGATAGATAGATAGATAGATAGATCTATCTATCTATCTTAGCCTTGAACTAACTCCTGCCGACTCATTATACAGAGGACAATCCAAATATCGCCTCATTTTTATTATGAGCCACACACTGCAGTTCATGGTATAAACAGATTATTGAAGATTTTGTTTCATAATAAAGATATGTGTTGCAACAAATATATATTATATATACAAACACAGGATGCAATACTTTAAAAAAAATATTACTAAACCTAAAAATGTTTTTAACCTTAATGCATTGCTTGCATTAAGGTAAAAAACGTTTTCGATGTCCCTATGCCCCTCTTCCCTGTGTGAAGGGGAAGAGAGGGGAGAAGAGATCACCACTGTGCAGGGTTGCATCTTTTCTCCCCTTACTTCCTCTTTACACTGCATTTGAGCGAGCAGCAGCCATTGGCTCTTGCTGCTGTCAGAGGAAGTGGGGTGTGGGCCTAAGTCCCGCTATACAAATCTATGGAGCTGCGCTCACACACAGCTCAGGAGCTCAGAGACTACCTCTCCCCATAGACAGCAGAGGACCACCCAAGATCGCCGCCAGGGACCCTAGAAGAGGCGGATCGGGGCCACTCCGTGCAATACTATTATACTTATACTAAGTATAACAGGTTTGTCATTTTAATAATAAAAAAATTAGTTTTGTAACTCTAAGTCCTTAGACGACATTGCAGAGGTGTATACAATCCATAATTTGCACTTAAATTCCAAAGTTATAGCGATACAGATTTGTGCAGCATAGGGTGTGTGGGAGGAGTTTAGTGACAATGTGCTTGCTCATGATGAACAGGCAGGGTATAATATTCCTAATGGTATGTTATTGTGGCTCTCATCTTTACATTTTCAGATTTCATCTAGCAGCACTAGGCTCATCGGTTCAAATCCCAACCACGACACTACCTGCCTGGCGTTTGTATGTTCTGCCTGTGCCTGTGTGGGTTTCCTCTCACACTCCAAAGACATGCTGGTAGGTTAAAGAGGAAGGCCGTTTAAAAAAAAAAATAATAATAATAATTAAAAGTCAGCAGCTGCAAACACTGCAGCTGCTGACTTAATAAGCAGACTTACCTGTCCAGGGCGCCCGCGATGTCGGCCGCCCCGTACCTCGGCTCCGTCATTCCTTCTAAGGGAAACAGGCAGTGGAACCTTGCGGCTTCACTGCCCGTTTCCTACTGCGCATGCGCGAGTCACACAGCGCTTTGTGAATGGGACGCGCTGTGTTCTGGGACACACAGTTCCCAGAACACAGCGCGACCCATTACCCAGAAGACAACGTGACGAGGAGAGAATAAAGAAGTTCTCCGCGGAGGAGGAAGAGGCAGATTAGGATGATGTGCCTAGCAACAGGCATTTCTGGTAAGTAAAAAAAAAAAAAAAAAAAAGAGAGATGTTTTCATTTATTTTTTTTTTGATTTTTTTGTAATTTTTAATATATATTTTTTTTCAGGGTGGCCCTCCACTTTAACTGGCTCCTGTCTAAAGTGACCCTAGTATGTGTATGTATGAATGGGAGTTAGGGACCTTAGACTTTATGCTCCTCGAGGACAGAGACTGATGTAGATATACAGTTTCTCTATTTATCTATATAGCTCTGTCTCTCTCTACATCTAGATCTATATCTATGTAGCTCTATCTATCTATATGTATAGTGCTACATAAATTGACAGCGCTTTATAAGTGTCTGTAATAAATAAATTTTATGAAAATCATTAAAAAAAAATAAAAAGGATAAAAAACAAAAAAATTAAAACGATATGCAAATCTGCACATTAGAAAGGTTTTTAAAATTTGTCAAATAGTCATCAACTATCATAACTAAAAACAAAAAAGTGCATTTTCTTTATAGGGCCTTGAAAATACTCCCCATTTCACTTTAAATACCAAAAAGGACAAAAAATAAATAAATAAATAAAAAAACAAAAAAAAAAAAAAAACAGCCAAAACAAACAGGAGTAATAAAAACAGAAAACCAAATCTAAGTTGAAAGCAAACACTATATACCCATCTGTTTTATGAAAATACAGTATATACCCTTATTTGTAACACACACGCCCCCTTAATACAAACCGTAAAGGAAAGGAAATGCATCTTAACATATTATTTCATTACATAAAAGTTTCTGTTCCTCAGGTTCATATACAAAACACTAGCATGAAATTAAAGTTAAAATTGATAGAAGAACATGATGCTTGAGAGTCTATAGGATTTAAATAGCATTCTTGGAAAATGAACAGGGCTTCATATAGCCAGAGATATGTACATCAAAAACAAATATTCCTTACCTTCCCAACTGTTGTCATCACAAAGAGAGGTGAGGTCCAGACGAGGTACCTCTGGGACAAAGCCCTCCTGACCAACGTCAACATCAAGGCTTCTTTGTGGTCTTAGTTCGGCATTATTTTGCTGCTCCTGAATCTTCATTTTTACAGCCTGGAAAAAAAAAATCCCCCAGGAAGTTTCTTAAAAAAAATGAGAAGCCACAATGATGATTGCACAGTAGCAGATTTCTCACAATGCAGAGGGCTGGTGAAAACCCACAGCTCAAGCTACATGTGCATGCACCCCAGTGATGCCATGCTCCATGACCCTCGCATGCTAATTGGTCAAATGATCCGCCTGAAGTATACAACGCCCCTCTGTGTGCCTTGAACTTTCCCTCGCTCAGCCTCCTTCCTTAGATTGTGCCTATTCTGCTGCATCAGTGTTACATGCACGGTCTCTCAGATCAGTCTTTGAGGAATTACCACTCCCTTTTGTTGACAGCAGCAAGACCAAAAAAAAAAAAAAAAGCCAAGCAGAATAATGTTCTCACTGTTGCTAAGGCTCATGCAGCAACACACTCTTTGCTGGACTCCCTCAGGCTCGAAGACTGAAGAAAGTGCAAGGAAGGGATACAGAATTCTGCTCTGTAGGCTTAAATAATCGATGTATGCCAACCTAATCATGTTGTGCTCCTGATCATGTCCCTATTTCTGTGGATATTTTTTCAGCTGGGCTTATGAGGAGGAGGGCACGCTCTTTGCTATTTATAGTGGAGCTGCGAGTATTGAGGCAAGTACTGAGCTTATACAGCCAGCGGGAGTTTGGCAACTCAGCTGGAAACAATACAAGTGTTGGGCAAAAGCCAAAACGCACACAAAGATAGTACACTACATAGCACTGGAGAGAGGACTGTCTGATCACTTGGAAAACTCCATAATGCTTCAGTGTCATTTCTCAAGGATATACTGTATTTTAACCCTTCCCATAACCAAAATCCTAAAATGTAATAATCCAATTATAGGATGCAAGAAAAAAGTACTACGAGCTAGCACTCATGCTAACACTTCTCTAAAGAAGCTATGAATTAAAAAAATACATGACGACATGTTAATAACTACTGTAAGAATCCAGTGATAAGAATTCTTAATTTACAGGTTTAGTCATTTTAAATTTGTAGCCAAGGGGTTTGACCCCTTGGCTGCATGACTTGAAAAACTGAATATACCATAAAATAAAAATAGTAAAAGACGACTCCCTGCACAGGCGTTAAAGTAACAATACTGTATTACCTATGCTGCACCCCAAAGGTCCCCCCTGCCACATTAAAGTGGCTCTAAAAGGCTGAAGTTTTTTTTTTTGTTTTTGTTTTACCTTTATGCATTCTATGCATGAAGGTGAAAAACCTCCTGGGTACAGCGCCCCCCACATACTTACCTAAAGCCCCATCTCAATCCAGCAATGTGCATGAGAGCAGCAGCTCTCCTAGGTCTCTCTCTCTCCTCATTGGCTTATACAGCAGCAGGAGCCAATGGCTTCTGCTGCTGTCAATCACAGCCAGTGAGTTAATGATGAGAAAGCAGGGGGTGGGGCCGAGACAAGCTTTGTCTGTGTGAATGAGCAACGTCCATTCACAGGAGCGCAGCCAGGGAGCGAGACTGCTTGAGTGCCCCCATAGGAAGAGGCTTGCTATTGGGGGCTCTCGGTAGGGTGGAGGAGCCAGGAGCGCCCGTGGGGGACAAAAGAGAAGAGGACCAGGGCTGCTCTATGCACAACCAGGATCAGGGCTGCTCTATGCGGAAATCCTTACAAGTTACCAAAAACCCTTTGGCTGATTTCTCATTACCAATGCCTTGGCATTTGGTCATGTGATCAACGCTGGATTGAAATTGGAGTAACTGTTTAAGAACAGGTTATCTTTACCTCTTTGGTTGTAAAGTGTAATAGAAAAAAAACCCCAAATTAAATGTTGCTAAACAAATTCCAGTTAGCAAAACGTTAGAGTTATTATAGACCCGATTAAAGGGTAAGTTCACCTCAAAATCTGTAAGGTGAACTTACACAGGACTCCCTCCCCCGCTGATGAGACCCTGTATAGCCACCTCACTGGTCCAGGGCTTAGAAATCCCATTGGCTTAATTTGCAAAACGCACCACGTCAGGCAGTACATTTAGGGGCATTATAATTGGTTGGCACCGTCACATGTGATGATTTATCCAACATATGATTGGAAAACATAACCACAAGATTATAAAATGATCATGCTACATGTATATAAGTCTACAGTAGATGGTGGGGATATTTGCTGTATGTAGAATAACCCAAGAAGAATGCCAAGTGGGGGCTCAGGCTAAAACATTTGGGCTAGTTAGGTGTTGGGGGATCCAAAAGAGGTGGAGGTGGAGGTGGAGGGATCCAAAAGGAGGTTCATAAAAAATATTTAAAACATAAGACAGAACAGCAAAGGAAGTCTGCTTTTTCAGCCCTATCGTATGGCTTAAAATCTCCTACTGACCCTGCTGTAATGGCACATTGAGGGGGTGGGATTTACTAAAACTGGAGAGTGCAAAAATCTGGTGCAGCTCTGCATAGAAACCAATTAGCTTCTAGGTGGTTGTTTTTTTGTTAGAGTTTAATTGCAACAAGCAGAAGTTAGATGCTTATTGGCTACTATACACACCTGCACCAGATGTTGCAGTTTTAGTAAATCAACCCCACTGACTTCTGTAAACAAAATGGCTTCCTTTAGTACAGCTCAATATGTGACAAGAAGTGACACTAGATCAATATGCAATATTTCAGATTTACTTAAAGGAGAAGTTCACCTTTTGACCAGGTTACACCCATATTTAGGACGTAACATTTTCAGCACTGGATACCATTGCAACTGAAAAAAGTTGCAAAAGTTTCAAAAAACAAATTGACCAAATATTTAAAACGCTTTTTAGAATACAAGAAACCATTCAGAAATGTATCCAGTGAGATGTAGAGAGTCATTTTTATGTCCTCTCGATTTCTTGCTGCGTATGAACTCATAAGCTACTATAGCTACTAAACAAAGGTAGTTTTAGGAGGTCAAAAAATATTAAATGCCTGTTTCTCGAATATGATTTATGTACCAATATACAAGTCTCTGTAAAATCTTACTTGCAACAGTATTTATTCCTGTAAGCCCCACAACTATTTTGAAGAAATGCATACAATCCACTCCACTCTACAGTTTTAGTAGGAAAAAAAAAAAAAAACACATAATTCCAGCTAATCCTTTAAAAAATGTGAGCAAATTGACTCAGTCCTCAAAAGTTTGGCAGACTTACGGTAAAGTAGACCGATTCTGGGCGGGAATTTTAACATTAGTCCCGACCCCTCTATTGCTACTTCCACGAATCGTTCCACACATTTGTATGCCTTTTTACAGCACTTTTGCAAGTCCCTTCAAAGTCATGCTCTGGTCGACTGCTGGGGGACCTTGCATGCACCAGATTACCATACTTGGATCACGCCTGGTGACGCTCTCGCTCACACTGCTCCAAGCGGTGGGCAAATCTTGATCGTGGAGGCTGAATGAAAACCTTTTAAACGACCTGAGGGTAGTCACGGCTGTGATGGAGACATTATCCCATTATTTCACAGAGAAGACCAATAGCATGGTCAGAGATGGTATTCTGTGGGAGAGCCACAAAGCAGTAGTACGGGGTTCCCTCATCTCTTTGGGCTCTAAAAAAGGAGGCAGGCAGATTTTCAACAGGTTTTTCAGCCTTTGCAGCAGGCTGAGCTAGGTCAAACAGGGAGCAAAACCCTGAAGCGCTCAGCCGTTTGATCGAATTATGTATCCGTTAACTACTAGACCATCGTATCCGCCGGCGGCTCCACATCATCGCTCATAAATACTATGAACACGGTAATAAGTGAGGCAGGATATTGGCGAGGGCGCCATGTAAACACCGGGTGTCCGCCTATGTCCATAAGCTAAACTCTCCGTCGGGAGTCTCTGTACAGCAAACCTCCAAAATAACCACACTGTATCATGATTATTATGCAGCCCTATATAAAAAACTTTGACTAGCAAATGGGTGGAGGCAGAGTCTCTTGTAAGCAGTCTCGCATAGAGACCCATCTTTCCTCCTCTGGCTTCCCTACCTTGTCCCTGGACCAACAGGCTGATTTGGATGTACCCATTTCTCCGACTGAATTAATGGCTACTGTGAAGTCTCTCCCAAATGGGAAAAGCCTGGGGCCAGACGGTTTCAGGAAAGCGTACCATTTAAAAATTTTCACTCAGCTTCAGGCTCCTATGTGTGCATGGTTTAATTCTCTCGCCACTAACGGGCAACTCCCCTTGGGTGCATCACTGGCTGTAGACGACGTAGATTGGAACTTCTTTAATGCTGTACTGGTGAGATTGGGGCATAGCCCTAACATGTTGAGCTGGATTTTGGCACTATATACCTCCCCTACTGTGCAGGTTAAGGTAAATGGCTGCCTTTCCTCAGTGCTCTCCATCTAGAATGGCACAAGACAAGGGTGCCCACTCTCTCCTCTTTTGTTCACATTGCTCCTGGAACCGCTGCTTCGGAAAAACCAAGCTAACCCAAGTATTAGAGGAGTCACCCTGGAATCTATGGAACACCAGCTCTCAGCATATGTGGATGGAGGTCCTATTTCACGTATTGGACCCTCTTCTCTCGCTGCCTAACCTGATGGAGGAATTATCTGCTTACAGTCAAGTAACTTTTGGATTAATTACATTAAATCTGAAAATTTTGCCGGTTACCTTCTCACCAGCCCTTACTACTACTTTAAAAGAGGTTTTCCTTGGGCATCTATGCGCCACTTAGGCATTCAGCTTACTACTCGTACAGAGACCTTGTATGAACAAAATTATGCTCCACTACTCAAAAAGATTTGTCAAGACCTGCAAACATGGGACAGGGCGTCCTTCACATGGGTAGGCCGCATTCATTTTATTAAGATAACCATCTTGCCCCATGTACTCCTTTTCCTGCAGATGGTACCCATGCCCCTGCCTCGGTGCTATTTTACAGTGCTCCGCAGCCTCTTTACCATGTTTGTTTGGAAGGGCAAGAGACCATGGCCTGCTATGGCATTTCTGCAGTGGTCAAAACTGATGGATGGATTGGGTATACTGGACGTGTTTCAATACTACAGAGCAGTTACGCTCCAGCAGATTCTTAACTGGAGGTTTCACGTCTCGCCTTCTCAAAATTGTGCGTTCCCCTAGAAAAAACTAGTGCTGGCCACAATTTGTCATATAATCCCAGAGGTCCATCAAGAAATAGAGGCTTTTCTGACTTGGTATCCCCCTTGACCACTCACTCTAAGTATATCCCAAACTTTCAAACACGTCCCTAGCTTTGGCACCTCTAACATCGCCACTGGCATCTGTTGGAAGTTTCCCCTGGTTTCTCCATGGAGAGCAACGTCCTTTTTTGGATCCTGGCTGGGTGACAGGGATGTCAGCCTGTTTCAATTTCTGGAGGGCCAGAGACTAGCCCCACTTTCTACATTTAGTAATCGACAAGGTAGTTTCCCCTTTGATTTTTGGAGGCACTATCAGCTTGCTGACTTTATTGCAACATCATGCCTCTCAGACTCGGTCTACATTCACTGAATTTAAAAAGATGTGGGTTGCTAAAAATCCCCTTCCTCATAGGATTTCAGTCCTCTATAAATTGCTTGCTGCGGCTAAGTTCAACTCAAAACCTTTCTTTGTTAGATAATAGGAGTGTGACCTCCAGTGAGAGTTTAGAGATGAGCAACTGCACCACCTATACCAAGGATATGCAATTAACAGACCTCCAGCTGTTGCTAAACTACAAGTCCCATTATGCCTCTGGCTGTCATGCTTGTGGCTCTAAGAGTCTTGCTATGCCTCATGGGAATTGTAGTTCTGCAACAGCTGGAGGTCCGCTAATTATATATCCCTGACCTATAACATCGGACTCATTCAAGTTCAGTGGACTCTAAGACACAGGAAAATAATTACAAGCTGTTGTCGAGATGGTATCAGGTGCCACCACTAAAGCCCTTTTGGTTCATGGTCCATAGGCATGCATTGGATGGCCTAGGTATCAATCTTCCCGATTCACCAAAACACCTCCTGCTTCATGTAATCCCCTGCCTCCCTATCTCTGTTGCACACTACAAAGTGCTATACTTCACCTTCTCAATGCTGCAAAACGCCTCATACCAGTCCATTGGAAGAGCAAACATGTTCCGAGCGAGAATGAATGGGTTGAGAGGGTGCGGGAGATTATGGAAGCAGAGGAATGGTTGGCTACCTGTAAGGGCTCCCTGAGCAAAATTTGATTCAACTTGGGCAGCCTGGAGTACCTATATTTCTGACTCTGCCAAGGTGTCCTCTAGCCTAGACCTAGCGTTGTTGGCCCTTGCAGACCTGGCATTTAAGCGGCTTGTCCAGGCAGGCCTTATATACTGGAGTCAAGGCCTTTAACATAGTTGCACCCAATCGGCAGTGAACCAGATGTGAGCTTCTGTGAGCCTGCATCTTTATTGGTGTGCACAAGCGAGCGGTAATTCCTTTCATAGCGTTTTATACGTTAAAAGTCTATATTGCTTTACTCTAACCCCCCTTTTTTTTGCCTTTTGTGTTTTGGTGTCTCCTCCTGAACCTCATATGCCTATTGTCATATTGCTAAGAGTTTCCAAGTAAGCTTCTCTACCCTCTCCTTAGGGAGGGGACAGGCCTGTCCATGTAGATTGAATATCTGGGACAGGCAAGAATTTACACATATTATGCTATGATGAATTTGTTTTTCTCAAGGTTATCATCAAAGCCCTTTGATGGTTTTGCAGGACTCAAAAATGTTAAATATAGATTTTTTTTAAAATAAACACACAGCACAATACTACTACGGCATCAAGCTCATGAATACCATCGCTCTTAACCACTTAAGGACCGCCTCCTGCACATATACGTCGGCAGAATGGCACAAGCACGTACCTGTACGTTGTTTTCTAAGCGCCCAGCTGTGGGTCGGGAGCGCGCCGCTGGCGGCACTCTCCCGACCCGGTCCTGAGCTCTGTGACCATGGCCGCGGGACCAGCGGACCCGATCGCCGATCAGTGACGTTACATGCCAGGCCACACGCCCCTACAATAATAAAAAAAAAAAAACGCATAACGTCATACATAACACCTACACTGCCCCCTAGTGGTTAACTCCTTCACTGCCATTTACACAGGAATCAGTGCAGTTAAATAGCACTGATTCTGTATAAATGACAATGGTCCCAAAAGTGTGTCAAAAATGTCCGATGTGTCCGCCATAATGTCACAGTCATTACTAGTAAAAAAAATAATAAAAATGCTATAAAACTATCCCCTATTTTGTAAACGCTATAACTTTTGCGCAAACCAATCAATAATCGCTAATTGCGTTTTTTTTTTACCAAAAATATTTAGAAGAATACGTAGAGGCCTAAACTGAGGAAAAAAAAATTTTTTTTATATATTTTTGGGGGATATTTATTATAGCAAAAAAGTAAAAAAATATAGCATTTTCTTCAAAACTGTCGCTCTATTTTTGTTTATAGCGCAAAAAAATAAAAACCGCAGAGGTAATCAAATACCACCAAAAGAAAGCTCTATTTGTGGGAAAAAAGGACGCCAATTTTGTTTGGGAGTCACGTCGCACGACCGCGCAATTGTCAGTTAAAGCGACGCAGTGCCGAATCACAAAAAAGGGGCTTGGTCCTTTGGCTGCAAAATGGTCCAGGGCTTAAGTTGTTAAACAATAACAAAAAAAAAAGGGGATGTGCAAATATATATTTCTTAATATCTCCATATTAAAAGGCTTATATGGTATGAATGGCAGTATGTATTACTATAAAGATGGCTTGCATTTAGAACACAAATTTTACTGTAGCGCCGGCTCCTGACAAGCACGGGCTATATGTTTTTGAAAATTAATATTCCTAAAGCCACAGTTGGGTTTTAGGGCTAATTTTGCCAAATTATGGTTTCAGTATCAGTGTAGCTGGATTGCACTGGGTTCTCCTTGGCTGCCGCCGTCACCGCCAGCAAGTAGTAGAACGCAGTCTAGTTGGGTGAATCGAGTACCATTCTGGTCTCGGGAACCAGCCCAGTGGGAGTGTTGTCCTGCTGTGCATTCTGGGAGGTGATATTTAAGGTACTGCAATCACTTGCTTCTGGGTTCCGGTCCAGAATTGATTTTCAGTCTGTTCAGTCCTGGTCCTCCTGACCAGCCCCCATGGCCCTCCTGGCATGGGGTGCGGATCCATGCAATTCCGAGCCTCGGGCTGGATTGCCCGAGGCGAAGCAGCTGCAGGGACAGGCCTGAATGGATATGAGGCCATAATGATTCAAAGGTGGTCTGGTGCCGTCTCATCTAGGGAGAGGCCCAGCAACTGGAGAAGCATCCAGGCGAGGACTCTTCAGGAGAAGGCCTTGTGTAAGGCTGGTTTCTCAGAAGGAGCCTGGAGGCTCAGTTGAAGGACACTTTGTGGATCTATATTCATACGGTATTGCCAGACTGGCTGAGAGATACTGGTACCGTATCATAGTTCTCTAAATTTATCTACGTTCCTCAGTTACATCCAAGTCTGTAGCAGAGATTTTGCTTTACTGAACATCCTGCCGGCTGCTAGGCCTAGTGAGAGGAAGTCTATCCGGAGGTTGTGAGAATCTAGCTGTGATACGTTTATTCTCTGGATTTTGCAGTTCCAAAAAAGTACCTGAACTTCCTTTCTAACTCTTTACCTTTTATTAAGAAATGGTTATCTTCTGAAATAAATAACCCATAAGAGGATCCAGTGTCAGTTTCTGCATTTCTTTGGGCCATCTACCATGGGAACCCCTAGACGGAGGCGAGGTCAAGAAGGTAACGGTAAGCCCAACAAAACCAGCAGCTCCTTTGGGGGTCAGTGCTACATACTATAGCGGCTTTGCAATGGGGTTGATTTACTAGGGGCTCTTGCACACAGGTTGGCCAAGCCCGTTCATATTTCATCCACCCAGGCAGCACAGGTGCAGTACAGAGCTTGTGCCATCATACACATAAGCATATGATATGTGCGTATGCAAAAAAAAATTTTCCCCGTTTTTCTGCAAACTCTCATGCGCTGTACTTATGTTTACAATAGCACTGCCATATAAAAGCGTACAGTGGCACATAGCCATTCACTTCAGGCAACTAATTATGTGCTAGCAAACATCCAGTTTTTATTTTTATTTTTTACCCCTGTAAATGAACACAGGCTCACCTTTTTTACTGACATTTCATTACACAAAAGTCTCTATCCCTTTATACCCAGAATGGCACCCCATTGTTGCCGTCAGTGAGAGGCATAGTATCCCAAGGATCCAGACAGAGGCAAGCAACAGGCCGCATCTGACCCTTGGGGTGCACTTACGACACCACTGTTCTACATGATGCATATTTCCCTGCTATAGAAGATTATAAAATATTATTTATAATTGCTTTGCCCTCAAGGTGAAGGAAAAAAATAATTTCTTAACAAGGTAGGATACTAAAATCTATTTGTTTTATTAAGAAAATATTCTGACTTTAGTTACTAGGACTCACCGGTGGTAATCTCAAGCTCTCTTTATCATGATCATTCCCTTTGCTGCAAGACAAAAAGATACTTGTAACTGGATGCATTTAAACCATATACATTTCCATATTTGAAAGCACACCAAACTCCTGCATGCAGAGTGAAAGGGACCCATCTAGAAAAAAGTGCAATTATATTACCTGGGCTCTGACAATACTTCCATTCCAGCAAATTCCTGTCGGTCTACAACTTTAGAGGTGACAAAGCTTTCTGTGCTCTGAAAAAAAATTAAACACAGTGATTACACAGTATCACGTTACTCATTTAATAGAGGTAAGTACAATAAAGCACATTTTCCAATTTAAATATGGTTGGGGTAAGTAAAAATGCAGCAGCCAATTTTACAGCAACAAAAATGACAAAATAACGAAAAGAATAGTTTTGCAAATTTAAACACAACTGGGAGGTTAAAAGTCAAGCCCCTACCTACATTGCAGTTAATTTCAGCCTACATTTAAGCATTGTAAACATAGGTGCTTCAGAATGAGATGGTACATACTGTATATGTGAAGTGACAGAGACCTCTTCCTACTGTCCACCAATATAAGGAGCCTTCTACCCACCAACCACCATGCTACCTGTAATTAGTAGGGGATTCCCGAGAGCTAAAAGTTGTTTTAATGTGTCCTTCATGTTAAGATGGTTGAGAAGGTTGGCTTACATAGTGAAAAGATAAAGATGAAACCTTCATATAGCTACATCTCCTCTCACGTTACTGCGCTGACTAAACCACTGTTTTGTCATTACCATCTCCTGATGACAGCTGTATCTAGTTTTTCTTTGCAGAGTAATGTTAAGAGGACATGTACAGTGACTCTGGAAACAGTGCTTCACACTTTCACAAAGATAATCAGCTGAAGAATAAATTGGCAGCACAATTTGAATGTTTCCCATGACTTGGCCAAGTTGTAGTGTGTAGAATGATTCTTCAGTTCATCATCTCAGCTCCATGTAGCTGCACTCTACCGTCATACTAGATAGCATACTTCACATATCTGTAAAGCAGATGTCGCTATAGAATAGTCTTGTAATAACCTAACTTATGCTCTGTCCTCACATGCATATATTTGAATCAGTACATTTTATGGTGATTTAAAACAATTGCACTTGAAAAACTCCTCTAAAGTATTATTCTAGAACACTTGAACAAAAATACTTGATGTGCTCATTAAAACCCTTTATTCAGTCATCTCAGCCAGAGACTGATTAATTCAAAAAGGGAAATGTACATAGAATGCATATATGAAAATGTTGTCTTTATTTTATTATCTTTATGTGAGATTTGTATACTATATACTGTATAATAGTATCCATCATCACGCTATCTGTATTGTCATGTACATCATTCCAGGTAGGGCTGCTTCCATATGCACCTAATGTGACCGCATAATTTTCTTTTTTGATTCATTTTTGGTTCATGCAAAAATACTGTGCAATACTGTATCAGGATGCATAACAGGTAAAGAATATGTACCAATTATTCCTTAGGATACGTCGAAAACTGCTATGATGGACAGACCTCACCAAACTTTGACAGTAGTAGGCTGCTAATTTGTAAAAATATAGCTAATGGGGTGAATGGATGCACACTAGGAGGTTGCCACAGCTAGGATTTTTTTCTCAGTGAGTTTCTTGGTAGCAGGGCTAAAAACTACTTTAAACAAACTGTATATAGTTGGTTGCCAACGAGCGAGCCGAGAAGCCGGCCACTGCATCCTTAACAACAGATGACTCATCAGCTGTCCGCTAATGTAAAAAAAAAAAAAAAAAAGCTGCTAGAAAAAATAAATAAAAACACAACACCAAAACAAAACCAGGTGTAGGGTCCACCCCCCCAAACTTGTACCAGAGCATGCAGCCCCAGCAAGTCAGGAAAGGGTCAGGTATGGATTTGAGGGGAGGGGGGAGGCGCGGCGGGGCATCCCATTAAAAAAGTCCTTGATCCTTTTCAAAACAAAACCAAAAAAAATAAATAAAAAACAGCACCGCAAAAAGCACAGATGTGAACTATATCCATAGAAAACCATGTTAATTGGACTGTAGTGCATTTCTGCAAAACACATAGGTGTGAACGTGAAGTCAAACCGGGAACCTGATTGGTTTCCATGCAGAAATGCACCAGATTTTGCACACTCCAGTTTTAGTAAATCAACCCCATTGAGGATGTGTGCTTGTTAAAGAGGAGACCATCCCAATTCTCTCTCTATAGAGAGAGCTCTCCCTCTATAATCTATATGTACCCATCTCTATAGATATCAATTTATACACAAACATTTTCTGGCCCACTGAAGTATACAGAAGTGCATAAAAAATGCATATATTGTGCATTTTCATACATTTTTTATTACATTTTCAATTTCTTATAGGTAATCACATTGCAGCTTGTCATCCTATGGTTGCAAGCATCTCCCCTGGAAACTTTATGTGCTCAGCCACAATTCATTTGCCATAATACCTGCAATGTGCTCAGCCACACCAGGAGCAAAAAAAAAGAAGAAACAGGAAGCACATTCCCTCATGAGATCACTACAAGAAAATCATCCTCATTGGCTGGAACCAAAATTGCACAAAGCATGAAAACGCATGTCAGACGCGCTTAAGAAAACACACAAGGAAAAAAAAATGCATGACAGTTGAAGCAGACAGATGTGAGTAGGTCCTAAAACAAAATCCTTGTATTATATATTTGTAGTGATCTCTGTATCCAGCTACCAATTAAAATGACAAATATGAGGGTATACATTTTAGCCATTAGAGTCATTATGTTTTTACTACCAAAAACTAAAATTCCACACAAAAATGCTGATGTACACAACACTGACCTACCTGCAGGTTACAGGCAAGCTTGCCTAGGAGATTGCAGGAAAAGTCCAGCTCCAATTAAAAAGCATCAACCCTTGCTGGCTCGGTTTTATTACCAGATATGATCCAATTCACTGGATAGAAAGATTTCACTCACCAGTGTACTTTCCTGATTATCATTGAGTTCAGAAAGCTTGCTGCTGGATTTCTGTCTTTTTGGTTTGCTTCTCTCTTCAATGTAACCAGAGCAATTATCCTGAAGTTTCTCTACTTCCTGCAACAGTCCACAGTCCTCGAGGCCACCACACCCTGAAGGGATGTTCTCCTTGTTAATCATCTCCCTAAAAACACAAGAAATCTTTAATGTGCGTTTTTACAAAATAATGCAGACAATCGCTAGCAAAGTACAGCTTGATTGTACGACATAAAAATCAATAAGTCATCGTTTGACATTTTAAAAAGGTGTTTACAGTAAAATAAAAAACACTGTTTTCACAACTGAAACACTAGTACTGGTAGAAAAGCCAAAAGCAATATAGGTAAAGTGTTAGCGAAAACAAAAAAACTTTGTTTTTGTTGGATAGAATAGGATTTTTTTTTTTTTGGTGGTCTGTACCCAATTGGGGAGACTTCTCTTCTTGTCCTGTCCTGGAGAGGCAGCAGGAAACAACAAAACATGCATCCAAAAGGAAAGGATAGTTGTCACAACAGGTTTCCCCATTAGGAGATTTCTCCTTACTTCCTGTTCCTGCGGCAACTCAAACTAATGAATTTCCTAACGTTTTCCATACTGGAGTCAATAAGGAAGCAATATGAAACCAATATTTCTCCTTTAATCATCATACTTCATTTGCATCTTCCGGGTGAATTAACCACTTGAGTTCTGGAAGGTTTTACCACCTTCGTGACCAGGCCATTCTTTGCTATTTAGCACTGTGTTACTTTAACTGGTAATTGATGCAGAGTGATCTGAGCCATTAAAAATGAATGGGCTCAAATCACAGCGCACAGAATGCACCTGTGATTTGCACAGTAACTTGGTTCAATTTAGATACAGTCCAGTGTGGGCCAAGGCTAAATGATCAAAAAAAAAAAAAACAAGATAATATCAAAGTCAACTGCATATGTATTTACCCAGTTTGCTGAAACCCAAAGCCAAGCTTTGGTATAACTACCTGTCTTAAAAATTTGCATATGCGCAACTAAAGTATCTCCTGATTTCACTCAAATAGATTTATGCAACCAAGAAAAACATGCCTTGTTTGAAGTGCAAGTTCACTTTTTCTGAAACAATTAAAATTGAAACAATGCCCTCCACACTAGAACCGCAACCCCCCCCCCCTTCCCGGAACTTTTTTCTGGGGGTGATGAGTTGGTACCCACCCAGCTGATGTAGTGATCCGAGGATTTTAAATCCCAGCTCATCTCCCCCTTCTTTCTGCAGGGCTTCCAGGACAGATCAGAGGGATTCTGATTGTTCAACGCTGGCACAGAGAATCGCTCTGATCCGTCCCAGGAGACCTGCAGAAAGAATGGGGAGCAGAGCGGGGATTTCATACTCCCAGGCTGCATGGCCACTGACAGCTCATCACCCATGGAGGCAATTACAGCAAAGGTGTAAGGTGTCACTTCACTGTTTTATTTTTTTCTGAAAACATTGGCTAACCCTTCAATTTTTCTTCTGTAAAAGTAAAGTTAAACAAATAGGTCAACAAAAAACAAAACAAAAAATAAAAAAATTATTCCCTGTCCAAAATTAAGTGGGCCCCCACTGGAGATCCAAACTTACCTTCCCTAACCTTTATATGGCGACAGCTCCCTCTGTGTTCATCTTGTGTACAGACAGTTAATCCACCACAAGGCACACAAACACAGTGCCATATACATGCTAATAAATAAGTGATCACTTTGCTTGCCCTTAATCTCTTTATAACAGAAGCAGCTACTTTTGAAAGCTTGATCAACACATTATACTGCAACAATGCCCCTTCAACATACCCATACACTGTACTGCAGCAATGCCCCTTCAACATACCCATATACTGTACTGCAGCAATGCCCCTTCAAACATACCCATACACTGTACTGTAGCAATGCCCCTTCAACATACCCATACACTGTACTGCAGCAATGCCCCTTTAACACTAAGGCCTCATGCGCACAGGATGTTTTGCCATCTCTCCTAGATGCCTTTCCTTCCGGCAGCAGTGTTTTGGCAGAAAAAAAATGCTCATGGCTTGTAATGCGTTTAGGCATGAATTTATTTTACCGGCCAAAATAATAATTTATTCTGGCCATTGAAACGGATTAATGCTTAATCACTAAATGTGCTTAGTGTTAGCACAAGTCAAGTCTCATCTCTGACAAAATGGGGCTGCTCCTGGTTGCGCTGGTAGTAAGGTTATTTTTCTGTCTAAGCGCCCATGTCTGTAACCTCCTCCAAACGCCTGTGTGCGCATACACACCAAGGCTAAAATGCAGGGGTGTTTAGAGGCAGAAAAACAAGAAAAAATAAAAATAAATCAGATGACCCGAACGGCCTCATAAAAAAATAAATAAAAAAAAAGTATTAGGCCTAATGTAAAAAACGTTGCCACTTGAGGAAAAATTTAGTTCCGGGCCTCTAATCCCTGAATCCTTGCATCAGCCAAAGCTACTGCTATGATACATGCTGCTAATATTAAAATTGCAATTCCTGACAACCCAGGAAATCTGTTTTCAAGGCAAGAATGGGGTTTCATCATTACAACCCATCAGGGGCATTGCTAGGTTTACCAAAGATCTGGGGCTAAAGGCCAAAGCAGCAAAGTAAAGAAAGTCATACCCTTGGGCGGGCATACACATGTATATAATGTGTGTGTAACATTATATATTATCATTACATCAGGGTCCCCAGAAAGCCCCCCCCCCCTTTACAGTGGGGTCACCAGAGAGCTTGTCATGTTACCTGCCACAAGATGCAAATTCTTACATACAGAGAGGCTAGAGTATACTGAGAGGGGAGGGGCTAGAGCAGTGATAGGCAATTAGCGGACCTCCAGCTGTTGCAGAACTACAACTCCTATCAGGCATAGCAAGACTGACAGCCACAAGCATGACGGGACTTGTAGTTTTGCAACAGCTGGAGGTCCACTAATTGCATATCCCTGGGCTAGAGTATACCGAGAGGGGAGAGGCGGGCTAGAGTATACCGAGAGGGGAGAGGCGGGCTAGAGTATACCGAGAGGGGAGGGGCGGGCTAGAGTATACCGAGAGGGGAGGGGCGGGCTAGAGTATACCGAGAGGGGAGGGGCGGGCTAGAGTATACCGAGAGGGGAGGGGCGGGCTAGAGTATACCGAGAGGGGAGGGGCGGGCTAGAGTATACCGAGAGGGGAGGGGCGGGCTAGAGTATACCGAGAGGGTAGGGGCGGGCTAGAGTATACCGAGAGGGTAGGGGCGGGCTAGAGTATACCGAGAGGGTAGGGGCGGGCTAGAGTATACCGAGAGGGTAGGGGCGGGCTAGAGTATACCGAGAGGGGCGGGCTAGAGTATACCGAGAGGGGCGGGCTAGCTAGAGTATACCGAGAGGGGAGGGGCTAGCTAGAGTATACCGAGAGGGGAGGGGCTAGCTAGAGTATACCGAGAGGGGAGGGGCTAGCTAGAGTATACCGAGAGGGGAGGGGCTAGCTACAGTATACCGAGAGGGGAGGGGCTAGCTACAGTATACCGAGAGGGGAGGGGCTAGCTAGAGTATACCGAGAGGGGAGGGGCTAGCTAGAGTATACCGAGAGGGGAGGGGCTAGCTAGAGTATACCAAGAGGGGAGGGGCTAGCTAGAGTATACCAAGAGGGGAGGGACCAGCTAGAGTATACCAAGAGGGGAGGGACTAGCTAGAGTATACCAAGAGGGGAGGGGCTAGCTAGAGTATACCAAGAGGGGAGGGACTAGCTAGAGTATACCGAGGGGAGGGGCTAGAGTATACAGAGGGGGGGAGAGGCTGGGTGTACAGAGTTTCCCCCCCTCCCCCTCAGTCTGCACTCACCTACTCAGGAGCTGTGTGAGAAAGTTCTTCCCGACTCTATGATATGGGCAGAGAGGAGAGGAGACTCACTCTCACAATGATCTCTGGCTGTCAGTGAGTGCCACGGCTGTGTGGGAAGCGCCATGTCAGACAGCCCAGGACACTCCCATTGTAGGGCTGGCCCTGGACTTGGGGCTATGGGCCGCAGAATCGGGGCTCCAGCCTCAACAGCCACCCCTAACGACACCACTGCAACCCACACAATCTGCTATAATACACCCTGTGTAATACAATCAGCACTATTTTTATTTTTTAAGGGAAAAAACACCTTTCATGAGATGATTATTGGTATAAAATTACAGCACACACAATGACAATCAGTCATTAGTTCTCTGTTCAATCACATTTAGCAGCCCGAGATACACATTGGACTGATTGTTTGCAATAACATAATTATTGAGCATTCAATGTGCAATGAGGTTTCTAGCACATAGAGAAAGCTTTTGTAGATACATTATTCATTAAGAAGAGAAATAAACTGAACTGTCTGACAGGTCCACTTCAAGACTACTGTGTACTTAGAGTCCCAGTATTTTCTTACATGTCTCTGGGCTTTTTCCGACTCTCATCTTGCTCTTTCAGATGTCTTCGCCTCTGCCTTGCAGACAGGCTTGTGGAAGGCGATGATGTGCCAGACTCGGATTCCTCTGAACTTTGACTTCCAGGACCAAGAACATCAAAAAGATGTTGCTCCACAGCAGTCCTGATTGTCCTCTCCAAAAGTCTGTGAAGAGCAGAAAAGCTGTTGCAGATGATGCATGCACACTGAACACATCTATTATGTAGCATCTCAATTCTTCTAAATTGTCCTTTTTAGTATTATGCAAACATGTCCGTGAATCAGTAGTTCACACACAGATAACTCTTCAACCTTCAGCATACGTTACCCATTTCATTAAAAACACAGAACGTAACAAGGTGAAGGAAGAAAGCAGCCCATGTGTATTTAGCCAGGACAGCCCATGTGTATTTAGCCACAATTCAAAAATTGGGGATGCTCACATTTTATTATTTACACTACTTTAATACAAGTACAGGATGAGGATCTACCCGCTTACAGAGTAAAAAAAAAAAAAACAGATCACAAAAATTGTCTATTTTCAAAAGCCAGAGCATATATGCACCTTAAAAACATTCAACTGGTGCTTTTTTTTTTTTTTTAGGGATCATGTCAATTGTTGTCCTTGGATACGGTATTATAGATCCTTACCAGGGTCCCTTAAGTGAACGCTGCCACCTCCTAGATTTCACCAGTTGGCTTCCAATTTCAGCATTAGGGCTCCATTCACACTTATGCAACTTTGGACATGAAAGTCGCATGACAAATTACAGCCCATTTTTTTTTAATGGCACCTATTCAAAATGGTGCAACTTAAAATGGTTGTAAATCTGCAGTGCATGCAACATGAAATGGCATTTTATCCCCTGTGCCTGTCTGAGCCCTCAGAATATCTCTGATCAGTGGGCGCATCTGCATATCGGAGCTCAGGAGCTGGGAGTCATGACTCCACTGGACTCCTCTGCTATCTTCTACACTAGCACGACTGCAGATCTCCGAGCTGACAGCTGTCCACGCCCCCTCACAAGTTACTGACCAATCGGAAATGGTGGAAGGAACTTCAGCATGGGCAATAACGCTAAGGCACGGAGCAGCCAATCGTGAGTGAGCCGGAGGAGGTAAGGAGAGCGATTCATTAGAGAATGCTGGACACACGCCCCCTTCTCTCATGCATGAGAGAAATACATAGTCTGTCAGTCACAGGAGCTGGGGGGTGGTGACACTTGGTGGCGGTGACATTTTTTGGAATGTGACCCTGCAAGAAAAAAACTAGAGGATTTAACATTGCTGGATTTTATACTGGACCTTTCTTTGCAAGACTGGGGACAGATATAGCTTCTGATGCTTAACTGTACCAGGTAAATGGCTTAGTTTATTTTTTATTTTTCAGGTTTAAAACCACTTTAAAAGAGGCAGAGACTTTGAAAAAGTGCCTGAACTACTTTGGTGTGACTTTTGATGCCACTCGTACTGGAAATTGTATGATTTTGGAGACGGGCTAAAGTGAATGGAGCCTTAAAGCGGAGTTCCAGACAAAAATTGAACTCCTTTGAAAACATAAGCACTCTCTTTTGGATTTTTTTTTTCCATACCTTTTTCTTTTATTTTCTTGCTGGCTCCTGTCCCACAGCGCCACGGCACATCACTTCCGCAGTTTTATCCAGAACCTCCTCCTTCCCCGTCGCCTTCTGGGACCTGTGTGTTCCCGAAGACGATGGGACCATTCAGAAAGCACTGCGCAACTTACGCATTTGTGCTGTAGGAAACAGGCTGTGAGCCTGCAAGGCTTCACTTCCTGTTCCATTGAGTAAGAATGCCGAGGCCTGCACCCGGAACCAGACAGACATGTTGGCTTTGGGTGCCAACATTGCAGTCTCCCTGGACAGGCAAGTGTCCTTATGGTAAAAGTCAGCAGCTACAGTATTTGTAGCTGTTGACATTGAATTTATTTTTCACCCAGGCTGGAATTCAGCTTTAAGGCCAATTCCAGCCAGAACATTCGGAAAGGGGGAGGAGGTCTAGAACCTCAAGCCAGGTGACCACAGTGGAAGGGTAATGTCCCCAACGTGGGCTTGGACAGCTTAAAAAAAAATAAAAAATAAAATAAAAAAACACACAGGACACATCTCAGTGACTCCTTATTTCCTTGCTAAAGAGAATCATCCCAAAAAAGAACTGTATACAAGACTGAAATGCATATACAAGGCAAAATTGAAACCAATAAAATATTAGTTCTACTTTAAATATTAAAATAAAAAAAATCTATCTATATATATATATATCTATCTATATATATTTTTTTATTAATAATTGTGGCCTCCTATACATAAAATGTGTTGAGACACTTACATTTTCTCCTAGTCCCCCTGCAAAGTCTTATATATACCTCCTGCAAGTAAAGTAATGCAGCATCCTGTGATATTGTGGCAATGTTACTGTACTGCTTCTGAATTCAGAGCAGAGTTGTCACCATCAGCACCTGGCCACACCTAGTCATGTCAACGGCTTTCTGGTCTCTGTTGCTGAAACCCTCCCACTGTAGTCTGCAGTATCTGGGAGGGGCAGCGTGCAAAACAAACTACATTTGGCTGTCAAGGAAGGTTTTTTTTGTATAGGTTTTAGGTTTAAGCCTAGTACACACAATGAAAATATTGGACAAAATATGATCACCCTATTTTTTTCTATGCTAATCTCATATAGAGGAAAAGCAAATAGGTTACTAAAGTTAGGAAAATTCTTGTAAGGGTCCTTTCACATGGGGCGGATCAGTGCTGATCTGCCCCGTGGATATCAGTTTGCTCAGCGGGGATCGCCGGAGTGATCTCCACTGAGCAGGAAGATGACAGGTCTGTCTCTGCACACTGCACAGGGACGGACCTGTCCCAGCGCCGCTCTCCCCTATGTGAGATCGGGCAATGACAGACCGCAGTGTCCATCATCACCCAATCCGATCACGGATGGAAAAATAGCTTTTTCCTCCGTCACACTTTTTTGGATCGGAGCGGCTCGGATGTCAGCGGATATGTCACCGCTGACATCCGACGCTCCATGGAGCATCCGTTCAGATGGTCCATGTGAAAGGGGCCTTAGGCAAATACAACTTGGGAAGTGATGCAAGGTATTGTATGGTAATGTATACATTAGTTTCCAAGCATGCGTGGCCTATGTCGCTCAATTTTTTTATACAGATGAATACTCTGTTTACATGAAAATCGTTCATTCTGTAATTGCATGGGAAAAATCTCCTTGCTCGTCTCTTTGGATATTTTAGCATGAACTGTTCTGAATGGCTCTCGAAAGCCGTGTACTAACAAATAGATTATATTCTTATTGTGCGTTTGGGCATTAGAGTGGAAGTGGGCTTGCGATTGGGGTTCCTCCACCTCCCAGGGATGGCTGCAGTTGCTGACACATTTCTGTTAAGTAGGTATGCAGCGCAAATTATCGCGCTGCAGACCCGCACTGCGATTTTAAGTGTCAAATGAATAGCATCTCAAATGCAAGTCCTGCGATTTGTCACACACCTCGGCAATTTCAAATCGCGGGCAGAATCGCGGCAAATGTGCCCACGATTCAAACCGCTGAAGTGTAATTTTAGGTGGTAAATAGGTTTTCAACTGCACATCATTCAGTACTCTCCAGTTCTGTAGTAAACAAGACGTAAATCTCAAATCCTGCTAATCACTATCCTACCTCCTATCTAAAGGCACACACACTAACACACAAAAAGCTTAGTCACTTACTCTCTACCAGCAGGGACGGAGCTGACCTGGGCCACGCTGCAAAAAGAAGAGAACAGTTGCATTAAGTGGCATACTTCTCTCAAACTAAACACGGCACAAGAAAACAAAATTAAAAAAATAAAATTACAGCCTTATAGGAAGCTCTACCCCCCTCTGAGAAGGTTTGCATCATCTCCAAAAGTGGATTAAACAGTGATCCTCTGTCAAGATCTAATCTCCTACATACACACATAATGCAAACTGCTTTTATATTGATGTACCCAATGATAGCATAATTAGACTCCCCTGCACAATGTATAACCATACAAAAATTATTTCATTAAAAATGTGCTGAGGGCATTCTAGGATGGGCAATTTTTGATTGAATTAATATTTTGTGAATAACACAAACATGCAAGATATTTCACACAAAAAAAATTCTAAGAACGTGGCTCTACAAAAAGGGTTATGGTATTGTTTCTGAATGATAGAGGGGGGGGGGGGGGGGGGGGGGAGAAGAAGATAAGAACTCTCTCATTTTCCTCCCCCCCCCACCCCTTCCCTACCCCCAGTAGTGTGGGGAAAAGTTAAAACCTCTAAAACATCAAAAGAAAAGAAAAAATAAAAATCGAAAATCGAACGGGTACACCTGTTTCTATGGCACCAACCAAAAGGTGTGTTTTTTTTTTTTTGTGGAGCTTATCCATATTTCCAGCTATTTTACCAGCATAGGAGAAATATTTTCAGAGCACAGACAGCAATGGGGGGGAGAAGAGGAGGTTACATCAAGTACACAAGAGTTCAGAAGAACAGATCACGACATGACGACATCAACACCAGAGCAAGCCCCCAGGAGAATGCATCTCCAGAGACAACCTCAGTCACAAAACCAGGCCTGCAAGACAAAACACTGCCAGCTTATAACCTTGGAAGGTCCAAACCTTACACTTTCAACCCTAGAAGTCAGGAGAAGAAGTTTCCATGTTAAAAGAGAAGGCTGCCAGACAACCAAAGCTCATTTAACAAGAAATCTAAGCATAATGGAATCAAAATGAAGCAACCTGAAAATGGTTGCAAATAACCTCTGAGACCATTAGAGCGTTAAAGGGTATGAGCCAGCAGCCGCCCCAGACTGGTGACAAAGACACCAGGAGGAAAAAAAATGTAAATAAAGCATCCACACAGTACTCGGGTATATCTGGGGTCTAACAGAAGAATTGTGCAGACCTGCCTAGACTTGAATACAGAACATGGTGCTAAGAAGCTTCTGGCTTGACTCAGTCCAAAAAAAAAAAGCTTCCACACCTATGGAGTGAGGAGTAGCAAGCCTCAGCTACACTACAGAGAAGAGCAAGGAAATGTCTCAAGGGAAACTTATAGGGCTGCAGGCATCGCTTAGAAGGAGAATCTATGCACAATTAGGTCCCAAAAAAGTGCTCGAGATATACCCTATTCCCAACCTTACCTGAAGCAGGGACCCAGTGTAAATGACTGTCCAGGGGGTAAAGTTCACTCCAGTGACGGTATATGCCTGCCATGGAGATGAAGAGCACCCAGGTCTGCAGACCCCGCTCTCTCTCTGGCATGGAGACCAAGAGGTGAAGAGTATAAGATTGCAAGATTAGGTCAATTGTCCTATGAGAGAGGACCTCAACTTCTTCCTAGAGGGAAAGGCATTACAACACGGACTGTAGGCAATGTCCAACTGAGTCCATTTTGGGAAATTACTTAAGAGTCCCCCCATGAGAAGGAAACCACCTGCGAGTCAGACTAGGTTCCCGGGTATGGAGATCTCAGCACATATGCAGTAGCTGGGGCCAGATTTTAGTTCCGACAAGAGAAAGGCAAACCAGATCCCGATTAACCGTATAGGTCAGAAGGATACTGTGGGGTAACAAGAGGAGTTGTACAGAACCCAACTGTTGGGAGTCACTGAGGAAGGGAGGGAGTATACTTCTAAGAAACAACTCCAACACACAAAACCCCATGTGGACAAGGCAAAGATATGGGGAATCCAGGAAAATAGGTAAAGGTGTATTGCTTTGTGCAGTAGCATAATAGGGATAGTGACTGAAGGGGTTCCACGAACAAAGGTTTGGCCTGTGGGCCAAGGAGATCCTCTGCACTTAAAGGAATGAGAGGTAAGTTACACAAGAACCCGTCCTGATGCAGCCTCCCACTTGTAAAAGTGGAGGCGCACCTTCGAGCAGAAGACATTATCAAGGTGTTAACCGACCCACTTGCAGCTAAGTGGGAGTCCCCCTCTGAGGCTCCAACAGTGCCTACAACTGAACATATGAGAGAAGGGTGGGCTTCCTCCAACTGGATTAGGGCATTACAATTTTGGGGTATTTCTATTCACTTCATAGCCCAATGGAGATTGTCACTACAGGTAACAACTGATGGGAGACCTCTTATGAACCATCTCATTCAGTGGCCAGACTCCCATCCATCCAAAGGCATTAATCCTTAGATCAAATTCCTACAGACACACTACAAAGTATTGTGGAAAGTCTTCGCATTAGCGAAGACTATTAAAGCTACTAAGGGGGAGAGAGCAACTGAATAATGCCCTTCATTTTGGATGTACTTATAGCTTACACAACTGAAGTGTTCACAAACGTTTGCCCATTTAGCATATTATTTTGGACAGCTTGATATTAGATAACTTTGGAAGAAGAAAAAAATAAATAATAATAATAATAATAATAAAAAATTTTGAGTGTTAGACCCCTTTCACACTGAGGCACTCGAAAAAACTGCCCATAAAAACGGACGTTTCTGTAGTGCTTTTCAGGTATTAGTGGCACGCTTTTTTTTCACGGTCATGCAACACAAAGAACCCTTTTGAAGCACTTCCCTTTCATTTCACTGGACAGGGGTGTTTTTGAGGAGCTTTTTTTAAGCGCTCCAAAGATGCTGCTTGCAGGACTTTTTTCAACGCCCCGCCAGCGTGCCGCCCCAGTGTGAAAGGATCCATCGATATTAATGGGAAGCCATTTTTAGGAGCGTCTCAGGTGTTTTTTTTAGCGTGAAAGCCCATCAGTGTGAAATGGGTCTTATTTCCTTAACTCGCCTAATGATACATTTCTCCCAGAAAACAAACACTATTAACTAAATGACAGCAATAGAATATTACAGTAACTTAATTTAAAAACAATACATGATATTTTAGTTATCTTAATTTAACTTGCAAGAATAAACAGCGCTTTACTTTATTATAGAGCTGCACAAGTAATCGTCAAGAATGGTTATTGCAAATTTTTTCTCTTGTTGTGATTTTGATAAAATTATTTCCCCATTCTTTCTATGCAGAGAATGCTCTGCTGAAGCCGACAGCCATCAAAAGAAAAAAAAAAAAAACACACACACACACACACACACACACACACACACAACACGACAACATTCTTTATCAGTGGAACGAAGTATAAACATTGTAACAATTTGTCAAGACTTCGGTGTAAATGAGGAAAGTTCAACCCCTTAAACACTAAACCTTTTTCTGAAATTTGTTGGTTAAAATCATCTTTTTTTGCTAGAAAATGACTTAGAACCCCCAAACATGTAATATATATATACACATACATACACACACACACATAATTTTAGTAGAGACCCTAGAGAATAAAATGGTGGTTGTTGCAATATTTTATGTCACACTCTATTTGCGCAGCGGTCTATCAAATGCAATTTTTTGGGAAAAAAATGTACTTATATATATTATATATATATATACACACACACACACACACACACACACACACACACACCAGTAAAGTTAGCCCAAATTTTTTTTGGGATAATGTGAAAGATTTTAAGTCGCGAGAAACAATCTTTTTGTTGTAAGCAAAAAAAAAAAATGTGGTTCTCATTTTGGCCAGAATCGTGCAGCTCTACTTTATGCATTTGCAAATGGAACATTATCTAAATGTCAAAGGTTTCAGTTGTCCTATTCTGGAAACCTAATAAATGAAAGAGAGTCTACAAAAATACACAGGTGCACACTTTTCCAAGCAGAAGGGATTGTTTTATTAAAAGCATAATCAATGTTCACATTCTGCATGTGTGCCCAAAAGGTAAACACCATTCAAGTAAAGGCTCAGCATAAAAACATCCCTCATCCACAAATGTTCCTGTATCTTTCTATATGTACCTACACACAAACCTAGTTCTGATGAAAAATAAGAATCATTCCCCATCCCCAGAGTGAAATGGGTTTCTAAGCACAACACAAATTCTCAGAGTGGAGATCTCCAGGGATCGTTTCCTTCGGGACAATTTCCCAGGCTTTTGCCGCCACTGTTCAAATTGTGCAAGAAAGCCCCACAGGAGGCAGAGAGCTCCATACATAACTAAAAAACATTTTCTTAAGAAAAAGGCTTCTACATTTTTGTTTATTTGTATTTTTTATTTATTTTTCGGTTTTACACTTACTTGACTTTTGAGTTTGCTACAACACATACCAAGGCAAAGGCAATCTATAGCGACTACAAGAACACATTCCTTCAACATTTCCTAAAGCTAATGATTAACTATAGAGGTAATAAGCGTAATCTAGTGGCAGTAATGCCAATAAAGAGGTTTAAAAGAAAAAGAAAAAAACCCACAACACTAACCTGTGACTCGTATAAACTATACCTTATGCATTATTTATTGTATAAAATGTTAGTATTTTTAAAGCCGCTACTCCCCCCCCCCCCCCCCCCCTTTTTTTGAAGTAGGAAAGGCTAAAGCCTTTGTCAGTCCAACTGTAAAACTAACATTAGGTGCCTACAAAGAGTTCAAATAGTGCAAATTCCCCTTTAAATGAGCAATTCACCTTTACAAAATAAAATAAAAAAGGTCTGGCACTTGCAATCTATCCTAAATATCAAAGTGCTTTGTTTCAAACATATCAAAGTGAATATCGCATATTACAAATCACATAAATGTAACGTCCAAGCGAAAAAAAGACAGAAAGAAAAATAGCCCAAACTAGTGTCCAAGACCAGACTGATCCACAAGTGTAATTTCTGCTGTAACAATAGTCTCCCAGCTTCTTTACCGCTTGTGCTCAATATGTACAGTAGATGTGCACTCACCAAAATTGTATGACCCCTTTTTACAGATAGGTCAAAGTGTTTTTTCAGGGGGTTCATAAAGTGATGATTCCCAGATCCTCTTTCAAGTAGTATGTTCACTCAAAAGGTAATAAAGCAGGAAATAGCAGATAAAAGTAACATAGTGTAGTATTTATTGAAAGAAAAAAAAAGAAAAAGCCAATAAAAAGTAGAAGGTTACGCTCTCATTCTCCAGTGCCTGAAAACCAACACCAGTGTATATAGCCAATGTTAATCATAATGCTCCGCCATACCACTCTCACTGGTCGGCATGCATTCCAAGATTTGTGTCTAGGCTCATGACATCACATGGGACCCAGAAATGATGGTCCTTGCGCTTCAAATGTACGTTTCACCAGGGCGGCATCTTCAGGAAGTGGATTTAGGATAGATGGCAAGCGCCAGACCTTTTTTGCTTTATAAAGCCCTGGTACGTTTTTTTTTTTGCCATCTGTGTCCCATTGGAGAGATATCCCCTCCTGTTGACACAGCAGGAAATCTGAGGAAACCTTGCCAAAAAGTCAGGGTAAACCACTCTTAATGTTCACAGAAATAAGCGCCCCTCTAAAAGATTACCCCACACGATTTCTGTTGAGACAAATAAAAATTGTAATTTTATTTTCTTCACTTTCAGTCCCAGCGACAGTGGTCCATTGTATACACCAAGATTGGCAAGGGAAAGAGTGGATCTATGCATGTGCCATAACTGGCCAATCCCTGTACAGGCATACCCCACTTTTAAGTACGCAATGGGATTTACTAAAGCTAGAAAGTGCAAAATCAGGCTCACTTCTGCATAGAAACCAATGATCTTCCAGGTTTTATTACCAAAGCTTAATTGAACAAGCTGGGGTTAGAAGCTCATTGGTTTCTATGCAGAAGTGAGCCTGATTTTTCACTTTCTAGCTTTAGGAAATAAACTCCATTGTGTACTTAAAAGTGGGGTATGCCTGTAGTATAGACGCACTGAAGCAGTCTCTGTTGAACCAGCTGAATTTCGATCCATGTATGGCCAGCTTAAGTAATGGAAGGGGTAGTAACTGGAAACAAGAGTCAGAACACCAATTCTATAAAACGATCTTATTGGAAATACAGTCAAGATTCACAATATGCAAACATGTTGGCCCTGTTTTTCACTGTATTGGTGAGTTGCCAGAGAAATCTATTACACACTACTATGCTTGAATAGATTACTGAAAACAGTTTATGATGTACTGTAGTGTCATTACAGTTCTTAATGGTGTGTTGGGCAAGTTATATTTTGACCAGTGCAGTCTTCTTGCTTATTACTTCACTGGGTTTAGGCGGCTTTTTCTTTTTGCAGATTGGAATGGAATTTTGCTTGTATAAAACAAAGACCAGTTGTAGTTCAGCTAATCATATTATAGATTTAATTTTGTCACAACAAAAGAGGGGATTTACCTTACAGTTCAAGGCTATCGGACTGACACGAGACCCACAAAACAGTTAATAAATCACACTTTGGCTCTAATGACCAATTCCTGGCATAGAATGGGCACATTCTTTTGTTTTGTTTACATTGGTGTGCATCGATGAATGAAGCTCTGTATTCACTGTACTTGGTACATGAAAACAGTACAACCCACTTAATACTAAATGGACTTTTCTGAAAGCCTCCAATAAGAAGTGCCTATTGTTTTCTCAAAACATATTGTTCTACCCCAGTACTTACATTTTATAGGTAAAATACAGGCTACAACAAGCAGGTTTTTTCTTGAACTTCACTTTGGGGCTAAAATAAAGGGTACTTTCAGCAGGCAGGGCTGGTGAAGCCCAAACTGATCCTAAAGTATTACTAAACCTAAAAATGCATTGCTTGCATTAAGGCAAAAAAAAAAAGGGTCCCTGTGGTGCCCCAACCCCTTTCCCTGTGTGAAGGGGGGAGAGGGGAGAAGAGATCAGCACTGTGCAGGGCTGAATCTTTTCTCCCCTTACTTCCATGTTACACTGCATTTGAGCAGCAGCCATTGGCTCTTGCTGCTGTCAGAGGAAGTGGGGGCGGTCCTAAATCCAGCTGTGCAAGTCTATGGAGCGCAGCTCTGTAGACACAGCTCGAGAGAGTAGGGACTACCTCTCCCCATAGCCAGCAGCTGGCTATGGCAGTCCCCCAGAAGAAAAGAAGGAGCCAAGATCCCCGCCAGGGGCCCCAGAAGAGGAGGATCGGGGCCACTCTGAGCAATACTACTGCAGTGTTCGTTACAAAAAATAAAATAAAAATAATATGTAGTTTGGTAACACTTTAAAGGTAAAATCCAGACTAAACAATCCTTCCATACAAGAGGCATGGGTGGCTTCTCTTGTACCCACCTCCTTAGTACTCTGTTGCAGACAGCCCGTAGTAGGAGGATCTGCTGGGTCCAACCCATATCTCTCTGCTCAGGCATATATCTTGGTTTTCTAAGGCCATTGCTGCACACAATGTGCATTTATACACTCTTTGACAAAGGAGGACTAAATTCAAAAAAGGAAAGATTTTGTGCCAAGATGTTAGCTTTAAATATACAAAAATTACTACTTTTTTTTTTTAAACTTTCAGTAAAACTTAATTTATTATCACAAAAAGCACGATGTATTATATTTTTTTTAATACAGGTGCTCTTTAATTAGATTCTATACCCTTGATGTCTCACCTTCCTTCCTTTGAAGCTCTCCAATTAGATTCTTCTAAACCGCCGATGTCTTGCCTTCCTTCATATGAAGCATTGTGGAGCACAGGTTATGCTCCAATAGCTTATTTTCTGGTTGCAAAAGCCAGGGAAAGTGTCACCAAAAACCAGAAGTGACATTTTACACATCACTTCTGGGTTAGTCCTATCAAATGGATGTTCACAGTTTCCCTCCCCTCCCCTTGACAGCCATACAGGCCCACTTTCAGATCTTAAGCTCTCTGCAGGCTGAAGACAGAGCTGATCAATCAGTGGTGTTTGATCGCTTAGTGCTCTGTCTTAAAGCCAGCCAAAGACAGCTGCAACTGGGATCGGTGTGGCAGCCATCTAGGGAAGTAGAATGGTTCATTTTTTTTTCCTAATACCATACTTCTTTTTAACCACTTAAGCCCCAGACCATTTTCCAGCTAAAGGACCAGGCCCCTTTTGCGATTCGGCACTGCGTTGCTTTAACCGTCAATTGCGCGGTTGTGCTCCCAAACAAAATTGGCGTCTTTTCCCACAAATAGAGCTTTTTGGTGGTATTTGATCACCTCTGCGTTTTTTATTTTTTGCGCTATAAAAAAAAAATAGAGCGACAATTTTGAAATAAATGCAATATTTTTTACTTTTTTCTATAATAAAAATATCCCCAAAAAATATATAAAAAAAAACAATTTTTTTCCCCTCAGTTTAGGCAGATACGTATTCTTCTACATATTTTTGGTTAAAATAAAAAATAAAAAAAATAAATAAAATAAAACACACTGCAATAAGCGTTTATTGTTAGGTTTGTGCAAAAGTTATAGAGTCTACAAAATAGGGGATAGTTTTATGGTATTTTTATTAATACATTTTTATTTACTAGTAATGGCGGCGATCAGCAATTTTTATTTTGACTGCGACATAATGGTGGACACGGGCAATTTTGACACATTTTTGGGGCCATTGGCATTAATACTGCGATCAGTGTGATTAAAAATGCACAGATTACTGTAAAAATGTCACTGGCAGTGAAGGGGTTAACCACTAGGGGGCTGTGTAGGGGTCAAGTGTGAGTAGTTTTTTTTTTTTTTACTGTAGAGGGCGTGGCTTGGCGTGTGACATCACTGATAGTCTTTCCCTATGACAGGGAAAAGACATTAAGTGACAGGCTCACTAGGAAGCACAGTGAGAGGTTTGTTTACACTTACCTCTCCCTGTTCTTCAGCTCTGTGACCAGATCGCGGGACACAGGCGGCGATTGGGTCCGCGGGTCCTGCGGCCACGGTCGCGGAGCTCAGGACAGGGTCGCGAGTGTGCCACCAGCGGCGTGCGCGACCCACGACTGGTCTCTTAAAGATTAACGTACTTGTACGTGCTTGTGCCCAGCCGTGTCATTCTGCTGACGTATATCGGTGTGAGGCGGTCCTTAAGTGGTTAAAGGATATTTTATTTCATACTCTCTTTGCTCTATTACACCATAATAGCCATACTGTCAAAAAGCAAAAAAAGTATATAGGGGCTTAAATCAACTTCAGAAAATATAATTTCTGATACATCAGCTTTGGCAAACTGTGGTTACATGGTATATATTTCCTACCAAATGCCATAAAACCTTAGAAGGGCCATTTTTTTAAAAATTTTCAGTGGCTGGTTACTACAGGATAATTTTGCTATAGACACCAACCTGTTTTTTTCTAAATCTGGATAGATGTTTATGGCACATTCAGCCATATTATCAGCTGCAGCAAATTTACTCAGACCTTTATCTACAGTTCAGTTTACATTCAAGCAAAGGACAAAGCAGTAGCAAAACACAACACAAAAGAGGGGGAAAAAAACAGACTGCATTTAAAAAGGGAAACGCGGTGCATTCTCAAATCGATACACAATTCGTTTCTTGTGCAGAGTTTACCTTTGTAATTTTTATACCACTCTGTCATTTTCTAAAACCTTTACGCCTTCATTTTTTGTCATTGTAATAAAAATAGGACTGTATAGAACAGCCAGTCGTGGAAGTTCTCAAAAACAAACAAGTTCTCTCTTAAAAAATATTTTTTATTAAAAAATAAATAAATACCGGAACTATTGCTGCTAGCAGATTGTAGATGAACTATAGCAAATGCCAACCAAACAAATGTTTTCAAAATACCTGCTGCATTATGAACGTTGTGTATGTTTACGGATCACTAGAGGTTTTTTCATACCCATTTTTAAAAACGTAACCACTTCAATACAGGGCACTTACACACCTTCCTGCCCAGACTAATTTTCAGCGCTGTTGCAATTTGAATGACAATTGCGCGGTCATGCTACAGCACTGTACCCAAACTTAATTTTTATCATTTTGTTCTCACAAATAGAGCTTCCTTTGGATGGTATTTGATCAACGCTGGGGTTTTATTTTCTGATAAATACATTTTTTTTAAAAAGACCGAAAATTTTGAACATTTTTTTTGTGTGTTACAAAACTTTCGAAATGAGCAAGTTTTCTCCTTCACTGATGGGGCTGCGCTGACGGGCACTGATGAGGTGGCATTGATGGGCACTGATGTAATGTATGGTACTGATGCCTGCCAATCACTGATGCCCATTGTGGGCACTGATTGGCACCCCTGGTGGTCTAGGGTGATATACCTGTTGGTGGGCATCCCTGGTGGTCCAGTGTGGACATCCTTGGGGAGCTGCACTGATAATCGATCAGCGCAGATCGCCCAGTCAGAGGAGCAGCCGATCAGCTCTCCTCTAGTGAGGAAAAGCCGATCACTGACTCTTTCTGTTTACCTGGTGATCAGCCGTGATTGGACGCGGCTGATCACGTGGTAAAAGTCTCTATCAGAGACTTTACCTAGATCGGAGTTGTGGTGTATCAGACACACCGGAAAAATGATCGGCACGCACCAGCTTAATATCCTGAAGACCCTATATGAAGTCCGGTCAGGATATTGAAACCACTTTGCCAATGTCATATTGCTATATGGCTGGCGGCAAGTGGTTAGAGGCTTTGTCGCATAACAGCAGTAGCTTTCGTTCCACCAAATTCTGACTAGACAAAGTTCAGTCACTTCCGGGTGTCAATGCTTACTTTCATCCGCAAGGCAATCTAGAGCCCAGCTACAACCCCAAAGCGATATGAAATTCTGCTTCCTAATAATTTATACCTTGCCTATGTGTAAGCTGGTGCCATGACCACTGGGGCCCTGGTTTTGGACTTCAGGGGGGTTCTCTTCTCTTGCAGGATCCTACGGAAAGTAGCTGCACACGAGAGCCCTTGTGAGCACCGTATAGGTCAGGTTAATCGTCCAAGTTTGTGTTGCGCTTTTTAGGTATCATGAATTAGGAAGTGACACTCTGTTGAGTAGGTGAATGTCAAAGAGAAAAGACAAGGAGAGCGGCGCCTCTAGGTGCAGATGTATAACACGTTTTAATAAACACTTGATATAGGCAACTGACATTTGTGAAGTAAATTTGTTTCAGGCATGTAAAAAAATCCCAACCGGGGGAGAAGGCATCAGTTGACAGTCCAGGTCCGGCAGGAGGAGAAAGCTCTGGGCTCGCTGAGGTACCACTGTTCGTTAGAGAGGCCAGCCGTGGTGAAGATACTTCAGATTGAGGCTTGGAGTGCAGTTGGTAACAGGCACGGATGGATGATGTCACTGGAAAGGCGACACGTTTGAGCGTGCGCGCGCGCCGCAAATGACGCGGCAGCCGCGCTCCTTTTTCAAGCTGTCACTTAATTTATCCTCTGGCCCTGATTGCTATGCTTAACTAATGTTCATGCCATATTACACTATAGGATTGGTTGCTTTAGTTCTTTGCGCCTTCACTTGTATTACTGTGTTTTTTTTTGAATGCCCAAGAGAACCATATGTTCCTCCCTATAATTAGCCCCTGTCAACTTTTCCTTCATAGTTTGGAACTCAGTTTTCGAAAACCATAGGTTAATTGGTAGTGGCTCCATTCACACTTGTGGGACTAGTCATGTGACTTTGGACACCTTCTTGGGGGAAGAGCTTCAGCTGGATCCTCTGCAGTGATCCAAACTGAAGAGGATACCTGTCAAAAACAGATACACGCTCCCTTCCCCACCACCCTGCCTAAAAATGTTTTATTCTAAATGTGGATGAGCTTTCTTTATAAAATTATATATTATAAAATAGTGTTATTGTTCTCAGATGCAATGTAGTTCTCCTTTAACACAAGCATGTGTGAATGTAATTTATGTGTGATCATAAATAATGTTACTGTTTCACAACAGACATTCACTAGAGAATAGATCAGGTGTATAGTAATCACACAGTAACACATATGATGAGTCACATTCACACTTATTCCATATTAACCACTGATATACCTACCAACCGGCTCCTTGTACACATTTCTAGATACTAAAGTCAAACTGACATTTAAAACAGAAGGTGTTTAACTGCAGTACTCAAACTAGCCTAATGCTAGCCGACCACATATTAGTTTACAGGGGATTTCATCCAGGTTTTGATAGCAGGAATCAAAGGAATCTCTATGTGACTTTGATTGAAACCGTTGGTGGTAGGGCGCACTGACCCATTTGGTTGCTTTTTCAATTGAAAGTGGGAAGAAAGTGGTTGAAATTGTCCTAAAAGAACACTGTATTTAAACCTCGACAACGAACTGCTCTTATCTGCTCCCTTTTGGTCTCGGAAAGGATATCTTTGCCAAAGAATACAAAAAATTAATATATCACAGCTTACCAGTCTTTAGATGTGGTGCAATAGACACTGAAGTGCAATGCAGCTCTCGTTTTGCTAAAATTTAGTTAAAGAGGAGCTTGTGGCTCCTTCAAAATAAATAAAAATGGAGACAAGCAGAGATTCCCCTTATGGGTGGAGCTCCACTTTAATTGGAAAAGTAGAATGAAAAGACTAGTCCGCTTTTGTTCAAATATTAGTTTTCAGAGACCACAAGTAGTCACTGTATACTTAATTACATTATATTTTGTTACACATCTATCACCTAAAACATACATTTTCAGAAAAATTAACTGGCCCCTTGCCCTTAAACCTAGGGCATTCATTTAATCCCAAACCCACAATTCAAACTAACCTGAACTTCACGAAAACACTAGAGTGAAATGTATACTGGTGCAATACTATAATATCATAAATGATAAATACTGCGACTAGTGTTTAGGCACCAAGTTATAGGAACCCTAAATCTGCAAGGGTATCAAAGGATAAACCATTTTCCATTTTAACCTTTTAGCTAAATACATTAGATGTGTTTAGTGTGCAGATCTGAATCCAAAGATGGATAGCCTACCTCATGAAGAAGGGGGACATGGGACGTTCATCTTCCTGAGAGCTGCAAGAAAATAAAACAACATTAACATCCAACAGATGGAGGAGCTGGTACACCAGACATACACGCACACATACACACACCACAAACGTTTCCTTTACTTTGATGTTAACCAAAAGCAGGTGCCATCAGATCTGTATCTACTCTCACTTGGCTAGCTTGGACCATTAAAGACATACCACCTACAAAAGCTGTGCGATAAAAAAATAAAAAGAAGGGCTCCTTCCTAATGCAAAATCACTATACAGCATGTTCGCTCTTCTGAATGCCTTTAATTGGCGAGTAAAGACAGGTTCACTTTGATACCGATTTTTTTTTTTTACATTAACAAGACTGTAGTGCATCATGACTTTCCGTATACAAGTGACTACATAAAACTTATCGTCAGCCTGAAACTCCAAAATACTTTTAAAGTACAACAAAAAAAAAAGTTTTGCCTTTATAATTCAGATTTTTTTTCTCCACCTGTGTCCCATTGCTGGAATTTCCCTTTACTTCCTGTCCCATAGCCAAATCAGTAAGGGAGAGGAAATCCCTACAAATTAAAGGGAATTCCTTGGGGACCCCCAGGTCACCAGAACTAGTGTCCCCATTAGAAGGTTTTCTCTAATACTTTTCTGGGGACAACCCAAAATTTTGGCTTTTTTTTTACACTTTTGGTGATAATGGTAAACCGGATAAAGAGAGGTTACCTGACTTTTAATAAATCGGACACTAAGCCGTCTGAGTCCAGGGAAGTCGGCATCACAGCTGATGTTTCCATCAGCTGTCTGGTACATGCCACCTCCATTGCGAGGAAGGGAACCCAGCAGTGTAGCTTTACAGCTAAACGCCAGGAACCATACTGCGCATAAACGAGGCTCAGCTCCTCTCTCCTACTGGCCCGGCGCCGGGGAAGGAGGAGGGAGCCTCAGCGATGATGCAAATGCCCACGACTGAGGTTCCTGTGAAAGACAGGTATCCCCCCCCCTCCCCCCCAAATGTGGCACCTGAGGGGGGGCAAGGAGTACAACAAGCGGAAGCTCCACTTTTGGGTGGAACTCCACTTTAAAAGAGAAGTTTAAGTGATATGAGTCTTATTTTTATAAAAAACAAACATGTTATACTTACCTGCTCTGTGCAGCGGTTTTCTCTGGTCCCACTTTGGTGCTCCTGGCTCCTCCCTCCTGCTGAGTGCCCCCACAGCAAGCAGCTTGCTATGGGGACACCCGAGCTAAGCTCCATTCCGACATGGAGTTGTGAGTCTTTCCTCATTGGCTCACTGATATTGATTGACAGCAGGAGCCAATGAGGAGGAGGACACACAGCAGAGTCTCTTGTGCAACATTGCTGGATAGAGATGGGGCTCAGGTAAATATCTAGGGGAGCTGCTGTACAGAAGGCTTTTTATCTTAATGCATAGAATGCATTAAGATAAAAAAACCTTCTGTCTTCATGACCACTTAAAAAAGTTTTTTTTTTTTTTTTTTGACTCAGACTTACCTAGATGGATGAATGCTGCATCTAGGGCGGCCGCACCCCCCCCCCCCCCCCCTGCTCTAAGACTGAAAACAGAGAGCCATCTGCTCTGCCCCCTGGCACACTGGAGCAGTTGGCCCAGGCTCTAAACAGAGAGCCGAGAGGCTGAGCCAGGTGCCAGGCCAGGCTCTGGGTGGATCCTGACCATATGGTTGTGATCTTTTCCCAGCCTGGACCAGGCCTGTGGCATCAGCTAACAGCAGGCTTCAGTGGACTGGACTGGACTCCCGTGATCCACAGAAGTACAGCCAAAAAAAAGCTTTAGTTGTAGGGCCGAAACAACTAATCAATTATGAAATTATTACCAATTTCATAATCGATTAATCGGCCAGTAACAGAATGGGGTAAAAAATAAATAAATAGCCCTTTAGTACAAAAATTGTTATGTTACTAAAAGTCTTAGGCCTGGTTCCTATATGTTTTTTGGTGCTTTTTGCAGAAACACACTACAGTTCATTTAATGTTCACATCTATGCTTTTTTCAGCTGCTGAGTGTTTGGAAAGGTTTTTTGGTTCAATATACTTCAATGGAGGAGCTGCAGAAAGGCATGTAATGCGTTTTTGCAGCAATTCGTTTTTTTTTTTTTTTTTTTTTATCTGCCCAACAAATTGGGCAAAAAAAAAAAATAAAAAAACTGAAATTGCCACAAAATCATGCGCAAAAAAATGAAGAAAATAATCAATAAAAAAGCACAGCAAAAACACTGCAGAAACAGATCAAAGGCAAACTGCATAATGCCCCATACACACGATTAGAAAATCTTACGTAAAATATCACTTTCTGTTCATACAGAGCTTTGCAGAGCCGATCAGGACAGTTCATGTGATATTATTCTATCGGACATGCACGGAAATTTTTTCCGTATGATGCCAGATCGTAGGATTTACATTTAACCAGTACAGCCATCGTTCAAAAATGCAATAGAAATGCATTACAGCACATGACATCACTTCTGATTTTTTTTTCTGTCCTGTGGGAATTTTTGTGACTTTGGTAAACTCATCAGATTCGATCTGAGATTAGCATGCAATAAAAAAAACACATGATCATTCGTCCGATAATCTAATCGTGTGTATGGGGCATAAGTGTGCACCGTATCAATTTTCAGACGAGAATATTCATACAAAAAAAAAAAATCTCTGTACATTCGCTGAATGAAAGAATGTTGTTTGAAATTTTCACTTGCTTTTAATATTGTTTTAAAACTAATGTAATTTCTGACCGAAAACCACATACACTGTCTGAAAATTCCTTTGACCAAGAAAGAAGTTTTCTATTATCTAATATATTACAGTTCTGTTTGAAAACCTGCAAAACAGTCTAACTTTTTTTTTTTCCTTTTCAATAAAAAAAAAAAAAAAAAAAAAAATGTATCTTAGTCTGATGATATTTACCAGATTCAACCTCTAATTAGTATATACAGTATATCTCCTCTAATGGCATATACAGTATATCTCTTCTGTCCGTTATTCTCAGAGTGGATTAAAGATTTTACTCCCTAACCATATAGTTGGTTATTTATATTTACCACTGCATATAGAGATATTTAGGAATAATTTTTATTTTTTTTTAACTTTACATATTAACTAAATTATACACCACACTTTTATTTAAGGTTATTAACCGATTACTCAAAACATTAAAATCGGCCAACTAATAGATTATGAAAATAACCGTTAGCGGCAGCCCTATTTGCTTGTACTTCTTCTTTAATGGAGGCACAGACAGCAATAACAACTGACAAACATTCTAATCCTCCTCCACTGTATCTAAAACCAAAAAAATAAAAGTTTGCCTTTAGTTATGCTTTAAGTGTACCAAGCTAGATCCAGGACCATTCAGGAGGTTTTCCTGAGCTCAGGATGCCACCTGCTGGTGTGTGTACAAGCTGTCAAAATCCGACATGACCCATACCTACTTTACAGCCTTAGGTTATTACTGAAGCAGAAGAAAAAAATCGGTGGCCACACCATTAACGAAATATGTCGCTGAGCCCCTTTGTCCTGACATACTTATCTGCTTTTACATGCCTTTTAAATACAGATAAAACAATAAAAACAAAAATGATCTCCCATGGGGATTGTCTTCAAGTTAAATATGAATTATTTAACAAAATGTGTATTATGGATATGATAGGTTTCCACTAAAGTAATAAATAATAACCCGAGCATTAAGAACTACTCGGTCTCCCCAAGCACAAACGTCACATCAGCACTGCGATAATTCTGCATCATTGACATTTTGATGTTAATTATACAATAATAATGCATGTAAAGCATTTTTAAAGCACAAACCTACTGCCTGGGCTCCATAAGGGAGAGAGAATACTTACATATATGACTGAAGGAGAACCTTTCCATGCCAACACTTGTTGAGCGCTGGCAGTGCTGTACTAGTGCGCTGGTACAACAACGCTGCAGCTGTTCTGTTTAGCAGGCACAGCCAAGGTCATTCTCTCAGCTGTGGAAGATTACTGAAACCTCAATCAGGCTCAATGTAACAAACAATCATACAAGTGTCCGCTAACATACTGATACAGCTGGGAGGAACGCTGCTCAACGTCAAAACACCACATCATGTTTCTGATGAGCAAGCTTCTTCTACATAGTTCTGGTAATGCATTCGTTAAGGTGGATTGTGGGGGCACAATGATGCGGTTCACGAATACCAATCTATTTTAGCCAATGCTCCTTGAACCTAAAAAGGAAGGACAAGGACATCTGCCAGGGTGCATGGTTTAGTGTACACACGCCGCAAGCTTCCTGCTTGCATTCTGTATTGCTGTGTGTGTCAGGGATGGGATTACTATTTACACTATGTTCCTGTTACATCAGACGTGAGCCCGACTATAAACTCAGAGGAAGTACAACTCGTAGAATAAATCATTATACAGGATTTATAGAACACCAACAGTTTGCTCAGCACTTTACAACATGAGGACAGAGACAGTACAGTTACAATCCAATACAGGAGGAATAAGACCATGCATGTTAACAGCAAAAAGAGCTCCTTGTATACTGCCACTGCAATACGTATATACAAGTTGCGGCTTTGAAGTGGCTTACCAGGGTTAGGTTTGAAGCCCTAACCCTGCTATCTTTTTTGTTTTCTGTCGGCAATACACTATTTCTCATGAAAGCGAGCCGAGAAGTGGATTAGCCACTGGATCGCTTTTAGAAGTGTCAGGAAGTGTCGTCATCCCTCCTTCTGCCACTTGCTGGAGTTTCTCGGTCTTACCGCACTTACCGGTCAGGCCGGGAAATGATCAGACTATTCGCAAGGTTCCACTTAGAACAGGCCTCGCCATGGTCGACCAAATTAGTTGAGTGCACATGCTCCACATAATATCCAGAGGTTGTCTTTGGGAAATAGACGTATGAGTGCTGCCAGCATTGCTGCAGAGGTTGAAGGACCGGAGTGTCTGCCTGTTCGTGTTTAGACCATACGCTGCACACTGCATCAAATTGGTCTGCATGGCTGTAGTCCCAGAAGGAAGCCTCTTCTAAAGACGATGCACAAGAAAGCCAGCAAACAGTTTGCTGAAGACAAGCAGACCAAGGACATGGATTACTGGGACAATGTCATGTGGTTTGATCCGAGACCAAGATGAACTTATTTGGTTCGGATGGGTCAAATTTAGTAATCTGATGTGACCATTGACCTGCTGGCTCAGAGGCAAGGGACCAGTCATATGCACCAATTAGGAGTACCAACTATGCCCACCCTTTCTGACCCCTCCTTCATTCACAGAAAACATGTTATAGCATATGGTCTAGCTTCTATAAAAACGGAGGAAGTGGGCAGAATAGCCAAACGTGTCCATTTGATAGGTCTCAGATCTATTACCAACATTATTAATAAAAAAAATAAAGCTTCTCAGCCTACATCTTTTACACCTGCAATTTGAGATGTCCTCACCTAATAAACAGGGAGCATACAAACATGATTACATTACAAAAAAATAAAAATTGACTCCATTCTTCCAGACTCTCCTCATATCCATACATTTCAGTGCAAGAAGCCACCCCAAGTAAAAAGAGGTCAATGCAGCTGGTATTGTCTGAGCTTTATGCTGGAGGCAAAAGTACGCAACATGAACAATACATTCAACCTCCACCCTGTTCATTTCAAGTAAAGGCAGGTTACAGGGTCAGTTCAAGATGCCTGTTGTAAGAAGTAGGCCAATGTAATTTTAATGTCATAAACCATAGGATTATTACTAGTTTTTAACACAACTAGACTACAAAAGTATATATTTGTATGAAAATTATATGCCATTTAACAAAATTACCATTTAGCTACAACATTTCCACTCTGGTTTCAGGTTTTCGTAAACTAGTTTCCTTCCCAATACACTGGTGGCATCCATTTACTAAAACTGGAGTGCGCACAATCTAGTGCAGCTCTGCATAGCAACCAATCAGCCTGCAGGTTTTTTATCAAAGATTTAATCGATCAAGTTGAAGTTAGAAGCCGATTGGCTACCATGCACAAATGCAACAGATTTTGCACTCTCCAGTTTAAGTAAATCAACCCCACTAAACCTTGCTAACAGGGTAATAGAACACTGAACCATAAAAAAAATAGCCTTAAAGCGGAGGTCCGACCAAAAGTGAAACTGCCGCTCATTTGTCGCCCCCTCCCCAGTGGCACATTTAGCACCTTGGGGGGGGGGGCGCTGATAACCGCCTTTGAAAAAGGTATTCTGTCCCTACTTCCGGGAGTCCAGGCCCCAGCGAATTACACCAGCAGCTCGGTTCCCTCCTCCTCCTGCCACCAAGCCAATAGGAGAGCGGAGCAGAGCCTCACGCATGCGCAGTATTGTTTCTGGCATGAAGCCTTAAGGCTACTATGTCGGATTCCCTTACACGCAATGTCGGTGGCAGCAACCGACAGCTGATGAAAGCATCAGCTGCAATGTTGACATCGCTGAACTCCAGGACAGGTAAGTGTCCTTTATTATTAAGTCAGCAGCTGCAGTAAGTGTAGCTGCTGGCTTTTTATTTTTGCAGGGGTGGACAGACCTCCGCTATAAAATAGCCTTAAAAGCAATGCAAAAATTAGATACATCTTTTGGCAGGCCAATTAGAGGTCATCTGTTTACACCTGCAACACCGTAAAGCCAGGAAGATGAGCACATCCTGGTTCAGGGTATATCGATTCCTGGCTCACCTCTCTGCTCTCAGGCAAGGGGTGGTGATGCCGATTTAAAGTATCGCGAGAAGGCAGAAGGTGGGGAGGTAACCCCAAAACTTGCAAATCTTAAGAAACGGGTATCGCTTGCCTGTCTGTGCAAAGTAAAAGCTGTGTGTGAATCACGAGTTAGTGAACAGAGTAAGAAATTCTATGGCAAGTAAATCGTTCACAAATCTCTATTTCAGGTGTCAGCAACCTATGGCCCATGTGCTGCACCCGACCCACAGACATTTTTGGCACTCTCTTCTTCATTGGACAGCGGCCAGTATCACAGGGCTGGATGGGGGCGGGAACTGCTGGAGTTAACTTTTCACATTAAAAAGCAGGTGACTGGTTGCCGGGCAATCCAAGCAACCAATCTCCAGCCTGTTTATGTAAAAAGTTAACTTCAGCAGTTCCCGTCCCCTTCCAGCCCTGCAATACTAGCCAATCTCTGCTCTGCTGTACACCAGTTGTAAGATTGGGGTGATCAGATTTAAGCGGTAGATGCCGTTTCAATGAGTGCACCAGTCCAAAACTCATTTTTAAAAGGCCCGGTAGTCCACTTTTATTTAAAAGAATGGAAAAGTTCATAAAAGACATCAGTAACCCTCGCAGGAGGTTCCACCATTACTGTGTCTTGCTCAATCAGAATATTTCAACCTCCTGGCTTACTCTATTGCCATATGGCTGCTTCCGGCCCCCAGGTAAGGCCTTAGGTCTACTCCTTAGAGTCAAGCTCTCTTATAGCTTACTCACCATCAGCTCCTTGCTTCTCAGTCACAGACTACATCTGCGTCCTGCAGACATGCATGCCCTGGCTGTCCCCATGCAGCCTCTGACTCCTCTCAAAGGAACGGGAGTCCACCTGACTCCCGTGCACAGACCTCCTGTCTGTTGGGTGGGGCCCTGAGCCAGTCAAGTCACAACTAAATAGCCCAGCACACAGCTGTGCAATCAGTGTGCCTTTCTCTCCAAAATCTGGAGTAAACCAGCAATATTCCAGGTAGTATAGGGTCCCACTGCCACACTGTAAGGTAAGAGAGAGTTCTACCTATACAGTGTGTGTGTGTGGGGTGCAGAGGACACTATGGGAGTGATGTGAAGTGGGGCCCTATCAGGAACCCTATCACCCCTGGGGACAGGGACCAATTTTCTGTAGGGACAGGAACCCCCATCTCTAGACCATGCTGGCCGTCAGCCACCTTTGGGTGCCAGGATGGGGGAGTAAAATCAGAATCCTCAGCCAAATGCTCCCTCAAGGTGAACTGGCTTTGTATTAGGCAAGCACCTTAAAGTGAGGTACACCTGTACCATCACTTATTAGCAGGTGAATGCAGCCCTCCATGCATTTACATATATTGAATCCGGCCCTTAAGTGGAAAAAGGTTGCTGGCCCCTGCTGTAGGTTAACTGCATTTTCAACCTAAAGTAATACCGTCAGGAAAAAAAAAAAAAAAAAAAAAAAAAAAAAAAAATAAACATAAACCAAGGTATCCTTTAGAAACACTTGAAATACATACTGGTATGTATTTCCAGTACATACCAGTCTGATCTATGCTCTTTCCAGCCACTACTAGAATGTTCATCATTCAAGACATCTAGGTATGTCGGATGCCTGCATCCTTAAGCTGGGCATATACACTCATCAAAAAGCATACAGTTCAGCAGAGATTTTAACCTGTGCATGGCCATTCATGCAACACAGAAGTCAATAGTTTGATTAAAGGGGTTGTAAATGTTTGTGTTTTTTCACCTTAATGCATCAAGGTGAAAAAACACCTGGCAGTCACCGCCCCCCCCCCCCCCCCCAGCCCCCTGTTCTACTTACCTGAATCCTTTAATCTCTTTGGCGGGACACGCTGTCTTTCTCCACAGGCTCCCGGGTCTTGACTGGATAGATTGATAGCAGTGCAGCCACTAACTCTCGCTGCTGTACATCAAATACAATGACCCTGGCACCCGGGGGGTGGGGCCAAGTCCTGCTGGACTCGGGAGCGCGTCCACAAGGTAACCCCCTCGGGAAAGTGCTTCTCCTTTACAGTCACTTTAACTTCTGTCAAAGGAATATAAAGGCTGCAGACGCTGATCAATGTATTCTGACAAGGGCAGGCCCTGCTGTCACAATACATTTTCCAGGCGGGGGGAGAGTGAGATAGAATGGGAATTCCTTTATCCACCTCGGCTTAGGATGTGCGTGAATGGAGGAATCCGTTACACTAAAGCCAGTCACGGTCAGTTTGAATCTTGGCCAGTTCAACAGGTACCAGCGGAGATCCAAACCACATATGGGCAGGCTGAATGTACCGAACTTGATAGATTTATCAACTTCAGTACAAATAGCCTTTTGGATTTTACATACGATTATAGATTCTAGCAGCAATCATAGCGGGGATGGCTCCCTGCTCCCCCCACTGGGAGAAAACAATAGCTCTGCGGAAGGAATTCCTCCATCAACACCGACTATGTTAATAGTTGAAAATAGAGTTCCATCTATGGTCTGCTTAACAGTGTATGGCTAGCTTTAGGGTACATTCACACCTGAGAATGCACCTACTCTCCATTTAGATGCAAGAACCCAAACGTGGGTGGGTTTCTGTGATCAACTGCTGTAGACAGTCCCACCAAGTGAAAGGCCCTGGACAAAGACTCCCTCCATTAAGAGCATGTGATCGCTGCATAAGAGATTACATGCGAGTGGCATCTAATTGAGGGAAACCCCTGCTGGGGTGCAAATGCACCCTTAGTGTGCCCATCCAGAGCTGCAAACAAACCCAATACCGTGTTGGGTGTTGAAGACTGTAGGTACGGCAGTAGCTCTGCATGACAGGATAGATTGCCTGTAAGGAGTCTCTGCTGCTAAAAATACATACATTTTATTAAGCTGCCTTTTTTTCCTCCTCTTTACATGTTTTTTAGCAACATGGTAACTTGCCTCCCGACCATTGATTAAAATGAATGCATTAATCTGAAATTCCAAATCTGCTTCTCTATGTAAAACGCATATGCCTGAGTGGAGATTACCATGAAGTTGCTGAACAAGTTGTGTAATAACCTCAGTGAAACATCAGAAAATGCATCAGCGGCCACATAATGCATTAAGCATTTAATACGACTGATAAGATAATGTATAATACTACTTAGGTGAATGTAAATCTGTCTCTGCGCACTTCCGCTACTGTTAAAGATAGCAGATTATCTCTGGGATAATGCATATATGAATAGAGGATCTGCATGAAATAATGGAAACTAAGGTCTACAACCATGGACAGAACGTGTGCCGAATGATAATTATGTTGTGCCTTTTTTATGATGATCATTTGGCTACAAATATGACCATTATTACCAATACCTCTCTTGTATGCTGGGTAAGAATGTAGACGCTTAAATACAGGAGCAGCATACAATGGAGAGAGTGTACAATGCTGTGATAGACCAGTGGACCGGACACGTGAGAAAGCATGACTATCTGTTCACGTGTGATGAAAGTTCTCAATTCCTAGCCGTACACAGAGCAGGCACTTCTGAGGTTAGGCTAGAAAGGGACTTCAGAGAGAATACTTCATAAGATTGATGCCAATCGCACAAATATCGCCACAGGCTGTGAAACCACTTGTTATCCTAACGAGAACAGCGTTTAGGAACTCAGGAACAAACAAAAATGGTTCACAGAATATGAAATGTTGTGAATGGGCAAGGGGACTATAGGGGCAAACAAATGACAGTCTGGCTTCAATTTATGAAAGCCTACAGCAGGCCATTAGTATAATGAGAAATATATCATCAATGAAAGTGTAAGTAAAAAGAAAGCAGATACTTGAGCTTAGTACACGCTATTAGAAAAGCTGATAAAATATCCGTATTCGGAACAGCAGTTTGAGTTTCTGTTTATTAGTACACTGCTTTCGAGAGCGAATATCTATTGTCCAGACACAGAAAATTTTTCTTATTACCATAACATCCATTTTCATTTAATTAGTACAGAATTCGTCCTATAAAAAAAAAAAAAAAAAATCAAATGAGCAAGTCCCCGCATGGTCAGAAACAAGGTTTGACCATGGACTAGATAGACCATAGCCATGTATATGGGAAGTTATTCCCCGTTCAAGAATTTCCATGCCACTTTAGGTAGTCTCGTTTTCAGCATGGACAAGGATATGGAAAAAAAAATGTGAACTATCCTTTATCCAGCTTTAAAATGGCATGTGCCTCTTAAAACTTAAAGGAGTTGTAAAGTCAGAAGGATTTTTATCTTAATGCATAGAACCTTCTGTGTGTAGCAGCCTGCCCAGCACCCCATCTCTCTCCAGTGATGTCCACGAGTGTCTTTACCAATCAGGAGGAGAATCCTGGATGGCTAACTTAATTTGACAACCGCAGGAGCCAATCAGGGGAGAGAGGGGGCAGGGCTGGGTCGTGGCTCCATGTCTGAATGGACACATGGAGCTGTGACTCGGCTTGGGTGTTCCCATATAGCAAGCTGCTTGTTGTGGGGGAACTCGACAGGAAGTAGGGGCCAGCAACAGCGAAGAGGGATCCGAGAATAGCAGGATCCAGGCTGCTCTGTGCAAAATCACTGCAACAGATCGGAGGTACGCCCACCCCTGCAAAAGTTGAAAGCAGCAGCTATACATACTGCAGCTGCTGACTTTTAATAATAGGCCACTTACCTGCCCTGGAGTCCAGTGATGTTGGCACTGCAGCTGTTTCCATCAGCTGCCAGGTGTTGCCGCCGCTATTGCAGGTAAAAGGAACCCGGTGGTGAAGCATTACGGCTTCACGCTGGGTCCCTACTGCGCATGCACGAGGCACAGATGCACTCTTACTGGCCCCGAGGCGGGGGAGGGAGGAGAGAGCCAAGCTGCTGATCCAATGCGCCACGGCCAAAAGTGGGAACACGGTACCTGTCAGGTATCCGCTCCCCCTTCCCCCAAATGTGGCACCAGAGGATGGGGGGGGGGGCGACGATGGTCGGAGACAAATGAGCGGAAGTTCCACCTTTGGGTGGAACTCCGCTTTAAAATATACATATTTTAAAAAAGCTTAAAATGTTGGTCTTGGTCAAGTACATCCTGAATTTCTTGTTTTAGACTTTTTCATTTTGGTGCACCACTATTGGTTTCTATGCAGAGCTGCAACAAATGTTGCACTCTCCAGTTATGGCAACTCAACCACCTAGGGCCAGATACTTCCGTGCAGGTCTGGTTTAATAAACTCTGTTATGTTGCACTTGTTCTTGGACTAAAAGAAAAAAAACTAGCAGAAAAAGAGAAAACTGCAGAGAAAAATAAATGACAGCTTATAAACAGCCACAACACAATTGTATAACTTAGTAATGTAAGCAGAACATATTGCATAGTTCTTTTCTGGTCTGGATACCAGCTCAGAACTGTACAGGCCACATTCCCAGCAAAGAAACTTCAGGAACGCAGGTCAAACTGATGGGAGTAGCTGCTTTGCACAACACAAAGTATAAATAGGAAAAAGAAAAAAAAACAGGCACGTATGGGACCTATAAACAAAAAAAAAAAAAAAAAAAAAAAAAAAAAAGGCTTGACATTAAAATAAGCCTCATTACCACAGCACTAGTTCTCTGTACAGGGTTACCCAGCTATCCCATGTTTTTTGCTCATTTTATGCCCTTTGCTCATGTGAGAAAAAAATAAATATAAAATAAGTGATTACATGCTTACCATGCAATAGGGATTCTAACCTTATTCATTTATTTCTGTCTGTGCATACATAAACGGGTTGTTACCTCCTGTCTGTGCATACATTATTTATGCACAGACAGAAAGTACCAGGGCCTGCTACGTATTACAACACTGAGACGGATCAGTTGGTTATTGTAAAGGCAGTGTAGCATAGATAAGTCTGTGCCATCATGTGGAAACTATATTGCAGCCAGCATACATCACTATGAAATACATGATAAACTATCCAAAACATTAGAATATTCAAGAATTATGCAGAACTTGACTTCAAAAAAGGAGTTGGCTTCAGTATCAAAAATGATAAAATTTTAAATTTATTCTGCCACCGTTGAGAGGTTATATGATTTCAATTTATAAATACTGTACTGGTGACCCCACAACAAGGATAAAACTTTTTCGCAGAAGGGCGTTTAACAAGACTCGTGGTCACTCATTAAAATTAGAAGAAGAGAGGTTTAACATTAAACTACGTAGAGGGTTCTTTACTGTAAAAGTGGCAAGGATGGTGGTGGTCTCAGCTGGGAGCATCGATAGTTTAGAAAAACTATTAGATAGGCACCTGAGCAACCACAACATACAGGGATATACAATGTAATACTGACACACACATAGGTTGGACTCTGACTTGTGTCTTTTTTCAACCTCACCTACTATGTAACTATGTAAAGTTCCCTAATGGTACACAGGCGGCAAAACAAAAAAATAAAAATAAAAAAAAGCTTGGAGGTTCTAACCATTCCTTGCTCAGTAGAAATATATTTTCATGTCTAGGAATAAATAAATGGGAAACCAGTTCTGCTAAATGTTTCTTTAATCAAACGCTTATACAAATAAAGAAATACAGACTAACTGCATTAACAGAACGTGCCAGAAAAATGAAAAACTGTATGAGAAGCCTCATATGGGAGTGACCTTTCTCTGCAGGACATCCGTAAGGTTCAGCTTCACTGCCCTGTGCCTTTCTCTGACAAGAACTTTGCTCTGTAACAGATTCCATTAAAGTCAGTGCATTGCCGGATTTCATCAGCCACAGAAGCTGCATAATTCATGCGAGTCTGTAATTAAAAGGATAACTTGGCAACCTGGAAGGAGATGTCTGCTAATCATGAGTATGCAGTAATATGCCTAAGAGACACCGCTTGTCTGCTTGTGATATGTGCTAAAAAGAATAAAAAATAGCAATATATTGCCGCAGAACAGGGTTCACATAAGAGGGATCTCTTTAGACATTCAATGCATTTTAAATACTAAAGTTAGAGCCTATTGCCAGTGTGTAACTGTACCTTTTTTTTTTTTTTTTTTTTTTTTTTATTACCAAGACAGCACACATTCTATAAACGACTCCAGAGACAGGTAACAAAAACGGGGATAAAACACATATAAATACATAAATAAGGGGATAAAACACATTGAGAGCGACTTCAGGAACCTAATATGGAAAGTCTAGACTCTAGAGCAGGGGTGTCCAAACTTTTTTCAAAGAGGGCCAGATTTGATAAACTGAACATGCTCGAGGGCTGACCATTTTGCCTGACATTCTTTGAACCATTAAAATTCGGTCTAAGTGTGTTCGGCCGAGCACTAATACACTACCCAACAAGAATTCTCTTGCCTTTGTGGCTGTGTGTGGTGAAGAAATGAACTCAAGTGTATTTTTTGGATACACCGTATTTTTTGGCGTATAACACGCACCTTCACTTTAAGAGGGAAGCTTCAGGAAAAAAATTTTTTAATTTTAAATAAAGAACTGAAGCAAAATAAGGGTCAGTGCCCATCTGCAGACCCACAATTGCCAGGAACGCAGCGCCCACTTGTGCCAGGAACGCAGCGCCCACTTGTGCCAGGAACGCAGCGCCCACTTGTGCCAGGAATGCAGCGCCCACCATTGCTAGAAATGCAGCGCCCACCATTGCTAGAAATGCAGCGCCCACCATTGCCAGGAATGTACCCACCATTGCCACGAATGCAGCCCCACCATTGCTAGAAATTCACTCACCATTGCCAGGAATGCAGCCCCACCATTGCCAGGAATGCAGCCCCACCATTGCCAGGAATGCAGCCCCACCATTGCCACGAATGCAGCCCCACCATTGCCACGAATGCAGCCCCACCATTGCCACGAATGCAGCCCCACCATTGCCACGAATGCAGCCCCACCATTGCCACGAATGCAGCCCCACCATTGCCACGAATGCAGCCCCACCATTGCCACGAATGCAGCCCCACCATTGCCACGAATGCAGCCCCACCATTGCCACGAATGCAGCCACCATTGCCAGGAAAGCAGCCACCATTGCCAGGAAAGCAGCCACCATTGCCAGGAAAGCAGCCACCATTGCCAGGAAAGCAGCCACCATTGCCAGGAATGCAGCCACCATTGCCAGGAATGCAGCCACCATTGCCAGGAATGCAGCCACCATTGCCAGGAATTCACCCACCATTGCCAGGAATTCACCCACCATTGCCAGGAATTCACCCACCATTGCCAGGAATTCACCCACCATTGCCAGGAATTCACCCACCATTGCCAGGAATTCACCCACCATTGCCAGGAATGCAGCCACCATTGCCAGGAATGCAGCCACCATTGCCAGGAATGCAGCCACCATTGCCAGGAATGCAGCCACCATTGCCAGGAATGCAGCCACCATTGCCAGGAATTCACTCACCATTGCCAGGAATGCAGCCCCACAATTGCAATTGCCAGGAATGCAGGCACCATTACCATCAGTGCAGCCATGGAGGGCAGGACGAGCGCCAAAGACATCCTACAGAATTTCCTGTTTACACAACGGCCCCTTTAAGAGAAAGTCCCGCCTCCTCTGATGGACAGAACAGTCGTCCAATGGCAGAGATGGGACTTCCTATTACAGCTGCCATGTACACAGGAAATTCTCAGCCTGTGTGCACGGCACTCGTCCTGCCTCCTCCCTCCAAGGCAGCTGGACTATATATATCTTTTGTGACCCCGGCGCTGGGAGATCGCCGGGGGCCACAAAAGATGTATATGTTTAAATAACCAGGCGGGCCGTTTAAAACCGGACTGCGGGCCGCAATTGGCCCGCGGGCCGGACTTTGGACATGCCTGCTCTAGAGGAACAAAGGGAAAGGGGAGACATGATTGACACCTTTAACCACGTCCCTACCTGCCCATAGACGTAGGACGTCCGCAGGCATCATATGATGTCCTCGGCTTCCCGGCGGTATTGGTGGGGCATGCGCCCGCCGCATCACGGAGGAGGCAGTGGGCGTGCCCAGTGGGAGCGATGACCGCGGGGTGATCGCTTGTTACTGAGCAGGACCGTGGATCTGTGTAAACACACAGATCCATGTACTGTCGGGAGAGGAGACCGATCATGTGTTGCTTGTATATAGGGACACCGATCGATCTCCTCCCCAAGTCAGTCCCATCCCCCCACAGCTAGAATCACTCCCTAGGTAACACATTTAACCCCCTGATCGCCCCTAGTTTTAACTCTTTCCCTGCCAGTGACATTTATACAGTAATTAATGCATTTTATAGCTCTGATCGCTGTGTAAATGTGAATGGTTTCAAAATAGTGTCAAGTGACCGATAGGTCCGCCGCAATTTCAAAGTCACAATAAAAAAAAAAAATTTTTTTTTAAAAAAGCAGCATAAATCTATACCCTTTTTTGTAGGCTCTATAACTTTTGCACAAACCAATCAATATTGCATATTGACATTTTTTTTAACCAAAAACATGTAGAATACATATCGGCCTAAACTGAGAGAAAAAAAATAATTGGGGGGTGGGGGGAACAACAACTTCTCACTCTTTTGTTTATAGCGCAAAAAATAAATAAATATCCTCAGAAGTTATCAAATACCACCAAAAGAAAGCTCTATTTGCGGGGGAAAAAAAATAAAAAATTCATATGGGTACAGTGTTACATGACCTCGCAACTGTCATAGCGCTAAAAACTGAAAATTGGCCTGGGCAGGAACGGGATGAAAATGCCCTGTATTGAAGTGGTTAAATATATGGAGGAGGTGAATAAGGTTCAGTAGTGTTTTTTTCAACCAAAATCAAGAACACGGGACAGGACAGGAAGGTTTAAAACAAATCTTATAAAGTGTTATTTTACGGAAAGTGTAGTCTATGCTTAGAAATTGCTGCCATCACTTTTCTATATTTCTATGTTACAATACACACTACGATGAAAATATATTAAGGTTTATTTTCTGTAATAGGCTTAGATAATAGCAGGGATCATACATCAATAATGCAGCAACAAGAGAAGCCATCAGAACAGTTTTCAGTAGTCAAAATATTCTAAAGTTAGCCAAAATTTGGGTGGTTCAGCAGGAACCAGTGATCTAGTGACGGACTCCTCCCAACCGCGACTGTCAGTATATTTTCATTGAATCAGTATTTTGGCAGCAGATTAGTCCAGCTGCCAGAATATAAGTGCAGCATGAGGATTCCTCTATGCATCTAAAATATGTGGATGGCAAGCTGAATTCTAATGCTGGCCATACACAGCTTAAAGTGTTACTAAACCCAGTGATATGAATATAGTTCACCCCCCCCCCCCACACACACAGCTTATAAATCATCTTTTTACATTAAAATACTGCCACTATAAACCAGGGTTGATTTGATTTAAAACACTAGTAAAAAGGCTTGACTTAGATCAACTCAATTTAAAGCGGAGGTCCACCCTAAAATGGACCTTCCGCTCATCGGATTCCTCCCCCCCTCCGGCGCCACAATTGGCACCTTTCAGGGGGGAGGGGGGTGCAGTTACCTGGATAATCCAGGTAACTGCACCCACTTCCGGCTAGCTCTCTGCGGAAAGGGGCGTAATGTACCCGCCCCCTTCCGCAAGTGCCCCGCTGCCTGCTGGGAAACACACAGATCCCAGAGGCAGCGGGGACCGTCCTCATTGCGCAGCGCGGCTCGCGCATGCGCAGTAGGGAACCGGGAAATGAAGCCGAAAGGCTCCATTTCCTGATTCCCATACCCAAGATGGCGGCGGCAGCACTCGAGTGTCGATCTAGAGATCAGCTTCGGGTGCCGACATCACGGGCACGCTGGACAGGTAAGTGTCACTATTTTAAAAGTCAGCAGCTGCAGTATTTGTAGCTGCTGACTTTAAAAAAATAAAAAATAAAAAAAAAAAAAAAAACGTGGAGTCCCGGCGGACTCCCGCTTTAAATCATATTTTTTAAAAGAGCAACCATCATGTCTGTCCCGCAGCAGCTCCTCCTCTGACCTGCTGTTGACTCACCGACAGTCTCATCCATTTTAATGGGGCGGCAGCAGGTGAGCGGATGCCCGCTAACAGGCGCTGCCTTGATGGATCTCTTTAAATGTAAAAACGTATTCTTACTGGTAGTTAAAATCTTTAATATTTGCAAAGAAAATGAAGGTTTCCTATTTAGAATAATACGCTGTCAAGTTAGTAAAACAGCTATATCAGAACCGATTCAAATCATACAGTTTGTAGTGTACGTACATTTGCAAAACAATGGGATAAAGGAATATTACCAAAAATTTAAATATTGCAGCATATACAGCCTCATGCTCTTAAAGGCATCATCACTATGCTACAACTGCAGTGCAGCCCCATTCACCTAGGGGTATACTTCAAGGGCGCTGAATGCTTGTGGGAGGGAGAGGAGGAGGGGGAAATGGAGAAATCGGTTCCTTTATATGCAGCCACCCACTTGTGACCGGGCCCTGGTGTTCCGCTACCACGCTCGGAGGAAAGGGCCCTGTCCGGGGGTCAGGGGGGCCTTCAAGGTTTCTTGCATTGGAGCCCTGAAGGTTCAAGTTACGCCACTGGCAGGAGGGGAAGAATCTGTGCATACAGGATCAAACAGCCTTTCTATGCAATGCAGAGGATTAACCTTTTAAGTTCCACAGTGAGTATAACAAGCATGCATTACTGCATATACAGACTGATTTTACTATTGTGGGTTTAGGAACACATTAAGACTCTAGCTGCAGGTCTGTACTGAGGTACAGTAAACAAGTAGGAGCATGTGGAAATAAGTGAACAAAATGAATAAATGATAAAGTTTCTAAAAATAACCGAATGTCATTTAAATAAGTCCAAAGTTAATAGAAGTGCATAAAGTGTATCCCCCTTAAGAGACCACTCACCAAACAAGAAGAATCCTCAACTTTTCAGTCCAAGAGTCAAACAAGTAGACAGCCGCAAACACTGGTGATGTAAAAGTTCCAAGGGTGAAACGTTTGATGGGTACTTGGTAATATGGGAATACCACACTCCACAAACTGAAGGATGAAAGAAAACTCAGAAAAGACTTCCGCGGTTGCTGCTCATTTAGCGCACGTTCCACGGAGGCAGGAAATGGAGTCACTGGTTAAGCCGTTGGCTGGAAACTACGTTGACACGTTTCGCCCATTGACTTCTGTGGGGAAACGTACTTTGATATGCGAGTGCTTTGGAATACAAGCATTCTTCTGGAACGAATTATGCTCGTAATCCAAGGTACCACTATAGGAACCTTTTGGATACGGGGCTGGAGGAAGTAATAAAGAGCTACAAGAATGATGACATCACCATACTTGTGCTTCTTTGAGATCGACAAGTCCCTTGTGGTGGCAAGAGGAGACTCCTAGTCTCTCTACTCCTTGTTCGGCGAATAGATGAAAAGGCTGTGCAGGCAGAGCCAAAAGCATTTCTGGAACATTAATAGCTATTTTTTGTATTTGCAGGGTCTATAAGAAAGATAAAACATGGGCAAATGTGCACCTATTGCAGAGATGTACTGCATGTGTTTTTTTTTGAGCCTTGACAAACACTTCATTACAGGAGTGTTCAAATCCCAGGGCTTTGAATGAAACTAAAAATGCATCTCAGATGCAAGAAATCCCCTTGTGTATAAAGTCTAAGTGCCAAATGCTAAATGTTTTTCACTCCTGTGCCTATCACACACAAGACCGGTTTTCATTTTATCGGACTCAATGAACGCCCTCCCCCCACTAAGAAAATTAAAATAAAGCGTTTAATCCGCAATGAAATCAACATTTTCAAGTTAAAAACATTCTGATTACAATTTTTATTTTATTTTTTAAGATAAGCATTTCCAGCAAGAGTTGGTATAACAAACAGGAGTACAGACCCCCAATGGCTCTTTTGTGTTATACTGTAAAAGCAGTAACAATTTCTAGCCAAGCTATACAATATAAAAATAAACAATGCATTCTTCAAGAAAAATAGATAAAAAGAGAAACAGCACGCCATTGCATAGTAATATGAAAAGCACGTGCTCATTAGCATGTCAATTCGGAATTTGGCATCAGTCTATAACTAAGGCTATTGATTTTTGCTTATGCTGTACGACGTTCTAGAAACCTAGAACATTCCATAACATATGAGTAAATGCTACTTGTAGAAGACAAGCCTTCAGCCATATATTCATGTAGAAATGTGCATCATCTTCTGTATTGTTGAACTGCTGTTACATCACCTCCCATTGTAAGGGCAAAGTCTCACATGATTTCCTATATTTTCAAGGCAATTACATGTTATATCAAGCATTCCGCAAGTCATCTTTCCAAATGTTATATGACAGATTGAGACTTGTTAAGGTTTGTGCTCCTAACGTCTTGCCATTAGGAGAGTTCTCCCCAAAAGGCATTTCTAGCCCTAACTCTCTCCCTCAGCCCTGGTTCACACCAGTGCGGTTTTCAAGTTGTGCTACTCTGTGCGATTTCACGTGGAACCTGCTGATATCTGTGCAACTTCATTTAATAGATGTTAATGCAAGTCGCACAGAAATAGTGCACAGACCTTTTGTCAAAGTCACTACAACTTGAGTCGCAGCAATTTGAAAAAGGTTCCATTCCCACAAATGGGGTGTGACTTGTCATCCGACTTTGAACTGTTGAGTCGCATTGGTGTGAATCAGGACTCAGTCTTACGGTTCAGTTAGAACTGCTCATGTTTCTAGGTCCTTGTTGAGTTTACCCCCCTTTCTAGGGTTTTATGCTAGTACAGAAACAATTTGACCCTAAAAGTCTAACTTAATAGAAGGGAACTCTTCCAATCTTCTAGTGACCTGGGGGGCACCAAGTAATTCCCAGGGATTTTCTCCCACTTCCTGTTTGGCTATGGGACAGGAAGTGAAGGGAGAAATTGGCAATGTAAAAATACAATAGGTTTTAATCCTCCTTTACTTCATCCAAAATGAAAAAAAAAAAAAAGAAGGAAGAAGTTTTACCCATAGTTCTACTTTGACCATAAACACTCCAGGAAAACACATTTGTCTAGCAGATCTGATCGAACAACAGATGGAAATGGGCAGGTAGCCCATTTCCATCTGACAGTCCCATAGAGAACTGCGGGCTATGTCGATGTCCGCTCTGCATCAGCGGAGTGAGACACGGAACTGTCATCCACCAGCTCAGCAGAGAGATTCCCTGGTGAGCAGGTGGATCTATCAGCAGACTCAGTGTGAAAGGAGCCTTAGCCCCTGTACACACGGTCGGAGATTCTGCCAACCAAATCCGTCGGATTGTGTCCGACGGATTGTGTCCGAAACTGTTGCATACACACAGTTGGACTAAGTTGTCGAAAAGTCCGATCTTTCAGAACGTGATGACGTAATTTCCTTACGATGGGACTACATTCAGGCTAGTAGCCAATAGCTTTGATGTAGGAATTTGATCTGAGCATGCGTGGCACTTGGGCAGTATGTCCGATCAAACCAGTTGGTCGGGAAATATTTCCAACATTCTGTGAAAATTGGGTCCGACGGAGATTTGGACGGAATCAGTTCGATGCATACCACACACAGTCGGATTATCTGACGACACGGTCCGATAGGACACATTCCAACGGATTCTCCGACCGTGTGTACAAGGCTTTAAAGTGATTTTAAGGGTTCGATTTTTTTTTTTGATTTTTTTTTTAAATAAGAAACATATCATACGTGCCTCCACTGTGCAGCTCATTTTGTGGCCCCGAACACAGTCTTCTGGGGTCCCCCCCGACAGCCCCTCCGAAACATCAGATAACCCCCTAGGAGAAGTGCTCTCCCGGGGGGGCATAGACACGAATGCCAGACCCAGCCCTGCCCCCCGCGTCATTGGATTTGATTGACAGCAGCGGAGGCCAATGGCTGCGCTGCTATCAATCAACAGGGACCCTGTGGAGAGAAGGACAGCGCATCCCTGCCAAGGAGATGAAGGGAGTCAGTTAAGTAAAAACGGGGGGGGGGGGGCTTATCACTGCCAAGTGTTTTTTTTACCTTAATGCATAGGATGCATTAAGGTGAAAAAACACGAGGATTTACAACCCCTTTAAAGTAAATGTAAACCCCAAAACAAAAATATAATATAGTGTAGCTCACCAAATCTTAAATGAGGTGGCTGTATTTTCTTCTATTTTAGGCTATTTTTTCCACTAATTTCACCTGTCTTAGGGTGTCATTCTTCTGAATGGAGGATCAATGGACAGCAGCATTTTCAATCTGGAAAGAGGGTGGTTTTAAAACAGAACTTCACCCAAAAGGAAAAGTTTTGCTTGTTTACATCCTCCCCATTCCCACTTCCAGCCAGATCACTGAGGCAATCCGAGCAAAAGTTTGCCTAAACCCCCCCCCAGCCTTCTAGGACACATCACCTGTCCCGGGATCATTCACAAAAGAGCATCACGGCTCGCGCATGCCCAGTGAGAAAATGGCTGTGAAGCCACAAGTCTTCACTATCAGTTTCACCTGGAGCTGAAGCCGATTGAAGAATCTGCTCTGGTGACAACAACACTGGATACCTGAATAGGTAAGTGTCCTTATAGTAAAAGTCAGCAACTACAGTACTGTATTTGTAGCTGCTGGCTTCCATTTTTTTTTGGAGAGACTAAAGCTCCAAGATGGGTACACACACACACACACACACTTAAAATTGGGCCGGTATGAATAAGCACTACAGCTAGTGCGAAACATCAGCAATTTTTCCTTGTTCGCTCTGTTTTTGGAGCTGTGATGTGATTTTCCAATAAAAGAAAGTGGTCTTCTGAAGAGTGCAGCAGTCCAGAGCTAGCTTTTTGTCTGTAGCTCTCCCTGTTTGACAGAAGTCAATTGGTCCTGCTGGAAAACCTTGTTTGATCAGCCTCTTACAACCAATCAGCTGCTGTGCTGAACAGTATTTTGACAGCGAAGTGTCCTCACTGTCAGACTACAATAACCCAACAGGAATGGGCTGGGGGTTATTTCTGCATCCACCTCCCTTGCGTTGACAAAGGAATCAGTTTTTTTGGTTCAGGCATTGGTTCATTCAAATGGGCAGGGGCGGTCGAGGAGTGCGCACCAGCCCAAAGATGCGGCTTGCAGGACTTTTTTTCCCTTCCTGCAAGCGCACTGTCCCAGTGTGAAAGCACTCAGGCTTGCGCACTGGGGATGTGAGGCAGTTTTCAAGCTCTTTACAGGTGCCATTTTTAGCGCTAAAACACCTGAAAACTGCCTCAATGTGAAAGTAGCCAAAAGGGCTTGTTCACACAGGCAGCCGGAAGGGGCAGTAAAAGGCCCTTGGTTTTGCTGTGGTTTTATGTCCGGATTGCTCACCTAAACTAGGGCATGTAGCCATTCAAGCTATACACATGCAGTGGCTAAAAGTAATTGGCATGTCTCATTTGCTGAAGTGGTACCACTGCTGAACACAACCCATTCAAAGAAAAAGAGCTGCAACTTGGTGGGTCAGCATTTTGAGGGTTAAAAAAAAAAAAAGAGTGAGGAGGTAACATTTTACCTCTTTAATGCCCGTCAAGTGCCTTTTGAAAAGTTATTTCCTGCAGATCGCTTTCCAAAGGGGCAGCAGTAATCAACCTTACAGCAAGTTTTTTTTTCCCCTTCTGGTTATAAATGAATACAAGCTGAAAAACGTAAGCACCCCATGTTACATTTACCTCAACCCTCAAATAACCACTTTTGCTGGGCAGCTTGTTTGTTAAATTAAGCTGAAAGACAGACTTACTGGCCGGATTACTAGGTAAAAATAAAAGCAGCAAAGCCTGAAAAAAAAAAAAAGAAAAAGAAAAGAAAAACTAAAAACGCAGCCACCACATCCAAGAACTGGTAGGCTGCAACATATTACATTTTTGTTTTTGGGTTTAGCTACGCGTTAATTGAACTAAATGATGTGATTTCTAAAAAGGTACCAAAGCTTATTTCACTGCAAAGAGGGCAAATACATAAAGCGTTTGTTACCCCAAAACTTCATATTCCTGATATATACCTGCTGTACCTTGTACTTTTATGAGAAAGTATACTGTTCTCTTTGTATTGCTTCCTTTATGGGAATTCCCTGGTGTTCCAGACAGTCCTTCTGCTATCCTATTAAGAACTGACCACATTAAAGCAGGAGAGCACACTGTGGTCAGTTCTCAAGCTGTGCTGGGAACTCTGAATGCTCTCCTCCAATGATAAGACTTGCCCTTCTAATGACATATTCGGCGACCCATCGCAGTTTGCTACGGAAGTGACGTTCTGTCGCCGCCATCTTAGTAATCACCACACTCGTCTGCAGTAAGGATACGCTAAGAAGAGGGAAAGTGGACATGTTACACCCTCCGGAGTTTTGTATTTTACATGCATTTAGAACAGTAAAGTGAGTTTATATAGTGAAATATAGGACTTACAACTCCGTCTGTCTACTTAGACCTTGAATTTTAAAAGCAGCGGCAACCCTGCTCATCTCACAGGTTTGATAATCCGACACAAGTTCGCTTCCTTTAAAATTCAATATCTAAGCAGTCAGATGGAGTTCCAAGTCCTGTATTTCACGATATAAAAATTCACTTTACTGTTATAAATAAGTCCAAAATTATGTCCTCTTTCCCCCTTCTTAGTGTATCCTTACTGTGGAGGCGTGGGAGTGTAGCAAGATGGCGGCGATGGAACGTCACTTACGTCGCCGCATATGTCGTTACACCCCGACATGTCCCTCCTGCACAGTTATTACCTGGGAAGCTCAGTGTGCTGCTGCTTCACGTCCCCCAGCTCTTTTGCAGCTGAAAACGGAGGGAATGTGATCACACACACAATAATTTATTTAATAAATATACATACATACATATCTAATCTCACCATCTCATATATATATATATATATATATATATATATATATAAAAAATGTATCTCTCGCTATCTAATAGATGGATAGCTCTATATATACACACATCGCTATATCTATCTAGGTGATCATTTACAACCACTTTAAAGTACTTGGGATGCTTGTATTTCTAAATTTTGAAAACTATGTTCAATTTTTTTATGGCGACATTATGCATATTTGTTTGTGCAGCTCAGTGACATAAAAGACCAATTTTAGTGTATTTTTAGTCCAAAGAAGGAGAGTACGTACTGAATGCACTGTACTCTACCCATCAATATTCTGTCCATTCACAGATACATACAGTATATATTTAGTATACATGTGGGTCATCATGGTACCCACCTCCAAAAAAAAATTGGATGTTTGTTTCATCCCATTAGCCAATTATGATATCAGGTAAAAAGGTGATCATGTGTTAATAAATGACAGCCTAGCAGAACATATGCCATTATCAGCATTGGCAGCCTTGTATCCTGGTCTGCCAGCTGGCAGGTTAAATGCAGGGGGCGTTAACTGGCATCAGCAGTCATTTCTTATTTCACATGCACAGCAATTCTGCTGCAGAACCGATACGGCACAAAGTAGGTGATAAAAAAAAAAAAAAAAAAAGGTGAAGTCAGGGAATCAACAATTCTGAAAACCTCCTTAAAAAAGGCAGCTATGATAAGTTGTCTCATCAGATTCCCAAGTATGACCCAGCAAATTGTTTACCAGTTTGTAAAGCAAGGTCTCCCACAAGAAGTGCTACGTGTGGAAGATCAGCCAGGCGAGTGCAGAGTGCTACTGTAAGGAATGATCTCCCACCCATGGCTGGCTTTGATCTCCCAAGTCTTACTGTCTGACAGGAAGTAAACAAGATGGAAAGGGAGTCAGCAAAGGGTAGGCAGGGGCACTGCAGTCTGATCGGGGGAGCCCCCTTGCACCTGCCTGCGCTGTCACACCACAATCAGCAATGCATGGCTGCCATAGGATGAAGCAATAAAGTGGCAGAAACTGCACAAAATCGCAGTGCGCTTAGGAGACCCAGAATCTACTGGCTGGAATCAATCTTTTATTCGTGTCACCAAGGATCTGGGCATTATTTTATTTGTTTTAGAATAAAAACACGAGTGATGGTTTAAAATGAAATTGCATAATCGCATAGCGATTCTAATGAATCATGGTAGGCATGATTCAGGAGTGGCATGCATCCTAGGAAAACACATCTGTATGTAAACAACACAAATCAAGGAGTGTCCCCTTTATAAGAAACACAATACAAAAGATGGCAAGGCAATAGAAGAGCCTAGAAGAACAGTCATCGATGCCTTAGAAAGAACACACATGGGCTGTGCTGCATTGCATTGGGATAGAAGGCACACACAGAAGGGCTGCCATACACTGACACACACATACATCTACCTTTGCAGAGACATGAGTTCACAGGCCATCCCACTCCGAAGAGCCCTTCGCACTGCACTCTGCCTGCCTTCCCCTCCTGCAGGGTGAGGGCGGAAGAAGAAATGGAATCCAACTTCTTTATGACAAGAGCTCCTCTTATCTGCTGGATTGCTGCCGCTGCCGCCGCTGTCCTCTGCCCTCAGCCCCGCCCCTCCGCATATACAGTCGGATCAGGAAATCGAATTGTCACTAGAGCTACTCCGTTGCTAGTCCCGCCTTCCTTGTAATGCGACTCCGCTTAGAGATTTCACGCAGTGAGCTGTCAATCACGGCCGAGCGTCCAATAGCAGCTGGTCTAGGAGCTTCCTTGTGAATAAGGCGGATCCCTAGTGAGCAGACACAAGGTAGTCCTGGATACAGGCCTAGTACTGGCGTATAGCGCGGTGACTAGGTTCTTCTAGGCACGTAGTGTACGGCTCAAAGGTACACACAGCTACGTACGTCTGTCAGGCCTGACAGCTGCCCTTCACGTGTTCTATCCATCAAACTAATGAGCCATTTTACAAGAGGACAACACATTGTTTACATCCAATGTTAAAAGGCCTTCTTTTTAACCCCTTGCCACCCAGGACAATTCTGACATTTCTCTCCTACTTGTAAACAGAATTAGTTTTTTGGCGAGAACATTTCTTAGAACCCCCAAACAGTATAAAAACGATATATATATATATATATATATATATATATATATATATATATATATATATATATATATATATACATATACATATACATATACACACACACACACACATATCTCGCTATCTATATACACACACATATCTCTCTTTCTCCATCTAAAAATATATATATATATATATATATACACATACATACATATATATATATATATATATATATATATATATACATATACACACACACACACACACACATTATATATACACACACACATATATATACACACACCTCTCTCTATAGATAATGTATATTCTCTATTTTCTCATATTCATAAATTATATATATATATATATATATATATATATATATATATATATATATATATATATATATATATATATATATATATATATATATATATATATATATATATACACACACACACACATACACACACTTTCTAATATATATATATATATATATATATTCTCTATCTTTAACCACTTCACCCCCTTCCTGCCCAGGCCAATTTTCAGCGCTGTCATACTCGTGGACAGTACACACGATCCGATTATCGTACGAAAACAGTCATCCAAGGAAAGATCGTAAGATTTTCGGATCGTGTGTACACTACTTTCGACAGCCGATCATGACCGTTCATCCGATATTATTCGATCGGACACGCACTGTAATTTTCCTCGTACGATCCCAGATCGTACGATTTTCGTTTAGTCAGTATAGTTGTCGTCCGAAAATACAATACAAATACATTATAACACATGACATCACTTCCAGTTTTTTTTCTATCGTACGAGAATTTTCGTGACTTTATTTAGCTATTCAATTTCTACTTGAGATTATTAACCGTAAACGGTCGTACGATATTCGGATCGCGTGTACGGGGCATTAGAATGACAAATGCGTGGGTCATGCAACACTGTACCCAAACTAAGTTCTTACCTTTTGTGTTTTAAGACAGAGCTTTCTTTTTGGTGGTATTTAATCACCACTGGGATTTTCTATTTTTTGCTGAATAAAAAAATATACTGAAAAAAAAAAGCCTCCCCTCTAAGTTTTTCTTTGTTTCTAAGGGGAGGAGATAAACACGCTGACATACATTAGATGCTGGTAAAAGCAGTCAGACCAAAAAAAAAAAAAAAAACTGCGCAATCAAAATTAGAATAAAAAATTTAAAAAACGCTAACAGTGAAAAATATTAGGTGCAAAATGCATCCCCAAAAAGTTAAAATACACATCAAAATGGATATTCAAATTAATAAACAAAAATTATAAGTCCCAAAGAAAAAAAAAAAAAAAAAGACAGTGTCCACGCAATCGTGAAATCACAGTAATCCAATTGCATATGGGATCTGCTTCCACCACCCTGATAAGATGGACTCTTACCAAATAGTTAGTACTCTATCACAGAGTCATAAACGCCCATGTAGTGATATGTAAGGCAGCCTGTCATCCAGCCACAAGAATCAAAGATATGGCAGCTTCAATAGTAGATGTGCAAAGACTGACTCCCATCATGGATCCTTTTCAGATCCAATCTGCTCAGGATTAGGGATGAGCTCCGGCGTGTTCGCACAGCTCACGTGCAGAGCCCGCCAGGAAGTCGGCACTGCACTGCGCTAATCACAAGCAGTGAGACAGCTCGTTCTTATTTTGCTATAGGGAGGGCGGGATGTGGTTAGGCAGAGGCCCTACAGAATAAAATGGTGGGTTTGGCCATTATTTTTTTATGTCCCACAGTATTTGCGCAGTGTTTTTTTTTAAAGCCGTTAAAAAAAAAATAATAATAATAGTAATAATAATAATAGTAGTAGTAGATCTTAACCACTTGAAGACCAGGCATTTTCGGGCACTTTTTGTATACATGTGAAAATCAGTTTTGTTTTTTTTTTTACTAGAAAATTACTTAGGAACCAAAAACATAATTTTTGAAACCAGAGGCCCCAGAGAATAAATTGGTTGGTTTTGCAATTTTTTATGTCACATAGTATTTGCACAGCAGTTTTTTAAAACAATTTTTTGGAAAAAATACACTGAGTTTGAATGCTAAAAAAATAAAAAAACAATAGATAACCCAATTTTTGTAAAATATAAAAGATGATGTCTTGCTAAGTAAATAGATACCAAACATGTCATGCTTTAAATATGCGCATGCCCACAAAGTGGTGACAAACTACATCAATTTTACTATCCATGGGTGACGCTTTAAAAGCCTTTACAGGTTAAAAATGTATATCTAAAGAGAAGGTCTAGTGTTAGAATTAAGCTGGATACATACTATATAATTTTCTTAAGATTTAGAAAAAACGTACTTATTTTCAAAATTTTATAACAGAAAAAGAATTTTTTTTTTTTTTTAATTTTGGGTGTTTTTTTTATTTGTTCAGCAAAAATGAAAAACCCCAGTGGTGATCAAATACCAAAAGAATGTTGGAACAGGAAGAGGCCATCCCCAAACTGCTCCCACAAAGTTGGGGAGCACAATATTGTCCAAAATGTATTGGTATGCTGACGCCTGAACCACTTGCCGGACAGCCACAGTACATATACTGCGGCAGGGCAGCTCTATTGCACAAAACAACATACCTGTAAGGAGGAGCTGATGCGGGTGCCCGGAGGACCCAATGTCTGCTTCACAGGGAGTCAGAACGGGGATCTGTATGTAAACAAGGTGGATCCCTGTTCTGAGATATGGTTTTCCGAGTGAGCGATCTCTGTGTTGTCCCAGTGAGCCCATCACCCACACAGTTAGAACACACCCAGGAAACACACAGTTAACCCCTTGATAAGCCCCTAGTGTTAACACCTTCCCTGCCAGTGTCATTCATACATTGATCAGTGCATTTTTTTTAGCTCTGTTCACTGTAATAATGTCACTGGTCCCCAAAAAGTGTCACCAAACGTCAGATTTGTCTGCCGCAATGTTGCAGTCCAGCTAAAAATTGCAGATGGCTGCCATTACCACAAAAAAATTAAAATAAAATGTCCATAAACCTATCCCATAGTTTGTAGATGCAATAACTTTTGCGCAAACCAATCCATACGCTTATTGTCTAAATTGATGAAGAAATTCGTTTTTGTAAATATATTTTTTTGGATATGTATTATAGCAGAATGTAATTTTTTATTTTTTTTTTACAAAATTGTCAGCTTTGTTTATAGCGCAAAAAGTAAAAAACAAACACAGCGGTGATCAAATACCACCAAAATAAAGCTCTATTTGTGTGAAAAAAGTACATTAAATTTAGTTTGGGTACAGCGTCGCATGTCTACGCAATTATCAGTTAAAGCGACGCAGTGCCATAATGCTTGGTCATCAAGGGGCCAAATCCTTCCAGGGCTTGTATATCTTTCTATATTATTTGTACCTATAGGTAAGCCTATAACAAGGTTTACCTATTGGTACTGTAAATAGCATCTAAACATGTACCGTTTAGGAGATATTTAGTGTATACTGTTCGATGATGTCATCAGTGCATGCGCTCTGAAGGAACGGCCGCCCATGCCGTTTCTTCATAAGTGTGTGCCGTGACCAGCAGCTCCCATGCCCATGCATGGCAGTGACGTCACGCGGCTCTGGCCAGTCACACAGCCTGAGTCCGCGGCCTCGGAAAGAAGACGGGCGAAGATGGATGCGGCCTCCAGCTGGGACCACACACGCTTCGTTTGCAGGCAACTGTCATATAATGTGCTAGTATGAGATGCATACTAGCACATTCTGCCTTTACTTTATCAGGGAAGAAAAAAAAAAAAAAGAAAAACCCTGTTTACTTTATCTTAAAAAGAGTTCCCGTCACTGGAACTAAGCCCAACCCCTGAATAACAACCCCACACCATAATCCCCTCTCCATCAAATGATTTGGACCAGTGCACAAAACAATAAAATAAAATAAATAAACATACAGTGTGCATGAGGCCTTATATTAACGTGCAAGTGCTAAAATAAGAACACATACAGTGCACAAGTATTGTGATATAACCTGATAACTACACCTGTTTATAGTGGCAAACTATTCATAAAAATAAAAACTGTAAAAACAAATACATGACAAAAAATTCTCAATAATTGGCCATCAGGCTGGAAAGTCTTTCTTCAAAACAAGACATGCATATCATATACTGTATAATCTTTACCGAGTATATATGCATAAAAGTGTCCAATATTTCCAAATCCAAAACAAGACTGTGTCCAATCTTTCCATCACTGTAAGCCACATAGATTTGTTTTTGTGCGTATATGTTGACACTGGTACACAGGTGGAATGAATAGGCGTTATCACAGTAGTTATTTGCACTGTATATGTTATCACGCGTTTACTTTAGCATTTACAATATTAGTGGATAGTAGCAGAGCGGCACTTATTTACTTCTGCATTGATTTGTAGCGTGAGAACACATGATCGTGTCAGCTGGCTGCACTAATATCCATACATAGGTTACAGGTAGCGCAAGAGTATTACACATATTCATTACTGTGCTAAGAAGGTGCATTGGGACGCCAGATTCGGAAAACATATGTAATGCAGCACGATGGTGTAAATGGGGCCTAAAATTTGCCAGGTTTTATATTTTTGCACGTGACCTCGCTGTCCCCATGGCACCCATAAAAATGAATAGAATAATAAGGGATGGAGTTGTCAGCAGTACAGGAAGGCATGAAACAAAAATTTTCCCCATCTCTTTGGGGAGATTTCTTCTTACTTCCTGCTGTGTCAGAACAGGAAGTTAAAGCAAATCTCCCCTACACAAAGACAGCGTAAAATATATCAATAAATAAAAAAGGTATTAGCCATTCCGTATTCTATCAAAATAAAAAGTTGTAGCTTTAAAATACAGTCCATGGACTGTATTTTAAAGCCACAACTTTTTATTTTGATAGTTTAGGGAATGGCTAATCCCTTTTTATTTTATTTTTATTTTTTAGTATAGTGGCAGTATATTTAGTAGCTTTGCAGCGCTACAATATGTTTCGTAAGATTTGTTGGCTATTCAATGGAAAATCAAGTGCGCTGTTCCAGGAAACGGACTAGTGTTCTGTGTGGCTACAAGGAATGACATCTACTGCCTAGCCATTGGTATTTCTGAGTGGGTTTGTGAAACAGGCCTCCGATTCTTGAAGAGCCTGTGTTTCCAATCTTCTTACTGACACTTCATTCCAGAGAGGCCACAGCCTCAGGCCAGACATGCCAACATTTATACAGCTCTGTGTCATGTTCCAAGAGCAAAACAGCTCAGGAACAGATCATGACGCTACATAATCCTGATGTAACGCGTCCTCCTTATTACTCCGTCTACTAGCATGTGTATTTCGGGAACTGGACAGGCTCCACTTACAGGCAGCTTCTTAAAATTGCAGCTGTGACATTTTGTTTGCGCTAATAATGAGGGAATGTGTCGGTTGGCCTGTTTGTTCCAGTAATGGTGGGATTATGTGCAATGCCATGATAGTCCCATAGTCTACAATGGAATCATACTTCTAAAAGCAGCTATCGTTTGAGACACGATACAGTGTTTTGATTTTGTGAGCCATCAACGTTCACAGATACGCAATATATAAGAAGACTGTTCTTCTGCAATTAAAAAATATGGAGGTATGCAATGATGACCTTTTTCTTAACCGCTTGCTTACTGGGCACTTTTACCCCCTCCCCTTGGGCCAATTTTGAGCTTTCATTGCTCTCACACTTTAAATGACAATTGCGCGCTCATGCAACACCGCACCTAGATTTTTAGCCATTTTCACACAAATAAAGCTCTTTTCATGGTATTTAATCACCACTGTTTTTTTTTTTTTTGCTATAACAAAAAAAAATAAAATAAAAAAATAAAGAAGTTTTTTGATGTTTTGTTATAAAATGTTGCAAACAGGTAATTATTCTCCTTCATTGATGGGCACCGATGAGGCGGCACTGGTGGACACTGACGGGTACAGAGAGGTGGCACTGATAATGAGGCACCGATTAGCGGCACTGGTGATCACTAAGGGGGCCAATGTCCCTGTAACAGAAGCCAGTTGATGGCATTCATTTCTTAATATAATAGATAATGTGGCGCTTACTCAATGTATAATGTGATAAATCTTTAAAACACATTGTAAATACAAACAAATAAATATAATAATTAACGTGCAGCTATATAAACAACAAATTATGTCTTTTTCACACACCATAAAGTGCAATAATTCCAAAGTGACAATGCAGTAAATCAATGTGATAAACGTGCTTAAGCTCAAAATTCACAAATAAAATGCTTGTGCAAAAATAAAATCCAATCAATCCAAATGGTTCAACTATCCGAAGTGCGCTAGTGGTTTTCCCCAGCCTCTCACCTTAGACAAATACCCCTACACGTCTAGTAAAGCCTTTACTATTATTACTACAATAATAGTGCACTGGGGTTGTAAAAAGGTGCAAGGTTTATTTTATCTTCATGCATTCTACGCATGATGGTAATAAAAACCTTCTGTGTGCAGTTGCACCCCCCTCCCCCCCCAATACTTACCTGAGCCCAATCTCGATCCAAAAATGTGCAGGCGAGCATCAGCCCTCCCAGGTCTCTTCTTCCTCATTGGCTGAGAGAACAGCAGGAGCCAGCGTGTTCTGGAGCAGCAGCGTTTTGGCAGAAAAAATAACGCTGACAGCTCCTAAACTCTACTAAACTATCCTAAACTTTGCTAACCACTGCTGCTCAGTATTTAGCAGTTTTTTTTTTTGTGACACTGTGGGTGCACAAACACCGCAGGAGCGCGCCCACAGGTCCCTTGGACTTTATGTCTGCTGACGACCTGCGATCGCGGTACACAGCTGCAAAACGGGGATCTGCCTATGTAAATATGGCGCATCCCCAATCTGATAGGAGACATCATGGAGATCTGCTGTTCCCAGTGATCGGGAACAGCGTCATCTCTGTTGTCCAAACCCAGCCGCCACACAGTTAACCCCTTGTTCGCTCCCTAGTGTTAACCCCTTCACTGCCATTTATACATTGGTCAGTGTATTATTTTAGAATGATAATGTCACTGGCCCCCAAAAAGTGTCACTAAAGCCCTGTGCACAGTTTTTCTTCTGAGCCTTTCCTTCAGATTTACCAAAACCATATAATATGAGGTCAAACCTTAGGAGTTTCAATTTGTATGCAATCAGGCCGGCCCTTCCACTACATGGTTTTGGTAAATCTGAAGGAAAAACTCAGCAGAAAAACTGATCGTGTGTATGGGGCTTTAGGGTCAGATTTGTCCGCCGCAATGTCGCAGTCCCGCTAAAAAAATCCCAGATCCCCGCCATTACCAGTAAAAACATAAATAAAAGTTAATGAAGCTTTCCCATAGTTTGTAGACGCAATAACTTTTGTGCAAACCAATCAATATACAGGTATTGCGATTTTTTTTTACCAAAAATATGTAGAAGAATATATATTGACCTAAATTGATGAATATAAAATATATATTTTTTTTTTGGATATGCATTATAGCAGAAAGTAAAAAATATTGTTTTGTTTTTTTCAAATTGTAATTTTTTTTGTTTATAGGGCAAAAAATAAAAAGCGCAGAGGTAATCAAATACCACCAAAAGAAAGCTCTATTTATGGGAAAAAAGGACATATTTTTGTTTGGGTACGTCGTCGCACGACTGCGCAATTGACGCAGTGCCCTAAAACAAAAATGGCCTGGTCATTAAGTTAGTAAACCTTATGGGGCTGAAGTGGTTAAGGAGCAGACAGACATAAATGCTGCGTCCTGGGTTTAGTAACACTTTAAAGTAGTGCAGTGCTAAATAGAAAAAAAATGCCCCGGTCATGAAGGAGGTAAAACCTTCCAGTGGTAAAGTGGTTTTACTGCTACCTAGCACAGAAAATAGGTTTCCAACAAACACAGACTACAATCAAAATACATTTTATTTATAGGCAAAGGCCATCACTCGATAAAAAAAAAAAAAAAAAAAAAAAAAAAAAAGAAAGAAAGAAAGAAAAGGGTTGTTTTGCCATTTTTATCACTGCCTAATGTCTTGTCACAGGTGGCACCTGTCACAGAGAGTGGAAATACCCGAGTGAAGTTCTATGCCTTCACTATAGCATAGCTCCCAAATGTCCTTCATTTTGAGGGACTGTCCCTCTTTTGAGACCAAATCTCTCAGTCCCTTGTTGAACAGCCTCAGCTATCCCTCATTTTGGTCTAATGTGTAGATCTCTATATAAAATATATTATTTCACTACCAAAAATGTTATGCTGCACTAAACCTTTGTCTGTTTTTATATTACTGCATTATTTTGAAAAGCCATGACTTACATATATGGCGGCAGAGCGGCTCTTCTGCACTGGATCACATACCTAGTACGTGATCAACGCTTCCGGGTAGCGGCGATCACGTGCCCCACAGACAGAGCTCTGTATAGTAATAGGTGATCTTACTGTTTTTTCATTCCCTGCTAAGCTAACAAGATCCCTTAGTAAAATCAACACACATCAACACTTCCTGGGCACATGGTTAGGCCTTTGATTGCCCCAGATGTTAACCCCTTCCTACCAATTGTCATCAGCATTAGCATGGATCCCTGCATTAGTGTCACTGGTGAGGTCAGTGGCAGTCAGTTCCCACTCAGCGTCAGATTGCCTGCCGCACTATCACAGTCCTGCTATAAGTCACTGATCGCCACCATTAATAGTATAAAAAAAAATTCATGCAAACCAATTAATATACACTTATTGGGATTTTTTATTTTTTGTTACCAGCAGAACAAATTTTGGCCTAAATTTATTAAGAAATTTGATTCTTCGCATTTTTTTTATTGGATACGTTTTAATTTGTGGGATTTTTTTCAACATTTTTGGTCTTTTTTTCCTTTATATAATAAAAATGAAAAAACTAAGTGGTGATCAAATACTACCAAAAAAAAAAAAAAGCCCTATTTGTGTGAAAAAATTATCATTTCATTTGGGTACAGTGTTGCATAACCAAGTAATTGTCAAAGTAGTGAAGTGCTACATACCAAAAAATGCCCACAGGTCAGGTGAATAAAGGAAATAAAGGGGTCAGAAAAGCACCTGTGTGGTTCAGCCAATCATATTAGATCTTTGTGGTCCATGTAACCGGGGCTGTGACAGTGACGTGTCCTTTGTCTACATACTGTGTGCTAAAAAGTGTCCCTCTTCATCATTTCAGAAAGTTGGACTATCCATTAGGCTTGTTTCCACATGATAGAGACTGTCTGTAACTCTAAAGCCCCATACACACTATCAGATTTTCTGCAGATTTTTTCCTTCAGATTTACCAAAACCATGTAGTGCAAGGGCCTGCCTGATTACATACACATTGAAACTACTAAAATTTGACCTTATATTATATGGTTTTAAAGGAAAAACTCAGCAGAAAATCTGATAGCGTGTATGGAGCTTTATACTCCCTAAACTACGCGGATGGTATTTTTGATCTGCTTCTATATGCAAACAGAGGTCCAGCCTGAGCTTGTTTTGCACTCGTGTGACCAGTTTTCAACAGAGAGCAGATTGAAGTCCGCTCTCTGCTGAAGTCACAGATTTCAGTCCAGGCACTGCGTCATCCCGACAAAGTCTGGATCCGCCAGGTGCCTGCATGGACACTTGTCTCAGCCTTTCAGCGAGCCGCTGAGAGACTGAGGCGGCCGATCCCACCCCCTCCACAGCTCAGCACTCCAGTAATCAAGGAGGAAGCAGAGCAGAGAGCTGTGACTAACAGTCTACAGATCTCTGCTCGGGGACCTCTGAAAACGGAGTGATCGGCGATGTACGATCGATCGGTTCTCAGTGTAGAGGTTCCAGGGGAAAAATGCAGCATTGGATCAATGCTGCATCCACCGAGGAAAGTATGATTCACAATAAAAATGTGCTCAAATGTTCTTCTTGCCTGCGTTGCGGGTACTCTTTAGATTTTGCACTTGAATACTATCTGCAGTATTGTTCTAATGTCTTGTAACTCAAATAAAAATATTGAAAACAGAAAGTTGCACTGTAGGACTATGCCATCTAAAACTAAAATTAAATAAAAACGTTTGGCTTAAAATGTAAGAAGGTCCTTTAGGAATCTAGCAGCTTGTGCCACTGCCCCTTGCTCTACTGAAAATATCCTTTGTAGACATGCTCCCAGGATACTCTTCAGTAGTGAGGATGCATCTCAGCGACATCAAACCTCTAAAGCAGCCTCTCTCAACCTTTTCAACACAGAGGAACCCTTGAAATAGTTATCCGGTCTTGGGGAACCCTGCTAAAAATTAGAAATCTACAACTCATAATACAATAGTGTGATGGTCAGTGGGAAGAATGGTCCTTATACGTGGTCATTGGGAAGAATTACCTGCTTACAGATAGCTAAAAAGATCAATGGTGTCAGTAGGAACTTATCTGAGAGGCAGAAATTGCCCAATGCTGAAGGAACCCCTAGCAACTTTTGGAGGAACCCTGGTTGAGAATCACTGCTCTAAACAATAGCCATTTGAAAAAAGACAAACAATGAGAAGGGAACCTATGCATCTGTGAATAAGCAGAAATCTGTTGTGTCAGAAAGTCACCAAAATGACCTAAATCTGATACCTTAGTATCCAGTTCAGCCAGGTTTAATAGCTCTCCTCACTTGTGGTAGAGTCGTTGGCCAAAAAGTGACCTCAGCACTCCCACTTCTAATAATCCGGAGATGCCCTGTGGTCAATATACATTAAACGATGGTTGCACAAACCTGTGGAATGACATGTTTGAAACCAAGGAACTTATGTATGGATACCTGCACTAACACCCAGAGGAGTTACATGAAGCTATAAAATATACATACCTTCAGCTTTCTTAAGTTACACTCTCAGCCTTAACAAGGTACATGAAACCCCACCAAAAAACCTCCTGATCCACCTGGACTTGCTCTTCCTACCCATTCTCAGCAGAGAATGAAGCTCGTTGCTTGGATTCACCATCTATGCTGTTCTCAGAACAAAGTACAAGTGTATGAGTGGTGTAAAGTTACACTAAAGCATACCTATAACTTTCTAGTGTAAAAATAATGTAGCTTGAAAACTCACCAAGATGCTTTGTTGCTCAGGTCATTTCTACAGATGCAAAGGTGAAGTGAGAGCCTGCACAGCTTGCTTGTGATAAGCATTAATATTGCACTTATTTTACTGGTGGTGACTAATCAAGGAACAACAAATATTATTTATGGATGTATTACCCAGCCCATGGGGTAAAGTTCATGGGATAAGATCTACATTCAATATGCAAGAATTTTCTAGAATCTGAAATGGAAACAAGACCAGAAAAAGAAGTTTGGAATGTTGCTCATATTGAAGGTTTAAATACGTGAATACAAAAAAATAAAAAAAATAAAAAAAAACACCTTTCACAGTGGGGCTGTGCCCACACCGCAAGGGTTAATAACTGCTTTCTCTAGGGGAGAGGAGAAAGTTTTACTTTACTTGATTCTCTGCTCCCCCATGTTCTGGTGGTGGATTGTCCCTTGGCATCCTCACAGTCAGAGCAGGGCTATGGACTCTGCTCTGGTCTTGATGACGTAAGGATCCTAGGCTGCTAGAATGTGTTGGTGCAGAAGCTGTAGGGATCAGTATATTGAGTATATCTCTATTTATTGATCCCCTAGGCATAAACAAGCAAATAACCCTTGCACTGTCGGCACAGCCCCGCTGCAAGGGATAATTTTGGAGTCGAGTTGGGTTTTAAATGGCCACTTTCTCGAATATTTCTATAAAACTCATAAGCATTTTAGGTATAGTACTGGCGTATTGATGATTTATATTTCCTGTTAGGAGAAAGCAGTATCTTTAGGCCCCATTTCATATATGCTGTGTTTTAACAGGTGCTGCATTAAGGTGAACCCTTCAAAATGAAGAGTCAGCCAACATAATTCAACATGCTTAAAATGTGACCACTGTCACCAGGACAGAGAGCAATGGGACATTTTACAGCAGTCAATAGAATAGACAGCAATAAAATCTTCCAATGGGCACATGTCTTTCTGTGACAGTGCTCTAAGAGGGGACCGGGATCTCCCTTCCCCTTATTTACAGTATCTTTCCTTTCTGTTGTGTTTTTATGTTGAAGTCTGATCACTGAAGAGGGTAAATGAAGAAATGCTTAGTCATGCCTGCAGTAGACTTATGACATCCTCATCTGGGCAAAGTCACTTGACTAAAGCACAAAGACTGGGATGTTTAGTTATTAAAAAGGTACAGCTTTTTGGAAAATTATGCTGTTGCTGTACAGTATTTTGTGATATATCAATATTGAGCTTTTATTCAACCCATCAATCTAGTAAAATTTAATGGTCTGAAATAAAATTTGGTTTACTCACAATATTCTCATTGCATTTAGGTGTAATTCAGTGGCGTAGAGCTTGGAGGGGCAGCAGATGCAGTTGCCCCTAGGTGCAACATTTAGAAGAGTGCAGCAATTAGACTTGCGCCATTACTAAGATGCCCGGACTGGCCATAGGGTACACCAGGCATTTGCCCATTCCCGCATGTCCTGATGAAAAGTCTCGGTCCAGTGGCGGGGGGAACGGGGGCAGCGAAGGCCTCGGATCCCGTGGATCCAAATCTGGTAATGACAGCAGCGTCCTCAGGGTGTGGACTGGCTGAAATCACCTTGCTCTGCATATCGTGTACACGGCAAGCATCCCAGAGCAGCCCCAGAGGTGGAGGGAGAAGGGAAGGGAAGGCAGGCAGTGAGGGTGGCTAGAACCAAGAGCTCGGGAGGGAGAAGACCTCCAGCACCTCCCTGACCACCGAAGAGGTGAGCAGCCTCTGATTGTCAGCCCACAGTCTTCTTATTGGTTGAATCTGAGAAGATACCTCTGACTACTGTAGTCATCAAAAAGCCATTAGCCAACCAGGAATACCGCCAAACTTCTAGCATGCTTCAGTTTTGTAGAAAAGCAGTATTGAGGATTGGATTACAATACAGAGGGGTGGGACCTGTGTCCAGTAATGAACGCCAAAAAACAGATATTACTTAAGTACAAAAATCCTGTTTTCTTTTAAGGGACACAGAATTCAGTTAGGGAAGGGAAGACAACACAAAACGCTAACAAGCCTACGTAACAAAAACAATAGAACTGGGGACAGTCTGCAGCTCAAAGAGCTGCCTGAAGCTGCATCTGGTGAGCCTTAAACATTCACCTTGTAACACTCGTTCACATGGGTGTATCTATGCGAAGAGCTGTCTTTGCCTCCATGGGATGCACAGGTGTTCTGTGCAACCTCATGCAGGCAGTCCCATTGTTGTCTGTTGGACACAGCAGCTGAACAGCCACAGCTGCTGTTCCCATTTTGACAGCTTCTGAAGGAAGAATTGCAAGTTGGCCCATAAAATCCAGCAGAGTTGTGTATTCCTCTATGGATAAGGCAGTAGAGGAGGCCACACGTGATGGAGCTGCGGGAGCCTGAGGCGTGTGGACTCAAACAGATAGCAGCATGCAGATAGCAGCAATAGCAGGAAAAGGCTACCTCACGCTGAAAAAAGGCAGGAAAAGAATAGAAAGCATGTGCATGCTCAAAACTCAAGCTAATTACACAGAATTTAATTCATCAGCATGTTAATCCTTTCCCCAGAATCTGATAGAGTAGGGGAGAAATGGTAGTGTCCAACGTTACTAAATAATGCACAGCCGTGGCCAAAAGTTTTGAGAATGACAAATATAAATTTTCACAAAGCGTGCTGCCTCAGTTTTTAGGATAACAATTTGCATATACTCCAGAATGTTAAGAAGAGTGATCAGATGAATTGCAATTAATTGCAAAGTCCCTATTAGCCATGAAAATTAACTTAATCCCATAAAAAAACATTTCCACTGCATTTCTGAACAAGACTTCAGGGCGTCCAAGAAAGTCCAGCAAGCGCCAGAACCATCTCCTACAGTTGATTCAGCTGCGGGATCAGGGTACCACCAGTGCAGAGTTTGCTCAGAAATGGCAGTAGGTAGGTTTGAGTGCATTTGCACACACAGTGCAGAGAAGACTTTTGGAGGATTGTCTGGTGGAGAAGGGCAGCAAAGAAGCCACTCCTCTCCAGGAAAACATCAGGGAAAGACTGAAATTCTGCAAAAAGGTACAGGGATTGGACTGCTGGGGACTGGAATATCCATAAAAAACCTTGTCCAGAAAAGAAAAGGTGAGCTCTACCATCAGTCCTGTGTCATGCCAAAAGTAAAGCATCCTGAGAAAATTCATGTGTGGAGTTGCTTCTCAGCCAAGGGAGTAGGGATGAGCTTCGTGTTCGAGTCGAACATACGTTCGACTCGAACATCGGCTGTTCGCCCGTTCGGCGAATTCCGAGCGTTATGGGCCGTTCGCGCCAAATTCGTGTGGCGCTCACGGCCCACAATGCACTGCGATGGCGCAGTGCATTGCTGGCTCATGATTGGCCAACCATGCACTGTGACCCTGCATGCTTGGCCAATCACAGCGCCAGCAACGAGGAGAGCCATGATTGGCCACAGGCAGGATGCCTGTGGCCAATCATAGCTCAGGCTGTGTAGTACACGCCCCACACTATATAAGGCCGCCAGCGCGGCGGCCTTGTGTAGTGTGTTGGCATCTGTAGCAGTTAGTGGGTGTTCTGTGTACCTTCAACACAGTATACACCGATCGTTATCGGCCGATTTTTCGTTCTTGCTCTTCTGTAGTGGTTGTTGTCTGCGTGCCCTGACCACAGTATACACCGCTATATTCACCTATATAGTTAGCGATATATCCATCTTTTATAATAGAGCTTGCAGTCAGTGTTAGGAGATGTGCGTGCTGTCTGCGTGCTCTGAACCTAGTATACACCACTAGTATTACAGTATACACCACTATATCCACCTATAGAGCCAACTATCTTGCTCGTTTTAAATAGAGCTTTCAGTCAGTGTTAGGAGTTTGTGCGTGCTGTCTGCGTGCTCTGAACGCAGTATACACCGCTATATCCACCTATATAGCTAGCTATCTTGCTCGTTTTAAATAGAGCTTGCAGTCAGCAGTAGGAGATTGTGCGTGCTGTCTGCGTGCTCTGAAAAAGACGGACGGCAAAACAAATTATACAGGGGTGATAACCCTTCCCTATGTTTTCCAAAAAGCTTAAAAATAGTTTTTTTGACTGGAGCTACACTTTAAAAATGTACCAGTTGAAAATTACAAACAGATTCAACTTAACACAACAAACCTACACAGTCCCTGTCTTGTTTGCACCGCCTGTATACTCTGTTCTGAGTATATAGGGCCTGGGGGCCACACGTATTTCCTTTTTTTTAATATGGGTACTGGGTTCCCCTTAATATGCGTACAAGACCCAAATGGGCTGGTAATGGGCAGGGAGGGCTACCCATGCCATTTTTCTCAATGATTTTCAACCATATTGCAGGAACCAGATATAACATTAAAACCGCAAGCAGTTTTAAATGACGTTATTTCCGTTAAATGTCATTTTGTGCAGGGACTGTTCTAAACACTGGAAACACATGGCACTTCACAGGCATACTACAGACACCCCCCAGGCACGATATTTAAAGGAATATTTCACTTTAATCGTCATTAAAATCAGTGCTCCCGCCAAAACGGCCATTTTTAAAACTTTTTTTGCATTGACTCATGTCCCCTGGGGCAGGAGCCAGGACCCCAAACCCTTTTTAGGACACTATCTTGCATATTAGCTGTTAAAATTAGCACTTTTAATTTCGAACGTTCGAGTCCCATAGACTTCAATGGGGTTCTAAAGTTTGTACGAATTTGGGGTCCGTTCGAAAGTTCTGGTGCGAACCGAACCGGGAGGTGTTCAGCTCATCCCTACAAGGGAGTGGGCTCACTCACAATTTTGCCTAAGAACACAGCCATGAATAAAGAACGGTACAAAAACTTCCTCCGAAAGCAACTCCTCCCCAACATCCAAGAACAGTTTGGTGAGGAACAATGCCTTTTATAGCATGATGGAGCACCTTGCCATAAGGCAAATGTGAAATTTTGGGTCCATGGGCAGGAAACTCCCAGACCTTAATCCATTGAGAACTTGTGGTCAATCCTCAAGAGGAAGGTGAACAAAAAAAACCCCACAAATTCTGATAAACTCCAAGCATTGATTTTGCAAGAATGAGCTGCCATCAGTCACGATGTGGCCTAAAAGTTGGTCGACAGCATGCTGTGGCGAATTGCAGAGGTCCGAAAAAGAAGGGTCAACACTACAAATATTAACTCTTTGCATAAACTTAATGTAATTGTCAATAAAAGTCTTTGACACTTATGAAATGCTTGCAATTATACGTCAGTATCCCATAGTAACATCTGACAAAAAGGATCTAAAAACACTGAAGCAGCACACTTTGTGAAAATGAATGTGTGTCATTCTCAAAACTTTTGGCCATGGCTGTAGAAGCCCCCGATTCCCCTATTTGGCATACTCATTAGGAGTCCTTAGAGACTGAGTCACACCAGAGACTGTGCTATAGTTCTTTAGTTCTTGACCTGGAATATGTTCTGGGGCTAACTAGTACCTGAAGGTCTGGGAAGCACCAATGGTTGAGCCCAGTGCCCCAAGGACACATTCCAGGCAGGTCCCACAATCTTTGATCCAGTGGGGTTCAGGTATGGCTTCCAAACCATTACTGAGTATGTTGATCCAGAAAGCTGCATGGAGAACCCAGCTCAGTAACATTTGGATGAGATCTTGGATTAAAGAAAGCCACAGCCGGGCGCCCACAGTGACAATGCCGGTGCCACAGAGAGGAGGGGAGACGAGTTGGGCTTAGTTTCCCCTCACATCGCTGGACCCTGGGACAGGTAAGTGTCTGATTATTAAAAGTCAGAAGCTGCAGTATTTGTAGCTGCTGACTTAATTATTATTTTTTTTTTTAAGCAGAACACCGCTTAAAAAAAAAGAAAAAGAAAAGGGAACTAATCAGCTCAGTCACTGTGCTGGGAGCGTGCCATTAACATAGAAATTTCAGCTACCCATGGGTACATTTGTAAGGAGTTATTGCCCATCCCCTTCTTTGCTGTTGCACATAAGTGTAATGAGGGTGGCAAGAGGTTAAAACTTCCTTTATTTCAGAGATCATGGAAGGTTACTGCCTTTGTCAGATTTTATTGCTACCTGTCTGAGTGGGGAATGGTTATAACTTAACAGATTTTTGTGCAAGCAGCGCTGTACATATTTAAGGGCACACCAGCTCACAAACGCAACGCATCTGCATTTCAGCGAGTAGTAATGCACTACTGTGCATTGAGTAAGGTGCGGTTTTTCAGTGTGCTATATGTGCTTTAACATGCATGCACCCAACACATGTAATTCGGGCCTGAGAGAAAATCTCCCTAAATCCACAGACAGAAATAAAACACCAGACAGATATTATAATATTATAACTCGTACCCACAGTATCCAAAACGTAAAAAAAAAAAAAAGGCTAGAGTTGTTGATATGGTTATTTGATATACCAAAAGAGTATAATCGGGTAAATGAATACATAGAATATAGACTGACATTTGTTGCTGTGTCGGCACAGGAAGAACCATTCCACTGACTTTACACATGATACTTTAAAGTTCCATAATAAACAGAGCTATCAAGTGGCTTTTGTGGTGTGTGTGCAAGGCACTGTGACAGGTAAATCATAATTTAGTACAAACCGACATGTAATTTAAGTAAGCAAAAAACCAGATAATTCTGGAAGGGTCTAGAAGCAATTGCTCAGCAGTGTTCCTACAGCTGCTGTTGTATATTTGTGGCTCAAGATGAACTTTACCCATTCAAAAATACACATCCAAGTCTCATATGCTTTTATGTGTTTTTTTTTCCTGTTTATACATTTTTTTTAAGCTTGTTAACTGATAAATAAAAACAACTCAATTCATTATTTTAAAAAGCATCCTCGCTTTACATCACTTATTTATTTATATTTTTAAACAAGTGCCTAAAAGTCTGCAAAATACTGGTTTTCAAACAAAGGCACCTAAACTATCTTATAATAATGTATATGTTGATTTTGAAATAACCAATGTCATTTGTTGAGATTTGCAAAATAGAGACCTATTTTTTGTTGTTACCTGCAGCATTGTCCAACCTTTCTTCACCAGGCACCAGCATTTAGTCCCCCCTCCTTCATTGTTAATTCTATAAAACCAGGTCTGGATTTGTAAGTCATCCCCAAAGATCTGGCACAACAGGGCAACAAAAGAAGGAACTGGCCTTATAGAGATAATAAACTCAATTTTTTTGGTTTTATTTTTAAAGAAAAGTTCCAGAAACCTCTTATATTCAATGTCCCCTTCCTTTTGTTCCTGGGTGACCCAAGTAGCTGTGGAACAGGAAGTAAAGAAAAATTTCCCAAGTGGGACAAAAAAAAAAAGGCAGGTTTATAACAATTCCTTACTTGATTCACAATAAAAGGTTCAACACATTTGGGGGAGGAGAGAGTGGGTACCTGGTTTGGACCCTCTCCCACTTCTGGCTGATTTTGCAGCAGCAAAGTCGGCCGGAAGTTCGCCCCCACCTCCTCGTTGCCCCACCGCCGAGCCATGCATGAAGCGCAGAGCGTTTTGTGCATGCGCCGTAGGGAACTGGCTGTGAAGCCGCAGGGCTTCATTGGCAGTTTCCCTTAGCAGAGATGGAGGTGGCAGCACCCTACAGCCGATTGAAAAATTGGCTAGGGTGAAGACACCGCTGAAATTGTGGACAGGCAAGTGTCCTAATATTAAAAGTCGGTAACTAGAGTATTTGTAGCTGCCGACTTGAATTTTTTTTCTAAAGAAGCATGGAGCACCTCTTTAAGGAGCAACTATGTTACTAGTTTGGTATATTTTATTTATTTTCATTTGACTATATATGGTGAGGGTTGTGGATTTGTATGCAAATCTCACATACAATTGGGGCTCCAGGGTTTAGGACCGATGTGGAGTAAACAAACATTTGTTTTCTGAGAATTTTCTGCGTTGGCTTTGTAGAGGTTTGGGTGGGAGCCACCATGGATCAAAATTTAGTCGGTTCACTTCCAGGCTCTGCCGATCAAAATTCCACCCGCATATTTTAAACAGGTGCAGGCACTATTCACCCGTTTTGTCTGGGCACAAAAGCAGCCTCGGATACCACGTTCTCAACTCTCCCTACCGAAACATTATGGGGGATTGGCGCTACCAGACATCAAACAGTATTATTATGCGGTCCACCTGGGTAGGATGTTGGATTGGAGTCGCAATCTCGACACTAAGTTATGGGCCCAAATTGAGCAACAACAGTGCTCTGTCCCATTAAAGACAGCTCTCTGGTGCAGAGATGCACTACCGCGAGAAACGAAAACTCACCCTCTCATAGGCAACACTATCTGCCAGGGCACGAAGGCAGCTCTACAACATTCTCTGACGACCAACACGTCACCATTAACACCGATCCTAGGTAACCCCAGATTTACGCCGGGTCTGTCGAACACGTAATTTCAGCCACTACGACACTCCAACTTCACCGTGGCCTCTCAGTTTGTAACACGTGGTGGCTGGACTTCCATTGCGGACCTTATGGACCCTATCGGTCCGTATCGTCTGGACTTCTGGAACACCGCACGCTTGCACCACTTTCTTCAGTCTATCCCGAACCCCTTAGACTATGCCAGACCGATAACTACATTAGAGGAATACTGCTCTGACACTGAACCAATTTCCAGAGTAGTGATGGCCGAACGGTTCGCCCGGCGGTCGTTTCGCGGCGAATTTCCGACATTCGCGGTCCGCACGTTCGAACGCCTTTTTCCGTCGTTCGCCGCGGCGGACTTACGTGTTTAATGTATACAAGAACTTTAACCTTTGGTGACACGTTTATCATGTGATACAGGACAGCCAATTGAGACATGACAGCACATGGACACTTGTACATTCCCCCTAACCTATAAATACACCCGATCCGGTGGCCATTTTACATTCTTTCTTCTGTTAAGATAGGGACAGGTTCCTGTGTGGAGTAGGGAGAGATAAACCACTAGCTATTTGGTACACAAAAGTTCTTTTCAGGACTGGTATAGGTGTTAGGTGTTGATAGGTTTGCTGTGCTGCTGATTCTTGCAGCAGCCTGAGTGTCTTTTGTTAGTTTAGAGAAAGGGAAAGGACGGTGTATGCTACAGGGACAGCCAGATTAGTCTTTCATCATCATCATCATCATCATCATCATTAGCTGTTACTATCAAGGTCCACAAAAGAGCTGTTCCAGTAACCACTAATCGTTCTCTTTTTTTGCCAATTTGTATAGGGACAGGAAGGAAGCAGTGTTGTCAGGCAGTGAGGGTAATTTTAAAGACTTGCTGTTATTATTAGTTCCACAAAGGTTCTTTTCAGGACTGGTATCAGTGGTACAGTAATAGGCTTGTACATGTATAATATTCTTTCTTCCAAATATAGAAAGGATATTATACTTGACTGCTGCCCTTCTGCTGCAGTCTGCTAAACATTCACAACTCACTTGTTCCACAAAAGTTCTTATAAGGACTGGTAACTTGGTATAGGGTGCTACGGTACATAGGCTTGAGTGCGGTACAGTCTGCTGTTCTGTAAGGACCGCTATCGGTCCACAATAGATAGGGTTGACGTGCACCACTGCTGACCGCTGCCCTATACTGCAGCAGTCCTTCAGCGGTATAGGGACTGACGTACAGTCTGCTAATCACTAACACACAACCTGCTTGTTCCACAAAAGTTCTTATAAGGACTGGTAACTTGGTATAGGGTGCTACGGTACATAGGCTTGAGTGCGGTACAGTCTGCTGTTCTGTAAGGACCGCTATCGGTCCACAATAGATAGGGTTGACGTGCACCACTGCTGACCGCTGCCCTATACTGCAGCAGTCCTTCAGCGGTATAGGGACTGACGTACAGTCTGCTAAAAACTAATACACAACCTGCTTGGTCCACAAAAGTTCTTATAAGGACTGGTAACTTGGTATAGGGTGCTACGGTACATAGGCTTGAGTGCGGTACAGTCTGCTGTTCTGTAAGGACCGCTATCGGTCCACAATAGATAGGGTTGACGTGCACCACTGCTGACCGCTCACCTATACTGCAGCAGTCCTTCAGCGGTATAGGGACTGACGTACAGTCTGCTAAACACTAATACACAACCTGCTTGTTCCACAAAAGTTCTTATAAGGACTGGTAACTTGGTATAGGGTGCTACGGTACATAGGCTTGAGTGCGGTACAGTCTGCTGTTCTGTAAGGACCGCTATCGGTCCACAATAGATAGGGTTGACGTGCACCACTGCTGACCGCTCACCTATACTGCAGCAGTCCTTCAGCGGTATAGGGACTGACGTACAGTCTGCTAATCACTAACACACAACCTGCTTGTTCCACAAAAGTTCTTATAAGGACTGGTAACTTGGTATAGGGTGCTACGGTACATAGGCTTGAGTGCGGTACAGTCTGCTGTTCTGTAAGGACCGCTATCGGTCCACAATAGATAGGGTTGACGTGCACCACTGCTGACCGCTCACCTATACTGCAGCAGTCCTTCAGCGGTATAGGGACTGACGTACAGTCTGCTAAACACTAATACACAACCTGCTTGTTCCACAAAAGTTCTTATAAGGACTGGTAACTTGGTATAGGGTGCTACGGTACATAGGCTTGAGTGCGGTACAGTCTGCTGTTCTGTAAGGACCGCTATCGGTCCACAATAGATAGGGTTGACGTGCACCACTGCTGACCGCTGCCCTATACTGCAGCAGTCCTTCAGCGGTATAGGGACTGACGTACAGTCTGCTAAACACTAATACACAACCTGCTTGGTCCACAAAAGTTCTTATAAGGACTGGTAACTTGGTATAGGGTGCTACGGTACATAGGCTTGAGTGCGGTACAGTCTGCTGTTCTGTAAGGACCGCTATCGGTCCACAATAGATAGGGTTGACGTGCACCACTGCTGACCGCTCACCTATACTGCAGCAGTCCTTCAGCGGTATAGGGACTGACGTACAGTCTGCTAATCACTAACACACAACCTGCTTGTTCCACAAAAGTTCTTATAAGGACTGGTAACTTGGTATAGGGTGCTACGGTACATAGGCTTGAGTGCGGTACAGTCTGCTGTTCTGTAAGGACCGCTATCGGTCCACAATAGATAGGGTTGACGTGCACCACTGCTGACCGCTGCCCTATACTGCAGCAGTCCTTCAGCGGTATAGGGACTGACGTACAGTCTGCTAAACACTAATACACAACCTGCTTGGTCCACAAAAGTTCTTATAAGGACTGGTAACTTGGTATAGGGTGCTACGGTACATAGGCTTGAGTGCGGTACAGTCTGCTGTTCTGTAAGGACCGCTATCGGTCCACAATAGATAGGGTTGACGTGCACCACTGCTGACCGCTGCCCTATACTGCAGCAGTCCTTCAGCGGTATAGGGACTGACGTACAGTCTGCTAAACACTAATACACAACCTGCTTGGTCCACAAAAGTTCTTATAAGGACTGGTAACTTGGTATAGGGTGCTACGGTACATAGGCTTGAGTGCGGTACAGTCTGCTGTTCTGTAAGGACCGCTATCGGTCCACAATAGATAGGGTTGACGTGCACCACTGCTGACCGCTGCCCTATACTGCAGCAGTCCTTCAGCGGTATAGGGACTGACGTACAGTCTGCTAAACACTAATACACAACCTGCTTGGTCCACAAAAGTTCTTATAAGGACTGGTAACTTGGTATAGGGTGCTACGGTACATAGGCTTGAGTGCGGTACAGTCTGCTGTTCTGTAAGGACCGCTATAGGTCCACAATAGATAGGGTTGACGTGCACCACTGCTGACCGCTCACCTATACTGCAGCAGTCCTTCAGCGGTATAGGGACTAAGAGTTTTGTCACAGGGTCATTTAAAAAATGACATGCAGAGGAAGAGGCAGGCCCTTCCGCAGGGGTGGTAGGGGTAGGGCAGGAGCAACAGGCTTGAGCCAAAGTGGGAAGTTGCAGAAGGTGCGTTCAATTACTTTAAAGGATGCACCAGACTTGGTTGAGTGGCTCGCTCAGCCTTACTCTTCTGCACCCTCCTCATCCTCTCGATCTGCACCCTCTTCTTCACTCTCTGCTATGTGCACCCCCAAAGACACTACCACCAACAACACGACCACCACCACCACCACCACATACCTTCCGCTTGAGTCACTGGAATTATTTTCCGATCCATATCAAGAGGACATTTCTGATGCGCAGCCACTCTTGGTATTGGATCAGGAAGAGGAGGTAGCAACAAGCGCTACTCAGCAGTCTGACGCCAGTACCCAGATCAGCCCAAGGAGGAGGTTGGTCCCCGGTGTTGCTGCCTACTCCGAGATCTCTACTTATAGCGGTGGGGAAGGTGACGTTGATGATGACGTGTCTAGTGATGTCACGTGGGTGCCCACAAGAGAGGAAGAGGAGGGGAGTTCAGAGGGAGATATGGACCAGCAGATAGGGAGGAGAAGCAGCAATGACTTACATTGCACAGCAGGGACAAAGCAGACTGCAAATGTATCAGGAGCGAGTCATCGACCATGTACGGTCACATCTGGCGCTCCCAGGACACCGGCACATGGCTCCGCAGTGTGGGCTTTTTTTAACGTGTCCGCTGCTGACAATAGCGTTGCCATCTGCAATCTTTGCAGTCAACGCGTTAGTCGCGGTAAGCCCAATACTCACCTAGGGACGACCGCCTTAAGAAGGCACATGAGCAGCCATCACCGAGCCCAGTGGGAGCAACGGAACACACAAAGCCACACTGCAGGCTCTCACCGTCCAGCCTCGTCTTCTACTTCTCCTTCTCCTCTCTCCTCACAATTGTCCTCCACTCCACCTTCCATCACGCCAAGCTCACATTTTTCTGCAAAAAGGCAGGCTTCCGTGGGCCTAATGTTTGAGCGTAAAAAAATGATGATGCCGGATAACCCTCTTGCCCAACGGTTGGCGGCTGGCTTGTCAGAACTCATAGCCCGCCAACTACTGCCATATAAACTGGTGGACTCGGAGGCCTTTCGCAAATTTGTGGCCATTGGAACACCACAATGGAAGGTCCCAGGAAGGAAGTATTTCTCAGAGAAGGGCATCCCAGAGCTATATGGCCATGTTCAGCGGCAAGTGAATGTATCTCTGGCACACAGTGTCGGTGCCAAGATACATCTGACCACAGACACGTGGTCTAGCAAACACGGGCAGGGAAGGTATATCAGTTTTACTGCCCACTGGGTGAACCTTCTGACGGCCGTCAAGCATGTAACCCGTGGCACCCGTGTAGATTTGGTTTTACCGCCACGGATTGCATGCAGGCCTGACTCTTCTTCTCCTCCTCCTACTCCATCCTCCTCCCTCTCCTCCTCAGCTGCCTCCTCCTTTTCCGCTGCTAGCGTCTCTTCCACTGCACCGCCCAAGCTCCCCAGAACCTATTCCACATGCCAGGTGAGACGTTGCCATGCCGTGCTGCGTCTGTTGTGCCTGGAAGCAAAGAGCCACACTGGCCCGGCACTCCTTTCAGCTTTGCGTTCACAGGCAGATGAGTGGCTAACACCGCTCAATTTGACAGTTGGTAAAGTGGTGTGTGACAACGGTGCCAATCTGCTTAGCGCATTGAAACAGGGCAAAATCACGCACGTGCCGTGCATGGCACACGTCTTAAACTTGGTCGTGCAGCGATTCCTTGTCAAATACCCTGGGGTCCAGGACATCTTGCGGCAGGCAAGGAAAATCTCGGCCCATTTCAGAAGATCTTACACGGCCATGGCTCGCCTTGCTGACATTCAGCGGCGACACCATCTGCCGGTCAGACGTCTTATTTGCGATTGCCCGACGCGATGGAACTCAACCTTCTATATGCTTGATAGGCTGCTCCAGCAGAAACGTGCAGTTAACGTCTACCTGTATGAACTCTGCGAAAGAAACGGTTCTGGGGAGCTGGGTTTTTTTTCACCGCGCCAGTGGCTGCTCATGCGCGACACATGCAGACTTCTGCGGCCATTTGAGGAGATCACCAAACTGGTCAGTCGCAGCCATGGCGCCATCAGTGACATGGTACCTTATGCCTTCTTTCTGGAGCGTGCATTGCGTCGTGTCATTGATCAGGCTGTGGAGGAGCAGGAGCGGGAAGATGAGGAAGTCGCAATGCTGGATGAATTCCCAGGGGGGGCTACTCTATCTGAGACAAGTCAACAACAGGAGTCTGATGAGGAGTCAGAGGAGGATGGTGCCGGGGCGGATGAGCAGGAGCAAGAAGAGCATGCTTTAAACCTTTCTGGGATCCCTGTTGTGCGAGGATGGGGAGAGGAGAATGAAGAGGACGACATTATCCTGGATGATGAGCAGGAGCCAGGCCACCACACCGCTTCCACTTTAGTGCAAATGGGGGCCTTCATGCTCCAGTGTTTTAATAGGGACCCCCGTATAAAAAGCATGAGGGTCAAGGACCAGTACTGGGTGGCAACGTACTTAGACCCCCGGTACAAACACAAAATGGCGGAAATGTTACCGCCGTCGCAGAGGGCTGTCAGAATGCAGCACTTCCAGGCCTTGCTTCGAGAAATGCTGCATTCTGCTTTTGCGTGCGCTGGCAGAGGAGCAATTCCCACTCCCAGAGAAGGATTTGCGGGTACCAATCCAACAGCGCCTGCAAGAAGAGGCCGGTTTGAAGATGTGTTGGTGACTTCGGATATGAGGTCATTCTTTCAGCCGACCCATCGACAGGTGTCATCCGGATCCAGCATCAGGGAACGCCTAGACCGTCAGGTGTCCGACTACATTGGGTTAACGGCCGATGTGGACGCTCTGAGGAGTGATGAACCCCTAGACTACTGGGTGGGCAGGCTTGACCTCTGGCCAGAGCTTGCCCAATTTGCAATCGAACTGTTGGCTTGCCCCTCATCCAGTGTCCTGTCCGAAAGGACGTTCAGCGCAGCAGGGGGGATTGTGACCGATAAGCGTACTCGCCTAGCTCACCACAGTGTTAACTACCTCACATTTCTAAAAATGAATGAGGCATGGATCTCGGAGGAATTCAACACATGTGACCAGTAGACCATGTATATGTCTATAAACTATTTTTTTAATCAAGCACACAGACCTTCTTAATTCATTTGGCTCACTTCCTTGACCCAAAAAAGCACACCGTACTATATGCCCCTACCCTCCTCTTTGAAGAGGTTGAGCGGTGTCATATTTCTACTGGGGCTGCTTATGATATCCCTGTGCTGTGCTGACTTCCTCCTGGGGGTTCTTATTATGAAGGGATCACACTATCCCTGTGCTGTGCTGACTTCCTCCTGGGGGTTCTTATTATGAGGGGATCACACCATCCCTGTGCTGTGCTGACTTCCTCCTGGGGCTGCTTACGGTGCTGCTGTCAGTGCTGTATGTCACGGTGCTGCTGTCAGCGCTGTATGTCACGGTGCTGCTGTCAGCGCTGTATGTCACGGTGCTGCTGTCAGCGCTGTATGTCACGGTGCTGCTGTCAGCGCTGTATGTCACGGTGCTGCTGTCAGCGCTGTATGTCACGGTGCTGCTGTCAGCGCTGTATGTCACGGTGCTGCTGTCAGCGCTGTATGTCACGGTGCTGCTGTCAGCGCTGTATGTCACGGTGCTGCTGTCAGCGCTGTATGTCACGGTGCTGCTGTCAGCGCTGTATGTCACGGTGCTGCTGTCAGCGCTGTATGTCACGGTGCTGCTGTCAGTGCTCTGTATTACGGTGCTGCTGTCAGATGCCTCTATCACGGTGCATGTGTCATTCCGGTATGTCACGCTGCTGGTGATCATCTCCTGCACCCTCTTCTTTGCCTACCCTGGTCCCTGACCTTCCCTCTCCTCCATTGCCTTCATTAGCTCCATAGTCCTGAATTGTTAGAACAATTTCCCAAATAAAATAAAAATGCTTGTAGTTATCGATCCCAAATTCACCTCATACATGTATTATGTCATTGTCCAGATGGTGGGACTACGTTTTACCCCCTAATAATTACCACGTGGCCGCAAATTCGACATGAAGGTTTGCAAAGTTCGCCTCCCATTGAAGTCAATGGGGCCCGCGGCGAACGGTCGGTTTCGCGAACGTTTGGGTCCGTTCGCATTTCGCGTTCGCGAAACGTCCCGTCGGAAGTTCGTCCATCACTATTCCAGAGTCCTTTCTAAAATGTATTTATTACTGAATACGCCGACGCAACCACCATGCATTGCAGGTCTTACAAAATGGGAAGTAGATCTAGGCCGCACCTTCACGCAAACCCAAATTAATAACATACTGCCGTTCGCTTTGAGGTCCTCGCTATGCACAAAAATACAAGAGACGAACTATAAAATCCTTGTGAGGCGGTACTTAACACCTAGTCGTCTGCACCTTATTTACCCTGACGCGCCTGAATACTGCTGGCGCTGTCGAGAGGATAGGGGCACAATTCTACACATCTTCTGGTCCTGCCCCAAGCTATCGGAGTTCTGGGCAGCGGTCCGAACCATCTCTCAAAAATTTACAGAGTGGCAAATCCCGAATGACCCAGCTTTCTTCCTGCTGCATGTTTCAACCCTACCCCCTAGGAAATACACACGATCGATACTACGCCACCTAACGAATGCAGCGAAATCCTGTATCCCTCTACTCTGGAAGCAACAAACACCTCTGACTACAGCAATGTGGCTGCGAAAGGTGGAAGATATCAACAAAATGGAGTATCTGATACTAACAGCCCAAGATCGACAGGAAGCATATGGAAAGACTTGGTCTCTTTGGAATGAGTTTGTGTACTCGGATGAGGGCAAGGCCCTCTTCGGAAACAAATTAACTACATGCCAGTACATAGAAGACCGCAAAGGGTACGCTGACCCCATCCTTCCCTCCCTACCCCATCCCTCCCTCCTTCCCCACCACTTCCTTCCTCCCCCCCCTAGGCCTCGGATTAATTGATTGACATGGAGTGGCAAGGACCTCTCTACCGGCTCTGACCAAGTGGGCAATGCCTACAAGGCCGGAGGACAGTGTACGATAAACTGAAGAATCCTATGCTGCAATATTTGTACATGTAAAGCATGTTTGAGAGGCTGCGACCTTCATTGTTTCAGTTATTACTGTATGTTTCGGGGCTTTACCCCATATGTGTGATATTAATAAAATGATATTTGCAAAAAAATAAAAAATTTAGTCGGTTCAGCAAGGATCGGATGAATTTCAATCCATGTATGGGGACAGTGGTTTACAGAAGTTGATCTACCGATTGACTTCTGTACAACCAGACTGTGGATGAATCCTGCTCGATCAGCACCGCAGGCTATAGTTGGCAGTGCTCATCATTGTGTTTTCGAACAGCGGGGAATTCCTGAAGTCAGAACACAATTGCATAGCTCCTTATCCACCTCAAAAGTATAGCTGGGGGAAAATCGGGTCAGTTTTTTCGATCAACCCACTAGTTGAATGGAAAAAAAAAAGAAAAAAGGAATCAATGGACTGCGTAAAACTTGATTCCTGGGTTCACATTTTACCTAGTAGCCAGACCTCATTTTTAGTCCTAGTTGTCCACAGGCCTCTATAGATGTCACCCGATTGAAGCTGGGCATTTTCTCCAATGAGGTAGCTTGTTGCTGGGTGAAAAGGCTGAGTGCTGCCAGAACAGTGAAAAATATACAAGTGCTGCCTGTTTGTGTTATAGAAACACAGGACTGACCTGACCTTCGCTAGTGGCTTGCTGTATTTAAATTGTGTTGGTTTGCTATGTTGCTGGAAAAAAGTGCAGGGAAATCCTGGCTGGACAGCTCCTGGGTGTTGTGGTCTTGTATATGGTTAACTGCTGCCAATACCAGTTAAGCCTGGTCCCCTTAAATATATACACACACTAGTAAAAGCGGGTGATGTGGCAGTAATTTGAGATGTATACAGATGTGCAGTGATGCATATCAGTGGACAGGTGCTCACTGGCATTTGTTCTCTTTGCCCATTAGCAAAAATGTGTTCAAGTGGACCTGAAAGCCCCCTGGCTTCTAGATAAAAAACCAAAAACATTTTGTAAAGGATTCTTTAGGTGGGCATATGCTGAACAAACTAAGGATAGAACATCAGACTGTATTAGAACCTGTAAACAAGTTTATAGAATATTTAAGGTGATACTAAAAGTCTTTTTTGGTTAAAAATAACAAATATGTTATGCATACCTCCTCTGTGCAGTGGTTTTGCACAGAGCAGCCCAGATCCGCCTCTTCTAGGGTCCCTTGCCGGCATTCCTGGCCCCTCCCTCCTGCCGAGTGCCCCCATAGCAAACAGCTTGCTATGGGGGCAGCCGAGTTGAAGCCACGGCTTGGCCCCACCCCCCCTTCACTGGCTCACTGAGTTTGATTGACAGCAGCTGGAGCCAATGGCACCCACTTCTGTGTCTCAGCCAATCAGGAGGGAGAGTGCCAGGAGACCGAGTCTCTCATGCAACATCGCTGGATTGAGATGGGGCCAAGCAAAGTATTATGGGGGCTAAGGGGGGCTGCTGCACACAGAAGGGGTTTTATCTTAATGCATAACATTAAGATAAAAAAGAAAAAAAAAAAAAAAAAAACCTTCTGCCTTTAGAACCTTTTTCAAAGAGGACCTGTAGTCTGCTCACATAATTTGTAATAAAAAGATCTTTGCCATTCTGAAGCTTCCGTCCAACCACTTTACATATTTTATATATACTGTGATTCTGTACTTGCCAAATATGCTGCATAAATCTCCCTCCACTGAGTCTGGCTGCAATCATTTTAACCGTGGGCAGCTGAAGCTGCTGCCTGTTCACTTCCTGGATTTACCCAGATACACCTCCAGCTCTGCAGCGCTCATTGGCCCTCTTATGACTCATCCCCTCTCCCTTCCTGGCAAACTCTCACGAGAAAGAGCTGTGCATGATGTCTTAAGCCTAGGCTTTTTACCAGACAAGAAACAGGAAGTGGGCTGTATAAGGCAATTACTGGTAGAAAAAAAAAATAGAATATCTATGGTAAAAATGTAAAATCATATTTTAAATTCCACACTGAACGACAATTATTTCTAGCCCACTCCTAATAATCTAAATAATCCCAAAGTTTGTAAATATATTTTGTAAAAGCTTTTACTTCCTTGAATTCTGTGATATGTATTTACTATGCCCTGTGAGTAGGCACTGCTGTTGCTGTGTTAGACTCCTTTCACACTGGGGCGGTGGGTGCGTTGGTAAGACGCCGCTTTACTGTCAATTTTGTGGCAATATTCGGCCACTAGCGAGGCGCTTTTACCCCCCTCTAGCAGGCGAGAAAGGGATAAAACCAGCCGAGAAAGGGTTAAAACCACCCGCAAATCACTGCTGCAGCAGCGCTTTGCCGGCGATATAGCCACGCTGCCCATTGATTTCAATAGGCAGGAGCGGTGGAGGTGCGGTAATGCACACCGCTTCTTCAACACTCCAAAGATGCTGCTAGCAGGACTTTTTTTTAGCATCCTGCCAGCGCACCACTCCAGTGTGAAAGCCCTAGGGGCTTTTACATTGGAGAGACAGGAGCAGTGCTGTAGCACCTGCAAAGCGCCCCATTGTGAAAGGGGTCTCACACATTTCACAGATTCTGCCTTCTGAACTACAGAGTTGCGGAGAGGAGGAGTTTCGGGTGGCAGAGTCAGTACAGGAATCACTGCTTGCAGGCAACATACCATGGGATATATATAGTCCTTAGAAATTGAAAGTAAACAGCAGAGAAGATGCAAATCCAGGAAGTTGTGGAAAAAAATGGCCAGCAGACAGGCAGAACTAACATGATAGGAGATTTTTCAAGTAAGCTTATATTCAGTGGCGGAATTATAGGGGTTGCTGAAATTGCAATGGCGACCGGGCCCCTTGCTGCAGGGGGCCTGTGAGCTAGGAGTTGTCAACAGGTATTTCCTGATAGTCCCAAGCAAAGGGAGCCCAGCCCTGGCACTGAGCAGAGTCTAGCAGCTGCTGTAGGCGATCTCCATCTCCCATTCCTGAACGGCCAGAAACTCTATATCTTCCAGTGCACTTCCGAGATGTTCAGTAGACCTTTTCTGAAATCCATGATTTCACCCAACTGCCACTCCAAATCACTCCCAAAGTTAGAATCCCCTGTAGAGCTGCCACGACGCGTCGACGTAATCGACTAAGAAAATACGTCTTCTCCCCCTCCTTGCCGCCGTCCCTAGGGGTGCAACGGATCGTTCGTGATCCGAGCGCACATGCCGCGATCCGCGGAGTGCTCCGCGGTCTCGGCCTTAGGAGAGGCCGCGGCTTCGGCCTAGCTCTGAATCGGCGGCCATCTTTCTACACCCAGGCGTTTACAATGTGATCGCTCCGATGCAGCGATCACTTGTAAACAAACCGGCGTCATGACATGACGGCGGTTTCTCTCTCCCCTCCCTGTACTGATCTGTGCAGTGGAGGGGAGAGGTCGGATGGAAGCAGCCATCCCTCCATATCCTGCCAATACTCTGCCAGCCCGATACTCTGCCAGCCAATGCAATACTCTGCAATACAATACTCTGCCAGCCCATGCAATACTCTGCAATACAATACTCTGCAATACAATACTCTGCAATACAATACTCTGCAATACAATACTCTCAAGGTTATCCAAAGGATTAATTAGCTAATCAAAAAAAAAACACTAGATTCATTAAAAAAAAATAATAATCGGATAGTCGTCGACTAATCGAAAAAATAAATCGATAGATTAGTCGACAGACAAAATTAATCGTTAGTTGCAGCTCTAGTCCCCTGTCAGCTTCACATACAATAGTCCCAGGCCGCCGTAGCTTAAGCCTTCCGTTGGGCTGCTATCCGCTATCCAGGGACATGCTTGGGATACATGCCACCGGAGGGCTCTAACTCTCATCCAGCTTCATCTCTGCCCAGATCAGCCTGCTTAATTCAGCTGTCTGTTCCTTGTACGGTTTTTCTCTCAAAAACAGCACCTGCAATCCATACTGCGACCAGTACCTTTCCTGGTTGGAGGGGAGAACTTTTCCCTGGTGATGCTGCTCACGGGCTAGCGCTTCCTTCCAGAGTTTACAGGGAATAGAATCAACCATCCCAGCAGGACCTGCTCTGATACTGGTCCTCTGTGCTGTAGCTGCATCTCTCGCAACCTCCTTGCGAATTCCTCTTCCATGGTGGCTGGTATCTGTACCTCTCCTCCTCTCCTGCTATCCGGACCTTGGATCCAGGTGGAGGTTTGGATGTCCCAGACTGCAGGAAGCATCCCACTGCTGCCACCAATGTAACGGAACCTATGCCCTACACTCCGCTTGAGTGCTTCCATCGGTATACCGCTTCCTAAGTCCTGGAACACGAGTCCAATGGATCTGGCTATAGGAACCCCCAAGAACTAGACAACACCAGTCTTGGAGTACATCAGGAATAGCCCTTTGAGATCTCACACAAATATATACAGCAGGATGGCTAAAACCTAACCCAATTAGCATGAGCTAATTATCTAATCAACACTGGACTCATTCATTCAATTGCAGGGTTAATTAGCACAAACAAAACAACAATAGGTAAAATACTCTTTAGAATCTGTGTCAAGCCAGACTAGACTTATTTACATTATACAAGACAACAGGTGGCTGGAGTTGATGACATTAGTATCTAACAGTTTGTGTCCCAACAGTGTGATTCAGTCTATTGCTAATATGGCAAATGCATATCCAGAGTCTGTGTGTCTCGGGGGGAGGGGGGGGGGGGGGACACGGACCTTAATCCAATTAACACCACCTCAGGGGTCCCCAGGCATACAGCTCACAAAGAGCATAGTTCCCCCAAATGCCAGGGCCCATAATCGGTGGGCAAGAGGCTCGCATTCAGTTCCCTCCAAAAGTCTTGGTGCCGACTGGTCTGACACAGGGCCCTCAAGGGCCCCCTGTACTCTTCAATAGGAGGAATGACAGGGGCAGCTGAGACAAGCTCCCCGATCGTCAGCAGAACTGTAATCGGCACTGTGCAGGGAGCTCGTAACAACCTAAAGTGAAAGCACAGTGTGTGCTGTGCTCTTTGCCTCCCCCTACAGTGCAGTACCCAGCAGGAAGAGCCAAGATAAAGGTCTGCATTTTTTTTTATAAGACTATCCTATCTACTGCATGTGTGTTTATATATGTGTGTGCATGTATGTGTGCGCGCGTGTATGCATGTTTGTGTGTACGCGCAAGTATATGTATGCATGCATATGTGTGTGCCTGCGCATGTATGCATGCATGCATGCATGCATGCATATGTATGTGAGTGTGCACGTGTTTATCAGTGGCGGTTCGTCCATAAGGGCACACGGGAGCCGCCCCCTCTCTCCAGCCTAGCATGATTCCAACTATGGCCACTGCTACCACCCCCATATTTACATGTCCAGCTCATTTTCATGCACCGGGCGCCTGAATTACAGCTGTAGGGGTTGTTTCTGAAGCACCCGATTAGAGCCATATACTCTAATAGGCTTCAAAATAGGTGAACTGCTAGTGCCATGCTTGACGCTCACAGTCCACCCAGGTGTGTTAGAAAAGAGAATTAATATTCACTTTCCTAACACTGAACCGCCTCTCCACCAATCAGGTGTGCGGGTCTGTTACCGGCGCGGCTATTGGAAGCCTATCAGGAGAAGAAGGGAGATGAGGATGGCAGGAGACGCATTGGAGGACTCCGCTCGTGGCCATCACCCACTGCCCCACCAAGACAGGTTTAGTGCCAGGCAGACGGTGAGCGGACGAGGGGAAGCTTCTCAGTGGCAGCATTTGATGGCACATTTGCAGCATTTGATGGGCACACCGGCAGCATGGCACAGTGGCGGCATTTGATGGGCACAGTGGCGACATTTGATGGGCACAGTGGTGACATTTGATGGGCACAGTGGCTGCAATTGATTTTTTTTCAGAATTTTTCAGCTTGCTTGCTTGCTGGTTTATATGTGCGTGCACATGTGCATTTATATATAAGGGTGTGTGTTTTAGTTGTGTGTTCTAGGGGTGTACTTAAAGGGTGCCCTGACCGGAAAAAGATTGAGCAACACTGACAGAGGAACTGATCTCTCCATTTTCTTCCTGCAGCCGCTGAATGCCTGTGGGAGGGAGAGGCAGAGAAGTGTGTGTGGGGGGGGGGGGAATGGAGAAATCGGCTCCTTTATATGCAGTCACCCACTTGTGATCGGGCACCTGGTGTTCCACCATCGGGCTCGGAGAAAAGAGCCCCTGTCCGGGGGTCAGGAGGGCCCTCCATGGTTTCTTGCATCAGGGCCCTGAGGGTTCTAGTTACGCCACTGTTTATATTGGATTGTTAAACAAAACTATTGTTTGTATTGTTATCACACTGCTGATGTTATAGAACAAAAGTACATGTTGTAACCATAATTCTTTTATGATGCAACACCACCTACACACTACACTAGATTATAAAAGAGTGGAGCAATGCCCCTATTGTGTTTTTCTGCAGACAGACACAATCAGCTTGACCAAAAATCTGTCAATTACCGAAAACTGTATGAATCCTAACAATTCAGAGTGTCCTCTTATAACAGAGCAGGAGCCTTCTGTTACATAAATTTAATCCTTTACATAGGTACCCTACGTAAAGTTTTTTTTTTTTTTTAAGAAGTCTAGATATTTTTGTTGCATTCACTCTGATGTAACGAAGATTATTCATGCACATTTTTTGGTCTTTAATGTAATCCGGTTGTTGTATGTAGAAATCTATCGCTAGCATACACATGGATAACAAATAACACAGTTACAAGTGAGAAAACTACATCTACGTATGTACAGAGTCAATATTTGACTGCTACTTTCGCGCTTTATGATTCAGATGCTTCACAGCCAAGCTTCTAGGTCTTGATTATACATGAGATCTAACAGACTAGCCAAAGACGCTAAAGTTAATGGTGTAAAACCATCTCAACAAAAACACACAACTCAGCCAGGTTCAACAACAGCATTTCAAGTTAAATTAACTAGCAATTCAACTGTTGAATTAAAGGATTGTTTACAGTGGATGAGACAGTCATCTTATGGGTTATTGCACTTTTTACTTTCATACTAAATAAGTTTGCCTTTAGTATTCTGCAGGACATGACTCGTAGACTATGCCAGATCAAGTACTAAAGAGTAATAATTCATTGCTCTTACAGGAGTCACTGCGGGTGAAGGTTATTTAAGTAGAATCACACAATCTTTCCAGAGGCCCCAGCTAAATCAAACTGGTTTTATAGAGCAGCATATGACGCATTTGACATTGAAGACATACCCGGTGCTATGACAAGAGGTGGGGAAATCAGTGTTGGTTCCAAAAAGATGTCACCGTATGCTTAATACTTCCATGGTACGATATTTTAGATTAGAATTCTCCTCGAGTCATTTGTTTGAAAAATGGAACACAACGGCTAACACAATTATATTCCTAGCAAATGTACAGTATGTGCAAGACAACGAAATGCTAAAAAGAACAATTATATGAGATTTTTTTTTTTTTTTATAATTATAATAAAAAATTAAGATAATTTAGAAGAAGCCACAACTGTAGCTGAAATGTGTGTATATATTTCTATTTTTTTTTCACTTGTATATAAAACACGCAGTAGCAGCAGGGGTTCCAATAGATTCTCTTATGACATCAGGACTGAATGTCATGCGGGAGTAACAGTCATGTACCCTTTTCAAATGGTTCATGGTTGGTTTTACAGCACAGTGTGTGAAAAGCAGAGTAAATAGCCACATTTGTGGCTTATAAAAGGATACCCTTTGACCCCATAGTGTAAGTAAAGATACTTAGAGACTACTGTATTTCACTAATAGGTCAGTACTGTACAGTCTGTCCTAGACTACATTTTCCAGTACCATCAAATGATCTGTAATATTTAATATCCTGCTATTTAGATCAAATGAGGCTCATCACAGCACAGCAGTAAGCCAGGATTAGAAAAAACCTGCAGTGGCTTCATGCCTGCCAGTTGCTGGCAGCAAGTGGCATGTATGGAACACCATGTAGTATTTTATATTTAACTAGCTTTAAAAAAAAAGAAAAAAATACAAGAATGTGATTTTTAGTCCAGAAAAAAAATTATAGCAGAAGTCCAGGTAGCAAAAATAAATAAATTAATAAAAAATGCCTTGCAATGGGGCTCTGTATGAACTTTGAGGGTTCGATGACAGGCTTCCCCATGATCCAGCGGTGGACTGTTCCCACAGAGCAGAGCTTTGGACCACACTCTGGTCTTGATGATGCCAAGACCCTAGATCACTAGTGTGTGGGGGTGCAGAAGCTGCGAGGACTGATCTAGCTGCAGGCAGGAGTGGAGGATCAGGTAAGTATAATTTGTCAAGACATAAACAAGCAATTAACCATTGCAGTGCAGGCACAGTCCCACTGCAAGTGATTTGCACAGAGTTGGGATTTAACTAGAAATGTGCAACACACAATGCATTCCCTAATGTTTACAGTGAGGAAAATTATTATTTGATTCCCTACAGATTTTGCCCACTTACAAAGAAATGAACATTTTTTTATCATGTGTGTATTTTAAATGATAGACAGATTATCAACCAAAAATCCAGGAAAAAAAAAAGCAAAACACATGACACAAAGGTTATAAATTGAGTTGCAGTTCAGTGATCCCCAAGAAAAACATGACTTAGTACTTAGTGGAGAAACCCTTGTTGGCAAGCAGAGGTAAGATGTTTCTGTAGTTGGTCCCCAGCTTTGCACACATCTCAGGAGGGTCCACTCTTCTTTACAGATCTTCTCTTAGGCTCGATTTAAATCTATGCATGTTGCTTTTGAGCGTTTTTTGTAGCGCTGTTTGCAAGTTTTTACCACATTTTTGCTGCAATTTTCTTTTTTGGGGGGGAAAATTCATTATTGGGCAGATTAAAAAAAATGCAAAATGCTAAATTACAGAAAAATCACGGTAAAAAAAAACTCACTACATGATTTTCTGCAGCTTCTTCATTTTAGTCTATTAAACCAAAACCCCCAAAAAGCACAGTTTTGCATTTAAAAATGTCCCCGAACCTTTCCAAAACTGCAGAGGCACAAAAACGCATTGATGTGAACGTGTTCCATAGGAACCGAGGATAAAAAAAAAAAAAAAATGTCCTGCGTTTCTGCAAAAAGCATGAAAAAACACATTGGTGTGAATGGTGCCTAAATCCTTAAGTTTTCTTGGCTGTCACTAGGCAACTCAAAGTTTCTGGAGACTCCATGACCTTAATGTGCTTCTTCCTGAATCACTCTTTTGTTGCCCTGGTGATATGCTTTGGGTCATTGTCATGCTGGAAGACTCATCCATGACCCATCTTCGGTGTTCTGGCTGAGGGAAGGTGGTTCTCATGTTAGATTTTAAAATGGATGGCCCCGTTCATTGCCCCCTCAATGCGGCAAAGTCAGCCTGTACCTTTAGCAGAGAAACAGCCCCAAAAGCATAATGTTTCCACCTCCGTGCTTGACTGTAGGGATAGTGTAGGGCAAGTCGAGTTAATGCCAAATCGCTCAATTTTGGTCTCATCTGACCAAAGGACTTTCTTCCAAACCTTCTCTGAGTCATTTAGATGTTCATTGACAAACTCGAATCAAAAAAGCAAAAATATGGGGATTTGGTCACATAATAAGGTCATACAGTGCTTAAGCCCACTACTGCGTCAAAGTACCCCATTTTCAGTGGGTCCTACACTATTCATAGAATGAAAGATCCCACTTCTCAAGCATGTGATAAATGCACTCCTCTTTATGGGAGAACTATTGGTCAATATGTTCATGTGCTTTAAATAGCCTTGCAGGATTTAAATTTCATTTTTGTACGTGTGCACTATAATCTTTTAGTTTGTATAGCCTTAAAGTAGCACCATCTTTAATGTAATGCATTAATGCATTGTTAGGGTGTGTCCCCCAAGTATTTGTCTGTGTGTTATATGGGTCCTGACCAGACCCCTTTGGATGAAGCACCCCATCCTCTCCCACCAGTAATCCTAATCAGTGTCCACCTGAGTTAAAGGAATCCTTTTAATTCTCCCATAAAGAGGAGTGTATTTCTCCCATGGTTGAGAAGTGGAATCTTTCATTCTATGAATAGTGTAGGAGCCCCTGAAAATGGGTTACTTTGACACAGTAATGGACTTAAGCACTGCATGGCCATATTTTGTGACCAAATCACCATATTTTTGCTTATGTTCATGTGCTTTAAATAGCCTTGCAGGATTTAAATTGAATTTTTGTATATGTGCGCTGCAATCTTTTGTTCTGTTTGTACAGTCTTATAGCAGCACCATCTTTAATGTATTGCATTCTTAGGGCGTGCCCCCCCCCAAGTATTTGTTTGTAGGCCTGTACATGTGTCTTCTTGAAGAGAGGGATCTTGCGGGTGCTGCAGGATTTCAATCCATGGCAAGATATTGTGTTACCAATGCTTTGGTGACCGTGGTCCCAGCTGCCTTAGATCATTCACAAGCTTCTCCTGTGTAGTTCTAGGCTGATCCCTCACTTTCCTCATGATCATCCTCATGATTACCCTTACCCATGAGGCAAAATCTTGCATGCATCTCCAGACGGAGGGTGATTGATGGTTATTTTGTATTTCTTACATTTGTGAATAATCGCTTCAACGAGTCTCTCGTCGCCGAGCTTCTTGCTGATGGTCTTGTAGCCCATTCCAGCCTTGTGCAGGTCTACAATTTTGTCCCTGATCTTCTTTGACAACTCTTTGATCTTGCCAACGAAGGTGAGGTTTGAATGGAAGAAAGATTCTGTGGACAGGTGTCTTTTATACACAACGATTTGTCATTAGAAGCACCTTCCTAAAATGGACAGGACCAATCTGTGTACCGCATGAGCACATACTGCAGCCAGTCTGTGGGAGACGGAATTATTGTTGGTTGGCAAGGGATCAAATACTTATTTTACTCACTGAACTGCAACTCAATTTATAACATTTGTATCATGTGTTTTTTCTGGATCTTTGGTGGATATTGTCTCTATCATTGAAAATACATGATAAATATAGACTCTTCATTTCTTTGTAATTTGGCAAACTTACAAAATCTGCAGGGGATCAAATAAATAATTTTCCCCACTGCATCTGAGAGAGACTGTTGCAGGTGTCAGATGCAGAGAATGCAAATTTTGCATATAAAGTAATGATAGTTCTTCTTGAGCTTTCTGAAATTCAAACAGGTATGAACACAGCAATTAGCAACAGTGGGCTACACAAATTAACATTTTGTTGATTAAATATCTTCATTTTTTCCCCCACAAATTTGGTAGAATAGTGTTTCAGGTGTGTAGGCAATAAATGTTTTTTCACACAAAAAGAGACCTCTTGGTGCTGGCAGTGGTACAAAATTTCAGAAGTTGTTATGTTCCGAGTACACTGGTGTGGTTTTGTATTCGTGCAAAATATCAAATAGTATTGCCAAGTACATATCTAAGTTTTCACAGAGTCACTGGCTTGCAGCCACACTTGTGTAGGAACACGCATTTTGTCTGCGGGAGAGTTAATTTATACCATTGCGCCATTGTTTACAACAAGAATGAATTGTACTATACCTCTACAAACATCCAGAAGGCTAGTAATTTGTGTCTTCTTCTTGCAAAGCAGGTGACGCAAATGCTACCTAGAACACTGGAAAGTTTTGTATGGATTCTATTGTAAGAAGTAAAATAGGCAAGTAGGAGTGGTGATTTCAGACAGTTTCCTTTTTGTTTGGAGACTTTGTACTGTCCTATTAAACCTCAAACAGCCCTGCAGGAAAACCGACTAAAATAAATCCATGCTGAGGCAAAACAAAAAACAATAAAAAGGCAGGTATCAGCCTAACAAAGTGGCTGTAAATAAAACAATGTTTATCAAATATGAACATTTCTAATTTATCCAAAATATTTTCAAAACATGCCTCTATGTGAACAATAAGCAGCTCTTAAAAATGATCAGAAACCTGGACAACATGTCTTAGTTGTTATTAAAAGATTTCGGACATCCTTTCTCCTGAGCTAGTTCAACTTTTTATCACATGAAAGAAGGAAAGAGTACCGCTTACTTAGGATTGCCTTCTTTCAACTATTTGCATAATACAAAAACCCCATACTGACCATATTTCCTGCCAAACATCTTTTTCTTGATTAAAATCGTTTTAGAAATGTCTAAAATGTTGATGGCCAGGAGATCTAATAACCAAAGTCCAGTTGGGATTCATTCTGGGTAGGCAAGCGGGTGAGAATGCCAGGAAGATTTCTCTTTTAAGTAGACTTGACTTGACAGTTAATTATCTGCGGTTTTTGTCCTTGGGCATAAGAAAAGCATTTGATTCTTTGAGTTAGGACATTTATATGTTTTAAGTCATTGAAACTTGGACCTTAATTCCTCCATTGGATCAATGGCTTGTACCTTATGTTCCCCATTTAGGTTTCCCGCCTAAGCCCTTTACGATAGCTAGGGGCACAAGACAGAAAATCTCTTGTCCCTGGTCTTGTTTGCCTTAGCCATTGAGCCCTTAGCCCAAGTCATCGGGCTTAATCAAGACATTTCAAGGATTGAGATGGCGGGTAGTGTTCACATGGTCTGTCTGTTTGCGGATAATGCTCCTTTGGTACGGTTCTCCTTGACAAACCTTATGCCCCTACTTTCCCAGTTCTTTCCAATTTCAGGACTTTAGGAGTCTAGATCCAAGGCTCTGATCATACAGTATATCATTACCTTGAACAGTCATAGAATACCTTTGGGATTCTATTGCCTTTACCTGATCTTTTACAGCATTACCATACATGGGAATCCACCCGACCCCTTCCTGTAAATACCTTGCCAAGCCATTCATCCAAAAAATTTTCTTTATCCTTACTCCTTGTTAACAACTTGGGAGAAATGTACCATCTATCTTCTGGCTGGGTAGACGCACATAGGTGAAGGACGCTGCTAGCCAAGCTTCTTTTTTTGCCCGAGTTCTTCCTGTAACTACCCCTGCATATTGACTCTGTGCCCTACAGAGACAAATATGTCAGTTTGTTTGGAAAGAAATGTCCCATCAGATGTTGAGTCCTTTATAAAGCAAAAATCCAGATGGGCTGCGCTTACCAGTATTTCATGAATATTAGCATGCAGCACATCTTGCACAAATATCATTGCAGTAACTCTCACACAAGACCCCACCTTGTGTACAATTTCTTAGCCTGTCTATCTATTCTCCCCACCCTTTTCCTGGTTTATTGAAAATTTTAGTGTTTTGCCTTTGCCTTTCTCTGAGCATATTCAAATAGCGGCAAGCAACATAACTACTGTAAGCGTTAGACTGCATTAGGCGATAGGCTGTGTTGTAGCGCGACTGGGATACATGGGAAACAAATGTTTGCCCGTGTGTCCCTGCAGTGACAGACGTTTAACCATGCAGCAAAACATCTTACATAGTTACATAGTTGGTAAGATTGAATAAAGACAATAGTCCATCCAGTTCAAACTATGTAGGTGTACTTGTGTCAGTGTGTATAATTATTTCCACTGTCCACCTGCTCTCACCTATGCATCCGAATGCATGTGCCTCCACTGTGGGGACACTTATAAAATTAGTGTTAGGTACCACAGATACCAGGGTGCCTTGACGAGTCTCTGTGGCTTACACATGCATTTGCAAATGTGTGCAGACTAAACCCCCGCGTTTAACGCATACTGTTAGACAGGTTATTTGGTTGTCTGCGGGCTGGTGTTAAGTTAACCACTTACGGACCGCTGCACGCCGATATATGTCCTACGTTTGAAGAGGAATATCATTGTTATGGCAGCAGCTAGCTAGCTAGCTAGATATCCTCTTCTTCAGCCAGAGGTCCGCTTTCCGATAAGAATGATCTCTGCGGCGGACTCGCTGCGAGATGACTTTTAAAATCGGCAGTGGTAGAGGGCCCCCCTCCCGCCGTGCTCCGGTGCCCTCCACTGCTTACCAGAGCTGTCGGCAGCGGTGGAGGTGATCGGATGTTACCCCATGCTGGGTATGGAGAAGAGTGATGGGAAGTTGGCCCCCACCCTTCTCCATAACACTGCAGGGCGGAAGCAACGTCAAAACATCACTTTCATCCTTAGCTCTTAAAAGGGACATTAATTTATTTATTTTTTATTGCATTTTAGTGTAAATATGAGATCTGAGGTCTTTTTGAGATCTCATATTTAAGAGGTCCTTTCATGCTTTTTTTCTATTACAAGGGATGTTTACATTCCTTGTAATAGGAATAAAAGTGAATTAAAAAAAAAAAACATTGTAAAAATAAAAAAGGTAAAATAAAAATGTATTTATTTATTGTCCCGCCGAGCTCACGCTCAGAAGCAAGATCATACGATTGGTAGAGTGAGAGCAATAATTTTAGCCCTAGACATTCTCTGCAACTCAAAACATGCAACCTGTAGAATTTTTTAAATGTCGCCTATGGAGATTTTAAAGGGTAAAACTGTCACCGTTCCACGAGCGGGCGCAATTTTGACATGTTGATTATCAATTTACTCGGCATAACATTATCTGTCACAATGTAAAAATAATTGGGCTAACTTTACTGTTGTCTTATTTTTTAAATTCTCTTTTTCCAAAAAAAAAAAAAAAAAAAGTGTGCTGAGCAAATTCTCTAGGGTGTTAGGGAAAAAAATGTATAATGTTTGGGGGTTCTAAGTAATTTTCTAGCAAAAAAAAAAAAAAATGTTTTAACTTGTAAACACTACATCTCAAAGAGAGGCTCAGCCCTTAAGTGGTTAAGCTTGGTTTTTATCCTTGGCTTTCTACTTAGAATTATTTGCCATATCCCTGTATGTTGTGTTCATTAAGATGCACATCCAAGAGTCTTTTAAAAATATCCATACTCCCTGCTGCCACCACCAATTATGGAAGAGCCTCAATGCCCTGACAGTAAAAAAAACCTCTACACGGTTTAAGGTTAAATGGCTTCACCTCCAACCTCATTGTGTGGTCCTCTGTCCTCTTACACTCCCTGAGACGGAATAGTCTATTTCCTATGCTGGGATCACCATTGAGGTAATTGTAAATCGATATCATTTCCCCCCACAAGCGTCTCCTCCAGCGAGAATACATTTTGTGCTTGTAGTTGTTCTTCGTAATCTAGGTCGTCCAGGTCCCTTATTAATTTTGTTGCCCTTCTTTGGACGCTTTACAGTTCCAGCACATCCCTTCTGAGGACTAGTAACCACAACTGGACAGAGTATGTAGTTTGCTTTTATGTGCTTTGCCCCAAGTGCATTACTTGAGCTTTTTAGTCCATCAGAACCTTGGGGTACCCCTTACCACTCCAAACCATTCTGGAGTACATGCTATTTAATCACCACCCTTAGGACACGCCCCTGTAACCCGTTTTTTTACTCAAGAACAAAAACTTTATGGTCCATGCCTGCAGACCTCAGTTTCTAAATTAAGCGCTTATGGGGAACTGTATCAAATTCTTTTGCAAAATCCAGATACACTACATCTACAGGCTGTCTGACAGCAGAAGACCTGTGCGCAGAGTGCCCATCAAAAGAGCCAATCGGCACGCGCGCATGCGCAATATCGAGAACGGGCACGCGTATATCCTCGATAGGGCGAACGGGCGCGCAAGTGAACACCAGCACATGGACCATGGGACAGCACTTGGCACCAAGAAGAACTATTTAAAAGAGACTGTCACCATGCCATCTTGCTGTCCGGTCTACGGCATTCCTGAGACCCCTTGCTGCCTGTTATCTTGCTTACCTGACTCCCGTTACCCTGCTTATCCTTGACCTTCCCTGCTTGCTTGCCAGTCTTGATCCCGGCTCGTCCTGACTACTCTTTTGCCTGCTCCTTGGTCCTTCACTGCCTGCCTGTTACCGACCCGGCCTGCCACACGCCTACATTTTGCCTGCTGCTCCTGTACTGTATCTGCCTGCCAGTGAAGGATCCCACCTGCCTGAAACCTGCCTGTGTTCCAGACTACAGGACACCTCCTAGTTGTCGCTGCCTCCAGCTGCCAGTCTGGTAGTCCTAGCCGAACCTCCTGAACTGCTATACCTCCTTGCTGTCCGCAATATTGCAATATGCAGTTTCCAGCTACTTCTCTGGACTACAATAAACCTCCTTGCCAAGTTCAGCTTACAGCTCTCTGTTGTTCCTGCCTCCTACAGGGTCCCTGCTCCAGTCTGCAACTGGTCCCCTCACAGCACATCCAAAGTCCAGACCAGCCTCTACACCTGCAACCTGCTAGGCCCTTGTGCCCCTTTGCACTCCCGAGCCCCTGTCTGCTCTATCAGGGGTTCTCGAGCCAGAGGTATACGAGAAGCCGCTCCCTGCATAAGTGGGCTCAACCACCAGGTATGTGACACTCCTATTAAAAAAATTTGGGCAGCATCTGTGAGTGCCAAAAATGGCTGGATTGATTGTATTCTAACGTCAAGCATATTTTCAATAAAATATCTTAAATGATTATATAAATATATAATGCTTTATATATTATATAATGCTTTATACAACATACAATGTGGATGAGCCTGTAAGTGATAAAACTAGGACAATCATTGTTATAGCTAAAAGGTCAATACAGTTAAAAGGTACCTAGGAAAAATGTAAAATGACAAAATGCATGGAGGATTATAATGGAGAACAGAGTATGCATAGAGTATGGATAGTGGATATTATATAGTCTTCCATGTAGTCAGGTGAAGCTCCATGCATTTACCACATCCTGCCACAAGTCTGTGTGATTTGGTATGCTGGAAATCATGTACATTGTGGTAAGCTAGAAATGTTGGAATGCCATTCAAAGTGAAGGGCATAGGATACCACTGTACCATGTTTTTAAATGACCATGCTCTAATGTGCCGTAAAATTTGAATTTTAGCAGGCATTGCCACAACACACAGGTCTGAGTAGTGTATATATATATATATATATATATAGCTGTGGAAATTAAAGATTAATTCCTCAATTAATCGTTAATTTTTTTTGGATCAAAGTTTTTTGATCAAAATACCTCTCTCCAGGTCTTCAGAGAGTTCTGTCGGACATCCGGTGACGTCACAGACATAGACGTCACCGGACTCCTCCCCCCTTCCCCAAATGCCTCCGTCTGCTAATGAAGGGAAGGGGAGAGGCTTTACATGCTGTGTTTTTATCATCTTTATGTGAGGGAGGTGTGAGGTGATTGTATATAGTGTATACCACATTTACCACTGACTAATGCAGAATTGCAGTGCAAGGAGATGAGCTAAAAGTAGTTGGATCTGTATGTGCGTTATAATTAATCAAAATTAGTTGAATAATTGATTAAAAAAATTATAATAATAATCGATTAATCGAACACGAAAATTGTAATCAGTAACAGCCCTATATATATTATATACACACACATATACTGTATATATTCTTTGCTGCTCTTTCTCTTCACCATGCGCTTTGTGGCACACAGACACGCAACAGAAAGGTCGAGTCAATTTTTCACAATTTTAACTGGTTGCCAGTGTGAGTGCTACTGTATATAAAAGTTCTATCCCGTTCTGAGTTAAATCCATAGGCATCTAGTTTTGAGCTTAAATATCTAGAATATTTCCCTCCTACACATCCTGCAAAAATTTTTACCCAGGAGACTTTACTTTCTGCAAAGTGAATTTAAAAATGCTTATTGGCTCCAAATTTCTATTGATATCTGACCACTTCTGTAGTAACATGAATGGGAGCCTCATAAATGTTATTCTTGGAAAGTAAATACAAAAGAACCATTTATTTTATGACAACCTGTTTTTATGGCTTGCTGTGATGATTAAAAACGGAAAACGATTTGTGTACTGTCCATTAAATTATTTTCTTGGAGCCCATTGAGAGATCATTCACCTTTAATTTACACTGCTGTCCACAGAAGGATTGGACAGCTACTTCATGACCCCCCCCCCCCCCCCCCCTACTGCCAGCATGCCTCTGTTTTGTTGCAAGCAGTACCAAGAGCGTGATTATAAAAAACTGAGGGATGGTACCTGTGTTCAAAGAAACATACAAAAATGACCCAAGTGGCCCATTTTTGTTTGTTCAATAGTTTTTTTTTTGTTTGTTAACTTTTGTCTGGGTATAGATCTAGGTTTGTCCCAAGCATGTTTGAATCCACATACTGTTGATGGACTCACTACCTTTACTGGAAGTCTATTCCAATCATCAACTACTCTGACAGACCTAACCAAGATAGGGGCTTCTGGAGAGGTCTAGGAGTAAGCATCTTACCCACTGACTATGGCCCAGGGAGAGAGCAGATCATGCTCTAATGATGGACCACCACACAATGGACACGAAGAATTTGGTTTGGACTACATCATATGGGACAATAATATTTATCCACAATATCTCCCAGGAAATATATTAAGACAATTCCTGGTTTGTTTGATTCTGAATCAATGTCTCACTGGCCTTTGGAGCCGGAGAGTCTGCTACTTGGGTCTCCTCCTATTGTCTGTTTAATAAGGTGTTCTGTGTTTATTCTTAGGATAATGTAGAATTATCAGGCTTCCGAGAAAAAGAAAAAAAAAAAACATGCCTACAGTTAAAGTCACCTGAAGGACTTAATGCTTGAAGCTGGCATGAGAAATTTGCAACAGCTACCTGGTAGAACTTAGAGAATGTGTGAAAAGAGAACCAAGTGGCAGCCTTGCAAATCTGGCAAACAGTTACCTTATGTCAAAAAATTTCAAAAGTACTCATATCTGGTTGAGTGTGCTTTAGTAGGAAAGGGTATAGCTCGATCCTTGAGGACATACGCTTGGATGATGGTTTGTCTCTTTGAGATGATGAAATTAGTGGTCTGAGTACCCTTACATATACACACACATACATATACACTATAATATAATATATATATATATATACACTCACCGTACAATCCTTTTCTCTGAAGTTCATTGACGGGCACAGCTCCTTTAATTCTTAACCTTAGGTTATCACGCCAACTTCAGGAGAGGACTAGACAGAATATGCAGCATGTAAAAACAGCAAGACTGCACAGCACCGCTGAGGGGGTGGTCCCTCTGGCTATAACCCCTCACCCTGCTTCCTGCAGCTCAGTTTGTCAAAAACAAATAAGAGGGGTAGGTGCTGTGTCTGTCAATCAACTTCAGAGAAAAGGATTTTACGGCGAATACAAAAATCCCATTTTCTCTTTCGTTCATTGACGGACACAGCTCCTTTAATTCTTAACCTTAGGGACGTCCCCAAGCAGTGTCAAAAAACGAGGGGTGGAAACAGCAAAACATAACTTCAACCACAACAAAACTAACTTAAGAAAGCATAAATTGCAACCTTACACAGCCGCCTGCAATACCTTGCAGCCAAAGCAAGTATCGGAAGATGCACTTACGTCAACTTTGTAGAATTTAATAAAAGCGTGAACGGACATCTGGGAGACAGACACTTGATGTCGGAAAGCCCAGGAGGTTCCAATTGCCCCGGTGGAATGATCCGTGACAGGAAAAGGGGGCATCCGCCATTTTAAGGCATAGGCCTGAACCATAATCTGTCTGATCCACCTAGAAATGGTGGACAGCGAGACCGCCAGACCTTTTTTCCAACCAGCCACCAAAACAGAGTCTGACTTCCGGAAGGGAGCCATAGCAGACAGATACACCCGTAGAGCTGGACCACATCCAGGGAATGTAAGGCAAATTCTTTCAAGTGTGTCGGCTTAGGACAAAGGGATGGTAACACAATGTTCTCATTTAGATGGAATGCAGAAACCACCTTTGAAAGGAAAGAGGGCTGCGGATGTAGCACTACCTTATCCTTGTGGATGACCAGGTAGGGAGACTTGCATGACAAGGCTGCCAACTCAGAAACCCTCCTGGCAGATGTAATAGCCACTAGGAAGACTACTTTCTGAGAAAGTCAACAAGGGAATCTCCCCAATGTTTTCAAATGGCAGTTTCTGGAGCACCGATAGCACCAGATTCAGATCCCAGGGGGGTAGTGGAGGTCCAACTGGAGGGACTAGGTGTTGAACTCCTTGCACAAAAGTACCCACCAAAGAGTGAGTCACCAAGGGATGTTGGAAAAAGACAGCCAAGGCCAATATCTGTCCCTTGCTGGTGCTTAAGGCAAGTTTCTGATCCACTCCTCGCTGCAAAAACAGCAGGATCCTGGAAACGGAATAAATGCGGATGCCACCCCATCTCCTTACACATGGAGATGTAAGCCTTCCATGTACGATGGTAAATCTTTTGAGAAGAAGACTTCTGTGCCCTCAGCATAGTGGGAATTACCGAGTCTGACAGACCTCGGTTCCTTAGCACATGGTTTTCAACAGCCATGCCATTAAAACCAGCGATGGTAAAGCTGGATGAAGTATCAGACCTTGCGATAAAAGGTCTTCCCGCATCGGCAGCCATCAAGGAACATCTGCCACCAGTCGTACTAGGTTGGCGTACCAAGGACGTCGAGGCCAATCTGGGGCAATCAGAATCACAGTAATCCCCTCTGCCTCCATTCTGCGCAGCAGATGTGATAGAAGTTTGAGTGGGGGGAAGGTATAAATCAGCCAATAATGCCCCATGGAGCCAACAACGCATCTGACGCGTCCGCCCAGGGGTCTCTTGTCCTGGACACAAACCTCTACACCTTCCGATTGAGCCGAGAGGCCAGGAGGTCCACATCTGGTGTGCCCCACCTTAGGCAAAGGAGCCAGAATACATCCGGATGCAATAACCATTCCCCTGGGTCCAGCATCTGATGACTTGGGTAGTCCGCCTGCCAGTTTTCTACACCCAGAACGTATATGGCCATCAGGGCTGGTACGTGCCGCTCTGCCCACTGGAGGATGTGAGTGACCTTCCGTGATGCAGCTGAGCTCCTTTTTCCTACTTGATGGAAGACGTACGTCACCACCGTGGCGTTGGCCGACTGGATCCTGATCGGACACCCTTGTAGCCTCCTTGACCATGTGGAGAAGCACAGCCTGATCGCCCGAAGCTCAAGCACATTGTTTGGCAGTTGGGATTCTTCCCGTGACCACAGGCCCTGGGCCGACTGTAATCCCAGAACTCCCCCCCAACCGGTCAGGCTGGAGTCCGTTGTGATCACCGTCCAATGGAGAGGAAGGAAGATCCCCCGGACCAGAGAAGGGAATCCCGGACTAGATGGCTCACCCAAATTTGACAGGAGAGCTTTTAACATCATGGGATTCCCCCCGTCTCTCAGAACCTGGGTTTTTTGTCGTGAGGATCTTCTAAAAGATTGAAGGGAAGGACTTCCCTAGTCTGATTCCCGAGCCACCAAGCCAGGTACCTTGGTGGTCCTCCCTGCCAAGTTATTTGTCTATATAGGGACTTTACGGACTTGTCTCACCACATCTGAATATGGTATTGTAGGTTTCTGAAGTGGAACTGGACAAATGGGACAACCTCAAAGGATGCTACCATCAGACACAGGACTCTCATGCAGGCCCGGACTGGGACAAAAAATAGGCCCGGGCATTTTGCATTGAGCAGCCCATGACATGTTAACCGGCCCTTTCTCCACTGTCCTCCCTGACAGATCCCCTGAGAGGGGGAGGGGGTGAGGTGGGACCAGGAAAGAGCATGGGGGGGTTGGAGAGCACAGGGAAGAACCTTGAGAACATGAGGTGGGGCGAGTGCACAGATAGAGGCAGAGAACACAGGGAGGAAGAGGAGAGCACAGGGGGCAGCATAGAGCATAGGGGGAGGTGGAGAGCACAGGGAGATGGCAGAGAGTATGGGTGCCTTGGAGAACATGGGGGGAGGTGGAGAGCATGGGGGGGTGGCAGAGAGCACGGGATGGCAGAGAGTATGGGTGCGGTGGAGAGCCCAGGGGGAGCAGCAGAGAGAAGCAGGATAGGAGGAGGGGTGGGGGCGGCTGCATCTATAAGAATAATTCTCCCCTTCCTCCTGCAGTCTCGGAATGCCTGCTTCTCCTCTCCCTCTCGCAGGCATTCCACTACTGCAGGAGGAAGATGGAGAGTATTCTTCTATATGCAGCCGCCCCCAGCCCTCCTCCTATGCAGTTTGGGGGGGGGGCTGAACTCACATTTTCACCGGCTCCAAGGTGTCTGTTCTGGCTCCTCCTCCCAGCACCGACGGCTGACCTGTACAGGCGGCCGCACAGGGGCAGAAGGAGTCTCATCTAGCTCCTCCCCCCGGCGCCGATGGCTAAGCAGCCAGGCGGCCGAGGAGAGGCTGGATGAATGGCGCCAGCTCAAGCAGCCTGGCGGCCCCAGCGGCTGCGGCCCTCCGGGCAAGTGCCCAGTTTGCCCTATGGCCAATCCAGGCCTGCTCTCATGCAAGAGCACTCTACTCCTGGACCGTAGAGCACAAATCTGGGATTGCAGAGTTTCTCCTAAGAGAGAAATACTTTCACCTGAGCAGTGTCTAGGACTAGACCCAGAATGAATAGTACCAGTGCTAATTTTTATAGGTTCAAGAAGTTGTCTAAGTATCCTATAATGGGGATACAATGAACAAAGTAGGGTTAGTACCGGGGCCTTGATGCGCACAGAAGATGCAGATGAGATGCCAAATGGCAGTGCCAGGTACTAAAAGTGCAGTAACCCAGAAAAGCATAGGAAAGCTGGTGTACTCGAAGAGGACGACATGCAGGTACACATCCTTGATGTCCAAAAAAGCCAGGACATCTTTCCAGTGAAGCAAGACAAGGACAGATCTGGTGGATTTCATGCGGATATTCTGAGTTTAAATGAAAACATTCAATGCTGTGTGATCCAAGATGATGGGGGATGCCTCATTTGGGTTTGAGAACTGAACAGATTATGGTAAAAAAGCCCTTTTTTTTTTTTCTCCAAATATTAGAAGCAGATACAACCAAAAATTAGGTGTGTTCTTCCTGCTACCTAAAGCATTCTTGCAAAAAGAAGGTAGATTAATAATTACGTTGCTGCCATCTGGTTATATTAAAATCTAACAAAAAGCTTTGCCTTTAGTTATACTGAACATCTGAACAAGAAATTAAACATCAGTTTATGCAAACATGTAGTCCCCAACACAAATTGTTTGGTAGTTACTATATTATGTTGTGGGCAATTCTTTTTAACGATCAATTGTTCCTTCCTTAAATCAAGGTGAACATTTTGTTCAGGTAGTGCCTGCAAAGATGTTACATGCTTCCATGTCACTTTTTTTTCTTGTACTAAAATCCTCTTCTTGTTAATTTCTGTATACATGAAGGATGAAAAGAAAGGAGGAAAAAAAAAAAAAAAGTGTATGGTTACCATTCATCCATTCCCCTTTGCCAAAGAACAGTCCCTGGTTTAAGGGGTCTGCACCCAGCAAACAATGTTTTCAGCCTGTCCATTGCAGCATTTTTCACAATGTTAGTTGCATGACAAAAGTTTAGGGAACAGAGGTAATGCTGACATAACTGTCCCAAAGTTAGTTAGAATGGGGTAATAAGGATTTGCGATTACTTTTCCTGGAGTATAGGCTATCAATCAAGACTACGGGTTATATTCTGCCACCTTTAGGTGAGGGAACAGGCAAACAACGTTTTTAGGGCCACCTATAGAACTCCATTAACATCCAGCAATCCTCAGCTTTTTTTGGCAAACAATCAGATGAAAACACCAGGACAGAGGGGAGGGTGGCCTGTCTCCAATACTGTACTCAAAGAAAACTATTTTACAAGTCAAAAATCTATTTTTGTGAATAAAACAGTACAGGACACAGGCTTCTATTAATCACGATAATGGGACATCTCCAAGCAATACAACTGAGGGGTGGGAAACATCGCAAACAATGCCAATAGACCCAAAAGCTAGCATCTGCAAAGGCCTGCACATCCACCTGGTCAAACTTAAACCTGTAAAACAGAGGACCACGTAGCAGCCTTGTTATTTTGAGAAACAGATGCCTGGTGCTGAATAGCCCAAGAGGTACCAACTGGGTTGTAAATTAGTTGAATGAACCTTAAACAGTAAAAGGAAGAATCCTAGCCAAGGCATAAGCTTTAGTGACAACATACTGAATCCACCTAGAAATGCTGATAAGAGGTGCAGGACACCCTTTGCAGGAGCCCACAGGCAGGGCAAACAGAAAATCTGAGATTTGGTTGAAAGCTGTGGCTGAGAGGTACATTTGGACTGTTTATACTAAATCAAAACAGTGTAGAGAGTTCTCTTTGAGATGCTTAAGAGCAAGACAGACAAGACAGGATGATGCCCCGATTAAGGTGGCAGGGAGAAACCACCTTAGCAAGAAGGCAGTCAGACACACTTAAAAGCCAAGTTCACCTTTTTTTTTTTTTTTTTCTAAAATTCCAACTCCACTATGTACCAACATTAATGTACTTATACAAAAATAAAACAGCTTTCTGTTAATTCTACACCGGCTTACCCAACTCTCTTCATATCTGTTTGATTACTTCTGCCTGTCTTCCTAGTCAGACTTTAGGTCATGGCACAGGAAGAAGTTTATAGATGATGCAGGGTGTGTGCCAATGAGATCAGCTGGTCAACGCTTGTGTCATGACCTAAAGTCTGACCAGGAAGTAAGGCAGAAGTAAATCGAGCTGTGTGTTTAAACCGCTATGAAGAGCGTGAGGTAAGCCTCTGTGTAATTATTAGCCATTTTATTTTTGCAAAAGTACATTAGTTCTATATTGGTACATAGAGGAGCTAGAATTTTGAAAAAAAAAGAAGGGTGAACAAAAGGGGAACTCAGTGGCTCCATGATGAGCTGCGAAGCAGCAACACTCTGTGCCAGAGCACGTTTCACCATGATGGTGGATGAGTGAAAACATTGCCAATACCATCCCAGAGCAGGAGGTTGCGGGCCACATCAGAGGGCTCCGCGGGCCACTGGTTGGGCACCCTTGTCCTAACAGGTCATAATTACTGTAAAAAACACCCGCCAGAGGTTTAACTCATGATATGAAAATACCAACAAAACATTGCACCAGCACTTATTGAATGCACATAAACAATTTTATATTCTTTGTCATATTTACACGGGCACTGTGCAATAATTCTGTCCAAATACACATCTCACTTTTACGCATTTACTTTTATTAATCTTTATTATTTTTTTTCCTTTTGTACACTCCACTCAGGCTGAGGACATTTATTTTTCTTTCATGTGGAATTCAACATTTACTACATGATATCCATGCAGATGGTGTAGTACATTAGCAAATTCACACCAAAGGGACGGCACTTCCACACATTTTTTTGTCTACACAATTTGGTTTATTTCAGTAAGTGGTATCACCAAATATTGAATGTTCCTCCTAAGGTTTAGGTCCTGGCTTGCTGTGTCAGGCAGAGGTTGCAACACACTTATTAGTATATGGTTCAGTGTATCTTGCAGAGGATATACATATTGTTCGTTGGTATAACTAGATAGGGTATATTTTATCACTTTTTATAGATTTTATTTATGTTTTGTATTTTAAAGCTTGTATAATTGCAACCTGCAGAGGGTGCAACACAAAATTAGCATTAAAATAGGTTCAAACCAAATATCCCAAAACCTTCCTAATTAGAACAGTGCCACACCTGCTACTCCCTTTTTTCCAATCCAAAAGGGGAACTCAGCCATTAAACCATCTTGTGTTCATGCAGAACAAGCAATGGTTCTTTATAAGATAAGGTCACCAGTTGACATTGATAGCCACTAGAAGAAATACCTTACTAGTAAGGTCAACATAGGTTATATGCTGAATAGGCTCAAAGAGAAGTTTGTAGATCTGACAGGACCAAAATTAAGATTCCATGGCAACACAGGTGTATGAATGGGGGGGGAGAGATATGAGCCACCCCCCAAAAAAAAGGCCTTTACCAGTGGCTGAGCGTCACATCAGACCATGCCCAATCTCTCAGGTGTCAACAGCTAAGCTGTCAAGCCAAAGATCATGATGCAGGATGACGGCCCTATGGTCTACCTTGCTGTTGAAGCGTGATGCCAACAGATCTATATCTTGACAATAAAGGTATATCAGAAAGACCAAGTATCACTGCTCCCAGCACTCAAGGAAAAAGAGAAATTGATGGACTATAGCAGCTATTATAAAGTGAAGTAATTTGATAAAGATGCAGCAATAAAACAGCAATGCATAGACCTGGTATCTCCTTGCAGTGTGAAAAAGGATCCTGCTTTCAAGTATTTCACAGTAATCTCTAAGTGGCTCACCCAATGTTGCATGCCAAAAAAAAAATAAAAAGAAGAAGGAATTTGCATAGTGTAACTCTGTTTTATTGGGGACATGCCCACAACCGATAAAATTATGCTTACAAGAAAGTTGAATAAAAACAGCGATGTCAATGAACAATCTGCACTTCCTAGTTCATGTCAATCTCACCACTTCCGATGTTACTGGACACAGTGAGTTCCAGGTTAACACAGACTGGGGAGCTGCGTGGCCATTGCTGTCTCATGAAAGGATGTGCTTATCAGAATAGCAATTTATCCAGGTGTACCAGGAGATACTAAGGCTATTTTTTGGCCCATTTGTGGTAAGTGTATTAAAGTGGTTGTAAACCCTTACAAACCACTTTGACCTACAGGTAAGCCTAGATTAAGGCTTAATTGTAGGTCCAAGAAATATCTCCTAAACCTACACTGTTTAGGAGATATTTGCCGAAAGACAGGCACCGCTGTCTACGGTGCATGTGCCGTAGTCAGCGGCATGCAGGCACACTGCTCAGCGCGCTGCTGTCAGCGGCGATATGCCGCGAGTGGCGGCTCCCGTGCGCATGCGCGGGAGTGACGTCATCGCGGCTTCGCCGAATGACAGCGGCAGAGCAGCGAGACCCACCGAGAAGATGGATGCTCCGGACTACAGGGGACAGCGGTGACTTCGCTGGCTCCTGTGTCAGGTAAGTGACACATAATGGACTACTATGCAATGCATAGTAGTCCATTATGCTTTACCTTCGCAGGGAATCAAAGAGGAAGTAAACTCATCAGGGTTTACTTCCTCTTTAACAACGGGGATCACTTCTGCACACGAGGATTCTTTTACAGTGATGGTGTTTATTCTTTCCTGCGATTCTGAGGGGTCACGGAGCACTACATTTATCCTACGGACTTTTGTTGGGACTTTGTCGCATATGAATTCAGATTTATGTGCGGTCTACAGGTTATTGCAAGTATACTCTTAGTTATTTGTTTTTTAGCGCTGCTGATGTCATGATCATTTTTATCTCATTTTATCGCTGCATCTTTATCAGATCCATCTCTGGTTTCTTCCAGCAATTACAGATGTCATGGAACACGGTCTGCTCTGGGAAAACGGACAGTGGAGGGTTTTGGATCAAGTCAGAATTAGGTCCACTTCTAGAAGGGCCTCTGATGCCATCCTGATGAGCGATGTCTGATTGAAACCTCATCTGTTGTTCTTGAAGCTGGATATGTCCACTACAGCAGGGATAGTCTGATGGCATGGATGATTAACTTGAAAATACTGATGGGAAGTCAGAACTTCTTTGATCTTTCAATCCCTAGGACTCCTCCCTAGTCGACCAGGCTGGCATCCATCATGAGAACTGTTAAGGTTAAAAACGGGAGAAAGCACTTTCCCAGTTTCAGTGCAAGGCTGGTCAGCGACCTGGTCTTGGGACATAGGTGCTTCGGCTGGTCTAGAGATGGACAAGCTTGTCACACAAAGCACCACATTGAGCTGCAATGTTCTAGAATAATAAACTGGTAAACATCACCAGTAAAAAAAATAAACCAACGGAAGCTCTTGGAGAGCAGGGTCTATACATGAGCATGGACAGTCAATACAAGGCCTAAGTACTGCAAGTGGTGGGTCAGAGTCAAAGCTGACTTCTGTATATTGGAGATCCACTCGAGGCTCTGGAGTGTTTGCATAGGCCTGGGTGGAATGCTCCTTCAAAGGGCGATCATCCAGATATCCAAAAATGTGAATTCCATGCATGCACAGCAGTGTCAGAACTAGGGCAAGCACCTTGGTGAAAACTGGGGGCCATGGACAGGACATGCATCTTTGGAGGCCGATCAATACTATAAATTCCCTTTGTTGCAGCGATGCAATGACAGACAGCGCCTGTTCAACCTAGAACTTCCAGGCCCGCAGGAAGGTGGCAAAAGGAGCAAAAGGTGCTTTAATGCAGTCTGAAGGTTCCTCAATCTCATTGGATAAGCAGAAAGATTTGAGGGAATAAAGCGGGGAGGAGCCAGGGAGTGCAATTAAAGCCTGTTTCCCTGGATCCAAAAAGGTACAAAAACTTCCTCCGTCCAGGTGGCTGAAAATATCAGAAAAGATGTCCACCAACCTCAAATACACCCTGCTACTGGCATAAAAGTATCCTTCCTCACATGTTTTTATACACAAGGCAAGGGGCCCAATCCCAGGCTGTGGACTGTTCTGGGTTGTGAAGGCTTGGGAAGAGAGGTCATCACAGGGGAAGGAGCAAAGCCCTAGACTCACCACACCAGGGTACGAGCTCCATGCAAGGGGAGAACCCAGCAAGTAGGAATGCCTAGCTTCATATCCTTCATGAGGGTATAGTCCCTTCTCCATGGAGGGGGGTTTTCAGAGACTGGTTCACACTGGTGTGGACCACTACTACCCTTAACCTGTAGAGCATTCTGTATCTAACTGCACCAGGCTGCACAACTGTACCAAAGCATATGCAGGAGCTAGTATCCCTTGAGGTGACGGGGAGAGTATGCACCCCTTTATAGGTTGGAGTGGGTAGAGTCCTAGTCAGACATAAGTATGACATAAGTATGGGAACCAGTTACCACTGTCTTCTTTTCAGGTTATAAACCTACATAATGTAAGAGTGCCCTTTGGAGATAGGCCAACAAGAGAATCTGGATGAGGGTCCACAGTAAGAGTAAATGTAAGAAATGGCTGTACTGTACTGCTGGCCCGAAGTGTGTAGTTGAAGTAGCTGTACAGAATTGGCAACCTGTTCTCTCACAAAAGTAAAAATGAAAATAATAATGTTAATTGGCTATTCGTATGGAAATTCCATTATTTATGAAAGTGGACCTCAGGCCAGGAGAACGAGTAACCTAAATGGCAGAGTTTCTCCCTTTACAGGATTGTGCATACCCCATAGAAGAAGCAGCCCTTGGCCAGCTTGGCAAGAGCTAGCAGTGAATCTGGGCCACTTACAAAGAGGGGAGTCTATATGCACACTCCAGTGCCAAAACCAAATGTTACAGGCCAGCCCTTCCTCTTCCATGTGGTGGGGTCCAGATATGGTTCCCTGAGGTGCTGCTGAGGGGGTGGTTGAAGGGGACCCACTGTAAGAGCAAGGTAGGTGCAGGTTGTGTGCAACTGCTAGTTTCAGCATCTGTACAACCATCGATGGGTAAACAGGAAAACTGTAGCTAAAAGACTTGCTATTGCACAGTATGCATTTGTGTGTGAGGAAGATCCTGGGAGGATGCATGGGATGTGGTTTGGGATATTATGGATGGTGCAGGGGAGTTTTGAGGATGCAGGGATGCAGTGTGCATGCTTTGGGGGGGGGGGGGGGGGGGGGACTGGAGACAGCAGAAAGAAAGCTTCCATCATGGCCACTTGCACCAGTGTGGCGGTTACTATTACTGTCAATGACCCCCATGGGCTTATTTCACCCCACACTACAAGTCATAAACACCACATTTGTTGGCCAAGGCTACATTTTTCTTCTTGACGGCTTCAAAGCCTCCTAAGGATGAGCTCAGGCATGTTTGCACAGCCCACGTGCAGAGCCCGCCAGGAAGTCGGCACTGCACTGCACTAATCACAAGCAGTGAGAGATTGTCCCGATGCACGGCTGCAGAGATTGGGAAATGTCTCACTGCCTGTGATTAGCGCAGCGCCGACTTCCTGGTGGGCTCTGTACATGGGCTGTGCAAACACGCCGGAGCTCATCCTTACTCCTAACTATGCATGCATATCCTACGCCTCTTATTTGAACTGTATTTATTTTGTCTTTTTACCTTGAATGCTTGCCTCTTGTTCTGAATATCTAATCAATTGTTTGAGGGCGTGTTAAAAAAGGGGGATGTAATTTTGTGCGTGTGGCTATAAATGGGCGGTTGATTTGTGGGTGTAGTTAACCAAATACTTTGTAAGAGATTTTTGCAGGGTTCAATTTTAAAAATCTTTTAAAAAAATATTTTGTGAAAAGTTCATGGTTGTCTGTGCAGGCAAAATCTGACCAATTAATCACCAAACCTGGAGCAACAGGTAACTATGTCCCATGTATGCTGTAACCAATCACAGACCTTCATTTGTCTTCAGTGTAGACTCAAAAGTCAGAATAGTCCGTACTGCTAGAACTATAAATGCAGTGTTCCAGAGGCTCCGTAACTGTTTACTGCCTGGGAATGTGATCTATTTCTGTGGTTAGCAAAGTAACAAAGCCATCATAAATATGCAACATGCAGGAAGAACAGATGGAACAGCCAGTCACTGAGTTGGCAGTGACAGAATGCTCAAGTGTCACTTATGCCAAAGAGGGGGAAGGAGGAATCAGACTTTGACCCATGCACCAATACACTTGCCAGCAAAGACTTTCATATCAAATGTATCTATATTTGTCAGTCACAGCAGAAACCTCCAAGCAAATATTTCAAAGGCTTGAACATGATGTTCCAAGTCGATGGCCTGCATGATCTGGAGTGTGTATCTAGCCACAAGGACCAAATCGGTGTATCTGTTTTCATAATGGCAGCAAGCTACAAACACAAAGCCAGACAGATACAGTAAATACTAAAACAGCACACATCCTGTCAGTGATACGCCTATCCTCAAGTGAGCTCACACTGCAAGATCAACAATGACATCAGCATGGTAAGAAGACACAGTATACTTCACGCGACACAAAGAACATCATGTTTACAAATTTAAGCTCTTGTGCACTGGTAATCTGCGACAACCAGACGGGATTTATAAAGAAAAAGCATAGGGTTGTCATTTTAAAGGAATCGTTTTAAAATCATACTTGGCCATATTTCAGATCCCCAGGCTTGAACAGGTAAATCACCTTTTCGCTTGACTAAAACCTGCCCATAGACCAAGAGAATGGTTCTCTGTGCAGGCAAAATCTGACCATCCTCTGGGTTACCTGTGTAAAGAGTACTACAGAGCTTTTGTTTGTTTTTGAAAGATAGGTACAGGCTCCATAACAGTAGTAGTAATAAAGAATATAAAGAAGTTCGTGCCATCACCCAGAAATTTAGAGATATATAAAATGGGAGCTTAGTCCCCATCCAAGCTACCTTAGAGGACAGAGGCAATTGGACTATTGCGGTACAGGTGAAATCAGTGTAGCTATAAACAATTGTATAGAAAAATATAATATATACATATTTAATAATACATGGCAAATAACCAAAAACATATTAAAAGCATGGCAACAATCCATGAGTATCACCAAAATAATGGTCCCCAAACGGGGAAGATCACAGGGGGATAGTTGATCACGGATAGTGTCTCAACCAGTTTTGCGGTCTAATGCTGCTTTGTCAGCACAGGACGTCACCAAAGGATCTCCCGCGGCCACTAGGGGGCGATTGCAAGTCAATGGACTGATATCTTCATAGAAGGTATAAAGCTGTTGGAGTGAAGAACTATGCACTTAAAAAAACTGGACTGGGGGGGGGAGCATGATCGTGGTGAAAGTATGGGGGGGGGGGGGAATTGTGTAATTGATTAGGTTGATAACACACCTGGCTTGCTATAGGACGCATTTGTGGGGAGCTCTACAGGTGGTCCCTTTGGTCCCCCTCTCTTTTGCCCCCCATTCATGCCGTCCTACAGCACCCCCAAAAAACAAAACCCCGTCTTTCTTTTCTCCTTGGGGGGCCTCCTATTCAGTGGCAGCTGGTAAAGTTTTAGGATGGGGGGGCGCCAGACCCCGCCCTTCCCTTTTGACCCCTCCCACTTGGTGAAAGTGGGCGTGGTTTGAGCGAAATAGTAGGTGTGGCTCTAAGGTGGTGTGGTTAGCGTCTGAGAAGGAGGGATGGAGGGAGAGAGGAATGAAGGGAGAGAGGAATGAAGAGACAGCAGGCCCTGATCCTACACAACAATAGAAATGTGTATTCTAGAAAGTTTAACAATCAGCAGATAAAGATACTCCAAACACCTGGTGTTAGCACTTCAATCATCCCGGCACCATGGTTGTTATGGTGTCAGGATGATTGAAGTGCATTATTTCTATTATTGCATTGTAATATAAAATTAAATCATTAAACTCACCATAATGCAGAATCAGTGGCAGCCCTGAGCGCGTCACTAGCCACGTCGCCTACAACCAGATGCCATCAGGCGTCCCCAGCAGAGTCTGTCCTTACATCAGGTGCCCCCAGCGGAGTCCCTCCTTACATGCAGCCTGTGTCACATCCAATGCAACCTCTGCCCCCCCCCCAAATGCAGCCTGCCTGTGTCCCATTAAATGCAGCCTGTGTCCCCCTCCCCAAATGCAGCCTGCTTGTGTCCCAGTAAATGCAGCCTGTGTCCCCCCCAAATGCAGCCTGTGCCTTCCCCCCCAAATGCAGCCTGCCTGTGTCCCATTAAATGCAGCCTGCAGCATTTGTCACTTGAAATCCCCCCCTCCAGCGGTACTTACCTTGCTGTTGTCCTCTCCTGCGGTGTCTCCTTCCACTGGCAGTGCTGACGGAAGCATACTTCCTGGTTCCTCTCCTGGGCGTAATGGGAGAGACAGGCAGGAAGTGACATGAAATCTGAAGCTCCGAGAAGCTTCCACCCGGCACCTGTAGTATAGATTATTATAGCCAGGCGGAAGCTAATCGGCGCTTCAGAAAATGCCGCAAGGCGGGCTAAACGCACGTCCGAACACAGTGCACTTAAGGAACTTTTTTTTCTTTTTTAAAGGGCAAGCGCCCCCCTATGGACAGGCTGCCACTGCTCCTATTGTATATTGTGTAGTAACTAGGGATGCATCAATACCGATACTTGTCATTTTCAGGGTATCGGTACTTGTGAAAATGCACCTATACAGATACTGGAAGGGACGTTGGCTTGGGCGGAGCTTGGGAACTGGCTAAGGTTGCGGCCTCTCCACACGGCGGTGAGTGTTGTTTCCCTCATGATATGCGTTTTGCTGCTGCGCCTGCTACATGGCTGTGCCACATGGTGAGCATCCTCCTTACGCCATGTCCCCTAATGGCGGCCCGTGAGTGCTCTTCTCTTTTTCTAACTGTTGCTTGCTTTCTTATGTGTCCCGTGGGGTGATTGCTGTACAGTACTACTAGCTTACATCACTTGCCTAACATGGCGGCCGGCCTGTTATACTTAGTTTGTCCCACATTGTCTCTCTCTCTTTCCTAACAATGTCCACTGTGCAGCATGGCGGCCGGCTTGTGTTTGTGTGTTGCTTTTTCTATTGTAGAGATACCGACCGTTGTACCCGACAGATGGATTTCATCATCCCCACTGGTTTACTTGGCCACACCAAGATGCTGGATGCAGCAGGAACAAACAAGCACTGGTGAGAGCAGCTTCATTATTCTAAAAAATAGTAGGTGTCATGTGTGGAAAAAAAATAAAAATAAAAATAAAAATCAGAAAACAAAACATTTGGGCTCAAAAATTTTCCCCCATTTTCCTAATTTTTCCCCCCCTTAAGGTGGAGAGACTTACTTATTTCTGGCTTTAAGTGCAATGCAAACAGATGCCACTGCCAGCAAAATGTCAGCTGTCTGGAAGTTTTTTAAAATTGATGAAACCAAACAAACGCATTGCAGACTGCAAACTCTGTTCTGCCAAAATATCCAGAGGAGGTTCAAAAGCTAGTTCTTATACCAGTAATCTCATAAAACACCTTAAAATTAAACACAAGACTGAGCATGGCAAATTTACAGCTGTCACTAGCACTTGCACTCAGAAGCTGACACTGCAGCAAACCATTGCCACACTTGAAAAATAGTAGTTACCCAATTCATCGTTCTTGATGATCAGCCACCATCAATAGTTGACAATGTGGGTTTTCAGCTACTTATGAATCTTTTGGAGCCAAAGTACGAAATTCCCAGCCGCGGTCATCTCACAGATGTCATGTTCCCACAATTACACAACACAGTGAAAAAACACATTACCAACATGCTACAGGAGGACATAAAGGCTATCAGTTTCACCACGGACATTTGGCGCAGTAGTGCGAGTCCCGTGTCTGTAATTAGCTTAACTGCACGCAAATAAATTTCAAGGCTCTCACAAAGGGCAAGCTATAAGAAGCATACTAGAAGAAATGCTTGACACTTGGGTGATTCCCAAAAGTTCTGTCCATGTGGTAGTCCATGATAATGGAAGAAATATGAAAAAAGGTATAGAAGATGCTGGTCTTCAGAGTCTTTCATGTGTGGCGCATACACTGCAGCTGCCTGACTCAGAGGGGCTTTTAATCACAGTGCAGCATTATGGAGGCTGTGGAAGTTGGGCGCAAAATAGTTGGGCACTTTAACCACTTGCTTACTGGGCACTCATGGGCGTCCGCAGAACTTTTTTCAGGGGGGGGCATCATTTTAGGATCACCCATGCACCTCCCCTTTCGACAATGTCATTATCACATGCATATCACATCATGGTCAGAGACTGCAGATGTAGTACAGTTCCTAAGATAAGTAATGGATAATGACCAACAGGCCCTTTTACCAGACCCAGTGAAACTACAGCAGTGATCCCTCCGGCTGGACAATCAATCACTTTGGGTCCCCCGGGGGCAACTCTGGTCAGTAGTGTAGCATGTCTGTACCCTGGTCTCTCTGGCTTCCGCCCGGCACACTCCTCATTCTTTGTCCTGTAGCACTCTCTGCCTCAGATTTTTTCCAGGCTGCAGTCTCTCAATCTGTCTCTTGATCGAGCTGTAACCTCCTCCCTATGGAAAATGGGGCTGCCAATCTTTGAGACTACATGATGCTCTCCTCTCCTGGTCTCCTTTGATTGGCCCTCGGTTATGGCCAATAGGGAAGGAACGGAGTGGGCAGGAAGCCCCGATAGCGATGCAACTGTGCTAAATTTAAGATCTGATCCCCAATTCCAGGGGGGGGGCACTTGACCCCCCTTGCCCCTACCTGCGGACGCCCATGTGGGCACTTAAACACCCTTCCTGCCCAGACCAATTTTCAGCTTTCGGTGCTCTCACACTTTGAATGACAATTACTCAGTCATGCAAACACTGTACCCAAATTAATTTTTGTCCTTTTTTTCCCCACAAATAGCACTTTCTTTTGGTGGTATTTGATCACCTCTGGGGTTTTTATTTTTTGCGCTATAAATGAATAATTTTGAAAAAAAAAAAACGCATATTTCTTTGTTTCTGTGACAAAATTATGCAATTCATTTTTCTTCATAAATTTTGGCCACAATTTATACTGCTACATATCTTTGGTAAAAATAACCCAAATTAGTGGATATTATTTGGTCTTTGTGAAAGTTAGAGAGTCTACAAGCTGTGGTGCGAATCGCACAAAATTGATCACATCTGATGTACTGGTGGCCTATCTAATTTCTTTTGACCTGAACAAGTCAGGAATACAAATACCCCCCAAATTACCCCTTTTTGGAAAGTAGACATTCCAAGGTATTTAGTAAGAGGCATTTTGAGCTTTTTGATGTTGTCATTTTTTTCCCACAATTCTTTGCAAAATTAAGATTTTTTATTTTTTTTATTTTTTTCCACAAAATTGTCATTGTAATAGGTTATTTTTCTCACGTGGCATGTGTATACCACAAATGACACCCCCAAAAAAATTCTGATACTCCTCCTGAGTATTACAATACCACATGTGTGGGACTTTTTCACAGCCTGGCCACATAGAGAGGCCCAACATGCAGGGAGCGCCGTCACGTGTTCTAGGAGCATAAATTACACATCTAACTTGTTGACCAACTATTACACTTTTGAAGGCCCTGGAGCACCAGGACAATGACACGTGACACTGATGACAGATGGCACTGATACGTGGCAATGATGACTTTTTTCCTTGGCACTGACGACATGTGGCACTAATGACAGATGGCACTAATGTGGCACTGATGACAGATGGCACTTATACATGGCACCGATGACAGATGGCACTAATACGTGGCCCAAACGACGCGTGACTGATGACAGATGGCACTGATAAGTGGCATTGATGACATGTGACACTGACAGGTGGCACTGATGACAAATGGCACTGATGACAGATGGCACTGATATGTGGCACTGATGGCAGATGGCACTATGTGGCACTGATGACAGGTGGCACTGATTACAGATGGCACTGGGGACAGATAGCACTAACAGGTGGCACTGGGGACAGGTGGCAATGGGGGCAGGTGGCACCGGGGGAGGATGGCACTTTTTTTTTTTTACTTTTTTTTTTTTTCCACTTACGGCCGCTTGCAGCCATTCATCTCTCCCCTCTCACACGCTGTCTGTGTGAGGAGGGAGAGCGGCACTGAAAGATGATCTCATATGCATCTCTCATTGGATAGGCCGATCGCGCTGTAAACGGCCGCTGTGATTGGCCGTTTACAGAGATCTCGGTTTGCCTGTCTCCGGGGGACACGGCAAACACAAAACTTCCCCGATGTGCGGTGGCACACATTGCGGAAGTAAACACGAGGACGTCCAGGGACGGCCTCCCAGACGAGAGCGCCCGCTCTATAGCCGTCATTCGGCTATAGGGCGGGCAGGAAGCAGTTAAACATTCAAACCTGCCATATTCTCGGCTGCAAGATATTCAGATCCAGCTTGGTCAACCCATTAAAAGACTTCAACAAGACGTTCAAATTCGCTGGAACAGCACTTTTTACATGCTACAGTCTCTGATAGAGCAAAAACGGGCCATTGGAGTATGTGTCAGAACATGAGCTGCCTACAACGATCACTGCAAATCAGTGGAATCTCATGGAGAAGATGATCAACATCTTGGCTCCCTTTGAAGAGTTGACTCGGCATGTGAGTTGTTCAGATTCTTTTGCCTCGGATCTAATGCCTGCAGTGACTGTGCTACAGCGATTATCTAAAGAAGTGGATGAGGACCACGGTGTTAAAACAATGAAGAACATATTGCTTGGTGCTTTTCAGAAACGGTTCTCTGACATGGAACAAAATCCACTTTACTGCATCGCTGCCTTACTCGATCCAACGTAATTATTTATTGCCGGCTGCTTTTATTTGAATATTGATGATATGATTTTGTTTTTGGATGAAGGCGATTTTTACAGTTATCACTTGCTTGCATTAAAAAAAAAAAAAAAAATTAATGATAGTGATAACACTGTAAATCTTACCTTCATAAAACACAAAAAACTAAATCGATAATGACAAATACACTTACCTGCTCTGCCTCTGTGTAATGGTTTTGCACAGAGTAGGCCGGACAACTGATTTTGGCGGGTCCCCCGCCGTCACCTTTCCTTTCCTTCTAGCAGTGCCCCCACAGCAAGCTTCCACAGTTGTTGCTTTGCTTGCATGACGTTGTCTAATGTCTTGTATTTTTCTTCTTTTAGGTTTAAAGATCAGTTCTTCTCAAATACAGATGCTGGCAGGCAGGCCAAAGAGATGTTGCTGGAAATGCAACAAATATCTTCTGTACAGGTACTACAGGCACAGGTAGCTACACCTCAGGTGCTTGAGAAACCAGCTACCAAAAGGCCTTGCACTGAGCAACAGCCAGGTTCCAGTGCGACTGTGGACAGCGTTTTTCAAGAAATTGCTTATTCATCTACATTTGAGAACAGTGTTCCCACAGCTGCTACCGTAAAACTAGAAGCATATCTTGGAGAGGTCACTGTGCCTCATTCGGACAAACCGCTTGAGTATTGGGCAGTCAAACTACGATTTCCCACTCTAGCCCAAATGGCACAAAAATATCTTTCAGCTCCTTGCAGTAGTGTGGAAAGTGAGAGATTGCTCAATGCAGCGTCACACACTCTGACACCAGAAATCAACTAACTGAACATGCCACTTGCTTTTGAATTGGAAAAGTCATCATGCACAGTTGCACGCTGCAGCTCAAAGCAACTGCTCCACCTGGCATTTCAGAATTATTTTTGTGTTTCCTCTGCCCGTTGCCTTTTTAACTCCATGCTACAAACTTTTTCCTTAAGTGAAAATGTGAATCACCTATGGTGTGCACATTGCACACTATAGGTGATTTAATGTGCAGTGGGGGGACACATAGCCTAATATGGAGCGGCATACAGTTAACACTACAGGCAAACAAAAGACTCAAAAACGCCTGTAGGAGCAGCTACTTTCAGCTTTATTGTGCATGTGACCTTAAAGCTGCTAAGTCCTTGGCTCCTTGGCCTTGCCATCCTGGAATGAACCCAATTTTGATCTGTGAAAAATGTTTTTTCACGAGTTTCATATAAGAAGTTGAACTAGAAGCTAGCACTTTTTTTTTTTATTTAAAAAAAAAAAAAAAACAAGATAGAAACTTTTGTCCGAAAACCACCCCTCACGCCCTTACCCAGCACTTCCACAAAACACCCCGACCAAATATAATTAATCTCACCTCCAGCTCATTGTCACCTGATGAACGATCATTGGGCTTGGGCTTTTGCCCCCTTGATTCTTTACATATCACTGAAACTATTAAAGAGCTACATCTTTTTGCACGTAACTTAACATTCAAATTCCTCTTTTCTAAGAACCGCTAAAACATCAATCTCAAATTATAAAGACAGAGAAAGAAAAAAAAAAAAAAGTTGGTTGGGACTTTAAATGAGGTATACAGGGGCCGTTCACCCCTCCTCCATCCCGGTTCAATATATAAAAAAAAGTTTGTTTTGCTTGCATGTGTGCAGTGTTGGTTCTGGCTGTGTCTCTCGCTGGACCTTGCCTCGTGTGTTCCGTTCGGGAGCTGCGACGCGCACTGTGGATCCTCCCCCCCGCCCTACTCTGACGCTGGGCGGGTGGGGGGTTTCCTCACTGCGCGTCGACGTCACGCATGCCACACCGGCTGTTTGGCCTCTTGATGCCACATGACCGGCAGTGTGTTTACTACCTTCTGACCCACCGGGGAATGGTTTGTTCCATCACCCAAGTGGTCTGACGCGTGACGTTGGGGGCGTGGTTGCGGTGGCGGCGGTGCTTATATGGGCCCCTTCCTCATTCGCACCAAACACTTAGCACTGATCACATCGGCCATATCAGTAACCATAGATGCACAGAGGCACCCTGCCCTCAATTGCGGTCATTCTGGTAATTTTTTTTTTTTTACCTTCACTTTCTATACTGATCACCTTCCCCCTTCCTCTGTTGTTTTCTCAACCCTGCCCAATTTTTCACTCTTTTATTTTACTATTTTTTAGCATTTTTGCTTTTTCACTTAGCTCTTCAATATAGGGGTTTTCCCACCCATCATATCGTTAGTACACATCTCCATTCACATGAGGCGTTGTCCGGTTTGGGTTGCCGCCTGCTGCACTACGTCCCCTCAGCTCCCGGACGGGGCATTGTTTGGTTGGTCTGGGGATCTCACTGTCTGTGCCACCACTGCAAGGACCCTCATGTAAGTAACAGGGCTAACTAAGTTCAGGGGTATTTTCCCCTGTCCGTGGTTGGCCCTTTTTAATAATTTGTTATAGTAAAACATTATTCATTTCCCTTTTAATATCTTTTTTTTTCTATAGATCCCTACCACGGTTTTGCTCCTGATGATAGGCTATAAGGCCTTGAAACGCGTAGAGCTAACAACAACCGCGTGTATATACGTATGAATTCCTCTGATCCCCGTTCCTTCTTTATTTGTTCTTCGCTATTTGTTTCTTTTTTATTTTCATTTTTTGTTTTGTTTCTTTATGGCCCCTCTGTGACATCTGTAGAGTCATAAATTTTATTCTATTAAATCATGTCTCAATTACTGTTTGTATCTTGTAATAGAAGTATCAACTTCTTGTTGGAAATTGTAATCAATGTGGAATAATAATTTTTAAGAATTGTATATGTGCAAAAAATATAAAAATATTAATATATAGTAAAATGTATGGAAACAATTGATAAAAATATTTCATAAACAATTCGAATAATTAAAAACTACTTTTATCTAATCTGTTTCATTGCTCCCGTGTGCTTCATGGAAAAGTCCCGCTATCTATGTCCTTCTATTTTTTTATCAATCTCAAATGCGAACTCACACAACATTTTACGATGGAGGAATTTTGTGCACTACAAGATCTGATGCTTCTGTATGATGAGTGTCTCATTGGGGACCTTCCAGGCTCACAAACTCAGTAACACCACTGCCAACTTGGCTGGCTCATCTGCAAAGCAACCTACTGTTTTTAATAAATTCAAACCCAAATCACTTAACTTCCCAGATTTAATGACTTGCCCAGCCATCTGGGCTTTTCTTCATCAATCTATCAAGGACCTTAAGCAGAATGAATGGCAGGACCTTGATTTGGGTTAAGATTAGGAGCAACTACTAGCACTTAGACATTTACAGAAACGTAATGACATCATAATGAAACCGTCCGATAAGGGTGGGGATATTATGGTTATGTCTCATTTAGAGTACCAGACTATGTGTTGTGAAGTTTTATATAACTCCACATGGGACAGACCTATCCCACTCATTAACATTAATGGTTTCATTAATGAGCATCAAGAATTGTGTACTGAGGCCTTTTGGCAAGGCCTCCTAGACAGGGATGCCCTTAATTATTTGATCACTAAGCATCTACAAACCCCTATTTTTTACACGTTACCAAAGAGACATAAAAACCTCCTTCAATCTCCAGGTAGGCCTATTGTGTCAGGCATTTTTTCATTAACGGACAATGCCAGTAAATTTGTCGACAGCTTTTTGATGCCACATGTATTGAGCCTACCATCCTATACTTGTGACACAACAGACCTTCTGAGGCACATTGTGGGTATTCAGGTCCCTCGAGACTCCCTCCACGTGGCTATAGATGATGTCGAGGCCCTGTGCTCAAGCATCCCCCACGAGAAGAGAGTCTTGATGGCTTAAACCTCTCTCATGGAACAGGAACGTACATCTTGGCCCTTGAATCAATTATGTTACAGCTACCATTATTCATTCTTACACATAACTTCTTTATCTTTAAGGACCAATACGTCTTACATGCCCTAGGCGTGGTCATGAGCACTTAGTGTGCCCCGTCTTATGGCAATTTATATCTTGGAGCATGGGAAAGTAGTATTTTTTCCAATGACCAATACACTACCTTTATGCAGTCTGTATTATGTTCGTATAGATTCATAGACTATTTATTTATAGTGTAGACTGGTTCTGTGGACTAGAGATGAGCCGAACACCCCCCCTGTTCAGTTCGCACCAGAACATGCGAACAGGCAAAAAATTTGTTCAAACATGTGAAAACCGTTAAAGCCTATGGGACACGAACATGAATAATCAAAAGTGACAATTTTAAAAGGCTTATATGCATGGTATTGTCATAAAAAGTGTTTGGGGACCTTGGTCCTGCCCCAGGGGACATGTATCAATGCAAAAAAAAAGTTTTAAAAGTTTTTTTTCAAAAGCAGTGATTTTAATAATGCTTAAAGTGAAACAATAAAAGTGTAATATTCCTTTAAATTTCGTACCTGGGGGGTGTTTATAGTATGCCTGTAAAGGGGCGCATGGTTCCCGTGTTTAGAACAGTCTGATAGCAAAATGACATTTCTAAAGGAAAGTCATTTAAAACTACTCGCGGGTATAATAAATTGTCGGTCCGCAATACACATAAAGGTTCATTGATAAAAACGGCATGGGGATTTCCCCACAGGGGAACCCTGAACCAAAATTTAAAAAAACTAAATAAATGTGTGGGGGTCCCCCTAAATTCCATACCAGGCCCTTCAAGTCTGGTATGGATATTAAGGGGAACCCCGCACCAAAATTAAAAATCTGGCAGGCCACAGGAAAAGGGGGGGGGGGGGGAACGAGAGAGCGCCCCCCCTCCTGAACTGTACCAGGCCACATGCCCTCAACATTGGGAGGGTGCTTTGAGGTTGCCTCTCAAAGCACCTTGTCCCAATGTTGATGGGGAGAAGGGCCTCATCCCCACAACCCTTGCCCGGTGGTTGTGGGGGTCTGCGGGCGGGGGGCTTATCGGAATCTGGAAGCTCCCTTTAACAAGTGGACCCCCAGATCCCACCCCTCTGTGTGAACTGGTAATGGGGTACAAATGTACTCCTACTATTCCACAAAAAAAAAAAGTGACAAAAAAGTTAAGACAAAAGACAGTTTTTGACAAGTCCTTTATTAAAATTCTTCTTCTTTGCGCTTCTTCTCCATCTTCTTCCTCCGCTTTTCTCATCCCGCATCTTGCTCCGGCTTCTCCACGCCGTCCTCACGATCCGCCTCTGTGGGAGTCTTCAGCAGTGTGATGCTCCGCTTCTGCTGACACTTCTTAAATAATGGAGGGCAGGGCCCCCGGTGACCACGCCCTCCTCTGACGCACGGCAACTTCCCTATGGCTTTTTCTGTGTTGTCAGAAGGGGCAGGGTCACTGGGTGATGTCCGCCGTTATTTAAGAAGTGTCAGAAGAAGCGGAGCGTCATACTGCTGAACACTCCACAGAGGCAGATCATGCAGACAGCGCGGAGAAGAAGCCGGAGCAAGAGGCGGGACGAGAAGAGCGGAGGAAGAAGAAGATGGAGAAGCAGATGGAGAAGAACACCGAATGGAAAACCAGAAGAAAGAAGATGAATTTAATAAAGGACTTGTCAAAAACTAACGTTTTTCTCACTTTTTGTAAAATGGTAGGGGTACATTTGTACCCCATTACAAATTCACATTTGGGGCGGGATCTGGGGGTCCCCTTGTTAAAAGGGGGCTTCCAGATTCCGATAAGCCCCCCCGCCCACACCCTCCCAATGTTGAGCGCACCCTCCCAATGTTGAGGTTCAGGAGGGGGGGCGCTCTCTTGTCCCCCCTCTTTCCCTGTGGCCTGCCAGGTTGCGTGCTCAGATAAGGGTCTGGTATGGATTTTTGGGGGGACCCCACAACATTTTTTTTTTTAATTTTGGTGCGGGGATCCTCTTAAAATCACTACCAGACCTTCTTTCAAGTATTAAAGTGGTTGGGACAAGTTTTTTTCCCCCCCAATCTGATTGGTCTTTCCTTGGTAGTGGCCAGCCATCAGAGTTGGGGTCTCCAACATCAGTTTATGAAGTATGTTATTATGACATGTGTGTAAAATGTATTTAACTTGGGCACAAATGTGCCAAAATGAACAGTGCTGAAATGCAGGCATCCTTTACTGCCTGTAGGTATGTTTGTCAGTCTTCAAATCCAATCCTGTATCACAATAAAGCTCCATGAATCCTAGATTTAAATTTTTCTTGAAGTGGTTGTAAAAGGCAGAAGGTTTTATTTACTTTAATGCATTCTCTGTATTAAAATAAAAAACCTTATGTGATTAGGATCCCTCTTAACCCTCCTAAATACTTGCCTCAGCCTGATCTTGATCCAGCACTGTGACTGAGATCAGCATTTCTCCGCCCTCTCTCTCAGGAGTGTGGGCATGAGGACCACAAAAGAGGAGGAACGGGGCACTTTGTGAAAAAAATATTGCACAGAGCAGGTAAGTATTTCTTTTTTTTTTTTTTTTTACGTTTACAATCATTTATAAGATGAAATTCAGCTCCACCTCAAATCGGGTGCTAAAGCATACTTTATGTCATTCAAATGTCCACTGCTCATTGAGACTCTGTAATCTTACCTGGGAAAGAGGTGAATGGCCCTGTGTAGAAACTAGGCCCAGTATCGAAGGGACCCCACTGAAACACAGTGGATGATTGAAAGCACGTGTCTGCAATTTAGTACTGTTGTATTTTAGGTCAGGTTCCCCCTAAAGCTAAAGTTTAGCTATAGTTATTTTTCCAAAAGGTACATTGGTCCAGTTTGGACCAGTGTAAGTATGAGTGTGCCATACCAGTGGGATCCCTGGGGAAGCTGGAATTCACTGTAGTAGGCAAAGATATGATAGTGATTGCTGCAAGCTTTTGGGTTCTGTGCTGAGTGTCTGTGCTGCTGTTTATTGAACACAGGAGGTTGCTCATGCAACATGGATGGCAGTCAGAGAACACTTTGCATTTTCTCACTGAATGCAACGTTTTCTCCAATTGGACAAGGTTGGGAGGCAGAGTGATGACATCACAATCTCCCTCTCGTCCAGAGAACATTGAAAAAATGCAAAAGTCTTCTCTGAATGGCAGCCAAACCAGCTGCTGAAAAGGCCTGAGCTTGTAATCACTCTGGAAGAGTGAGCAGAGTGTCACTATTGTGTACTACTACACGTAAAAATATGATATCGGTCTATCTGCACAACTTTTCTGTAATGCATGTTGTGATTGTTTGTAAGTACCTGGTTGATCCTGCAATGTCACTGTACATCCATATTCACAGTGGCAACAGAATAGCACCCAATCCTGGGTATCCTCTGTTGCTACTCTCCATGCGCATGCCCTGAAAAATCCCTGTTTGGAAGCAGTGTATTTCTTGTTTCTGGTCTAGAAGCCACCCCATGTGATTCTGTTATCCTGTGGGATGCCACCAGCAGGTGTCCCAATATCTCCTCTCAATGCCCTGCTTTCTGCCCAATTAGATGCGCTTACATATGTTGGTATGTGACAGAGGCTGTCAATCAACACAAACTCCACAATTAAACACAGTGATATTGATTATCTATATTTTTATTACAGTGGATCTGTTACATAGTTAGTCAGGTTGAAAAAAAGTCAATCTAGTTCAAACAATTAAAAAAAAAAAAAAAACAACATACAAAAAACAAATCAACCATTCAATCCCATATACACAAGCCTATACCCACAATTGATCCAGAGGAAGGAGAAAACCCCCAACAAAGCATGATCCAATTTGCTACAGCAGGGAAAAAAATCCTTACTAATCTCCCAAGAGGCAATCGGATATTCCCTGGATAAACTTTACATTTAAATGTTAGTATCCAGTTATATCGTGTACATTTAGGAAAGAATCCAGGCCTTTGTTAAAGCAATCTACTGAGCTGGCCAGAACCACCTCTGGAGGAAGTCTATTCCACATTTTCACAGCTCTTACTCTGAATAAACCTTTCCGTATTTGGAGATGAAATAAAGTGAAGAACTCAACACCAAGTTCACTATATGGACCCCTTATGCATTTGTACAGATTGATCATATTCCCCCTTAATCTTCTTATCAAGAGAATAAAATCAGTTCCTCTAATCTTTCCTCATAGCTGAGCTCCTCCAGCCTTTGGAGAAAGTGCCCTTCTCTGTACTTTCTCCAGTTGTCTGATATCCTTTTAGAGAACTGATGCCCAAAAGTGAACTCCATATTCCAGATGAGGTCTTATATTCTTTGAAACATTTAAACAATGATAGTGTTCCTTCATTTTTATATTTTTTAAACGCTCTTTTTGTATTATTTATAGCTTTTTAACTTTGGCCTTTTAAACTCCTTGCCTATGGGAATATACTATGCAGTGAGTTTGCATACAGTCTTTTTGAAGAATTGACATGTCTTTTCTGTATTCGATGCCAATATTTCCTCCCAGTCCAAGTCTTGGCAAGCAGTCCCCATCCTTGTAAAATTAGTTCTCTTACAGTTAAGTGTTTTTACATATTTCCCATATGTTTTTGTAGCTTACAGCTAACATTAAATTAAATCATGTTATGGTCACTGCTACCCAGATGTTCTTTTATATGAATATTGGTAATAAGCTCTGCATGGTTTGAGATTACCAGGTCCAGCAGAGCATCATTCCTAGTCGGGGCCTCAACTGGACCATAAAATTGTCTTGTAATAGGTTTAGAAATGTTTGTCCTTTAACTGTTCCAGCAGTGCCATATGTAACAAACAAAATTGCAGCTTGTATATATATGTTATATTAACTTTTTTCTTTATGATTAAATTTTGTTTTTTTTGGGCATGTGACTGCAATAGCACAACTGTCTCTGTCCAGCCACAGGGAATCTTTGTAAACCTCCTGCAGCGAGATCTACTGGCTGCGTAAGAGCTTTCCTGCTTGCTCCATCCACACCCCTTGCATTGCGGTGCAGTGCAAGTACCTGAACCTCATGTGACCATGGTATTGAGCACATAAAATAAGGTATTTGGAAAGAAGATTGTTATGAGATCTAGAGAATGTGTAGGGGACATCATTTAATTTCCTAATGATTCATACAAGTCTGTTGCATTGTATTTACTGACACTTTAGTCCAGGTCATGTTTAGTCTATTCACACAGTCTTTAAGCCCTGATGTCTTTGGACTCCCTGATATGCATTGTATATTTTTTGGATTGGTCACATGATTTTAATTGAAACAAAGTTGTGTATGCACTTCTATGGAGAAGTGGTGTGGCGCTTCAGTTTCCATTTTTGTTACATAGATGGACATTAATCTCACTAAGGATAGTGAGCAGAAAGACATCAAGTTGTGCACATGGAATTATCTTTTCTTCAAGAAGACGAAAATTCTGTTTCTTATGAACTGTGCTTTACCTGGCATTTGGAATCACTGCTTAGCCAAAACGCTTAACAATTCTTAAATTATGTAAATTGCATGCCAAGATGGAGCATGTATAGCCACACTGAGTTGTTTAATAAAATAAAAAAAAACTAACCTTGGAAGAGATTCATTGCTCCTAGTTATTAAATTATCCACCAGGTCCATGATTTCAGCAGAGCCCTCTTTGTCTGCCACCACCAAGCTTGCCTGGGGGATCCCATCTGATTGCTTTGGCGCAGGCACCTCAAATTCCTGAAGTCGTTTTCCAGTATTCTGTTTGTTAACCTAGGAAAACAAGTTAATAAACATAAATGAAGATGCAACATCTACAGCTAGATCATTGCTGGCAAAAGGAAAAAAATAAATAAATAAATAAAAAAAAAAGAGAAAAACCCTGACCTCTAGCAAAAACAGCCTTATCGGTACGCATAGAGAAAACTGCTTGTAAGAAAGCAAGATGAGTCATGCAGAGAACAGGGAGACTGCAGCCATAAACAGGAAAAAGATAAGGCCCATCAAAGGCACAGATTCAAATCCAGTTTAAAGTTATTCAGAGGAACAGTCTGTACAAAACACCACAAGGGATATGAATACAAGGTAACTAACAAGAGAACAAAAACATTACCACTTTAAAAGTGAAAGCGTAATCACCTTCCCTTTAAAAAGCACATGTGTAAGGCTTCATGCACACGAGACGCAGATGCAAACGCTGCTGGACACATGTTGAAACCGGCGTTTAGAAAAGCGCGTTTTGCCGCGATTTTTACCGCGATTTAGCGGCGTTTTACCGCGTTTGGTTAAGCTAACATCATAGACCCTCCCCAGCTCAAAAAAACAGTATTAACTAACTATTTAAGCAATTTTGTGAGACCAGAGTGAGTAGCAGCAGCTGTGAGAGCTGCAGTGTACTTGTATTTAGCGTGTCACTTGCCACGGCACCTGCCACAAGTTGTGGATTGTCCACTTGCCACGTCACCTGCCACATCACCTGCCACAAGTTGTGGATTGTCCACTTGCCACGTCACTTGCCACATCACCTGCCACGTCACTTGCCACATCACCTGCCACAAGTTGTGGATTGTCTACTTGCCACTTCACTTGCCACATCACCTGCCACATCACTTGCCACGTCACCTGCCACAAGTTGTGGATTGTCCACTTGCCACGTCACCTGCCACGTCACCTGCCACAAGTTGTGGATTGTCCACTTGCCACGTCACTTGCCACATCACCTGCCATGTCACTTGCCACAAGATGTGGATTGTCCACTTGCCACGTCACCTGCCACGTCACTTGCCACGTCACCTGCCACAAGTTTTGGATTGTCCACTTGCCACGTCACTTGCCACAAGATGTGGATTGTCCACTTGTCACATCACCTGCCACATCACTTGCCACATCACCTGCCATGTCACCTGCCACAAGTTGTGGATTGTCCACTTGCCACATCACTTGCCACATCACTTGCCACATCACCTGCCACATCACCTGCCACGAGATGTGGATTGTCCACTTGCCACGTCACCAGCCACATCACCTGCCACAAGTTGTGGATTGTCCACTTGCCACGTGACTTGCCACATCACCTGCCACGTCACTTGCCACATCACCTGCCACAAGTTGTGGATTGTCTACTTGCCACGTCACTTGCCACATCACCTGCCACGTCACTTGCCACAAGATGTGGATTGTCCACTTGCCACGTCACCAGCCACATCACCTGCCACAAGTTGTGGATTGTCCACTTGCCACGTCCCTTGCCAGGTCCCCTGCCACGTCACCTGCCACAAGTGGATTGTCCACTTGCCACATCACCTGCCACAAGTTGTGGATTGTCCACTCGCCACGTCACTTGCCACATCCCCTGCCACAAGTGGATTGTCCACTTGCCACGTCACTTGCCACGTCTCCTGCCACAAGTGGATTGTCCACTTGCCACGTCACTTGCCACAAGTTATGGATTGTCCACTTGCCACGTCACATGCCAGTCACCTGCCACAAGTTGTTAATTTTCCACTTGCCACGTCACCTGCCAGGTCACTTGCCGCGTCACCTGCCAGGTCACTTGCCATGTCACCTGCCACAAGTTGTGGATTGTCCACTTTCCACGTCACTTGCCACAAGTTGTGGATTGTCCACTTGCCACATCACTTGCCACCTGCCATGTCACTTGCCACAAGTTGTGGATTGTCCACTTGCCACATCACTTGCCACATGCCATGTCACTTGCCACAAGTTGTGGATTGTCCACTTGCAATTGCAATTGTTTAAAATATTTTTCTAATGGTTTTTCATCATTTGCAATCATTTTTGAGATTTTTAATGTAAAAAAAAAGGTCACCTTTAAAAACGCATATAAACGCAAACGCGGTTAAACGCGGTAGCGGCGTTTTGCCGCGTTTTGCGTCTGAAACGTGGAAATTTTTGCTTCTGAACGCATTTTTTTGCTTCTGGAAAAACGAGATTAAACGCAACTGCATAAAAACGGAAAAAAACGAGACTGTGTGCATGGACACATAGGATAACATTGAATGAGTTCAGGGGCAGTTGAAAAAACTGTCCAACTGCATCTGAACGCGCGTTTAACTGCGTCTCGTGTGCATGAGGCCTTAGGCTTATTATAACAATAACTTGCCAGTACAGGGAAAAGAATTCCAGTATACAACTAAACTGTTGAGATAAAAAATAAACGATAAATATAATATAATAATAGGTGTGCTGGCCAAACTGGGAGATCAGAAAAAAAAAAAAAAGTGTTGAACATGTTGGATAGATAATAAGCGAGAAGGTCTATGTATACAATAGTCCCCCACCTGGTGTTAAAACATACTGGCTTCTGGTTCCAAAAAAATAAAAATACAAATCCAATAGAGTCATAATTTAATCAGATACCAACAAGCAGCCATAGAATCAAATGGCAGTGATTAAAGGAAGTATTAAGATGAATGGTTTAAAAATACATAAGTATATAGCCGTGAGTTAACATCACTGGTCACTCAGAGCAATAAAACTTGTAGCGTTGGCAGTGTTAATTTTGTGATAAAAATTAAAATGAAAAAAAAAAATTTGAATGAAGTCAATTGACAAAAACTAACACAAAATTCAAATTTTTGTCAGCAAACAAAAAGGAGAGACATTTACCTGCCTGAACTTCGGCTTTTTTTTATTTTGAAGTCAAATTTGAAATTTAGTTTTAGTTTTAGTCTTAGCCTTTTGACTAAAATGTCATTTTAGTTTTAGTCGTATTTCAGTCCACTAAAATAGTATTCATTTAGTCGACTAAAATGTTTTAGCCGACACAATTAACAGTGGCTGCAAGTTCCTTCTACTACTACTTAATTTTCGCCCCCTTCCTTCCCAGCCCAATTTTTTAATTTGGTGGTATTTGATTCACGACTCCATTTTTTATTTTTTGTAATACAAGCAAAAAATTGTGGAAATTTGGAAAAAACTAGATTTTCTTCTTTCGATTTTAAAAGAAATCCAATAAAAATAGAATTTTGTCATAAATTTAAGCCAAAATGTATTCTGCTTTGGTAAAAAAAATTTCCATTAAGTGTATAATTGGTTTGTGCGATCACGGACATGTACAGATGTGTGCAGGTGATCTCGGACATGTGTGTGCAGATAATCATTGGGACATGTGATTTCAGTGGGACATATGTTTTTATTATTTGGGGATGTGTGTTTTGGGGACATTCGTGTTTACAATGTGTTTTACACTAGGTTGGTGATCAGTGAGCAAAAAGCTGTAAAAAACAGCTCATACTCACTGATCACCAGCCGGCTGCAGTGATCCCCTCTCCTCAGCGACTACTTCCGTGTGAAGGGAGGAGAGCTGATTGCCTAGCAACTGGCTGTTTGTTTACATCACACGACAGCTGTGATTGGACACGGCTGTCATGTGATCAGGAGGGCCAATCACAGGGCCCTCCTACCGATCCGAGATGCGCCGTATGCGGGTGACACGAACGCATCGGGATCGGGCCGTTGCGTGGGCCCGTGCGATCCCCCTCCTTCTAAAGGACGTTCAGGCAGAAGGAGAGAGCTCCCACCCGGCCGTATATATACATTGGCCGGGTAGGAAGTAGTTAATCTGCCGATCCATCAATCAATATGATTGAACTCTGTGCCTTTTATTGCGATGCAAAAGCGGTTTTAAGGTTGGAAGCCCCGTCTCTCTGCTTTGTCTGTGTACTATTGCTATTGGATATTATTGTTGTAAGTACTATTCTTATTTTTTATTTGGTATGTTATGTGATGCTTAGATTGAATTCACACTGTTAAAGTATACCGATATAAAATGTATATTGTACGTTGTACGATATCACAATGCAATTCCTCCTTTTCTCTTGTTTATTAGACATAACAGTTTGCTTCTATCTGACCCCTGAGGAAGGAAATGAATATGTTTACCCTTATTCCCCCTGCTTTTCCAAAACATGTTGGGATTTTTTTTGTGATCACATCACTTCCAGGACTCCCTCTGAAGTTCATTTGTTGATCCAAGAACCTAGCAACGTTATATGCATCAATGTTCTATTAAATCATTTTAGGAATATTTACAGTATTTGTTATTATTTTGGAATAAAATAGTTTACTTTTATATATACTGTTGTTATCCATCCCTTACTGATACTCCCACCCGCAAAATCCCCCCCCAAGGGCATTCTTTTTCCACAATTTTCTATGGGATGTGGTAGGAGTCTTTTTGGGAACCAACTCTTAGGCGATTTCTCTTTTTTCATATTGTGGGTGGTAGGGCATCCTTCCAATGAAGAAATATCTCCCTCCGTGCATAGAAGGTGGCATACCTCAAAAATAACCTAGTATAGTGGCCAACAATGTGATCAAAGACATTTAGTAGCATAATTTTGGGATCCGACCCAAGGGTTAGATTAGTGATCCAATTTAAATCAGCAAGGACTGCTAGCCAATATGCATCGAGTTGTGAACAGGACCAAACCATGTGTAAAAGGGAAGCAGCCTGTGTAGCACATCTCGGGCAGGGGACTGGGACTGCAGGATTCATTACCGTTAATCTCTTCGGCGTAAAGTAGGCCCTATGCAGGAATTAGGTTATTAGATTTTTACTCCAGGGGTATATAACAAGTTTAGACATGCTAGAGAAATGTATTACAATTTAACTAAACCCATTCGATTTTATTCAACGAAAACCATTCAGATGACTAAAATACGGCTAAAACTAAAAATGGTATTTTAGTCAAAAGACTAATGACTAAAACTAAATCCGAAAATTGATGTCAAAACACAATGGGGGTTATTTACTAAAGGAAAATCCTCTTTGCACTGCAAGTGCACTTGAAAGTAAAGTCGCTATAGATCCGGAGGGGGACATGAAAGGAAAATAAACAGCATTTTAGCATGCACATGATTCGATGATATAATCAGCAGAGCTTCCCCTCATTTCAGATCTACCCCTTAGATTTAGAGCGACTGCACTTCCAAGTGCACTTGCAGTGAAAAGTGGATTTGCCTTTCCTAAATGATCCCAATGTCTGGCTCACAGTTCCCCCAAACATACTCCCTTGTTCAAGTACCTTGACACATACATGACAGTATAATTAGGCAGAAAAGAAAAAAGCTAATTTCCCAAACATGAACATTGTTTGTGCTGCTAAAAAAGTGTTAATTGTGATGTCATATTTCAATTTAATTTTAGTCATAGGCTTTACTAAAATGCCAATTTAGTTGTGTTTTGGTGATCTGAATTGTTTTAGTTGTATTTTAACTAAATTATTGTTAATTTTACAAGACGAAAATATTTTCTGTGACAAAATTAACACTGGCTTCTACTAGTGAACTTCCGTTTTTATTTCTATGATCATTTTCAACAGCATGGAGTTTTTTTTCTTCCAATTTTTGCAAAACCACAAAAAAGGACAGGTGCACAAATACCAGCTTTTGCAACCATTCATACAGAAAAACATAGGAATTAACCAAACTGGTAATAAATGCAGCCCTTTTCAGTTCGTTTCAGGATCTCAGGAAATCCAAGCCTTTATACTCCAAATTCCTGTGCTGTAAGGCTGTTATCCTTGACATTTAAATCAGACATTCCTGTCTCACACGCTGATAAATTTTAGGCCAACTAATTATGTGAAGTATGTTACTTCAATATAATAGTGACGATAATTCAAAACGAGCTTTGACTCTTACAAAAGCATAACTATATTTTGCCTATATACAAATCTGGATAGAGACTGAAAACAGATGACAAAAAACAAAAGATTGGTACTGAGTGATTATTACTGAAAAATATGAACACAGTGAGAGTAGGGGGTCATCTTCTAGAAATCGCCAAACGATGCCATTACTGATAGACTAACACAAAAATACTATTCCACCCTGGTCAGCGGATCGTGAGAACACAGGGAGATCTCCCCGATGAACACCCTGCAATGGACTGAGTGCTGCACAGTACATTCTTCTCACTGATTGGGCAAAACTTTACCCAATTAGGGTACAGTGAAAGGTGGTTGTTAAGTAGCAGGGCCAGGAAGCCGACCATGGCATCCTTAACCAGTCATTAGCAGGATTTGGAGGGAAACCCCACGCCAAAAAAAACAAAAAAAAAAAACAGCGTGGAGTCCCCCCCAAAAAATTCATACCAGACAATTAACCGGGCATTTTTTGCGATATAAATGGAAAAAGACCGAAAATTTTGAGAAAAAAAGATATTTTCTACTTTTTGTTATAAGAAAAATCGAATAAACTCAATTTTAGTCATACATTTAGGGCAAAATTTATTCAGCCACATGTCTTCAGTAAAAAAAATGTCAATAAGCGTATATTTATTGGTTTGCGCAAAAGTTATAGCGTCTACAAACTAGAGTACATTCTCTGGAATTTACACAGCTTTTAATTTATGACTGCCTATCTAATTTCTTGAGGTGCTAAAATGGCAGGGCAGTACAAACCCTGCCTCAAATGACCCCATTTTGGAAAGTAGACACCCCAAGGAAATTGCTGAGGGGCATGTTGAGCCCACTGAATATTTTTTTTTTTTCCCAAGTGATTGAATAATGACACAAAAAAAAAAAAAAAAGTTTACAAAAAGTTGTCACTAAATGATATATTGCTCACACATGCCATAGTTATATGTGGAATTGCACCCCAAAATATATTCTGCTGCTTCTCCTGAGTACGGGGATACCACATATGTGGGACTTTTTGGGAGTCTAGCCGCGTACGCCACCCCGAAAACCAATCACTGCCTTCAGGATTTCTAAGGGTGCAAATTTTTGATTTCACTCCTCACTACCTATCACAGTTTTGAAGGCCATAAAATGCCAAAATAACACAAAACACCCCCAAATGACCCCATTTTGGAAAGTAGACACCCCAAGCTATTTACTGAGAGGCATGTTGAGTCCATGAAATATTTTATATTTTGCCACAAGTTGCAGGAATATTAAAAAAATTTTTTTTTTGCACAAAGTTGTCACTAAATGATATATTGCTCACACATGCTATGGGCATAAGTCAAATTACACCCCAAAATAAATTCTGCTGCTTCTCCCGAGTACGGGGATACCACATGTGGGGGACTTTTTGGGAGCCTAGCCACGTACGGGACCCCGAAAACCAAGCACTGCCTTCTGGATTTAAATATAAAACGCTACCAAAAAAAAACTGTTAGCGATCGCAGGGATCAGGCCTGACTCTGCGAACGCTGCAGTTATGTGTTTAGTGTTTTGTAAGTGACAGCGATCGATCGATACTGCACTTGGGTGGGCTGGGCGGAGGAGCAAAACGCAGGTGCTAGCAGGTATCTGGGCTGATCCCGCTAACAATGCGTTTTTTTGGAACCCTAAACTGCTGGGGACGCTAGTATAGATCTAATCAGATATTGATCTGTTCAGATTCTATACCACTACGGGAGGTTTATGCTTTGCGCGTGGGTGTTAGCGGTACTGGCACTAGCCTAGCGCTGCCTGGGGCGACTCAGACCCTGACCCTAAAACCTAATTGATATCACCCGCCGGGTGATCAGGGGGTTAAACCTTTATTGGGTAATAAATGGTGGGTGCCCTGATGCTATAAAAAGCAAACTAACTAACCAGAGTCACCCGTAACACTTATAAGGTGATCACTGGTGAAAGAGTTAACTAGGGGCAATCAGGGGGTTCAAATTTTTATTAGGTAGTATATGGGGGTCCCTGGCGCTATATAAAAACCTGACGGGGAACCTAAATAACTAACTGGCTAACCAGCGTCACCAGTGACACTTATACGGTGATCGCTGGTGAAAGGGTTAACTAGGGGCAATCAGGGGGTTAAAACCATTATTGGGTAGTATATGGGGGTACCTAGCGCTATAAAAACCTGGCGGTGAACCTAAAAAAATAACTAGCTACCTAGCGACACTAGTGACACTAATGCAGCGATCAGAAAAATGATCGCTTAGTGACACTGGCAAAAGGGGGTGAAAGGGTTAACTAGGGGCAATCAGGGGGTTAAAACCATTATTGGGTAGTATATCGGGGTACCTAGCGCTATAAAAACCTGGCGGGGAACATAAAAAAATAACTAGCTACCTAGCGACACCAGCGACACTAATGCAGCGATCAGAAAAATGATCGCTTAGTGACACTGGCAAAAGGGGGTGAAAGGGTTAACTCTAAGGGCAATCAGGGGGTTAAATATTTATTGGGGGGTGGTAGGGGGCTACCCTGGACCTAACACTAACTGCCCTGACACTTTTTACTTTTACAACTGACACTGAATGTCACAGTAAATAAATGATCACTGCAATCAGTGACACTGTGACTGGGGGGGGGGGGGGGGGGGGGGTTTGTGTGCCTGTGTGTTAGTTAGTGTCAGTGTAGTGTTTGGTGCAGACTTACTGTGTCCTCTCCTCGTAGTCTGGTCAATAAGACCGCCCCAAGGAGAATGACATCACTTCCTCCCTGCCTGTGTATACAATACACAGTGGGAGGAAGCTTCTCATTCGCCAGGAGCGATCGAGAGGGGATGGCCAGAAACCAACGGCCATCCCCTCATCCCGGATCGCTCCTGAAGTGAAACGGACCGCCGCATCCAGCGGGAGGGGGTCCGATCGGACACCCCCCACCCACTGGAAGGCAAGCACGTACATGTACGTGCTTGTGCCTGTACATGCCATTGTGATGACGTACAATGGCATGCGGCGGTCGTTAAGTGGTTAAGGTATCTTTGCCCATTCTTCCTTACAAAAGTGTTCCAGTTCTTTGAGATTTCTGGGCTGTCTGTCACGCACTGCTCTTTTAAGGTCTATCCATAGATTTTCAATAATTTTGAGGTCAGGACATTGTGAAGACCATGACAAAACCTTCAGTTTACGCCTCTTGATGTAATCCCCTGTGGATTTTGAGGTGTGTTTAGGATCATTATCCATTTGTAGAAGCCATCTTCTCTTTAACTTCAGCTTTTTCACAGATGGCATCAAGTTACCATCCAAAATTTGCTGAAATTTTATTGAATCCATTTTCCTTCTACTCGTGAAATGTTCCCTGTGCCACTGGCTGCAATACAACCCCAAAGCATGATTGAGCCACCCCATGCTTAACAGTTGGACAGAGGTTCTTTTCATTAAATGCTGTGCCCTTTCTTCTCCAAATGTACCTTTGCTCATTCCGGACAAAAAGTTATATTTTAACCTCATCGGTCCACAGAACTTGTTTCCAAAATGCCTCAGGCTTGTCTATATGTTCATTTGCAAAGTTCAAACACTGATTTTTGTGGTGAGGACCTAGAATAGGTTTTCTTCTGATGACTCTTCCATGAAGACCATATTTGTACAAGTATCTCTTTATAGTGGAATAGTGTACCACAACTCCAGTGTCTGCCAGATCTTTCTGGAGGGATCGTGCAGTCAAACGTGGGTTTTGAATTGCTTTTCTCACAATCCTGTGAGCTGTTCTGTCTGATATTTTTCTTGGTCTTCTAAATCTTGCTTTAATTTCCACTGTTCCTGATGACTGCCATTATTCTTAATTACATTCCGAACAGAGGATATTGACATCTGAAAACGCTTTGCTATCTTCTTATAGCCTTCTCCAGCTTTGTGAGCGTCAACTATTTTCAGTTTCAGTTTTCTATACAACTGCTTAGAAGAACCCATGGTGCTGATTGTTGGGGCAAGGTCAGATGAGTCTGGCCATTTAAAACCTTTGAGATTGACATCACCTGGTCTTCCCAGACGATGATTGAGAACAATCCATGACACTGGCAGGTCTCAGATTTGCAAAGGGGGCAGTGCATGCTATAAATTCTGCAGGGTGCCCAAACTTTTGCAGACGCCATTTTTTTGTTTTCTGTAATTTTGAAAGTGTAAATGATGGAAATAAAATCTAACTTTTTTTGACATATTATAAGAATGTCTAATCTGTAATTTGATGCCATTTGGAGATATTTCCATCTTTCCTTGGCTTTGTTATGCACATTAATACACATTTTTACCTGGGGGTGCCCAAACTTTCGATCCCCACTGTAAATATAAACTAAAAAATGCTCTGCCTTCTGGGAGGGCCTCCCGCCGAACACCTCCTCTGCGCTTTGACAGTTCTTATATAGGTAAGGGGCAGGGCCACCTGGCAAGGTCACCTGGTGGCCCCGCCCTCTTGTTATGTTACATGCCCAGCATGCGCCAGTCCATGATGTCAGAAGGGGCCATGCCACTGGATGGCCCCTTAACTATAGAAGAAATGTCAGAGCATTTTTTTATTTTTTAATAAACTATTTGTCAAAAACTTGTCTCTTGTTTTTTTTACTTTTTGCTAAATAGGTAAGGGTACCAGATACTCATTCACATGGTGGGGGGGGGGCAGGATCTGTGGGCCCGCTTGTTAAAGGGGCCTTCCAAATTCCAAAAAGCCCCCTGCCCCGCAGACCCCCACAGCCACAGTTGCGTGGATGAGGCCTTTGCCCCCCCGCCCGCCCCAAAGCACCCCCCCATGTTGAGGGCATGCGGCCTGGTATGGTTTAGGAAGGGGGGCTATCACTCATCCCCCACTCTTTCTTGGCCTGCCAAGCTGCATGCCCGGAGAAGGGTCTGGTTTGGATCCTCGAGGGGACCCCACGCCATTTTCAAGAAAAAAAATTGGCGCGGGGTTCCCCTCTAAATCCATACCAGACTCGAAGGGCCTGGCATGGTCTGGGAGGGGGGCCGCGCGCAGTTTTTTTTTCTTTATTTTTCCAATAGATGGATGTCAACAATTGTAATCTCAAGTAATTTTAAATGGGATTTGACTTCTTTTTTGTATGGATTTGTATTTGTAACACTGCACACATTGGATGGTTGTGTCCTAAATGGAAGCTGCCATTGTAGGTGGGTAGGAAATATGGTGAAGTGCAGTTGGCACTAGATCACTGCAAAGATTGTAAGGTCTATGTGCAACTGAGCAAGGTTCGAGGAGCACCAGTTTATCATATATACTGTAAATACACATGCATTTTAACCAAAGCATTAAGTAAAATAGCAAAGGAATTTTGTATAATTATCAACTAAATTTGGAAATGGGTATAAAATTCTGTGTGCAGCTTTATGACTGCTCTAGTGTCACTAACATGACAGATGGCTTGTGGTTTTCCTGCTCTTTAAACACTGTGTACCCTGTAAAAAAAAAACTGACATGCACACCGGAAACAATTAGCAAATGCAGAAGGGCCATCAACTGGTAATCTTTGAAAATCTGTTTATTTTTAGCCTTCTCATAGAAATATAATTCTGCTTTGTTTTACTTTGCTTTGAGCCTGTGGTGTGTACGTGCTTTCTGCTACCTCCCTAGAGATCTGTAATTCTATAAAATGCAGGTTGTAGTTTAAATGGATATTACGTTAAAATTCAAAGGCAGCATTTTAAATGGAGCAAAATTACTTCCATTAAAAGAACACAGTTTGATAGTAAATGATGTTGGGTTGTACTGCCAACCACAGGAAAAATTGGACCCTAGGCGCATAGAAAACCAAAGGCCAGCCCCCCCCCCCCCCCGACTTGCAGCTAGGCCCCTCCCACTTCACTCCTGCCTAGTTATAGCAAGCAGTACAAAAGAAAATGGACATAGAGAGGAAGCCGAGTCCCTCAAACTCCAATAAATGATTTTATGGCAAGTAAAAAAAATACTGAGATGTGTTTTTGACAACTTAAAACATTTTTTTTGCTAGAAAATTACTTAGAACCCCCTAACATTATACATTTTTTTCTAACACCCTAGAGAATAAAATGGCGGTCGTTGCAATGCTTTCTGTCACACCGTATTTGCCCAGCGGTCTTACAAGCACACATTTTGGGGAAAAAATACACTTTTTTGAATAAAATAAATAAATAATAATAAGACAACAGTAAAAAGTTAGCCCAATTTTTCTTTTATATTGTGAAAGATAATGTTACGCCGAGTAAATTGATACCAGACATGTCATGCTTCAAAATTGCGCCCGCTCGTGGAATGGTGACAAACTTTTACCCTTAAAAATCTCCATAGGCGACATGTAAAAAATTCTACAGGTTGCATGTTTTGAGTTACACAGGAGGTCTAGGGCTAGAATTATTGCTCTTGCTCTACCGATCACGGTGATATCTCACATGTGTGGCTTGAACACAGTTTTCATATGCAAGCGCTACCCATGTATGTGTTTGCTTTTGCACGCGAGCTCGGCGGGATGGAGCGCATTAAAAAAAAAAAAAAAAAAAAAAAAAATTTTTCTTAATTTACATTATTACACCGTTTTAAAAAATAAAAATTTGTGTCACTTTTAATCCTATTACAAGGAATGTAAACATGCCTTGTAATAGAAAAAGCATGACAGGACCTCTTAAAATATGAGATTTGGGGTCAAAAAGACCTCCGATCTCATATTTACACTAGAATACAATGAAAAAAAATGTTTTATTTAAAATTATTATTTTTTTTTTTTTGATGTTGCTTCCGCCCTGCAATGTTATAGAGATGGGTGGCATAGTTGCCAACATTGTAAAAAAATAAATAATTCGGGACACTTTTTTGGTAGTAGGCGGAGTCGTGATATAATTAGGGGGCGGGGCATGAGTTTACAGGTGCGGCATAAGAAAAGGAAAAAATGTGCCGTGCGAAGCGTGCTGCGCCGAAATATGGGCGTGGTTTACGTAAAATAGTGGGCGTGGCTTACATGGGCGTGGCTCAAAGGGGTGTGGTTATAGTCTGAGATGAATGTGGGATGGAGAGAGGGAAAGGAGGGGGATGGAGAGAGGGAAAGGAAGGACAGCAGCCCCCCGATCCTACACCACAATAGCAATATGTGTTTTCCAGAGTTTGACAATCAGCAGATAAAAGATACTCCAAATACCTGGTGTTGGCGCTTCAATCATCCCGGCGCCATGATTGTTATGGTGTCAGGATGATTGAAGCACATTATTTCTATTATTACATTGTAATATGAAATGAAATCATTCAACTCACCATAATGCAGAATCAGTGGGAGCCATGAGCGCGTCACTAGCCACGTTGCCTGCCACCAGATACCATCAGGTGTCCCAAGCGGAGTCTGTCCTTACATAAGGTGCCCCATCAGAGGTACCTTCCTCACATCTGTGTCCATCAGCGGAGCCCCTCCTTACATCTGGTGCCCCTCTGACATCCACAGACCGTCCCCCCCCACATCCTGCACAGACCGCCCCCCCCCCCACATCCTGCACAGACCTCCCCCCCCACATCCTGCACAGACCTGCCCCCCCCCCACATACCACAGACCTGCCCCCCCACATACCACAGACCTGCCCCCCGACAGCCCTCACATTCACAGACTGGCCCATGACATACCACTGGCCCCCACATTCACAGACTGGCCCCCGACATCCGACGACTGACCCCTGCCCCGACATCCACAGTGACAGACACTGGCCACCGTTGCCGCGCAGAGAGTCATTTAACTGTGGCCCCGCTCCCACTGCACTTTACACATATACACACACTGGCAGCGGGGGTGGTCGGCGCCACAGGTACTCTATATTGTAGACCAACTTCTGGTCTTCTTAAAAATGGCGGCCGGCGGAGACAATGACCTCTAGCGGCCGGTGGCAAAAAAACTGGAAATTCAATTTCCTGGGACAAACCGAATTTCCTGGGACAAAATTAATTTGGGACAAATGTCCTAATCCCGGGAATGTCCCAGGAAATTCGGGACAGTTGGCAACTATGGGGTGGGGGCCATCTTCCCCTCGCACTTCTCCATACCTAGCAAGGGTGAAGATTCGATTGCATCCGCCGCTGCCGACAGCTTCGGGTAGTGGCAGAGGGCAACAGAGCGTGCCAGTAGGGACCACTCTCATCGGAAAGCGGACCGTCGGTCGAAGAAGAGGATAACTGCTGCCATAACAATGATATTCCTCTTCAAAGTAAGGACGTATATCGGCGTGCGGCGGGCCTGAAGTGGTTAAGACATTAAATAGCCACTCACAGAAACTAGTGAAACTAGTATCTGCAGAGATAGACATCAACCTTGTAAAACCATGAGAAAGCATATACAGAAGACCACAGCCTTACACATGTTTGACAATGAGGCTTGATGATGAAAATAATAAACACTGACTGACTGACCTAGTGGAATGGGCTTTAAGATACACTATTTTGCAACTCATAGACCTGCACAATAACCTGACAAATCTTTTAGAAATAGTTGGTCTGGAAGCCAGAGAACATCTAGGATCTTTTGAATTAACAAACAGGGAACCTGTCTGCATAAAATAAGCATTTGTGGGGGGTCTGGGGGCAGTACGATATGGTATCCTTGCCGACTACTCCAAGTTGTATGCGGTTCTTCACCAGATGATGAACAGGTTCTCTAGCCCTGCATGTGGAATAACACCTCGCCCAAAGGCATGCTCACCAATGTCTGGGACCAGGAGGAGGCGGTAGTCATGTGAAGAATCAAACATTAACCACTTAAATACCAGGCATTTTCTGTCACTTTTTGTTTCCATGTGAAAAACTGATTTTTGCTAGAAAATTACTTAGAACCTAATACTTGGCGGGTTTTGCAATTCTCTATGTCACACAGTATATGCGCAGCATTTTTTGTGAAACACACTTCTTTAAATTTTAAGGCAAAAAACAAAAAAGTAAAAATAGTTAAACATGTCATGTGTTAAAATTGCACACGCCCAGGCAACAGCGACAAATCGAAGAAACTTTTACTATACATAGGCGACGCTTTAAAAGAATTTACAGCTTACCACTTTATATCTACAGAGGTGGTCTAGTGCTAGAATTACTGCCCACGATCCGACATTTGCGCCGATACCCCACGTGTGGGACGATCCTTGCTTGCTCATGTGTGGGACTGGCGAGCGTGTTCACCTTTGGCCAAAAGCCAATCAGGATTGGGACCCCCCGGAGAGCCAAGGTTCTCGTGGACATCGCTGGATCGAGAAAGCAAACACTAATAAAGGTAGGCCATAAACTATGCAAATTTTGTACAATTCCCCCATCAACACAGACAGTGCTGACAGGGGAATCCCTCCTGCCGGGGGTGGGGGGAGCCATGCCACTGGGGTGGGGGAATCCCTCCTGCAACTGTCTGTTCCCACCGGGGGTGGGGGGAGCCATGCCACCCCCACCAAGAGAAGACCGTGATTATTGCTAGTGGCAATAGCAGCAGTTAGCGATCATCGCAAATGAATCCGGCAGCTTATAGCTGGTAAGCTATAATATATAACATTCGTGGGTTTATAGACATTTTAAACACTGACTCTGCTATCTACACAGTAATAAAATGTTTTATTTACCTCTTTACCATGCTCTACAATGTGACATATTTCTATTGCTCTCTTCCTTACCTTTCTTGGCAATGGAGAGGGAACACTACTTGAACCATTTCCTGATTGTGATAAAATGTCATCCTGTCAATATACAACAAAAATGCAAATAAGCCATAAATTACCGTATATACTCGAGTATAGGCCGACCCGAATATAAGCCGAGGCCCCCAATTTACCCCCAAAAAAACTGGCAAACTTATTGACTCGTGTATAAGCCGAGGGTGAGACATGCCTGTCCATCCCTGTGTGTGTGTCCGTCCATCCCTGTGTGTCCGTCCATCCCTGTGTGTCCGTCCATCCCTGTGTGTCCGTCCATCCATCCCTGTGTGTGTGTGTGTCCATCCATCCATCCATCCCTGTGTGTGTGTGTCTCCATCCATCCATCCATCCATCCCTGTGTGTGTGTGTCTCCATCCATCCATCCATCCATCCCTGTGTGTGTGTGTCTCCATCCATCCATCCATCCCTGTGTGTGTGTGTATCCATCCATCCCTGTGTGTGTGTGTGTCTCCATCCATCCATCCATCCGTGTGTGTGTGTCTCCATCCGTGTGTGTGTGTGTGTGTGTCCAGCCTACCTGCACCTACACCCACAGCAGATCGCAAAACGCAGTGCGGAAATGAATAGGGTTTGCAGTGTTAGCTGCATGGCAATATAGTGTGAACCAGGGCTGAGGACCCATTCACTTTGGCAGGGAAAAGGGAATAGTTGAGTCGCAGATTTATTCCCGCTGGCCACCCACACAGAGAAGACCATCCAGCAGCCACTTTGCGTCATAGCCACGACAAAAATCCCATCATGTTTAGTGGGCAGTACAGGTGTGTGTGTGTGTGTGTGTGTGTGTGTGTGTGTGTGTGTGTGTGTGTGTGTGTGTGTGTGTGTGTCCAGCCTACCTGTGTCCCGAGCCTTTGTCCCAAGCCTCCGTCCCGTGTCGTGCCTTGCCTTCGTCCCGTCCCGTCCCGTCCCGTGCCGTGCCTCCGTCCCGTGCCCTCTTCGTCGGCGGCCATTGTAAAATTCAAAAGCCGCGCCTCCTCCTTCGCCTGTGATAGGCGGAACACTGAATTTCCCAGCAGCCTGTGTTCCGCCTATCACGGACGTCGTATCATCCTCGTCCGTAGTACGAGGATGAGACGATGCCCGTGATAGGCGGAACACAGGCTGCTGGGAAATTCAGTGTTCCGCCTATCACAGGCGAAGGCGGAGCCGGAGGCGCGGCTTTTGAATCATAGAATGGCCGCTGTCTGTCTGCTCGACACGCTGATCGAGCGGGCAGACAGCGATGACTCGAGTATAAGCCGAGGGGGGCACTTTCAGCCTCAAAAAAGAGGCTGAAAATCTCGGCTTATACTCGAGTATATACGGTACTAAGCACATCATGTAAAGCATTACGAGGTTTATTTCTGGATGGAAATGTTTGCATATTGAAAAGCATACAGTATATAGCTTAAAAAGGACCAAAACACCCAGATTCAATCATTTTAATGAACTTGTTTGGTTAAAGGAGCACCAAACAACATTGACAGATAAATGTTTCAAAATCAAAACTAAAAATATTTAAAAGCAAGAAAGACTAGCAGGTATATGTATAGTGCAGGGTTTCATGAAACCCAAGGTCCCTATAGGGGTTGCTAGGGGTTCCTTGAGCAATTTCTGCCTCTCAGATAGAATTCCCACCAAACAGATAGCTAGAAAGATGAATGGTGTCAGTGGGAACCTAACCAATGAAAAAAAGGAGCATTCGTCCTTTATAGGAGCATTCGTCCCACCAATGTATCAGGAGCTGTAGATATAGTAATTTTTTGCAGGGGTTCCCCAAAACCAGAATGCAATTTCAAGGGTTCCTCTGTGTTGAAAAGGTTGAGAAAGGCTGGCATAGTGAATACGTAACATACATCTGCACTCCTGTTCAGTCATTTCAGAACAAAAAAATACCAATATATGACCTACTGTGCCTCCAATCTCAGGTAAATACCTGAAAATTTACACAAACTTCTAATCTCTTCCATCTCCAGTTTTGCTACAAGCTTGCTTACACATATAGCCATAGAGAATTTTCTTGCTGGTTATAGATTAGTAACAACCTGCAAATTACAGGGGCGTGTATGAGAAAAATAATGAGTTAGCCGCACCTGTAAAGAGCTCCTGTGCTGCCGACACTCCTTTCCTCCCGTAAGGCATGAAAAAACCCAGCAAAGGAGCACCCAAGACTATGCCTAAATAGAAGCAACACCAGGAGAGGAGAGAAACCTTTGAGCCAGACATTTATCGCTTTTTAAAAAAGCTTTCAGATTCAACTGAAAAAGATCTTTGGGCATGAAATTACAGTAGCCAGAATCAGTTGATTTTGTCTGGACAAGTTGATGTTCTAATGGCCTGTGTACTCTTTTTTTTGCCTCTGGTTAGGTGGACTGATTATAAAATGTGCTCCATATCTATTGGTCCCCCTGAATAAGCCAACATTAGCTTCTTCCTCTTTGACCCCCCCCCCCCCCTGCATTGACATGAACTTACTGACCTTTCTATTTCTGGGATCATTATATACAGTGCTTTGCATACTGTTTGCTCTGATGATGATCAAGTCATGCCTGCTTGTGTCTGGGCAGGTTTACAAAAAAAAAACCCGACACTTCAAGCAGGGTCAAACTTTTGGGCTATTTTTTCTCGAATTTCTTGGGTTGTATTAGTCAGTCTGATCAATATAATAGTGCATTTTACAGGTACTTATATAACTACGTCAATTGATGCAGTGAGAGTATTTAAATTTATAATATATATATATATATATATATATACATATATACATATATACATATATATATATATATATATACACACACACACACACACACATATATATATATACACACATATATACACACACACATACTATATACATACATATACACACACTATCAAGAACTATATGTCCACCAAGGGGTGGAACTTTAAAGGCTCAGAAAGATATTTGTTTTTCTTAGAAAAATGTATACATTTTAGTAAAGATTAAGTAAAATTGGGTACACAGAACAATTATTTTGAATATTTCTGCAGCACATTAACAGCACAACACTATTTCTGTACTTATTAGCTTTGTTGCCCATCTCTAGACTCTCTCCAGTTCCAGCACATCCTTCCTGAGGATTGGTTACCAAAATGTACGGCATACTCAAAGATATGGCTGAACCAGAATTTTATAAATTGGTAGAATTATACATTTCTCTCTTGAGATAGCATGTATTAAAAAAAAAAATGTATCTAATAGGCTACTGGTCTTGCTTGCTGCAGCTTGGCATTGTATGCCATCGCAGAGCCTGTGATCTACTAAATCCCCCAGATCAGTTTCCATCCTTCATTCCCCCAGAGGTTCCACACCTAGCAAGTAACTTGCATTCCTATTTTTAGCCCCCGCGTGCATTACTTTAAATTTATCATTATTAAATCTCATTTTCCATGTAGTTGCCCATTCCCATTTTATCGAGGTCTTTCTGTAAATTTGCAAAGTCCTGTTGTAAGGTTATTAATCTGCTTACAGTAGCTTTGTATTATCAGCAAACACCGAGATTGAACTATTTATACTCGCCTCTAAGTAATTTATGAACAAGTTGAACATTATTTGTCCCTGGACAGAGTCTTGCAGCGCCCCACTCATTCTGAAAATACGCAATTCATCACCACCCTCTGGATGCACTACTGTAACCAGTTTTCTATCCAGGTACACACACATATCAATGCCAACTGACCTCAGTTTGTAAAGTAAGCATTTATGCAGTAGTGTATGCTCACAGGCCTTCCTCTATGCAGCTAACAGCTCACGTCTTCATAAAATGTTAATAGGTTGGAATGGCATGAACAATACTTCATAAAAACATGATGGTTATTACTTATGATACCATTTTCATCAGCAAATGCTTGAAATAGTCCCCGATTACCCCTCCAATAGTTTACAAACTATTTATGTTAGACTGACTGGTCTGTAGTTCCTATGTACTGTATATAGCTCAGCCCTTTTTCTCTATATTAGTTTAACGTTAGCTTTTCACCAATCAGATGGTACCATTCAAAGATTAGGAATAATGGTCCAACAATAAATTGGCCAAGCTCTTTGAAGAGTCTTGGGTGTAAACCATCTGGTCCTGGCAATTTTTTTTTTTTTTTTAAGACTGGCTTACGTTATCCACCAGTGTACAGTCTATGTTGTGTATCTTTAGACATCTTTGTGTACACTTTAGAGTGTATCTGAAGTCCCTCTGTAGACAACATGAGCAGGCAATTTTTTTTAACAGAAGGGACATACACTGTCTCTTCTGCAATAAAATCCCCCTACCTGCCTGCTTGTAGTCTCTTCTGGCACTGTAAAGTAAGCTGTGCATGTGCAGCTTAGCTTATGGTGCTGGGCCAGTCTCCGAGTGCCGGGATGATGGCCTCCGCAACATGCCAAAAGTGATGTCATCCATTGCTGGCTAATGCAGAAACCCAAAAACAGACACTCAGAACAAGATGCCGGCACAGCACCGTTGGGAGAGGCAAGTATGCAGACTTAAGTTCTGCTTTAACGCGGAGTTACACCCACATTTTACACTCCTCACCATCCAGCACTAATGTGTACCCTTAAAGCGAATTGGCTTTTTTTTGGGGCTCACTTTATTTCAACATTTATCTTTTTTCACCTCTTCCTTTATAACCACGGCATTGCACGTCATTTACAGCTTTGCATTGTCTCCTCGGAGATGCGCGTCATCAATCCCAGGAGGCAATAGGCATCACCGGGTCATAGCATGTTCCTGTAACCCGACCTACAAGTGATTAGACTCGCTCATGCCACACTGCGCATGCTGGGTAGCCAGCATGCATGGAATACAGGAAGGAGGAGGACAGTGTGGCTTTGGATGCCCACGAAGGAGATGGCCGCGATCTTCTGAGACTTCACAAAGAAAACAACGCTGCACAAATACTAAAAACGGGCCTTAGTTTACAGCATACATTTATTAGATCACACTAGGCATGAGTATTGGAAGGGTATTTTTATCTAAAAAGAAAAATTTCAGCCCAAACACCGATTTAAGTCTATACTTTGGGTGAAACGCTTCAGAGGAAGTGCATCGACTCCATTTGTTTTCAGTAATAAATCTGTAAAAATGTTGACCAGTCATGTGTGGCTTACTTTTGTCAGTTTTCAGTTGGGTGCAGGTTAGGGCTTAATGCAGGCAAGCTTGTCAAATCATGTACTTAACAGTACATTAACAGTACACGTAACTGAAAATACCTGAATTAACTGGAAAGTGGGGTGGTGTTCATATCGTGATTTAATAAGCTCTATGTCTTCAAACCCAGCACAAAAGCCAACAGATCAAAAATGTATAAATGCAAAGCTACAATTTCATAGACACATCTAGGCTTTACACAAATATAGTTTTCATGCACTTTATCCACTTGCCGACCGCCTCACAACAATATACGTCGGCAGAAGGCCTCATACAGAATCACGAGGCGGCCAGCGCGCGCGCACGCCAAGCTCCTTGAGTCGAGTCATGGGTCCCTGTGATCGCCTCATGGGGAGGAAGAACAGGGAGATGCTAATGTAAACAAGCATCTCCCCATCCTGCCTAGTGACAGTGTCACTGATCTCTGCTCTCTGATCGGAGCAGAGATCAGTGACGTGTCACACACAGCCGCGACACCCCCAATAGTAGAAACATGCCCCAGGACACACTTAACCCACACACTGCCATCTAGTGGTTAACCCCTTCATTGCCAGTGTCATTTACACAGGAATCAGTGCATTTGTATAGCACCGATTGCTGTATAAATGACAATGGTACCAAAATGTGTCAAAAATGTCTGATGTGTCTGTCATAATGTCCCAGTCACAATAAAAAAAAAAAAAAAAAAAAAAAAGCCAAAAAACTATCCCCTATTTTCTGCAAACCAATCGTTTATTGCGATTTTTTTACCAAGAATATGTAGAAGAATACGTATCGGCCTAAACTGAGGGAAAAAAAAAAAATGTTTTTTTATATATTTTTGGGGGATATTTATTACAGCAAAATATAAAAACGAATGCGTTTTTTTTCAAAATTGTCGTTTTGTTCCTAGAGCAAAAAATAAAAACCACAGGGGTGATCAAATACCACCAAGAGAAAGCTCTATTTGGGTAAAAAAAAGGATGTCAATTTTGTTTGGGAGCCACGTCGCATGACCGTACAATTGTCAGTTAAAGCGACGCAGTGCCGAATCGCAAAAAGTGCTCTGGCCAGGAAGGGGGTCAATTCTTCCGGGGCTGAAGTGGTTAAGGAAACAAAAAAAAAAAAAGTCTTCTTCACCTACCTTTAATCTTGGTGATAATTTAGGGCTGTCTATATCAATATTACTGGTCTTCAATGGCTGTTCCAATGAATGCACCTGTGTTAATTACAGAATATGAACTGTGAAATTAGTCATACAGTGGACACTTAGACTCCTATATTATATTAACATGGCAGGTGAAAATGAACAGGGATTCTGAAGTGGAAATGAAACTGCTAGCTGTATGCCTGCCCCACTAGCAACCAACCAGAAGCTATTTTTACAAGACTGTTCACTAAAAGCGTTTATAACCAAATGCCCAACTGGTTTCTAGACGTTTCTGCATGCGGCATTTCAACCCTCTGCACTATATATAAAAAATTGTTATTAAACCTACCATAATTCGTGGAGATATAGAAGGAACCTCAATTTCAGCAGACCTTGTTGGAATCAACTGCTTATCTGAATTAAATTCCTGTGATAAAAGTACAAATACATAATTGATATTTGCAACACACAGGTAAAAATTTTCATGTCATAGCTTACTAAATACAAGTTGGAACACACACTGGCCCCTATATAAACTAGGATCTTATAAATTATATGACAGGAGTTCTTTTAAGTCTCTTCTGGATGCTAGTTTAATGCTCCATACTCCTGATTTAATTGTTTGCTCCTCAATCACAGCAACAATCAAAAGGCAGATCTGTCTATACTATAACCTAGTCTACCTTCAGCAAATAAAAGAAAGCAATAGGTTTGCTTTGGGTATAGGTTCATAACAGTTAAAATACTTAGGAAATGCATGGCTAAGTATATTATATATATATATATATATATATATATATATATATATATATATATATATATATATATATATATATATATATATATATATATATATATATATATATATATATATATATATACATATATACATATACATATACATATACATACATACATATACATATACACACACACACATACACTTTAATCTTTATTTGGTGTCCAAGGCAGGAGGTCATACAGTAATACAAAGAAGACATGGAAAAATCTTCCTAATGGCATGCATGTAATACACTACCGTGTAAGTGCTAAAAGAACAAACTTGGACATATAATGTGTTTTACATCTGTTATACATGCTCCCTTGGGGCCATCATATTTTATTCAGCCTTGAAATGTACATATGGTTTGGGAGATAAAATTTGTAAAATGATGGAAGAGATTCCTTTTTTAAATTATAAAAAAAAATTTAAAAAAAATAATTTAAAAGCAGCATAGGCATCCAAGAAAGTGCTGCCAAGACTGGGTAACAAACTGTCTGCTGAAAGTCCATTGTCCTAGAAAGACTCACCCATTCACATTTCCTCACCACCACCTCACTACAGGAGATCACTCCTAGTAAGCTTTGATGTTAGATGGCATCGGAGTTTATCCGGGTGGATAATATTAATGCACTTCAAGTGACAGTGTTTAGGCCTGCCAAGTGGCGACTGGTGGGTTTATTTTTGAGGGGGTGGCAAATAACCCTTCATCCCTGGGCCGCCAGTGGAGCTGCACTACCCCCTCCCCCGTGGCACTAACACAGCCCCCCCCACTACCCGCTGTCCTTACCCTGGATGCAAGCGGTGAGAGCATGGCAGGCTCGGGGAAAGCTGCTCCAGTGTCCTCTCCTGGAGCAGCTTCCGGGGTGTCTCCTCTCTCCTCTTCCCAGCGCTGGGCGTCCAATAGGATCGCCTGGCGTTTTGGCCAATCGAGAAACAGGTTTCATGCCTGTATCCCGATTGGTCAGGAGGAGGATCAGTGTTGTAACAGCTATCTTTCATTCGCTGTTGCAACACCTGGATGAGCTCCAGATGCAATGCTCTGCATCCCAAGTCCATCCTATTTTTAAGCCTATTAGAGCCTATGGCCAATCTAATTCATATGTCCAGTGACCCGAATGGGGCCAGACACATGAATAGGGGGCATGAATCTATCCACTGCATATAGGGGGTGGCGAGGATAGAGGGGGGTGGCGCCCAAGTGCCATCACATGTGGAGGATCAGATGTGTACATGTCACATGTCCTTCCATACCTGAAAGGCCTGCCCTGGTAACAGGAACAGAAGGAGGATTCCAGCAGAGCAAGGGGTTGCGTAACAACATACATTGTTTTATGGAAACCCCTTCATTTTACATGCTGCCAATACATGGCATGCAGGCTTTAACAGATCTGCACCTTTGTTCCACTTTTCCAAGGCAGCCCGCTACAACACAGCGATGTTAACATCTGTTCTTTGTGTTGTGCTAAATGCAGGTATATTTTGGTAAGTTAGGGTGCCATTTAAAAAATTTTACTTTTTTTAAACCTACTAGTTTATAGTGGTACACAACTAGGGGACACGAGTCCTTCGCCTACAAACCTTGTGCTAAAAGGGTGTCCCGCTTTCTCATTTCAAAAAGTTGACTGGTACATGACAGCGCTCTTGAGCACAGGACTGTTGGAAAATTATTTCTAATTAGTTAAGACAATTTGTCTTACAGATCTGCAAGGTTACAGCTATTTGCTTAGCAGCCACTTGCAGTCCATTTTCTAAGAAAGCTAAAAGTATTCCACTGTGCTGGAACAGGAACACTTCAGCAGCTAATACTATACATTATGAGAGGTTTGTGAACATTCTAATTACCTGTGTTACTTTTTATGGACAATGTACAGTATTATGTGTGGGCTATTTTTAACTCTATGATTATATTATTTTCTTCATACATCTGGCTTCTTTATCCTGTGTTAAAAGCAGTTTGTGCTTCAAGCATAGGATTTAACACTCTTGTATAAATCCCTCACAGATGAACATCAGAAAAATATATATATTTTATTTACCTTTACTGTAATTATTCGGGCCATATCTTCACATAAGCTGTCCTTTTCTGTTTGCTCACATTCAAAGAACTTTGAATAATCTTCTAACAACTTTGCCACAATCTTATTGCATACTTCTTGTTGTTTCATGCCCTCAAAGCCTGGAGACACACTATAAGAAAAGAAAAGAAATTAATAATCATCTTATTAAAAGGCAGGGCTGGATTTCCATTGCTAAAGTCAGTAGGCTCACAACCTTTGGCACTCAAAAGCAACTGATACCTGATAGTATTGCCTCTTTACATAGCCCTAAAGCACTAACCCTAATGATGATGAGGCGCTTTGAAAGGTTGTCAATAGCACATATAAAAAAAATAAAAAATAAATAAATAAATAATAAAAACCATCAACTGCTGCTGACCCCATCGGTATGCATAGACATAAAACCAATCCACTGCAGATCTCATCAGTAGTTCACTTCGCTCTTTTGTGAAAAAGCATTCTTATGTTCGATTGCAGTTTTGAATTTTAGTTCTGCTTTCAATACTATTTCACAAATTCTGATAAACTGACATTACTTGGAATGAGTTCCAATTTTGTGCAACTGGTTACTGGATTTTTAGACCCCAGTCTGTTAGAAGTCATGTTATGTTCCTCTAGCATCCTCAACACTGGTTCCCACCAAGGGATGCATCTTGAGCCCATTACTGTACACAACATTTCTAAGTACAGTAACTGAGCAATCATATTTTGAAGTGTGCAGATAAAGCAGTAGTGGGACTGTTATGAGTCCAAGTATGGGTACAAAGTAGAGAACCTGGAAGTCTGGTGCAAAGTTAATTTCTCCATTAACAAAGACAGGGAGATTATTAGACTTTGGGAGGACCAGCATTAAGCCCCCCCCCCCCCCCCCCCCCCCACACACACACACACATATTGGTGGTGAGGCTGTTGAAAAGAATCCTTGCTTAGATATGTGGGAGTGCACAACTCTGAAAACCTCACCTGGTGCACAAATACAGCCAGCATAGTGACAAAGTCCTATCAACATCTTTATTTTGAGGAGATTGAAGGATGCTGACCTTGGTACTTCAATTCTTAGCTCATTTTAGAGGTGTGTAATGGAAAGCGGGCTTTTTTACATTACTGTTTGGTACCGTTATTGCTGCAGATATACATGCACTGCAGCTGGTGGAAAAAGTAAAAAAAAGGCAGCAATAGGACCACCATAAATAATATTTACAACAGCAGGTATAAGGAGATAACCCTTATTATGCAGGACTCTTCCCATCCTGCTCATAGACTCACAGCATCAGAGCTAGGACCACCAGGCTTTGGAAAAGATTTCCCTGATGCTGTAGGATTGAAAAAGTCTGTATTACCATTAATTATTGCTGATAAACATTACTATTTCTTTTATGGGCATTGCTGCAAATTGATATTGGTAATTTTGCACTTTGTTAGTAGTTTTTTTTTTTTTTTTTTTATGTATGTTGCACCTGCCCAAATTTTACGTTAGCCTGATAGTGACTACCAGGGGTAGGGGTGGCTGACATACATTCTCTGGGTGCAGGTTTGTGGGCATGGTGGGCGATGAACAAGAAAGAAATTAGGCACCAGTCACTTTTATGCTTTTAACAAAAAAAAAAAAAAAAAGTTTTTTTCAGAACAGGAAAAATGTGTGAGAGAGGGGACAAGGGCACAGGACACCCTTAACAACAATCAGCAACAGACAAATACAAAAATAGGTCAGGTAAGGTAGACCACTGTAAAGGAAAAAGAGCCTTTAAGCTGAATCAGCACATCTGTACTTTGTAGGATAGGCCGTCTCCTCTGGTAACTGAACTTTTCTCAAAGCTTCATACACCGGTTCCCTTGGATGAGTTCGCTCTGAAGTCCTCCCAGCCACTTCATAGCCTCCAGCTCATGAAGAGTCCCCTCTGGTGTTTCTATAGAACTCCATCCCTCTAGAATAAATTCCAGATCTTTGGTAGACTTTCCTCTGGATAAACGTGAAAACTCAGATAGGCCCCAGACAGGCCGAGCAGCCGGAAGCCACCTGGATAAGCCTCAGGCTTCAGGCCTAGCAGCCAGGAGTTGGATACACATCCACCCAGGCCGAAGCCCTGGGTAGGAAGACTGACCCTGGTCACCTGAATTCTTTCCATTAAATAGCTTTTCCCAGCTTGTTCAGCCGCAAATAAGATTGGCTGAGAAAAGTATGTTATCCATAACTTAGGTAGGTGCAGCTCATCACTCTAATGTCAGAGGCAACAGCACCACCACCTGACAGAAGGGAGAAGCCACAACTTAGTACAGAAGTCATTTAAACCATAAATACTACAAATTAGCCAGGTGGGCTACCACCCAGCACAACTAAATTTACCTGCAGCCCCATTCTAGGGACAATGGGCTACATGTATTATGTTTACATACTTATTTGATTTTATTACTGTTCACATAAATCAGAGTAGCTTTTTTCCTCCTTTTCACGCATCACATTTTTGGAATGACAATAAAAATATTCTAATATTATTTCAAATAACCTTCCACCATGGTGTAAAATATCTACAAGTTACCTTTTAGCAACAATCACTGCATGCACCAAGTATACCATAGCACAAAGTCAGTTGTGAAAGTCTCTGCAGGAACCAACAGTCAATCTCCCAATCTTAAATATGTTGTCACTCAATGTGGATGGGAAATTTCTCACTGTGAGAATACAATGTCTCATCAGGAGCGGACTAGCCAGTGGCACTGATTGTGATTGGAATGTAAATGCAAGGAAAACAAGTAACCCCAATGAGATAATACAGCAGAATGCTGAATAATAAGGGATGGAAGAAAGTAGGGTTTTTTGCAAAAATAAAGACACAAAGGCTAGCCAGACATTTTACTAATTTTCCTTTAGAATTACTGTTGGAATGTAACATGGTTTTATATCCTATATTTCAGGATTTTTACTGCCTGGTTGATACAGACATTTGGCCTATGTTGGAAACTGCCATCTTGGAATACCAGTACAGAAAGTTTACCGAGCAGGGTGTTCATGACAAGAAGTCATAAATGGGAATTTATATCCCAACATGATGTTCTCGCATAGGCCTCCTGATGCGATATAGGGGGGTAAAGGAGCCCCAGATAAGAACTCCTGGGAAGGTTACACCAACATGAGAGGCCAGCTGTTAATGAAATATGACCTGGGTCAAAAACAGCGATTCATGGACTAATGGTGTCCCTAGTGGAGATACAGCATGCTTCCGGGAAGATGGGCAAGAGAAGAATATACTTCCTGGTGATTAGGAAGAACGACCTTATGGATTATCATTTGACAGACGGGCAGTGGGCGTTTGTGTTGGTGGTGTCTGAGTGAGCTTTAAAAGTAAAAGGCCTGCTTTTTTTTTTTTTTGTCCTCAAGCCCAGCCAGCATAAAGAACCTGAAAGGAAGGACTTGGGGTATTGTATCACCTCACCTCTCATTTTATATGCTCTGTAATTTTTTTTTTTTTTTTGTGTATTATGTTAGCATTCCTACTTCCTTGTTAAATAAATGAGATCTTTGCTTATTTAAGCAGTGTGTTTAGTTTTATAGCTAACATTGTTATCATATTATCACTATTAACTTTATCAGCGCTTTGATAGACAAGATAACACACATTTATAATAAACAGGGGAAATCCAAATCAATCCACATTTATTTCAATTATCAAAACCATATAATGAGGTCAAACCTAAACACTTTGAATTTGTACGCAATCAGACAGGCCCTTGCACTACATAGTTGAAGGTAAATCTAAAGGCAATTGAACAAGAAAATTGTATAATGTATGGCCAGCTTAACTCATGTTAGCAATCTGTTAATGTATACCAGCCTGGGAGACAGATCTAGATTTTAATATAGTTCTTTCTTAAAGTGGAACTAAACCCATCAATTTAACCATTTCCAAAAACCGTTTCAAGCCATGCCATGAATGATAACTATCAAAATTGCTTGTCAAGCCTTCAAATGGTTAGCATCATAACTGATCGTATGTGCAGCACCATGGCCACTAAACACGAAAGAGAGGAGAAGATTACAGTTTCTTGACTGTAAAAAGGACAGTAGGGTTTAGTTCCACTTTTATATGGTAGAGGAACTTTACAGCTTTCCTATCAGTCATAGTGGGCAAATGTCTGTGCTAACCATAACGACCAATGTATGCACGAAAATTACCTGTTTTTGGTTGCATGTATAAAGTATACATGTGCCCAAACATGCACACTTTCTTGATGTCACATTGTGTTCCAATGAGTAATATATGGCATGTAATGGTTATTGCTACAGATCATCATTACAGCACACTGGACGGCAGGGGAAAAAAAAATGTCAACATGACAGACCTTGCATTATAATGGGTTTGAAGACTACAAAGTAGTCAAATATGACAACTTCCGAAAGAGTCAATTCTCTAGCACAGTTCCTCCCCCCTCTCCTTGCAAGTGTAGCGGATGACATTTTGGACAAAGTGTCACTCATGTGCAAATTTTGTTTTTGCCTCAGAACAGTAGTGTGGTTCTGAGGGTTAATTATGTAGGTTTGACTTTGACATCAGTTTGGCTGGGCTGTGTTAGAAGTTCTGCTTGGTCATGTGTATACAGTGAGGTGCACATGACAAGCCAGAACCAGGCCTGGTTGGACGTTTTGGGTATCAGCCTTCTCGGAACCAATCAGTGGGTGTGCCGGGCCCTGCTGAGGAGTCTGGGAAGGGGTACTTAAGATGTTGAGGTCACGTGTTCAGTAGGAGTTCGTGAGGCCCGTGTGGTCTGGTCTTCTTTCCAGGACCGGGGTAGCCCCGTGAGGGGTCCCGTTCACAGGGTGTTCGACATCCCGCAACATGCTTCTGTCAGTTACCCCCAATAGACCTGCCTGGTCTGGGGTAGGGATCCGTCTGTTCCCGAGTCTTGGAACTGGCTGGTCCGAGGCACAGTAACTGAGGGAGGATTCAAGGTATCTGGGTGTGCTCTCGGCTTGGAGAGGCACCGCAGCTCGGGAAAGTGACCGGGGGAGGACTCTTCCCATCCTGAGAAGTGCCTGGTTACTGAGTTGGGAAGGACATTGACGAATCCACGCCTTTTCCAGTACTATCAAGGAGACAGAGAACATTCCAGGTACTGAGGAAAAAGGTTCCTATTCACTTTCAGTTACAACTTGTCCATGTTGTGAGATTTTACAAGTTCTGAATCCATGTGCTGATCGCCATGATCTCTGGTTAGAGATCTGTTCAGCTTGGAAGTGCCTAGCTGTGAGTGGCTACTCTCTGGGTGGTACTAGAGACTTGGTTATGTCTGCAGTTCAAGGAGTTCTTCACACTTGCCCTCTGTTCCTATACGAGACTGTGTTGTTGGATGTTACCCCTGCAAAATAAAATCTTTCAAAAAGGACTTTATTGGGGGCGTGGCTTGCACGCTGAAGGGGGTGTGGCTTGCGCGCTGAAGAAGATGGCTGCTTAAGCCTAGAGCTCTCCACAGCCGGCCGTTTAACAGCAAAAAACAGGCAGATATTTTCCTCTAAAAACATACCTAAATACTCTGCAGTACTCCTGGGACAGTAGGGGCAATAATGTCTCACAAAAGAGGACAAGAAAGGGGACCAAAAAAGCTGTCATCATTTACATTTAAACAGAGCAGTGAGCTGACTAAAATCCAAGATGGCGCCGCCGGAGCTGTGAGGAAAAATAATAAAACTCACACAAACCTTTCTGCTAGCCATCCACCTGAAATGTATGAGGAATTATCATCCTCATATTCTAATGGCTCCTCTCAACTATCCCCAACATCTCAGGGACCGCAAAATCGCGGATGAAGCTGGATTTATCTCGTCAGGCAGCTGATACTGTGAACACAGCTCTGCATAGTGATAATGCTATGTCCTCATTACAGACATCTATAGCTGCTTTCCCAACATCAGGTCAGCCAGTACTAGATACCACAATGAAAGAAATGCTTGCGTCATTACAATCATCTATTATATCTAATCTATCCTCCATGATTCATAAATGCTCTCTTGATATGAAACATATGGATGGTAGACTGCAATACGTTGAAAACAAAATGGAGGAATGCACTGAAACAGTGAATGAGCTAGTGGATGCATGTACAGAACAAAAAGATGATTCCATGTGGGTCAAGATGAAACTGGCAGATCGAGGACCACTCACGTCGAAACAACATTAAAAATGAGAGGAATACCAGAGTCAGTTCTACCTATGGACTTGCGTAACTATGCAAATACACTATTTTCTACATTATTGCCAGAATTATCGCCGATTGAACTTACAATCGATTGTATTCATAGAATTCCCAAACCAAAACATCTAGAAGAATCAATTCCCAGAGATGTTAATCTGCGAATTCATTTTTATCAAGCTTAAGAGCAAATCCTCTCCAAAGTGAGGGAGCTAACTACTCTGCCACCACCATACTCAGATATACAATTATTCGCCGATCTCTCGCAATTTACACTACAAATGAGAAGACAGCTCAAAACTGTAACAAAGGCATTATCTAATCATAAGATCACATACAAATGGAGACATCCAGCCACTATCTTGACCACTTACAAACGGGAAACATTTTGCTATATCTACCATTGAAGATGGCATGCAATTACTCCAGACATGGGGTATTATAGTTGATCTTCCACACAACACCCCTGCCTTGAAGGAAAAACCTAATTTGTTCCACTTTGGACAAAAACGTGAACAAAATAGAATTAAATACAAATGAACTACTCCTGCCTGTTAAATGCATTACTGACATATACGGTCTGGTTTGATGCTCAATACCTTACTACTTGAACTTCACCCCCTATCTTGGTCAGCATTCCTTTGAGTGGATTACTGCTGACTCTTGGAAAAAAAAAATTCTTTACTCTTATTTTTTATTCGCTCTTTTATATTTCTAATAAATTTTTTTTTTTCCTCTTGCAATATATATTGCCAAATAACTACTAATAACTCGTTTTTTCATAGGTTTGAAAAAAAAAAAAATCTACATTGTTGTGTGCATGATTTAATAGTAACTGTGAACTGATCATATAACAAATACTTAGATATTTAGTTTAAGCGTTATAGAAACTACAGAATATTCTTTTAGGAATATATAGAATTATAGTAACATCTAATTTTGATATATATTAATATGTCTTTCAAAATATTGTCCCTAAATGCAAGGGGACTGAATCACCCAGCGAAACGAACCTCTATGTGGAGGTCTGCCTTATCCTTTAATTGTGACATATTATGTGTTCAAGAGACACAATTTGGGGGAAGATGGAAACTGCTAAGATCCCAGGAAATAATCTATCAATATGGATTCCTTCCATGACACTTGGAGCCAAGATACCTTCTCGCATCTCCCCAACAATATTAGCGACACTTAAATCCTGGGTTCGATTTCTGCATCTAACTTCCTCACACCCTCTTCCTACCAAAGTCCAAATTCCGCTAAATACTCTACATCATTTCATTTAGACAAACTCATTTACACCATGGATAAAGAAGGGAATTAAATATCTATCTGATCTACTTGATAATGGGGTGATCAAACCATTTCCTACACTTCAAAATAAATTTCAATTGCCAAATTCAGATTTATTCCTCTACATTCCGAACTAAGAATTGCATTTCCAACCTCCCATCATGGACCTATAATGTTCCCCAATCGGCTTGGTCCTTCCTTAAGATCTCCGTACATAAACAAAAAGGGATCTCTCTTTTCTATAATCTTCTTCAACAAAAAAGTGTGTTTACAAAGACTATCCCTTTAATTAGATGGGAAGAAGACTTAGGATACACCTATACAGTTGACCAATGGGAAAAAGCTTGTAACACCACATATAAAGCCACATGCTGTTCTACATTATGGGAAGTATCCATTAAATTGACTCAACGCTGGTATCTTACTCCTGAGAAAATATCTAAAGTCAACGGCACATTTGACAACAAATGTTGGAGATTGTGCAGCAAAAAAGGTGATATGTTGCAGTCATTTTGGACATGCCCTAAACTTGGGAAGTATTGGGAACAAATGTTTCAAGTTATGTCTGAAATTACCAAAACAGTCATTCCTCAAAATCCCTCACTGGCTCTATTATCCATTGATCTTGATCAATATCCTATCCAGTTTAGAAATGTGTTTACACATATTTTGCTGTCAGCCAAGATCAGAATAACTGGACAAATCCTGATCCTCCTTCCATAAAAAGTGATAGAATCGACTCAAACTCATTACATTTATGAATCAATTCTAGCTCTTCGGCCTCTCAAAAAAGAACATACTCATAAAATATGGCAGCCATGGTTAAAATGGGCTAGTCCCCAAAACATTGCACGAGTTTTTTGTTCCTAGATAACTTGAATTAAAAAATTACTTACCCCGCTCTAATATTTTAATCTTTGTTTTGTATCTATTAAATGACAGGTTACTATTACTGTCCCGAACACAGTTTAGCACCCATAGGGGTGTTCGGGAATATATTTAGGTTCATCATCTTTGAATTACTTAACCACTTTCAGACCGGACCATTTCGCTGGTAAATGACCAGAGGTCTTTTTACACTTTGGCACTGCGCTGCTTTAACTGGTAATTGCGCGGTCATGCAATGTTGTACCCAAACAAAATTTGCGTCCTTTTCTTCCCACAAATAGAGCTTTCTTTTGATGGTATTTGATTGCCTCTGCGATTTTTATTTTTTGCGATATAAACGTAAAAAGACCGCAAATTTTGAAAAAAAATGATATTTTCTACTTTTTGTTATTAGAAAAATCCAATAAACTCAATTTTAGTCATACATTTAGGCCAAAATGTATTTAGCCACATGTCTTTGGTAAAAAAAAAGTCAATAATTGTATATTTATTGGTTTGCGCAAAAGTTGTCACATCTACAAACTAAGGTACGTTTTCTGGAATTTACGCAGCTTTTAGTTTACGACTGCCTATCTCATTTCTTGAGGTGCTAAAATGGCAGGGCAGTACAAAACCCCCCCAAATGACCCCATTTTGGAAAGTAGACCCCCTAAGGAAATTGATAAGAGGCATGTTGAGCCCATTGAATATTTTATTTTTTTGCCTCAAGCGATTGAATAATGACAAAAAAAAAAATTTTTTTTTTTTTTTACACAAAGTTGTCACTAAATGATATATTGCTCACACATGCTATGGGCGTATGTGAAATGACACCCCAAAATAAATTCTGCTGCTTCTCCTGAGTATGGGGATACCACATATGTGGGACTTTTTGGGAGCCTAGCCGCGTACGGGGCCCCGAAAACCAAGCACCGCCTTCAGGCTTTCTAAGGGCGTAAATTTTTGAGTTCACTTCTCACTACCTATTACAGTTTTGAAGGCCATAAAATGCCAAGATGGCACAAAACCCCCACAAATGACCCCATTTTAGAAAGTAGACACCCCAAGCTATTTGCTGAGAGGCATGTTGAGTTCATGGAATATTTTATATTTTGCCACAAGTTGCGGGAAAATTACAAACTTTTTTTTTTTTTTTTTTTTTTTAACAAAGTTGTCACTAAATGATATATTGCTCATGCATGCCATGGGCATATGTGAAATGACACCCCAAAATAAATTCTGCTGCTTCTCCTGAGTACGGGGATACCACATATGTGGGACTTTTTGGGAGCCTAGCCGCGTACGGGGCCCCGAAAACCAAGCACCGCCTTCAGGCTTTCTAAGGGCGTTACAGTTTTGAAGGCCATAAAATGCCAAGATGGCACAAACCCCCCCCAAATGACCCCATTTTGGAAAGTAGACACCCCTAAATTTAGGGGTACACTAGTCAGACTAGGTAATAAATGGCGGGTGCCCTGAAACTATAAAAAAATAACTAACCAACCAGCGTCACCTGTAACAGTTATATGGTGATCACTGGTGAAAGGGTTAACTAGGGGGCAATTAGGGGGCTTTATGCGGTAGTATATGGGGGTCCCTGGCGCTATAAAAAGCTGAAGCGAACCTAAATACCTACCTGCCTAACTAGCGTCACCTGTGACACTAATACAGCGATCAGAAAAACGATCGCTTATTAGGCTGGGTTCACACTGGAGCGATGCGGGAACGCCACGAATGCGCGGCGGGTTCCCGCATCGCATGCCTCCCGGCGGCAGTTCACACTGCCCTATGCGAACTGCTGGGAGTGTCAGTGAAATGTTACTGACACCCCCAGATCAGTTCGCATATCGCAGTGCGATCTGCAAACTCGGATCGCATGGTGTGAACACCCATGCGATCCGATTCTGCTGCGGGCCAAAAAAAGGGTCCCGTGCGAATTTGCGGCGGGTGCGGCGGGTGTGGCGGGTGCGGCGGGTGCGGCGAATGGCTGAACTCGAATCGCACAGAGATCGGATGTGATTTGCACTGCAGTGCGGTGCGAATCACATTCGTTCTCATAAACCGCTGCAATGTGAACCCAGCCTTAGTGACACTGGCGACGGGGGGTGATCACGGGGTTAAACCTTTATTGGGGGGGTTAGGGGGGTACATTAGAACTAAAGGGGGCTAACTCTAACTGCCCTAACAGTTATTACAGTCACAAATGACACCAATGCAAAAAAAAAAAAAAAAAAAAAAAAAAAATGACATTGGTGTCACTGTGACTGGGGGGCAGGGGTAATTGGGGGGGTGATCGGGGGGTAAAGGGGGGGTGTGAGTGTGCCTGGCATGTTCTACTGTGTGTGTAGAGTGTTGGTGCAACTTACTGATCCGCTCTCCTCCGTGTCGGAACGAAAAATACCGACACGGAGGAGAGAATACATCACTTCCTCTCCTGTGTTTACATTACAGGAGAGGAAGTGATGTCACCGGGGATTTCTATTCGTCGGGAGCGATCGCGAGGGGGTGGCCATGAATGAATGGCCGTCCCCTCGTCCGGGATCGCTCCCGTACGAATACCGACCGCCGCAGGCACCGGGCGGGGGCCCGATCGGGCCCCCGACCCGCGGGAGGCAAGGGACGTACATGTATGTCCTTATGCCTGCCCGTGCCATTGTACCGACGTACATCGGCGTGCGGCGGTCGGCAACTGGTTAAATTGGCAGTATATAAATATATGAAGATAATATTGATATTACTTTTGTGTATTGTCTCCACAATGGATGTATTAAATAACCTCCCGATCGTTATCTTTATTATCCCGATTATAATTGAGATAATTAAATGTGGTTTTCTTTATATTATATTTTTTATTATTTTTGGATACTATTATCTATGTATCTAAATACTGTAACTGATCTGTTATTTAGTCATAATTTCTGTCATTTGTCTTGATAAAAATTTAAACTTTAAAACTATTGATTAAAAAGGACTTTATTGGTGTCAGCGTCCAAGTTGTTGGGTATCAACCCTGAGAACCCCTAGACGTGGAAGAACAAGCCAAGCGGAGGTAACTGGTAAGCCCTAGTCCTCTGCAATAGTTTACCTACTGTCTATACTGTCCCAGATTTTCATCCCCCATGCTGTGTCTATGTACACAACCTTTTATGTAGCAACCTGGGGTGGAGTAAGGCCTGATTCACACCTATGCATTTTTAGTGCTTTTTGCATTTTGCAGATTTGCACTACAGAACGTGTTCCATAGGAAACCATGTTAAATGGACTGCAGTGCAAAAAGCACTAAAAGTGCATAGGTGTAAATCAGGCCTAAAGGGGAATACTATAGAGTCACTTGAGTGACAGATCTGAGTATGCTCGGGCTATTGACACCACATCCAAGATGGCAGCCCCATCAGCAGTCCCGGGGGTTTGGAATATCTACATGTACATATACCTGATGGGAACATTGTTATGTAGAATGGCCTGGTGACGGGGTCTCTATAACATATACCGGTCATCACTATAATGTTTCTAAAAATGAATAGGAGGTTCAAATATAAGTATTTACATATTTCAGGGTAGAAACACTGGGTAGTCAATGACCACAATTTTGTAGTGAACAGCAAAATCTTTGAAAAAAAATAAACTATTTACTACTCCTGAAAAGCACAGTAGAGTCTTCTTAGATTACGGATTTTTCTTTTTTAGGGCAGTGGGCAATATTTTAGAGTCATTTATTCTAAACTACATGCAGCCGTTTCAAACTTTGGCCATCCATAGTGCAGTGGTCAGAAACCATTGCTATGAAGTAGATTTGGGACCCAACCAGCATGAATAACCATTAAAACGATAAATTCACCTGTAATGTCTGGCTCCAACACATTCTTCCTCCAGCTTGTACCTCTGTAAAGGCTAAATTGAAAATAACTGGCAGCAATTTAGGAGAAGACACCACCTATTAACTTTCTGTAACCCCACAGAATAAAACAAAATTCAAGGAGGTTTTTTTTTTTTATTTAAAGCTGAACTCTAGGCAAGCAGTGTACAGTCCTGAATTTGGGCTGGTATCAGCCTTTTGCAATGTCACCCTGGCTTGCACACTATGCATTAGCTCAATCTCACAGATACAGTTCGGAGTGCTACAACCCAAAACCATGTATTCTGCTGTTATTTCCCCAAGTATAATGGAATTTGAGTAAGCACATCACAAAACAAAACATTGAAGCAAAAAAATCATATGTATATAAAGGAATATACATATTCACAAAGCATACAGGGTACTCTTAGTCCATTGACATTTCTTCCGGCTTTCTAAGGCCGCGTACACACGGGCGGATTGTCTGCCCAACTAAGTTCGTCAGACAATCCGACAGACAGTCCGTCCAAACTTTTGAATGAACGGACTTGCCCACACACGGCACTTTTTGAGCGGACTAAGTCCGCCATACAATCCGCTCAACTTTTGAAATGAACGGACTCGCCCACACACGCGGAGGAAAGTCGGCTCATTTCGAGCGCGTCTCCAGGTAGGCGGGGCCCGCGAAGGAGACGTCGCTGGCCCCGCCGCCTGGAATGGACTTAAAGGGGAACCCCAACGCCGAAAAAAAAATCGGCGTGGGGGTGCCCCCCAAGTCCACAACAGACCCTTGTCCGAGCACGCTACCCGGCCGGACAGGAAAGGGGGGCGAGCGAGCGCCCCCCCCTCCTGAGCAGTAACAGGCCGCGTGCCCTCAACATGGGGGGTGCCTTGGGGAAGGGGGGGCCGCGCGGCCCCCCCACCCCAAAGCACTTTGTCCCCATGTTGATGAGGACAAGGGCCTCTTCCCGACAACCCTGGCCGTTGGTTGTCGGGGTCTTCTGTCGCCGCCGCCTTCCGTTCTTCTTCTTCTCCAGGAGATGTTGCCTCGACGATCTCTCCGGCCGGAATGCCAGGGCCGCGCTGCGTGGCCACTTATATAGTGACAATGGGGCGGTGTCACATGGTATATGTCACATGGGTTGGTCACATGGGTTGATGTCACATGGGGACTATGACATCGTAAGGGGCGGGGTCACCATGTGACACCAACCCATGTGACATATACCATGTGACACCGCCCCATTGTCACTATATAAGTGGCCGCGCAGCGCGGCTCTGGCATTCCGGCCGGAGAGATCGTCGAGGCAACATATCCTGGGGAAGAAGAAGAAGAAGAAGAAGAAGAAGAAGGGAAGGCGGCGGCGACAGCGACAGAAGACTGGGCCACCGCCTGTAAAAGAGCTAGAAGAAGGCGCGGTGGCCCGGCAGAAGAACCGAAGAGGGGGACAAGACCCCCGAAGTCGGGAGAAGAGGCCGGCGGCGGGGAGGAAGAAAGCCGGACTCCTCCGCTAGCAAAAGAGCTACAAGATGATAGCGGAGGAGTCCGGCGAGAAGACCCCCGAAGACGGAAGACCCCCGGAGCTGTGCAATAAAATATTTTAACCCTGTGTTGTGTTTTTTTTTTGTACTTTTTTTCACAGGTGAATGGGTAGGGGTACATTGTACCCCATACTCATTCACATAGGGTGGGGGGTCGGTATCCGGGGGCCCCCTTATTAAAGGGGGCTCCCGGATTCCGATAAGCCCCCCGCCCGCAGACCCCGACAACCAACGGCCAGGGTTGTCGGGAAGAGGCCCTTGTCCTCATCAACATGGGGACAAGGTGCTTTGGGGTGGGGGGGGCCGCACGGCCCCCCCTTCCCCAAGGCACCCCCCATGTTGAGGGCACGCGGCCTGGTACGGCTCAGGAGGGGGGGGGGCGCTCGCTCGCCCCCCTTTCCTGGCCGGCCGGGTAGCGTGCTCGGACAAGGGTCTGTTGTGGACTTGGGGGGACCCCCACGCCGATTTTTTTCGGCGTTGGGGTTCCCCTTTAAGTCCATACCAGGCGGCGGGGCCCGCGACGTCTCCGTCACGGGCCCCGCCTACCTGGATACCCGCTCGAAATGAGCAGACTTTTCTCCGTTCTCTCATTTCGTCTGCTCATTTCGAAAGTACAGCGGACTGGCATACACACGGGCGGACTGTCCGCTCAAACCAAGTTTGGACGGACCATCTTACGGAAATTCCGTAAGACTTTGTTCGTCAGACAGTCCGCTGAAAAAGTCCGCTGAAGCCCACACACGAGCGGACTGTCCGCTCAAATGTGTTTCGGCGGACTAAGTTGGGCAGACAGTCCGCCCGTGTGTACGCGGCCTAAGGCTTCATGTACACGGGACATTTTTACAACCTCTCCTGAACGATTTAACTTGACAGATAGTAACCCATGCGTTTGCATTTTAGAAGCGTTTCTAGAAAAAAATAAATGTTTTTTTAAATGGCCAAACACAAAAAACGCCTATAAACGAAACATGGGTTACCACGTTTGGCATCTGAAACATCGGAAACTTTGGCGTCTGAACCCATTTTTTTTTGCTTTGGAAGAAACGCTGTTAAAACGCAACTGCCTAAAAACACCAATAAACGAGACTGTAAATGGTCACATAGGATAACATTGAAGGAGTTCAGGGACAGTTGAAAAAAGCGTCCAACTACCTCTGAACGTGCGTTTAGCAGCGTCCTGTGTACATGTGGCCTAAAAAGGCCTCTAAACTCAACTGCCTAAAAACGACATTAAACTAACCTGAGTACTGAAAAAAGCAGCTAACTGCCTCCAAGTGTCCATTTACAAGCAGCAGCGTACATGAGGCCTAAGCCCCCATGTACATGGGACGCTGAGGCAAAGTCCTCTGAATTTTTTTGACACATTGAAACCGCCGTTTAAAACGCCCATTTAGCCGCATTTGCGGCTAAATGCAGTGTTTATTAAGATTACCTAATTTAAGACCCTCCCCAAGCTCAAAAAACATTGTTGGTTAACTATTTCAGCCATTTTGACCAGAGTGAGTAGCAGTGAGTAGCAGCAGCAAAGAGCAGTTGTCTACATGTATTTGCCTCGATTTCTGTGATTGTCCACTTGCCACCCATAAGTTGTGGACTGTCCACGTCACCTGCCACAAGTTGTGGATTTTCCACTTGCCACGTCACCTCCCACAAGCTGCTTGTTCAAATCTAACATATGGGTCAAATTCCAATTATACTTCTGATAACTGCAATGCTAGTGGTGTATTGGAATGGATCAAGGGCTCATTAGGGTATATAAATGGTTTATGAATCATTGCAAGCTATTTTTTTTTTTTATATTTTATATGTTTTTTCATCATTTTTGAGATTTTTAATGGCCAAAAAAATAGGGCACCTTTAAAACGCTTATAAACATAAAACGCGGCTAAACACCGGTACCACATTTAGCCGCGTTTGCCGTCTGAAACGTGGAAATCTTCGGTGTCTGAACCAATTTTTTTGCTTTCAAAGAAACACTTAAACGCAACTGCCTAAAAACAGCAATAAATGAGACTGTATGCATGGTCACATAGGATAACATTGAGTTCATGGTCAGTTTTAAAAAAGCGTCCAACTGCCTCTGAACGTACGTTTAGCAGCGTCCCGTGTACATGGGGCCTTACGGAAAGTGAAAAAAAAATTTGGACGCCGAGTTTAGAGGCATTTCACGTGCTAAATGCATCTAAAACGGCAACTCGCGTTTAGATGCGTTTCGTTTACAGGCGTTTTTCATTTTTGGCTATTAATGTTGACTATGTAACTTTGCAGTCCAAAGCATCAGATATCTGTGATAAATTCAATTCATTGTACATAACGGCAGTGATCCAGGAAGTGCTAAGCACAACCTGAGATTTAACTATTTGCAACCCAGCAGATTTATATTTTTTTTCCTTAAGATCTCTTTTAATGTAGGCATACTGTAAAATGTAACCTAATCCCTAAACCAAACCTTTGACCTACAGCAAGGCAAAATAAAAAAATATATTTAATACATCTCTGCAATACATACATCCCCAGGTTTTATCCCATTAAAAACCCTACAAGTACAGAAAAGTACCTGGTGATCTGTCAGAAGTGCACTCACCTCCTCAAAGTCTTGTTGTGGGCCAACAATACACCACATTTTTGTGGACTGAGGGGGTATCAGCCCTGCTCAGTGTCCAACTACTTAAAGCAGAGTTCCACCCAAAAATTGAACTTCTGCTTTAAGGGAAGGTAACCCCCTGACATGCCACATTTGGCATGTCACTTTTTTGGGGGGGAGCGGAAACCCTCTTTTTAGAGGATTTCAGCTCCCACTTCCTCCCGGGGCACCGGAAGCAAGTTCACCTCTCCCCCCTCCCTCTCGGCAATCATCTGGGACATGTCACAGGTCCCAGATGATTGCCTGGCCAGTCACAGCTCGGCTCACGCATGCTTCGTTCCCCCGCATCGCTGGACCCTGGGACAGGTAAGTGTACGATTATTAAAAGTCAGCACTGCAGTATTTGTAGCTTTTTTTTAGTTGGATCTCCGCTTTAAAACTCCTACTCTTAGCCCTTGTACACACGGTCGGACATTCCGATAGACAATGTCTGATAGGACAGTGTGTGGGCTCCATCGGACTGTTTCCGTCTGGGCTATAAAATTTTCCAACAACATGATCCGATCGGACTTTGGCCGATCATGTGTAGAGAATTCCGATTGGACAAAGTGCCACGCATGCTCAGATCAAATTCCTAGACCAAAGCTATTGGCTACTAGCCTGAACGTAGTCCTGTCCTAATGAAATAACGTCATCACGTTACGAACGTTCAGATTTTCTGACAACTTTGTCCGACTGTGTGTATGCAACAGTTTCGGCCAAAATCCGACGGATTTTGTTGTCGGAATGTCTGACCGTGTGTACAAGGGCTAAGGCCAGCCATAGACGGACAAATTTATTTTGCTCGATTCCCCCATCAAAACAGACAATGTCAACAGGGAAATCCCTTCTACAGAGCCATTGCGATCTCCAAGTGGGGAGGGGGTGTTGCTAGTAGCTATAACAGCTGCTAGCAAAAGTCACATGCAAAATCCAGCAGGCTCAATTGATCAACTAGGGTACATTTAGCCTGCCCATACATGGTTTGAATTGTGGCTGGTTCAGCAGATTTATACAGTCTATGGCTGGCTTTATAAAGTTTTTTGCACTTACTAGATATAACAAAATGCTTTCAGTTATATTAAACAGACCAAAAGGGAGCAAATAAGAAAAGTTCCTTATCGAGGTTGCAACATGATGCAGAGTGCTACCCTTTCTCTCTGTGGGAAATCAGTGATCTCTTTTGCTCTCTGCTGAATAGAGCCAGAGCTCACCAATCAGTGGGGTACATAAGCATTGCTAATTGCAGAGCTTTAGGTCTGACTCAGTAGGGTGCAGGTCAAATCTCTGCAATCAGACCACTTCTTCCCCACTGTAAGTCACATTTGTTTTGATCCTCTTAGAACATACTGTAGTTAGCGGACCTAAACGGAGGGTTTGATTTGGTTTTAAACTTAATCTAGGGGTAGGCAACCTCAGCACACCAGCTATGGTGAAACCAGGGGCTTATGTACAGAGGTCACAATTGCAACCTGGCCCCCTGTACACTTGGATTGGAGGGGGGCATATAGAGGAACTGATCCCCCTCTCTGCAGGAAGAAGGAGGGGATTGGTTCCTCTACATGCCGCCCACTGTCACTCCTATCCACCTCCTGCTGTGTTTGGGCTCCTGTGTCCTCCCCTGGTCCCCCTCATCCCCCGCAGTGCTGCACGATTACCCCCTTTACTCTCCTGCAGGCTGATGACGGGGATCTGTCAGGATGAAGAGCAGGGAAGGGGCCAGTAAATATGACATTTACTGGCCCCTTCCCTGTATTAATGAATAGAGTCAGTGATCTGTAGCAACTTACTGACTGTTCTTTAATAACTGATGCATAGCAAAATGTTTACTATGCTTCAGTTTATGACTATACGGGAAGCTCTGTAGAGTTTTTCCTATCCATTCATTCTGGGGCATAAAAAAAAAAAAAAAAAAAAACACACAACATTTTCTAAGAAAGATTAAAAATATGGAATGGAAAAAAACAAACAAAAAAAAAAACAAATAAACACACCACACTGACTGTGGCGGAACTACCAAGGTTCCAAAAGTCGCACTTGCGACCGGCCCTGGTGTTCTGCCACTGCCTTCTTTCATTAGGGTGAAACTACAAAACTCATCATCCCTCTGCCTATGGGGGGGTATGCCTGCGGCTGTCGGAGTCCAGCAATCTCTGATGTGATGTGAATTTCCACAACAACTTGACCCCTAACATAAACCATTAAAATTAACCTAACTGCGAACCCTTGTTATAATGATGAAATATTATTACACCCATATAGCAGAGAAAGGTTTCCATGCCAATATCATGTCAGTCAGAATTTCCAGTGAGAAGCTTTTGGTGCCAGTGTCTATTGATCCATGAATATCACTGGATGTTTGCGTCACAGTAATAGCAGACTTGTAACATACTTAGAAATATTGCTACTGGGTGCAGAGGCTCCCTAGACAAAGGGTGCAATGAGTCATGCGCATTGACGGAACAGTAAATAACCTGATCATTAGTGTATAGAAAACTTGATTATGTGACACTGATAACAAGTGAGTTTCTGTTTAGCCATATCAATCACGTGAACACATCAGTTGTAACATCCGTACTAAAAGACTGCCACGTACACCAGTAGGACATGACATATATAACTAGCTACACACACTTGATTTATGAAAAAATTAAAAGCTTGGGAAAAAAAAAAGGGAGCCATTATGAGAGAAAATACACACAGGACTGAAAAAAAAATAAAAAATAAAAATAAAAACACAAGACATGAGAAAAATTCATAAATCAATACTAAGTCCACAGAACAAAGATAAATTGTGAAATACAGGCCAGTCATAGTTTAATTGTATTTGCCATGCTAGTAGGTATAGTGAGTGAGTAAAACCAAAGTACAATAATCTGTATACTTATTTACATAGTGGTTTCCTTTATAGATAACAACACTGCACTCAAATATGATTTGGTATGTAACCACTTCAGCCCCAGAATGATTTACCCCCTTCCTGACCAAGCCCATTTTTGCGATACGGCACTGCGTCACTTTAACTGACAATTGCGCGGTCGTGGGACGTTGTACCCAAACAAAATGGTCTTTTCCCCCACAAATAGAGCTTTCTTTTGGTGGTATTTGATCACCTCTACTGTTTTAAATTTTTGCACTATGAACAAAAAAAGAAAATTTTTAAAAAACATTTTTTGAATATATATAATTTTTTTTAAATAGAATAAATATCCCCCCAAAAAATATTAAAAAAAATAAATAAATAAAAAATTCTTCTTCAGTTTAGGCCAATATGTATTCTTTTTTTTTGGCAAAAAAAAAAATAACAAAAAAGAATAAGTGTATATCGATTGGTTTGCGCAAAAGTTATCGCGTCTACAAAAGAGGGGATAGATTTATGGCATTTTTTTTATTTATTTTTTTAGTAATGGCGGTGATGTGATTTTTTATCATGACTGCAATATTGCGGCATCTCCCCGTTCTGCCTCTTTGATCCACGATCGGTGGATATAGAATCTGCAGGAACCGTAGGATCGCTCCACGGCACGCGCTCGCTAGCCACCGATGACAGAATAATGTACAGGTACGTGGTTTTGCGCACCCGGGCCATTCTACTGAAGTAAAGCAGTTAAATGAACAGTGGAGCAGTGCTACACAACCACCCAAACCATAATCTCTTGTCTCATCAGCCGGGAAATTTGTAACCCACACAGAGTTTCCCCCTATGAGAAATTGCATTTAGCACAATTACAAAAGCCCTAGCACATTTGTAATGTGTGGACACCACTCGTGGATAGTGGTGCTCACCGACCATTAATATGTAATGATAGATGCTATAGCTGCATGGGCTTATATACCAAATTAACTCAGTTGAAGCTAACAAATTGTCTATACCCTGAGACGTTATGGTACTAGTATTAAAATTATGTCTATATCTATGCGTTATTGAATGATGTATTTGTGTACTGTACACCTCTCCTTTCTCAATAAAATAAGACTGAACTGAATTAACCAGGACCAAGCCTGCCTGATAAATGTCGGTCCCCTGATACAAATTTTGTGCACGAGCTTGTCACTCAGCAAATCCCTATAGTTGCTGAAATATTAAAGCGATTGTAAGTTTTTTTTTTTTTTTAACAAACATATCATATTTACCTCCACTGTGCAGCTCGTTTTGCACAGAGTGGCCTCCACCCCCATCTTCTGGCGGTTCTCGGGGGCTCCTCCCCACATCAGATAACCCCTAGGAGAAGCGCTCTCTCAAGGGGGTTACCTTTCGAGCGTGCTCCCGAGTCCATCATTCGGCATCCATAGCCGCGAATGCATGACTTGGCCCCGTGTCATGGCTGCTATCCAATCAGGACACGAGACACCAGCCGGAGTTGTTGTGCTCGTTCCCATCGTGAAAATGTCGGGGCTCAGGGGCGCTGCTGCATTAATGTTTTTCACCTTAATGCATAGAATGTATTAAGGTGAAAAACAGAGAGGGTTTACAACCCCTTTAAGTCGTCTGTAATTCTCTGTTCCCTAGTTTATTCTATTATCGCCCTTAGTCTATCAGATTGAAATTATCCATGCCCTTAAACTCTTTAAGAAAATATCATGAAATATGCAAAGTTAAAATAACTTAAAAGTACAACTAAAGAATCCTGTATGACTGTTCTGCCCCAAATTGAATCTCATTTTGATGATTTGTATTGAACTGCAGGAGGTTATTATCCACTTAGGATCTCACACCTGTTCACCCCCCGAATTGACCAGAACAATTTTCAAATTTCTGCTATGCTGTGATTAATCAGAGCTGAATCGCTGTGTACTCTGTGAGGGGGGAACCCAGCAGAAGGACCGGACGTACTAGACACGTCCTGCGCACAATGATAATATTTTTTAGGGGCGTCTAGCATGCCCAGCGTTCGCAACTGGTTATTGTTCATTAGTATGCTGACATCTAGTGAAAGTTTCTGGCTACTACAACTTGTTTACTATGAGCTGTTGGCATCTTCCACTGTCGTCCTGTTTAGTGATGGTTCGTTTAGTCCTAGCTAAACCCTCACCATTTATTCCAAGTACCTGCAGTCAGTGTTTGTTATTGGCAAAGACCGGGCTCAGGATAATTGTTTTATTACACTTCAAAAGGTCTTGAAAAACATCCCTGGTATGGCAATTGTCTGAAGTCATATTGTGTTGAATTCAACTTCTTTGCCTTATTGAAAAAGTTAAAGCTACCTGTGGATTGTACCAAGTCTGCAGGTGACCATACTGCCCAGACAGACTGGGTCTAAAACGGGTATGTCAATGCATAAAGCTGCATTTGAAACATAACATTGACAATGAACTTGTTCCAAACCCAGTTATTACAAGTCTCAAAGAAAAAAAGAAAAAAAAGAAAAAAAAAACCCACACACACCAACACATTTCCTTTAGCTTCAGTGACTAAAGCCAAATACTCCTTCATTTATGTCTCACATGATCTCCCTTCCAGGCACTACAGTTGACAGTGGAAGGGTTTCTAGCAATAGAGGCAGGGCTTTCAAGTAAGGATGAGCTCCGGCGTGTTCGCACAGCCCATGTGCATAGCCCGCCAGGAAGTCAGCACTGCAGAGCGCTAATCACAGGCAGTGAGACATTGTCCCGATGCGCAGCTGCAGAGATCGGGCAATGTCTCACTGCCTTTGATTAGCGCAGAGCAGTGCCGACTTCCTGGCGGGCTCTGCATGTGGGCTGTGCGAATACACCGGAGCACATCCTTACTGTCAAGCCATAAAGCAAAGGGCACACTAGGTATGGCCAGGTGCTGATTGAGAGGCTACAGGCTTGTGAATTGTCAGTGATAATGCAGATAGCCATTCCCCTGCAACATATTCTGAATGTTATCCAGTTAATAAGTAAGATACTGTATAGTGAATGCTCAGCTGCCCGCATACCTCAATACAGCAATGTGTGCAACACATTATGCATTCCAAGGTTGGTCATTATACTGGGCAACGGCAAAATGTTAAATACTGTATTTCTGAGTGGCTATTCGCTGTTATGGTGGCCATTTCTACATACATCCACTAATGGTTTTCATCCCAAATAATCGGCATTACAGTTTTTTAAAAGGCCAAAGTTATTAATCTGTTGATATGCACCCTTGCTACTACAGGTATCTGCCTATGCAATTTTACAAATGCAGACTGAATGAGATATCTTGAGTTTGTAGATGTTCACTATGAATAAATAAAAGTTCATCCTGTCGGGAGCATGCCCAGTAACTGAACTTAGTTGTATGTAGAGTTTAGCCTTATGCATTCAACATTAAGGTTACCATTTGTCTCCATTTCCTAGGTACAGTCCTGAAACGAGAGGCCTGTTCCTGGAAAACTATGTCCCTGGGGGTGTACTCAGCTGCATTAATTGAAGGTCAAATAATAAAAAGCCAATCCTCCTTAGCATTTTTTTTTCTTCTACATGCTCCAATATCCAGAAACCTTACAGGATGAAGCAGAGCTTGACAATTGGCATTGTTACCTGTCACATGGTGTGGAAGTGGCTTCTGAGCTCAGAGCCGTGACGTTGGATGAATGAAGGCTTTTTGTGGGAGTCTCACTGTGTGGGCCCTGCTTACATGGGGCAGCCAATGCCTTAACTGCCAATACTGGGACTAGAATACTAGGGGAGGAGCCATACTAACATTGTGTAACACACTCACCTGCACTGACACACTATACAAACTTTTTAACCCATGCACCGTGCGTTACTACTGACCTCTGAACCCTGGGTTACTACTCTGACCTCTCAACTACTGACACCTGAACTCTGCATTACTTACTACTGATCTCTGCCTTACTTACCTTAACTGAACTCTTACCTACGCCTGTGTTTTTGCAGTGAAATTTGTAATGTAATTATTTTTATAGATTTCTTTAAACCTTAAATTGATATTTAAAAAGGGACCCTACATGCTTATCGCTTTAAAAAAAATAAATAAAAAAAAAGTGCTGCATCCTAGTCATCTTGTACAGCTTCAATGAATGGAGGAGGTGGTACCAGAAGATTGGTGGTGGATGAGAAGAGATCAGAGGATGAAAGAATTAAAGATTTCAACTAAATCTGCAACAGCTCAAGGAACCCATTGCATTGGGCAAACTCATTGGGGCGTCTCCAGATTTCAATTAGAAAATCTGGTAACTTTATTTAGCCACATACCAATATACAGTAAATGTCAACCTGAGCATACTATACTATATTTACCACCTACCTGTTCTGTTTATATACTGTAAAATTTAACACATCAAAAGTTGTCAAAGACTTTGTGAAAAAAACAAGACAAAAAAAAAAAAAATACATACTGGAAACAGTTTGGTCCGAACACAGTAGCCAGGTTGTAGATATTCATTTTATTTTCGGCATGTCGCTCCACTACTTGAGTCAGAAAGTGGCAGAGGTACTTCAGCAGGCTATAATGAGTATCTGGCAATTCATGGATCAGCTCCTTTAGTCGATTTTCTCTTTGTGTATCACTTCCCGTCTCTGAAGAAAACAAATACACCATTGTCACACTGAAAAATGTGCCTGCCAGTATCTTGAATACACACTCTTCACTAGAATAAGCCCAATCAAGAGGGTGCAAGAGTCATTTTTCATTTACAATTAGGCATCTTAGTCACAAACATACAAAGATAATAGCTTCAAACTCAAAATGCAGGCTTGAACCCAACTTTGCATTTTACATTTGTTTATTCAAAAAAGGTTTGAATAAGATGCTATGTCCAAAAAAAGGAATTTGTGTGCAAGCAGTGTCCTCCTGCCGGTATGTCTTACTCATACTTCTGCTAGTCATAGACATAAGACAACGGGCTGAAGAAATTAGAGATTTAAAAGCTAAAACATTTGTTCTATGCAAAAAAAAAAAATGACTGCTAAACTAGGATTGTTCACCTTTGGTTACATGAACAATCTTATCATATATGTCTTTTTTTTACCATGAGGATAAACAGTTGCACACATTATGCATACCTCCAAACTTTCTTATATAAGACAAAGGAACACAAAAATTATGTAGGTAAATGGACTCACCCCCTACTACACCTCCCAGTTATATGGACCACACCAGATTTTGATCAGCCTTATCGGTGGAGGGGTGTTAACTCCTCCAACTACCTCATTTGTGTGGATGGAGACATTTTTAGAAAAAAATAAATAAAAATTATATAGAGATATATATATATTTTTTTTTTTTTTATGTTGCCTTCTGCCCACTAGCTGAACAAACAAACTAAAAGTATATGGCCAGCTTAATTGAGCCCTGTTCTATAGTTCAATGCTGCCAATCAGACTTAAGCCATTGTTCTCCCCGCTGATTACAGAAGCAATAGGATCTTTTTTTTTTTTTACTATGGGCACAAACATATTAAATAATTTAGGATTATAAAAAGAAAAAAAAAAAAAAAAAAAAAGTTTCAAGTTCACAGGGTGAGCTGGCAAAAACTGTTCATTAAACCATCAATGAAATAAATAAATCGAAAGCAAAAACTTTTTAATTTTCAATAAAGCAGGGAAGGGTTCAAACGTTTGTTACCCCAACACTTCATATTCTTGATATGTACCTGCTGTACCATGTAGCTGTATGAGAAAAGTATCCTGTTCTCTTTGTATTGCTTTGTGTGAAATCCCTGGTGTTCCTGCTAGTTCCCTTGCGTTCTCTATTAACATCTGACCACACCAAGCACGAGAGCAGACCACGGTCAGTTCTCTAGCCATGCTGGGAACTCGGTGTACTCGCCTCCAATGATCAGACTTGACACACCCCCACTGCACAGCCAGTCACTGGGAAGCTCAGTGTCCTGCTGCTGTTTCTCCTTCCCCAGCTATTATGCAGCTAAGAATAGAGGAAAGGTGATCACTTTAAACAAAAAAAAAAAAGGGGGGGGAGATTAAAATAGAAATGAAAGGCAAAACATTTTTGTATAAAAATAAAAACATTATAAACTGAATGGGTTGTTTTACAAGGTGATAGTTTACAATCACTTTAAAACCACGGTTCATTTTTTTGTCATCTTTGTGTCATTAGGGAGACCTCCCTTTACTTTCCATCCTGTAGACTCAACAGGAAAGAAGAGGATATCTTTTTGAAGTGAGGAAGATCCCCTCTTAGGCAGCTGTCACGGGAACAATTGTCACCAATGAATAATTTCCCAACTATTCCTATTCTGGTGGCAACTCAAAATTTTAGATTTACCCTCACTTTCATTCCTGATGACATTAATGATCAGTACAGTTAGTGTAAATCGCCCTTACTTTCCTAGAGTTCAGCTTCAAAGCCCAACTCCCAAAACATTTAAAATTATCCCTTGCATCTAAACTTTGCTTACAGTGGAAGGTTTAGATCAGGGGCAGGCAGCCTCTGTCCTCCAGCTGTGGTGAAACTACAAGTCCCATGAGGCATTGCAAGAGCCTGACAATCACAGGCATGACTCCTAGAGGCAGAGGCATGATGGGATTTGTAGTTTGAGGTTGCCTACCACTGGTTTAGATGCTAATTTTTTCTAGGGGGAGAGGAGAAACGTTTACTTATCTGATCCTCCACAGATGGTGCTCCTCCATGCTCTAGCATCAACACATCCAATGCAGGGCTTTAGTCTGGAGGACGCCAGGATCCTAGACTTTGGGGTAAAGGGGAGAAGGGCTAGAAGAGGCTGTGGCTAGAGGAGAAGAGTGGCTAGGCTGTGGTCCGTCTAGTTGTTAGAGGAGGAGAGGGGGGTGAGGGGGAGAGGGAGAAATGGATATGGCTACTTTATGTGTAGGGGTCACCTTCCAGTATATTAAAGTGAATCTTTTTATTGCAATGAGTTTATATGCCGCTTCTGTTACTGTAGTTAGCCCTGTCCCTTCTAGTCTCGGATTCTATTGCTAGTTTTAGATTAGGGCTGATAACCAGCATAAGCTGGATCGTAATTTTAAAAGGTCCATTTGCATGAAAGATTAGAAATGATTAGGGAGGGACTAAAGCACACAGCTCAGATAAACCGATTCCGAGCTCCAGTGCCACACCAGGCATTAAGTAGGCAATATAATGGTTCCAACACCTGTCAAACAACCCCTGAAAAGCGATCCATTACAGATGACTCTTGAGAGAGCCATCACAAATGTAACCAGGCCCTCAGCAAGCAGCTATGTCCATGTATCCAGAAAACCTCAGACTCCTCTTTATGTCTTATCTTTTCCCTTCTTTCCTCCCTCTCTCTTTTTTTGGTTTTATACCCAACTTCTATCTTGCCCTTACCCCCTTAAGGTTTTTATTCCCAGAAGAAGAAAAAAAAATTTATTGTCCCAATTACGGTTTCTTTTTCGGTCTAAATGGTTGAATCTTGACTGTAGCCAAGTGCCACAATGTTATAATCTTGTTTCTTTTGTCAGATATTACCATTGGGATGTACATAGTTACTGCTACAATGTTAGAAACTTACACCTTGTACATATTATTGGATGAATAATGTTTTTTTTTTTGTTTTTTTTTTTGCATGCTACTCTATCGAAAAAAGAAGAGTTTACAAGTTACGAAATTCAAAAGTGATGCAATGTGTTGTAGTGTATTTGTATTGTATTTTCGGACAACTGTACTTATTAAAACAAAAATCGTACAAGAAATTTTTTTTTAAATTCTAGCTCCATCTTATAATTTCACATGAATTGTACTGAGCGGCTCTCGAAAGCTGTGTACCAACGATCAGATTATCGTGCAATCACTTTGAAAGTGGCATTTTTAGTACGATTTTCTGATTGTGTGTATGAGCCATTAGTGAGAGACTAAAGCCTCGTACATATGAGAAAACCAGACAAAAAAAAAAAAAAAAAACTCCGCTTTAGACGTGATCGTATGATAATCAGATGGTTAGTACAGAGCTGTTGCCCGAAATTATACAAAGGGACAAACACAAAAATGTACAATGTTCATTTAACTGCTTGCCGACCGCCTCGCGCCGATATATGATCGGCAGAAGGGCTCATACAGGCAAACTAATGTACCTGTACGTTTCCCCTTTAACCACTTGCTTACTGGGCACTTAAACCCCCCTTCTGCCCAGACCAATTTTCAGCGCCGACGCACTTTGAATGACAATTGCAGGGTACAACAACAACGGGCATACAATAACTGTACCCAAAATTAAATTTTTATCATTTTTTTCCCACAAATAAAGCTTTCTTTTGGTGGTATTTAATCATAGCTGGGGTTTTTATTTTTTGCTAAACAAAAAAAGATGGAAAATTTTGAAAAAAAAATAAATAATGTTTAATAGTTTGTTATAAAATTTTGCAAACAGGTAATTCTTCCTCTTCATTGATATGCGCTGATGAGGCGGCACTGGTGGGCACTGATAGGCACAGATAAGGTGGCACTGATAAGATGGCACTTATTGGCACGGATGGGCACCACTGATAGATGGCACTGATAGGCGACACCAATATGCAGCACTGTTCTTAAGGCACCGATTGTGGGCACTGACACGTGGCGCTGGTGTGCACTGAGAGCTGGCGGCAGCTCACAGTGATCGGAACTGATGTCCCTCTCACTGCCGCCAGTGATGGGCTTTTTTTTTTCTTGAGAAGAAAAAATTGCCGATTACTGGCTGTGTTGGTATCACATGATCAGCTGTCATTGGCTGACAGCTGATCACATGGTAAGGGGTCGGGACCATCCCCTTACGCCGATCTGCGAGCCAGCAAGTCTCATAGACTTACTGATCACAGGAGCGCGGCGCACGCTCTAATGAAGTCATCCCGGCAATGCAGGTCCACGCTGTGGCCGTCATTCGGCTATAGCGTGGATCTCTAGTGGTTAAGAGACGGCCAGCGGGCGCACCCACGGCAAGCTCCGCGAGACGGGCCGCAGGTCCCGCGGACTTGATCGCCGGGGGGGGATACCCGCGATCACCTCACGGGGAGGAAGAACGGGGAGATGCTAATGTAAACAAGCATCTCTCCGTTCTGCCTAGAGACATTGTCACTGATCTCTACTTCCTGTGATCGGGAGCAGAGATCAGTGACATGTGACACATGCAGCCACGCCCCCTCAGTTAGAAACACACCCCAGGGCACACTTAACCCCTACACTGCCACCTAGTGGTTAACCCCTTCACTGCCAGTGTCATTTACACAGAAATCAGTGCATTTGTAGAGCATTGATTGCTGTATAAATGACAATAGTCCCAAAAATATGTAAAAAATGTCCAATGTGTCCACCATAATGTCGCAGTCATGGTAAAATAAAAAAACAAACAAAAATTTATAAAATAAATAAAAAATGCCATAAACGATCCCATATTTTGTAAATGCTATAACTTTTGCGCAAACCAAACCCTTATTGCAATTTTTTTTACCAAAATATGTAGAAGAATGCGTATCAGCCTAAACTGCGCAAAAAAAGTGTTTTTTTTATATATATATTTTTGGGGGATATTTATTATAGCAAAATGTAAAAAATATTGCGTTTTTTTTAAAAATTGATGCTCTTTTTTGTTTATAGCGCAAAAAATTAAAACCACAGGGGTGATCAAATACCAAAAGAAAGCTGTATTTGTGGGGAAAAAATGGCGTCAATTTTGTTTGGGAGCCACGACGCACGGCCGCGCAATTTTTAGTTAAAGCGGCGCAGTGCCGAATTCGTAATCTGTAAATTCTTCCGGGGCTGAAGTGATTAATCAGTACAGTTTTCATCCGGAAATACAATACAAAATACTTTACATGACTTCCAAATTGGAAGGACGATCATTCGTCCGATAATCTCATTGTGTGTACTAAGCTTTAGTATTGTATTTGTGTAAACATATCACTTGAGTGAGTCCTTTGCCTGTCTTGGCTCTGCACTGTAAACAGTTTTGATATTACACAATGGCTGTATACAGGCTTTGAACTTGAGATTATATGTATATATAAAAAAAAAATGTATAAAGCTGCTAAAAAGAAGAATAATGAACTAAAAACCAGTGAAGTGGCCTTTAAATGTGGAGGATAAACAGACCGCTCATTTTCAAAAGCTGGTAAACAAAGCAGTTATTATACAGAAGGTCAGAGTGTGTAATAAGGGATTATGTACCCTATTGTATCATGTACAATACCCTAATAAGCATGCATTTTATTGCATATTCTAATTTTACAACTTTAATAACGTGGCGAGTCTGAATGTGAAAAAAAAATAAAATAAAAGATAAGTGGTCTCAAATGAATGAATCAAAAATGGTCGACCGTTTAAACATACTTATAGAACTAGATTGAATTGTGAAATGCCTAAAGCCCCATACAGACTATCAAATTTTCTGCTGATTTTTTCTTTCAGATTTACAAAACCATATAATATGAGGTCAAACCTTAGGAGTTTCAATTTATATGCAATCAGACAGGCCCTTCCACTTCATGCTTTTGGTAAATCCGAAGACAAAAATCAGCAGGAAATCTGATGCGTATGGGGCTTAAAACAAATAAGACAACCTATCCATTAATGTAGGAGGCCTCTCGTAAGAAAATAATCTCTTGAAAGACACATACAAAAAAGTGCAATATTTTGTCGCCCTCTACTGGAGGTTTCTTAAAAACACACTACTTCCTACTTTTTACCATCTAAAGATGCATTCGATCTTGGGAAAAATGGCTAGAATGACCTTATGTTTTAATACGATATTCCTGTTTTCCCCAGATCAACAAGAGATATTTTAGTAAAGCAAACCTAAAGCCTAATTACAACAGCTACATACACTATATTACCAAAAGTATTGGGACGATCTGCCTTTGCACGCACATGAATTTTAATGGCATCCCAGTCTAAAGCCTCGTACGCACGATCGGATTTTCGGCAGGGAATTGTGTGATGACAGACTGTTGGCTTAAAATCCGACCATTAGTACGCTCCTTCAGACAATTGTTGTCCAACTTTCCGCCAAACAAATGTTGGATGGCAGGCTAGTAAATTTTCGGCAGACAACGGTCTGTTGTCAGATTTGCATATCGTCTGTACACAAGTCCATCACGCAAAAGTCCAAAGTACAAACAAGTATGCTCGGAATCAGTGCTCAAAACACAACATTAGCTGAAGGTACCCAAAGGGTGGTGCTCAAGAGCTGAAATTCCACGTAGTACATAACTACGTTAGTGTTTGTTGCCCAACAATTGTGTACCATTTGTATGCAAGACAAGTTCCTGACACTCTCCCTTCAGACAAAAGTCTGACGCTCTGTTGGCCAACAATTCGATCCTGTGTATGAGGCTTTAGTCTGAAGGGTTCAATATTGAGTTTGCCTTCTGGGAAGGCTGTCCACAAGGTTTAGGAGTGTCTATGGGAATGTTTGAGCATTCGTCAAGAAGCGCATTTGTGAGGTCAGGCACTGATGTTGGAGGAGAAGACCTGGCTCGAAGTCTCTGCTCTAATTCATCCCAAAGGTGTTCTATTGAGTTGAGGTCAGGACTCTGTCCAGGCCATTTAAGTTCTTCCACCCTAAACTCAGACGTAGCGACTTCGAGCCAGGCCTTCTTGTCCAATATCAGTGCCTGACCTCACAAAGGTGCTTCTGGAAGAATGGTCAAACATTCCCATAGACACTCCTAAACCTTGTGGACAGCCTTCCCAGAAGAGTGGAAGCTGTTATAGCTGCAAAGGGAGGGCCAACTCAATATTGGACCCTACAGACGAAGACCGTGATGCCATTAAAGTTCATGTGCGTGTAAAGGCAGGCATGCCAACACTTTTGGTAATATAGTGTATCTGATCTTTAATGTGGTGGAATATTTAAAGTTTATTGTTAATATGTTTGTGTGTGTACCATAGGCATGTGCAGTGGGTATGCCTTGGCACACCTTAATCACCCCCATGTGGTGTAAATTCCCCCTGTTGCCCAGGCCCAAGTCATTTGGTAAAGATTACTCACTGTGTTTATTTATAACTGAAGCCTAGTAAATTGTGTTTACTAGGCTGCAGTTTGTGAATGAACACGAAGACACTCAGTACAGAGCATTTCCAATTCTTTCACTTTCCAGTGCAGCTGACACTGCAGAGAAAGCGGCTCGGGAATCTCTGTCCTCAACCCCTTTCTTTGTTGCAAAAGTGAGATATCAGGGTTCTGTTTAGTGGGGCTCCTAAAAAAAAAAAAATTGTAAAAATAAAAAATTATATAATATATATATATATATATATATATATATATATATATATATATATATATATATATATATATATATATATATATATATATATATATATATATATATATATATATATATATATATCCACTACCTGGACACCAATTCCTTGCTTTAATACATTTTAAAATGTTTGAGATATATCAAAAATAGACACACGCACATACATAGTGCCTTGAAAAAGTATTCACACCCCTTGCAATTTTCCACATATTGTCATGTTACAACCAAAAACATAAATTTATTTTATTGGAATTTTATGTGCTAGACCAAACACAAAAGTGGCACATAATTGTGAAGTGGAAGGAAAACGATTTAAGATATTTGTAAAAAAAAATTTGACAAAAGTGTGGTGTGCATTTGTATTCAGCCGCCTTTACTCTGATAACCCTAACTAAAAATCGAATGGAACCAATTGTCTTCAGAAGTCACCCAATTAGTAAATAGAGTCCACCTGTGTGTAATTTAATCTCAGTATAAATACAGTTGTTCTGTAAAGCTCTCAGAGGTTTGTTAGAGAACCTTAGTGAACAAATAGCATCATGAAGGCCAAGGGACACACTAGACAGGCCAGGGATAAAGTTGGAGAAGTTTAAAGCAGGGTTAGGTTATAAAAAAATATCCCAAGCTTTGAACATCTCACAGAGCACTGTTCAAATCACCATAAAAAATTGAGAGTAAGGCACAACTGCAAACCTACCAAGACATGGCCATCCACCTAAACTGACAGGCCGGCAAGGAAAGCATTAATCAGAGAAGCAGCCAAGAGGCCCATGGTAACTCTGGAGGAGCTACAGCGATCCACAGCTCAGGTGGGAGAATCTGCCAACAGGACAACTATTAATTGTGCATTTCACAAATCTGGCCTTTTACAGAAGCGTGGCAAGAAGAAAACCATTGTTGAAGTAAAGCCATAGAAAGTTCTGTTTGCATTTTGTGAGAAGCCATGTGGAGGACACAGCAAACGTGGAAGAAGGTGCTCTGGTCAGATGAAACCCATAAAAAAAAAAAAAATTGAACCTTTTGGCCTAAAAGCAAAAACGCTATGTATAGCAGAAAAGTAACACTGCACATCACCCTGAACACAACATCTCCACCGTGAAACATGGTGGTGGCAGCATCATGTTGTGGGGATGCTTTTCTTCAGCAGAGACAGGGAAGCTGATCAGGGTTGATGGGAAGATGGATGGAGCCAAATACAGGGCGTAGACATGGTCAGAATTTCCGACAGAAAAAGTCTGATTGAAGCTTTTCATCATATATTCTGACCGTATGTACGCCCCATCAGACTTTTTCGGTCAAAAATTCAGACGGACTTAGAGAACATGTTCTATATTTTTCCATCGGAAAAACCTTCAGAGTTTATTCCGACGGGAAAACTGGATCTGTGTACAGGGCATTAGATTCTGCAAAAGTCTTGAGACTGGGTCAGAGGTTCACCTTCCAGCAGGACAACAACCCTAAAAACATACAGTCAGAGCTACAATAGAATGGTTTAGATCAAAACATATTCATGTGTTAGAATGGCCCAGTCAAAGTCCAGACCTAAATCCAATTGATAATCTGTGGCAAGACTTGAAAATTGCTGTTCACAGACACTCTCCATCCAATCTGACAGAGCTTAAGCTATTTTACAAAGAAGAATGGGCAAAAATGTCACTTTTTTTTTCGTTTGTTTACACACAAATATTGAAAACCAGTTATCATTTTCCTTCCACTTTACAGTTATGTGCCACTTTGTGTTGGTCTATCACATAAAATCCCTAGAAAATACATTTACAGTTGTAACATGCCAAAATGTGAAAAATTTAAAGGCACTGTATACATACACACTGTATCTCACAAAAGTGAGTACACCCATCACATTTTTGTAAATATTTTTATTAAGTCTTTTCATGTGACAACACTGAAGAAATTACACTTTGCTGCAATGTAAAATAGTAAGTAAACAGCTTGTATAAAAGTGTAAATTTGTTGTCCCCTCAAAATAACTCAACACACAGCCATTAATGTCTAAACTGCTGGCAACAAAAGTGAGTACACCCCTAAGAGAAAATGTCCAAACTGGGCCCCAAAAGTGTCAATATTTTGTGTGTCCATAATTTTCCAGCACTGCTTTAACCCTCTTGGGCATGGAGTTCATCAGAGCTTCACAGGTTGCCACTGGAGTCCTCTTCCAATCCCCCACGACAACATCACAGACCTGGTGGATGTTAGAGACCTTGCGTACCTCCACCTTCGGATTTTGAGCATGGGTGTAGCATAAGGGGTTGCAGGGGTCACAATAGTAACCCCGCCCCTAGCTCCAGGAGGCCCCTGCAGCCTCCCCGTCATATTATCATATCCTCCACAAAGTCCAGCTCCCATCTGCCCTAGGGCCCCACAGCCACGATCCAATACTGGGCTTCCACTTTGCCTTCCACAGTCCACACCCCTCTGTACTCATTGGCTGGGGAGAAGCCGTGAGCCTTCTTCTGAATGGAGAGGAGCATGGGGTGAGAACAGCCCAGGATGGGGAAGTGTCTGTACTGTGTGCTGGCAACATGGAATGGTAACCGAGCTCAGCGAGTTAAGAGGAGAAGAGTGCCGTCCTGTAGCCACGTTGGGACGGACGTTACTGGTGAGGTAAGACACCGCTCAATGTCTCCTAGTCACCAGCTGGAATTCTTTGTACCTCCCACCCAGAGATGCAGTTTTTTTTCACAGGTCACAGGTCAGAATGGCAACATAAAAGCCAGATACACCCTGTGAAGGCTGACAGAGTGTGTAAAGGAATGTGACCCTAGCCCTGTGTAGTGTGGGGGAGGGGGGAGCTGTATACAGTGCTGGGATGGGAAAGGAGCTATGCCAAGTGACCTGCTGATTCTTCAGCTGTGATCCCTGTCCTCTGATGTAAGGAGGAACTCTGGGAACTCAAAACTCGTAAGCCACTTTGAGTATCTTGGCGTGTGGTGGGTGTATCTGCACGCACGGTAGAAGCCGTGGGTGGTAGTGGTGGGGGGCCCACAAGCTTCAAGCTACGCCTCTACTTTGAGGATGCCCCACAGATGCTCAATAGGGTTTAGGTCTGGAGACATGCTTGGCCAGTTCATCACCTTTACCATCAGCTTCTTTAGCAAGGCAGTGGTCTGCTTGGAGGTGCGTTTTAGGCCTTCATGTTGGAATACTGCCCTGAGGCCAGGTCTCTGAAGGGAGGGAATCATGCTCACAGTACATGTTGGCATTCATAGTTCCCTCAATGAACTGTAGCTCGCCTGTGCCAGCAGCACTCATGCAGCCCCAGACCATAACACTCCCACCACTATGCTTGACTGTAGGCAAGAGACAATTGTCTTTGTCCTCATCTGGCTGCAGCCACACACGCTTGACACCATCTGAACCAAATAAGTTTATCTTGGTCTCATCAGACCACAGGACGTGGTTCCAGTAATCCATGTCCTTAGTCTGCTTGTCTTCAGCAAACCGTTTGCAGGCTTTCTTGTGCATCATCTTTAGAAGGAGGCTTCCTTCTGGGACAACAGCCAAGCAGACCAAATTGATGCAGTGTGCGGCATATGGTCTAAGCACCAACATCCTCTGCAACAATGCTGGCAGCACTCATACACCCATTTCCCAAAGACAACCTCTGGCTATGATGCTGAGCACATGAAAATGAAAATATATAAATAAAATATTCACAAAAAAATGTGAGGGGTGTACTCACTTTTGTGAGATACTGTACACACACACACACACACACACACGCATGTGTGTTTGAGCTTTGATGTGCACAGCCTAATGCAGGGGTGTGAGAATTGGGGAGGTGGAAATATGGGGGCTGACCAGTACATATAGCCACAAAGGTAATTGAACGGACTAATAATTATGATAAAAACGATAACACTAACTGCTAACGGGTTCCCCCATAGGGTTTCTGTTGGAGTGGAGTATAGGGTGTTCCTCTACCGGTTTCACGGTAGGAAGCAGCAAATAGTGCTGAGGTCATAATAGGACAATAAAAACACACCCAAAAAAAATAAAAAATTACAAACTCTGAACACAGAACAGTCTAAATACATGCCTCATCCTGTGCATTTCCTATGCAAAAGAAGGCAAATGAGGTTAATAGGGCTTGCTTAACCGATGCTGTGTGTATTGCAAAGCAATGGGTTTACTTAACTGCCATTCGCCCTAGCTTTCCATACTCCGCTTGGCTACATGTTAGTGTGCACTTCTTATTCTTTGCGAAACGAGACATAATATAAAAGTAAAGTAAAAAGACAAGCGACCTAGAAAGTGTATACTGTATATTTAAAGATAAATGCTTATCTGACACATAAGAATTCATAGAAATCAATGTAGCAGGAAATTTTTAATTATAGGACATTTACGTTATTACAAACTACCTGCTCGTCCATATTTTTGTTATTCTAACTATATAGAATTACATATTATGCACTAAAGTAAGATAGATTATTAATTTACGTGATTATCTGAAAAGTTTTAAACTACATTCTGTTTTAGCCAATTCACACATTAACATTTGAAATATAGCATATCCCTTAAAAAAAAATATGGCATTTTTGCTAAAGTGCACACAAAAGAGCCAATATTCAAAAAAGGAGGTCAGTTAGCTGATCCAGTTGCCATCCACCACCTCTAACAGATAACAATATTGTTAATAAGAAGACTGCAAAGTAAACATCCACCCCTGTGATACAATTCCTGGGGGCATCTGGCAGCACCCCAGCACAAACTAAGTAGGTTTAGATTCACATCTTTGCATTGCAATAAAATGCACTTTACCATAACGCATGAACCACATTGTGGCGCCAATCATTTCAATGAACTGAATTTTAATGCAACAATGTGAACCATCCATGTGTTGTGGAGCAATGATGGGGAAAAAAAGCCCCCCCCCCCCCACCCCAAGTGTGTAAAGGTCCATTGTGATGAATTGTTTGCTCATTTAAAGTGAATGGACTGCCTTACTGCAATGTTTGGTAAAGTGCATTATAACATGCATTAATGCACCGCAAAGATCTGAATGTCACCATCAGGTTAAGGATTTGCTGTAGTGTGTGCTGAACTTGCTGTGCTTACCTTGGTATATCTGAATAAACTTGGGAAGCAAAGCTGCACTGATTACTCCATCTGGCATTTCTCGTAGGAACAGCTTCAGCAGGCTGGCAGCGGAATAGACATCTCCATCTTCTAATAAAGTCAACGGCTCACCACTTTCATATTTCAGCCGCAACTGTTCAACTACTTTAACGTTTCCATTAACCCTGAAAAGGCCTTCGTGGGTCACCCCTGCAGGTAGAAAAAAAAAAAAAAAAAGACATTAATGCTAAAGCACAGTGCAAGGGTTTCATTCATCTGTAGTTTTTAGAAGCAATGATGCCTTTAGCCAGTGGTTAACTACTTGGTAGATGCTAGGGCCACCAGAGGGCTATACATTACACATCTCATTTTCCTTTGCAAAAACTTAGGCAAGAAACAGCAAGGGAAACAAGTTCTAGTATGCATGAGTTTACCAACGCAGTGTCTATCAAACAATTGCTATGGTTTTTTTTTCTTATACAAAAAACTGTTTTCACGCTTGCTGCTGATATTGTCCAGCTTCTTTGCTACGGTGACCAGATGTCCCCGATTTCCGGGGGCAGTCCCCGGACCCCATCCGTCCCTGGTTTTGTCCCCGCTTTTGCCACTCAGATCCTGGGCAGGCAGTTTCCCAGTGGACGGGGGCCACGCTGGCTGAGAGAGGAGCCAGGACTGTGTTCGCTATTGCGGTAGTACTCACAATGTAGCTGAAGAGGAGGCACTGGAGTGGCTCCAGCCTGACTGTGTGCTACTTGTAGCCACCCATTTGTCAGCTAGAATAACTGTCTGTGATCCCAGGGACACATGACCGCCCCCTCTCACAGCATCCTGCCCCTCTCCTCCTACCTTTGCTGCCTCCTCCAATCACTCTCCCTGCAGTGGCAATACATAGGGGAGAGAACAGAACACAGTGTTCCTCGCCCTCCCTCCTGTACTGAAAAGAATTATGGGAGTTGTAGTCCAGAGGGGTGGGATTGCCTGGGGCTACAGAGTGTAATGGCCACAAGCACAAGGAGGAGGGGAGTTTCTGTTATAAGATTTTAATAAGTAATTTTTCTCCTTCACTGGTGGGCACTGATGAGGTGGCAATGATGGGCACTGACAGGCAATGGCACGGATGGGCACCAACGGGCGGCGATGATAGGTGGCACTGATGGACACGTATGCGGTGGCACTGACAGTCAGTAAAATCATTCTATGAACACATACACTTCATATATAATTTGAGGAAAATATGCTTATAAAAAATAGTTAACTATTTGCCAAAATTATATATATAAAAATCTAGCCACAACAAGAGCCCCCCTTTACATCAGAGTCCACAGAGTTGCCCCTTTTACATCTGAATCTACAGAGCTCCTCTTTTACATTTGAATTCACAGAGATCCCATTCACTGTAAGGGGGAGCTCTGCAGACTCTGATGTAAGGGAGAACTCTGGGAACCATGAGCTAAGGGGGAACACTGAGAACTCTGGTATATGGAGAGGACTCTGATATAAGAGGGAACACTGTGGCCTCTGGTGTAAAGGGGAACTCTGATGTAAGGGGTGCTCTGAGAGCCCCAATTTACATTAGTGTACTCACTCAGAGGCAGGAGAGAGAAGGGGGGAAGACTTCAGTCACAGACAGGGATGGAGCTCCCTCACCCCTTGGCAGTCAGCAACTCTCATACAGATGTGGCTGAGGCTGTTGGACTTCAAATTTCTGGCCCCAACTTTCTTTTCCTGAGGCACAGTGATGGGGATTAGAGTGTGGGCAGACACAGAGGGGTAGGAGGGGAGGAAGAGGAGCAGATTGAGCCCTCTTTCCTCTCCCATCTGTATGCGGGGGGATTGTTAGTGTTGGCTTTGGGCATTGTGAAAGAGAGTGTAACAGACACCCTCAGCTTAGCCATCTGCAGCCAGCAACCCTGCTGTGAAGTCACAGTCCAGTCTGAATAATGTGTCCGGGTTTCAGTCAGTCTGAAACCTGGATGCATGGTCCCAAACCCGAACTGTCCGGGTGAATCCTGGACAGGTGGCAACCCCACGTAGGTCATTGCTTAGGGTGGTCTTCCCCATTATCCTTATGACGCTCTATACCCACGCAAGGAACATCGGCATGGCCACTTATAGACTAAACTGAAAGCACAGGGTAACACTGGAAAGCAAATGAGAAAGAGCGACAGAGTAGAGTCAATCAGGATTTGCTTAAATAATGAAAGCTACAGGTTTTAAAATTACTGAAAATTAATCTTTGAAATTATAGTACTACGTTAAAGATTATGAGACTTTGGGATTGGGTTTAATTTGATAATATACTGTCAGTGTCAGGTATGCCCTATAGTAGTAACAGCAGCACAGTCTGTCAACAAACTTTTGTTCAACTTCATTGATAAGGTTCCCTCTCCTTCTCCCTATAATACTGTATAAAAGTGAAAAAAGAAAACCTGTGGAGGTAGAAAGTCAAATAATATACTTAACTTTCCCCTGGCTTCCTCCTGAATTGCCTAGGCAAATGTGACCTTATCCACCTTCTGGCCAGCACTCAGAGGATATCGAGTAGCCCAATTATCTTGAGAAGAGGAATCATGCAATGTGCAGGGATCTTGGTGGCAGGAGGATAATGTAAGCCCCTGCACTATGAAAAAGTTGGGAAGAGGAAAGGTATTTTTTTTCCACAGGTTCTTTAATGCAATGTTCATGAAGGGGAAAGGGGCCACAATTAATAAGCAGACCTTATGCAAAAGGCAAGAGTCAATCAATTCTTAGACAGAAGCGCGAGGCCCCTTTCACTTGACCGGTCTGATCAGGTCCACCTGTCCATTTTTCGGGCAGACCCGATCAGACCCTCCATTCTCCTCTATGGATTGTCAGATGTAAACAGACTTCTTGTGTTCATTTACACCCACCTACCTGCAATCTGATCCAACTTGGCAAAAACAAAATGGAAGGGGATCCATTCCCCTCGAATTAGAGGGCAGCCAGACAGTTTATATCCAACAGCCCATGGAGCAGAGTGGGTTGTGTCCTCTCTGCATAAGCAGCTGAGCAGGCAATCAACGGACAGATCCCCTGCTGAGAAAAACAGTTGCAGCCCATCAGATGGTTTAAAGGTTTCTACTGGGAAAGAAAATTTTGCTTGAGTTGTGTCTAGGATAAGAAACACATACTCAAGTGATCAGTTGGCTCCAAACTCAGGACTTCTGAACATTCAACAATAGGAGTGTGAACTGATTGCATCACATTGTGGTTCAGGAATTGTGCAGATTACTCCCTCCACAGGAGGTTATCTAGATAATAGGGGATGTCTTAGGAGGATAACTGGGCAAGCACAGGGGTTGGAACTTTGGTGAGCATGTGGAGTGTGGAAGAGAGGTTAAATAGGGCCATAAATTAAAATGTGTTGGGGGCCGACAGCACAGTGCAGGAAAAAGAAAAAATGAGAACATGTATGCATCCTTGATGTTTACCAAGGCCAGAGAATCTCCCTAATGGAGAGGACCATGACAGACCTGGTAGATTCCATGCAGTATATTTGTGTTTGAATGTAAACAGACATTTAGAACCCTGAGATGTGTCAAATGGTTTGGGAACTAGGGTTGCCACCTGTCCAGGATTCACCCGGAATCGGGTTGGGAATCATGCGTCCGGGTTTCAGACTGCCTGAAACCCGGACACATTATTCAGACTGGACTATGGCTTCCCAGCAGGTTTTCTGGCTGCAGTTGGATAAGCTGAGAGTGTGTGTAATGCCGCGTACACACGATCGAATTGTCCGGTGTACTTAGTCCGCCGAAACGCATTTCATCGGACAATTCGATTGTGTGTGGGCTTCAGTGGACTTTCTCAGCGTAAAGTCCGGCGGACTTAGAAAGTATTTTTGCAGTCCAATCTTTCTTTTGGGTTTCAGCGGACAATACGTTTGCAGTATGCTAGTCTGGCGGACTAAGAATGATGCATGCTCAGAAGCAAGTACGAGAAGGAAGCTATTGGCTACTGGCTATTGAACTTCCTTTTTTTTTCTAGTCCCGTCATACGTGCTGTACGTCATCGCGCTAGCAAACGCCGGACTTTGTGTGTCCGTGTGTGGCCAAGTCCGTTCGGTAGAAAGTCCGCCAGACTATCCGCCGGATTGTTTGCCGGACAATTCGATCGCGTGTACGCGGCATTACACTCTTTTTCACACTGCCCAAAGCCAGCACTAACAATACTAACAATTTCCCCACCCCCTGCCCCCCGCCCTGACAGGAGAGGAGAGAGGGCTCAATCTGCACCTCTTCCCCCCCCACCCAGCCTTCTGTGTCTGCCCACAGTCCAATCCCCGGCGCTGTGTCTCAGAAAAAGGATAGTGGGGGTCAGAAATTGGAAGTCTAGCAGCCTCAGATACATCTGAATGAGAGGTGCTGACTCCCAAGGGGTGAGTGAGCTTACCATCCATCCCTGTCTGTGACTGAAGTCTCCCTCCTCTTCTCTCTCCTGCCTCTGAGTGAGTACACTAAAAGGTAAATCTGAGTTATCAGAGCATCCCTTACATCAGAGTTCCCCTTTACACCAGAGGCCACAGTGTTCTCCTCTTACATCAGATTCCACTACGTACATCAGAATGCATAGTGTTCCCCCTTCAATCAGGGTTCCCAGAGCATCTTAGAGACCCCAGAGTTCTCCCTTACATCAGAGTCTGTAGAATCCCCTGTACAGGGAAAGGGATCTCTGCCAGTTCAGATGTAAAAGGGGAACTCTGTGGACTCTGATGTAAAGGGGGACTCTTGTTATTAATGCCATATGATTAGAAATGTAATTTAATAGCAAAATATATCTATAGTTCATACTATTAAAAAATATGCTGTGCGCCACTAAAGTGCTCGGGTTTGATTTGAAGAATAGGTGGCAACCCTATTGGGAACTGAAAAAAAAAAAAAACCAACACACACACCCCTAGACCTTTCCACCACAGGAATTAGGAGCAATAACCCCCTGTTCCAAAGGATCTGCAATGGCTGCATACAAGCTTTTTAGTCTGTGCAATTACACACAAGTTGGAAGACATGAAGCAGGGAGATGGGCAAGTGTAGAACTCTTGTAGCCCTTGGAAACAACCTTCTGTACCCAGGCATCTGAGATGCTGTTTGTTCAGATGCTTGAATAAGGCTAAAGTAGCCACCGATTAAAATGTGGCCAGTTCAGCAGGGTCTGGCTAAATTCTGATCAGCGTGTGGCTGCCTTTGCTCCCTTCTGTCAAAAGGGCCAATGCTGAAAAACTTTTGTCGATCATCGGCTGCAGCCAATAATCAGTGTATTTTGACAGCGGGACCCAACAAGGGCAGATTCCTCCATCTAACTTGTCTGTGTGGATGGAGAAATCAGTTTGTTTTTCAGCCAGTGTGCAGAAGGAAAAAAATTAATGACCCATTTATGGCTAGCTTAACAGATGTCCCTCAACAATTTAAAGTGGGGACATCCTTTCAAGAGGACTTGTCTCTTTGGGGAATTTAGCACAATAAGGAGGGAAAAAGTGGGACTTTAAAATGAAGCGGCTGAAGTGTGAGGGTCAGAAAAAGGTAATTTAATTGAATTCATAATATATAATACAAAGTAAATTCATATATATACATACATACATACATACATACGTGCCATTGTTGGGCACAAAATGTGTTATATGAAGACATCAAGGTGTATGTAAAGACACATAAAGTCAAAAAACATATATGAACAATAAATAGTATGTGGAGCAATAGCATAGCCTAAAAATGCCTCAGGGCGACATATCCGGTACCTATGTTTGTAATCACATAATGTAAACATAAATGTACTGAATTAATATTAAAAATTAAAAGTAACGTCGGGCCGTAGTAATTATCACTGTAGCATCAAATGTAGCTCTACGCGTTTCGTGGATGTATTCTCCACTCATCAGGAGCAGATGCGACAGATACCTGTAAAATATATAGATATGGTAAACCACACTCTGTATAGAGGGGAATAGGTACAGTACATAGAGTGCTTTCAAAAGAGATTGACTAAGCATATCTACCATCCCCGGCAGCGAACACAGCAAACAGCAACTGGTCCGTGGTGCGTCGGAGGCGCAGATCGCCCCCCCCGGGAGCTGAGGCGGCATATTTGGGCGGCGGATATAGTGAACAGGTGCCTGGGTATGAAGATAAGTTCCATGTGCTAACAGTGCTGGTATATGGAGAATAGGCGTATCTAAAACAAAGTATGTACATGAACGTTAAGTGAGCATGTAAAAGAAATGTAATGAAATAAAAGAGATTGTAAGTGTGTGAGGTGAAAAAATAAATATACAAAGAATTCCGTGATAATGAGAAGTAGTGTATGGGAATAAGAGTGTATAAAAATGAAATATATGAAGAGTGTTAGAACAATGCGAGTGAAGACTAGAGGATGAAGTGTAGACATATATGTTGGTTGTGATGTGCCTGCAGAGGTATGAAAAGGATGAACAGTGTGGTGAGAGTGTGGGGTGTGAAATGAGCCAAAGCAAAGGGAGTGCTAGGTGAGTGCGGTGAAAGGGTAAAGATGTAAAACAAGTGAGTGTATAGGTGATAAAAAATGAAGTGATATAACAAAGGTGGGCAAACAAAAAAACAACCAAAGTGAATCCAGGACCAAATTACACCTACCCGATAGCTGTAAACCCAGCATCACCCAGTAAAAAATCAACTGGTGTGCAGGAACCACAGGAGGAGACCGGCTGTGTCAACAGCCATCCTCAACTGGGAAAGCCCAAATACAAGCCGCCAGCACCACGTGTGTGAACCGAGGGGGGGGGGAGGGGCGCCAACACTAGAGCAGGTGGAGCCGCCCAGCAATTGGCGCCGCCCAAACACCCCCGTCAGGGTCACGTAGGTGGTACCTGCGGCGTCGGCGCGATGACGCGAAAAAAAAAAAAAAAAAAAATGCACACGTAACGCGCATGGCGCGCAGACCGTGGCGCCGATGCACGGAGGGACAACCACCCGAACCTCCCGGACATAAAAATTATATGTACAGGGAGGAGGGGGAGGAGCCCACAATGTGCATCGCAGCTCCCATAGGTGAGGAAAAGGGGCCGCCAACGCCACCAACGCTACCAGCAGCCAAATGCAGATCACCACCAGAGACATAGACATGCATAATTCAAAAGGACATGAGTGTTCATGTATAACCATAGGAATTGTACCGGAGATGTCATATAAAATACTTAATAGACTTGTTGTCAACATACACCAATAAACCAAGTCCGTTCTTGGCTGTACCCGATGTACATATCCCTGTAGGGCATATGGACATCTAAAGAATGACCCTAACACATGGATAGCAGGGGAGCACTACTAATCCAAATCTCCAGCCGCTCCCATCCCTGTAATAGTAGGCACAGCAGTTTGGGACTTTAAATGAGGCACGGGTTAGCGCCTCCATCCCGGTATTTAGCACAATAAGGAGGGAAAAAGTGGGACTTTAAAATGAAGCGGCTGAAGTGTGAGGGTCAGAAAAAGGTAATTTAATTGAATTCATAATATATAATACAAAGTAAATTCATATATATACATACATACATACATGTGCCATTGTTGGGCACAAAATGTGTTATATGAAGACATCAAGGTGTATGTAAAGACACATAAAGTCAAAAAACATATATGAACAATAAATAGTATGTGGAGCAATAGCATAGCCTAAAAATGCCTCAGGGCGACATATCCGGTACCTATGTTTGTAATCACATAATGTAAACATTTGGGGAATTTAGAGGCCCAGGGCTTGCAGCTGAACTGGGCTGCTGACTTGGATTGATCTTAGAGGAACAAGGAACAAAATAATCTATTCGTGGCCTCAGAGGGAGGGAGCGTCTACCCAGCTTGAGGCTTAGGCTTCCCTAGGCTGGGACAGAGGATTACTCTTACCCCATGACATTCTTGATGAGGGTATCAAGAAATCACAAAAAAAGGGAAGAGAGACAATGACTTTAGATGGGCATGCGCAAAATACACTTTTTACTTGCCTGCTCCATACACCAACAGCATGTTCACAGATCAAAGGCTCATTCAGGAAATAAGATGGGAGACATTTAGCAATGGTCTCTCAAAGCCCGGGAGTTATGGCAGCTGCATGCTACTCCTCAGGGGCAACATCCTTGGCAAGGATTTTTGAGACTGTCAGATACAGCCTCCACAGTAGAAGGTTCATAGGTCACTCAAGCTGTAGGCAGGACAAATAATGATTATGGAGGGGAAAGCTTTGAGGTACACTGGTATATCCTCTTTGGTCAGAGTCTGCAATCAAATTTGAAACTTGGCCTATAAAATGTGAACTTAAGCTGACTTTAGGATCGCAGCTCCGACATCTATGTCCCCCATGAGTCTTTATTTAGTCTTTCTACATTTTGAATAAACCAGTGTTAACTGTCAAAAATTGTGTGGGATGCAGAGACTTCCTAGACCCTGGAGTAGACTGTTGGTTCTGCAACTATATGTTTATCTCATTTACAATATTGTTGTATTTGTGCATGTGGTCTTGTTCGTGGTGCTACGCCACTGTGTGTACACCATTGCAGTGATACAGAAACCTCATCTAAATAAAGAATTGGGGAAAAAAAAAAAAATTATAATAAAACACACATTCATGTTAACAGTTTTGGGCTTTGTGGTGTGGTAAAATTGAAATACCCGTTGACTTTTTTTCTCCACAGAGTTCTATTATGTAGTAATAATGAATTTAATATAATTATTTAGCCATTAATTGGTTCCAGATTGTTCAACTATATGAGGACGTAAATAAGCTATATATTCTACCATACATGTCATTTGGTCTTTGAAAAAGGGCATTGTCTGTTTAAGCCCGAAACTGTTACCATGAATATCATGTATTTTTAATCTCTTTATTAAAGTATTTTTGCGCAGCAATCCCATCTCCTTTGTCTATATTATGGCCCTTGGGAAGGCCTGATTACATTGCACATGATTTCATGACCGATGTGCACCTCACCCCTGTTTTTTTGTATAATATTTTATTATAATAATTTAGGCAAACATGTATTCTGCTACATATTTTTTGGTAAAAATAAAAATCCCAATAAGTGTATACTGATTTGTAGCTGCTATAACTTTTGCGCAAACCAAACTATGGGATCTTTTTAAATAATTAATTTTTATTTTAAACAAGTAATGATGGCCAATTAGCAACTTATAGCAGGACTGCAATATTACGGTGGACATTCTGAAACTAGCTGACACTGAGGACCAGTGACACTACAGTAATCAGTGCTAATAAATATGAACAGTCACTAATGACAATGGCTGGGAAGGGGTTAACATCGGGGGAGATCAAAGGGTTCACGGTGTTCCTAGCCAGTGTTTGTGTACTATGGGAGGTGCTTTTACTAGGAGAAGGCATGGATCAATGCCCCTGCTTTGCAGGAACACAAGATCCAGGTCTTCCTTTGACAGAACAGCAATATGCCTAGTTTACACTATGTTTTGCCTGTGTATCAAAGGATCGGTGGGAGCCTGCGGACATAGAGTCTGCGGTACCCGCCACTCAGCTCCTATTGTGTATAATCAGCTAGCTAGCCGCTGGCGGTGTGCATTTGCGCCTGCTATCCAAATCACTATATATTTTTACACATACATACACTGTCTATTTTAAATTGAACGGGTTGTTTTGCAAATGTAAGGGTTCACATATACTTTACATACCACCTGGAACTATTTTCATCCTATTTTCCACAACGACTGTTCCATATTCACAATGAGAAACTTGTGCTAGAACAACTCCGAACATCAATTCTGTTCAATGCCATTTTACTGGCATAAACAAGTGAGAGCTCACTACATGCATGGAATTTATGACTGACCCTGATGACTGTTTTATTTTAAAATGAGGCTTGCATAAATTATTCTCGAGTGCTATCCACATTGTATGTGAAATGTGATAAGTTCAACAGTGGCAAACAAACAAAATGCGATTTCCTTGTTTTCTATGAAAAAGGAAGGTATAGCTTGATTTTTCTAATTACAAACACCTGATGTTTCCTATGAATTTGTGTAACAAAACAAGGCTGAGTCCTACACAGGGTATTGCCAGGTTGAGGCAAGTATCTTGCTTGCATGGATAATAGCACATTGACAGAAAAGGAGAGAACTGGGCATCAATGTATGTGTGAAACAGCCCAGCCTGTAATGTAAAAGCCTGCCAATATCCATGAAGCAGCCATAGCTTTCTTGGGATGTGAGTAATGCTTTCAATTCCAGCCAAACAATTTTGCATTACAGTAAACCACTGCAACAGGATTTACATTAAGAGCTGTAAAAAAAAAAAAAAAAAGAAAAAAAAAAAAAAGTCTAGTATGACACCTGTAGAACACAAACCATGTTTCACACTAATACATCAAGGTTTGGAATTTCTATTATCCATGTTTAGCATCTACATAAATTGACTTCAATAGACCCGCAAGTGATGCATTTTGCTTTTGTTTTTGGTAAAAGAAAAGTATTGTTGACCAAGTATAATGCACTTTGATGCAACACTCTCTGGCACCAAAGTAGCACAGGAACCAAAGTTTCATGTTAGGGTTAGAGTTATGGTTCGGGTTAGACATTAAGGCCATGTTCACATACAGTATCTCACAAAAGTGAGTACACCCCTCACATTTTTGTAAATATATCTCTTCACGTGAAAACACTGAAGAAATGACACTTTGCTACAAAGTAGTGAGTGTACAGCTTGTATAACAGTGTAAATTTGCTGTCCCCTCAATATAACTCAACACAAAGCCATTAATGTCTAAACTGCTGGCAACAAAAAAGTGAGTACACCCCTAAGTAAAAATGTCCAAATTGGGCCCAATTAGCCATTTTCCCTCCCCGATGTCATGCAACTCGTTAGTGTTACAAGGTCTCAGGTGTGAATGGGGAGCAGGCGTGTTAAATTTGGCACTATCGCTCTTACTCTCTCATACTGGTCACTGGAAGTTTAACATGGCACCTCAAGGCAAAGAACTCTGAGGATCTGAAAAAAAAAAAAAAAAAAAACATTGTTCTACATAAAGATGGCCTAGGCTATAAGAAGATTTGCCAAGACCCTGAAACTGAGCTACAGCACGGTGGTCAAGACCATACAGCGGTTTAACAGGACAGGTTCCACTAAGAACAGGCCTCGCCATGAACAACCACAGAAGTTGAGTGCACGCGCTCAGTGTCATATCCAGAGAATGTCTTTGGGGAAAAAGACAAATGAGTGCTGCCAGCATTGCTGCAGAGGTTGAAAGGGTGGGGGGTCAGCCTGTTCAGACCATATGTTGCACACTGCATCAAACTGGTTGTCCGAGAAAAAAAGTCTCTTCTAAAGATGATGCACAAGAAAGCCCACAAACAGTTTGTTGAAGATAAGCAGACCAAGGACATGGATTACTGGAACCATGTTCTGTGGTCTTTTGAGACCAAGATAAACTTATTTGGTTAAGATGGTGTCAAGCATGTATGGCGGCAACCAGTTAAAGAGCACAGAGTACAAAGACAAGTGTGTCTTGCCTTCAGTCAAGCATGGCGGTGGGAGTGTCATGGTCTGGGGCCACATGACTGCTGCCAGCACTGGCAAGCTACGTTTCAATGAGGGAACCATGAATGCCAACATGCACTGTGACATACAGAAGCAAAGCCTGATCCCCTCCCTTCAGAGACTGGGCCGCAGGGCAAAATTCCAACATAACGACCCCAACCACACCTCCAAGACTACCACTGCCTTGCTAAAGAAGCTGAGGCTAAAAGGTGAAGGACTTTGCCAAGCATGTCTCCAGACCTAAACCCTATTGAGCATCTGTGGGGCATCCTCAAACGGAAGGTGGAGGAGAGCAAGGTCTCTAACATCCACCAGCTCCGTGATGTTGTCATGGAGCAGTGGAGAGGACTCCAGTGGAAACCTGTGAAGCTCTGGTCAACTCCATGCCCAAGAGGGTTAAGGCAGTGCTGAAAAAAAAATAAAAAAATGAAATAATGGTGGCCACACAAAATATTGACACTTTGGTGTACTTTAGAACACATATAGTATAGCTGTTACAAGTTAACCACTTGCCGACCGCCTCACGCCGATGTACGTCGGCAGAATGGCACGGGCAGGCATAAGCACGTACATGTACGTGCTTTGCCTCCCGCGGGTCGGGGGCCCGATCGGGCCCCCGCCCGGTGCCTGCGGCGGTCGGTTTTCGTTCGGGAGCGATCCCGGACGAGGGGACGGCCATTCATTCATGGCCACCCCCTCGCGATCGCTCCCGACGAATGGAAATCCCCGGTGACATCACTTCCTCTCCTGTAATGTAAACACAGGAGAGGAAGTGATGTATTCTCTCCTCCGTGTCGGTATTTTTCGTTCCGACACGGAGGAGAGCGGATCAGTGAGTTGCACCAACACATCCCACACACAGTAGAACATGCCAGGCACACTCACACCCCCCCTTTACCCCCCGATCACCCCCCCAATTACCCCTGCCCCCCAGTCACAGTGACACCAATGTCATTTTTTTTTTTTTTTTTTTTTTTTTTTGCATTGGTGTCATTTGTGACTGTAATAACTGTTAGGGCAGTTAGGGTTAGCCCCCTTTAGTTCTAATGTACCCCCCTAACCCCCCCAATAAAGGTTTAACCCCGTGATCACCCCCCGTCGCCAGTGTCACTAAGGCTGGGTTCACATTGCAGCGGTTTATGAGAACGAATGTGATTCGCACCGCACTGCAGTGCAAATCACATCCGATCTCTGTGCGATTCGAGTTCAGCCATTCGCCGCACCCGCCGCACCCGCCACACCCGCCGCACCCGCCGCAAATTCGCACGGGACCCTTTTTTTGGCCCGCAGCAGAATCGGATCGCATGGGTGTTCACACCATGCGATCCGAGTTTGCAGATCGCACTGCGATATGCGAACTGATCTGGGGGTGTCAGTAACATTTCACTGACACTCCCAGCAGTTCGCATAGGGCAGTGTGAACTGCCGCCGGGAGGCATGCGATGCGGGAACCCGCCGCGGATTCGCGGCGTTTCCGCATCGCTCCAGTGTGAACCCAGCCTAATAAGCGATCATTTTTCTGATCGCCGTATTAGTGTCACAGGTGACGCTAGTTAGGCAGGTAGGTATTTAGGTTCGCCGCAGCTTTTTATAGCGCTAGGGACCCCCATATACTACCGCATAAAGCCCCCTGATTGCCCCCTAGTTAACCCTTTCACCAGTGATCACCATATAACTGTTACAGGTGACGCTGGTTGGTTAGTTATTTTTTTATAGTTTCAGGGCACCCGCCATTTATTACCTAATAAAGGTTTAACCCCCTGATCACCCGGCAGGTGTCATTTGTGACTAATAACTGTTAGGGCAGTTAGGGTTAGCCCCCTTTAGTTCTAAAGGTACCCCCCTAACCCCCCCAATAAAGGTTTAACCCCGTGATCACCCCCCGTCGCCAGTGTCACTAAGGCTGGGTTCACATTGCAGCGGTTTATGAGAACGGATGTGATTCGCACCGCACTGCAGTGCAAATCACATCCGATCTCTGTGCGATTCGAGTTCAGCTATACAGATAGTATGGCTGAATTCGTGTCGCACCCGCCGCACCCGCCGCAAACTCGCACGGGACCCTTTTTTTGGTCCGCAGCAGAATCGGATCGCATGGGTGTTCACACCATGCGATCCAAGTTTGCAGATCGCACTGCGATATGCGAACTGATCTGGGGGTGTCATTAACATTTCACTGACACTCCCAGCAGTTCGCATAGGGCAGTGTGAACTGCCGCCGGGAGGCATGCGATGCGGGAACCCGCCGCGCATTCGTGGCGTTCCCGCATCGCTCCAGTGTGAACCCAGCCTAATAAGCGATCGTTTTTCTGATCGCTGTATTAGTGTCACAGGTGACGCTAGTTAGGCAGGTAGGTATTTAGGTTCGCCGCAGCTTTTTATAGCGCCAGGGACCCCCATATACTACCGCATAAAGCCCCCTGATTGCCCCCTAGTTAACCCTTTCACCAGTGATCACCATATAACTGTTACAGGTGACGCTGGTTGGTTAGTTATTTTTTTATAGTTTCAGGGCACCCGCCATTTATTACCTAGTCTCACTAGTGTACCCCTAAATTTAGGGGTGTCTACTTTCTAAAATGGGGTCATTTGGGGGGGGGGGTTTGTGCCATCTTGGCATTTTATGGCCTTCAAAACTGTAACGCCCTTAGAAAGCCTGAAGGCGGTGCTTGGTTTTTGGGGCCCCGTACGCGGCTAGGCTCCCAAAAAGTCCCACATATGTGGTATCCCCGTACTCAGGAGAAGCAGCAGAATTTATTTTGGGGTGTCATTTCACATATGCCCATGGCATGCGTGAGCAATATATCATTTAGTGACAACTTTGTGAAAAAAAAAAAAAGTTTGTAATTTTCCCGCAACTTGTGGCAAAATATAAAATATTCCATGGACTCAACATGCCTCTCAGCAAATAGCTTGGGGTGTCTACTTTCTAAAATGGGGTCATTTGTGGGGGTTTTGTGCCATCTTGGCATTTTATGGCCTTCAAAACTGTAATAGGTAGTGAGAAGTGAACTCAAAAAATTACGCCCTTAGAAAGCCTGAAGGCGGTGCTTGGTTTTCGGGGCCCCGTACGCGGCTAGGCTCCCAAAAAGTCCCACATATGTGGTATCCCCGTACTCAGGAGAAGCAGCAGAATTTATTTTGGGGTGTCATTTCACATATGCCCATGGCATGCATGAGCAATATATCATTTAGTGACAACTTTGTGAAAAAAAAAAAAAAAAAAAAAAAGTTTGTAATTTTCCCGCAACTTGTGGCAAAATATAAAATATTCCATGGACTCAACATGCCTCTCAGCAAATAGCTTGGGGTGTCTACTTTCTAAAATGGGGTCATTTGTGGGGGTTTTGTGCCATCTTGGCATTTTATGGCCTTCAAAACTGTAATAGGTAGTGAGGCGTGAAATCAAAAATTTACGCCCTTAGAAAGCCTGAAGGCGGTGCTTGGTTTTCGGGGCCCTGTACGCGGCTAGGCTCCCAAAAAGTCCCACATATGTGGTATCCCCGTACTCAGGAGAAGCAGCAGAATTTATTTTGGGGTGTCATTTCACATACGCCCATAGCATGTGTGAGCAATATATCATTTAGTGACAACTTTGTGTAAAAAAAAAAAAAAAATTTTTTTTTTGTCATTATTCAATCGCTTGAGGCAAAAAAATAAAATATTCAATGGGCTCAACATGCCTCTTATCAATTTCCTTAGGGGGTCTACTTTCCAAAATGGGGTCATTTGGGGGGGGTTTGTACTGCCCTGTCATTTTAGCACCTCAAGAAATGAGATAGACATAGTCGTAAACTAAAAGCTGCGTAAATTCCAGAAAACGTACCTTAGTTTGTAGATGTGACAACTTTTGCGCAAACCAATAAATATACAATTATTGACTTTTTTTTTACCAAAGACATGTGGCTGAATACATTTTGGCCTAAATGTATGACTAAAATTGAGTTTATTGGATTTTTCTAATAACAAAAAGTAGAAAATATCATTTTTTTTCAAAATTTGCGGTCTTTTTACGTTTATATCGCAAAAAATAAAAATCGCAGAGGCAATCAAATACCATCAAAAGAAAGCTCTATTTGTGGGAAGAAAAGGACGCAAATTTTGTTTGGGTACAACATTGCATGACCGCGCAATTACCAGTTAAAGCAGCGCAGTGCCAAAGTGTAAAAAGACCTCTGGTCATTTACCAGCAAAATGGTCCGGTCTGAAAGTGGTTAAGAGATTTTTGGGTAAGATAACAGAAATATATTAGCGAGTGACAGGTACTAGGATAAACATAGATATAATGATATTACTATTCTCTCTCACACCTAAATCATTAACACAGAAAGAGATAGAGTTTTTGCACTGTATGACTACAGCTGCAAAAGTTGTAACAGCGCGAAAAAGGAAAATGCTCCATTAATAATAGAGTGGAAATGTGAAATGAGTGAAACACACTATATGGAGAAGCAAATAAGAGAAGAAGGATATGTGGAGAATATGATTTCAAAGCATTGGAAAAAGTGGGAGGAGTTTTGCACCTCAGGGATCCTTAAGGAATATTTGTAAGTGAGGAGCGATGGGGTAGGGGGGAGGGATGAGGGCTGATTTTTTTTATATATATATATTTTTGTTTTTTTTGTTTTGAGAAATATGTAGTAGTTGATGGATGTTAGGTATGTTTTGTATGTTTTATAATTATAAAGAAATAATAAAGAAAGATTTGAAACAAAATATTGACACTTTGGGCCCAATTTGAACATTTTCACTTAGGGGTGTACCCATTTTTGTTGCCAACAGTTTAGACATGAACTACAGCGGTTGTTTGATGTGGAATACCGGTGTTATGGCAGCAGATAGCCGCCATAACCCTGGTATCTTTTTAATCAGCGGGCAGTCCGTTTTCAGATAAAAAAGTGGTCTCTGTGGCGGATTCGCTGTGAGATCACTTTGATCGGCGGCAGGAGAGGTGTCCCCCTCCCGCTGTTATCTGGTGGTCTCTGCGGCTTACCAGGGCCTTCAATAGCAGCGGAGAAGATCGGGTCCTTTCCCCTCTGAGGCATGAAGTCAAGCGAGGGTAAGATGATGGCCGCCCCACTCGGCTCCATACCATTGGATAATGGCAGCAACGTTAAACGTCACTTCCGTTCAATGGTCTTTAAAAAAAAAAAAAATCCCCCTTTTTTTTAATACTTTTGAGTGTAAATGAGAGATCTGAGGTCTTTTTGACCCCAGATCTCACAGTAAAGAGGTCCTGGCATGCTTTTTTATCCCCAATTATCCAAAGGGATGTAATTCTATTACAAGGCTTGTAATAGGAATAAAAGTGACCCCAAATCTTCTTTTATTCCCATTACAAGCCTTGTAATAGAATTACATCCCTTGTAATTGGGGATAAAAAAAAAATAAATAAATAAAAAAAAAAAAAAAAGCATCACAGGCATTCATAGTTCCCTCATTGAAATGTAGCTCGCCAGTGCTGGTAGCACTCATGTGGCCCCAGACCATGACACTCCCACCACCATGCTTGACTGAAGGCAAGACACACTTGTCTTTGTACTCTGTGCTCTTTATCTGGTTGCCGCCATACACACTTGACACCATCTTAACCAAATAAGTTTATCTTGGTCTCAACAGACCACAGAACATGGTTCCAGTAATCCATGTCCTTGGTCTGCTTGTCTTCAACAAACAAATAAATAAAAAAATTAAAAAAATTGGGCTAACTTTACTGTTTTTTTGTTTTTTTTTAAACAAAGTGCATTTTTTCCCCAAAACAAAGTGCGCTTGTAAGATCACTGCTCAAATACGGTGTGACAAAAAGTATTGCAACAACCGCCATTTTATTCTCTAGGGTGTTAGAAAAAAAAAAATATTTGGGGGTTCTAAGTAATGGCCCTACTATGTGTATGTATGAATGCGAGTTAGAGACCTTAGATTGTAAGCTCCTTGAGGGCAGGGACTGATGTGAATGTACAATATATACGGTATGTAAAGCAAATCATAAAATTGACAACGTTATACGCTATACAAGTACCTAAAAGTACCTACGATATACACTATATAAATACCTAAAATAAAATATGGGCGTGTAAGATTTTTTTTTTTTTTTTTTTTTGATAAAGCATTTTTTCTATTGTATGTCTTTATGGTTTTGTGACATAACTATCAATATTGCAAATTTCTCTCCTACTCTTCCAACTAAATGCTACTAAATGTCTCTGGGTAATGCGGTCTTCCCCTATACAAGGTGTCTGAATACATTTATAAGGGTTTGGTCCTCCTGGCTGAAATCTTCTGGCTCAACCACCCCAGAAAATCCCCATCCCTCCCCTGTACAAATCTCTACTCTTATTTTTATACTCTTCAACCATCAGATCTTGGATGGGCAACCTTGCAGTTGTGGTTGTTCTTGCTCTCCTATAGGAGACCATTGGATCCCTTCATGATTCTTGCCCTATGCTTGGATGCTTTGGATTATCCTCATTTCATGTTATGAGCTGTTCCAGCCAGGTTTTTTTTTTCTGCTACTAGATGCTGAAACTTTAAAAACACTTCTAGACTAAAATAGTGTTCATGGACACATAAGAGAACGCTATTTGCTTCTAGAGGCAGAGAAAAAAAAAAAATACAGAAAGGGCTCCTTTCATACGGCCGCATCCGCTATATGGAATCCCCTTCCTCAGCAGGGGATCTCTCCTGGTGATCCCTGCTGGGAAGACGGATAACAGGTGCGTGTCCACTTCGATACACAGAGGGGAAACGGACACCATCCCACTCTCCTCTATGGGGAGATCGGATGGAAATGGACCACCTGTCCGTTTCCAGCCGATCTGCCAGACAGATGGGGAATAGGACCACCATCTATTGTTTTTTTGTGTATAGGATTGTATCGAATGGTGGTGGGTGTCAGCGAACATGTGTCCAATGATATCCGCTGCTTCATAGAAGATACTGGAGGGTCTGATCACGTCCACCTGAAAAACTGTCAGCTGGACCTGATTGTACAGCCCGTGTGAAAGGGGCCAAAAGCTGCGGCCATGAGCGCTTTTTTAAGCTAGTGTGCATGGAGCCTTATACCAGAGCTGAAGGGGGTGTTCAATGATTGGTTTTATATGTTGTACTGCGCTCCTATTTTTTGTAATATAAAAAAAAGCAATTTGCAAGCACCAACATTTTTTGCGTTTTATAAAATATCCCCCCCCCATACATTTACACCTTTTTATAAGTTGGTACGGCAAATACCGTTCATATACCTCCCAACTTTCTGAAATGGGAATGAGGGACACCTATTAGCAAAAGTATGTAGGCATAGAACACACCCCCTGCAAGGAGAATTGTATAAATAAAAACCAATTGGTTAAACCCACAAGTGCTTTTTACAAATGCAGCAATTTAGAAATTGGATGAAAGGTTTGGAGCTTGAAAACACACGTTTTGATAGATAAATAGTGCAATTTATATACAAAACTCTATATATCAGACCAAAATGTGGGACAGAGGGACATTTTTCCAAATCGGGGACAGTCCCTCGAAATCAGGGACAGTTGGGAGCTATGCGTTCACCTGTCGTTAACCTTCTGATGTTTAAATGACTGCAGCTATGAATTTGCATCAAGAGTACGGCATTTCTGGGACCCCGTTTGCATAAACTATATTGCGTGTGCTCAGGAAACACAATCCTGTGGATGTGTAGTGACAGCTCTGGTCTTCAGAGACGTGTTCTCAGATGTGCTGCACACCAAGGTGAATGGCCTCATTACAGCCAGCGTGAAAGGAATTTTAGTATGTCAAGGAAGCAAACTTACGCTTTGTTAGGTATTCTTTTTTTTTTATGTAACCAAGCAAAAAAAAAAAAAAGAAAAAAAAAAAAAAAAAACACACAAAACAATTTTCAAACAAAGAAAACTTTATCAAACACTAAAAGCTTACCCTCGCTTCGCAAATACTCCACCACATTCCACACCAACGCGGGCACGCCGTTGACCACTAGACCCTCTTTGTGCAGGTCTCTGAGGGGCACTCCGAACACTTTCCTGCATGGCACGGTTGGCTGTCCTCTGCCAGGCCTCACCACCACTTTTTTCATATCTTCTTTCAGTCTCACAGCAGCTTTGCTTTGCTTGAAAGAGCACAAAAAGAGAGAGCAATCATGAGCCGTAACAACAGGAGGTTGCATTTTGCTGCTGACTTTTCCACTCAGAAGTTCAAGCATTTTGTGCCATAGCAGGAGCAAAATAAAACAAGGCAGGCAGACATGCAGTGAGGGAAAAGAGCCAGCCAAACTGCAAGTTCGAATATGTGTTTAAGAGATGGGAGTGGAGCACTCAGGCGAGCAGGGGGACGGGCCATTCACACAACTTCCCTGTAGCTAGGATGTGAGGCTGGCTTTTCTAATATCAGGAAGAACACACACATGTATCCAAGCGTTATTGCCACAGTAACCTATGGGTGGAACTAGTAATCACTGCAAGTCTGAAAGTCCTGGCACTACTTTTTCTCTGCGTTTGTAGAAAGATGCAAACAACATCAAAACAAGAGTTAAGCTCGATACACACTATACAATTTTCTTTAGATTTTTTTACCTTTAGATTTACCAAAACCATATAATATGAGGTCAAACCTAAACACTTTCAATTTGTATGTAATCAGGCAGGCCCTTGCACTACATAGTTGAAGGTAAATCTGAAGGAAATCTGACAACAAAAACTTTATTGGGTTCCAATCACACAGGCAATTTCTAATGCTGGATACACACTATACAATTTTCTTTCCTTTAGATTTACCAAAACCATATAATAGGAGGTCAAACCAAAACACTTTCAATTTGTATGTAATCAAGCAGGCCCTTGCACTACATAGTTGAAGGTAAATCTAAAGAAATTTTAACAACAAAAGCTTTATTGGGTTCCAATCACACAGGCAATTTCTAATGCTGGCTATACACTAGCCGAAAACTCATTCAAAATCTGTTCGTTTTTCGCCCAGTTAATGGGCACAAATAGAAAATCGGTTTCTAACTTTTCAGAGCCGAAAAAAATCAAAGGAATAGTTTTAAAAATTCTGCCAAGCGAACGATAAGTTGAAAGGTTAATGTGTTTCTCGTCCGAACTGTTTGCACTAGGCATATGTGACAAAACAATTAAAAAACTGATTCATTTATGTCCATTGAACAATTTATCGATCAAAATTCGGTCATTACATGATGGAAAAATCGTTTGCTCTCACCGCTGAGTGTTTGTTATTCAAAAAGGAGTTTGAATGATTTTCCGTATGGTGTATGCCCAGTTTAGAATCTGTGTATTGCTACTAGGGATAGCTCAGGTGTGTTCGCATTGAACGCGTGCTGAGCCCGCCAGGAAGTCAGCGCAGCGTTGCGCTAATCACAGGCAGTGAGACATTACGCCGTTGTGCGGCTGCAGAGATCAGGCAATGTTTCACTGCCTGTGATTAGCGCAGTGCTGCGCCGACTTCCTGGCGGGCTCAGCACGTATTCCATGCGAACACGCCTGAGCTCATCCCTAATTGCTACTAAGGATAAGCTCAGGTGTGTTCGCAAAAAGCACGTGCAGAGCCCGCCAGGAAGTCGGCACCGCACAGCGCTAATCACAGGCAGTGTGGCATTTCCCGATCTCTGTAGCCGCGCATCGGGACAATGTCTCACTGCTTGTGATCAGGGATGTGCTTCGGCGTGTTCGCACAGCCCACGTGCAGATCCCACCAGAAAGTCAGCACTGCTCTGCGCTAATCTATGATTGCCACCTCATCCCTTTAAACCTGAACACATATTAATTACACAGATTCTGTGGCTGATTAAGGTGGTAATTAAACTCACTTGGTGCCTTTTCTTCCTCAGAACCTGTGTAATTCAAAGGTGTTCAGGTTTAAAGGGATGAGGCGGCAAATCTACGCTAATCACATGTAGGGATGAGCTCAGGCGTGTTCACATGCTCCACGTGCAGAGCCTGCCAGGAAGTCGGCGCAGCGCTGTGCTAATCACAGGCAGTGAGACATTGCCTGATCTCTGCAGCCGTGCATCGGGGCAATGCTTGCCTGTGATTAGCCGACTTCCTGGTGGGCTCTGCACGTGGAGCATGGGAACATGCCTGAGCTCATCCTTAATCACAGGCAGTGAGACATTGTCCCGATGCGCGGCTGCAGAGATTGGGAAATGTCTCACTGCTTGTGATTAGCGCAGCGCAGTGCCGATTTCCTGGTGGGCTCTGCACGTGGGCTGTGTGAACACACCAGAGCCCATCCCTACTTGTGATTAGCGCTCCTCAGTTCCAATTTCCTTGCGGGCTCTGCACGTGCTGTTTGCGGTGACACGCCTGAGCTCATCCTTAATTGCTACTTCTAGAATGACAGGTGTGTATGTGAATAGCTGTGGATGCTCGGTCAATAAAAAACAATAGCGGGCTGACGGCGGCTTTGCCTATTTTTGACTCTTTGCACAGCCAGTGAATACATGCGGTGAGCACGGCTGGACGCAATATGGGCCCTTTCACACTAATCATTTTTTCTTCTGTTTTTGCCTTACAAAAAGCGCATGATGCATGATCATTTAAGGCCTGTACATGTGATAAGAAAATTGTACAAAAATGTCCGTATGACAAACGATCGGTTGGCTATCTGATCGTTAGTATAGTATTTTTGACAGCCAATTCCAACTGTGCGCACGACAAAAACTGAAGGTGTAGGTTAGAACATTTTTATTATACTTGAAAACCACATCTGATTTTTGTTTAATCGGTACACTTGACTACGCATGCTTGGAAACGAAAGAATACATTACAATACAATACGACACATTACATCACTTCCGAAGTTGTATTCTAACGTACAACAAATTTCCATAAGTTGAGTAACCTTTCCATTTTCAATATGAGATTAGTATGCAACAAAAAACAGAGGATAATTCATCCGATATTCTCATCAGGTGTATGAGGCTAAATTAATCATTCACATCAGATTCGCTAGGGCAGTGATGGCAAACCTTGGCACCCCCCGATGTTTTGGAACTACATTTCCCATGATGCTCATGCACTCTGCAGTGTAATTGAGCATCAAGGGAAATGTAGTTCCAAAACATCTGGGGTGCCAAGGTTCGCCATCACAGCGTTAGGGTAAGTTTGTGAGCACATTCCCAACACATAGCAAACAAAACATAATGGTTCCCTATGTTTCCAGTTCCCACCATCACTTTGCCCAGTACTCCAAAAAAGAAGGACATGCACTACTTTTTTTTTCAGCGCAGAACAGCGTAACAAGTTAAAATGCATACAAACAAAATGCACTGCACTGCAATGCAAATCAAGGCAAAAAAAAAAATGCATATAAAGTTTGCCCCAATTCATAACAACAGATTACAAAAATTGTAGCACACTGCGACACAATGCGCATGCATCTGCAAATGCGTTGTGGTGCGAATCATAACCCTATGGAAGTCTTCACACCATCAGTTGCGTTTTTTAAAAGTCTTGCATCCTTCATTTTTGGTGCAGTAAAAAAAAACGCACCCCCCCTTGAACGGATTGTAAAACGTATCAAAAACCTGTATTTTTGAGTCACATGTCCTTTTTTGCAGGTGCAGGCTGATGCTAGGCAATCACAAAATTAACAGAAAAGGCATCAAAAATGCCCGCAAGTGCGTTTTTGATGTGTTTTTTGAGTCACGTCCTTTTTTTTTAACAGGTGCAGGCGGATAAAAACAGCAGCAAAAACACATATTTACTTTTGCTGCATCTTTGCAAGGGAGCAGTGTGAAAGCAGCCTATGTGTAGGTCCAACCACAATCACTATAGGTAATCTCTGACTGTGCAAACAGTCACAAATAGCAGTGGTTGGCATCAGTTTGTCATTGCATTAAATAGGCTTAGTGTCTGCAGTTAATCACATATACCTGTCATTCTAGACACAGGTATACAGGCTGACTTCACACTGACTTGCAGTAAAATGTAGGGGAAATAGATGTACATTTATATCCCTTTTTGCGTGTTTTACCATGCTTTGACTTGCGTTGAGGTGCACTTTAGCACGTGTTAAAATGCTATGCATTTTGCATGTGTCCTGTGACATCACATCCTGTTCCTGTTTGTGAGTTAGGAACAAAATAAATAACAAGGCAACGTTTTCTTTTCCTTTTACTTGCTTTGTGTTGAGCTGTGGGATGTGCGTTTGACTTGTTTTTTATGCTTTTATGCATTGATCTGCATTTTACAAGTGCTCTAAAATGCAGATCAATGCACTAGTGTGAAATGGCCCTAAGACCCCTTTCACACTGTGCCGCCCATAGCGTTGGCTGTAAAACGCCACTATTTTTAGTGGTGTTTTACCATCGGATTTGCGGCGCATTTCGGCGCTTTTAACCCCCGCTAGAGGCCGAGAAAGGTTAAAAACCGACCCGCAAAGCGCTGCAATATCAGTGTTTTGCCGGTGGTATAGCCACGCTGCCCCATTGATTTCAATGCGGAGCAGCAGTGGAGGAGCGGTAAACACACCGCTCCTTCACCGCTCCAAAGAAATTGCTGGCAGGACTTTTCCTGATGCCCTGCCAGTGCACCGCTCCAGTGTGAAAGCCCTCAGGCTTTCACACTGGAGACAATGGAGCAGCTGTTTGACGGCGGATTGCAGGCGCTATTTTTAACGCTATAGTGCCTGCAAAACACTCCAGTGTGAAAGGGGTCTAAAAGAAAATTGTACTAAAGGTACAGTTGTCTTTTAGATCTTAACCTTAAAGCAGAACTAAGGTGAAGAAAAATGGGGGCAGACAGGTTCTTCTGCAATAAAAACAAACATAATTGCCTGTTTGCAATGTTCTTTATTGCGTGCACTGAGCTGCGCATGCACCAAAGTGTGCCTGAATGAATGAACTGTCATGTGTAAGCGCAGGAATTATGTCATCCCCCCACTGGCCAATCAAGTCAGGAAGGAGATTTTGGCACTTGCGTGAGAACTCACAGATGTCACATTGCTGGAGAAGGGGCGACTATTTACAGACTTTAGTTCCGCTTTAACACTAAGGCCCCTTTCACATGGGCGATCTGATCAGGTCCGCCTGAAAAACTGAGTTTTTCAGGCAGACCTGATCGGACACTCCAACTCTTCTATGGAGCAGCGCATGTCAGCAGGCACATAACCGCTGACACCTGCTGCCATCTGATCCACTTCTGTCCACCAAAAACAGATGGATGGTTCTATTCTCCATTTGTCTGGCGGAAGGCATTGGATGAAAACAAACTGGTGGATCTTTTTTATCCAATTGCCCCATAGAGGAGAGCAGGACTGAGTCCATGTCTGCTCTGCATAGCGGAGTGTACACGGACCTGTCATCTGCCCGCTCAGCGGGGATCAGCAGGGAGATCCATTGCTTCACGAAGGTGCCCATGTAAAAGGGGCCTAATAGTTCAAATTAATCCTATAACCCCTGACCCTAACGTATAATAATCCAATACCTGTGTCTACTCTAAACCCTTCTGGGGCATACTTATGTAGCTTCCTGGAGTTTAGTTGGGGTTGCACCACAAAATTTACTTGCCAGGAATAATCATATTGGCTAATTGATAGAGATCCATTGATTTCTCCCTAAGTTTGGCATTGTTGCACTTTTCTCTTCTACTACTGGGTGGCCGGGTACCTGGTGGTACTAGATACAAAAAGGGCAACACAAGGTCAGACTATGGGTATTTGGGGTATCTCAGCCAATGGGCAAGGGTTTTCTTGGATCCTTTGACCTGCTGGGAGAACCTATACATTTGGGTGGAGTCAAGTGATCTGTGTTCTGTGCCACCTGGACGGCTGCCCGGGGCTGCTAGGCCGGAGATTGGCCGGGCACATCTGGCTGCTAGGCTGTCTGAGGGCCTATCTAGAAGCAAGAGAGAGAGCAGTGCAGGGTTGGAACTGAGGCTTGCAGTCCAACCAAAAGTGACAGTTCTGCCAGCTGGAGAACCTGTTGTGGTCGCAGGTAGAAGGGAAACTAATGCCACTAAGGGACCATCCATCTTATTACCAGGGACCACAGTGAGTAACTGAAGCAAGTATCGGAGCAGTATTTTCACCAACTGGGGACGGTGAAGAATCTGGAAACTTCAGTGGGTATCAAGCCAGGGACCCAGCCAGCAGAGGTGACACTTGCAGAGCACCCTTATGTGTCAAGTCAGGGACCGAACAGGCCAGTGGGTTGAAGCTCGAGAGGTATCTTGAGTGCCAAGCTAGGGACCCAGCAGAGAGGCAGGGGTGACGCTTGAGGAAGATACTAATGTGAAGATTGGAGGAGCTCAAGGGATTCAGTGGCAGTGAATCATTTAGTCTAGTGAGAGAGACTGGGAGCTCAGTGGGTTAAAGGACTACAAGAGGTGTTTGTAGTGGAAGTGAAGGAACTGTAACACCTTGTGCTAGAAATTACTCTGAAATGCTTTGGAATGGTCAATGCAGTCTTGTAACATCACATGTTCAATCCGATTATTATTTTTTTTCGGAATTCGTTTTGTTTATTCATATTCAAATCGATTTGCATTTTCAAATTTGAATTTGGATCAATTTGAAAAATTTTCGAATCATTTTCAAATAGTTTGCGAATTAAAAAAGTTTTCGAATTCCATTTCCAAAGAGATTAAAATAGGATAGAAGATAAAGTCACAGAATAGAAAAAAATAGAATAGAAAAGAATAGAACAGAAAATAAAAGAATAGAATATAATAGCGTAAAATAGAACAAAATAGGATAAAAAATAAATGAACAGAATAGAATGGAATAGAATAGAATAGAATAGAAAGGAATAGAATAAACAAGAATAGAATTACCGTAAATAGAATGAATATAACCATCTTCTGAAAAATCAAATAGAATAAAAAACAATAGAATTTAAAAAAACAATAGAATAAAATAGAAATAATATAACCATTTTCCAAAATTCAAGTAGAATCAATTCAAATTTGAATAGAATAGAAAATAACACAATAGTCTAGAAAAAAACAACAGAATAGAATAGAATAGAATGAATATAACCATCTTCCTATTCTATCTTTTCTTTTCTATTCTACTCAGATTGATTCTATTTGGACTTGGTTAGGAAATGCTTATATTCTTTCTATTCTATTGTTTTTTAATTGTATTCTTTTTCTATTTGTTTATTTTATTCTATTATTTTCTATTCTATTCTATATGTTTCTATTGAAATTTATCCTACTCTAAACTCGAATTTCAGAAGGTGGTTTTATTCTTTCTATGCTATTTTGTTATTTTTTTTTCTATACTATTCTGTTATTTTCTATTCTATTCAAATTATAATTGACTCTATTTGCACTTTGGGAAATGGTTATATTCTTTCTATTCTATTGATTTGTTTAAATTATTTTCTATTCTAGTACAGTCTATTCTATCTTTTTTATTCTTTTCTTTTATATTCTATTATTTTCCCCACAAATAGAGCTTTCTTTTGATGGTATTTGATCGGCTCTGTGTTTATATATATATATATATATATATATATATATATATATATATATACAGTGCCTTGCGAAAGTATTCAGCCCCCTTGAACTTTTCAACCTTTTGCCACATTTCAGGCTTCAAACATAAAGATATAAAATTTTCAATTTTTTGTGAAGAATCACCAACAAGTGGGACACAATTGTGAAGTGGAACGAAATCTATTGGATAATTTAAACTTTTTTAGCAAATAAAAAACTGAAAAGTGGTGCGTGCAAAATTATTCAGCCCCTTTACTTTCAGTGCAGCAAACTCACTCCAGAAGTTCAGTGAGGATCTCTGAATGATCCAATATTGTCCTAAATGACTGATGGTGATAAATAGAATCCACCTGTGTGTAATCAAGTCTCTGTATAAATGCACCTGCTCTGTGATAGTCTCAGGGTTCTGTTGAAAGCGCAGAGAGCATCATGAAGACCAAGGAACACACCAGGCAGGTCTGTAATACTGTTGTGGAGAAGTTTAAAGCCGGATTTGGATACAAAAAGATTTCCCAAGCTTTAAACATCCCAAGGAGCACTGTGCAAGCGATCATTTTGAAACGGAAGGAGTATCAGACCACTGCAAATCTACCAAGACCTGGCCGTCCCTCTAAACTTTCAGCTCAGACAAGGAGAAGACTGAGCAGAGATGCAGCCAAGAGGCCCATGATCACTCTGGATGAACTGCAGAGAACTACAGCTGAGGTGGGAGAGTCTGTCCATAGGACAACAATCAGTCGTACACTGCACAAATCTGGCCTTTATGGAAGAGTGGCAAGAAGAAAGCCATTTCTCAAAGATATCCATAAAAAGTCTCGTCTAAAGTTTGCCACAAGCCACCTGGGAGACACACCAAACATGTGGAAGAAGGTGCTCTGGTCAGATGAAACCAAAATCGAACTTTTTGCCCACAATGCAAAACGATATGTTTGGCGTAAAAGCAACACAGCTCATCACCCTCAACACACCATCCCCACTGTCAAACATGGTGGTGGCAGCATCATGGTTTGGGCCTGCTTTTCTTCAGCAGGGACAGGGAAGATGGTTAAAATTGAGGGGAAGATGGATGCAGCCAAATACAGAACCCCAAACATACAGCAAAATCTACAAAGGAATGGTTCACAAATAAACGTATCCAGGTGTTAGAATGGCCAAGTCAAAGTCCAGACCTGAATCCAATCGAGAATCTGTGGAAAGAGCTGAAAACTGCTGTTCACAAAGCTCTCCATCCAACCTCACTGAGCTCGAGCTGTTTTGCAAGGAAGAATGGGAAAGAATTTCAGTCTCTCGATGTGCAAAACTGATAGAGACCTACCCTAAGCGACTTGCAGCTGTAATCGCAGCAAAAGGTGGCTCTACAAAGTATTAACGCAAGGGGGCCGAATAATTTTGCACGCCCCACTTTTCATTTTTTTACTAGTTAAAAAAGTTTCAAAAATCCAATAGATTTCGTTCAACTTCACAATTGTGTCCCACTTGTTGGTGATTCTTCACAAAATATAAAAATTTTATATCTTTATGTTTGAAGCCTGAAATGTGGCAAAAGGTTGAAAAGTTCAAGGGGGCCGAATACTTTCACAAGGCACTGTATGTATATATATATATATATATATATATATATATATATATATATATATATATATATATACAGTGTATATATGTATATGTATATATATATATATATATATATATATATATATATATATATATATATATATATATAAAATATTTTTTTTTCCTCAGTTTAGGCCGATATGTATTCTTCTACATATTTTTTGTTAAAAAAAAATTCACAATAAGCGTATATTGATTGGTTTGCGCAAAAGTTATGGCGTCTACAAAATAGGGGATAGATTTATAGCATTTTTATTATGATTTTTTTTATTAGTAATGGCGGCAATCTGCGATTTTTATCAGGACTGCGACATTATGGCAGACACATCGGGCATTTTTTATACTATTTTGGGACCACTGTCCTTTATACAGTGATTACACAGTAATCGATGCATTGATTACTGTGTAAATGACACTGGCAGTGAAGGGGTTAACCACTAGGGGGCAGTGAAGGGGTTAAGTGTGTCCTAGGGAGTGATCACACCTCTCAATGACAGAGAACTGCGATCACTGTCCTGTCACTAGGCAGAACGGGGAAATGTTTTGTTTACAAAAGCATCTCTCTGTTGTTGCTCTCCGTGACACGATTGCGGGCACCTGGCAGACACCGAGTCCGTGGGACCCACGGTCAAGGTCACGGAGAACGCGGCAGTCACGCGCCTCCAGCGACACCGCTTGTTAAAGGAGAACGTACCTGTACGCCATTTTGTCTACCAGTGCAATTCTGCTGACATAAATCTGTGAATAATAAAAGTAAAAAGAACAAACGTAGTCAAAACATAGCCAAAGTTCAGTAACCAGAACGGAGCCAAGCCAAAAAGTCAGGGATCAATGTAGTGGAACAGCAAGCAGGATCTGAAGCCAGAAGGGAATGTCAGCAAAGCAAGTCTTTAACAGGATCGCAGGAGAAAGTTTCTGTGATGTTGACCAAAGCGAAGGCAGAGGTCCTCTGGACTGGACGGCTTAAGTAGGCAGGACTGACGAGCAGGATATCATCAACAGCTGAGTAACTGTGGAGAGATAGGAGCTGGCAATTAGCCGACGGTTAACCGGCCAGTTTAGAGAAGGAAGGGCTGAGATAATGTTGACAAAGGCAGGGGTCCTCTGGACTGGCTTAAGTAGGCAGGACTGATGAGCAGGATATCTTCATCAACAGCTGAGCAACTGTTGAGAGATAGGAGCTGGCCATTAGCCGACAGCTGAGCAGCCAGCTCAGAGAAGGAAGAGCTGAGCCCAGCCCTGACAGTACCCCCTCCTCACTGACCCCTCCCCCTGGGAGGACCACCAGGCTTGAGGGGAAAATGTCTAAGGAAATCACAGAGCAGGACAGGGGCATGTACATCCAAGGATGAGACCCAAGAGCGTTCCTCGGGACCGTACCCTTTAAAATGCACCAAGTACTGTATGTGCCCATGGAACCTACGGGAGTCAACAATGGCCTGTACTTCATACTTCTCATGGTTCTCAAATTGTACAGGGTGAGGACCTGGCACCGAGGTGGTAAAGCGGTTGAAGACCAAAGGTTTTAATAAGGAGACATGAAATACATTCGAAATACGCATATTATAGAAGGAAGGTCTAATGCGTAAGCCACTGGGTTAATCCTGTGAAGTATACGGAAAGGCACAATAAACTGAGGTGCGAACTTCAGTGAGGAAACACAAAGTCGGAGGTTGCGAGATGACAGCCAGACCCTGTCCCCAACCTGGTAGGAAGGCGCAGGCAGGCGTCTGCGGTCAGCATGGAGTCTGTACCTATCATTAGCATGTCGCAAAGCCTCCTGGACTTGTGCCCAAGTGGAACGAAGACCATGGAGATGCTCCTCTAACGCAGGAATACTAGCCAGAACAAACGAATCAGGATCTGGAGCCAGATGGGATGTCAGCAAAGAAAGTCTTGAACAGGATCGCAGGAAGGTTGGACCATAAACGGGGGCAATCGGGAAGCAGAATTCAAGGCACTGTTGTGAGCAAACTCTGCCCACGGTAATAGGTCTTACCAGTTGTTATGATGGTCAGAAATATAGCAACGTAGGAATTGCTCCAAGGTGTCATAAGATGCGCATGGGTAAGGCGCTCTGGCGCACAGTTGTGCGCAATAGGAATGCGCTAAAGAGCACGAGCACACGCACACAGGGCGTGACCCCTCGCTGACCTATAAAGGAAGTGAGGGCATCCAAACACACTGCTGGTTTGTCTTCAGCTTCCTGAGATTCCCACGTCTGCTCTTGTGATCTGTATTACCCGTTGTGACCCGGATTGCCTCATCGACCTCACTGATCTTCTCCTGACCCGACCTCTGGCTTGACCTTGGATTCCCGCTTTCTGAACGTGTTTGACCCTCAGCCTGCATCTGGACTTACCTGCTATCTCCTGTGATCGACCCCGGCTTGTCTTTGGATTACCCTTCTGTGTCAGCGTTCCTGGTACTTGTTGTCTTCTGATCTGGACTGTGTTTAACCCCCGGTCTGCCTCCTGGATTCTGCCTTTGCCTTACGGACTTACTACCATTGCTTCTAGACCTTCCCACGGGACATCACCTATCAGCTCTGCTCAACCTGCTGATCTACTAGCAAGTGACTGTCCTACTGGTAGCTTGTGCCTCTTGGTGCCAACCACCCTCTGTGCCACCTTCAGGGGTGGTCTGCGCTGAGTCGCAACACCGACCTCTCTCGGCATCTTGGCCGCGGTGAGTACATTTATATGGCCCCATTAGACTGCGGGTGAAAAGCAGAGGAGAAAGCAAGCTGAATTCCCAACTGTGCACAAAAGTCTCACTAGAACCGGGACACAAACTGACTGCCCCTGTCCAAGACAATCACCTTGGGTAGCCCATGTAAGGAAAGATCTCCCGAGAAAAAATGGAAGCCAGTTCCTTAGAAGTGGGCACAGAACCGGGCAACCACCATAAGGATAACTGTGTCCCCTTGGGATTTGGGTAACTATACAATGAAATCCATAGACAGGTGGGTATGGGTATGGGTTGTAGGAGGCCCACTGGAAGGTGTTGTGGAGTCTTACTCTGAGCACACATGGAACAGGCAGCTATGAAGGCAGTTACATCAACACGTAGACTAGGCCACCAGAATTGTTGAGAAATGGCCCAAAAGAGTTGATTCTTCCCTGGGTGGCCAGCAGCCTTGGAAGAATGGTAAGTCTGGAGCACAACAGTACGGAGACTCTCTGGGACAAAGCAGCGGTCACAAGGTTTCTCAGGAGGAGCATGGACCTGAGCAGCAAGAATTTTGACACTCAAAGGAGAAGTGAGACTGGTGCGAACCGTAACCAGAATATGATCAGGGGGAATCACAGGATTCGGAACCGACTCCAAATTGGAAGTGGAGGAAAATTGTTGAGACAAGGCGTAAGCCCTTACATTCTTAGTACCAGGTAAGAATGAGATAATGTAATTGAAACTTGATAAAAAAAAGAGCCCACTGCACCCCTTCTGGGAGAGAGGCGTTTAGCCTCAGACAAGAATGTGAGAGTCTTATGGTAAGAATGAGAACCGGCACAGTGGTACCTTTGAGGAGATGTCTCCATTCTTTCAGGGCTAAAATGATCGCTAACAGCTCTCTGTGATCAATCTCGTAATTGCACTCTGCAGGTGACAATTTATTGGAAAAGAAGTCACAAGGATGCATAGCGCTCTCAGAGGTAGGATGTTGAGACAGAAGTGCGCCAACACCAGTCTCAGAAGCATCAACCTCCAGAATAAAGGTAACATAGGATAGTGCCAACACAGGAGCAGAAACAAAGGCAGTCTTGAGACTCTCAAAGGCCTTAATGGACTCTGGAGACCAACTCTGCGGGCTACCGTCCTTTCTGGTCATATCAGTCAGGGGCTTGACCAGAGACGAGAAGTTACAAATAAACTTCCGATAATAGTTGGCAAAGCCCAGGAAACGCTGCAAAGGACGCAAACCCATGGGTCAGAGCCACTGTAGAACTGCCGAAAGTTTCTCTGGGTCCATCAAAAAACAGCAGTGGAAATGACATAGCCCAGGAATTTAACCTGTTCATGATGAAACTCACACTTCAGTTTACAATAGAGATTGTTTTCTCTTAGTTTCTGAAGCACACAACATACATCTGTGTGGTGGCTCTCCAGGGACTTGGAAAATATGAGGATATCATCGAGATAAACCACCACACATAACTGCAACAAATCTCAGAGGACAGTTAATAAATTCCTGGAAAACTGCAGAGGCGTGACAGGGAGAACATGCAAACTCCAGGCAGGTAGTGCCGTGGTTGGGATTCGAACCAGTGACCCTTTTTATTGCTAGGCAAGAGTGCTAACCACTACACCACTGTGACGCCCACAAAGAAGAAACCAGCACCAGCAGGAGACGAGGATTTGCAGATGAAACCTTGAGAAAGCGCATCTGCAAAATGCTGCTCCATGGCCTTATCCTCCAAGATCGACAAAGGGTAAACCCGGCCACGAGGGGGTATGGCACCGGGTTGAAGGTCAATTGCACAATCATATGGCCGGTGTGGAGGCAAACTACTGGCTTGACCTTTGTCAAAGACATCACTAAAATTGCGGTACTCCGCAGGGAAGAGAGTGAAGAGGTGCACAGGACCTTGGCTACCTTCTGGAAGCATGTCTCACTGCATTGTGGTGACCAGGAGAGAACCTCAGCATGGAGCCAATCAAAAGAGAAGTTGTACCTCTGTAACCAAGGATAACCAATAACCAGCAGAAACTTAGGTGAAGAAACTTGGATAACTTGGAATTGGATTATCTCATGGTGAAGAGCCCATGGACAACGGAACCATCTCATGAGTCACATGGGCAGGCTGTAGAGGTCTCCCATCAATGGCCTCAATGGCAAGTGGAGTGTCACGCAACTGCAGCAGAATCGAGTGCTTCAGTACAAAGGCAGCATCAATGCAGCCACAGAGTTGATTAGAGCCTGTATCTCGATGGACCACTCAGCCCAAGAAAGGATGATCGTAACCAGGGGCTTATACTTCTGGATAACTGGGGATGAAACAACGCCACCGAAGGTCTGTCCATGACAAAACCTCAAGGTTCGGGCATTCCCTGGACAGGTAGGACAAGACTTCAAAAATTGACCTCCCTGGCCACAATAAAGGCACAATCTCTTCCTCCTCCTAAAGGTTCTCTCATCCGCAGAGAGGCTCATGAAACCCAAGTGCATGGGTTCACCTTCACTGACTGATTCGGTACCAGGAGGCATGGGAGGTGAGGGAGGCATGGGGGGACTGCAAAACTCGGAGACAAAACGTACAGGAGGCTTCTGCAAGTGCTCTTTAAAAGAGAGTCTTTCTCTGAGTCTGAAGTCAATGAGGATGGCCAACGTGATCAACTTCTCCAGCTCAGTGGGTATTTCGCGGGCTGTTATCTTATCCTTGGTGGTATCCGAGAGACCATGAGAAAAAGCAGCCATTAGGACCTCTTTGTTCCATGCAACCACTGCTGCCAGAGTACGGAATTCAATGGCATTGTTGGAAACAGTTCTTGTACTCTGTTCGATGGACATGAGGCACTTGGCAGCAGAAGCGGAGCATGTGGGAACGTCAAATATCCTTTTAAACGAAGCCACAAACTCAGGGAAGCTCAAGAAAATAGGTTTTTGCGTCTCCCATTGAGGGTTTGCCCAGGCCAAGGCTCTCTCAGAAAGCAAAAATAGCACAAAACCTACTTTGCTTCTGTCTGTGGGAAGTGCCTGGGGCAGCATCTCAAAGTATATCTCAACCTGGTTGAGAAACCCTCTGCATTGGACTGGATCACCCCCAAATTGCTGGGGAAGCTGAGGGGAGCGGAACCAGACTTACCTCTTATAGAGGTAATATTCGAGGCGGGTGGAGCAGCACCAGGGTCTGCCTGCAACATAGGTTGTACTGGGGTGGCCACAGTGGGAGATTCCAAGTGAGCGTGCGACTCAGGAGTGTTTGTAACGCCATGGCAAACTGATCCATGTGGTGATCCTGTTAATCCAATCTGGAAAAAATATTACCAAGTGGATTGACTGCATCTTCTGAATTCATGGCCTTCGTCTACTGTCAGAAACCATGAAATCAGGCCAAGAAAGATGTACAGTTAAATCACACTTGTTTAATAATAAAAAGTAAAAAGAACAAACGTAGTTAAAACATAGCCAAAGTTCAGTAACCAGAACGGAGCCAAGCCAAAAAGTCAGGGATCAATGTAGTGGAACAGCAAGCAGGATCTGAAGCCAGAAAGGAATGTCAGCAAAGCAAGTCTTTAACAGGATCGCAGGAGAAAGTTTCTGTGATGTTGACCAAAGCGAAGACAGAGGTCCTCTGGACTGGACGGCTTAAGTAGGCAGGACTGACGAGCAGGATATCATCAACAGCTGAGTAACTGTGGAGAGATAGGAGCTGGCAATTAGCCGACGGTTGACCGGCCAGTTTAGAGAAGGAAGGGCTGAGCCAAGCCCTGACACATTGGCAAGGAAATGCCAAACCTGTGACCTGTGACCTCTCCACCTCTTTTAGTTCCTGGAATCTAGGATTGCTGAGTCCAGGGCTGGGGGTGAGGGAGCGAAAGGTGTTGGTGCCGATCAGTGTATACCGGCAGAATACATCTCAGCGGGAGAGATCCCTGCATCAACATTGTTTATGTTGATGTGGGAATCTGTCCATTTTTTTTCTGAGAAAAACCTGTATGTGAGTACCCAGCTTAAAGCGGGAGTCCACCGGGACTCCGCGATTTTTTTTTTTTTTTAAAAGCCAGCAGCTACAAATACTGCAGCTGCTGACTTTTAAAATAGTGACACTTACCTGTCCAGCGCGCCCGCGATGTCGGAACCCGAAGCCGATCGCTCGGTCGTCTCTCGGGTCCTGCCGCCGCCATCTTGGGTATGGGAATCAGGAAATGGAGCCTTTCGGCTTCATTTCCCGGTTCCCTACTGCGCATGCGCGAATCGCGCGGCGCAATAAGGACGCTCCCCGCTGCCTCTGGGAGCTGTGTGTTTCCCAGCAGGCAGCGGGGCACTTGCGGAAAGGGGCGGGCAGTTGCGGAAAGGGGCGTAAGTTACGCCCCTTTCCGCAGACAGCTATCCCGGAAGTGGGTGCTGTTACCTGGATTATCCAGGTAACTGCACCCCCCTCCCCCCTGAAAGGTGCCGATTGTGGCACCGGAGGGGGGGAGGGTTCCGATGAGCGGAAGGTCCACTTTAGGGTGGACCTCCGCTTTAAAAGTTATTTACTGATGTTAGGGAATTATTTTTAAACAATAGTCGTTTTGCTTACACCAACATAAAATACTAGTGTTAATCTAAACTTATTTTACCAATACTAGACACAATTATGTCCTTGTTTTCTAAAGTTTTTGTAAAAGTTTTTAGTAATAGTAAAGATACTGTTTTTGTTGTATGAAATGGTGTAAATAACAACTGCTGCCCTCAACAAACAGATGAAGGACTTCAACGCGTGATAAGTCAGAGTTTCTTACAATGGCTTACTTTTAATCCTTTGTATTTCCACATACAGCTGAACACACAAAACTGTGACTTTACAGCTAATGCCATCATTTCCCGGACACCACTATGTGATCACGCATCAGCCCTTGATTAACTGCATATATGGGGGCCTAAACACACAGGCATTGTTTAGAGTTGACTTGTAAATGTTTATTTGTTTGAGCTTTAACAAGCATTTGTAAAGCATTTAACAAACTTTGAGCAGCTTTTATAGCACAAACCTCAATACTGCTTAAGGCTTCAGGGCCCACTCAAGCCAGCTAAATGTTTTCTTAAAGCTGAACTCCAGGAATTCAACAAGGTGGACTGCACCTTGTGTACTTATGTCTTTAATTTACATCTGACATTTTTACGAAGCTCTGGGAGCAGAGCAATTACTATACTCCAGGCGCTCTGATAGGAGAGACACTGCCTTTACACAAAACAGCTCTGCCCATCCCTCTCCTCCGCTGTTCATTCACAGAAGACTTTGTATTTTGTGAAGGGGTTCACATAACACAAAGGGGGTTATTTACTAAAGGAAAATCCACTTTGCACTGCAAGTGCACTTGAAAGTGCACTTGAAAGTAAAGTTGCTGTAGTTCCGAGGGGGAAATGCAAAGAAAATAAAAAACAGCATTTTAGCTTGCACATGATTGGATGATAAAATCAGCAGAGCTTCCCCTCATTTCAGATCCACCCCTTAGATTTACAGCGACTTTACTTCCAACTGCACTTTCAGTGCAAAGTGGATTTGCCTTTTGTAAATAAGCCCCAAAGCCCTCTGCGACTCTGCAGCTGCTGAAGCTGAGACCGGAAGGTCCAGCATTGGAGCACCAGGAATATAGCATGAGCTATGTTCCAGGAACTCAGTAAAAATACAAATTGTAAATTAAAGAGATACGTCCAAGGTGGCATGTCCCTACTATTCAAGCACATTGCTTAAAGTGGCTGAACTCTTGGAGTTTAGCTTTAAAGCTGAGGTGTGGGAAAAACTTTATGGGGGGCATTAGTTAGGTAACAATAATGTACCCCTAATGATGTGTACAGTGGTGTACTTTGGTTTTGTGCTGCCCTAGGCAAGACTAAAATCACCTCCACCCCCCATATAAATCTGTCCCATCCCAGACGCTTTAAAATTGTGCATGCCCGCCGCGACAACAACAAACAATGTAAATTTTACTATCAATAGTTGACACTTTAAAACCCTTTACAGGTTACCACTTTAGATTTACAGAGGAGGTCTGGTGCTAGAATTACTGCCCATGATCTGACGTTTGCGGTGATACCTCACATGTGTGGAAGATCGCTGTTTGCGTGCGCGCGGGACTGACATGCGCTTTCCCCTTTGCATGCAAGGACGGGGACACGTTAATTTTTTCATTTTTTTTTTTTACACTGTTGCTTTCATTTTTTTTTTTCTCACTTTTATTGCTGTTACAAGGAATGGTAACATCCAATAGGCATGTGACAGGTCCTTTTTACGAAGAGATCTAGGGTCTAAAAGACCCCAAATCCCTCCTCTGCACTTGACTAAGATCTTTGTTTTTGAATGCTTTAAAAACTTACGCAAATGGTTTCAGAGTAAACTGGAAGTGATGTCATGTCATTGCTTCTGGTTTACTGTTACAAACAGCCAAGCAAAGCTGTCCAGTCAGCCAGCAGATGCGCTGGCTGGTCACTCGAGTGGGACGGGAGATAACCATTGAAGGCGGCTGGAGGGGGGTGATGTTCCCTACTACTGCTTGTAATAGCAATCGAGTGGCTAATAAACTTCTCTAATTGCTATTACAAGAGAACCGACCCGGCTCTAAAAAACAATACCGGGGCGATGCCTGCAGCTGCAGGTGCCGCAGCCGCCACCACCCTGAAAAATGCCACCCAAGGCAAACACCTTATTTGCTTCGGGTAGCTATGCCCCTGTATGTGTGTCCCACTAGTGATGGCTGCTTCTTGAAAAATGTTACCTCTAAAGTACCAGGGGCAAAACTTACAGCTGGTCTGGATCACAGCAATCACATCATGTTATATAATTTGAAACTCCTTTGCCGATACTTAAATAAAAATAATTCTATACACAAACACCAGTAACCAGCTAACACTAATATTTGCTTCACATATAAAAAAATGTGTGAAGCCCTGTTATACTTTATTAATCTCATCATGTCGCTTGCTGTGCGGCTCCTCCATTCAGAAAATGTCTTGTAAATTATACAAGGCGTTCTTTAATTAGACACCAGTTGGGCACATACCAAGAGGTACCTTACTAGTACCTAGCTAATGCCCCAGTAAAGTTTTTTACCCACACTAGCTTTAAAGGCCAAGTCCAGGTACACTGAAACAAAAAGTTGTGTGAAAACTTACAGTTCTTTTACTTTTGACTGCACCCACAACCTGAGTAGAAAAGTCTGCCCCCTGCTAGCATGCTGCAGAGAAGGACCTTTGAGTGGAAGCAGCAGTCTCTCTGCAGAATTCAGACACACCTCCTGCTGATGCAGAACTATCAGCAAACACCCTGTTACCTGCTAAATGGAGAGCTCTAGCTCAGTGGATATTTATTTTATATAAATATTGAATTGGCATATTGCACTTATTGAGTAGTGTGGATTTGTTGTATTAATATAAATAATATAATATTATTCTATTTATATATTACAAATACCAATATCTAACAAAAACAAAACATTTGTTTTTGGTTATTTATTTGAATAAAGGTATCTTTGCTCTTTTTGTAGTAGGTAGCAAGTGCATATTATGTACATGCATATCTCCCAACATTTTGAGATGGGAATGACACCTACTAGCAAACATATGAAGGCATAGGACACGCCTCCTACCACACCCCCTTAAAGGAGAATTAATAAAAAAAAGTTTTAATAAATCTAGGGCTTTTTTTTTACCACTACTATTCCTTTATATTGGCTTTTAAAATGTACAAATGCAGCAATTTAGAAATTGGATAAAAGGTTTAGCACTGGGAAACACTGTTTGATAGATAAAAAGTGCATTTTATATACAACTATATGGATTAAACCAAAAAAAGGGACAAATGAGGGGGGAAGCGGGACAGAGGGACATTGGTCCAAATCAGGGACAGTCCCTCGAAATCAGGGACAGTTGGGAGCTATGTACTTGTAAACTACTTGTATGTTTTCTCTTCTTTTTTTTTTTTGGAAGGATACTTGAAGCTTTATATATTACTGTCCAATTTAAATATATTTTTTAAGTCAGGGTTTGCCCCTCATCTGTTTTAGTTGGGTTGTTTTAGCTCTTGACATTTTTTTATTTTTTTTAATTGAGCTATTTTTCCTTCTGTAGTTTAAGTGAGCAGGAAATATTTATATATATATATATATATATATATAATTTTTGTTTTTTTTGTTTTATCTCTTGACATTTTCTTTTTTTACTTGAGCTATTTTTCCCTCTGTACTTTAAGTGAGCAGGAAAGATATATATATATATAAACTTTAGCTTTTTAAATCAACATGCAAAAATATATTTTATTTAAGTGTTTGAGTTTGGAAACATTTTAATTCACAAAGGTTAATACCGTCCCTAAAAAAACATAAAACGATAATTTAAATAGACTTAGCAGTCTGTTATTGCGAAAGAGTCAATTTGAAAGGAAACATGACTATGTGTGGTCAGCATAATGGTCAGAATAGTGGATTCATTCAATTATAGGTCTTCTTTAGCATGTTAGCAGCTACAGTAGTGTACCAGAGCTATCGGTCTGAGAAATTCTATTAATCCTAGGTTTAGAAAAACAGGTTAAATTAGTTTAAATAACTTTCATCAGTCAAATATAGTAATAGCTGTCAGAAGAATAAAAAAAAATCCATGTCAACGTAGACAAACAATATTTCAGACATAGCTAATCTTTGCCATAACAGAGTGACTATCTGAAAATCTACAGGGTAACCATGGGGCTTGAAACAATGCTACTAGGAAACAAATCAACACCCAAGTAGTAGAGTAGGTATGAAATTACTACTATTAAATCCCTGGCAGATATCCTATTCATAGTTGGTTGGTGTTGTAACTTGCACAGAAAAATGTGCAAATGATCATAAAAGGATATATAAATTTGTTACAGCTACAATACAATCCTAGACAACAAGACGATAGAGTTTACAACCACTCGTTTGAAAAAAAGCTGACGGAAAAGTCCCATGCAATTTCTATTGCCTGTCTCTCAGTCATAGGACATGTATTCACACAAATTCCCTATACTCACACACATGGTGAGGGCACCAGCCCCCATCCTCTCTGGAAATGCCTGGAAGAACTGGTGTAGATGGAACGGTAAATAAATCGCATCACACAAATGTCCAGAAAGTCCAGGAGCCTATATATCTCATCTTCATTGTGCTAAGAGCAAATAATCCCTTTAAGCAAAGACCTAGCAAAATAGTAATGCTAGCTTTCTACACTGCTCTTTATCTCTGACTTAGAAAAATCCACATGGCAGGGAACAGCACTATCCAGAAGAAATCTGATCCCATAGCTGCTATTGGTAAATGGAAAGGGGTCATGTGACAGGAGTTTTAACTCTATTAGCAAAGGATGGAGACAAGCCATGAAAGCCATGGAGTGTAGGGCTCATGTGACAATAGCTAATGTCACACCCACAGCCTTCTTATGTTTACGCAGCAACCAGTCTGAGAGAAGAAATTCCTACACATTACAGCTCCTTTTTTAATAAAATTCTAAATTGCAAAAAGATATTAACCACACAAAAAATAGATCATAAGGTTCTGCTTCTTGGATTGGATATTGAATTATATATATATATATATATATATATATATATATATATATATATATATATACTGGTGGGATAATTATGTTTTTTTTAGGTCATTTGATAAGGTGTCCAGGAAAAAAAAATAGCTTGAATTTAACTTTAACTTTACTTTACTTTAACTTTGATAATTACGGTAAGTTTTTTGGGAGTCATTTAATAATGTGTCCAGGAAAAAAAATAGCTTGAGTTTTACTTTAACTTTATTTTTACGTTTACCTTTTACTTTAACTTTACTTTAACCTTGTTGAAATACAAATAAAGTAAAACTTAAAGGGGTTGTAAAGGTTTGTTTTTTTATTTTCTAAATAGGTTCCTTTAAGCTAGTGCATTGTTTGTTCATGTACCTTTTCCTTCGATTTCCCTTTTAAATGTTTTTTCCTGGTGCCTCCATGGCAGCATACCTGTGACAAGCTCCGCCTTGGCTCCTCCCTCAGGACTAGTGAATATTATAAAAGAAATGGCTAGCGCAGCCCCAGCATTCTCCTTTTTTTCCTCATACCTCATGGCAGTGAATTCTGGTCGGCGTCCTTACCTTCTGCATTCGGCAGCTTCCGTCCGGGTTCAAGCCTCTCCCGGACACAGTTCCTTCTCTTGGGCAGCTAAACGCGCTTATAAGGTTGGAAGTCCCTTCTGTAGGATCTTTTGGGACAAGCAGTTTGTCTCTTAAAGGGGAGGGCCACCCTGAAAAACAAAAAAATGTTAAAAATTACAAAAAATCTAAAAAAAAAAAATGAAAAAAATTTTTTTTTTTTACTTACCAGAAATGCCTGTTGCTAGGCACTTTCTCCTAATCTTCCTCTTCCTCCTCCGCGGAGATCTTCTGTCTTCTGTCTTCGTCGCGGCGTCTTCTGGGTAATGAGTCGCGCTGTGTTCTGGGAACTGTGTGTTCCAGAACACAGCGCGTCCCATTCAGAAAGCGCTGCGGGACTCGCGCATGCGCAGTAGCTGCGGGACTCGCGCATGCGCAGTAGAAACGGGCAGTGAAGCCATAAGGCTCCGCTGCCTGTTTCCCTTACAAGGGATGGCGGCGCCGGGACCCGAGAGCCGAGGGACGGGTCGGCCTCGGGCGGCCGACATCGCGGGCGCCCTGGACAGGTGAGTGTGTTTATTAAGTCAGCAGCTGCAGTGTTTGCAGCTGCTGACTTTTTTTTTTTTTTTTTTATAACCGGCCCTCCGCTTTAAGTAAGAGCTTTATCTGCAAATTGGTCATTTAGGCATTAGCTCACTTATGGTTACAGAGGCAGCAGCTATTTCTGCATTCCTTTTTTTTTTCCCTTCTCTCTCTCCCTCCTTTCTCTTTCCTCTTCTCTCTCTCTTTTCCTTCCCTCCTCTCCCCAACTTTCCATTTTTTTCTCTTGGTCTCTCTTTTTCTTTCCTCTTCGTTCCTTGTCAAAGAAAACCCCCCTCCTAGCCCCTACCGCCCTCCAGGCTCCCTAGGAGCTGCGCACGCTCAGTGCCGGCTTTTTGTACACTTTCGGCATTCCCCGCCGTGTTCTGCGCATGCGCCGGCGGGGCAGGTCCTCCGGGTGTTTGTTCCGCCAGTCGGCGCATGCGTGGTAAATCCGGAGGCCGCGCGGTCATTTTGGTTGAGGGCAGAGCCCTCAAAGCATCAGGGACAGTGTAGAGGTGTGCCCCACCTCTCCTGTTCCTATTTATCTCCCTGGCAGCCTCAATGGGACGCCTGTGGCTGCAGGGAGAACTGCATTTGGAGAGCTCCAGGCAAGGAAATTCCCATTCACTTCAGGTAAGGCGAATAAATAAATAAAAAATGTAATTAAATAATATAAAATAAATAAATAAATTAAATAATATATATTAAATTATTAATATAAATAAAATTAATTAAATTAAATAAATGTTTATTTGGGGTCCTAAAAAAAAAAAAAATAATAAAAAAAAAGACAACCCTTTGTTCTTAGAGGTAATCCCTTTTTCTCAAGTCGGGACATGGCCAGTTGATGCTTCTCCTCTGACTCTTTTCTTAGCTGCTGCCTCTGCCTAGCATGAGCCATTCGCCGCCCACACAAGATCCTACTCTACTCCCAAGGTAAGGACCTACGTCCAGGTAAGTTTATATAAAAAAAAAAAAAAAAAAAAAAAAAAAAAAAAAAGAGTGCACTGGGGCTGGTACTTTTATGTATTTCAGTCCTGTACGCCAGAAGATGTCTAAGAGGACCTCAAGGCGTCATGAAGACGACGATGACTCTAGTCACAGCAGAGACAGGTCGTCCAGGCATGGGGATTATAGGAGTGACATGAAAGCATCGGCCAAAAAGCGCCATCATTCGCACTCCCCGAGACCTAGATCTCCAAGATGTCAGGCCTGTGGAGCTACCCCATTTCCAGACAAACTGATCTGTTGAAACTGCCTCAAGGACTATGCAGCGGACAGAGAATCTGAAGGTCTGCAAGTGGCGGACCTACTCAAAAAGCAGTAAAAGATTCCCTTACGGAATTGGTAGCCACAATGCCGATGCAACAACCAGCATCCCCTCCTCAGGAGCAAACGGCTGAGGCTTCCATTCCCGGGCTGTCCACAAGTGGAATTTTTCATCTGACGCCTGCACCTTCCTCTAAACATCAAGAAGAGAATGCTATCTCAGAGGAATCATCTGATGACCTAGATGCCTCTGGTTTTGCTTTTGCCATGGCCCAGCCTTATGTACAGGGAGTTAAACAAGCGATCGGCTGGGAAGAGACCAACACAGAGGTTAAGAAGTCTAAATCATACTTCCCCTTTCTCAAATGCCAGATCTCCTTTTTCCCTTTCACGGACAAGATCAGGGATGTGTTTGAGGAAGAGTGGAAAAAGTCAGAGAAAAGATTCTCCATTAATCGCTTGGGAAAATTATACTCTCTCTCAGAAGCTGATTTCGCAATGCTGGAGGGTTCTCCAGTGGTCGATGCAGCAGTGGTAAGGTTGGCAAAGAATGTCACGTTGCCACTGGAAGATTCAACTTCCTTTAAGGATCCACTGGACAGAAGGATGGATCTCGATGTCAAGAAGGCTTACCAGATGGCAGGCAACGCCTGTAAGCCTGCGATAGCCCTGACATCAGTGTCCAATGCACTACGCGTCTGGACGGATAATATAGAGTCGGCAATCCAACAGGACATCCCAAAGGAGGATATAATCAAGGCCTTGGATGAGCTGAAGCTCTCAGCAGACTTTATTGGTGAAGTTGCCATTGATTCAATTCGTTGATCCGCAAGGGCAATGCTCCACACAGTGATGGCCAAACGGGCCCTGTGGCTAAAACCGCGGGCAGCGGATATTGCCTCAAAACAAAACTGGTGCAAGATTCCTTTTGACGGCAAAGCCTTGTTTGGGGAAAAACTGGACAAGGCCATCTCTCAAGTCACTGGCGGAAAATCAGTCCTACTACCCCAAGACAGGCGATTTGGATGCTCCAGGACATTCACACCCAGATTCCAATACTCCAAGAATAAGGATTACCGACAGTCCAGGCAAGGGAAAGGTTTCAGGCACAATTGGAAAGGCACACAGTCCACGTTCCTCAAGACCCGAAGACAGAGACCAGTGCCTACCCCACAGGATTCCACTAAATCCTTTTGACGCCAGGCCAGCCCAAGCGATGCCTGTAGGGGCCAGGTTAAAACACTTCTCAAAGATCTGGGGACAAAGTGCAGGGATCCTTGGGTAGTCTCCACAGTCAAATATGGCTATTTCTGGTCGTTCCTAGACAAACCTCCCAAGGACTTCTTCTCCCCGACAAGGGTGTCAAGGTCCCCCCAAAAAGCGGAAGCGCTACAGGGATTTCTTCTCTCCTTGCAGGAACAGCAAGCAGTAGGCCCAGTGCCTCCATCAGAAAGATTTTTGGGTTTTTACTCCACCCTGTTTCTAGTCCCCAAGAGAAACGGAGGGTGGAGATCCATGATAGACCTAAAAAGACTAAATCGCTATATCTTCCTAGAAAAATTCAAGATGGAGTCACTACAGACGATTATTCGTGTAGTCCAACCAAGGGACTGGATGTTGTCAAGGACTTGCAGGACGCTTACCTGCATATACCCATACTCCCTCCATTCCAGAAGTACCTGAGATTTGCAGTGGGGCAGGTACATCTCCAATTCCAGAGCCTTCCATTTGGCCTCTGCACATCGCCAAGAGTCTTCACAAAGACCCTGATTGCCATCATAGCCCCTCTGAGAGAATTGGGGCTTTGGGTATACCACTACTTGGACAACCTTCTACTCCTGGCGGAGGATCCAGCCCAGTTAGTGGAAAACAGAAACGTTCTTTTGACAACTCTAACAGAATTCGTATGGAAGATAAACCAGGAGAAAAATCACCTCTCTCCAAACCAGGAGATGGTTTATTTGGGCACTCTGTTCAACACAAGGAACGGAACAGTGTCTCTCCCACCTCAGAAGGCGACATCCATTATTCAACAAATGAAGAAAGTAAGTACGAGATCCTACCTGGCAGCCTCAAACTGTTTGAGCCTGATAGGCCGGATGTCGTCGACATTTCCAGCTGGAGTTCCTGAGACTGTGGAACAGACGGTATCTATCACAACCCATACACTTGATGACCTTGTTGCTCAGGAGTCTACATTTGTGGATGAAGAAACAGACACTTCGGAAATCATGCCCGCTAGGGCAAGTCGACTGGATCACAATTACTACTGATGCCAGTGCAGCAGGTTGGGGAGCACACTGCAACCAGAGTGCAGGGAAGATGGTTCTTCCATACAGTAGGCGTAGTGTCAAATGTCCTGGAGGTCAGAGTGGCCTACCTTGCATTACTAGCCCTAGAGTTCGAGATTACGGGGAAACCAGTTCTCCTTGGAACGGACAACAGGGCTGTGGTATCTTATGTACACCGACAAGGGGGGGGCATGCAGCAGGTCCCTCCTGAAGGAGGTGGAACCCATAATCCTCTGGGCAGAAAGGAATCTAAGAGACCAGAGGGCAGTCTATCTGCCTGGTCATCTCAACTCGAGGGCCGACAGCCTTTCCCGCAAGTTCGTGGATACCAACGGATGGTCTCTACACCTGAAAATTTTCAACTGGATAGTGAACCAGTGGGGTCCCCTCGAGCTAGACATATTTGCAACAACATTCAATACCAAACTCCCAAGGTTCATCTCAAGGCTTCCTCATCCCCAAGCGGAGGCAATAGATGCCCTCTCAGCCCCCTGGGCATGCAATCGGGCCTATGCCTTCCCTCCACGGCCTCTCATTCCAAGATTCTTGTCAAGACTTATGTGGGAAACCACGACGGTGATAGCGGTCCTACCGTACTGGCCAAGACCTCCTTGGTTCCCCACAGAAATGTATCTGAGTACCCGGCCTCCAGTCAAGGTTCCAATAATACCTCTTCTCCTGTCGCAAGCATGTCACACCCATCCAGATCCCCACAGGGTAGATCTTCACATCTGGCAGCTGAAAGGGAAAGGTTCCAATCCCTAGGGTGTTCCAACAAAGTGATCGCAACCCTGCTCAAAGCAAGAAAAACATCCACAAACGGTATACACATTGTGGAACAAGTTCAGGGCCTTCATGATTGGCAGAAGCTGTGATCCAGATTCCCCATCATCCTCTCAAATTCTTGAGTTTGGCCTAGACCTAGGTCTTGCACTAGGTACAATTAAAGGTACAGGTATCAGCAATTTCAGTGGCAACCAGTGGAAGATGGGCCGAAGATCCATTGATAATCCAGTTCTTCAAAGCTGTCAGGTCTGTCCGCCAACTAAACAATCTTTTCCCACTTGGGACCTTGCTATCATCCTAGAGTCCTTAGCCAATCCACCTTTTGCCCCTTTAGAGTCGGCATCGCTCTGGAATCTAACCTTGAAGCTAGCCCTCCTGATAGCTATAACCTCTGGTAGACTGGTTTGAGCTCCAAGCTTTAGGAGCAGATCATAATCATATAATATTCTATCCGGACAGAGTAGAACTCAGAACAGTCTGAGGATTTATTCCCAAGGTTGCATCATCCTTGAACATGTCGGAACCTTGGGCACTCCCAACATTTTTGGAACAGGACTCTGGTTCTCTTCATGAGCTAGACATTGCCTCCACTTTGAGATGCTATCTGCAGGCCACAGCATCATTCAGGGGTTCCATCAGGCTGTTTATAATTCCCTGGGGTAAAAACAAAGGCAAGGAGGCATCAGCAAGTACGATTGCCTCATGGATCGTTAAACTCATCCACAAGGTGTACAGGACAAATGGACTGGAACCCCCTTCGGCGGCCAGGGCGCACTCCACCAGAGCGGTTTCTGCCTCTTGGGTGGCAAGAGCGAATGTGTCAGTTGAAACTATTTGTCGGGCAGCGACTTGGTCGTCCCACATACGTTTCTGAAACATTACAGGGTGGACCCAGGAGCTCTCTCTTCGGTGGAGTTTGGCAGACAGGCAGTCACTTCAGCCTTCGCTTCTTCTAAATAATAATTTCTTTAAAATAAACTTCTAAGACGGGTGCTTAGCTAGTTATTTGTCACAGGTATGCTGCCATGGAGGCACCAGGAAAACAGAAAATTGTACCATACTTACCGTAATTTTCTTTTCCTGGTGCCTATCCATGGCAGCATACAATCCCACCCTCGGTATTCTATATTACGGAGAATGCTGGGGCTGCGATAACCATTTCTTTTATAATATTCACTAGTCCTGAGGGAGGAGCCAAGGCGGAGCTTGTCACAGGTATGCTGCCATGGATAGGCACCAGGAAAAGAAAATTACGGTAAGTATGGTACAATTTTCTGTTTTTTCTTTGCTTTCTTTGTCTGAATTTCTCACTTCCTGTTCCTGCTCAGTGAACTGTTCAGTAAGCTGTTCTGGCTGACTAAACACCACTCGGATGATGGTGTGAAGTTTACTGAGGAGAAACAGGAAGTGAGAAATTCAGACAAAGAAAAAAACATTTAGAAGGGAAATAGAAGGAAAAGGTAAATGAACCAACAATGCACTAGCTTAAAGGAACCTATTTAGAAAATAAAAAACTAAGCTTTACAACCCCTTTAAGCTATTTTTGGATATATTATCAAATGACCCCCAAAAAACTTAATTATTCCAACAGTATAGTATAGCAGAATCCAATCCAAGAAGCAGAATCTTAGTTATGGATACATATAATAACAAATAATAATTCAGAATATCAAAAAATGCTTTACATTTTTTTTAAAGAATCCATAGATGACAAGTTGCCTATTAAAATACATCACAAGTTTATTTCTATAGCACATGTAATTGAAAACATATTAAAAACCAAGGTCAGCATAAAGATATTACAATTAAATGCTATACAAATAAATTTGTGACTTGCCCTGTACATACGGACTTCCCGACAGTATATGTGCGAACGGACTGTGTTGTCGGAAATTCAGATCGTGTGTGGGCTCCGTCTGACTTTTTCCGTCGGAATTTCTGACACACAAAGTTTGAGATCTGGATCCAAAATTTTCCGACAACATGATCCGATCGTTTAAATTGTGATCGTGTGTAGACAATTCCGACGCACAAAGTGCCACGCATGTTCAGAATAAATTATGAGACGAAAGATATTGGCTACTGGCCTCTTTGTAGTCCCGTCGTACGTGTTGTACGTCACCTCGTTCTGAACGATCGGATTTTCCGACAACTTTGTGCGACTGTGTGTATGCAAGACAAGTTTGGGCCAAAATCCGTCAGAAAAAATCGGACTCACTCACCGGCCACTTTATTAGGTATACCTTGCTAGTACCGGGTAGGACCCCCTTTTTTTGGTAGTTGTGCATAAAAATCCCAGTAGATGAGCAGTTTTTGAATTACTCAGACCAGCCCATCTGGAACTAACAACCATGCCACATTCAAAATCATTTAGATCCCCTTTCTTCTCCCTTCTGATGCTTGGTTTGAACTTCAGCAAGTTGTCTTCACCACATCTAGATGCCTAAGACCCCTTTTACACTGAGGCGGTTTTTAGGCATTTTAGCACTAGAAATAGCCTCTAAATAGCACCTGAAATCCACCTCCCATTCATTTCACTGTGTCTTTCCACACTGGGTCGATGCGCTTGCTGGACATTAGGAAAAGTCCTGCAAGCAGCATCTTTGGGGTGGTTTGGGAGCGCTAAATACAGAGCTCCCAAAACGCCCTGCCCATTGAAATGAATAAGCCGCACTTCCAAAGCGCATGAAAAGCACTTTGGAAGCGCCACAACATGGGCATTTTTAAGCCCTAGTGACCGAAAAGTGCTGTTTAAACATCGCTAAAGCGCAGCTAAAACAAGCAGCGTTTTAGCGCTAACGTGGCCATGGCCCCAGTGTGAAAGGTGTCTGAATGCACTGACTAACTTTCTGCCATGTCATTAGCCGATTAGTAATTTGTGTTACCAACCAATTGAACAGGTGTACTAGTGTATTTTGTGGTCTGTGGATTCTTTTGATTTTTTTTTTTTTTTTATTCTGAAACATTATTTGTTAATAGGGATGAGCCGAACACCCCTCGGTTCGGTTCACACCAGAACCTGCGAACAGACCTAAAATTCGTGTGAACTTTAGAAACCTATTAAAGTCTATGGGACTCAAACATTCAAAATCAAAAGTGCTAATTTTAAAGGCTAATATGCAAGTTATTGTCCTAAAAAGGGTTTGGGGACCTGGCTCCTGCCCCAGGGGACATGTATCAATGCAGAAAAAACTTTTAAAAACTGACGGTTTTTCGGGAGCACTGATTTTAATAATGCTTAAATTGAAACAATAAAAGTGTAATATTCCTTTAAATTTTGTACCTGGGGGGTGTGTATAGTATGCCTGTAAAGGGGCACATGTTTCCCGTGCTTAGAACTGTCCCTGCACAAAGTGTCATTTCTGCAGGAAAAAAAGTCATTTAAAATCACTCACGGCTATAATGAATTGTCGGCTCCCGTAATACAGGGAACAGTCATTGATAAGAAAAAAAAAATGTGTGGGGTTCCCCCCAAATTCAATTACCAGACCCTTCAGGTCTGGTATAGATATTAAGGGGAACCCCGTGTGAAAATTTTAAAGAAAAATGACGTGGGGTTCCCCCCAACTATCCATACCAGACCTGTCTGGTATGCATTTTAAGGGGAACTCCACGCCAATTTTCTTTAAAAAAAATGCAGTGGAGTTCCCCCCAAAAATCCATACCAGACCCTTTATCCGTTTTTTTAAAAATTTTGAAACATTATTTGTTAATAGGTATGAGCCGAACACCCCCGGTTCAGGTTCGCACCAGAACCTGCGAACAGACCTAAAATTCGCGGGTGGCCCTGTCCTCCTCAGCTAAGACGTGTCAGGCTGCCCGGGATTCCCACAGTGTCTCCGGTGGAGACAGGATGTGCTGAGCTGGACGTCATGGGGAGAAATCACCCATCGCTGGACCCCGGAGAAGAGATCACCCATTACTGGATACCAAGAGTGGATTAGCACCGCAGGAATCTTTTTTTTCTTTTTTTTCTTTTTAATAAAGGACTTATCCCAACGGTGTCTGTGTTTTTTAACAATTTTTTACACTTTCTTTATGAAATGGTAGGGGTACAATGTAACCGTTACCATTTCAAACAGGGGGGGCTGGGATCTGGGGGCCCCCTTCCAGATTCTGATAAACGCCCCGCCCGCAGACCCCCACAACCACCGGCCAGCGTTGTGGGGATGAGGCCCTTTTCCCCATCAACATGGGGACATGGTGCTTTGAGGGGTCACAGACCCCCAAAGCATCCTCCCAATGTTGAGGGCATGTGGCCTGGTATGGTTCAGGGGGGGCACTCTCTCATCCCCCCCTCTTTTCCTGTAGCCTGCCAGGTTGCATGCTCAGATAAAGGGTCTGGTATGGATTTTTGGGGGGAACTCCACGCCATTTTTATTTTAAATTTGGCGTGAAGTTCCCCTTAAAATCCATACCAGACCTGAAGGGTCTGATATGAATATTTGGGGGGAACCCCACATAATTATTTTTTTTAAATTTGACGTGGGGTTCCCCTTAATATCCCTACCTGACCTGAAGGGCCTGGTAATTGAATCTGTAGGGAACCCCACGCATTTTTTTTTTTTATCAATGACTTTTAATGACTGTTCTTTGTATTACAGGGAGCAGACATTTCATTATAGCCGGGAGTGCTTTTAAATTACTTTTTTTCCTGCAGAAATTACAGTTTGTGCAGGGACAGTTCTAAACACGAGACATCCCTTTACAGGCATAAGATACACACCCCCCAGGTACGTAATTTAAAGAAATATTACACATGTCCCCTGGGGCAGGACCCAGGTCCCCAAACACTTTTTATGACAATAACTTGCATATAAGCCTTTAAAATCAGCACTTTATATTTCTCCCATAGACTTTTACAGGGTGTTCCACGGCTTTTCGAATTTGCTGCGAACACCCTAAATTGTTCGCTGTTCGGCGAGCGGGCGAACAGGCAATGTTCGAGTCGAACATGAGTTCGACTCGAACTTGAAGCTCATCCCTATTTGTTAATATAGTCATTAAGCCCATAATTCAGGTTCTGCTTCTTGGTTTAAAAATTAAAACGTTTTTTGTGAGTGGGGAAGGGTTTTAATGGTAATCTGTGTCCACATAGGAGAGATCTCCCCCCACTTTCAGGCCAAGTAAGAGTGATCACTAAAACAAACTGAGTAGAAATTGAAATTTATGTGAAGCCAAAACATTTTTCTTGTTTTACATGGAGAAGGAAAGGTTATATAACGCCTTATCTTTTTTAGCCTGTGCCTCACCCCAGAGGATTTCCCTTCACTTCCTATACTGAAGAGGCAGCATAAAATGAGAAATAATATCTCCAAAGTGAATTGGAGGATAATCCCTCACATTTTAATGTTGTAACAACTCAACATTTTTGGATTTTCTTTAGCATCTGTCTCAATGACATAGGTCATCAGGACAAATAATGGGATAAATCTGTCCGGGGGCACAGATAGCAACAGACTGTCTAAATCTTCTATACTTTATTCAGAGTTAAAAATGTTGCCTTTACATTCACCTCTAACCACTTGCTTACTGGACACTTCCACCCCCCTCCTGCCCAGGCCAATTTTCAGTTTTCAGCGCCATCCCACTTTGAATGACAATTCAAAGTCATGCTACACTGTACCTAAATTACATTTTTATAATTTTTACACAAATAGAGCTTTTTTTTGGTTGTATTTAATCACTGAAAAAAGACTGAAAATTTTGGAAAAAAAAAAATGTTTTCATAGTGTGTTATAAAATTTTGAAAACAGGAAATTTCCTGACAGACTCCATAGCAGTCTACATGTGGATTAACCCCACCTCCTCTCCAATGCTATAGGACCACACTCCCATAAATTTGAGCTCACCGCTAGAGACTGCTTTCCTTTTTTGTCCTCCTCATTTGAACCTACAAGCAATACACTTACGTTTACGGATGAGGTTGATGCCGGACATCCATGGCAGCAGTTTGTGTATATGTTCCCCTTTTTATTTTCCCTTCATGCTCCCTGTCCCCTTCTTTGTTTTTTGCTTCCCTATGGTGCCTGGAACGCTCCCCTTCCAGGTTGCGGCTCCGGCGCACTTCCGCGCATGCGCGATCCTCGGACAAACCGAGGCTTGGTTTCACGCATGCACGGTGCGGCCTGAGATCCGGCGGCAGCGCAGGCGCTCTAGAGCAGGTCGCCACTGTGCAGGCGCAGACTGGACACGGCGGTGGCATCACTACAGCGGGGATATTTAAATCTCTGTGAGCCCCTGTCACATTGGGGATTACTGTGGGCAGTTTGCCGCAGCTCCTCCAGGCACCAGGCTCTCAGGTCAAGGGAAGCTCCGGCCTTGGGGCTATGGTGTAGGGGGGGCAGAGGTGGCTCTTAAAGGGGAAGCTATACTGCAATCTGTACTCCCTTTTTTTTCTCATAAGACGTATGGGTATTCCTACAAGGCTGCAGGATTGTCACCTATTCATCTGCCAGGGTGCCATGGACAGGTCACTGCCCCTGTGCAGCCAGCCCTCACTCTCTAGGTATGTGGGGTGTGAGAGGGGGGACCAGGTCCACGGTTGAATGGACATATCCCCTAACATCATGCTTTCTACCCTTCTCCTTTTTTAGCCCATCCAGATCGGATCGCCAGTTTACCGCCCAAGATGACAGGGGCCTTGCTAGGCCACAACGTCAACTTTCCTCATCCAGGTCCAGGCATGACTCTCCATCTAGGACCCATCAACAGAAGAGATGTTCCCATTCTTCCTCCAGACACCGCACCCATCGACCATGACAGCCACTCTGATCGCAAAGCCTGCTGGGGATGTGGGACCCGAGTCCCGGAGGGCAAGTCCTTATGTGACCATTGTTATGCAAAGACAGTCAGGGAAAAAGAGACTGAAAGGCAGCAGATGGAATCATTAGTCAAATGTGTGGTGCAGCAATCCCTCAAGGAGTGGGGTACAACCCACATGTGGAGCCAGTCCACCACTTTATCTGGCTCCCTGGCTGATGAGGCCCAGGAGGATCCGGGCCCATTCCAGCCATCTTATGATGCTTCTCCCGGGTCTTCAGACAGCAAATTGGAAGGAGACTAATTTGTCGGAGGCTTCGACTTCGTCCTTGTTTCTCCACTGATTAAGGTGGTCAAAGAGGCCCTTAAGTGAGAAGATCCTTCTACTCCCCCGGCTAAGCAGAGGAAGTTCTTTAAACACCTGGGGAACGAATGTTCCAACTTCCCGCTCCTTTACGAATTGAAGGATATCATTGATGAGGAGTGGAGAAAGGAAGGTAAGAAGGCTTTTATGTCAAGTTAAACCTCTAGATTATATCCCTTCAAGGTAGAGGAAGTGAAACATCTGGAAAACGCTCCACTCGTAGACGCAGCACTGATGCGACTGGCCAAGCATGTCACTCTTCCCTTAGAGGATGCTGTATCCTTCAAGGACAGGCTTGAGAGGAGAATAGACCAAGACCTCAGGAGGATCTACGGGCTAGCCAGTATGGCTTGTAAACCCGCCTTGGCCCTCACGGCCATGTCCAAGGCTATGGAGGCCTGGACAGAGAACGTGGACTCAGGGGAGTCTCAGAAGAACTGGCTAGGGGTTCGGCAGTCCAGGATTTTAAGCTGGCAGCAGCCTTCCTGGGGGAGGCTTCAATCGACCTTATCCGCCTGCTGGCCCGGACTATGCTGTCCTCGGTCATGGCTAAGCAGGCTCTATGTCTATGGGCTTGGCTCGCTAAACCAGCACCCAAACAAGCCTGGTGTAGGATCCCCTTTGAGGGGCCCTCATTCAGCAACAGACTGGACAGTGCTATAGCCCGGGCCACAGGTGGGAGGTCGGGCTTCCTGCCCCAGGATAGGTGTCTGCTCAGTCAGAAGAGGCCCCAGCGCAGAAGCACGCAGTACTGAGCGGTCGAGGGAGGCATGCTTTTATAGGCTCGGCCGAGTATCACAAGAAGTACTTACATAGGCCAAGATGCCGAGAGAGGTTTACCCTTGCGGCTACGTGCACCCCGTCCCCCGGAGATGGTACAGGGAGCGGGTGGCATGGATAGGCATGGGCCACCAGCAGGTGTAGTTCCTGAAGAAGTCTGTAGAACTGTACAGGAGGTCAGCAACTGTCTGAGGGTCCAATGCAAAGGTTTTAGCGGACAGTCTGGTCAAATCCGTGTAAGCAAGTATGCTAGTCCGTGAAGCAGGCAAGGGGTCAAATCCATAAGAGCAGGTAAGCAAGTCCATTGGGCAGGTCGAGGGTCAAACACGTGTAGGCAGATTGAGCAAAGTCCATTGAGCAAGCCGAGGGTCAGATCGAGGAGAACATTAGCGCAGTCAAGAACAGTCCGGGTCACAGCTGGTAATCAGGTATGCCAAAAACAGGAAGCAGGTACAGACAGGAAGCTGACGACAAACCAGCAACCCGTTTGGATGCCAGAGCCATCTGAAATAGCCATGCCATAGCGTGTGTGCCACGGCGCACACTCATGCGCCAATGCACACATCCGTGTGCTATCACGCACACTCGCGAGCCACTGCGTGCACGTGTGCCATTGCGCACACCATCGGGCCACGCACGTGCGTGCGCCGGAGCGCCAATCCGTTGCGCATGCTCGCATGGCATGGCGAGCATGGGTGGACAAAGACCTTCTCTAACACCGAGACTTCAGAAGGAATTGGAGCAGAGGGCTGGCATCCTTCCAAAAGCCCACTAAAAGCCAGGCATCCAGTGGACGTGAGCCGGCCAAGTCATTTTGAGATTGAGCCTACCTAGGCGTGTCGGGTGGTGGCGCATCTGCTTCTCTTCCGGCACGTTTGGGTGGCCTCAATCTCAGACTACTGGACCATCAAGTCGGACTCCTCAGGCCACACATGGTCCTTCACCAGTACTCATTCCCCAGTTTTTTTCTACCCTGCAACCACGGTCAGAAGAGAAGAAGCTGATAGCACAGGAAGCAGTGTTGCCTGTCCCAAAAGGCAAAGAGTTCCACGGGGTATACTCCCCTCCCTTCTTGAAAAACAGTTCATGGCGCACTGTGATAGACCTAACTTATTTAAACAAGTTTATAAAATTGGAAAGATTCAAAATGGAGACCCTGTCTACCATCCAACAAGCTATGCAGCCAGGTGATTGGCTAATCTCGACTTAAAAGATACCTATTTTCATGTGCCAGTGGCAGAAGAATTCCGCAAATACCTCCAGCTCAAGGTCGGGCAAGAACATCTACAGTTCACCTGTCTTCCTTTCGGGTTGACAACCTCACCCCAAGTCTTTTACAATGTTCTTCTGGCCGTGGTGGCCCTCATCAGAACAAAAGAAATACGCTTGCCCTCCTACTACTATCTGTCATGTACTATCATGGGTTGAGCCCATGGATGCAGGGAACAGCTTCTCGTATTCCTCTGGCTCAAGAACTCCTGGTAGAGCAAATATTCAGGAGCACAGAAGGGGCACAAATGCGAGGCCTGGTCCGGACTTCAAGAAGCAGACGGGGAACCGGATGCAGACTTGAAGTGGGATCAGCGGAGAGCAGGAGCAGCAGGAACACTCACACCAGATCAAAGAGGAGGGTGTCTTGTAGATCAGGACACTCAGCGGATCTGCAAGCAGGCCGGGTTGGACACTGATAGGCAGGAACAGCACCAAGGCGGCAGGCAAGGCGTAGTCGTAGTCAAGCTGGGTCAAACACAGGCGGGCAGGTACGTTACCAAGACAGCAGGCAGAAGAATAGTCAGACAAGCCGGGGTCAGTGGTAGGCAGCAAGCAGAGAGTAGTCAGAGGCAAGCCGGTTAACAGGAATCAGGTAAAAAACAAGGTAATAACTGTAGACCGGACAGCATGGAGGCAAGGTGACAGGTCCCTTTAAATAGCCCCTTTGGCACCAAGATTTGTCATACTGAGCGTACTTGCGCGTTCGCGCGCACGCCTGTGCGCACGCGTTCACGCGCATACATTAAATTACCGCGCACCCGCGTGTACCCATTGGTGCCCTCACGCGCACACATATGCCCATCAGTGTTAGCGAGCACCCGTGTGCGCCCGACAGTGTTAACGCGCACCAGTGTGCGCCGGTTGGCTCTTCTGCTGGGGATTCTGCAGGTAAGACTTCTGGGAACAGTCGGGTGATCAGAACGTCCTTCTTGATACTATCCCAAGATAGGGAGCAGCTGCTGATCCACGGGGAGCAGGTTATCACCACACTGCTTGAATTCGGTTGGCTCCTAAATCTGGAGAAAAGCCATCTGGAACCAGTCCAGCGCCTGATGTACTTAGGGCCCAGTTTGACATGGTGGAAAGTACCATCTCTCTTCCAGTAGAGAAGATCCCAGTTATTTGAGAGAAAATTTCAGGAGCCTTGAGTTCCTCACATCTGAGGGCCTCACAGTGCCTAAAAATTGTTGGCATGATGGTCTCTACAACCCCCGTGGTCAAGTGGTTTTTGTGGAGGTTGCGCCCTTACCAGACAGGGTTTCTCCAGCAATGGAACTCAGGGGACGGCAATCAATCCATTCACATAACAACAGTGATGATAACAACCTCTTCTGGTGGCTTCAGAGCAAAAACCTGCTCATCTGCCACTCCATTGCCTCATCTCAGGGGTCACGATCAGGACCGATGCCAGCTGTGCTGGATGGGGAGCCCTCTGCAGGTCAGAAATTGCAGAACAAGGCAGGTGGGATGCCCGTCTTAACAAACCGGGCTCAAACGTTCTGGAACTACGGGCAGCCTGGTGTGCCCTTCAATCCTTCATTCATCTCCTGAAAAGGGAATAATTTTTTTTGAGAATGGACAACACCACAACGGTCTCCTATGTGAAGAGGCAAGGGGGCACTCGGAGCTCCATTCTACTCCAGGAAGTCGAACTCACCATGTCCTGGGCTCAGAAAAATCTGGCCAATATTCCAGCGGTCTTTGTCCCCAGAGTCCAAGCGGACTTCCTATCTCACACACAGTTAGGCAACAACGAGTGGTCCCTTCATGTGCAGATGTTCGAATGGATCCTGTCCTTGGTAGTCAATCCCGAAGTAGATCTATTTGCATCCCCTTGCAACGTCAAGATCAAGAAGTATTACACTCAGGGGCCATTGCAGCCAGGCCTTCGGAATAGATGCCCTGACAGATCGGTGGAGCTTCAACAGGGGATGCATTTTCCCCCACTCCCGATCATACTCAGGTTTTTACGGAGACTTCAAGAAGAAGCGGTCATGGTGGGGGTGATAGTGCCTTACTGGCCAAACAGCATTACTGAGACTGATGGTCTGGTTCTTGAGAGGAGAACGTCAAGAATGATTTCCACCCTTATGAGCCCGAGAAAGGCGAGCACGAATAAGGTCTATGGGAGAATATGAGGCTGCTGGGACAAATGGAGAGGCTGCACAGCCAGTAGGCACAAGTGCATTGGCTGTTGCAGAAATTAACCCCCTCCAGTCTGAAGGATCGGAAAAGGGCTTGTACATAGCAGAATAAATAATGGTGAACCACAAAATAGATTGTTTCTTTTTGGGGAACCTTTGTGGGGGCTGCTCTGTGCTCAGGCGGGGCACACCACCTGCTGGTGGATAAACAGCGTCAAGGTCTATTTGGACATTTAAGGAAAAGGGTTGTTGTATATATCTATACACATTTCTTTAATTAATCAACACTGGTATGTATATTGGACATGCTCGGAAGTGGTGATGTTGGTTTTACCCTGAAAAATGTCTTTGTTTAAGACTGTTCAAACTTTTTTTCAGATTATATCTATACATTTTCTCCTAAACTACGCCTCTGAAGAAAGGAAGTTTCCTGAAACATGTCAGGCTAATGGAGGAAATTTGTACAATCATGTATTCATATTTGAACTTGTAAAGAATGTAATATGCGTCTTTGCACAGATGCTTTGAATAGATTATCATCATGTTTTATTATACATACTTTTTTAAGTATTTTTTCAAATAAATAATATTTTTATGATATAGATTTTGTTTGTTTGCCTTAAAAGTCCCACTGAACCGGGGGGTACTGTTGTTCCTGTTTAGGGTCTTTTTTACAATTATACATGGCAGAGGTTTTGTCCACAGAAAAACATTTAAAAAAAAGTACTGCATGCAGTTTATTTTTATTTTTTACCACACCGCCCGCATGCTACTACAACGCAGTGGTATGAACTGGGCACACAGGAGACCAAGTATTTTGACTTGTCCTGCAGTGGGACTGCCCAGGGATAGCGAACATTGGTGGCCCATCCATCCAAGGCGCAAGGGCACCCCCCTAAACCATGCGCCCCGCCCCTAATCTACATGCAGGGTGCATGGATTTCAATGGGATTTTTTTTAAGCACATGATTAGAGCCAAAAATTGGCTACAAAAAAGGGTGGGCTCAGGGCGCAGAGCCCACCCAGTTGTGTGACAATAGCAAATCAATATTTCCTATTGTCTTTCTGATTCTCCTCTCAGCCAATCAGGAAGTGGGTCCTGAGTCCCGATTGAACAGGGAGTCGTAGGCTGGGAGAAGAAGCAATGGCCCCAGAGTGAGGAGAAGCTGGTGCGAGAAGCAGCAGCCCAACCCCAGATCATTGTCATCTGTTCATCTGTCTCCTAAGGTAAGGAGGCCTCTGATCGCTGCCTTCCTGTCCGTCTCCTGCAGGGGGGAGGGATCGCCGCCTTCCCAGGGAAGAAGGGGTTGGTTCAGTTGGTTTGTCACCTCCACTGAGTACCAGCCGCCACTGGATACAAACAATAGTTATATTGGACAACCCAATATAATCTTATTTAAAAAGGACTACATATCCCATGGTACCTTACTGTCTGTAAGCAGGCATTCTTGTATTCCTGTGAATGAAGGATAAAGTGCAGTGCTAAAAATTAATGTAGTGGTATCCCCATAGGGGTTGCGGGTGTGGTTGTAGCAATCTGCCAATCACCCTGCTGCCATCCCCTCATCAATTACCCGAAAGACAATAAACAGCCAGTTGTTTCATTTTCTTGATTTTATTTGTAGGATAAACTTGGAGAGATATGAGGGATGTATGAGATGCCCATGAATATCTCAGAAGGATCGGTTATCATCCATGGCCTTGGCCTTGTTTATGGATTTCCTCAGTAGAGTCTTCACTGCAGACTATTGCCTCTTCTGTTATCTATCTGACTGAAGATTTACTACTCATGGCTTCCAGTTGAACAAGGTAAATCACTCAGAATAATTTCCCCAAAGGCCTATACTGCCTATCTTCCATGGCTCAAAGAACTAACAGACACACAGTCTCTGGAAGTTGTTGCAAACTTGAACTTGGCACACGTTAAACGACAGACTATTGCTCCAGCCCGTCCGCTTCTGGCCATACTGTGTTCCCCGGCCACACAGCATGCTACGCTACACTCTCCAGTACTTCTGCTTCTTCAACGTTACACTGACCTTCTCCTTTGTATCAAAGTCCTGTGTTCCCCGGTCACAGAAATCCGATAGCTGGCCTACTTCCATCGCTTTATTCCTACTTCCTCCACTTGATCCTCTTTGCAGTCAAACACTGTGTTCCCCGGTCACAAAAAACCTGATGCACGCTGCAGAGATGAGGATCCTCCACCTTAGCTGCTTTTCCGCGGCTCCTCCATCCCTCCTCCGTGCACACGGCACATCCCCGCATGGGGATACCTGATATAGCACCTCAGCACACCATGCTGTCTTTCCTGCGCTCCATGACTCCCCTATTGGAAGCATGTGATCCCAGATTATATGGGAGGCCTGCCCCCTGCAAATTAATGATTGGTCAGAGTCCCCGACATGAGCTGCCTGCCACTCAAGTCTCAAGTCCAGCCTCCCTTCCAGAACAATTCCACTGAAAGCAGGAAGGGATCTCTGAGCCAGAGTGTAGGTGGCCACACCCCCACTATACTGACACTCCCATTCCCAAATCAAATCAACCAGGCCTGGAATAGAAACACAGGCCTGGCTAAATTTACCTATATCTCAGCCCTGCTACTAGAAAAATACTAATCTAGCACCTACCTAAAAGTAGAGGGTGCTACATTAATAAATGTGCAAATATGCAAACAATTAAAGTGTCAGTGCAACACTATAATATATCAAAAACAACGACCAATGGCTAGTACCCACAACATAAGTAGATAAATAAATGTGAGAAAGGAAAAAAATTGTGCAAAACAATTCTAAAGTATAATGTCCATCAAACATGAATCTGAAAAGACACAATATGTCGACAATGAGTCCAAACAGGTAAAAGTGACTTGAGGTGAAAAACAGTTTAAAAACTATAGAAAATGAATGTTCTGCCTCTATTAAGGAAAGCCACAATGGAAAGAAATCATCATCCAATGTGCAGCTACCACCAAACAAGATGATCAGGTACTCTTACCAAATCATGTGGGCCCCCTGCCGGGAGCCAAACAAGCGGAAAAACTGGAGAGACTTGGACTTCACAGGAACCAGCATACAGGATGCACAGCAACACCGACCCAGCGTCTGAAAAGTCTTAGGCTCCACCAATCATGTGGGAAGGATCATAGAAGGAAGAAATCTCCACATAGCATAAAATCCTTAACTACGGTTTTATTGAGTAAAATGAATGCACTTACATCAATGTAGATGGATACAGGCACTGTATATAATGTGATCACAAGGAATAGTATAGAACGCAGTATGATGGAGCCAGCACAGTACGTCCCGATGCATTTCATTCACTAAGACGTTATCTGGGATATAGGAGTCTTTGGTAAGAGTACCTGATCATCTTGTTTGGTGGTGGCTGTACATTGGATGGTGAATTCTTTCCATGGTGGTTTCCTTTCCCAAGGGGCACAGCTAAATCTTTCCATGGTGGCTTTCCTTGATGGAGGCAGAACACTAATTTTCTACCGTTTTTGAACTGTTTTTCACTTCAAGTCACTTTTACTTGTTTGTACTCACTGTCGACGACATATTATATCTTTTCAGATTCATGTTTGATGGACATTGTGATTTATTATTGTTTTGCTATTATTTTTCCTTTATCACATTTATTTATCTACTTATGTTGTAGGTGCCAGTCATTGGCCATTGTTTTTGATATATTATAGTGTTGCACTGACACTTTAAATGTTTGCACATTTATACATATTTAGTGCTGCACTTTATCCTTTATTCACATTACACAATTTGTCTACTTGTAGTGCCAGCAGCTTGTCAATTTTGATTGGTGGTGCAGTAATTTTTATCATTTCATTCTTGTATCCCTGCCTCCTGGGACTCTCGACACCTCTGTTGTTCAGAAGGCAGGTGTTCGGTCAGATTAGGCGACCCGTTCAAAACTTTTAATGGAAATTACGTTCCGTCGTGGCCATCTTGGTACACTCATCCGCAGTAAGCCTGCAGTTTGAGAGTCGGCAAATGGAAATCTTTTTACACCCACCGAAGTCTTGCATTTCACACTCATTTTTACCACAAAACTGAGCTTATATCATGAAATACAGTATTTAGAAGTCTGTGACACTGTTTTGATGTTGAATTTTAAAAGCAGCAGTCTTCTGTCAGATCAGCAAACATGTCAGATCAGCAGGCTTGCTGCTGCTTTTAAAATTCAACCTCAAAACAGCGTGACGGATTTTTAAATACTGTATTTCACTACATAAGCTCAGTTTCGTAGTAAAAATACATGTGAAATGCAAGATTTTGGTGAATGTAAAAAGATGTCCGATTGACGACACTGTATGGTCGAGTGTGGGTATACCAAAAAGGCCGTGACGGAACGTCACTTCCGTTACGAAATCTGACGGGTCACCTAATCTAAAACAGAGGCTCTGTGAAATGTGTGATGCAGCAATATCTACTCACACTGCATAGTGACTACATGTCACAACATTCAAGGAAATAAGGCCCCTTTTACACGGGTGGATAGAATTCAGCTTTTAGCAGTGGATAGATCAAGTTATCTACCACAGCTAAACTCACCCAATGCTTTCCTATGGCCCCATTCACACACTGCATTTAGCAACGGTTTTGTTACTTGGGGTTTGGTGCGGTTAGAAAAAATAAATTTGACTGCATCCAGGACCGATTTATTGCAGCTATCTGCACATAACTGCAGGTAATCGCAGTGCACTATTTCACCTGCAGATAGCAACGGCAACAAGGAAAGAAAAACAACAGGAAGCACATCAGAAATGCCAAGAATGTTCCATCGCAGCTAAAAGCAGCCGCATGTAAACACGTGAATGCAGCTAATTGCAATGTACAACTGCAAATGAACGCTGTGCCTGGAGTCTTGGAATTTCAAGATAACAAAACATGCTTTTAACAGCGGCAGGACAGCCGCGTGAAAGGGGCCTACGTGTGTGAGGATCCTTGCAAAGTAAATTTACAAACTTCAAGATTCTTCAGATTCGGAGTTGGTTAAAAATAATTATAATATATTATAGTAAACAAATATATGATTTTAAATATTTTTGATATGCTTTAATAGCCTGTGATGACTGGCTTTTGTTCTCTTCAAGTGGGAATTGCATTCCTAAGAAGTGGTTAAAACTAATGTTATACTGATGCCATCAACACAAGCCCAAAGACTGTGAACACAGGCCATACGGCAAACATGTATTTAATGATCATAAAGGGAAAATACATAAGTTTACTTTAGGGTCTATTTACATTTTAGTGCTGCATTGCATTAACTTAAGCACGTTAACGCACATTGGGGGTAATTTACAAAAGGCAAATCCACTTTGCACTACAAGTGCAAAGTGCACTTTAAATTTGACTGAAAGTACACTTTGAAGTGAAGTGTAAATCTGAGGGGTAGATCTGAAATGAGGGAAAGCTCTGCTGATTTTATTATCCAATCATCTGCAAGCTGAAATGCTGTTTTTTATTTTATTTGCATGTCCCCTTCAGATCTACAGCGACTGCACTTCAAAGTACACTTTCAGTGCAATTTCAAGTGCACTTTGCGCATGTAGTTTGTAGTTGTAGTGCAAAGTAGATTTGCCTTTAGTAAATAACCCCCATTGTGTTAACATGCAATGCATTAAGGCAGGCATTGCTCTGTGCTGCAATAATGTGCATGTTTTACTCCAACATATAATGCCTGCACACACGACTGGACTTTCTGTCCGAAAAGGTCCGACGTTCTTCCCGACGGACTTTCAACGGAGTTACGACGGACTTCCGAATGAACGGACTTGCCCACACATAAACGGACTAAAGTCTGTTTGAAAGTCTGTTCATTTTGAATGTGATGACATACAGCGGGACTAGAAAAGGAAGTTCAATAGCCAGTAGCCAATAGCTGCCCTTGCTTCGTATTTGGTCCGTCGGACCAGCATACAGACAAATGGTTTTCCCGATAGGAATTGAGTCTGTCAGACAGATTTGAAACATGTTCTATTTCTAGGTCCGTCTGAATTTTTTAAAGAAAAACAATCGGACTATCCAACACACGATCTGACTATCTGACGGAATGATTCCGTCTGACCTATTCTGACAGAAATTCCGGTCGTGTGTACGCGGCATTAGTGGAAATAGGCCCCCCACTAGAGGCACTGCAGACAGTCGATACTAATTTTTCTATGTACATTTCTAATTTGCGTGAAAGCCTCAGCATACAGTACAAAGCGATATCCACTCTTCCCTGCCCCCACATGGCAGTACTCAGGCTTGACAATGGGTTAATTAGGCCCCAAAAGATGTGATGTCTATCGTGTGTTCCTCATTATCCAAAAATATCAGGTATTTTGCTGAGCTTTGGAGGCAGATCATGGTGGCCATGGAAAGGTTTAATGTCAACTGCAAAGCAAACATATTACTTACTTGCCTAGTACTAGCAGCTGAAAAGTCTATGTCTGTTTGTTTTATTCATTTCATTTCTATTGCATTAATTAATAATTAAGCTTCACAGTTCTGTGATGACATTTTCAGTGTCATTGACTTTGAACTGCTGTAACTTCAAACCAGAGCAAAACAGAGGTGAAAAGATGATGATCTAAACAAAATCATCACAAAAATGATTAGACTGCCTGTGTAAGGTATCATAATAAAGTAATGTAACAATATATAATAATAGATTAGAAAAAAAGTAAATGCTACTAAATTGTAAGATGCCTGAAGGTGGGGTAAACTGGGTGAAAGCAACCATTTGCTGTTAGAAAACCTAAACTTTATTAGACATAGATGCAGGTATGCAAAATGGTACCACCTCACTATACTGTTTAACCTTACACTGTGGCTACATCACTAGTTCTGTTCTGCAGACTACGTACTTTCACCTACACTATTTCTTCATTTTGGGTCTATAATACCTGGGCTCTGAGCTGCAGGCTGTGTGCTTTCACCTGTACTAGAACACTATTCCACTTTTTACTCTAGGTCTATCTCCCCCAAATCGATTCTATGCTGTATGCTTTCATCTGCACTACTACACTCTTCACTCTGGGTCTGTCTCCCAACGGCTCTGTGCTGTAGGTTGTGAGCTTTCACATGCACCCACTATGGATCTGCCTCCTCCAGGCTCTGTGCTGTAGGTTGTGTGCTTTCACATGCACCCACTCTGGGTCCGTCTCCCCCGGGCTCTCTGCTGTATGTTGTGTGCTTTCACATGCACCCACTCTGGGTCCGTCTCCCCCGGGCTCTGTGCTGTAAGTTGTGTGCTTTCACATGCACTCACTCACTTTGGTCTGTCTCCCCAAGACTCTGTGCTGTAGGTTGCATACACTCGCTCTGGGTCTGTCTCCCCCAGGCTCTGAGCTGTAGGTTTTGTGCTTTCCCATGCATTCCCTCTGGGTCTGTCTCCCGCGGGCTCTGTGCTGTGGGTTGTGTGCTTTCACATACACTCACTCTGGGTCTGTCTCCCCCCAGCTCTGTGCTGTAGGTTGTGTGCTTTCACATGCATTCACTCTGAGTCTGTCTCCCCCAGGCTCTGAGCTGTAGGTTGTGTGCTTTCACATGCATTCACTCTGGATCTGTCTTCCCTAGGCTCTGTGCTGTAGGTTGTGTGCTTTCACATGCACTCACCTTGGGTCTGTTTCCCCCCGGGCTCTGTGCTGTAGGTTGTGTGCATTCACATACTGGGTCTGTCTCCTCCAGGCTCTGTGCTGCAGGTTTTGTGCTTTCACATGCACTCGCTCTGGGTCTGTCTTCCACGGGCTCTGTGCTGTAGGTTGTGTGCTAGCACATGCAAACACTCTGGGTATGTCTCCCCCAGACTCTGTGCTGTAGGTGGTGTGTTTTCACTCTGGGTCTGTCTCCCCCAAGCTCTGTGCTATAGGTTATGTGCTTTCACGTGCACTCACTCTGGGTCTGTGTCGCCCAGACTATGTGCTGTACGTTGTGTGCTTTCACATGCTCTCACTCTGTGTCTGTCTCTGTCCCTGCTAAAGAAGGGTCTGAGTTTCTCTCCTTCTACCAAACCGAATAAAATCTGTCTCTTCAAGGACCTCAACAAATTTGTACGGTTACTCACCATTAAAGCCACGTACACACTATCAGATTGTCTGCTGAGTTTTTCCTTCAGATTTACCAAAACCATGTAGTAGAAGGGCCTGCCTGATTGCATACACATTGAAACTCCTAAGATTTGACCTCATATTACATGGTTTTGGTAAATCTGAAGGAAAAACTCAGCAGACAATCTGATAGTGTGTACGGGGCTTAAGACACACTATGCTGAGGCCAATAAAATCAAGTCCCATTATGCTTCTTTCCATCCAGAAGTGGCAGAGGAATCCATTTCTTCAAATGATGATAATATTCTTAATATATTACAAGAACTATGGTTAGAGAGTAATTTAGAGAACCAATCCCCAGAGTTATTCCTAGATCCTGACATTAGATACACCAATTTGAAACCAAAATCTAATTTCAATCCTGTTCATTTGAAGGGCCCCTATATAGAGACGTACTACCAAGCAGTATATAGAGATTTAGTCAAGCTATGTGATGCTCCAACCACCAAGACCCAATGTAACATGACAGAGTCAGAATAACTGGTAATTAAAGACCTTACAACCGGGGCATGGCCGAGAGCGTCATGTGAGAGGACGTGCATCACAGAGCTCCCGCACTGATCCTTCAACGATCCTCTTCCCAGCCAGCTACAACACCCGAAACTGGGTTGAACCCTGCCCAGGAGTCCCTGCTGATGTGCCTGGAGTCATTGTCAAGGTTTGCAGAGATTATGCTGACCCAAAAACATGCGGAGGCCGGGACGCCGGATTTCCAACATGGCGCCGCAGCATCTTTCTCACAGCGTGCACGAGGCACGGAGAAGAATAAAGAAGCCGGTAAGGCCCCTAAGACCCCTGAAAGTACAGCGAAAGACCCCCCAAGGGACATGCTATACTATGCCCAGAAAATAGTGACCCAGGTGGCCCAGGGGAGTGGGGAGGACATGCTTGCCACCCCTGCTGTGTTCCACACTCAGCAAGAGGGGAGGAGTCACGCACAGGGCCCTGCAGTGTCCCCCAGCCAGAGCCTTCCTGACATGGAGGAGGAGGATGAGGGAGAGGAAGCAGTTCAGCCCTCCCTAGAAGACATACTAAGGACAGTACAGAAATGCACAGCTTCAGTTCACACTCTGCAGGATCAATTTGGTGGTCTGAAGGAAGAACTGGGGTTCATTAGGCATGATCTACAGAAAACGAGGGAGTGCACTACCGCGGCTGAAGGCCGCATCAGTAAGATAGAGGACAAGCTAACACCCCTGTTAAGAGATACGCAAATCACAGCCAGGATTGCCAGGGCAAATGAACTTAAATCTGACGAAATTGAAAACCGCCTGAGACGGAACAATATCCATATTGTGGGGCTCCCTGAGAAGACGGAGGGTAGGGACCCCACGGACTTTGTTGAACAATAGCTATTGGAGGTATTTGGGAAAGATGTGTTCACCCCATTGTACTCGGTAGAACGAGTGCACAGGGTACCGCCCAGGCCCCTTCCACCAGGGCACCCGCCCTACACTATGATAGCCAGGTTACTCAACTATAAGGATAAAGAAATAGTGCTGCACCAGGCAAGAGGGCGACATAATGTCCAATATAACGGGGCCCGCATCTCGTTCTATCCCGACTACTCAGTGGAGATACAGAAGCGCAGAGCCAGATTCACTGATGTTAAAAAACGATTGCAAAGGCTCAGGGCCACGTACACAATGTTATTCCCCGCGAAACTGCGGATTACGGCGGGGGGCCAGTCCCACTTCTTTGAGGCGGCCAATGAACACATTATCAGACAAGTGGGAAGAAATGCAGCAGAAGGAGATTGACCAGACCTCCATATAAACATGTTCGTATAGCGGAAAACATTACACTATTGGGCTGGGAAGCCGTTACCTACTGTCATTTCACAAGCGATGAGAGCAAGTGAAGTTAATTAGAATACAGTTAAGTAGTATTTTGGACTGGAATACTTATTAGTTTAACCAAAGAGGCATTTGGAGTTTTGGGTTGGTTGGTTATGATCGACCCACGTTTTCTTTGCATACACTTTCTCCCAGTTTTTCTCCACTCACCCGAATGGAACCTACCTCTTCTCCTGTTGGCCGGAGAGACCATTCTCAAAACTTGGGGAATGTTACTCTTCAAGCACCCACGGGGACAAGGAGATTTTTATTTTGCAGCTATGATTCTCATTTTTTTCTTATGTTATTGCCGCAGCTTCAACTCCAGCAGGAACCAGCAGTCAAGCAGGAGGAACTGTGTCATGTGCGACTTCACCTTCCATGCCAAAGCGGACTACCTTATTTGGAACTCAGGTACTATGATTTTGTTACACTTGGCGTACCACACTTCTGCACACCCTAAAGCGCCTAGGGAACACATAATGCCTTACCCTACCATGTTTACAAGAGGATATTTGAATGTGTACTGTATCTTTGTTGTCCTGGAACATTAGGGGCATACAGAATCCTCTAAAATGCTCCATGGTAACCACCATTCTTAAAAAATACTCCCCCGCCATCTATGCACTGCAGGAGACGATCTCCTGCCTGGGATTTTCCTGGGTGGGAAGAGCATTCCATTCCACTCACACCTCCAGGGGGATGAGTGTGCTGGTGCATCGGGCCATAGATTTCCAAATGTTGGACAAACTGATAGATGATGAGGGTCATTATGTGATACTACTGTGTAAAATTCACCAATTGCATTGTATAATTGCTGCTATATATGTGCCACCTCCTTTCACGACAGAGGTACTGAGGGTTCTGCTGACGTATCAATAGGGCCACTCGGATGTACCCTTTATTATTGTGGGTGACCTCAATTGCTACATGGATCCTCCGACGACTTCCTGCAGGAGGGCTCAAATGGCACTGCGGAAGTTTACGGAGGAGTTTGGATGGGCTGATCCGTGGTGCAATCGCAACCCACTGCAGAAACAATTTTCTTGTTTTTCGAAAACCCACCTCTCCCTGTCGAGAATTGATCTGTGCCTCTGCTCACCTCAAGCGAAACATTTATTGGAGGACATTAAATATCTGGTGAGGGGTGTATCAGATCATTCGCCCTTATTGGTTTCCTTGATTGCCAAGCCGGCTATGGATTTGCCTAGGGCACCATGGAAACTCAATGCATTTTGGCTTAACCTATTTCATTCTCATGAACGGTGTTGGCTGAGATCTCTGAGTTTTGGAGACGACATGAGGATCACCCTGATTTAAGGCTGGCATGGGAGACATTTAAAGCGTTTCTCAGGGGACTCACGATCACTGAGGTTACGGGAATTAAATCTAAATCACACGCTATCAGAGAGCAGACGGAACGGCTGGTCAACCGACTAGAGGCAGATTATATTGCCGATCCCTCTAATACGGCTAGGGAGGCGTGGTTTGCCGCACAGGAGGCGGGTACCCGGATCACAAGGGAGGCAGCTGACAGGAAAAGGTTCTTCAACAAGCAGGCCTTCTATGAGGAGGGAGAGCAAACGGGCTGCCTTTTGGCCAAAATAGTTAAGGTCTCCCAGACGTCTCCGTCTATTGGAGCGTTACGCACTGAGGGGGGGAGGCTAGTAAACACTCAAACTCAGGTTATGGCAGAACTGGTGAGGTTTTACTCTGACTTGTACAAATCCAGGGAGACTTATTCGACCACTGACTTAAGTGACTACCTGCAGGGAATTGAGCTGCCTACACTGTCTGATTCTCACCGAGCACTCCTGGATTCTCCAATTAGTCTAGAGGAACTGCAAGGGGCTCTTAGCCTCTTTCCAAACTCAAAGGCCCCAGGGGATGACGGTCTCCCAATGGAAGTCTTCAAACAATATGGGGAGGCAATTCTGCCTCGCCTGTTGAGGGTTCTTAACTATGCGATGGAGTGCCAGAGCCTGCCTGACTCCATGACCAGGGCTAATATAGTTCTCCTTCTAAAACCAGGTAAAGACCCCTTAGACCCGAGCTCATACAGACCGATATCACTCTTGCAGAGTGATATCAAAATCCTGGCCAAGGTTTTGGCCTTGAGACTTAATGTGGTCATCTTCTCCATTATACACTCGGACCAGGCAGACTTCATGCCCCAAAAGTCCACAGCCATTAATCTCCGTAGACTTTACCTAAACCTTCAAACACAGGGGGAGAATGTGGGCGACAGGGCCTGGCTCTCTCTGGACGCACACAAGGCGTTTGACAGTGTGGAGTGGGAATACTTATGGGCTGTCATGGGTAAGTTTGGCTTCGGTGAAAGGTTCCTGTCATGGGTGAAGCCACTATACTGCTCACTTCGGGCGACCATCAGAGAGGCGGGACACATTTCTGCCCTATTTACCCTGCATAGGGGCACTCCGCAAGGGTGCCCACTGTCGCCCCTCCTCTTTGCCATTGCCAACAAACCCATGGCAGCCTTGATTAGAGCAAATCAGAGGGTGTGAGGCTTCCAGTATGGGAGGTTCCAGGAAAAAATCATGTTATACGCAGACGATACCATGCTACTCCTGGGAGACACATCTGATGCCCTGCGGGAGGCTATGGAAACAATAGGAAAGTTTGGAGTTTATTCAGGACTGACCATAAATTGGACCAAATCCTCCCTGCTACTGCTGGATGCCAATCCGGACAGCGGAGGTCTGATAATACATGACGTTCCGGTGTCCACGGGTATGAAGTACTTGGGTATACAGGTCACGTCAGAACCACTTGACTATATTTCCCTTAACCTGACCCCACTATTAAATAGAATTCGAGACAAAACCAAAATTTGGTCCCGTCTTAAGATGTCTCTGGTCGGGAGATTCAACCTGATAAAGATGATCTTTATGCCCCAACTTCTATGTATTCTGCACAATACCCCTATGGTAATTCCTCTGAAGTTTTTTCGCATTATCAACTCAATTTTTAGAGGTTTCATTTGGCTAGATAAACCCCCAAGGATAAAATTAGAACAACTACAAAAGTCCAAAGGAGGCAGGGGGCCTTGCCCTCCCTGATCCTTGGGCCTATTACCTGGCAGCGCAGGCACAGCATATAGCCAGGGCTATGCCACAAGGGACGAGAGGAGCAGAGGGGACCATACATTTGGAACCAATTAGGGCCCCGATGTGCTTGGCTTCCGGCCATGGTGATGTACCCTCGGGTATGAAGGCCTTAGCTTATGCAAAATCAAACAAACGATTGCCCACTTACTCTCTTATGCAGAAAATCTGGAATAAACTTCGACAACTGCAGGGGGTGGAGGGCTTCACTGAGTGCAGAGCAATATGGGAGAATAGGCACTATGAGGAGCTATTATTGCTGGATTGTGGCACGCAGTGGAAGAGATATGGGGTCACGCATTTGAGACAAATTTTTACAGCAGGGAGACTCCCTTCCCTGATTTGAGGGAGAGATTTCACCTCCCACAGTCCATGCTCTACTACCTACAACTGCAACATGCAGTGAAGGCGCAGGCTGGGGGGACCCTGTGGACTCTTTCACCAACCCTGATCTTCCGATCTATGGCTAACGTATCACAGTTCCAGGGCTTTATCTCTAGAACTCCCTCTATGGTCCTTAATGCCTGCCTCTGAGACTTTTCGCAGGCTGCATTAAATAAATGGAAGAGGGATTTCGGTACATTTGAGGATGAGCAATGGGAGGAGGCACTACAATATTGTTCGGTAAATGTGGCCCATTTATATATTGTGCTCAGAGTACACTACACACCTGACAGACTGTTTAGGATGGGGGTGCGACGGGGCTGAGGCTGCCCCAGGTGAGGGAGAGATCACGGGATTTGATCCACCTGTTGTGGAGATGCCCCAAACTGCACTTATTCTGGACAGGGGTACTGGACACTATTAACAGAGTGTTTCAGACTACCATACCCACAGACCCAAAACCGTGTCTACTCGGGATCCTAGACGACATTTCCATGGGGGACAATAGTAGACAGGCCGTGGCCAGGGCCCTGTTCCAAGCATGTAAGATGATTCTTCGGCATTGGAAAGCGACCGAGCCTCCGGCACTGGGGGAGTGGATTGCCCAAATGGGGGACACCATTAGGATGGAAAAGTATATCTTTCAACTTAGAGGGTGACCGGAAAAGTTTGAGAAACTCTGAGCACTCTGGTTGGGTACTCTCAGCCTCTCCGACTTCTGGCAGATATGTGTAGCACCCTGATGTTTAGGCAGGGTTGCTCCTAAATTTACCTGCTAGGTGTATTTGCCTTGGCCAATTGTGAGGGATCAATTGATTTCACCCTAAGTCTGTAATTGCTGCACTTCTCTCTTCTGTCGCTAAATGGCCAGGTATCTGGTGACATTAGATAAGACAAGGGCATTGCAAAGACAGATTAGGAATAGACAGGGTGTCCCTTGGCCCCAAGACAAGTCCTGGATGGCTTAACTCCAATGTAAAAATGCATATAAAAAGGAAAGGAGAAGGCCTTCAAAAAATACAAGGTTGAGGGATCATCAACAGCATTCAGACTTTATAAAGAATACAACAAGACATGTAAGGGTGTAATAAGGACAGCTAAGATAGAACACGAAAGACACATAGTGGGGGAGACCAAGAAAAATCCCAAGAAATTCTTTATGTATGTAAAAGGTAAAAAGAATGAGTAAGGGAATCTGGTTACAAAGGATGGTGAAGGTATCAAATTTATTCTTCTCCTCAGTCTTAACAAAGGAATCGGGGAGCTTCAGTAACCAAAACTGCAGTGTTTATACTCATGACACATCACAGGAGGCACCCTCATGGCTAACAGAGGACAGAATTAGAAATAGACTTGAAAAATTTAACATTAATAAGTCATCGGGACCAGATGGCTTGCACCCGCACCCGAGGGTCCTTGGGGAACTCAGTCAAGTAATTGCCAGAACATTGTTCCTAATTTTTACTGACAGTCTACTGACTGGATTGGTACCAGCTGATTGGAGAAAAGCCAATGTAGCACCAATGTTTAAAAAAGGACAAAAATACATCCCTGGGAATTACAGACCAGTTAGCCTAACATCAATAGTATGCAAGCTCTTGGAGGGGATGATAAGGGACTATATACAAGATTTTAGTAATGAAAACTGTATCATTAGCAGTAATCAGCATGAAGAATCGCTCCTGCCTGTCAAAAACCATGAATCAGGCTGAGACAGAAGTACAATTAAATCACACTTGAGAACAGCGCTATAGCCGAATGACGGCTACAGCGCAGATCTCCTTTGCCGGGACAACGTCTATTGACGTCGTCCCGTGCACGAGCGGCCTGCGCGCCCCCTGAGGGGCGCGCGCGGCGCGCTCTGTGATCGGCGAGTCTATGAGACTTGCCTGATCCCGACCCCTTATCTCACTTATATGCCTTATGTGTCACTTAGCTAACACAGGAGCCAGCGAAGTCACCGCTGTCCCCTGTAGGCTGGCGCATCCATCTTCTCGGTGGGTCTCGCCGCTCCTCCGCTGTCATTGTCAGCCAATGACAGCTGATCATGTGATACAACGGATCCGGTAATCGGCTATTATTCCTCCTCACGCTGACAACGCGAGGAGAAAAAAAAAAAAAAAAAAAAAAAAGAGCCTATGACCGGCGGCTGTGATCGGGACATCAGTCATCGATCATGGCCAGCCCTGCCAGTGCCCACCTGCCAGTGCCACATCATTAAAAATAAGTGCCCCCCCATCAGTGCCCACAATCTGCCTCAACAAAGGTGCTGCACCCCCGTGCCACATATCCGTGCCCATCAGTGTCATTTACCAGTGCCCATCAGTGCCGCCCATTAGTCCCATCTATCAGTGGTACCTATCAGTGCCCCCCATCCATGCCACCCATCTGTGCCACCCATCCGTGCCATCTTATCTGTGCCCATCTTTGCCGCCTTATCTGTGCCCATCGGTGCCACCTTATCTGTGCCTATTAGTGCCCACCAATGCAGCCTATCAGCGCCGCCTCATCCGCGCAATTCAATGAAGGAGAAAAATGACCTGTTTGCAAAATTTTATAACAAACTATTAAACATGATTTTTTTTTTTGCATATTTTTTGTTTGTTTAGCAAAAAATAAAACTCCCAGCTGTAATTAAATACCACCAAAAGAAAGCTCTATTTGTGGGGAAAAAAAATGATAAAAATTTCATTTGGGTACAGTGTTATATGCCCACGCAATTGTCATTCAAAGTGCATCAGTGCTGAAAGCTGAAAATTGGTCTGGGCAGTAAGCAAGTGGTTAATAGGACATGTGGCCACTCATTAAAATTAGAATAAATTAGGTTTAACCTTAAACTGCATAGAAGGATCTTTATTTTAAGAGAGGCAAGGATGTGGAATTCTCTTCCATAGGCAGTGGTCTCAGCGGGGAGCATTGACAGTTTAAAAAAAACCATTAGATAAGCACCTGAATGACCACAGCATACAGGATATACAATGTAATACTGACATATAATCACACACATAGGTTGGACTTGTGTCTTTTTTTTTTTAAAATAATCTTTATTTATGATAGACAGGGTGATACATTTCAATAAACATTTGCCAAAGGTAGTTGCTTCAAATAATACACCAGTCATTTCTTTTTTGTTTTTCACATAAGAGGGGTATGAGAACATAAATGACAAACAATCACAATAGGGCTTTGATGTAACTAAGGTTATAAAAAGGGACAATTATCAGGTAACGGGTCGGCGGCAAGGTCTCGACCTATTCAGCGGGCAAGCTAAGCTATGCCCATCACACTGTCTGCTGGGAGAGAGACAAATCTGTCCTCCTAAGAGGAGTTATTGTACGTGTTAAATTTGGCCTGCTTCCTAGACAATAATTATATTAGGGTGTATCACATGGGGTTAAGGGGTGGGCCAGACGGATGCGTGCGGGGGTAGGGGGGGGCGCACTTACACCTCCAACTAACCTCTCCCCACACAACCCCTGTCCGGGACCCCCCCCCTCCGAGTCCAGACGTCTGCACCATGGTGGCACAAAGTCCCCAGTGCCAGTCCTCCTTACAGGTCTCATGGTACCAGACCGCCTAATGCTGTCAGGCTAACCTGCTCGCCCATTTCTCACCCGTCACCTGGTGTTTAACAGATCGGCCACCTGTGGACAGGCGGTCATAACCAGTTGAAGCATAAATTAGTAGAAGGTGGTAAAGGAAGAAAAATAAAGATAGAACATTCCTGGAACCTCACATCCAACCCGGCCTCCGCTCTGAGCCCTGTCGGCATCTCAACACATGCTGGAAAGCTAAAAGGAGAGAAAAGAACATCTCATCCCTGCTCCCGCTATCGGCTAAGTATTGTAGTGGTGTGCTAGAGGTATTTCAGCTCTTGGTTCCCGTCTGTGAGCCTCGTGGTCGCCCCCCTCAAGGATGGTTTCACCAATTCCAGCAGGGCCACATCCAAGCTGGAAGGCACATGGCCCGGGTCAGAGACATATGCAGTCCAGGTCTGCCAAGTTGTGGTGAAGTGGTCACGGACACCCCTGCAGGTGGCGATCCAATCCTCTGCCTCTCGGATGTCACTCACCCTACGACACCTCTATTTTTGTTTATAGCGCCAAAAAAATAAATAAATAAATAAAAAAATGGCAGAGGTGATAAAATACCACCAAAAGAAAGCTCTATTTGTGGGAAAAAAAGGACAGCAATTTTGTTTGGGAACCACGTCCCATGACCACGCAATTGTCAGTTAAAGCGACGTAGTGCCGAATCACAAAAAGGGGCCTGGTCCTTTGGCTGCAAATTGGTTCGGGGCTTAAGTGGTTAAAATATAACTAAAGGCAAAACTGCATTCGTTTTGGATGTAGTGCAGAGGAATTGGATCACCGGTCACTTTTTATTATTTACGTGCCCCTGGATGACGCAATTTTGTTGCGAAACGCGTAGGGCTGAGCGGTGCGCTACATTCACCTCGGTTTTGTGACGGGTTCCAGGAGAACGAGTTTGTCCGTGTGTGTCCGGCCGGCGCCACGGACTTAAGGCGCTTTTTTCTTTTACACACTTGTAAGTGTATTTTTATATTTTTACCTTAAAATAAAAAGGGTTTTACACTATTTTGAGCTTTACTTTTTTCCTATGGTTTTGATGCCCCTGGCTCTGAGTCTGTTTGGACTACTGAGTTGAGTGTCCGGGAGTGAGTTTTCTTCCCAAGAGTTCCTAAAAGAGCGAAGCCAGGAAGACATCGAGGAACCCCTTTACCTTGCGGTTGGAAGTGACGTCCATCCCTATAAAGCCCCGTGTGACCCTCTGTAGTGGGGGGTCAATCATATCTGGTAAGCAGTAAATCTTATCGTGTGTTGGTGGTGGATTGAACATAACTGCTCCCATATTTGGATTTCCAGGATTAGTGTGGTTTTTACCCAGAGGACTTTATTTTGGTCTCACGTTAACCCCTTCTTGTTCTTTATACGGACTCATTGTTCATACACTGGGTGTTTATACTTTATATGTTTATTTTTATCATAGGTGTATGTCACTGATTCTTAATTTACGTGCCCATCAGCATTTGTGGGTTTTTGGGATCAGAAATTTCAATACTTATATGTTTTGTATCACGTATATGTATTTACACATATAGGGTTGCCATACCCTATATAATATCTATTTCAATATTTACTTGCATATTTTGCACTAGCAGTTGGTTGCATCTACTAATATCTATTCCAATATTTATTTTTATATTATTGCACAAATAGTTGGTTGTATTTGCTTTGGTATCCATTTAGCGCGGCTTATGATTTTTCGACTTTTTATTACTGTCTGTGCCCCCGTTAAGGAGATTCACCCTCTCTATTTGTCCTGTTTACCATAAAAAAAAAAAAAAATTAAAAAAAATTGGGTTGTCCCCAGAAAAACAATAGATGGGAAATCTTCCAATGGGGACACTAGTTCTGGTGACTTGGGGGTCCCCAAGGAATACCCTTAATTTGCTGGGATTTCCTATTACTTAGTCTTTGGCTAAGGGACAGAAAGTCAAAGACGAACAAAAATCTGACAGGGGTTATAATCCCCTCCCTTGCGCTATCCAAAATGAAAAAAAGTTTTGCCTAAAGTCCTACTTTATCTTCCCCAACCTGGCAGTCCAGCACTAAAATTGACACCTGCCTACATCCGTGCCCATTCAGGTCTGTTTTTTAAACAGAACATGTCTGTGTCCTTTCTGTGGAGACAGATCTCAATGGATGGCATCTGTTCCGACGCAGGAAACATTTTTTTTGTTTATACTTTCGTCACCTATGATTGGTTTCTGGAACAACTGTAATAACAAAATAGATACAAAAACAGAAGTAAAGCTAATAAGTGCCAATTAGTTAATTAGCACCTATTAGTTTTTTCTTACCAAAAAACATGACTGGACTGATGACACCTATATGAGACGACCCTGATGGAGGGGGTATGCTATGTAGTGAGCAATGGCAGTTGGACCTCCTTCTTTATCATATTTAATTACAAAAAAAATGTCTCCATATGTACTCAGTTGGGCTTTATATAGAAAACACTGGCAAGACCACAAATTAATATGGACCATTCAGCGTTGTACAATACAAGCGTGGTGACGTATAGGGATGAGCCGAACACCCCCCCGGTTCAGTTTGCACCAGAACTTTCGAACGGACCTAAAATTCATGCAAACTTTAGAACCCCATTGAAGTCTATGTGACTCGAACGTTCGAAAAAGTGCTCATTTTAATGTCTAATATGCTAAATATTGTCCTAAAAGGGGTTTGGGGACATGGGTCAATGGCAATTTTTTTTTTAAACTGCAGTTTTTTCGGGAGCAATGATTTTAACCACTACAATACAGGGCACTTTCGCCCCCTTCCTTCCCAGCCCAATTTTCAGCTTTCATTGCTCTAGCGCTTTCAGTGACAATTGCGCGGTCATGCTACACTGTACCCAAATGAAATTGTTATCATTTTGTTCGCACAAATAGAGCTTTATTTTGGTGTTATTTATTCACGACTCCGTTTTTTCTTTTTTGCTATACAAGCGCAAAAAAAGCAGAAATTTGGAAAAAAAGCAATATTTTCTTTTTTCTATTTTAAAAGAAATCCAATCAAATCAAATTTTGTCATAAATTTAAGACAAAATGTATTCTGCTACATGTTTTTGGTAAAAAAAATCCGTTAAATGTATAATAATTGGTTTGTGTGATCACGGACATATGTACGCAAATGATCAAATACATATGTGTGCAGGTGATCACGTACATATGTGTGCAGATAATCATTCGGACATGTGATTTTAGTGGTACATATGTGGGGGACATGTTTTTATTATTAGGGACATGTGTTTTTATTATTAGGGACATGTGTTTTTATTATTTGGGGACATGTGTGGGGACTGTGTTGTGTGTTTACACTAGACTGATGATCAGCGAGTAAAAAGCTGTAAAAAACAGCTCATACTCACTGATCATCAGCCGGCTGCAGCGTTCTGCTCTCCTCTCCTCAGCGATGACTTCCGTGTGAGGAGAGGAGAGCCGATTGCCTAGCAACCGGCTGTTTGTTTACATCACATGATGGCCGTGATTGGACACGGCCGTCATGTGATCAGGAGGGCCAATCACAGAGCCCTCCTGCCGATCTGAGATGTGCCGTGTCCGGGTGACACGAGCACATCGGGATCGCGCGATCCCGCTACTTCTGAATGACGTTCCTGAACGTCCTATCAGGAGTAGATGACTCCCACCCGGCCGTATATATGCATTGGCCGGGTGGGAAGTGGTTAAAGAGGAAGTAAACCCTAATGAGTTTACTTCCTCTTTCATTCCCTGCAAAGGTAAAGCATAATGGACTACTATGCATCGCATAGTAGTCCATTATGTGTCACTTAGCTAACACAGGAGCCAGCGAAGTCACCACTGTCCCCTTTAGGCTGGCGCATCCATCTTCTCGGTGGGTCTCGCCGCTCCTCCGCTGTCATTCGGCGAACCCGCGATGACGTCACTCCCGCGCATTCGCACGGGAGCCGCCACGCGTGCTGCTGTCTACGGCGCATGCGCCATAGACAGCGGTGCCTGTCTTTCTGCAAACACGGTTTAGGAGATATTTCTTGGACCTACAGGTAAGCCTTAATCTAGGCTTACCTGTAGGTCAAAGTGTGTTGTAAGGGTTTACAACCACTTTAATGACGATTAAAGTGAAAAAAAAAAAAAATGTGAAATATTCCTTTAAATATTGTGCCTGGGGGGGGGGGTGTCTATAGTATGCCTGTGAAGTGGCATGTGTTTCCCGTGTTTAGAACAGTCCCTGCACAAAATTACATTTAACGGAAAAAAAGTCATTTAAAACTGCTTGCGGTTTGAATGTAATATCTGGTTCTGGCAATATGGATGAAAATCATTGAGAAAAATGGCATGGGTAGCCCCCCCTGCCCATTACCAGCCCCTTTGGGTCTTGTACAGATATTAAGGGGAACCCCGTACCCATATTTAAAAAAAAGGAAAGACGTGGGGCCCCCAGGCCCTATATACTCAGAACAGCAGTATACAGGCGGTGCAAACAAGACAGGGACAGTGTAGGTTTGTTGTGTTAAGTAGAATCTATTTGTAATTTTGAACTGGTACATTTTTAAAGTGTAGCTCCAGTCAAAAAATCTATTTTTAAGCTTTTTGGAAAACATAGGGAAGGGTTATCACTCCTGTATAATTTTTTGGGCCGTCCGTCTTTTTTCATCTCACTTCCTGTTGTCTCCTTCCGTTTGCAAGTAGGAGACGTTTGTAATTTGGATGTTTGAAAGTAGGGGCCTGTAGGTGTCCAAGTCTGACCTTGCCCCTAGGTATTCCTGCACCATGTAAATCAGACGCTGGCGATGGTTGCTGGAACCGATCATACCTTGGGGCTGCGGACTAAAAAAAAAAATTCTGAACGCATCGGTCAGACGGGCCACCTTCTCCGCCGCTCCTTCTGACCGATGCCTCAGCAACACATGTTCCAGGACCAGGAGTTTGTAGCCTCCCAGTCTCTGGGAACACGTTGCACAGACCTTTCTACAAGGCCTCCCGGAGATGTCTCATCCTCTGCTCCCTCTGCGATGGCAAGATAAGGCCCGTAACCTTACCCTTGATCAAGGATAGTGACCAGCCAGTAATGGTCCCTCTCCTTGATCTGAAGAATATGAGGGTCCTCCTGCAGGCTTTGCAGGATCAGGGAGGCCATGCACCGTAGATTAGCTGAGGCATTTGGTCCGGAGTCCTCTGGGTCACTAAGGACAACATGATGCGCAGCTACCTCCTCCCAGCCACGTACAAGTCCACGGGTTTCTTGGGACTATAAATCATCCCTACAAGACTGCTGCTGCTGATGCTGAGTGCCAGGCTCCACCTCCATGCTGACACAATCATCCTCCTCCTCCTCTTCATGTGTGAAGGGTGGGACAGCAGGAACACTGTCTGGTTAAGGGGGCATTGAGAGGGGCCTCTTCCTGCCTCTGTTCTGCCTCAAGTGCCCTGTCCATTATTCCATGCAGCGTATGCTCCAAAAGGTGGACAAGAGGTACAGTGTCACTGATGCATGCACTGTCACTGCTCACCATCCTTGTGGCCTCCTCAAAACGGTGACAGGACAGTGCATGCATCCCTGATCATGCCCCACTGGCGTGGTGGAAAAAAAAAAAAAAAAAAAAAAAACACAAGCTCCCCTGACCCTGTCCTGGTGCCGTAGTCGCACAGGTACTCATTGATGGCCAGTTACACCTGGTGGGCATGTCACATATAAGGCAGTTCTTGGGCAGGTTCAACTCCTTTTGGAGCTCAGCCAGCCGAGCACAGGCATTAAATGATCGGCGGAAATGCACAGACTTTCCTGGCCTGCCACACAGGGCACATGGGTCAGTTGTCCCTGTCGAAGGGTGGAGAGGAGGTTGGTGCCATTGTCGCAAACCACCAATTCGGTCTTAAGCTGGCGTGGTGTCAACCACCTCTCGGCCTGCCCCTGCAGAGCTGACAAAATATCTGCCCCAGTGTGGCTCCTTTCCCCCAAACAAACCAGTGCAAGCACGGCATGGCATTGTTTTGCCTGCGTACTTGCGTAGCCCCTTGAATGCCTATGGAGCACCGCTGGTTCCGAGGACAGAGCACTAGAAGAGGCCATGGAGGAAGAGGAGGGGGTGGAGGAGAGAGGTGTGTCACAACCAGCAGTAGCATTTTGGAGGCGTGGTGGCGGAACAACCTCCAACACTACTGCACCTTGTCCTGCATCCTTCCCAGCTGCCAGAAGAGTGAGCCAATGGGCCGTGAAAGACAGGTAACGTCCCTGTCCATGCCTGCTGGACCATGAGTCAGCTGTGATATGCACCTTACCGCTGACCGCCCTGTCCAGCGAGGCAAGAACATTGCCTTCCACGTGCCGGTAGAGAGCCAAAATCGCCTTCCGTGAGAAAAAGTGGCGTTTGGGGGCCTGCCACTGAGGAACCGCACATTGCACAAACTCATGGAAGGAGGCCGAGTCTACCAACTGAAAAGGTAGCAGTTGAAGTGCTAGCAATTTAGCCAAGCTAGTATTCAACCGCTGGGCATGTGGATGGCTGGGAGTGAACTTCTTTCACCGGGCCAGCAGCTGGGGCAGGGAAATTTGCCTGCTACAATTGGACGTGGGTGTACTGCTAGCAGAGTGCCCGCAAGCACTTGGTTGTGACACACCTAATTCTACACCTTCATTCCTCTCAGCGCAGGTTTCTGAGAGGACTGAAGGTCTAGTGGGGTTGGAGATCCCAGCTGATGAGAAGCAAGGAGAGGTCCGCTTTGTTCTTTGGTGTGGGTCTTTGAGGTACGCTTGCCAACGAGCTGCACGGCAGGTCAACATATGTCTGATCAAGCATGTGGTACCCAAGCGGTTGATGTTTTGGCCACGCGAGATAAGCTTGAGACATATGTTGCAAATAGCAGTGGTGCGATCTGATGCACTCGTCTCAAAAAAGGCCCACACCAAAGAACTTTTAGAATAACGCGCAGAGGCAGCGCCCTGCATAGGCGGAGCTCTGCGGTGTGATTCAGTTGGTGTGCTGCCCCTAAGCTGACCCCCCATGGGCATCCTGCCTCGTTGGAGGTGTGCCTCCTCCTCCTCTCTCCTACCAGGCACCCACGTGGAGTCAGTGCCCTCATCATCCCCTCCCTCTTCATCGCTGGAGCAAACTTGGCAGTATGCTGCAGCTTGTGGAACATGACTGCTAGATTGCTGTTCTTCTTGAGCATCCTCTCTCTCTGCGCTCACTCTACTGCCTTCCTCTAGCTGAGTATCATCAGAGCCTACAAAACACTGGGCATCCTCCTGGAGCATGTACCCAACACTGTGCTCAAAGAGTTCAGGGGACTCCTCAGGAGGAAGTGGTGGGTCTAGGGAAGGAGTCACTGATGATGACAATGAGACGAGGGAAGAGGATGGGTTGGCAGCTGCTTTGCTAGTACCCTGAGCCTGGGTGAGAGAGGATGAGGAGGATGAAGAGGGCTTGGTCATCCGCTCTACCAAGTCTTCAGCATGATGCGGCTCAACGCGTCCAGCTGCCGAAATTAAGGACAAGCGTGTCCCATGGCCACGTGCTCATGACGATGCACCGCGTCCACGACCAGCACTGTTGTCTCTAGACACAGAGCCTGCTTGCCCTCTTTTATCGGCTCGTGCCTGTCTGCCTCTCCTTGCTGGCCTTCCAGACATGGTAATGGCCTGAAGGGAGATGGGAAAACCAGGAATTGGGTAGTGTATATTGTGCTGAAGGCACACAACACCCACCAACTCCTGCAGATGCCTTTATTATAGAACAACAGGAACTAAAGGGTAGATACCGGTGTATACTGTGCTGGAGGCATACAACACCAACTAACTCCTGCAGATGGCTCAATTAGAGAAGAAGAGCAAAATAGGTAGATACAGGTGTATACTGCGCTCAGGGCACACAGACAACACGCACAAACTCCTGCAGATGGCTGATAGCTCAATTACAGAAGAGCAATAACGCTAAATAGGTAGATACAGGTGTATACTGCGCTGAAGGTACACAGATAACACCCACTTACTCCTGCAGACGCCAACACACTACACAAGGCCGCCGCGCTGGCCGCCTTATATATAGTGTGGGGCGTGTACTACACAGCCTGAGCTATGATTGGCCACAGGCCTCCTGCCTGTGGCCAATCATGGCTTTCCTCGCTGCCGGGCTGTGATTGGCCAAGCATGCACTGTGACCCCGCATTCAACAAAACCAATCATGAGCCAGCAATGCACTGCAATGGTGCAGTGCATTGTGGGCCATGAGCGCCACGCAAATTTGGCGCAAATGGCCCACAGAGTTCTGGCTTTGCCGAGCGGGTGAACAGCCGGTGTTTGAGTCGAACATGCGTTCGACTCAAACACCAAGCTCATCCCTAGTGGTAAACATCTGGAGTGTTCACTTGAGAGGTGGTAGTTCAATCAGGCTGAATTGACTCCGTTTCAGTGGTAAACGTCTGGAGTGTACACCTGAGAGGTGGTAGTTCACAAGGGTGAATTGACCAATCGTGCGTAGACAATTCCAACGGACAAAGTGTGACGCATGCTCAGAATAAACCAAGAGACGAAAGCTATTGGCTACTGGCCCGTTTATACTCCTGACGTACATGTTTGACGTCACCTGGTTCAGAATCCGACAACTTTGTGTGACTGTGTATGCAAGACAAGTTTAGCCCAAAATCCGGATTTTGTGGTCGGAATGAATTGAGTCCTTTTCAGTGGTGAATGCCTGGAGGGTTCACCTGAGAGGTGGTAGATCAATCAGGGTGAATTGATTCCTTTTCAGTGGAAAACGTCTGGAGTGTTCACCTGAGAAATGGAAGTTCAATCAGGATGAATTGACTCCTTTTCAGTGGTGAATGCCTGGAGTGTTAACCTGAGAGTCGGTAGTTCACCAGGGTGAATTGACCAATCGTTTATATTACGATCGTGTGTAGACAATTCCAACGGACAAAGTGTCATGCATGCTCAGAATAAACTAAGAGACGAAAGCTATTCGCTACTGGCCCGTTTATACTCCTGACGTACATGTTTGATGTCACCTCGTTCAGAATCCGACAACTGTATGCAAGAAAGGTTTGGCCCAAAATCTGACGGATTTTGTGGTCGGAATGTCCGACCGTGTGTATGGGGCAAAAGGGACATTAAACTCTGAAGCGACTCCTTTTCCGTGGTGAATGTCTGGAGGGTTCATTTAAGAGAGGTGGTATCTCCTGAGAGGTTGTAGTTCAATCAGGGTGAATTTACTCCTTTTCAGTGGTAAACGTCTGGAGTGTTCACCTGAGAGGTGGTAGTTCAATCAGGGGGAAGTGACTCATTTTCAGTAAATAAAGATATTGCTTAGTGTAAAAATAAATCCGGCTTCCTCCAACCCTTAGCTGGCCAATTCCGCTTCTTTTTTCCAAGATGTTAATAAAGTGACGCTAAACTCTGAAGTGACTCCTTTTCGGTGGTGAATGTCTAGAGGGTTCATCTGAGAGGTGGTAGTTCAATCAGGGTGAATTTACTCCTTTTCAGTGGTGAACGCTTGGAGTGTTCACCTGAGTGGTGGTAGCTCAATCAGGGTGAAGTGACTCCTTTTCAGTGGTAAACATCTGGAGGGTTCATCTGAGAGGTGGCATTTCAATCAGGGTGAATTGACTCCTTTTCAGTGGTGAATCCATGGAGTCTTCACCTGAGTGGTGGTAGTTTACCAGGGTGAATTGACTCCCTTTCAGTGGCAAATGTCTGGAGTGTTCACCTGCGTGGTGGTATCTCCTGAGAGGTTGTAGTTCAATCAGGGTGAATTGACTCCTTTTCAGTGGTAAACGTCTGCAGTGTTCACCTGAGAGGTGGTAGTTCACCAGGGTGAATTGACTCATTTTCAGTAAATAAAGATATTGCTTAGTGTAGAAATAAATCTGGCCTCCTCCATCCCCAGTGTGCATTAAGACGGCTCTCATTCACTTACATTGATTTTTACATGATGTCCGACCTGAGGTCGGATCTGAGTCGCCCCTGTGTGAACCGGCTCTTAGGTGGTAAATGTCTGGAGTGTTCATCTGAGAGGTGGTAGTTCAATCAAAATGAAGCAACTCCTTGTTTGTGGCAAGAGCCTGAAATATGTTTTTTTTCTAGGCATCATCTACTTTAAACAGAAGATAGCACAAACATATACTTCTTGGTACACATAAGGGCCAGTTCACACCACATGCAGTCCAGTGCATTTTTTTTTTGCATGAAAAACGCATGGAAAGTAGGTTATATGGTTTTCAATGGCATAGTTCACACCAGTGCGTTCAGTTCCAGTGCGTTCCAGCTCCAGAAAAGAAAGTAGAACATGCTGCATTTTTTCTGCACTAGACTGTACTGGAACGCTGTAAAACACATCAAAAAGGCACCGGAACGCACTGCAACACATTTGTCCTTATTTAAGGTTAAGAAAAAAAAGAGGAGGGGGGAAAAAAAAAGGGGGGGGGGGAAATAAAAAAATAAAAAAATAAATAAATAAAAAAAAAAGCACTGGACTGCATCAAAAACACACTGGAACGCATCAAAAAACGCGCTTGTAGAAAAGCACCTGGAATGCATCCGGACTGCGTTTCTATGGTGTGAACTGGCCCTAACCCCATGTTGTTTTCAGGGGACCTGAAAGAGAATACTATAAAGGATAAATTACCTGGATAGGGACTCCATTTTCACCAATCCCCAGGACATAAACAACGTACTCACCACCGTCATATTCAATATAATAATTATATGGAACAAATGTCCGACACAAGGGACAAGTCGCGTTCAGTTGAATCCACCTGTGGACACAATGAAAATGGAATGTATGAGTACATATTAATTCCATAGACTCCTCTGCACTATACTCACTGAGGCAGATGGAACAGGTAGGCTGCTTTATTGCCGGTGGTCTCTGGGGAGGCTGCTTTATTGCCGGTGGTCTCTGGGGAGGCTGCTTTATTGCCGGTGGTCTCTGGGGCGCTGATCCCTGTTGTGGTCTCCAGGAGGACGGCGAATGTTGTTGGCTCCATCCTCTTGTCTCCTCCGAAGCTGTCCTCATGTGCGGTGGCCGATCGGTGACTCTCCTCCCTCCTGGCGTGATCGCCTTCCACGGGTCCGTGAGGGTCGTGGCATCTTAATGGCGGTGTAAAAAAAAAAAAACTAAAAATATTAATTATAATATATACAATAATAATAATAATAATAATAATAATAATAATAGCAAAAAATGTAAATAAAAGGCTAATAATCGCAAGAAACACAATCAAAAAAAAAAAAAAAAAAAAAAAAAAAAAAAAAGCATGAACCTTGCTCTATGATTAATTTAGAATTAATGATTAATACGAGCTGCTCCCCTCAAAGTGTAGACAACGCTGACTTGAGTAATATTTAACAGTGATGGGGGGCGCTATTAATAAAGTGCTAATAACTGATCATACCAACTGACACTTTTCAGGCTTGGAAACTTTGACTGGGAATACCCCGGTCATGTAACACTGTAGCTAAATAAATGTTATATAATTTTATAGATTTTACATATAATTAAACTGTACTATGGTCATTTTACCACTTCAGCCCCAGAAGATTTTACCCCCTTAATGACCAGAGTATTTTTTGCAATTCGGCACTGCGTTGCTTTAACTGACAATTGCGCGGTCGTGCGTCCTTGTACCCAAACAAAGTTAACGTCCTTTTTTTCCCACAAATTAAGCTTTCTTTTGGTGCTATTTGATCACCTTTGTGGTTTTAATTTTTTGCGCTATCAACAAAAAAAAAAAAAAACCTGACAATTTTGGGGTAAAAAAAAAATAAAAATAAAAAAAAAAAAGTGTAATATTTTTTACTTTTTGCTATAATATAATATCCCCAAAACAATTATTTTTTCTCAGTTTAGGCCGATATGTATTCTTCTACATATTTTTGGTTAAAAAAAAAAAAAAATTGCAATATGTGTATATTGATTGGTTTGCGCAAAAGTTATAGCATCTACAAAATAGGGTATAGATTTATGCCATTTGTATTATGATTTTTTATTTTATTAGTAATGGTGGTGTTTTGCGATTTTTATCGGGACTCGACAATGCGGTGGACAGATCAGACAATTTTGATACTATTTTGGGACTATTGACATTTATACAAAGCTAAAAATAGCCAATGATTACTGTGTAAAAGTCACTGGCAGGGAAGGGGTTAACACTAGGGGGCGATCAAGGGGCTAAATGTGTTCCCTCACCATGTTCTAACTGAAGGGTGGATGGGCTACCTAGTACATGAAATCACTGCTCCTGGTGACAGGGAGCAGCAGATCCCTGTCATGTCATTAGGCAGAACAGGAAAATGCCTTGTTTATATTTCCCCATTCTGCCTCTCCTTGTCACCATCGCGGGCCACCGGACATCAAGTCCGAAGGACCCATGGGCACTATGAAGGGATGTATGGTTATGACCTTTTGCACACCTGTGCCATTCTGCCAACGTACATCAGTGTGTGGCGCTTGGGAAGCATGCTGGGCATAATTTTCAGTATCTGTTCTTATTCTGTATGTATGGACCCTGCACAGTACCACTTCTCTCGTTTCATATGCTGGGTGTCACTTTTAGTAACATATTATTGTATGTGACTTTATACTGCGTCACTGAATGATCCTGAGCAGGGCCATCATCAGGGTTGTTCCACGGTTCTCCTATAGGGGGAGCCAGGCAGCAGGCAGATTGGACAGTGGGGTGGGTAAAATCAATTGCAGAACGATGCCCTCTGCAGCAACTTAAAGCCGTTTTCTTCCTCTCTCCCTTTCACCAGCTTTCAGCTGCTCGATGGAGAGACACAGACAAGGCTGATCCAGGGGATGATAATTTCCACCCAGATTTCAGTTGTGCCCCCTCCCCAGCCCTTTCTTCGATGTGATGCTTGAGTGGCTGCTGATCTCCGCCACCATCGCCCGCTCTCAGAGCTGGGAAAGGGGAATAGCATCCTGGAGCAGTGAGAGGAGAAGTCATCTCCCAGCAGCAGGAAATGTGAATGGGGGTTGTAATCAAACTGTGTGTGTGTGCAGTCTAATGCCATCTAAGAGCGGTCCTCTCTCATGTGCTGGAGGAGTGTTGTAGTGACAGGAGAGGGTGAAGGGGGAAGGTTACAGGGAAATTGTACACAATGAGGGGGGAATAATAGTTTGTGCATTTGTGGAGAAGGGGGTTGGGAAGCCATCTGTGCTGAGAAGTGTAATCAGGATTGGGGGGGATATTTTCTAGAAGGAGGAATGGGGGGGGGGGGATATGTGCTAGGAGGAGAGTTTGGGAGGGATTTGAGCTGGGGGGGGGGGGGATTGGGGAAAATGTGTGTGCTAGAAGGTGGTGGGGATTTCTGCTAAGAGGGGGGGGGGGAAGATGGATAGGGAGGAAGAATTTGTACTAGGAGAAGGGTCATTTGGGGGGTTGTGGATTTGTCAATGAATTGGGGGGGTGGGATTTGTGCTATAAAGCAGTAAGGGGGAGATGTGTGCTAGGAGGAAGGATGGGGGTAATTGTGCTAGGAGGGATGTGGGGAGGGATTTGTGATAGAGGGAGGGGGGATTGGGGGGGGGTTTGCGCTAGATGGAGGGATTGGGGGGTTTGTTCTAGGGGGAGGCAGGAATCCGTGCTAAGAGGGATGGGGGGGGAGATCTATGTCAGAAGAAGTGATTGGGGGGATGTGTGCAGATCTATGCTAGAAGAAGTGTTGGGGGGGATTTTTGCCTGGGGGTTGGGATGGAAAGAATAAACGCTGGGGAGGAGGGATTTGTACTAGTAGAGAGGGATTGGGGAGATCTGTTAGAAGAAGTGATTGGGGGGGGGGGGGATTTGAGCTAAGAGCAGGGATTGGGGGGGAGGGGGTTGTGCACGCCATATGTGATGTGCATCCCTGTTACCTGCCCCCCACGTATCCATCTATAAACTATACACAGTGACAGGCCTCACATCATTGCTGTGCAATGACCCCCCCACCGTGTGTCTCTCATCTATAAAATTTAAAGCGTCGCTCATGGGGATTTTTAAATACCAAAGTTTGGTGCCATCCTATGAGCATGTGCAATTTTGAAGCATGACACTTTGGGTATCTCTTTACTCAGCATAACATTATCTTTCACATTATGCAAAAAAAAAAGAAGAAAAATAAAAGAAAAAAAAAAAAATTGGGTTAACTTTACTGTCTTTTTTTTTTAAACCTTGAAACAGTTTTCTTCTCCAAAAATTTTTTTGACAAATTGCTGCGTAAATAACGTGTGTAACCTGGGGGACAGGTAGCAGGTACAAAGCTCCCTGGGATGAGCAGTTGCTCAGGCACAGATACCAAATCCAGTGATGAAGTGACAAACAGTGCTGTGTTTATTTAATATAGAAGTCCAAATACAGGTGCTGTACAGTGTTCCAGAAAACAAAATAAAAGGACAAAAATAGCAAAACACAAATCCTAGCCCTGTCTCGGCTCTAACTATACAATCTGCAGGCCCTCACTACCAGGCTGAACAAGCCTAACTCTGTCAGTCTCTACAAAAACAGCTTTTACCAACCTTTCTCTCTTCACAGACCAACTTTGTCTGTATGTCCCAGGCAGAGAGCAAAGGCTGTCTGCTCAGGTGAGCTTAAATTAGCCTGGGGAAGAGGACCAAGACCCGAACTGGATCATCGATCAGAGATTTCTGAATGTGTATGAGAGGAGCCTGGGAGATGTATACACCCCAAACAGGACTTTTCCTGGCTCTCTCTGGGACGCTCTGCTACACATGCGAGATAAAAAGTTGCACTGGCCTCCGTTTTATTCTCTAGGGTCTCTGCTAAAAAACAAAAACAAACAAACATATATAATGTTTGGTGGTTCTATGTAATTTTCTAGCAAAAAATGTTTTTTACATGTAAGAGAGAAGTGTCAGAATTGGTCTGGTAGGGTGTGGTGAGGGGGAGAAGATACCCCCCCAGTGGTGTGGCTGCATCAGGAAATGTGCAGACATCACTTATTCTATATAAAAACAAAATTAATTGGAATGCTCAGACAGAGTGCCTATGTACTTAGGTACAAAATATTCTGCACTCAGGTCTGTAATGTGCAGTGTTGGTCATCTTACTTTAAAAAAGTAATTAGTTACCGTATATACTCGAGTATAGGTCAATCCGAATATAAGCCGAGGCCCCTAATTTATCACAAAAAAACTGGGAAAACTTATTGACTCGTGTATAAGCCGAGGGTGAGACATGCGTCCATCCCTGTGTCCATCACTGTGTCCCGTCCATCCCTGTGTCCCGTCCATCCCTGTGTCCATCGCAGCCTACCTGTCTCTTTGCCTTCTGCAGCCTCTGTGTGCTGTGCCAAGCCGAGCCATGCCATGCCATGCCATGCCATGCCATGCCGAGCCGTGCCATGCCACACTTCTCCTCCTGGTCTGACAGACGGCGGCCATTCCACTGTTCAAAAGCCACGCCTCCGTCTGTGATAGGCGGAACACTCAATTTCCCAGCAGTCAGTGTTCCGCCTATTACGGACATCCTCTCATCCTCGTCCATAGTATGAGAATGAGCGGATGTCCGTGATAGGCGGAACACTGACTGCTGGGAAATTGAGTGTTCCGCCTATCACAGACAGGGAGGCGCGGCTTTTGAATAGTGGAATGGCCGCCCTCTGTCTGCACGACACGCCGATCGTGCAGGCAGAAGGCGGTGACTCGAGTATAAGCCGAGGGGGGCACTTTCAGCCTAAAAAAAAAGAGGCTGAAAATCTCGGCTTATACTCGAGTATATACGGTAAGTTACAAATTAATTAAGTAATTGCATTAGTAACTCAGTTACTACAGTAGAAAAGTAATTAGTTACTCAGCAAAGTAACTGTGACTTTTTTTTTATATTCTAAGGGGCGGGTCTAGTATTACTGTAAGCAAGGGGCGTGTTCCCCCTGCACGTCTATTTCCCCTCTGTACCCCCCCACACGTCTATTTACCCTCTGTATCCCCTGCACGTCCTTTTTATCCTCTGTATCCCCTGCACGTCTGTACCCAACCCCCCACACATATATCTGTTCCCTCTCTGTACCCCACTACACGTCTGTCATCCCCCCACAAACATATATCTGTTACCCCTCTGTACCCCACTACACATCTGTCACCCCCCTCCCCCCCCCCACAAACATATCTGTTTCAGATCGTGATCTGAATGGGTCAACCTGTTCGGATCGGCTCCCCACACGATCCGGATGCCTCAGCCATAGGAAAGGCCGCAGCTTCGGCCTAGCTCTGGAGCGGCGGCCATCTTGGTACACCCGGCGTCGGCTCTGATTTTCACTTTTAACATTTAGTTAAATGTGAAAATCAGAGGCGTTTTGTCAGATTTGCAACCATGTAAGGTCAGGAGGTTTGCTACTGCTTTTAAAATTTAACATCTAAACAGTCCATGGGATTTACAAATACTGAATTTAAGCATATAAGCTCTGTTTTGTGTTGAAAATAACTGTGAAATCTAAAACTCCGGTGGGTGTAACAAGATTTGTCTTGTCTTTTTTTTTTTTGCTAATCCGAAAAATGATCCGATCCGTGACTCGGATCGGAGGAACGATCCGATCCATTTGTTTTTTGATCAACCCCTAGTGGCGGGGCTTCCTAGCAAATCGGGTACATTTGCACTTCATATGCATGTAACATTATTACAGGCGTTATATGCTAACAGATGTTACATAGGGTATTACTGCTAGCAAGATCACACATATGTGTAATATTATATATATATATATATATATATATATATATACACACACATATATATATATATATATATATATATATATATATATATATACACACACACACACACACACACACACATACACACAGTATCCCACAAAAGTGAGTACACCCCTCACATTTTTTGTAAATATTTTCTTCTATCTTTTCATGTAACAACACTGAAGAAATAACACTTGTCACATTTGGCGGCCACACAAAATATTGACACTTTGGGCCCCAATTTGGAGATTTTCACTTAGGGGTGTACTGACTTTTGTTGCCAGTGGTTTAGACATTAATGGCTGTGTGTTGAGTTATTTTGAGGTGACAGGAAATTTACACTGTTATACAAGCTGTACACTCACTACTTTACATTGTAGACAAGTGTAATTTCTTCAGTGTTGTCACATGAAAAGATAGAAGAAAAGATTTACACAAATGTGACTGAGGGGTGTACTTAATTTTGTCAGATACTGCCAATTATATTTGGGTACAGCACAATTGTCAGTTAAAGCAATGCAGTGCCGCATCGCAAAAAATGGCCTGGTCAGGAATGGGGGTAAATCTTCCCGGAGGTCAAGTGGGTAAGGGTACTCAGATCTACAGAAGAGGAAACGGCCTTTGGTCTATTTTTCCCCCCAGAGGTCTTTAGAGAAGCAAAACCACAAAACTCCATCTGACTGTCGGGATGAAGTGGAATGTATGGAATGGACAGTCAGTGTATTCCAGAACACACGCTCGCCCCCTGCTGTCCATTTCTGGTTCTTCACCCTTATTGGGCAGAGCTGGCTTTCTCAATAAATGGTATAACAGCTCCACCAAGTGTACACAAAGTGTAAGACACCCCATAATACCCCACAGGAAGATAAAGCCGTTTTTAACATTTTCTGGGCAACTTTTAATCCTATTGTTAAAATCGGGTTCATTTATCTGGGAAATTTGTTTTTTATTCTTCTTTTATCCCCCATTTTAAACAGTTGTTTCAGCCGCTTTTGGAAAAATTGAAAATCTGAGAAATGTTTATAAACAATGTCACTTTGTATCTCTCTATCTCCCCTCTGAGCATTGTTTATAAACAATGTTACTTTGTATCTCCTATCCAATCAATATTTATAAACAATGTTACTTTGTATCTTTCTATATCCTGTCTGAGCAATGTTTACAACAAATGTTACTTTGTATCTCTCTATCTCCCATCTGATCAATGTTTATAAACAATGTTACTTTGTATCTATCTCCAGTCTGAGCAATGTTTATAGACAATGTTACTTTGTATCTCTCTATCACCTGTCTGATCAATGTTTATAAACAATGTTAGTTTGTATCTATCTCCTGTCTGAGCAATGTTTATGCCCCCTATTATGTCTCTTCTCCACAGGAAGCTACCGCCGTAGCCAGAAACAGCATACAAAAAAGGTTACCTTTCAAGCACGGTCAAGAATTAACCATATCCAAAAAGAAAAAGACAGCTACTATGGCTCTGGTGGACAAATAAAGGGTAATACTAATTAGTTCATACTTTTTATTAATTGGCAAAAAAAGGACCACATAATCACATTGCCCTATGACTAAAATACATCCGACCCTGCTGGGCCTCAGATAGTGACACACCAAAAAGTCCAATACATGCACCCTTAGTGAGTCCTACAACCTATGGTCAAGATACATTTAAACAAAAAGACTCACATATAACACAGACAAAATGGACAAAGCGCCACTCAGATCACTCACACATTGAGTTCTCTTATGGGAGAAATCTCCCTTATTACCAAAAATCAATCATTTATACTATAACAGAGAACTCAGTATGTGAGTGGTTCCCTAGAATTACAATCTAAAGAAATCAAACTTTTTTTCTATAACGTAGTTGACAGAGCAACCGATTAGTTATTGTCAGGTGTTACTAATGAACTACAGTGCCTTGCGAAAGTATTTGGCCCCCTTGAACTTTTCAACTTTTTGCCACATTTCAGGCTTCAAACATAAAGATAGAAAATTTTTATTTTTTGTGAAGAATCACCAACAAGTGGGACACAATTGTGAAGTGGAACGAAATCTATTGGATTTTTGAAACTTTTTTAACTAATAAAAAAATGAAAAGTGAGGCGTGCAAAATTATTCGCCCCCTTGCGTTAATACTTTGTAGAGCCACCTTTTGCTGCGATTACAGCTGCAAGTCGCTTGGGGTATGTCTCTATCAGTTTTGCACATCGAGAGACTGAAATTCTTGCCCATTCTTCCTTGCAAAACAGCTCGAGCTCAGTGAGGTTGGATGGAGAGCGTTTATGAACAGCAGTTTTCAGCTCTTTTCCACAGATTCTCGATTGGATTCAGGTCTGGACTTTGACTTGGCCATTCTAACACCTGGATACGTATTTGTGAACCATTCCTTTGTAGATTTTGCTGTATGTTTGGGATCATTGTCTTGTTGGAAGATAAATCTCCGTCCCAGTTTCAGGTCTTTTGCAGACTCCAACAGGTTTTCATCCAGAATGGTCGTCCTGTATTTGGCTGCATCCATCTTCCCCTCAATTTTAACCCTCTTCCCTGTCCCTGCTGAAGAAAAGCAGGCCCAAACCATGATGCTGCCACCACCATGTTTGACAGTGGGGATGGTGTGTTGAGGGTGATGAGCTGTGTTGCTTTCACGCCAAACATATCGTTTTGCATTGTGGGCAAAAAGTTGGATTTTGGTTTCATCTGACCAGAGCACCTTCTTCCACATGTTTGGTGTGTCTCCCAGGTGGCTTGTGGCAAACTTTAGACGAGACTTTTTATGGATATCTTTGAGAAATGGCTTTCTTCTTGCCACTCTTCCATAAAGGCCAGATTTGTGCAGTGTACGACTGATTGTTGTCCTATGGACAGACTCTCCCACCTCACCTGTAGTTCTCTGCAGTTCATCCAGAGTGATCATGGGCCTCTTAGCTGCATCTCTGATCAGTCTTCTCCTTGTCTGAGCTGAAAGTTTAGAGGGACGGCCAGGTCTTGGTAGATTTGCAGTGGTCTGATACTCCTTCCATTTCAAAATGATCGCTTGCACAGTGCTCCTTGGGATGTTTAAAGCTTGGGAAATCTTTTTGTATCCAAATCCGGCTTTAAACTTCTCCATAACAGTATTATGGACCTGCCTGGTGTGTTCCTTGGTCTTCATGATGCTCTCTGCGCTTTCAACAGAACCCTGAGACTATCACAGAGCAGGTGCATTTATACAGAGACTTGATTACACACAGGTGGATTCTATTTATCACCATCAGTCATTTAGGACAACATTGGATCATTCAGAGATCCTCGCTGAACTTCTGGAGTGAGTTTGCTGCACTGAAAGTAAAGGGGCCGAATAATTTTGCACGCACCACTTTTCAGTTTTTTATTTGCTAAAAAAGTTTAAATTATCCAATAGATTTCGTTCCACTTCACAATTGTGTCCCACTTGTTGGTGATTCTTCACAAAAAAATAAAATTTTATATCTTTATGTTTGAAGCCTGAAATGTGGCAAAAGGTTGAAAAGTTCAAGGGGGCCGAATACTTTCGCAAGGCACTGCATCACCGCTAAGGCAAGTCACTTTGCTCTCCATCACAACTCATTATAATCTTCTGAAGTTTTAATGTTCCATGAAGTATGTCGTTTCATTAAATGTTTAGTAAGAGATATGTTTATATATGGGACAAAAAGATGTCAAGTTCAAACACTGATAAGGAAGAAATCTTTTTCCATTATAGTCAAAAAATTTTGTTGATCATTTTAAATCGCAGATAACTTCCACAGATGTCTCCTGTATCGAAATACAAGTCCTCAGTCCCAAACAAAGTAACAGACTGTAAAAACAGTGGTTTTAAATAGCATATATTGTAGCCATGGCATCTCACATACAGCTATTAATTTTCACAAAGCTTTTCTACATTACCACTTCCTGATGGAGCACCGATCGATTGCTGGCAGTATACCGGGTTAACACCCGTAATTGAACATCCTAATTTCTGCTTCGAGTTTCCAGAGGGCATGACAATGTCCAACAGAGCACTGCTCAGCTTATCCGATCAGCCAGAATACAAGCATATATTGATGTAGTTGATTTTACTTAGCCGTTATCTCCGTACAATGCTAGTCGGCTATCAGCATTTTTCTAGATCTCAGTTCAAGTGGTTGTATCCTCCGCTATATTAGAAATCACAGACATTAGAAGGTCCGGGGGAGCGCTGAATAGCTGTGGATGTTTTTTTTCAGTGTCAGTGTTATGCAAAACTAATGGACAGAGACATGTCCAGGGTACACAGAGGATACATGGGATAGATTAGATGGGATGGATGTCCAGGGAAAACAGAGGAGGCAGTCAGAGGATATGGAAATGGTACAGAGTATGCAGACATGTAGGGGGAGCAAACAGAGGGATTCCCCGTGTAAGTTTTGCACACAGAGGGATCAGTCATGTATAGGGATCACACAGTGGGGTGAATTCCTTATAAGAGCTGTCACAGGAGGGCCCTCACACAGGACACATGGCAGGCAGGGCAGTGAGGTTGGCACACACAGGGTGATCAGGTTCCTGTTCTTAGGGGAGGTGGGGTCCTGATCCCCAGGGTAGATGGGGTCCCTAGGTGAGATGGAGTTCCTGTCCCCAGGAGAGAAGGGGGTCCCTGTCCCAGAGTGAGAAGGGGGTTCCTGTCCCCAGGGGAGAAGGGGGTCCCTGTCCCCGGGAGAGAAGGGGGGTTCCTGTCCCCAGGGGAGAAGGGGGTTCCTGTCCCCAAGGAAGAAGAGGGTTCCTGTCCCCAAGGAAGAAGGGGGTTCCTGTCCCCAAGGGAGAAGGGGGTTCCTGTCCCCAAGGGAGAAGGGAGTTCCTGTCCCCAAGAGAGAAGGGGTTCCCTGTCCCCAAGAGAGAAGGGAGTCCCTGTCCCCAGGGGAGAAGGGGGTTCCTGTCCCCAGGGGAGAAAGGGGGTTCCTGTCCCCAAGAGAGAAGGGGTCCCTGTCCCCACGGGGGAGAAGGTTTCCCTGTCCTCAGGGAGGAGAAGGGGGTCTCTGTCTTGGGGGGAGGGGGTCCCTGTCCTCAGAGGGGGTGGAAAGGGAGTCCCTGTCCTCAGAGGGGGGGAAGGGGGTCCCTGTTCTTGGGGAAGATGGAGTGGGATATGGGATGGTCTCACCATGACATGCAGGTCCCACATTTATGGTTGTCTGGGCTCCCTCCAGCAGCAGGGATGGGCGATTAGCATAGCCCCAGAGAGCACAGCTATGGCTTGACAATCTGACAGCAACTGATGGGCACACTGGCAGCAATTGCTGGGTACAGTGGCTGTGTTGATGGCACAGTGGCAAAAATTTATGGGCACAGTGGTTGCGTTTGATGGGCACAGTGGTTGCATTTGCTGGGCACAGTGAGGCGGCGTTTTCTGGGCGCAGTGATGCGTTTTCTGGGCACAGTGAGGCATTTTCTGGGCGCAGTGAGGCATTTGCTGGACACAGTTAGGCGGCGTTTGCTAGGCGCAGTGAGGCGTTTTCTGGGCACAGTGAGGTGGCCTTTTCTGGGTGCAGTTTGGCGTTTGCTGGGCACAGTGAGGCAGTGTTTTCTGGGTGCGGTGAGGCGGCGTTTGCTGGGCACAGGGAGGCGGCGTTTGCTGAGCGCAGTGAGGCAGTGTTTTCTGGGCACAGTAAGGCGGCGTTTGCTGGGCACAGTTAGGCGGTGCTTGCTGGGCAGTTAGGCGGCATTTTTTGGGCGCAGTGAGGCGTTTACTGGGCACAGTGGAAGTGTATTTATTGGCAGAACAATGTACTGTACCTGTACTCAGTGCTATGCATAGGGCCCGCCCCCCTCTCCAAGCTCCGCTCTATCTCCCCCTCCCACCAACTCCGCCCGCCCCCTCGAGTCCATAATTTTTCTGGACACTGGACATGAATAAGATTTGCGCATGCGCGATTCACAGCGTGAGAGCATTTTTCTCGACCAGCTCCCGCGCATGTGCGATCAAGGGCCGTGAAATTGCGCATGCGCGGTAAAGGCCGCTTGTGTAGCGTTGTTAATAGCAGTGAAGTGGCGCATGTGCAGTAAAGCCCCGCCGTCAGCTATTTCAGTGACGGAGCGGCACCGGAAGTGACGGAATTTTCTTTCTGCATGAGTCGCAGAAAATGTTACTACACCGGTGTAGTGTCATATTTTGCTCCCCATCGTAGAATGCTTTGGAAGTGACCTTGCGGACAGAAATTTAGCACTGCGCATGCGCGATGCATTCCAAACACTTGCACCATGCATTCCAGAGGATTTCCGACAATGTAGTTCAGTGAAACCATCAGATAATGTTACGGGAGTGAGGAGAGGTAATCGTGATATTAACTTTAGACAGAGCGGAGAACGGCGGAGAGAGAGCGGGTAACCGTGGCTCGGGGAGGGTGTTACCTCCCCTCACTTCCGTGACATTATCTGACAGTTTCACTGGTCTGCATTGTCGCAAATCCTTTGGAACGCATGGAGCAAGTGTTTGGAACGCATTGCGCATGCGCAGTGCTACATTTCTAGGCGCAACGTCACTTCTGGAGCATTCTACGATGGGGAGCAAAATATGACACTACACCGGTGCACGCTATGACGCACGCTAACATCATCACCAAGGCTCCACCCAAGGGTCACAGCTAGGTGACGTCAGTCGCTTCCAGAAGACGTGTGCGTGCGTACTGCACTAGCGTAACTTTAGTGCGCATGCGTACTGCGGTGAAGTAACTTTCATGCGCACGCGTAGTGGATGCTTTGCGTCCTGATGGTTGTAGCGCGGTTTTGACTATTAGTCCTCTAATGGCGTTCAATTTCGCCTCTGCCGCGGGCACCGCGACCAACCAAGGTAGGCGGGATGGCAAAAGGAGGGTCACTGGACCAATAGCCATTACATTTGTTTTCACTGCAATGTATATATCGGTGTTATCCTTTAGTGTAAACCGTAATAATGTATCCTGACGGCCAGACTAATCTGAGCTGAGTGTCACGTTATGGGGATTTGTACGAACTGGAGCAGACTGGGACAGCTGAGCACGTTAAAGTGGTTGTAAACCTTTACAACACACTTTGACCTACAGGTAAGCCTAGATTAAGGCTTACCTGTAGGTCCAAGAAATAACTCCTAAACCTACACGATTTAGGAGATATTTGCCGAAAGACAGGCACCGCTGTCTACGGCGTACAGGCGCACTGAGCGCGGCACCCATGCGGATGCGCGGGAGTGACATATATGCGGCTCAGCTGAATGACGGCAGCAGAGCGGCAAGACCCACCGAGAAGATGGATGCGCCAGACTACAGGGGACAGCAGTGACATCGCTGGCTCCTGTGTCAGGTAAGTGACACATAATGGGCTACTATGCAATGCATAGTAGTCCATTATGCTTTACCTTTGCAGGGAATGAAAGATTAAGTAAACTCGTCGGGGTTTACTTCCTCTTTAAATAGCAACTTAAAAGCACCTCCCATTCATTTCAGTGTGACTTTTCACACTGGGGTGCAGGAAAGGTCCTGCAAGAAGCATCTTTGGGGCGGTTTGGGAACACTACCGAAATGCCCTGCCCATTAAAATGGGCTTCCAAAGCGCCGCAACAGAGGCGGTTTTAACGACTTCTTTGGGGTTAAAAGCGCCCTGCTAGCGGCTGAAAAGCACCACTAAAACAAGTGACGCTCTAATGCGGCCACCGCTCTGTGTGAAAGGGGTCTTACTCCCCGTTGCGGGTGTATAAAGGGAAAATACAAATTGGTAGACACCTTGCTTCTCTCTCCCCCCATGGACTAACCAGACTCCCCTCCAGTGTCTTAGCTGATTATGAAAGGATGGAGGAGGTCAGCCACTCTACTTTAACCTTTTTCAGACTCTGTGTCTACATGCGCTCACAGCAATAGATGCTCTTTTTTGCCCTGGATCAGCTTCTTTATGGTGACTATGCCTGTGCAATGGGTGTTAGCATGGCAGCTTGTAGTTATCATCAGGGTGCATGTGACAGGGTAACAACGTAGAAGCACAATTAGGGGACAGTTGTGGTCCTATAAAAAGAAGTGCCTGAACAAGAACATTTATGGTTGGATCACAGGGTATTCTCTTAATTAAAGCTGCAGATTCAAGTGATTGTAAGGGAATTTTTTTTAATTAAAAATGAAATAACAAACGTGCCATACTTGCGTGCTCTGTGCAATGGTTTTGGTTTTGCACAGAGCAGCCCTGGTCCTCTCCTTTTAGGGTTCTCTGCCGGCACTCTGGGCCCTTGCCGAGTGCCCCTATAGCAAACCGCTTGCTGTGGGGGGGCACTCATGCATGCTCGCTCCGAGCCAGCTCTCTGCGTCCATAAGATACAGAGTGCGGCTCAGCCCCACTCCCACATAACTGACTGTGAGTAATAGCAGTGGGAGCCAGTGGCTCCTGCTGCTCCATTTCAGCCAAGCAGGAGGGAGAGACCTGGGAGAGCCTCAGGTCTTGTGCACAGCGCTGGCTCGAGAGCAGACTTGGGTAATATTAGACGGGGCTGAGGTGGGAGCTGCACATGTTTTTTTTTTTTTTTTTAGAATTATAGAATGCATGAAGGTAAAAAAAAACCTTCAGCCTTTACAACCACTTTAAAACATTAAGGCTGGGTTCGCGATGCGGGAACGCCGCAAATCCGCGGCGTGTTCCCGCATCGCATACCTCCCCGGCGGCAGTTCACACTGCCCTATGCGAACTGCTGGGAGTGTCAGTGAAACGTTAATGACACCCCCAGATCAGTTCGCATATCGCAGTGCAATCTGCAAACTCGGACAGGAATTGGATCGCATGGTGTTCACACCCATGCGATCCGATTCTGCTGCGGACAAAAAAAAGGGTCCTGTGCGAGTTTGGGCCATGTGCGATGCGAATTCAGCCATACTATCTGTATGGCTGAACTCCCATCGCACAGATATCGGATGTGATTTGCACTGCAGTGCGGTGCGAATCACATCCGGTTCTCGTAACCGCAGCAGTGTGAACCCAGCCTTATGGTTATATGAGAACTTTGTAATTGTGTTTCGATTGGACTTTATAAAGGGAACAACAACCCCTTCTTGATACTGCTACAGTGTTTGGAGCACTTGAAACGTTTTTAAAAAGTTTTTTTTTTTTTAAACTTTGGAAGCTTGTTTTGGTCAAGCTTTGCTGTACTTATAATACATGTAGCAAAGCTTCAGTCTTTCACTTTTACTGTATTTTGTCTAACAGGCACAACTGGCTTTTCCCTGGGAAATTTTACTCCCAAGACTACAGCATCAGGTTTTGGATTTGGTAACACTACCACAGCAGCACCAACAGGATTTGGCGGTAAGCCTAACCTACCTTGCCTTGGCAACAGAGCTCAAGATAATCACATCTTGTTACAGGATTGTAATTGCATTGTTTTTAAATAACAGCAGGTTGAGACGTTTTGGTGTAAGTGACAAAAAAAACACACCTGCCTGTGGCTAATTCTTTATGAAATGTTTGTCACAATAGACTACAAAGAATAATTAACCTTTTTGTGTCTGTAGCTAATGTTACTTGCTTTGCAGTGTGCATGTGTCAGGTAGTGCATTTACATCTCCAAATCACTTGCTGCTTGTGTCCTAAAAGATTTTCTCAAGTCATCTACCAGGGCATCATCTGAGAGAAGGCTCCTCCCACGTGAAACGTGAATCGTCCACCATTGTAAATAGTCACACATGCCTATTTTTTTGTTCTTTGTATATCCTCTGGACCAACAGGAGCATCACGTTTATTTTTCAAAAACGCTGTTGTGCTTGTTGCAGAAGTCTTGCCTAGCCAGGGTTTTCCAGGGCGGACAATTCCTGACTCACAAAAATTTTTCTTTATAGGTAGAGATTTGACCACCACTGGGAGCTCTGCAAAACATCCCCCCCCAACTGAACTGCTTTTTTCTGAACCATCCCCGGTGCCTACCTTTAGTGGACCCATTCAGTGAGCTCTCCAGATTTTGGGGATTGCTTTGTCTCCTCTAATTTCAGTCATTTCCACTTGCAAGAAGGCATGATGCAGGCTGCTAGCCCCGCAGATGGAACAATACTGGTTGACACTACCTTCCAAATAGTTTCTTCTGTCTTTGGCAACTGTGGGAAAGAGCTACATCACTTCAGGGAGCTGGCTAATGACTTGATACCAGTGGGGAGAGTGGCAAATGGGAAACCCTCAGGAAATTCCAACTAATTATTGAAACTCAAGCCTTCAAAACAAGAAGATAAAATACAAATAGTTTTGCATGTAATTTATACTATAATAAACATAATACAACCAGGTATATGCATAGCAACACTGGACATCAGACGCCTATTTACATAAAAGTCGCCAAACAATATTTATGATAAGGGCTCCACAAGACACTGTACACCTACTATTTGTCTCTGCTTGGTGCCAAGGATATTTATACAGATATTGGCAGAAGAACTTTAAATTTCAAAGACTAAGGGGGATCGGTATAATCCCCCCCCCCCCCTACCCAAACAGCCTCCTGTTCTTTTCCAACTCGGTGTAGAAGACAATCTGAGAACAGCAATTCTACACACCCAAAAATCTGGGGTGGATGGTGAACGAAAAGTCTCATTGAATGCCAACTCAAATAGTCACCTAGTCTATGTAGTGGACGGTAAACAAACCAAAGTCTGTCTTGCAGTGGAGAAAGTACTTAAACTCACGGAAGAAATAACATCGGAGAGGAAGGCTTTTTTTCTTTTTTTCCCTCTGACCTATTTTTAAAGAGGAAAGTCTCAGGGAAATTATGATTTTGAGCCAGGGGGGTTTCGATTTAAATCAACTCTATTTAAAGTGGTTGTAAACCCTTACAAACCACTTTGACCTACAGGTAAGCCTAGATTAAGGCTTACCTGTAGGTCCAAGAAATATCTCCTAAACCTATACGATTTAGGAGATATTTACCTAAAGACAGCCACCGCTGCGCCGTAGACAGCGGCGCGCAGGCGCACTGGGTAAGCTGCAGATTGTGGCGATATGCTGCGAGTGTCGGCTCCCGTGCACATGCGCGGGAGTGACGTCATCGCTCCGGCAAATCACAGCGCCGGAGCAGCGGGACCCACCAAGAAGATGGACGCTTGGAACTACAGGGGACAGCGGTGACTTCGCTGGCTCCTGTGTCGGGTAAGTGACACATAATGGACTACTATGCGATGCATAGTAGTCCATTATGCTTTACCTTTGCAGGGAATCAAAGAGGAAGTAAACCCATTAGGGTTTACTTCCTCTTTAAATCAAAACTGTCATCTCTGTCTCGTGGCAGCTCCTCTGACCCGCTATTGACTCACAGCCCGATTTACTTTAATGGGATGGCTGATGATGTAGCACTAACACAACTAGGTAAGGGACGTGGCGGCAGCAGGTGAGTGGATGCCCGCTAGCAGGCACTGCCATCATGGATCTGAAATAACAGGTGCTCTTCTTGCTGTTAGAATCTTTAATACTTGCAAACAAAATGAAGGTTTCCTATTTAGAATAAGCAGCTGTCAGGTTAGTAAAACAGCGATATCACAACAGATTTCATTCATACAGTTTGTGTGTGAAAAATGTGAAATTACTGTAATTACCAAGCGCAAAATTGTGGGACCGCAGCTAGCACTACAATCAATGTGACAAAATTGTAAGGATAAGTGGATACAAGTGCAGCGGTAGATAACAAAAATATACCTGTATGACGGGTATAAAGTGTTTGCTATAACCAGTAGAAGCTAATGCAATAAACCATGTGAGAGACTGCATTGACAAGTCAACAATAACTCATAAACTGCAATAGCATGTAAACAGTGATTAAGAGTGCAAAAGTGTAAAACAAATATGTGCAAACTGAATTCAAAAAACACAAATGCATATTTGAAATGAAGTCAATAAAGATAAGTTCAATTGAAGACCTGATGTGGTCTGCTGAATAGTCCACACTGTGAACCAAGCTGATAAGAGTGGGATCAAAGGCAAATGGAAGAACCAAGGTTGATGTCAGATCACCTGGGATACTGCGTCCTTCACCTAGGGCAGTGTTTCTCAATTCCAGTCCTCATGGCCCACTAACAGGTCATGTTTTCAGGCTTTCCATTATTTTGCACAGGTGATTTGATCAGTTTCACTGCCTTAGTAATTACCCCAGCTGTTTCATCTGAGGGAAATCCTGAAAACATGACCTGTTAGTGGGCCATGGGGACTGGAATTGAGAAACACTGACCTAGGGTAAGGGATAGCTACACTTACCAGAAACTGTGGACCCACATGCTGATACATACGATCCTATCCAATGGATGGTCAAACATGGGGGTCATAAAAGAAAAAAAACGCTGTTTGCAAAACAATGGGATAAAGGAATATTCCTGAACCTTGTTTAATTATCTTTAGATGGATCTTTATTCCAAAAGAATTTTATTAAAAATCAATTTTTTTTTTCTTTTAAATCATTGATTTTTATCCACCTTCTTTTTTTTTTTTTTCCTAAAGCCTTTAAAAAAAGGAAATTTAAAACAATTCCATATTCCATCAAGAACATAATACAGCCAAAAGCATTTATGGCAACTCTGGACCTCAGACACCTATCCCCAATGGCATGGGAATTCAACAACCATAGAAAACTCAATGTGGATTCCCCCATGAGTCAAAGATTTCATGAGATGGTGGCTGAATGCCGTAACATACAAACAGATATCCGAGGGCACAAACCAATGCAGTTAGGATACCGGATACAAGTGTGTGGGATGGAGTACGCATTTGAAAGACAGGCTAGCACATAGAACAAGATATGGGCCCAGAAATTAGAGAATTTAAGGCAGTGGATCAAGCTCTTAATTCAAGAAACTGATCAAGGGCAGACAGGTGAAGATTCGGTTGTAGAATGCTTACATCAACGGACAATCGTCTCACTTTTTGATGGCCCTGGAGAGCTGAGAGCAGGGCTGTGGATGACTAAGGCAGGGCTCGACAAACCCCGGTCGCCAGGTCGCATTTGCGCCTAGATTTCGTGTCCTGGCGACTGGGGCAACGCTGCTGGGGTATCCTGTCTCCATTTGGACCCCGAACTCCGCCGCGCAATTCCATCGGGCCGCGCCGGCCAGTAATTGAGGCCGCGGCTTTGCGGCCTTCTAAAATCTTGCGGTAGTCTGACGCCATCTTGTGGTGGATGTAGAAATTACACCCTATTCCAATAATGCTAATTCCTAATGGAGTGAAGCTCCCCTGCCTGTTTTTTGCCCAACGGTGAGTGTGGTGGCTGGTAAATGGCTTCTCATTATATATATATATATATATATATATATATATATATATATATATATATATATATATATATATATATATATATATATATATATATATATATATATATATATATATATATATATATATTTAAATTTATTAATTTATATATATATTTTTTTGTAAAAAGTAAAAAAATTATTTTAATTAAGGAAAAAAAAAAATATTATTTGTAATCCTCCCTGCTTGACCCCTTTCACAAGGGCTGTCTGATCAGGTTCACCTGTCAGTTTTTCAGGTGGACCTGATCGAACCCTTAGCAGGGAAATGGCAGTAAATGAGTGGGAATATGTCGGAAATAATAGTCACATTCTTTTGTTAACCACTTCGTGCCCGCGCTATAGACGAAAGATGTCTACAGCGCGGACACCAATTGCCGGGAGGGCGTCCCTAGACATCCTCCTGTTTACTTCCCCTCTGCACGCCGCCATGGGCGAGCATCGAGGAAGTTCTGTGTTGGCCGTGTCCCTTGGATACAGCCAATCACAGATCATGCTAAATGACCAATCACAGCGGCCATTTAGCACTCGAGCGGTGTGTCCAATGAGAGGTGATCTCATATGTGGGGGGCTGGGGGCTATCTTCCCCTCACTCGTCTCCATGTCAGGCCAGGGACAGGTCCAGATCGCCGTCACGGACCTGGCTCCTAACTTTTTTAGCTGGCTCCTAGATTCCAAGCAAATTTGTCAACCCCTGGACTAAGGGACGTACGTTGACCATGGTAGTCAGGGCATCGCAGAGAGGGATAGAGGAAGTGGCAGGATCAGCCAGTGTTTTATTTTTTATTTTATTTTTTTTACTTATTTACAGTTCAGAGGGGAACAGATTACTCCAGCACAAGCACTGTGCTGTTTAATCTGCTTTAAGGGACCAGGCTCTTGTTAACCCAAAAGAGAGACACTTTAAAACAATTCTATTGGGTTCTTTGGGGTCAGGATGCAGGGTGAGCAAAATCCAAGCTTGAGACCCTACTGTACCATCTTCATGGACAAGATAGTCCTAAAAACAGGCCCAGCTTTCATGCCAAGAGTATTCTGTGTTTCACAGGGCACAAGATGTCATTATTCCCCCTCATTCTGTAAAAATATGCCAAACAAGAAACATTCTATAGACTGGACATTAGGAGATGTCCCATAGTCTACTTGAACGGTTAAAGTTTGGAGAAAGACATCGGCAAGGTTTGTCCTCCTTTTTCAGAGCCCAACAAAGGTCACAAAGTCTCCAAAAGCACAAACATACCTCTTAGATGCTGCCTTGGAAACTTGCTTGAGAAATTTTATTTTCTGGGAATCTTCCACAACTACCCAACCTTAAGTTCTGTAATGGCTGTTATTTTTTTATTAGTATTAACATTAGGTAATTTCACTTCTTGCACCTGTTGCTTTTTCTGTACTTTTTGTATGACTGAGGTGTATAGGCATGGGTCACCTTCTTATAATGGTGGATGTGTTTACTGTTTTGAGTGGTAGGAGCCCTTTCTCAGATGTTGCCCTGGAAGAATCCCAGAAAATGAGTTACCAGGTACCTAACTGTTATCTATGACTAAAAACAAAACAAAAAAACACTCTTGAACCTTCTAATAAATGGTACAATGCTGGCAGAAAAGAGTTGGAAATGGAATTGCTTATTTTGGGTTAAGTGAGGTTTATGCTTCCCATTTCGCCTCCCAAGCTTGGATATAGCTCAGAATGCAAGTCAAAGGGATATAATACATCATATGTGATATTTGTTATGCTCGCCCTTCTCCAAGGCAGCTTACTGCGTAGTGTGATGCTGCTAACAAAAGGAGTGCCATAATTCTGGGATGGCATAATTTAAGAATGTACGCATTGTGCTTGTTTGAGGAGGCAAACCCTGGCAAATAAACTTCTAGTTCTTGCTTTGCTAGGCTACTGTAGCCTTCGTGTGCTTGAATACTGGTGCTCGTTCAGACAGGCATGGACACCTGTCCTGCATGCTGAGCCACTGTTTTCTGCCTTTACATCCTCACTGAAACTGCATCTACCTCTATAGGTTGCATTTACTAAAATTGTAGCACACAGAACCAGCTGTGTAGAATAATTAATCGGCTTCTAGGTTTTAGGATCCGTACACACTAGTGCGACTTGCTATGTGACTTTGGACTATTCTGTTGAATTCAATGTCACCTGTTCTAATATTTGTGACTTTGAAAAGATTCCTGCATGACTTTGAAGACACACTAGTGTGAATAGAGCCTTATTGTCAAAGCCTAATTGAACAAGCTGACATTGGGAATTGGTTACCGGTACTCTGTACAGCTGCACCAGATTCTGTGTTCCAGTTTTAGTTGTTCTTCCTTTTTGTGTTAATCTGTGCACCCACTGCTATATGCATGTCAAATTTGTCAAGTAGCTTCTCAGTTTGCCTCCATCTCTATAGGCTGCTTTGTACACAGCTCAAAGGTAGATGCAGACGCAGAAAACAGCAGCTCAGCATGTAGAGCGGGCATTGATGCCTGTCTGAATTAACCTTTTTAGCCCCTGTTCACACCAGTGCAGCTTTGACATTGCGCTTCTTCAACACAATGTCAAAGCTCAGTGCGGTTTGCACTGCCAATTTCATACAACAGATGTCCTATGCATGTCGCAATGAAATCGTCAAAGTAGTTCAGGAAACTTTTTGTCGCTGTGACGTGAGTTCCATTCCAATGAAACTGTTCCATTGCTGACAATGGGGTGCTACTTGTCATACGATTTGGAACTGTCAAATCGCATGACAAATCTCACTGTTGTGAATGGGGACTTAGGCCGGTTCTGCATATAGGCTCCATCTCTACAATGTGAACGTTTGACAATGTGTACTATAGGACAAAATTGTTAGTGTATGTTTTGTTTTTTGTTTTTATACTGTTTACATAACATTTATTTATTTTAGATTAAAATGTATGGATTTTCTTTTATTTGCTGAAATATTTCACAATAATATCTAACAAGATAACCTTAGAAATATAACACACTACTAGCTTCAAAACAATACATACAATATCTCACAAAAGTGAGTACACCCCTCACATTTTTGTAAATATATTATTCTATCTCTTCATGTGACATCACTGAAGAAATTACGCTTTGCTTCAATGTAAAGTAGTGAGTGTACAGCTTGTATAACAGTGTAAATTTCCCGTCTCTTAAAATAAGACGCAGCCAGTGATTCTTAAACCACTGACAACAAAAGTGAGTACACCCCTAAGTGAAAATGTCCACATTGGGCCCAAAGTGGCAATGTTTTTTATGGCCACCATTATTTTCCAACACTGCCTTAACCTTCTTGGGCATGGAGTTCACCAGAGCTTCACAGGTTTCCACTGGAGTCCTCTTCCACTCTTCCACTCCTCCATGCCAACATCATGGAGCTGTTGGATGTTGGAATACTGCCCTGCGGCCCATTCTCCGAAGCAAGGGGTTCATGCTCTGCTTCAGTTTGTCACAGTACTTGTTGGCATTCATGGTTCCCTCAATGAACTGTAGCTCCCCAGTGCCGGCAGCACTCATGCAGCCCCAGACCATGACACTCCCACCTCCATGCTTGACTATAGGCAAGACACGCTTATCTTTGTACTCCTCACCTGGTTGCCTCCACACACGCTTGACACCATCTAAACCAAATAAGGTTATCTTAGTCTCATCAGATCACAGGACATGGTTCCAGTAATTCATGTCCTTTAGTCTGCTTACCTGCAGCAAACGGTTTGTAGGTTTTCTTGTGCATCATCTTTAGAAGAGGCTTCCTTTCGGGGTGACAGCCATGTAGACCAATTTGATGCAGTGTACGAGTTTAGGACGAGTCAACGTAATTGCGTCAACTACGAAAATACTTTGAGGTGCGTGTAAGTTGTCGACGCGTCAAACGTTGTGAGTTGCAGGTCAATACACATCTATCTCTCTATCTCTCTCTCTCTCTCTCTCTCTCGCGCTCATTTTTTGTAAAGTTATCCATAGGATTAATTGGCTAATCCAAAAAAAAAACACTAGATTGTTTTTATTTAATTTTTTTTACTTAATCGTTGTAGTCGCTCACTAATCGAAAAAAAAAATCGCTAGATTAGTCGACAGACAAAATAAATCGTTAATTGCAGCTCTTCAACCTCTGCAGCAATGCTGGCAGCACTACATCGATTTCCCAAAGACAAACCTCTGGATATGACGCTAAGGATGTACACTCAACTTCTTTGGTCGACCATGGCTAGGCTGTTCTGAGTGGAACCTGTCCTGTTAAACTGCTGTATGGTCTTGGCCACTGTACTGCAGCTCAGTTTTAGGGTCTTGGCAATCTTCTTATAGCCTAGGCCAGGGATGGCTAACTTTGGCACCCCAGATGTTTTGGAACTACATTTCCCATGATGCTCAACGATGCAGAGTGCATGAGCATCATGGGGAAATGTAGTTCCAAAACATCTAGGGATGCCAAGGTTTGCCATCTTTATGTAGAGCAACAATTCTCAGATCCTTAGAGTTCTTTGCATTGAGGTGCCATGTTGAACTTCCGGTGACCAATATGAAAGAGCGATATTGCCAAATTGAACACACCTGCTCTCTATTCACACCCAAGACCTTGTAACACTGAGTCACATGACACCAGGTAGGGAAAATGCCTAATTGGGCCCAATTTAGACATTTTCACTTAGGGGCATACTCACTTTTGTTGCCAGCAGTTTAGACATTATTGGCTCTGTGAGCTATTTTGAGGGGACAGCAAATTTACACTGTTATAATGGCTATACGCTCACTAATTTACAGTGCAGTAAAGTGTCATTTCTTCAGTGTTGTCACATGAAAAGATATATTTACAAAAATTTGAGGGGTGTTAGGGGGGCTTTATTTTAGCGTAAGGAAAGTTTGGAAACTCTCTCGTGTTTTTATAGCTTGTCAACCAGACAGAAAATGATGAGCAATCTCAGAACGGCTTCACATTGATCCTCTGCACTTTGGTTGCTGTGCAGTGTACACATGGTTTTTACGTGGCTTCGCTGCACTTTCCCCTCGTAGTTTTGGTGCGCATTCAGAAGGCTAACCTGCATGAAAACAGGTACACTGTGGTCCAAGCTCAGCAAATCAGTGTGAAGCTCTCCTTGCATCTTTATGGAATGTTATCAGCAAAAATCACCCAAACTTGTGGTGAGGGGAGGTCTTCCAACAGGGGCACCCGCTGTTCTGGTGTCAGGTTAGGGGCATTATCAGATTTGTTTCTCATTCTTCCTGTTGCATTTCCAGGCAAGGAAGTGAAGAGAAATTACTCCAATGGATATCATCCAGCAGTGTAATCTTGTGCCAAAATATTTTAAGACTCATAAGACTGACCACACTGATATTTTAGGACAGCTACTTGTCCTTAAGCGGGATCTACTGCTCAGTTTCTCAGTCATAAACAATGTCTATGGAGAATGACAACACACATCATGTCTCAAGCCAATACCAGTGATCGTAAAGAATTGCAGGAACACATCAACGTGTGTGAGTGTATGCTTAAAGTGTTTGTAAACTCTCACATATACTCAGTGAAGTGAACAGTATCGGATGATACACAGAGGTTAAACAAATCCTCCTACATGGTATTTACTTGTTTATCTGCAGTCTTCTCCCCTTTATACCCCTTCAAAAGTGCAGATCCTGTTAATCTTAATTCGTCTGTCAGCAGCACAGAGGTGGTGGAGAACATGCAGTTAGTGTGCGAGAACTTGGAGGAAAGGAACTCAGAACAAAAACTGTTGTGAATAGGCAAGCTCTGTTCTGAGTTCTCCCTCCCGATTACAAATGTTCCCGGAAAACTTCTTAGAAGTGACTCACACTGATAACAGAGGAACGAAGCACCAGAGAGACATGACACTTATGGGGGGAGATTGGTAATCACTGCAGATATATGTGCTTTGCTCAAATTCCATGACTAAGGTTTACAACCACTTTAAGGAAAATTTTGGTATCCGCTCTTCTGAAACGAGTATAGGCCCTAGTTAGCGGTACAGGCACTTATTCCATTAAAAAATTATTTCCGTCTTATTTTTGGGGGGGTCTTACCTCTTTAACCTATATGAGGATATGAAGTGCATTTTAATCCCTACAGCGTGTACCCCCCTTCAGTGAAGACTGAAGGTGTGAAATATTGATACTGTCAGTTGCATCAACATAAACATACCTTTCACCGGCATAAATGTGGCACGTGTGAGAACTTTTTCAATTGTTGAATATATAGTATGGTATATTTAATATGTAATTGCAGTACCTTGGCATACTATGCATGAGTGTTTTCGATCTTTATTAATAAAGCCAACGTGGATATATGATTTTTTTTTTTTTTTTTTTTCCTATACTTTTTATTTTTATTAAACCATCCTGGATATATGCTTTCCTATATTCCTCTCTAAACTTGTTTTTACTTCCTGCCACCTTTTTTTTTTTTTTTCTTCATGCTTCCCACTCATCAGGATTTGGAGGGCTTGAGCCAGCGCCGTCCAACACCACTGGGTTTAACTTTGGTGGTTTCGGACTAGCTGCTAACCCTGCCCTAAACTTTAACATTGGGAACTTCAGTGTTTCCACTGCTCCAGCGCCACCCTTCAATTTTGGTAACACCCTGGCAAGTGCAGGTAGAAAAATAAAGAATGTATGTGATGTTTGTCATGGTCTCCTCTGCAGTGATCCAAGAATCCCAAGTGATATAGCATTTATCTCTACATGATTTTGCATTAACAATTAAGTGAAATATTTGCCTTGATGGGTGTAATTGTGGTATGTCTCTGGGAATCGGCTCTTGGATGTCTTTAAGGGTGTTCTAACAAAATTTCTGATCTATGAAACAAAGCTAAAATTCAGTAGTATTCTTCTACTACAGGTTCAAGCTTCATTCCAATGCATCGATTAGATATTAACTTTGTTTTTTTGTTTTTTACACTATAAATTATTTTGATTCTTGGACCACTGCAGTTCTATATCACACACATTCCACCAATCTGTTGCCATCTCAAGTTTTGTTCAGTTTAGTGGGGTACGTCGTCTTTGTGATCCACCTGTAAAAAATAAAATAAGTAAGTAAAAATATACCGTTGTAATGTTCACGTTTTCTGTCCTATGAACTGTGGTAGCAAGACGTTTTTTTTTTTTTTTTTTTTTTTCTTTTGTAATCCTTGTGATGCGATTTTCTTACTAGATCCCATTTCGTACCCTCGCCCAGCTGATCATTAATAGCTACCACACAGCCCTTTATACATCGGCAGCAAAAAGCTCCCATTCTGCCTCTTCTCCCTCTCATTCCTAAGACCCCTTTCACACTTGTGCGTTTTTCAGTCGCTTTAGCGTTTAAAAAAAAAAAAAAGCGCTTGAAAGAAGCCTCATCTGCAATCCCAATGTGAAAGCCCGAGTGCTTTAAGAGCCCTTTCACAATCTCAGCGCCCAAAAAAATGCTCATAAAGCTCCGCTTAAACTAGCAGCGCTTTATCAGCGTCTTTTCAGCGCTATTGGGGAGCTTTTAACCCCTGCTAATGGCTAAATAAAGGGTTAAAAGCGCCCACAAAGCACTGCTGCCAAAAGCGCTTTTCAGGCGTTTTGCAGGCTCTTCCCATTGATTTCAATGGGAAGGGGCGCTTTAGGAACGGTGTATTCACCACTCCAAAAGCGCTGCAAAGAAGCTGCTTGCAGGACTTTTTTTTACGCCCTGCCAGCGCAACTCCTCAGTGTGAAAGCACTCGGGCTTTTACATTGGGATTGCAGTTGTGGCTTCTTTCAGGCACATTTTTTAAAGCTAAAGCGCCTGAAAAAAACGCCTGAAAAACGCCCCAGTGTGAAAGGTGTCTAGGTGGTCCATGAGCGGGTCATGCTAGCATCCTGTGATCATGGTCAGCCTCTCTGTCCTTTGCCTGCCTTCCTTTGCTCAGTGTCCTATAGACGGCAACCTATACTATCTTCCCTTCATCCTCTGTCATGATCGGCTTCCATTCTGTTTTTCTTTATGGTCCTCTAAAATTCTTTCTTTTCCTTCCCCAATTGTCTAGGATTAAATTCTGCTGTTCTAACTGTTCTATAACTTTGTCCAAAGATGGATGTAAATTTTCCAGTATTTCCGAAGTATATTACACTTTTTTTTTATTTTTTTTTTTTTATTTTTTTCTTACTGTTCTGTTACCCAAAACTAAAGTACCATTTTTTTTTTTTTATGTGTGGGTGGAATGAATCCTCTTTTTCATACTCTAGAACAAGGATACTTTTGAAGTCTGGATTTATAAAGGTTTATAGCACATTGTTCTGTGCAGTTAACTATACCCCATGTTATTTGCAAGCAAAATCAAATTTTACAAACCGCATGGTGAAAGATTGGAAGAACTTAAAGGGGTGCGTTAAGGTGAAAAACGCCTAGCAGTCACTGATAGCAGTTCAGATATTGGCTCCCGCTGCTGTCAGTCAAATCCAATGACCGGGGGGGGGGGGGGGTGGGGGGGCAGGGCTGAGTCCGGCATTTGTGTCTGTGGATGCAAATGCTGGACTCGGGAGAGCGCTTCTCCTAAGGGATTATCTGCTGCTACCAGGGGACCCCAGAAGAGGATGTTTGGGGCCCCTCTGTGCAAAACAAGCTGCACAATGGAGGCAAATATGTTTGGTATTTAAAAATAAATAAATAAATAAACAATCCTTTTTACAATCACTTTAAGAAAATTTTAGAAATAACGGTCTTGCAGGGAACACATTTACTACCCCCTTGATCACCCCTGATAACTCTTTCCCTGCCAGTGTCAACTGATTACTGTAATGTCACTGGTTCCCAAAAAATGCCAGGTTTTTCGATCTCTCCCCACAATGTTGCAGTCCTGCTAAGAATCGCTGAGCGCCGCTATTACTAGTAAAAAAGAATAAAATTGCCATAAATCTATTCCCTGTTTTGTAGACACAATAACTTTTGCACAAACCAATCAATATACGCTTTAGGGATTCTTTTTACAAAAGATATGTAGCAGAATACATATCCGCCTAAACTTATGAATACATTATTTTTTGTTTTTGCAGGGAAATGTTTCATAGCAGAAAAATTTTTTTTTTGTTTTTATAGTGCAAAAAATTATAAACCGCAGAGGTGATCGAATACCACCAAACAAAAGCTCTAATTGTGGGAGGGAAAATAAGGACGTCAATTTTTGTTTGGGTACAGCGTCGCACCACCGCACAATTGTCAGTTAAAGCAACGCAGTGCCGAATCGCAAAAAATGGCCTGGTCAGGAAGTAGGTAAATTCTTTCTGGGGCTGAAGTGGTTAAAGTGGAACTTTAGCCATAACAACTTAATAAAAAATGCACTTAAGATGCATTTTAATACACTTTAGTAAGCAACAATACATTCCACATTAACTCCCCTGGTGGTAACCCCGAGCCAGACTCGGGACCGCATCGCTGAATCCAGGAGGACGTTTACTTACCTTCTCCCTTGGATCCAGCGATGTCCCCTCGCTGTACGAGCTGCTCGTCCTCTGCTCGATTCTTCACGGAGCCGATCTCCATTCCCTGCGAGTGTTGCGACGCACGGGGATGGAGAACGGCAACAAATTCAAAGAGTGAAACACACACATTACATACAGTATAATGTAATCTTACAGATTACATTGCTGTATGTAATAATTTCACATCCCCTTTGTCCCTAGTGGTCTGCCCAGTGCCCTGCATGCAGTTTAACCTCCCTGGTGGTATGATTCAGTCTGGAATAAGGTGCTGAAAGCGGTACAATTATTTTGCATGGAAATCTGGCTTTTATTTTGTAGTCCTGTAATTCTTAGGAATAACGCTCTGAAATCTCTTCAAACCAGAGTCTAGCGGACATCCCGGGTATGATAAAGTTTATAATATAATAAAGAATAATAAAAATTATTCAATAATGTAATCAAATCCAAAAAAAACTGAAAAAGGGACATGTTTTGGTTGCTATGGACAATCTCCAAATTCCAAGCAGTAAAAAACAGTATTTATAATATAAAAGTGCATGCAGGGCACTGCACAAACCACTAGGGACAAAGGGGGTGTGTATTTTTTACTACAGCACTGTAATCTGTAAGATTACAGTGCTGTGTGTGTTTTGTGTGTTTTTACTTTTTTAAATTTGCCGCCGTTCTCCGCTCCCGTGCGCCGTAACGTCGCAGGGAACGGAGCTCGGCGGCATTCGGCACTGTGAATCGAGCGGAGGACGGCTCGATCACACAGCGCGGCGGACATCGCTGGATCCAGGGGACAAGGTAAGTAACGATCCCTGTGTCCTCCCCTGCATCGAGCGGTGCAAACCTGAGTCTGGCTCGCGGTTACCGCTATTGTAATGAAAATCCCAACCCGAGCCAGACTCGGGATTACCGCTAGGGAGGTTAATAATATAAAAACTGCTCTTTATGCCTGGAAACTGGAGATTGTCCATAGAAACCAAAACTGTCCCTTTTTTACATCAAAAATGATTTTAGACCAGCTAGAAAACAGCGATAATAAATTGGAATCACTCGCAGAATTGAGCGATAGCGATTTGTGGGGAGATCCGTCATCAAATACTGAAAAGTAATGACAGTGACAATTCTGCAACTGAGCAAATTTAAGTGTTTTTGATTTGATTACATTATTGAATAATTTTTATTATTGTTAGATTATTTGGTATAATTTGTTATATTATAATTTGATTTCATTTTTTCAAACTTTATCATACCCGGATGTCTGCTAGACTCTTGTTTGGACAGATTTGAGTTATTCCTAAGAATTACAGGACTACAATATAAAACGCCAAATTTTCATGCAAAATAATTGTACCGCTTTTAGCACCTAAAATCAAAAATAATCGTACCGCCAGGGAGGTTAATGATTATGCTACCCAATTAGTGTGTGCTGTAAATTGTCTCCAGCCCCAGTAGTAAATCAAAGTGGAACTAAACCTAACAATTTACTGGTTTTGAAAAGCAAACAAATTCCTGGAATGCTGGAAATGCGAATTTGTCACATTTAACTACTGGTAATCACATGTGCAGCACCATGGCACTTGGAGTTCAAACAGAAGCAGTTTCCCTGGCTGTAAAGGCTGCCAGCAGATCGGCCTCTACAAACTCAGCAATGTCAAAAAATAGAGAGCAACTGAGCATGTGCAGAGCAGGGTGAGACCGTATATACTGGATTTTAAACAGTATAGGCGCTTATTTTTAAAGCAAAAAGAGGGGGAAAACACTGCGCTCCATATATAAGTGACAAAAAATGGTGATATAACACAAAACAGCAGCTAACATACAAACAAACTAAGTCAAAATAACGAATGATAACAATGTAGCGCTATAATGTCAAAAAAATTAAAAAACCTAGACATCACCTAATTATCTGGTAGTGAAATCAAACTTAAAAGGTCAGCACACATATCACATGTTGTGCAGTCCAGTAAGGAATACAGAAAATGTGCTTCAGTGAACTAACAATATGAGCATAAAGTCCAACTATGACAAAATAATGTGAAACGTGAGTCCAGATATTCCGTTGGTATGAACTATGTATAGCCTTCTGTTCACAGCCAGAAAATATTATAGAAAACAGTGGATACCCTTACAGAAAAGGGTGGACACAAACTACTGTATAGTAAATGTGTCATGCAGGCTTGTGTGTCACACACCATTCGTATAGGTGTCCAGGGTTTTCAACTCTCTCTCGAAGGTTCCGATCAGCTAGGAGCTCAGAGCGAGTACACCATAAGCATTGCCCCAGTAGAAGGCTTATTAGTCGAAACGCGTCGGTTTAGCGTTTCCTGCTCCCCATATTGCTCTTTTTATCGTTCATTTTTATTGGATCACGAGATTCTTTTTGGATATTTGTAATTTTTTTTTTTTTTTATGTCATTTGGAATTTTTTTGCAAATAAAACCTTTTAATGGTGGAATTTCACTATGAGAGGCATTGTGTCCTTACTTGTTTATGGTGAACCCGCTCTGAGCTCCTAGCTGACCGGAACCTTCGAGAGAGTTGAAAACCCTGGAGATCTGAGGTGTAACGATCCTGAAGTGGGCAGCAACTATTCGGATGGTGATCCATGACCTGATGTATACGAATGGTGTGTGACGCACATAAGCCTGCATGACACATTTACTATACAGTAGTTTGTGTCCACCATTTTCGGTAAGGGTATCCACTGTTTTCTATAATAATATTTTCTGGCTGTGAACGGAAGGCTATACATAGTTCATACCAACGGAATATCTGGACTCACGTTTCACATTATTTTGTCATAGTTGGACTTTTTTATGCTCATATTGTTAGTTCACTGAAGCACATTTTCTGTATTCCTTACTGGACTGCACAACATGTGATATGTGTGCTGACCTTTTAAGTTTGATTTCACTACCAGATCATTTGGTGATTTATGTCTAGGTTTTTTACATTTTTTGACGTTGTAGCGCTACATTGTTTGTTACTTATTTTTAAAGTATTACGTAGTTATACCTGCTAAAAGGGCCAGCCTGAAGTGATCTAGCAGGACTTAAATTTTTGGCCAAAGTTGCACTTTAGGAATTGGTATTCTGCAATATGATATTGTTTTGGGTTTAAATAGCTTTAATAGTTTTCTAAAGGTCATGTCAGTTGGTGAAACATCCCTCCTGCATAGTGCTTGCCATTGTACAGAGTATTTTGGTTGTTAGGACAGAAAGGTTTGACATATATCATCGAGCTGCTCGATTCTGGGCAAAATGAGAACCGTAGGTTTTTATTTTTATTTTTTTTATATTCATGTGTATTTTTTTCCCAAAAAATTGCGTTTTGAAAGAACAATGCGCAAATGCCGTGTGACATAAAATATTGCAACAACCTCCATTTTATTCTCTAGGAGATGCACACATATATTCTCTGTTCTAAGTAGTAATCTAGCAAAAAATACTGATTTTAATTTGTAAGCAACAAGTGTCAGAAAACAGTTTAGGCCCCTTTCACACTACCGTGATTTTGATGTGTAAACTTGTGTCAGCTCTCATCAAAGTCTAACCAAAGGGACTACTTTGAAGTTGGTGTGACTTGAAGTTGCGCAGATATGATTGGAAATCATTTGGAAATCATGGGGTGCGACTTTGCAGATGCAGGACAAGTCGCACAAGTGTTAAAGGGGCCTTAGTCTTTTATTTCTTTAAGCCAAAGAACTAAATTGTTAGTGTTTCTCTTTAATCATTGCCTAGGCTGTGTGTGTGTGTGTGTGTGTGTGTGTGTTTTTTTTTTTTTTTAACCTGTCAGAGAACTTTGCTAAATCGGGAAAACGCTGAGTTAAGATTGAGAGGGGGGGGGGGGATAGAAACGCGATCTTGATTCTTTTAACGATTAATCGCGCAGCTCTATCACTCTGTTTAAGCATGTTCCATGATCAGTTTTTAAAGTGTGATGCTCTTAACTTATTTGTTTGCATGTCAATAAATGTGTATATTTGTCCTCTCTCTGGGTAGGTCATCCTGGACATTGCATGTTTCTTTGTCTTAAGCTGGACACGCATGCAACAGCCAAATTGTACAGCCTACCAGGTTTAGATGGAATTGAAGAGAAAACTACATATTTAGGCTCACTTACAGTCCAATGTTTTCAGAAACTTTGGTTTTGTGATATCCTTTAGGCTTTATACATTTCTGGAAGTGGTTCTGAAACTATTGTGCCTTCTTAGAGCTGCCATGTTCCATAATCGCTTGTGTATGCAGATGTTCCACAGGTGTCTGCCAGGTATTTTGGAAATAGCAGAGATCTGTAGCTCACCTCTGCGCGCTCACTGGTGTTTCCTGTGCACACAGCCGCATGCCACTGGTATCTTGCAGATACTTGCCCTATGAGTGCATGCACAATAATGCTGTCGGGCCTCTGCCGGTTCCCAAAAACCTACTAAAGTGGTGTCATGTCTGTGTGTGCATGAAATCTGTTTTTATGCACCCATCGGCAAAACCCTACCTCATAATATGTGTGACGTTGGCATCCCAGGAGGCTGCAGGGGGAGGTCACTTCATTCTGACCTAGTTGAGAAAGCGGGAAGTTCTGGGCAACTAGATGTCCAGCCAAACATGTCACCCCAGTTGGGCATTATTGTAAAGGTCAGCAATTCTCTTAAAATTATAAAACCCAAGTGTCCTCTTGTGGTGGTTTTCCCTAAAAAAAAAAAAAAAAAAAAAAAAAAAAAAACTATATTGATATCTGAAATCAGAGCCTATTAGCTTTTCTTGGGAACATCCTTTTTTTTTTTTTTTTAATATATATTTTCTGAGAGCATGCATGTATTGCATATATTTTAAGTTATTTGAATGTATGTGGTTTACTTGAGTAGAGAAAATGGTAGGGAAAGATTAGTACCAGTCTGTCAGGTTAGACTGGGAACGGGCCTAAATGAGATCTCCTAGGAAAGTATTTCTTTGGGGGGGAAGGTTTTCCTGTCGTGTGTGTGTGTGTTTATCAGATATTTTGATGCTATATACACAAAAACATTAGTGTATGCATAGCTTGAATTTGGCAAGGCTAAAAATGTGTGCATGATACATTCTTATGTCAGTATTGTATTGCATCTTGTTACATCTGTATACTTTTCCTGACACCTTTTATATCCTAATTGCTCCTTGTTTGGCTTTGTGCATTTTCAGTGTTTTTTGTTGAGACCTTATTTATTTGTTTTAAAACAATTGATAAATCTACGTTCTGTCATACTTAATAATTCCCTCTTCTTGTTCAGGTGGTTTTGGTGGTTTTGGAACCACATCTACTACTGCTTCTGGCACCGGTTTTAGTTTCTCAGCCCCTACTAACACTGGCACAACAGGTAAGCACATAGAGATTCATTGTAACCTACCGCCAGTCAGAGTGGATGCTCAGAATAAAAAGTTCCTCTGCAAAGTGGAAAAATTTGGTGTCCAGACAAGGATTAAAAAAATCAATCAGCTGCCTCACACTAACATGTACTTGCAGAAATGCCATTTTTCTGTTGCCTACATTTTGCTTTAAAAAAAAAAAAAATGTTTTAATAGGACATTTGCCTTACCAGGGGTCCAGCACTGTCCTCACTCGAGCCTGTTCTTTGCTAGGCTTTGGGTCCCTAGCATCTTAACTAAGGGAAACTGCCCGTGAAGCCTTTTGACTTCATAGCAGGATTCCCACTGGCCTTGTGCCAGCCATGCTGCACTTTGTAAATGGTCCTGTGAATGAGTTTGAAGTTCTGCTTTAAAACGTCAACAGTAGAATGCTCCATAAGGTGCAGAGTGTCGTCTAGTTTAACTAGAGGTGCACCAAATGGATATTTTGGTATTGAAAATGTGGGGGGGAGAAATATATATATATATATATATATATATATATATATATATATATATATATATATATATATATATATATATATATATATATATATAAATTTTGAACGTAATATGATTTGAAATGAATTTGTCGGCAATTGACACCTTTTTAGTGCAAGAAAAATGCATCTCTTTAAATTATTTTTATGTCTTCACACTGGTCTGTTGTGCTTTCGTTGCGGTGTTGAGAATCTTGCTTGCTGCATTTTTGGTCAGTTAAAAATAAAAAGGCACCTTCCCATTGAAATACTTTGAAAACTAAGCAAGAATGCATCAGTAATGCACCTAAGTTTGTTTTTTGATATGTTTTTTGAGTCTCGTGATGCCATAAGCACAGTAAGGCTGGGTTCACACTGTTTGCACAGTGGCTCGCAGCAGGCGGTCTGGTGCTTCCCTGTTCATTGCAGGGATCAAATCGGGTCCTAATTTTTGCCTGAATTCGGACCTGAAATTGAGCCAAAGACGCACAGGACCCTTCTGTAGTGCGCTCCGCAGCCGCCCGGAGTTGTGTGAACTGGTTCCATTGAGATCTGGTCACGCTCTGCTGTCATGCGACTACTCTTGGTAAAACCAGCACCAGCCACTAAGGTGAGAGGAACCCTGGGGTGCGTATTCCCTTTCCCTTTTTCCTAATAGCTCCACGGATGTAGACCACTCTGGTGGTCAAGGGGTTGGGAGGTGGTACTGCAACCTTGGTTGTGTTTGATCGTAGGGACACTCCTGGTAAAACTCTGCTTAGGAGTAGGGCCTTGCCTTTGGTTTTAAGTGAGCTGGAGGAACTGCAATGCCCGGCATTCCCTTTGTCCAGTAAGCCTGAGGAACTGCAATCCCCAGTATGCCCCTTTTTTCAGTGGAGTTCATAACCCCCCCCTCCCCCAAGCTCAGCAGAGTATTGCACCTGCCCGCCGGTCTTATTCTCCTCTAATGGAGGGGCATGGGGGGGGGCACTTGTGACAAGCTGAGGAGCCAGTTAACGCTTCTTCAGGCTCCCAGGTGGAGTCCTAGGGAGAGCGGTTGGGTGCTGAGCCCGCTGGACCCTCTCGCTACAAGCTTTCCCTTGAGGGGTTGGAGGATCTCTTGGGAAACACCCGTACCACCTTGGGAATCCAGGAGAAGAAGCTGCTATCGCTCCATGGTTAGATGTATCTGGGCCTGGGGGAACAGAAGAAGTTGTTCCTGGCTCAGGAAGGTCTGGTGGAAGCCATCAAAGATTGGCAAGATCTGGGGAGGAAACACTTCCTTTCAAGGGCCCTGAAGCCTAGGTTTTCTTTTCACTGAGGACTTCAGTCGGTAGGGTACCCAGACAGGACACAGCCTTCTATCAGGTTTCCAGGCATACAGACCTTTACCTGGGAGAGTTCCCATGGACAAGAGAATGGATTTGCTCGTGAATGACACCTGGGACTCTACCTTGGGACACACATAGGGGCAGGGACGGGACAGACAATCTTGTCCTTTCCCATGTTCTTGTGAGGGGTGGCATATAGTGTGGATGCCTTGACTGAAGCAATGCATATGTCTGCCCTATCCTCAACCTTAGTCATCTCGGCTAAAGCTTTGCAGGAGGACAGTGCGTCCAAGGCCAAACTCTGTGGGATTCTCATGGAGAGCTTGTTTTGGTTGGGTCCTGGTCTGGAACCCGTTTAGATCAGATGGCTGATAGGTGAGAGTCCTTTTTCCATCTGGTGTAGTACAGGGAAGGAAGCAAGGAATAAGTCTCGCCCTCAGAATTCAGGGTCCCAAAGGCTGACTTTCCAAAGAGGTCTTTGGATCAGAAAGGCGGGGCAAATGGGGGGGGGGGGTTCGTCCTCCCAAACGGTCCGAAGGAAGATTGGGGGCCTTCCTCCCATAGCGGGTAGTGGTCTCCTCCAATCATGTCTTCTGGGGATAGTAAGGAAGGGTCACCGGCTTGAATTTGCAAGCACACCCCCGGCCATTTATCACCAGTTTGCCAAGCTGCATGATAATGCGTCAGCCTTACTACCCTCCCTGAAAAATCCTAAACATTGTATCAACAGTGACTTGGTGACTGGCACTCCGGACTAGCAGGACTCAAACCATAGGTTCAGTCTCGGATAGGGTATTTCCTGCTTGGGTATTGAATAGTAAACAGCACAGTATCCTGAAAATAGGCAAGGGCCTAGTTACTAATGCCACATCAGTATGTTTAAAAAAAAAAAAAAAAAGGGGTGTTCCTGGTCCTGGAAGCTTGGGTGAAAGCCGTCAAAGGATGGCAAGACCCGGTGAGGAAATCCTTCTTTTCAAGGGGAGGTAGAGGAGCCAGTTAGCGCTTCTTCATGCTCCCTGGTGGAGTCAGAGGGGTTGGATGGGGAGTGCTTTAAGCCCTCTTACTACAAGCCTTCCCTGGAGAAGGTGGATGATCTCTTGGAGCCATCCGTGCCACCCTGGGTATCCCAGGAGTAAAAGCTGTTATCACTCCATGACCAGAGGGATAAAGGTGGCAGAACAGTGGCTAATGACTTAGAATTTCTGCCCACCAGCACTGAGTTTCTGGGTTCGCACCCCAAACATGCAACTTCATATACAGAAGGTCTGTTCTCCCTCTGTTAAACAACCCCTGACTCAGGGACTTCCCTAAATTCAGGGCCTGAGGGAACAGAATAATTTACAGAAGGCTCCGTATAGACTTGGTCCCTCCCCCTCCAAACTGCTTAAAGTGTAAGTAAACCCTCCTGTCGTTTTCAGCCAAGGAAGCTGCCATCTTAGCCTCTGTTTAATCTACAACTGCCATGATGCTTCACATGTTATCAGTTATGACACCAGCTATTGGATGGTTTGACAGTTTGGTTGAAGGCACAACCAATGGGAGTGTTACATTTCTGGCACATGCCGGAAATTAAACTGTTTTATGGATGGGTTTACTTCCGCTTTAATGGCAATCCCAGACCTGAGGGACACTTATCTGCTCATTCCCATGGTGAACTGTCAAAAATTTGTCAGGCTGACGGTGGAACCAGGGAATGTGTGCGACTCGGTCATTTCAGTAATCGCCTATCTGGATGACCTGTTCCTATTTATCTTCAAACCAAGGTTATGTCTCCTATTCTCATTGCACCCCATTGGCCCGGGAGGCTGTGGTTCCCAAGCTGATATGATCTGGCGTGGAATTTTCCTCAATACTGCCAATCCAAGAGGACCTTTATCTCGGGGGTCCATTCTGCTGTCCCCAGGTGGAGCGGTGGGTTCTCCCTGCATGGCTTCCAAAGTAGAATTGCTGAAGGGAAGAGCTTCTCGGATTGGGTTGTGGCCCTGCTAAGTAGCAGAAAAGGGGAAACCCACTCCATCTACTGGAGACATTTTCAACAGCTGGTACGCAGAGGGCATTTCCAATCAGGGGCTCCCTTTTCTACAAATATTTCTGTACCAGGTTTTTTTCTCCTCTCGTCTTCCAGGACAGCCTCTGAGACACAGGGCTCCTCCCTCCGGGCCAGGAAACACGCATATACCATGTCTTAAAAGGTGGTCCTCCAGGCCTCCCTCTTTAGTTATTGTGTTTCCTGCCGGACGGGAAGGAGCACGTTAGAGGAACTAACACTTGGCGTTGGCGGCCTCCTGCCTAGGCATCCCTCTGTCCTGCTGGGGAAGAGCAGGATGCTTGTCCCCCCGCTGCCGTTAGCTCAGGAAGATTGGCGATTCTGCCCTTTGACCCTCACAGCGCGGTACCTGTGGTAGTGCGGCCAGCGCGTGAGACGCTCGGCCGTTCTGGCGATCGTTTGCAGCAGACGCCAAGGGGCGGGGCTTGTGTGCGTTCCAGCGGGCGGAAGTGATGGGACTTCCGGCGTAACTGCGTCATCCGGAGGCGCCGTGAGACACAGTTCTGGTCTCTAGAGGTGCAGTGGTGGAGTACACGGGCACCCGGAGTGGTGTGGAAAGCCCAGCTAGGCTGCGCAAGGCACAGGAGCATGAAGACGGCGGTTCAGGTTACGGACTCCCAGTTCAGTGGGCTCCGGTACCTCCCGGGTAGGATGGCGAGGGTGGACCATACTTACACTGGGGGGGTTTAGGGTTCTAGAGACCCAGATTCTCCCTCCCTGGGTGGGGAACCCTTGGTGATGGGATAGGCACTTCCTATACTGACCCAGGCACAGTGATGGTTGTGGGTCAGGGAGTCTCTTTAATGGAAATTTTGTCCTTTTTGTCTCTTTGTTTTTTTTTTAGGCTATTCATGACACATTAGAAATTCGTGAGGAGTAGGTTCAACTGTCCAAGCACGACCTAATGTACCAGGGGTCTAGTGCTCAGAAAGCCAGGGTCTTTCCCGTACATAAATCCCTAATTGATTTTATTCTGCGGGAGTGGGAACAGCCAGAAAAGAGACCTTTCTTCTCTGGTAGCCTCAAGCGGAGGTTCCCGTTTGAAGCGGATGTTTCGCATCCATGGAATAAGGTGCCTAAATTGGACGCACCTTTGGCTAAAGTCTCAAAAAAGACAGACTTGGCCTTTGATGATTTAGGATCGCTCAGGGATCCCATGGATGGGAGAGGGGATGTGTTGCTGAAGAGGGCTTGGGATGCCTCTTCAATTGGGTTGAAACCAGCCCTAGCAGCTACGTGCATTGCCAGGAACCTGGAGTGCTGATTATCGCAGTTGCAGTCCCATATTTCAGCGAGTACTTCCAGACAACAGTTCCTGAAGTCTTTTCCCCTCCTGTTCATAGCAGAGGGCTTTTTAGCGGATGCCTCCGGAATTGGTGAAACTGGCCGCTAGGTCAGCCACCTTGGTAAATGCAGCACGAAGGACGGTATGGCTTAAAGCTTGGAAGGGCGAATCTGCCTCCAAATTAAAGCTTTGTGGATTACCCTTTTCGGGTGACAACTTGTTTGGGCCAAGCCTTCAGGAGGCATTGGAGCGCACTCAGGATAGGAAGAAGGTGTTTCCTGAGAGGAAGAGGAAGTCTGAGGGCAAACTTCTTTTTTTTTTTTTTTATTTTTATTTTTTTTTTTTAGATGCTCCAGACAACAGGGCCAGCAGGTGAAAGACAGCCCCAAAAAACATTGGATGGGTCATAAAGGCCGTGGAAGAGGTTATTCTGAGAGCCATGGAGGTCTTTCAATCCCAGATAAGGGGATTACACCTACATGTTCGAACAGACAATGCGGCAGCTGTCGCATATGTAAAAAAACAGGGGGGCACAAGGAGTCCTGCCATGCAGACTATAGCCAGCGAGATTCTGTGCTGGGCAGAGGTGAATCTGGCCTCATTGCCAGCCATTCACCTGAAAGGCTCTCAAAATACACTGGCGGATTTTCTCAGCCGTCGGCGGGTGTGTCAGGACGAGTGGTCCCTCAACATGGAAGTATTCGGGCAGATTGTAGGACATTGGGGACAACCAGAGGTGGATCTTTTTGCCTCGGAGGCCAACAAGAAGGTGGAGCAATTCTTTTTTTTTTTTTTTTTTTTTTGTCCACCCACAAGATCAGGCCATAGGAATAGACGCCTTTGCCAACCCTTGGCAGTTCAACCTGTGTTATGCCTTTCCTCCAGTTAGGCTGATAGCTGCGGTCCTCCAAAAATTTCTAGCAGAATCGATGGATCTCATCCTAGTGACACCATTCTGAGCAAAGAGACCCTGGTTTGCCATCCTAAAAAGACTGGCCATCTGTCCTCCTCTACCTCTTCCGGTCAGAGAAGATCTGATTTCCCAGCGGCCAATTCTACATCCTCGGATAGAGAACCTCAAGCTATCAGCTTGGGATCTGAGGAACAGCTGTTGAGAGCTCAGGGATTTTCGGATAGGGATAAAATCTCTTCTTGAGTGCTGTAAGCCAGTAACCAGGGCAATCTATGCCAAAGTATGGAAGAGATTTAATTCCTGGTTGGTAGAGCAAGGTCTGAATCCTCCTGGGATCCCGGCGGTCCTGGATTTTCTTCAGGCAGGTGTGGAACTGGGCCTTTCTGTTAGTACCCTAAAGGTGCAGTCTGCGGCCTTGAGTATTTTCTTGCAGACCTCTCTTCAGCAGAATCAGTTCATTAGGAATTTTTTCAAGCCCCTTGCGAGGTCCAGACCAGTGAAAGTTAAATCCTGCCCCACTTGGGACCTCTCTGTGGTCCTCCAAAGCGCTTACCAGTAGTCCCTTTGAGCCTTTGGAGGATGCCATGTTAAAATGGGTGGTACTCAAAATGGTGTTTTTGATAGCAAACACCTCAGCCAGAAGGTTGAGTGATTTGCAGGCTTTCTATTAGGGAGACGTTTTTGTTAATTGAGGATAGGATTGTTGTTAAGACAGATCCTAGTTTTCTCCCTGAGGTAGTTTGTACGTTTCATAGGATGCAGGATATTGTCCTGCCAACTTTCTGATCCACCTCGGGTGTAAGTGGGGAGGAATCTTTAAGTTTATTGGATGTTAGGAGGAGCCTTTTAGTTTAGAGATTACTAAAGAATTTAGGATCTGCCTCTTTGTTAATTTTTCAGGGGTCCGCAAGGGCTGCAGGGCCTCAATCTTCTATCGCTGTAAGAATGGCAATTATAGAAGCTTATAAGTTGGAAGGTAAGCAAGCCCCGTTATTTGAGGCACATTCCACTAGGGCAGTCTTGGTTTCATGGGCAGAGAGGGTCGGAGCCTCTCCGGAGGTTATCTGCCAAGCAGCAGCATGGTCCAGCTGCTCGACATTTGCCAAGCATTACCGTCTGGATTTATTGTGTGAAAGTGAGCAGACATTTGGATGTACGGTCCTCCGGGCAGTGGTCCCGCCCTGACAAAGTAAGTTTCTTGCTTATCTCAGAGGCTGTCCTGGAAGATGAGAGGAGAAAACCGGAGTTAAACTTACCGGTAACTCTTTAGGAGTCTTCCAGGACAGCCTGGTTTCCCACCCGGTGTTTTGGATTGACTGGTGTTGGATGTATTTAATAACGTTGTGTTAGTGCGTTATCTTTCAGAGCCTTCCGGTAGTTCTTGGTTAAACTGAAGAGGGAGGCCTGGAGGACCACCTTTTAAGACATGGTGTATGCGTGTTTCCTTTCCCCGGAGGGAGGAGCCCTATGTCTGAGGTTGTCCTGGAAGATTCCTAGAAAGTTACCGGTAAGTCTAACTCCGTGTTTTTTTTTTTGTTTTTTTTTTTACTTTTGTTTTTTTTGTTTTTTTTTTAAGTTTCACAGAGGCCAAGAAATTATTTTGCCAACTTTCTGTTTGAATCTTGTGGGTGAACATAAGTTGGATGTTAAAAGGTCGTAGCACCATTGTCAAACACTACAGGTTGGACCGGTGGGTCACTAAGAATCAGACCTTAAGGGGGAAAAAGGGGTCCTGCAAGTGGTGGTCCCACCCTAGGGTTAAGTGCTTGTTTATCGTTTTACCTCTCAAAGGTGGCTGTCCTAAAAGAAGTTTAGGGAAAATCAGTTGCCTACCGGTAACTTTTTTTTTTTTTTTTTTCCAGGAGTCTTTTAGGACAGCACTGATAACCCACCTGAAAAAGTTGTTTGCAATAAGGAGGCTGCCCACTGGCTAAGTGAGTAGCAGTTCTGTCTAGCAGCACTGGGGTTGGTGGCTCAATTCCCCCAACATGCTAGTGGAGTCCTGGGGAACAGCCAGGATTAAAAGTTATGTGTATGACATGTTCTTGTGTCTCCCCAGCTGGCTGGAGGTACTCTTAGAAGAATGAGGGGCTTAAATCTTAAATCTTGAATCTAAGGCGGTGTTTCCTGTGCAGGGGGGAGCTGAGGTCTCCCAAAGGTGGCTGTTTAGAAAGACTCCTGGGAAAGACGTTACCGGTACGTAACTGATTGGAGAAGAATTATAATCTGCCATGTTCACTTGGCGTGAAAAGAAAATCCCAAATGATTTCCTAAGGAGGGATTGCCTCTAACTTGTAGTGCAATCCAAAGATAAGCCAGCTTTTAAAGCGGAATTCCACTCCCAAGTGGAAGTTCCGCTCATCGGAAACCTCGCGCATGCGCAGTAGGGAACCGGGCAGTGAAGCCGCAGCGATTCACTTCCCGATTCCCTGACCGAGGATGGGGGCGGGGGCAGCTGAGAGACGAGCGATTGCTCGTCATCTGCTGCCAACATTGCTGGACCCTGGAACAGGTAAGTGTCCATTTATTAAAAGTCAGCAGCTGCAGTATTTTTAGCTGCTGGCTTTTAATAAATATATATATATATATATATATATATAATTTTTTTTTTTTCAGGTGCCCATCCTCTTTAAGTTCGCAGTCTGTGCTGTCTTCCCCATATTAAAAATGGAATTATTACCACCCTTTTAACTGAGGTTGCAAGCTGTCGAGGCTGTCTACTGTATGTTTGCTTTCTTGTAGAAATCATGCATGTTTTTGTATACGATATTGATTTCCTTACTTTTAGGTACATTTATTTGCAATTTCATTGTTGGTTATTCACGTACCCTTTAGGTCTGTTTGGAAGCAATCAAAACAAAGGATTTGGATTTGGCACTTTTGGAGCAGGAACAAACACTGGTCTTGGCACTGGTATTTCAACTGGTTTTGGTTTGACTGGTTTCAATACTCAACCGCAGCAGCAACAACAGAATGGTTAGTGAACACCCCTGCATGTGATGCTCTTTGGTGTATGTCAGCTTGAGTGATTTGACCTGCAAATCGGTCATTTCTTTATATGGTTTAATCACATTGCTCTGTATTTGAAATTTCTTTTTATTCCAGTTCTTGGAGGTGGACTTTTTGGACAGCCAGCACAAAACTTGATTCAGTCAAATCAGCTGTACAATGCAGCAAGTGCCCTTAATGCGCCAACATTACTTGGTGATGAGAGAGATGCCATCTTAGCAAAATGGAACCAACTTCAGGCCTTATGGGGAACAGGAAAAGGTTACTTTAACAGTAATATACCCCCTGTGGAATTCACGCAGGAAAACCATTTTTGCCGGTTTAAGGTAACACACACAGTATTTTGCATTATACTGTTTTTATTTATATAGAGAGGGAGAAATATCTCTGCTCTTTTATTACTTAAAGTGAAAAATTATTGCACCCAGCAAACAAAGTGAACCAAAAAATTTAACATCGTCTAAGAAAGGAAGGAATCGACCAACATGAAGCATACCTTGATATTTGGTTTTGCTTTCTGTTTTACATGCTTGAAATGCCCTTGGAGTTAGGAATATTTTTCCTTGTGGTGTGCAGAGTGAAATATTGGTTCTGACTTCACATGCTCTTGTGTATTATGTACCTGCTAGGTCAGTTGTGATACTCAGTACGTAAGCTTGGCATTGTTGTCAGTCATAGCCTCGTCTCGTATTTACAAGACTTGCATGCATTCCTAGCTTGATTTTCAAATCAGTAGGAACGTACCCCCTTTTGCACAGCATAATGGGGAACGAACTGGAATGTGCTTCTTCACTGGTGCAAGCAATCAAGGAATGTTTTCAGCAGGACAATGGAGTGACACCATTGACAGCATGGTGTCTCTGAAATTGGGAGGCAGGAGCAGAATGAGGGGGGCAAACGGGAGCATGTGAGATGGTAACTGTAAGGGCTCTTTCACACGGGACAGATCCGTGATGATCCGCCCCGTGAACATCCACTTGCTCAGCGGGGGTCGCTCCGTAGGACCCCGCTGAGAAGGAAGATGACAGATCTGTCTCTGCACACTGTAGCAGTCAATATGTAAAAAGCGACTGCTGGGTTTTAAAGCTTGCAACATACTTTGAAAATAATACATATCTATAAAATGTTTGATAGTCTTAAAACAAAAGTATACAATTTATAAACTTGAAAACAAATACTGGAGCATGTTACACATTATGCCCCTTGTAGTCATATTTGAACATTAGCATTTCTGGAAGTGAGTTTTTTTTTTTTTTACTTTAGCCATTTTTCCGTATATTTGTGTTTGCGTATTTGCACAAAATACTGACTGGAACTTCAGATTTCTTGCATTTATTTTTTCCCCATTACTGATCAAAACACAGCACTTACACACGTTTTGTGTGTAGAGGCACATTGTAATCAATGGGCTTCATTTTAGATCACTAAAAAGAAAAAAAGAAAATCACAGTATTCCTCCAAATGCTCCAAAAGGTGAACTTTGTTTTAAAGTGATTGTAAACCCTTACAAACCACTTTGACCTACAGGTAAGCCTAGATTAAGGTTTACCTGTAGGTCCAAGAAATAACTCCTAAACCTACACAGTTTAGGAGATATTTGCCAAAACACAGGCACCGCTGTCTACGGCGCATGCGCCGTAGACAGCGGTGCGCAGGCACACTGAGCGAGCCGCTGTCAACGGCGATATGCCGCGAGTGGCAGCTCCCGTGCAAATGCACGGGAGTGACGTCACCGCGGCTTCGCCGAATGACAGCGCCGTAGTAGCGAGACCCACCAAGAAGATGGAGGCTCTGTACACAAGGGGACACCGGTGACTTTGCTGGCTCCTGTGTCAGGTAAGTGACGCATAATAGACTACTATGCGATGCATAGTAGCCCATTATGCTTTACCTTTGCAGGGACTCAAAGAGGAAGTAAACCCCTCAGGTGTTTGTTTTATTACTTTTATTTTAAAG